>NC_139465.1:28353750-29662500 GCF_057233095.1 Heloderma suspectum
ATAGCCAATGGTGAGGCATGATGTGAGATGTAGGCCAAAACATCTGGAGGGGCACAAGTTGCTCCCACCCACACTCCTGCCTTAAAGGAATTAAGAGAGATTAGGTTAAGAGACCTGTACTTGCAGAGATCAATTAGATCTTCAAGATGGGGGATAATGGTAGCAAACTCCAACAGATGAAACAGCAGAAAGATTCATAATTGCCCACCAGCAGGTACAGCCAGTGCCTAAGTCCTCTGAAAGCAGTTTTATTTATAATCTCCAGTCCTTAGTGAGTTTACAAACTGACTGATCTGACATTGGTTTGTGATCTCTTGTTGCTATCCAGTTGCAGATGACTGGACCTATAGCGAGTTTCAGGGAAGAAAAAAGCTGCTATGTGGAATCTTTCTATTGGTTTCTGAATTAGAATATATATATATATATATATATATATATAGTATATGTGTGTGTGTACACACACACACACACACACAATTACACACACACGCACACACACACAAAGAATATCAATATGCACCCCTGCAAAAAAAACAGCATTTTAAAATGAAACAAATGTTTTAAGAGCCAAAGAAAGAAGGGAGAATCAATAAACCAGAGAAAACTAGGGACTCATTCATCTTCATTATGAAATCATGGGAAGGCTTGAGGGTATATCATCTCCCTTCTCCTCCATGCATACCACGCAGAATCAATGTCAACCAGAAACATTTATTTCTATATAGAGCCAACATTCATATTTTGCCTCACAGGCCAGCAAAGGCAGCGTAAGTCATCAACGGAGGTTTTGTGAAAAAGAGATGATCATATTTGGAGAAATGCAATGGGAACCTAAAAGGGCATTGGAACATGTTATTTATTTGCTTAGAACAGGTTATATCCCACTTTTCCATTGTGTCCATGGAGAATAATAAATATCTCACAACATCCATACAGCAATGACTCTGTTGTATAACAAATTCAGATGGGGAGTGTCAACAACTTAACAAGAGGAATCCTCTTAGGGAATGGAAAGACACTGCAGTAGTGTGATGCATGTCCCACTTGTAACAAGAAGAATGTAAAAAATAAAGGAACTGAAAATGCAGGGTGGCAGTACAAGTACACAAAATAAACGTGTACAAGTTAAAATTTCCTAAAGAGCAGTTTCAATAATAAAAATCCTAACAAATCAATCACACAGCTATGAGGAAGAAATCAAAGCCAAATGCCTTTTAAAAAACTATCTTTAAACTGCAGTTGAAGGGCATCAGAGTGGGAGCAAGACGGGCTTTCCTAGGCAAAAATTGCCAGAGCAGACATGGGAAGCCTCCAGTCTGCAGGCCAGACATGACCTGTGGAGCATCCCATCCAGCCCACCAGCTTCTTCCCCAGACCCCACCCCTTCTCCCAGAAGGCATAAAGCTCTTATCTCCAATCAGTAACTGATCAGAAGAACTTTTTTCCCAGGGTGTGGGGAATGAGGAGCTGCTGAGTGATTCAGTCCTGCTTACTTCTGAGGTTTGTCCAGGTGAGGCTTGCCCTGGTTACTTCTGAGTAGACATGCTGTTCATGCTTACTTCTTAGTAGACATGCAGTGATTTGATATTGGAATGCTATTTGAAAGTGCTGCTGAATTATTCAGCCCTGCTTACTTCTGAGTAGAAATGAATACATTTGTCCTGCTTACTTCTGAGTAGTCTTAAAATGGGTAGGAATCATATTTTGGTCCCTCCTTCTCTGCCTTTGGCCACACCCACTTTGATCCTCTGCACAGATGGAATGCACCCCCTGAAACCTTTGCCAGATTGGATTTTGGCCCCTGAGCAGGTAAAAAGTCCTCTACTCCTGTTCAAGCCATGGCTTGCTTCACGTGTGATGTACCATTACATCTGCATCAGCACTAACCATGGTTAGTGCTAACCAAGTTTGCACTCATAACCAGAGTTTGGGAGCCTCTTCAAATTCTAGTTTAAAACTCTAGTAACAGGAACAATCCTGGTCAACTCAACATTAAAGCAAAATATGGACAGAAAGAGGGAAGAGAACCCAAGGAGTCCATGGCCAACTCCTGATTTCATAACTGTATTTAAGGCATCAGGAATTTAATTCCAGGCATTTGCACAAAGGGACTATCTGCTAAGAGATCTCGTCCACAGGAGGGATTGCATAGAGAAAAGAAGCAACTAGTTTTCATGAAATGGCCCTTTGGCTGCCATCTGGGCAATGTTGCTTAGGTCATCAGCCTTTTCCTTCCTACTCCATCTCCCTGTTTGACTTGCTCTTACCCCTTGCCGATAGGGTGAGAAATACATTAAAAAATAAACAAGTGGGACCTGCTATCTGCAAGAAAATGTTTGTGTGGAGTGCTCCTGGTCAGGTGCCAGCTAGCTAGACATTCCCTTTTTCAGGACACGCCATTCTCCACCCCAGTTTTCTATTTCCCCCAATAGTAAGTCAGCATTCTGTGCCCACTGAGGATGCTCAGCCAGCATCCAGCTGGGGTATTTCTTTTTTTTTGGGGGGGTGCCCACTTACAGCCCCCCCCAAGTTCATTCATATTTCTGAAATCTTTGGGGTTCTCCACACCCTCTTCTGCATGTGTTGTGCTGTTCTGACTGCATAATGGAACACACTCAGATAATGAGCTTGCTATTAGTAGATAAGATGATCAATACCAGCATAGTAGTACCTTTTTCTTTGACCAGAAGTGTGTAGGACTTTTTACTGAAAAAACATCCTAGCTTGTTTGATAAAAAAAAAAGTATAGACCTTCATTTGATATCCCAAATAACAAAAGAAATCCAATCTATGTCATTGACAGAGGCCACATTCCAGATAAAGAACTGTGGCAAGTCTTGTATGCATACAAATTGCTGTTTCTGAATGATCTAGAGTCTATAAAAGCTTTGTCTTGCAGGACAGCAGCCAAGAAAAAGTTGATAGAAAGGTCACTCTATGCATAACCGACTTCTTCAAAATACAGGTGGTGCCAGGTTGGCCCCAGAGCGGTCCTAACCTTTGGCTGAGTTGGCCACCACAATAGCTGGCATGCTTGTAGGTTGTCAAGGATCACACTCCCTAGTTCAACTGACCCTTATTTTCCTTGCTCACATTCCACAGAATTGAATGGTTCTCACAGGTTTCCTTATTTTTAAGGAGGTGGCTGGAATCCACACTTCTGTTGGCCTCATCTCTGCCATTATCTTGATCTGCTTGGTAGTAATTCAATGGATTTAAAACATAATGCTGGCCTTGGATACTGATAATGAAAATGTAGCACCCATGATGAGTTTATATTCAAGCCATAACAATCCTCAAGATATACAAAACTATGATTTATTAGGTTTCAACTTGTTCCTCCATTGGTGCCTTCCTCCCCTCCCCACCTCCTTTGTACAAGGAGTAACATCTAAGGCAGAACTGAGGCAGACTCCAGGCTTGTGGGATCTATTTTTCTTCTTTTTAATTTAATTCTAAGATTGACCAAACTGAGACCAGAGTCTGGTTCAGAAGACATATACTTAGCATTAAAGAATTTTGAGCCCAGGGATTTAATTTGAGTATAAGAACTGAACAGAGATCACATTCGTTCCACATAAAAGTCCACTCCTGGGTACCCCAAGGTTTATAATACAAAAGGCTGGCAGTTCATTTTGTTGCTGCTATTGTTAAATAATTGGGAATCAAAATTCCTTGCTGAACTACTGCAAATCACCCAAAGATCTACTAGTAGATCCAGATCTACCTTCTGTACATCCCTGATCTAAGGCCTGGGGAATGGATATTTTTACATGATTGTCCTCAAAGCCTTCATCCATTGCCACTGCCACAAGGAAGAGCCAAGAGTAGCAAACCATTTCCATCTGGATAGCTCAATAAAACAGCTGGGGTCACTTGGTCCTGGTTGCCTGGGAGCACTCTTCTGTATGCTCTCTCTGTCGCTGTGTGTGTGTGTGTGTGTGTGTGTGTGTTCTTCCCTCCCTACAGTCACCATGAAAAGACCAGCAGCAACATCTAAGGATTCCACTGTGTAGAATCTTAAAGGCCTTCATCAGTCACCACTGCCTTGAGCAGTGTTAGTTGTGTTCATTACAGTATTTTATGAAAAATCAGTGCATGAATTTGCTTTTTCCCTCCTGCCCAGTGTTCTGTCCCTATTCATTTTTTTTCCAGTGTGTATCATGTCTATTACATTGCAAGCCTACAGTCAAGGGACAGGCTTTGTTAAATCTTTGTGCAGCTCAATGAGAATATTAGGAATACTGCACCCTGCTCAGACATAAAGTACACTATCACACCTACCCCAAAGCATTAATTTACTTCCCTTGTGATTCTGGAGGACCATTGATGCAACCCCCCTCCCCCACACACACACACACACACACCAGGAATGTAGACAAGACTTGTTGTGGTTCAGTCGTGTCCGACTCTTCATGACCCCATATCACGCCAGGCCTTCCTGTCCTCCACTCTCTCCCGGAGTGTGCTCAAGTTCATGTTCATTGCATCGGTGATGCTATCCAGCCATCTCATCCTCTGCCGTCCCCTTCTCCTTTTGCCTTCAATCTTTCCCAGCATCAGGGTTTTTTCCAGTGAGTCTTCTCTTCGCATTAGGTGGCCAAAATATTTGAGCTTCAGCTTCAGTATCTGTCCTTCCAATGAGCAGTCAGGGATGATTTCCTTTAAGTTGGACTGATTTGACCTCCTTGCAGTCCAGGGGTCTCTTATGAAGAAATGTTGGACAAATTTTCAGGTTCGCTTTGAGTTTCTTGCTCTTACCTTACTTTGGAGGTGGCCAAAAATCATGCACAAGTGTGTGTGGGTTTTTTTGTACAATTATCTCTCTGGCAGCTTGTCGCCTCCTCAGCTTCCCACACTTCAATTAAAACCCAGAGGATGACATCATGAGGTAATTCCTCCCTTAGGGCTTTCCCCCCCTCCTTTTTTTTTTTTTTCAGATCAGGAAGTGTAGGCCACCTGGGAGGCTGCAGAGCAATGGAGAGATGAGTAATAGAAAGGAAAACTCTCTCTCTCTCTCTCTCTCTCTCTCTCTTTCTCTCTCTCTCTCTCACATACAGCACATTTGGCTGACTTGCAGTGGTTAGGTAAACTCAAAAACACCACAAAAATACATTATACAACATCCTGAAAATAAGCCTCTTCCATCATGGGGAAGAAAACATAAACGGAACTGGAGCACTGATTTTGGCTCAGTACAAGCTCTACCTCTTCCCTGGAGCTAGACAAAACACTCCCCCCTCACACCTGCATTCTGGTAGATGAAAAATGGGGTGTGGACAGCTTGCCAACACAGCTGATGCTGTTGCCACTTGCAGTTGCAGCACAAACAAATATTTTTTTAAAAAAAAAACCCTTGGGGGAAAAAAAGAAAGAAGCTGTGCTACAGCCCCTGCCAGTGGTGAGCAGTACTCAAGAGAAACTGTTGAGAATTTCTCCTTCCCCTGGAGAAATTTGGTGAAATTGTCCCCGCCCCACCTATAAGTACATACAGCTATTCCCAGCATGGAGAAGCCCAAGTTGTACCTGCCTGCTGCCATGTAGCTGTTAAAGATGAAGAACTTGCCAGAAAAAAAGAGGTTGCAGCCCGGATTCAGCACCACAAACATAGCTGAATACATAGGGATTCAAAGCCAGACTTTTAAGAGCTCAGGGCTAGAAGCCCTCTGCCTCGATGGACAAATCTGTCACTTTCACATGAGGTATCTCATAATGTCTCAATCCAGCCACAGCCATGGCCATTGTGCAGCACACACCAATACTAAAAAAGAAAAAGGAAAAAAAGGCCTTGAAACCAATGCCCCTGGCCGCATCCAATTCTAACTGTAATTCAGCCTTGAACAAGAGTTCATGCCTCCAGAATGAGACCATGTTGTTATATGAAAATAAATAAATAAATAAAAATTCTTGGTGCAAATGTATGTTGGCATGCATTTGCCCAGTGACTGTGCTATGATGATGATCTTGCATCCTTTGTGGCATCACAAGGTGGTGCAAAACTGCTTTCCCAAGTACAATTACTTTATAGGCAAAGGTAAGATGATCTACCAGTTATTGAAATTGCCTAAATGTAATTTTCTTGGAGCAGCAGCAAGCATTTAATCTGTCCTTGTCACCCCTGATTTTATCATCTGGTAGGCAGCTAGACTGATCTACCATGTCAGGCTCAATGCCCAAGAAGGTCACGAATGAAGCCATGCCTTTGGTCTCTTCATCTGCTAAGGGAATGCCGAAGAATTATGCTACATTCTGAAATTGTCACGTAAGTGAAGTGCATTGATCAGTACCCGCTGTGCCTGCAAAAAGGAAATCTATCACCCAAATATTAGGTGATGCAAGGGGACCCCAATTCCATGTCTAAGGGCTCACTCAAACATAGTGCTGAAAGCTTCAAAGGCTGAACATGGGATGGAGCATCCATAGGCAGGGCTTTATCCACATAAAACTTCAATTGGAAGCAAAAACCCAAGAGATCAAAATCATCAGGATGTACTGGAAGATGCAATGCCACTTTTACCCATCAATGCCACAAGGTCTCACCACTGCAACCACTTCATCAGATTCAGAAGGCATCTAGCACAGAGCAGCATTTCTCAAACTGGGCCAGGACCCACTAGTGGGTCTCACCCCACTTTTCGGTGGGTTTCTGTGTGCCCAGGCCTGGTCACAGTCTTCCACACTATGATGAAATGTACTATATTTCTATTTAAATTAGAATGGTTATTTCTAAATTTGCATATATACTTCTAAATTAGTACATGCAGATTATATGAAAATAGGTGTCCTCTTTTGTCCTTTTTTGGGGGGGCGTGCATCTTTTTGGGTGGTTCACAAATGGCCACCCTAAAGGCAGAAGGGCAGTCTCGTAGCATTTATACCAGCCCTAGCTAGTCCACCCTGGCCAACATTTCTCAAAGCACTGGGTCTCACCCCACTTTCAGATGGGTCTCAGTGCTTCAGGCTGCCCAGTGCCTCTTTGCTTGACCAATGAGTACCATGGCTGCACCATGCACACTGCATAGGGAGGTTTGGCAGTGAGAGTTGGTTAGAGAGCATGATAGGGATGTTGGAGAATTCCGCCACAGACCCCAGTGAGGCCAAATGCCAGTTAGGGATGTCAGAGAATTCCGCCACGGATCTCGGGGAGGCCGAATGCCAGCGCATTCGGCCCCCCGAAATCGGTGGTGGAATGGTCTGCCCCCCCACCCCCCCGGGACGAGACTTACCTGGGGTGGATCTTCCTGGCGGTGGCGGCTCCAGTGGTGGCGGCGGTGGCAGTTCGGCGGCGGCGGCAGCTGCGGCGACCGGTCTTCTGACCGGCTGCCGCCGCCGCCATTTCCAGTTTAAAAAAAATAATAATTACTTAGCCTATCATGGCTAAGTTTAAAAAAAAACCCATGATAGGCTACATAAATGTTTACGTAGCCTATCACGGCTGATTTAAAACAACAACAACAACAACGCGCATATGCAAATGGCGGCGGCGGCGGCCACCGCCATTTGGGTTCCTTATTTTGGCACGTCTTAGTCTACGTCAAGATTTACGTAGACTAAGACGGCAAAAATAAGGGGAACGCAAATAACGTAGCGTCAGCAAATTCTGCCTGAAATGGGTAATGAGTGTACCTCAGCTGAGGAAAGCTGAACTATGAAACTCCCTGTTACAAGGAAATAGCTGCAGCAAAGAATTTTGGAATTTCCAAGGAGGGATTAAGTATCAGTATAAGAAGGTATCAGTAATTGCCAGCTGATAATGTCAAACTCCACTTCCATCTGCCACCATTTTGTCACTGGCTCTGACCCCACGCTACTGTTTTGTAACTGATAGGCCTCAGTCATTGTTAGTTCTCTGAAAAGGGCCCTTGTGACAGAAAGGTTGAGAACCCCTGGACCAGAGAGCTAAGCTCATGCAGAATACCACTGCTGACAAAAGAACTCTTTGGGAAAGAAGTACTCGGGTATGAGAAATTGTCAATCAGTCTAAACTTGTCTGGTGCCTTCCTGGGGATGCTGCTTAAAGAAGGAATGGAGAGTGAGTCTAAAGTGTAAGATGTCTATTCACTCTCCCATCCCTACCTTTTTTTCCCCCTTTGTCACGGGACAACACCATATGGATAACTGCCCGGGGCCATGGATCTAGCTCCTGGCTGCGACCGAGTGGTAGGAGCCACCACGCGCTATGACAAGAGTACTTGAGAATGCCAAATAAACCAGGAGCTATGCATCACTGTAATGTGATGATGTCATGGGCAGCCCAGCCCAAAGGGGGGTTTGGCCAAGGGGGGCACACACCAAGGGATTGACACTAGGGCTGACCAAATCCCAGAACCCATGCTGACAGTCTAACAAATACATTACTACTGTTCCAGAACTTTTGGTTTCAGGAACAGACCCCACCACTACCCCAAAACTGAACTTTGCCAGAGGCTCACCTGAAAGTTGATCTAGATCCAGCTGGATTACTGGCTTCAGCAGGTGGCACCGTGGCATACCACCAGAGGGTCCAGGCTGATCATCATACTGAGTAGGTTTGAGAGCTTGAACTCTAGAAGAAATAACTTCTAGAAATTTGGCCCTTGTAGCCTTCTTGATAAGCCTAGGAGGGTTTTTGCAGAGGCCACCACTCTCCCCCAAACCCCCACATCCTTCAACTTGTTGGCTTCTTACTAAAGCTGCTATTCCACAAAGGCCTTAGCATCCAGGGCTTCTTTTCCTTCAGAAGAAAGAGAGTTTGGGGGTGCTGATTCTGGCAGACAGGCCTGCCCCCAGATTTCTCCTTGGCTTTTCTGGGACTCAGTCCATGGTTCATTGAACTGAGATGCTTACATCTGAAAGCCTTTGACATTGTGTTGGCCTGGTATGCATTGCTGTAACTATTTATACGGTATTTCAGCAAGTCTTAGAGGAGCAGAGCAACACAAAGAGTCTAAAAGAAAAAAAAAAACATGCTCCATCCTTCAGTCCTCTCTTTTTATATTAAATGGGAAAGAGCTGATGATGGATTGTCTGCTTTGATTTTTCAAATTCCCACTGCCTTTGTCTATTTTTTTTCCTAAAGAGGCTTACTTGAAATGTTACCTAAATGTAGCTTTTGATGCTTAATTTCCTTCACAATATCTTCCAAAGAAGAACATCAAAAAGCTCTTCTTCCCTTTGTAAGCTCAGTTACAAGCTTTCAGAGATGAACACATCACTTTTTTTTTTTTTTTAAGGTGTGCATTACTCATTAAAACCAAGGGAGCAGCAGCATGTAAAATGGCTGCTGGAAGGATGGGCTGTTACCCAGCCTTATGAACTATTCTATGGGCAAAGGTGCCCATGAGGTGCCATGCCAGGGTCCCAAGACTAGTGCAAGGTCTAGGGATAAGAGGAAGCCAGAACCTCATTGATTTGCATCATTAGTATATTAGCCAGTGTGCTGTAGTGTTGAAGTAGGACTGGGGAGGACCATCAAACTTGATTTCTTTTTTTAAAAAAAATAGGCAACCAAATTCAGTGGCAAAATTATAAAGGTCAGAACTTATGATGTGTTATAGCCCAGACCCAGAAGAAGACTCTGAATGCTTACAGAATGGTGGGGCCAAGTTCTGGAACTCTGCAAGTATCAGTTACAAAGTGGTTACCCTGCTAGATACTTTCATGGAAGAAAGCAGAAGTTCCAGGAGACATGCTCTTGAAGTCTGCTGACTGCTCCCCAGAACCAACTTCAGTCCAGGAAGACCTTCCTCTACCACCCTACCAAGACCAGGGAGGCCACAGGAGTCATATTAGCACCAATGGTGTGCAGATCTACATGATATGGAATTCCATATTTCTCCAGGGAGGTGACTGTAGGGATGTCACGGGCGTCCGACTGGGTCCGGGAAATTGTCGGGCTTCCCCCGCTTGCAACCCCTGGACTGCACTTGCTGAGACGCTCCTTGTCCCCCCCCCCTTGCTCTTGCTCTCCAGGACTCACCATGATTATACCTCTAATATTGCACTTATTTAGCTTTCCCAGCTCCACACTGCACATATTTAAATATGCATATTTTTTAACTTCCTGTTTTACATCGAAATCAAAGGCACGAAAATGGCGGGTGCTCACCAAACGGGATCGTGGTGAGCCCAGGGAACTCACCGAGCTTGTGGGTGGCCCGAGCATAGGTCCAGGGGGCGGGGCTAGCAGGGGTGCTGCTTCAGTAAGTGCCCGGATAAACTGAGCTATGGTGAGTTCTTACATCCCTAGAGGTGAGGCTTCCTGCATCCCTCTCTCCACAGAACATAAAACTACCTGTTGGCTCTAGAAAAGTGCCAACACAACACTCCATGCTTCTCTCTTTTTCAGATCACCGTGTATCTAACTTGTTGCTCCATACAACAGGAGATGATGTTGTGATGGCAATTAAGCCTAACGCCAGCAATTATCCTGCACTGACGTTGTGCCATCATCCACTGCCTATATTGCATTTGCTGGGGCACTGAAATGTTATACAAAGAAACTTCACAGCAGTCATGGATAAGAAGGTATGGATTTTGTGAAATCCTTTCTGTCTGTGTTTTGCAAATTATAAGACGTCTTTTGTTCCATAGTCCGCTCATGGATGGAACCAGAATTATGATGATGATGATGATGAATGTATAGGGCAGTTGGAGAAATATGCGATGGATTCAAATGAGTTCAGATTTCTAGGAATCTAGAATTTACAACACTTCCGGAGTCTGAGTGTAGCAGTTGCAAGTTCAAACAAAGGTCCAAGAGTTCTAAGAGGGTCAGGGATCAGGCAAAAGGCAATGTCTCAACAGTCCAGGTCACAGGCAAACGGGTTCCAATGGAACACAACAGACAAGGAGCAGGCACAAGGAGTGTCAGAGCCCAGTGTGGGTAACAGGCAACAAAATCCAAAGTAACACAGCAGACAAGGAGCTAGCAGGGTCAGAGGTCAGTCTAGAAGTATTCACACCAGGAATTAATCAAGACAGCAGTCTAATGTCAAGGCCAGGGAAGCTGGATTCAGGAAGGTGTGGTCAATGTTGTTTCTAGCAACTCTCTCAGCCTTACACTGCTGTTTTTTTATGCAGAACCATCCCCAAGCTTCAGTTGTGAGCTGCTAGTGACTGCAGCTGAAAAGGTCCTCCTTGTCACAAGCCCCCTACATGCAAATAGACCTTTTCTCACAAGATGGCCTCTGGCTCTACCACTCCTTCAGATTTCCTATCTTTTCAGATGACATTGACTTCTCTTCTGAGGGCTTGGGGGTTTCTCTGCCTCCACCTGTGAATCAGAGTGCTCGTCTTCCACAGATTATGTCCTCATGGTAGTCACCCCTAAGGGCCTGGGTTCCTCTTGGTCTACCGGCAGATCCTGGGCATTGCTGGTAGAGGATGGCTCCTAGTCCTCCATCTCTTCCTCCAAGGAGCAGTCTTCCAGTGGTGGCAAGACATCAGTAACTATCATATTCCTTTTCAAGTGATGGATGCAGACTTGCCCTCCCACAAACAGAATGGCTCCTTCCATGAACAAAAGGGCTCCTTCCCTTCACAAAAGGGACCAAGATTGAGGAGGATTACTGCTGATAGAAGTGGGGAGGTGATTTTTGCCCATTCCCCTTCCCCCCTGCTGCCCCCACCATCACCTCCCATACTGTTCTGGAGGGATCCTGAGTGGCTTTGATAGGGGCATGGAGGACTGCACGAAAAAGGTGAAATAAGTGAATATTGCCTCCCCCTTTCTCTTGTGGGGCCATTTCATGAGTTTAGTTTCACATGGGCCATCTGGATCCAACCCACTAATTTTTCAGAATCAGACGACATTCAGTAACACTCAATTAAAGCTGGAATCACACTGGGTGTCCAGAGTTCATCTTTCTTAATCGCAAAAAGTAGATTATAGCTTCCATATCATTAAAGACTTGTGACAATGTTCAAACAATAAATTGCACAATTAAGCAAGAATGGTTTGTGTGTGTCAGCATTAAATTGCTGTTTGTGATTTGAACCTGAAGAGTGATTTTAATCAAATTTTCCATCCTCAAAAAGAAGTTTGTTTATCAGTACCTAAAGTACCCTTAAAAATGAATCTGTTTTTGCTTAATTGGACAACACCTCATTCCTAAGGCCAAGGGTAATTTATTATACTGAATCTGTAAGCAAGTAAGATATATTGTATTACAGTTAATCTTATCAAATTTCTGCTGATTTTTAATGACAGCATCTGTTTATCATAATTATTTTTAGGTGCCTGGGCTAATAACACCCAAAGAAATATATGAGAATGCTAGCTCTATCAAATGTTAGTCTTATTTACAGCAGCTGGAAACAACCTGTCCTTCATAGATATGGGTATAAGGCCATGCCTTTTAGCATTGAATTGAATGCCACAGCTGTTCATGTCCTTTCAGTGTTTCAAGTACAATAAAGGGAAACTTCAAGAATTTACAATATGGCAATTGAGAACATGCTGAGGGCCAAACATATCTTGAATCATCCCAAACTCAGAAGTAATCTTGAAACCAAATTTGCATAAATTCTTCATTGCTTTCCCTCTTCTTGATTTCAAAGCTATGAGACTTGATCTGTAATTGAACCCCCCCACACACAAATGAAAGCCATTAGAATGTGACACATAGCAATTCTCTTTACTGACTTAGGGCAATGTTGTCCATTATAATTTAAGAGAATGATTTGCTACTTTGGAAAATGGATTAATACTTGGATCACAGTTCTAAAGATGGTTCTAAAAGGTAAGAAGATTTCCTTAATTAAGTATGGATGACTGATGGGGGCGGGGAGGTGTATGTCATTGTTGTTTATTTGTTCAGTCGCTTCCGACTCTTCGTGACTTTATGGACCAGCCCATGCCAGAGCTTCCTGTCGGCCATTGCCACCCCCAGCTCCCCCAAGGTCGAGTCCATCACCTCCAGAATATCATCCATCCATCTTGCCCTTGGTCGGCCCCTCTTCCTTTTGCCTTCCACTTTCCCTAGCATCAGCATCTTCTCCAGGGTATCCTGTCTTCTCATGATGTGGCCAAAGTACTTCAGTTTTGCCTTTAATATCCTTCCCTCAAGTGAGCAGTCTGGCTGTATTTCCTGGAGTATGGACTGGTTTGATCTTCTTGCAGTCCAAAGCACTCTCAGAATTTTCCTCCAGCACCACAGTTCAAAAGCATCTATCTTCCTTCGCTCAGCCTTCCTTATGGTCCAGCTCTCACAGCCATAGGTTACTATGGGGAATACCATTGCTTTAACTATGCGGACCTTTGTTGTCAGTGTGATGTCTCTGCTCTTCACTATTTTATCAAGATTTCTCATTGCTCTCCTCCCAAGAAGTAATCATCTTCTGATTTCCTGGCTGCAGTCGGCGTCTGCAGTAATCTTTGGCCTAGAAAGACAAAGTCTTTCACTGCCTCCACATTTTCTCCCTCTTTTTGCCAGTTATCAATCAAGCTGGTTGCCATAATCTTGGGTTTTTTGAGGTTGAACTGCAAGCCAGCTTTTGCACTTTCTTCTTTCACCTTCGTCATGAGGTTCCTCAGCTCCTCCTCGCTTTCAGCCATCAAAGTGGTATATTTGAGATTGTTAATGTTTCTTCCAGTGATTTTAACTCCAGCCTTGGCTTCATCAAGCCCAGCACGTTGCATGACGTGTTCTGCGTACAGGTTGAATAGGTAGGGTGAGAGTATACAACCCTGCCGTACCCGTACTCCTTTCCCAATCTTAAACCAGTCCGTTGATCTGTGGTCTGTTCTTACCATTGCTACTTGGTTGTTATACAGATTCCTCAGGAGGCAGACAAGATGACTTGGTATTCCCATACCACCAAGAACTTGCCACAATTTGTGATGATCCACACAGTCAAAGGCTTTAGAATAGTCAATAAAACAGAAATAGATGTTTTTCTGAAACTCCCGGGCTTTCTCCATTATCCAGCAGATATTGGCAATTTGGTCTCTAGTTCCTCTGCCTTTTCGAAACCCAGCTTGTACATCTGGCAATTCTCATTCCATGAATTGCTGGAGTCTACCTTGCAAGAACTTGAGCATTACCTTACTGGCATGTGAAATAAGTGCCACTGTTCAATAGTTTGAACATTCTTTGGTGCTTCCCTTTTTTGGTATGGGGATATAAGTTGATTTTTTCCAATCTGGTGGCCATTTTTGTGTTTTCCAAATTTGCTGGCATATGGCATGCATCACCTTAACAGCTTCATCTTGCAAGATTTTAAACAGTTCAGCTGGGATACTGTCATCTCCTGCTGCCTTGTTATTAGCAATGCTTCTTAAGGCCCATTCAACCTCACTCTTCAGGATGTCTGGCTCTAGCTCACTGACCACACCATCAAATCTATCCCCGATATTATTATCCTTCCTATACAGATCTTCCATATATCCTTGCCACCTTTTCTTGATCTCTTCTGCTTCTGTTAGGTCCTTGCCATCTTTGTTTTTGATCATACCCATTTTTGCCTGGAATTTACCTCTGATGTTTCTAATTTTCTGGAAGAGGTCTCTTGTCCTTCCTATTCTATTATCTTCTTCCGCTTCCACACATTGCTTGTTTAAAAATAATTCCTTATCTCTTCTGGCTAACCTCTGGAGTTTTGCATTTAATTGGGCATATCTCCCCCTATCACTGTTGCCTTTTGCTTTCCTTCTTTCTTGGGCTGCTTCCAGTGTCTCAGCAGACAGCCATCTTGCCTTCTTGGTTTTCTTTTTCTTTGGGACTTTTTTGTTGCTGTCTCCTGAACAATGTTGCAAACTTCTGTCCATAGTTCTTCCGGGACCCTATCTACTAAATCTAGTCCCTTAAATCTATTCTTCACCTCCACTGCATATTCATGAGGAATATTAGTGAGCTCATGTCTAACTGATCTGTGGGTCTTCCCTATTCTCTTTAGTCTGATTCTAAATTGTGTAATAAGAAGTTCGTGCATAGATGTCTGCCACCTTTGGCTACAAAGGATGTAGTCAATCTGATTTCGGTGTCAACCGTCTGGTGAACTCCATGTATAAAGTCGTCTCTTAGGTGGTTGGAAGAGAGTGTTTGTTATGCACAGTGAGTTGTCTTGGCAAAATTCTATCAGCCTATGTCCTGCTTCATTTTGTTCTCCCAGACCATGCTTGCCTGTAATTCCAGGTGTCGTTTGACTACCCACCTTAGCATTCCAGTCTCCTGTAATGAAAATAACATCTTTTTTTGGTGTACTATCCAGTAGGTGCTGCAGATCCTCATAGAACTGATCTACTTCTGCTTCTTCAGCATCTGTGGTTGGGGCGTATATTTGGATCACTGTGATGTTAAATGGCTTACCCTGAATTCGAATTGAGATCTTTCTGTCATTTTTTGGATCGTATCCAAGCACTGCTTTAGCCACTTTATTATTAATTATGAAGGCTACTCCATTTCTTCTGTGGTCCTCTTGTCCACAGTAGTAGATCTGGTGGTCATTTGATGTGAAGTGGCCCATTCCAGTCCATTGCAGTTCACTGACACCCAAAATGACTATATTTAATCTTGACATCTCCCCAATAACCACATCCAATTTGCCCTGGCTCATAGATCTTATATTCCAGGTTCCTATGGTGTGTTGATCTTTAGAACATCGGATTCATCGTTCACCACCAGCTAGGGGTGGACGAAAGGCACTTACCTTTCGTCGAAGCTTGTTCGCGGTGGGGGGGAGGTGCTTCGCTGCTCCCCCCACGAAGTTCAGGCTGGGGGGGAGGCTTCCCGCCTCGCCCGGCCACGAACTCCATTGTTTTTTTTTTTAAAAAAAAACGCCCCCGTGATAGGCTACGTGACGATTAACGTAGCCTATCACGGCTAGATCTGCAAAGTCAGCTGTGATAGGCTACGTTAATCGTCACGTAGCCTATCACGGGTGACTTAAAAAAAAAAAAAGCGCGTACGCTAATGGCGGCCCCCATAGGGAGCCACCATTCGCGTTCCTTATTTAGTCGCTGTAGTCTACGTAAATCTTTACGTAGACTACAGCGACCAAATAAGGAACGGGAATGGCGGCTCCTTATGGGGCCCGCCATTATCCGTACGCGCTTTTTTTTTTTTTAAGTCACCCGTGATAGGCTACGTGACGATTGACGTAGCCTATCACGGCTGACTTTGCAAATCTAGCCACGATAGGCTACATGAATCGTCACATAGCCTATCACGGGGGCATTTTTATTTTTTCTTTTATTGGAATGGCGGCGGCAGCAGCCGGTCGAAAGACCGGCTGCTGCTCCCGCCCCGCTCGAACACCCGCCGAACCGCCGGCCGGACCCACTGCCGGGAGGGACATTCGACGAAGGTAAGTCCCATCCCGGGGGGGGGTGCGGGGGGCGGGGGGGTGCGGAGAATTTCTCCCCGAAACTTGTTCGGTGGGCCGAACACGTTGGCGCTCGGCCCCCCGAAGTTTCGGGGAGAAATTCTCCGCCATCCCTACCACCAGCACCATCGGCTGCTAGCCGTCCTTTCGGCTTTGAGCTAGCTGCATCATCACATCTCGGGCTAGTTGAACTTATCCTCTGTTCCTCCCCAGTAGCATTTTGACCATCTTCCGACCTGGGAGTCCCATCTTCCGATGGTATACCGACATATCTCTGGTTGTACTGATCCATTTAGTTTTCATGGCAAGAATACTGGGGTGGGTTGCCGTTTCCTTCCCCAGGGATCGTATTTAGTCTGACCTCTCTGCCATGACCTTCCCGTCTTGGGTGTCCCTTCACGGTTAAGCTCATGATGTCATTGAGGTGCTCAAGCTCTAGCACCACGACAAGGTAACCATATCCTTTGCTGAAGGTGTATGTCATACTAGCTTATTTTTCTTATTATCATCTGTACTGAGAAAGGAGATAGACTTCCAACTCACTTCCTAGACTTCCAACTCACTCAACCCTGTTCTCAATCCACAATTGCTTCTGTAATACAACATTTGCATTTTAGGGGTGGGGGGTGGGGAAGTAATGCATAGAAATGGGGAAGCAGGCTCCACATTATATTACACAGAATTCCCAAACTCTTGAAGTGGAATGCCTCACCCCCTTGTACAACAGCAGTTCACTCAAACAGGTGAGGGGTCAAGGATAGCCATGCTTGGGCACCTGCCAATGGCCCACATCTCAGCAGGAGCCCACTGACAAAAGCCCCCTGGAGTTGTTCCTCACCACTGCAACCTGTTGTTCCTCACCACTGCTTGTTCACGTACCTCTCACTCTGGTCCACGCAACAGTGGTGGTAGTGATGCCACTGCCTACTTGCTCACTAGGGGTGTACGAAACCCCGCTTACCTGGCTCCGCTGGGGTCTGCAGGTGGGAGAAGGCGATCCGTTCCTCCCCCCGGAATCCTCGACAGGGGGGGGGAGGCAATCTGTTCCTCCCCCCCGGAATCCTGCCTGGCCGGCTTTGCTCCGCAGCCAGTCCACGGAGCCACCGGCTGGGCCAACCCTCAGTGGGGCCTCCAGCCAATGCTGGGCTGCTGCTGACCCAAATGGCATCTTGCGTGGGGGACGCCATTTGTGTCCCTATGCCAGCCCGTGATAGGCTATGTATATATTTACATAGCCTATCATGGCTAAAGTGGGAACGCAAATGGCATAGGGGATGCCATTTGCATCCCTGCTTTAGCCGTGATAGGCTACGTAAATATATATGTAGCCTATCATGGGCCGGTGTAGGGACACAAATGGCCGCTATGATGGCCGCCATTTGTGGCTCCAGCAGCCCAGCAGCGGCCGGAGCCACCGCTGTTGCTGCCACTGCTGCTTCATCTGCCACTGCCGCCGGCAGGTAGGCTCCATTTCGCAGGGTGGTGGGGCGGGTTGCTCCGTTCCACCATGGATTCCGGGGGGGCGAATTCACTGGAATTCGGCCTCTCTGGGATCCGTGGCAGAATTCTCTAACATCCCTATTGCTCACTGGCTGTCTGCCTGTTAACCAAGCAAGTGGTAGCTATGGTGAGAAAGAGGATGAGGAGCAACAGCAGCTGGTGACAATGGCAGTGAGAATGTAGACTCACTGACAGAGGGGACCCATTGAGGGTGTCTTACCCAAGAGCCCTCAAAAATCTGGAGTCAACACTGGCCTCACCACTACATCATCACTCCTATAAGTAGGAATGAACAGATGTCCTCCATCCAAGATCAGTAAGATCGGTGGTCAATAGAGACAGGGCCTTCCCAGTTGTGGCCCCTAGCGTATGGAATTTCCTCCTGAGAGGTATATGGCTGTCTCCATCTGTGGCTGCTTTTATAAGGGTTTTAAAAACTCATATGTTTCCCCTAGCTATGCTGCTGATGGCTATTTCAAATGTGTATTGCACTGAAACTGACTTTATTGAAAAAAAAATCTATATTATGCCTTTATTAATGTGTGTTGCAATATGCTGTAAGCTGCCTTTGGAAGACTAGACTATGGTATTGAAAGCTGGCTGGCTGGCTGGCTGGCTAAATACATACATACATAACTTCCATTCCTTTATTGTTGTGTAGGTTTGTTTTAACCCGCACTTCACGCCTTCTGAATTCCTGTTTAACTTTGAGAGTTTCCAAAATTAATTGGAATCAAAGCATGCACATTTTGTCACAGTCTTCATTTCCTTCAGTTCAGTTGCATCTCTCCTCTGCCACCCATTGACCATTAGAATTTCAGGAAAAAAAGAATGGGTGGTGGTGTGGGAGAAAGGTTTAGCTCTCCCCTCCTGGAATGCCATGGTCTCAGTCTGAATAGGGACCGTGTGCGCTTACATAGGAATAAAAGCGCAGCAGTAGACCTTTGGACTTCCAGAATTGTACACTTGGAGGGAAGAGGAATCAAATAAACCAACAAAAACTCGACACAAAGAACCTGGTATGAGGAAGGAGCAAAGGGAGGGAGGAGCGTTGGTTATTACATCTCTGCTCACTGGCGTGGACAGTTGTGCATAGGGTGGCAATTTCCCTCGATTGCGTGGGCAGTACATGGACATTCTGCTTGAACTTCACAGCAGGAGTCCAATGACTGGTGGCGCTAGGATCCCTTCATGTGGAAGAGCACCACGTTCCTGTTTGTGTGGTGTTTTTAATGCACACATGCACTCCTAAGCATTTGTAAAACAAAACTCAAAAAGAATCTTGATACAACCATACATAAACTCTTAGAAATCTTAAAAAAATAAAAAAATAAATGCACATGTATACACCAGGAACGTAGAGGGTGAGAAGATGGAAATGAACTCAGCCAACTGATACCTAAACAAAACTCTGTTAAAAGAAAGGAGGTGGTGGTGGTGGTGGTGGTGAAATGAGAGAAAATTCCTAATGCACTGGCGCTACTTCAGATATAAGATTGGGTAATTCAGAATTCAAAAATGAGAGGGAGAAATGTATCTGAGAGGAAATTCAGAAGCAAACCTATCCCTAAGAATCACATTTATCTGAATATGGAGTAACCAAATATCATGTAATGTTATTGGGGGGGAAATAATAAAGCTGTACTGTTGAAGTCACAAGAGCGAAGTGATAAACATGGCCTGAATCTGTTCGTTGATAAAGTTGATAAAGACACACAATGAGAAATTTGGACCGCATGCTTTAAACACATTTTTTTCTGGATTAAAAAAATGGTTGAATGCAATATGCACACTTTATTATTTCTTTGTCACCATGAAACTTACAGCGCAAAGATTTCATTCTATTCTCTACATTCTCTGGGTCTTGTACTCCCCGTTTTCATATCAGCCAGAGAGGAGGAGAAAATATGGCTTAACTTTCTCAGTATGAAAGTGAAATGCACTCGCTTAACTTGTTAAAGTAATTGTCTTGCAATGATTGATCAAGTCATGTCAGGGTAATAGGGTTTTTATGGCCCTGAGGAGGCATAAATCTAATTTGGGGAGGGATTTTGATCTCACTGTTGCCACTTTATCACTTTTAATTTCAACATTTTGATTTGAATTTGCTCGGCAAAATCCAATACACCTTCAATTGACAGCTCAAGACGCCAAACGTTTTTTTTGTGTGTTTTTTTGTACACTACATTTTCTTGTGTCAACATCATGTTTTAAATCATGTTATCACTACTGTGAACAAATCCAATTAAGGAGTTATTCTGCCAGTCTATTACAGCATAGAATTGCTTGGTATAATTCCCTCAACATGGTAAAACCTCTCCCTTAAAAAAGGAAAGAAAGTAGTAAACTGAATGTGAACTGCAGCAAAGCTAGCTGGATTTCTGATCATGTGGAAAACAGACCATTCTCAAGCACAGAATTAGGGAGCAATCCTATGGTCCCTAGTCAGTGGCTAGACGGCCATAGGATATGTGGTTTTCTGGAAACCGACCTTCCCCCCTTCTGTGCCTTCTCGCAGACAGTGTGGAACAGCCCCATGCTCAGAAGAAGAGCACGGAGAGGCCAAAATGGGGCATTTCAGGGGGCATTCTGGTGTGGGGAAGGTGGAAATGCTGGTACAACACATCCTATGTGTCATCCATCGGCCTCCTCCCCCACTCTGCCTTCCCTCAGCTAGACCACTGAAATCGGCTGTCTAGCTACAAATGCAGGGCAGGAGAAGCATGGAGGGAATGATCCCCTCCGTGCTTCTCCTGCCTGCATTGGATAGGTGGTCTCCTCTGAGTTCGGAGATGGCCGCCTATCCCTATAGGATTGCACCCTTAGAGAATTAGCGGGTGTCTTGCAGGCCATCCAGTTCAGCCCCCTACTCAATGCAGGAAATTCTGAACTGGAGAATTCTGAAAAAATGGCTGTCCAGACTCTACTTGAAAATGACCAGCAAGGAAGAACCTACCATCACCCCTCTATGTAATTGGTACCACTGTGAAACTACTAATATAGGGATGGGCAAATGAGTAAAGATCTAGATCGCTGAGATTCTCCACATACCATCCTTCCACACATCTCATACCTGATTCCCATTCATGTTTGTTATTGTTGCTGCTCACGGGAACATTGTGCAAATCAAGCAGCGATTTACTGTGAAATTTGTGCAGATTTCCTCCCTAGACTAAAGCAAAGCTGTGGGAGAAATTTGTGCAAATTAGGAAATGTGTACGAATTGAACAGGAAAAGTTGTACAAATCTAATGCGAACACATGCGTGACCATTTACAAAATGTTCAGCAGACATGCACTCACAATCATTTTTGGAGTTACACACAGGGCACGCTTATATGTTTTGTGAGCAAAAAATGAAATTCTCATGCATCCCTAACTTCTAATGTTCAACTGAAATCTGTAAATGGTCAGTGGACTAATTTTAAATAAAATATCCATCTAGCTATTAACTGAAGTTGAGCCACCTGTAACTTAAGCAAATTAGATGTAGACTTGCCCTGTGAGAGAGCAAAGAACAAGCCTTTCCCGTTTTCTATTTGACAGCCCTTTCAGTATCTCAAGAACGCTATCATGTTGTGCCTCCCATTCCTAATCTTCTTTTATCCCGTCTAAACTAGAGCTGTGCGCAAATGGCCTCTTGAAATCTTCCACCTTACTTGTGGGCAGAAAAAACTGGGAGAAAATTTCACTGAATTTCTCCAGGGGGGAGGGAGAAATTCTCCAGAGTTTCTCCCAGGTAGGGGTCCCCACTGGCAGGGCTTGTAGCACAGCTTCTTTCATTTCTGGTAAGGGTTTTGAAGGTTTTTGTGCTGTCTTGCCAGGGTGGCCCCCAGTTTACATCCACCACAATGCAGGTAGTGGCAGTGTTGTGTCCAGCTCCAGGGATGAGGTGGAGTTAGTGATCTGCCAAAATCTGTCCTCCAATTTCCTAAAAGTTTTCTCCCTCCATGAAAGAGGCTCCCCTTGTTCTGCCTCATTCAGGATGTTTCATAATGCATTGTTGTGGTGTTTTTCAGCTCACCTAATCACAGCGAGCTTCCCATGCTGCCTGCACACCTGATCTAAAAAAGCCCTAAGGGAGATCATGGTGCCTTGATCAGGGCTTTAGTTGAATAGGAAGCCAAGGACGCTACAGGCAGCCAGAGAGATGGCTGTACTGAGCAGGACACTTGTGCTTGCTCATCGGCCTCCTAAGTGGGGTAAGCCCAAGAAACCCAAACCCAACCATATGAGAATTTCTCCAAAATTTCTTCACCATTGAATTTCTTTTCGAAAGCTAGGGATGGCAGAGAATTCCGCCACAGATCTCAGTGAGGCCGAATGCCAGTGCATTCGGCCCCCTGAACTCCGTGGCAGAATGGCCTGCCATCCCTAGCTTTCGAAAAGAAATTCAATGGTGAAGAAATTTTGGAGAAATTCTCATATGGTTGGGTTTGGGTTTCTTGGGCTTACCCTACTTAGGAGGCCAATGAGCGAGCACAAGTGTCCTGCTTTTCATTGTACAGCCATCTCTCTGGCTGCCTGTAGTGTCCTTGGCTTCCTATTCAACTAAAGCCCAGATTTGTGTTCCCCTTTATTTTCGCTGTCATAGTCTACATAAATATTTACGTAGATTCAGATGGTGAAAAATAAGGAACGCAAATGGCGGCGGCCATAGCCACCGCCATTTGCGTACGTGGGTTCCCCCCCCCCAGAGCCCTCCGCAGCCAGAATTCTGGCTGTGTACGGCTCTGAGCTGGGCTGGGCCTGGCCGGCTGCTCTGCGGAGCTGCTGCGGAGCACAGCTGGCCATTGAGGATTCCGGGGGGGGGGAGGAATGGATCGCCTCCTCCCCGTCGAGGATTCCGGGGGGAGGGATGGAACGCCTCCCCCCCACCATCAACATAATCCACGAAAGGTAAGTCACTTTCATACATCCCTATCAAAAGCAATTTCTCTTCCATCAAATTGAATGAGAATAATTAAAAAGATGTGGGAGAAGTTTTCATCATAGCACTAGTCTAAACACACCAAGTTCTTTCAGCCTTTCTTCATAGTACTTCATCAGTCTGTAAAGAAATCTCTTCTGATACTATATCTTATTTATTTAGAAACATTTTAAAAAGCCAGCAATAACAATAAAACTAATATCCAGTCTGGAAAATACTAAAAATCTAATGCATAATTGCAGCTAACTGCTATCAGCAGTCCAAGAAGATATAAGTCCAGAATACACACACACACACACACACACACAAAACACATTGTTCTTCAAGGCTTTGCTAAAGACCTGCAATGATGGGTCCTGATTAGGGATGTTGGAGAACTCTGCCACGGACCCTAATGAGGCTGGATTCCAAGAATCCAGCCCCTTTGGGGCCTGTGGCAGAACAGAGCACTCACCTCCGCCTCCCCCGGAATCCGTCCGGGCTGGCTCCCTCTGCACATTTATCCTGTGGAGCCAGCCACCGGGTCTGCATCGCTGGTGATATGGCTGGCCACCACTACTGTGCCTTGCTGTATCACTTCGCTGGGCTAACTAACTCCAGATGCAAATGGTGTCCACTACGCCAATTGCAGCGGTAAAGCTGGTAGATTAAAGCCATAAATGGCTGCATTTAGGCTAACCTAACAGCTTTATGGTCTGGAGTTAGTTAGCCCTGCGAAGTGATACAGCATGGCACGGCAATGGCGGCCAGCCGCATCGCCAGCAATGCAGACCTGGTGGCCGGCTCTGCAGGATCCCCATGGAGTGGAACTGGCCCAGACAGATTTCGGGGGGGAGGGACGGCTCGCTTGCCCTCCAGGGCCCCCCCTGACCGGAAAGGTAGGGGATCCGTACACCCCTAGTCCTGATGGATCCTATATTCCAAAGGCATGGAACCATTGCAGAAAAGGAATTCTCCTTTGTACCCACCAACCTAACTGCTCTCAAAGTCAAGCTAGTGAGAAGGGCCTCCAAGTGATTTTATCAATGAAACTACTCCTTCCGAATTCCTTCCTCCGCTAATGGAAGCTGAGGGAAATGAATATTCTACAACTTTCCACCTTTTCTCCCCTTTAGAGTTCCAACATGATGTATTTTTGAACAAACACTCACTGTGATTGATGACATTGGTAGAGGAGGCAGAGGTGGTGAAGGAGGAGGTGATAAAGATGGAGGAGGAGGTGGAGGTGTGGCAAATGTGGCAGCAACAGGGGTGGGGGTGGATGCGGTGGTGGTTCAGATGGTTCTGGAGGTTGCAGAGGCAGTGGAGTGCTGAAAATGTTCTAGCTAGACTGATGATGGGGGTTAGGGAACTTGAATTTATGTTGAATTTACTGATATTATTAATGTTAGACAGGGTCTAAAAGGTTTTATTGAAAAGTCTATTTTTTTGTTATGTTTTGGAACAGGGATTAAAAAAAACCAGGGCAGTACTTGCTGGCTCACAGTCTTATTAGACACCACAGAAATGGGGAAAGGAATGGAGAGGAAAAGGGAAAACAAGAAAATGTAGGCACCAGTTTGTAGTTTCAAAGTTTTACAAACTCCCCCTCCCCCCTCCCAGTTACTAGCTGGAATAGCACTGAGGTTTCTCTCCTTTTCATGCAGCTAGGTGAAAATGGCTTTTGATGGAAATAAATTCTTGGGGAGAAGAGGGCAAATTGTGGTTGGTCTGAGCTAGACTGATGGAATGGGCCTCATTGTCTCACCTCCATCTTCCTTCTGTCCACAAGGTGATCAGATCCCAAGGAGGCAGGGGTTCCCACACTTCTAGGAGCTGTACAGAATCCTGGCAAGTGTCACTTTTCTTATCCCTATCACAATATCCTCTTCATAGAAAGTATCATAGAATCATAGGGTGGGAAGGGGCCTACAAGACCATCAAACCCAACCCCCTGCTCAGTGCAGGAGCCTGAGATTCCCAGGTGGTCTCCCATCCAAGTACTAACCAGGGCTGACCCTGCTTAGCTTCCGAGATCAGACGAGATCGGGTGCATCCAGCCCTTTGCTCTACCTAACTATTAAAAGTAAAGGAACTCTCTCTGCATTTGCAAACCATCTGCCGTCAGAACTGTACAGATGACTGCATGTGGAGGGCAGGGGGAGGCCCTGCCTGAGGTTCCAGAGATAGACTGTACTTCGTATATACAGTGTATGCTTGAAGGCTTTGTCCCTTCAATCTGTAACATGACCAAAAGCATACAGCTTGTATGAGCAGAGGCTCTGTAAGGAGATTCATTCAATGCACAGAGGTTGGGGATGGACCAGAGGGTACAATCCTGCTCTTTGCCTCCATGAATTGATTGAAACCTGTTCAGAGTTATCTGCAGAGGGCTCTTGTCTTTCTGTTCCTCTTTAAAACAACAGCAACAACAACTTTAATAAAAATGAAATGGTGATGGATGATATCAAGATATCAGCTCAGATTAGGATCCTACCTACTGAGGGTTCAAACTCACCCACTCATCAGGTAAAGACCAATCTTCCTTCAATATTATGATTCTATGAAAACTGAGAAAAATATTTACCTTCACATAGTTTCCTTGCCTTTGCATAGTGTGTTTAACAGAATTGCAACTTTGGATCTGTGGAGTTGGGATTTATTGCTCTATTGAATCATCAACCTATTTATAGAGTATCCCTTAATACAGCACAGAGACCTTTAACATCACACATTTTGTTCTTTCTTCTTGCAGAACATGCCTATTATCACTTTGCTTCCTTTTCAGATAGTTTCTATCCTGGCCTGTGTGTGTGTGTGTGTGTGTTCGCTGCATCCTTGATAATTTTTGTTCCTTAATCTTATTACTTTAAACTCCTGGTATGACTGAACTGAATAAGCTACTTACCAGCCCCTAAGCTGAATGTTCCCAGATCATTCTGAACATATTTGCTCAACTTCTTTGTATTTGCATTATCCTTTTTCCTTAATTTTATGTCACAGGAAAATTTAGGTCATGGTATTACAAAGTAAAGAAAGATGATTCTCATTCTGACCCCCACTTAATACTCTCCTGAAACAGTGTTTGCTCACAAAGGTAGTTTCCTGTACTCCCCCCCACCCGCCGCTACACAACCCATTCTTCCTTAATACAGTATGTATGGAGAGAGAGAGAGAGAGAGAGAGAGAGAATGTAAAACATACTTAGGGGAATACACTTTCTTCCTGGAGCTACTGCCAATCAATTAACGAGATCATCCCAAGTTCTATTATTATTAGGAGAAAGCGAAAGCACATCTTCTTTCTGTCCATTGTCTCCACTCATGTTGGCTTAATTGTATAAACCTCTATCACGTTTCCCATGATGTATGTTAATAATGACATGAATCACGTATCTTTCGGGAAGAGCTACTGATCTATTTACATATTTATAATTTTCACTTATAAATGTATGAGTTGCCTTTTCTCAAAGAGTCACACACACACACACTCTCTCTCTCTTTTAGTATTTCAGTCCTGGCATAATTCTCAGTGAAGTGCTAATCCTGTGTCTGGCCTGTACCCCTACATTGTATCCCTCCCATTCATGTTGCTCTCAGTGGTTTTGAGGAACAAAACTTTTGAGGCTAGACCATGCCTGAAATGCAGGTTTTATTTATTCTATACATCTATAATCTTTCTTTATTAATTAATGTATTGAATAAGGTTGTATAAGTGTTTTAAAGAGTTATCTATATAGACTCTATCTTTGGAACACAATCTTACTTGGTCATGAGTGATCGCCATGATGATGATGATGATAAATGTCTTTCAAGATTCTAATTATTTTCAGAAAATAAATGTGCAGTTGGATCTCAGCTGCAGTGGCTGATCAAGTCTGTCCTTGTTGGCTAGGAATATGTGCATTGTTCACTCCATATGGCTTCTACTTTTTAAAATTTTTCATAAAGACAGAGCAAGCCATTCAAATCTAGTTGATTTTGAGTGGGTTCTGCCCTTAAAGGCTGCTTCAAAATAATTTAAAATAAATAAAAGTAAAGGCATTTATGATGTGTTGTTGTTTTATATTGCTCTTCCCCCAAGGAAATCAGGGTGGAATTAGCCTAAATTAACTGAAGCACCATGTCCAACTTACAAGAAGCAATAGTCCCAAACTATTCTGTGCAGGCCAGGCCGCATCTGGAGTACTATGTCTAGTTCTGGGTGCCACATTTTCAGAAGGACATTGACAAAGAGGAGCATGTCCAGAGGAGGGTGCCTCAGAAGGTGAAAGGTTTGTAAACCCAGCCCTATGCAATGATGGCAGAATCTGTCCTTTTCTGTCCACGTTTGGATTATTTAATTCTCAAGTTCTTCCCATACTAAATGTAAGAACATTTGTGATTTTTGGTATTTTTTTAAATAATCAAAAATTAACTGAAATGACATTCTCACCCATGTGCACTGGCCAAATTCAACAGGTACAGCTGCTTCAGCACAGAGAGGACCATATTGTACCTGTTTGCCATGTAGTTGTTAAAGATGAGGAGTCCGTCGGGGGGCAGGGGAAGAGGAGACAACCCTAATTCAGCACTAACATAGTTGGATACACAAGGATTCAAAGCCAGACTTTTAAGAGTTGAGAACTCAAAGTCCTGAGACCGGAATGGATAAATCTGACAATTTCAGTTTCTCCCACATTCTCCTCCTCCTCTTCCTCCCCAAATTCTTTCCAACCCCAAATATGGGAAAATTTGTGCATTTCTGGTAAATTCTTATCGAAAACAGATTGAAACTAAATTCTCATCCATCTCTACTCCTATGAAGAACAACAGAGAAAAGTGGTCATATCTTCCCTGCCTGGCAGTGGACAAGAAATAAGAATCGGGAGAAACACAATAGTGGTCTTCAAGTATCTAAAGGGATATCATGCAGAAGACAAAGGAGACTTGTTCTTCATTGTTCCAGAGGACAGGACTAGAACCAATACTTGGAAGTTGCAGATTTTAGCTATGCATTAGGAGAAGCTTCCTAATGGTAAGAGTTGTTCAACAGTGGAACAGATGCCTTGGGAGGTGGTGGGCTCTCCCTCACTGGAGCATTGAAGGAGAAGCTGAAGAGCCATTTTTCAGGGAGATGCTGTAGTTGCTTCTTGCATTTCAGATATTGCATTGAGCAAGGGTACATAACCTAAAATCCCTTCCATCGGTATGATTCTATGAATCATAGAATCTTGTTAGTATGATTCTCATGTTGGGTCCAAGTGGTCCTGGCTTCAAGTTCCCAAACAAGTCCATGGAACTGGCAGAAGAGGGGCCAGACCTACTGGGAAGGGCCATAACACAGTGGCAGAGCAAACGTTTGTTTGTTTCATGTAAAAGCTCCCTGGCATCTCCAGCTAGAGTTGGGAAAGTCTTCAGTTTGAAACTATAGAGGGCTACTGCCAGTCACTGTAGACATTAATGAGCTAGATGGAAGATTCATTACTGGTTTAGGTTTTTGAGGGCACTTAGGTGAAGTCTAAGTTGAACTGTGAAGTTGAACTGTGGTGCTGGAGGAAAATTCTGAGTGCCTTGGACTGAAAGATCAAACCAGTCCATACTCCAGGAAATAAAGCCAAACTGCTCACTTGAGGGAATGGTATTAAAGACAAAATTGAAGTACTTTGGCCATATAATGAGAAGACAGGATACCCTGGAGAAGATGCTGATGCTAGGGAAAGTGGAAGGCAAAAGGAAGAGGGGCCGACCAAGGGCAAGGTGGATGGATGATATTCTGGAGGTGATGGACTCGACCTTGGGGGAGCTGGGGGTGGCGACGGCCGACAGGAAGCTGTGGCGTGGGCTGGTCCATGAAGTCATGAAGAGTCGGAAGTGACTGACCGAATAAACAACAACAGGTGAAGTCAGTGGGCCCCCTCCCTCCATGAGTCTACCTACTAACCACCATTGTCACCAGGTGGTATGCTCCTTATCTTCTTTCTCATCATTGCTACCACTTGCTTGATTTATAGGTAAAGAGCTAGTGAGCAAGTTGGCAGTGGCTCCTACTGCACATCCTTCTTACCACCACCGTTGTCTGGCCCAGCCCCAGAGTAAGAGTAGGGATGGCGGAGAAATCCACCACGGACTCCAATGAGTCTGGAGTCTGGGGCGGAATGGACTGCTCCCCCCCCACCCCATGAAGCCTGGTGAGGACAGATCCTACCTGGCGCTGGCCGGTCCGGGTTCGTCTTCCTCGTTCCGCAGCCGGCCGCTGCCAGGCTGTGGCTGCAAATGGCATCCGGCGTAGTGGACGCCATTTGCATCCCTGCCCTTTGCCGTGATTGGCTACATAAATATTTACGTAGCCAATCACAAAAAGAGCAGGGGTGCAAATGGCATCCGCTACGCCATTTGCATCCTTGCTCTTTGCCGTGATAGGTTACGTAAATATTTACATAGCCAATCACGGCAAAGGGCAGGGATGCAAATAGCGTCCCCTACACCGGACATCATTTGCAGCCGCAGCCTGGCAGCGGATGGAAGTCCAGCTGCGGGTGGCCCCAGCCGGCAGCTCCACAGACTCACCGCAGAGCGGAACTGGCCGGGGAGGATTCTGGGGAAAGGGACAGATCGCCTCCCCCACCCAGTGGACCCTGGAGCAGAATGGTAAGTGGGGTTCATACACCCCTAAGTAAGAGGCAGCTGGGCAAGCTCACTGCAATGGTGAAGAGGAGCAGCAAGTTCATGGGTATCTTTGTAAGTGGACCCCTCATGAGGTGTGGACCCATGGTAGAGCCCCAACCATGCCTACCTTAATGCTGGTCCTGGGACCATTAATGCTACACATTATAAGGCAAATATATGTGTTCCTACATGGATTTCTGCCATTTATCCTCCCAACAACCTATGAGATAGGCTAGGATGAGAGAAATTAAATGTTACCCACACTGCTGTCTTTAAGACATCAGGCAACCCCCCCTCCGCTCCAGGTATTTTAAAACATTTTTTTTTTTTTTGCCAATAGAAGTATTTTAATCTCTGTGACTTTTAACTGTGTTTTATCTGCTGGTTATTTTGAGTGTATTCACTGTTGTTTTACCTGTTCTCAATTCCTGTAAACCAACTTGAAAACTCTGATAAAAGGCTCCATATAAATGCTTTAAATAAATAGCCCAGTGTCACCCAGTGGGCTTCATGGCTGGGAGGGACTTGAACTCGTCCCTTTGCTCCTAGCCTTGCACTCTAACCACTACACCACTGATTCCAAATGTGTAATTGTCCAGTGATGCACGGACACCCTTTATTATTATTTTTTTCCATCATGAGTTTTAAAAGAATTCCCACTATCTCTCATGAACAAGGAAAATAAGTGGTTTCCAAAGGAGAGTTTCAATGAAAAAGATGATGAACAAGTTTCTTTATCAGAAGACAAACAGTGTCTCTGAACTTGCTTTTGCAGATGATGAAAGGGGCACAAGTTCAAGTCCCTCCCAGCAGTGGGACATGCAAGAAGTGGGGGATGAACTCCAATGTATTGAAAGGAGACACATCTTGCCATGTTGCCATGCAATACCAGTTTTGTCAGATTCTTAAATAACCTTTACTTTTATCCCTCTGTGCTTTTTTAAAAGATGAAAAACTATTAAGAACTCAGGTCCCAAAGAAATGTAAATACAGCATATTCACTACTGACATTTCAAAAGACTTGGGCCCCACAAGCAGCAACAGCCTTTCTCTATCAGGCTTTCTGTCAGCCATGTTGATTGAAGTTGATAAGCACTGCAAGCCACTTGGGGAGGGGCAGACAAAAGAGAAATGTGACTTACTTGAAAGAGACCATCTTTCTTTCTTGGACAGACAGGAATAGAGGGGGGACCCACTCCACCAGCATGTCCGTACTTCCAGATTCGCATCTTCAGCATTGATCCTTGCAAGCTTTTTATACAAGTCTTACTTGTACAGCTCTGTCAAATGCACTTAACTGCAGTTGTAGCTGGACTGCATTGAACAGCGCAATACAGGAGAACCAGCTACATTTCAGTTCCCAAACAATTACATTTTGGTAGACCTGGTAAGAAAATAGTGGATGGATAGGAATGTCAACAGAGAGAAGGAAGGGGGAGTGGGGGAGGCCATAAAGTACATTATAATTTATGGCCAAATGCTGAGAGGATGCCTTCCTCTTGAACTTAAGGTGTAAGGAACCATGCCAGTCATTTTGGTTAAAAAGGTAAAGGTAAAGGTGTCCCCAACCAGTCGTGTCCGACTCTAGGGTGCGGTGCTCATCCTTGTTTCTAAGCCGAAGAGCCAGCGCTGTCCGAAGACGCTTCCGTGGTCATGTGGCTGGCATGACTGAACACTGAGGTGCACGGAACGCTGTTACCTTTCCCGCCAAGGCAGTACCTATTTATCTACTTGCAATTTCTTGCTTTCGAACTGCTAGGTTGGCAGAAGCTGGGACTGAAGACAGGAGCTCACTCTGTCACGCAGCACTCAGGTCTCGAACTGCTGACCTGCCGACCTTCCAGTCTGCAGTTCAGCGTCTTAACCACTAAGCCACAGTGGCCCCAATTGTCGTTTTGGTTAGGGGTGTGTAAATCAGCAAAATGTGAGCTCCCCAAAGTTCTCCGAATTCCATCTCGAAGCTTGTTCTGACTTGAGTCTGGATCAAGTTGCGAGCTTTGCCTTTTTTCTTTTCACCTGAAAATCCACACATATTTTTGTGTGTATTTTTCCAAATGTATGCATAAATTGTGCGCATTTTTGAAATATACGCATTCTTCTCCCATTGCTTAAAGCATATTTGTGCACATTTTTCAAAAGTATGCATTTTTCATGTGCATTTTTCAAATGTAAACATGCCATCAAGCACATTTTGTTTGGTCCGTGAATTGCACTGCAAGCTCAGAAATTACGGACTTCGACAGGAGACTGCATCCAAGTATGTGTTTGGTTCAGAAGGTGTGAACCATGTAAAACCCTGATAAAAAACGAACTGAAAGGTATTTCTCATACACCCCTAGGACATAGGAAATATTTAGTAAGCAAGAGGGGGGAGTTGGAGGGAGCACGGAATGACCATTGGGGTGATGGTGGGGATTTTGTCAGTTAACAGTTGGAAGAGGGAGAGGGAAGAAGTCAGAGAATAGAGGGGATTAGCTGGGTGGAAATGGGGTGAAGAGATTACTAGCACTTCTAATGGCATTCATCCCAGATTACTGTGAATTTCCTTTTTACTGTTCCCCAAATAAGCACCCTGTCTGTTGTTAGCCCAGAGCAATTGTCAGAAAGGGTTGGAACTTACCCCTACATCTCTGCCTATGCAGTGCAGTTAACACAGTACAACTGTGTCAAATGAATATTACTATTGTATTGACCATATTGGGGTCTGGGTGATATTGATCTATCTATAAAGGATTTATCTAGACAATATTGCCATATGCTTCCTGTGCCAAGAGAAAATGTCTTTACACACACACATAAATGTGTTTTATTATTGTACACTGCCTTGGGAGGGCTTCTGCCCTGGAAGGTGGCCAAGAAATATTTTAAATAAGTAAATAAGTGAATAAATTAAATAGAAGATATTCAAGTATTTAATAGCTGATAGCAAAATAATGAGATGTGCGCCTTTGTGTTGAAATCGTAAGGGATTTCACTATTGACTGTCTTTGAGGCTGTGTGACGTGTGGTGTGTTCCCCACATCTCCAAGGGGTGGAAAGCTCCAGGAGCAGTCCTATTGGGTCTAATTTCCTTTGGATGAGAGAGCACTGAATGCTCATGATACATTTGTAGGGTGGCGATGTTTGTATTACCCCCACCCAAAAAGAAAAGGAAATTCATCACCAAACAAGTGGACAGAGTTGCATAAAATTCGCATGTGCTAATTTATATGTATAGATGCACATTTATAATAAAAGTACCACAATTTTCATTTAGAAAAAAAGTGATCTGTGCTGCTGTGCTAACTGTTGACAGGCAACCTCAAGGCTCCTGTTCTCCTTTCTTATTATGATCTTTTATTGTTAAACCGGACTTGGACTGGACTGTCCTGCAAACAGAGGATTGACCTCTGCAAAGTAGGCAATATGGTCACCTTATGCATTTGTAATATTTGCTTTTTTTTACGAACATAGAAGTGGAGCCTAAGTGGAAGCAAACAGACACTCCTTCAAGCAGAAGGTCCTTAGAAAGCAATTTGGGCAGCCCTCCAAGACTGCACCCCCAGTTTTATGTCCTAAGGCAGGTAGTCCCTCAGAACAGCCATTGACGCAGCATGGGGAATTATCTCCCCACTACTGCCACGACCTATGGGGAAACTGCTCCCTCACTGGACAGTTCCACCTACGGGCTTACTTATTTAGAGCAAATGCTTCTATTTCTGGGCCTAAGGAACTCTCTGCCACTGTAACACTGAGCTCCATAAGCTGACCCTTATCCGCTGCCACCAATTCTCTTAGAATACTTTAAACAGTCTTAGTAGCTGGTATAAGAGGCTTAGGCATGAGATGGGCACCAACACTAGAGACAAGCTGAACAATTAAACAAGGAATGTATTAAAGGGATGTTTTGTACATAAGGGATTACTAATATTTACTTCGGGGTTTTCAAAAGTTGTTTAGTGAAAATTCTTAAGACTCAAAAGACGCTGTTGCTGTTATAAGCTTCTAAGGACTTTCTTTACCTCAGGCCAAATTCCCTCAACCTCCACCCCAGCCAAATACAATTACAACCTGGTCTAGCTTCTGGGTACAGTCTTCCCCTGACACCCAGCCCAAGCTCCTTCTGTTGTATTAGTGGCTGCTGGACAGTTTAACTGGGTTTTACTGACTGCTCCTATAACCTACGTCTGTCGTCTGGCAAGATCTTAGTGCAGCCTCTTGGCATAACACAGCCACCTGCTCCCCACTCCTTATCTTCACGACTTCACCAGCCACTTAAGGTTATCTCACAGAGAAAGAGAGAGAAAGTTATTCCCTTTCTCCTAGTGATGAGTGAACTTACTGCGGTTTGGGTTGTGCACCACCTGCTGGACCCCTGCCGGCCTCCTGCCACTGCTCACTGTATGTGACAAGTTGCCAGGCAGTCTGCAAGCACCTGGCAAGTGGCATGAAGCTGCCTGATCCCTTGACAAGTCACCATTTTGCGTAAAAATGGCGGCTCAGCCTTTTTTGTAAAGCTTGATTTTACGCAAATGGCAGCTGTAAGGGAGCCATTTAAGCAAGATTACAGGGGTTAATGGCCATTTACATCTGTCATCTTGTGTACAAGGTTGCTTTGCATCTGCCATTTGCATAAAATTGGTCTTTACAAAAATGGTCGAGCTGCCATCGGCAAGGGATCGGGGATCCCCACATTTGCCCAACTCAGCATGTACTGAGTTGGGCAAGTGTGGAGATCCATGCACTGGCATCTGGGGAGCTGAGCTGGTGATTTCTCTCTGGGCTTCGAGCCCCAGCCAGACTCCTGCAACATCCCTACTTTCTCCTCAGCTTTCTCTTACTTCTTCTCAAACACCATACACCAACTTCTCTCTCCACAGACTAACCCTCACTTCACTTCCTCTGACTAAAGCCCCTGTCAATTTTTATACCTGAATTGTCATTTCCCAATCACACTTTTTCACCTAGCTAGAATCCCCAGTCAATCAGAATTGAATTTACCTGATATAGGGGGCATCTCATATTCAAACTGATTCTCTCTCTTTCCCCCTTTAGAATGTCTCTAATCAACTATTAGACAGGCCTTTGACCACCACAAATCAAGGCCTGAAGCCTACTCAGATACATTGTTCCCTCAGAGAGGCCACACAAAGTAAACATTGCAGAATAGCACAGTTATATGCAGGCATTTCTTCACAGCCAGCCTCACTCTTCAGTCTCTGGAGAGGGAATTCTTCATTTGTCTCCTGTTCAGTTCACTGGCCTATGTGGTTACATGAATGGACAGTTAAGCTGTGTAGGAGGCAGATGTCTTATGTAGGCTGTCGAGGTACTGTCAGATCCAATGGTCTCAGTTAAGAAAGCTTTATTAAGGCCAGAGATTGAAGGTAAATATTAGAGATGTGCACTGTCCCTTAGCTTCAACTTAGACCCTGAACTGGTGCTTCAGAAAATTGACTGCTTCTGCTCAGACTGATTCAGAAGAGCCAGTCTGCTTTGACTTAGTATCAAACCCAAGTTGAAGTTCAGAAAACCAGTGTTTCATGCTTCCCATTGAATATCATGGTAAATTTTAAAATGGCCATTACCATTTTGTTTCTGTTGCTCAGAACTGGATGATAGTTGCAGGCATACTTGCCTTTTAGGAGGGGGATTACTCCTGCCCAATATCAGAAAAAATAGGTGCAGGGGTTTTTTGTGCTAAGTATCTTTATATTTTGATTTTTTTTTTAAAGGGAACTGCTGATAATTTTTTTTCTATTTCGTGGCAGAATTGATTGCAACTTGCAGGGATAGTTGCCCCTTCTCAGGGGATCAAGCCTGCTAAATTTCAGAAGGTTAGCTGCAAGTGTATGTGTGTGTGTGGGGGGGGGAGTGGTGTACAAGAACATTTTGAGGGTCTCCAAAAGATGACACACTCATCCCTTATATTTCTTATTTCCTTATGGGCCAGTGCTCTAAAAATTACAGGCAGCCTAGAGGTAGCCCTAGGTAATAAATCTGCAAAGTTTCAGAATAGGTACAGCAGTTCAGGTGAAGTGGGAATTATCCAGGTGGGATTTGCTTCTGCTTCCCCTCCCACATTGTTTTTGGGGAACAATTTGTATGAAAATGGCACACATCCTACAGTTGACAAAGGCAAGAAACCTGCGAAGTTTCAGAAGGAAAGGTGCAGGGCCTTAGGAGTTATGATGCTTGAAAATCAGTGTAAGGCTTTTCCATAGTGAAGTCTGGTGGTGTTGGAAGAATGGCCACCTCACAATCTCATCTTTGTCCTCCCAAAAGTACAGTAATTGGAGCCCATGGTAGAACATGCCCTAGGATTAGAAGGTGTACATGTTAGTCATTGAACAACACTTCCTCCCTCCCCTGCATCATTAGAGAAATGAAAACAAAATATGGTATTTGGAAACATAAAGACACAGCAAATGTCCAGCAGTTTCATATCTGGGACCTGGGCAGCTGACATCTTCTAGAAGCAAAGAAAGAGGAGATGAAAAAGTGAGAATGGAGCAAAGCTTCTAATGGCCTTCTAGTAGGTAGGCCCATTAAAGACTCCCTGGATAGGTGCACATCAGCTGCATCAAACATGAGGGCTAGGCAACTGTAAAATGGCTCAGCTAAGCCATTCTGACAGATAAAGTGCTGTTCTTAAAGACAGCAGGCTCTAGGGTAGAGGTGGAGAATCTGAGGGCCCCCAGATGTTGCTGGACTACAACTCCCATGCTGGCTGGGGTTGATGGGACTTGGAGTCCAACAACATCTGTCCACAGGTTCCCCATCCCTGCTCTAGGGCTAAGGCAGGGGTAGGCAAACATTTTGGGCACATTTTGCAATTTGAGAAACTGTCTTGGGTACCATCACAAAATGGCTACCATGGCAAAGGACAAGTAACTTGCCCAATTTTAACATCTGGCTTTTTAGATGTTAAAGATTGGTTCCTCCTGGATCACTAATTTTAAAAATGTGGAGCAATAGTTCAAGTCCATGTTTATCCATGAACAAAATCAGTCATGGTTTCACCTTTACTTTACACACACTGCTGGGAAATGTCTTTATGAGTATCAACAAAGGAACCATTTAAAAAAGGTAAAGCCAAGATGAATATGCCTATATAATAGAAATAATAAATCCAAGCAGGGAAAACCAAAAGGGCCTGGGTTCATTTAAACATTATTATTTTATATTATTAGAATATATATGTATATTTATTTATTTCATTTCATTTCTATACTGCCCAATAGCCGTTGCTCTGAGCAGTTCACAAAAAATAATGTATATCAATAATTAATTCACTTAATTATGTAGGATGTAACAATGGTTTGATTGGTTCAAAATTGGGAAAGGAGTACAACAAGGCTGCATATTGTCACCCTGCTTATTTAACTTATATGCAGAGTACATCATCAGAAATGCTGGGTTGGATGAATCACAGGTCGGAATTAAGATTGCTGGAAGAATTATCAACAACCTCAGATATGCAGACGATACCACCTTAATGGCAGAAAGTGAGGAGGATCTAAAGAGCCTCTTGTTGAGGGTGAAAGAGGAGAGTGCAAAAGCTGGTTTGAAACTCAACATTAACAAAACTAAGATCATGGCATCTGGCCCCATCACTTCCTGGCATATAGAAGGGGAAGAAATGGAAGCAGTGACAGATTTTATTTTCTTGGGCTCCAAGATCACCGCAGACAGTGACTGCAGCCATGAAATTAAAAGATGCTTGCTCTTTGGGAGGAAAGCTATGGCAAGCCTAGACAGCATAGTAAGAAGCAGAGACATCACCTTGCCGACAAAGGTCCGTATAATCAAAGCTATGGTTTTCCCAGTAGTAATGTATGGCTGTGAGACTGAGAGCTGGACTATAAAGAAGGCTGAGTGCCAAAGAATTGATGCTTTTGAACTGTGGTGCTGGAGAAGACTCTTACTGCAAGGAGGTCAAATCAGTCCATCCTAAAGGAACTCAACCCTGACTGCTCATTAGAAGGACACATACTGAAACTGAAGCTCAAATATTTTGGTTGCCTAATGCGAAGAGAAAACTCACTGGAAAAGACCCTGATGCTGGGAAAGACTAAAGGCAAAAGGAGAAGGGGACGGCAGAGGATGAGATGGTTAGATAGCATCACCGATGAAATGAATATGAATTTGAGCACGCTCCGGGAGAGAACAGAGGACAGGAAGGCCTGGCATGCTATGGTCCATGGGGTCACGAAGAGTTGGACATGACTTAATGACTGAACAACAACAACAATGGTTTGATGATGAAGACATGTTCTGCCCAACTCCATGAAGCCGAATGCTAGTGAAATAAATACACTGATTAACATCCATGGGGATTTTAAAAGAGGCCCAGTCTGGCTGGCTAAATAATCTGAACTAATGTAGAAATTGGAAATCCTAGTTTAAGCTCAGTTGGCATCAGTAATTCAAGACCCCAGTGCATGCATGTAATTTCCCGAGTTTATCAGTTCAAGACCCGAGTGCTGCGTGACGGAGTGAGCTTCCGTCTTCAGTCCCAGCTTCTGCCAACCTAGCAGTTCGAAAGCAAGAAATTGCAAGTAGATAAATAGGTACCGCCTCGGCGGGAAAGTTAACAGCGTTCTGTGCACCTCAGTGTTCAGTCATGCCGGCCACATGACCATGGAAGCGTCTTCAGACAGTGCTGGCTCTTCGGCTTAGAAACGGGGATGAGCACCGCACCCTAGAGTCAGACACGACTGGTTGGGGACATCTTTACCTTTTTATAAGTTCCCTACAGTGGCTGTAGTGGACAATTAAATGCAGTAAAATGCATCATGTTTCCAAAAAATGTGTGTGTGTGTGTGTTTTAAACATGCTTCTATCTCAAAGCTCACTATGCTATAATGAGATTTAAAATATAAGAATAAAAAAATAAGAATATAAGATGCCAAGACAAGAGACACTTTTTAACAGAAAAATCTAGTGGACTGGGGAGAGAAAAGGCATACAGTTCTGCACTGATAGCAGAGGTAAGTACCTTATTCTTCCAATGGCTAATGACATATCCAAAGACCACTTGCATTTGATGCACATCCAATACTACAGTGGTTACAGAAAATAGTATGTGGAGGGAGCAATCCTACAGCCACTACGCACTGTCTAGAGGGCTATAGGATATGCTCTTTTCCAGGAACTGACCTCGGAGCCCATGCTCTGAGGTCGGTTCCCAGAAAGCCGACCTCCCCCCACATCTGTGCTGCCTCAGAGGCAGCACAGAGAAGCCCCATCCTCCATGCTTGGAAGAGGAGCGCAAAGTGACTGAAAAGGGCTGGGGCTGGAGCGTTCCAGGGTGGGGAGGGCGTAGCTGCATGTACGACACATCCAATGTGTCATACAGCAGTCTCCTCTCCCGGTCTCTCCCAGCCTCCCCCCCACGGCTAGACAGCTGAAAACGGCTGTCTAGCAGAAAATAGCAGGGCAGGAGAGACGCGGAGGGAATGATCCTCCCCGTGCCTTTTCTGCCTTGCTTTGGATAGGTGGTCGCCTCCGAGTTCAGAGGCAGCCGCCTATCTTGATAGGATTGTGTGCCCTAATTCTATCGTTGGTTAAGATATTGTACAGTTGAGCTTCAAGATACCTTGATAGGATACTCCTGTCCTGTCTGAATAATCAACAAAGCTCATTCTCATAATGTGTAGAGTCTGGTTGGCCTGATCCTAAGGCCTCTGACCCAGAGGACCCAAAGCTGCCTCCTGTTTTGGAGTCTACCACCAGCAGTAGATCTACACACCCATGGAGCTTTCAGTGGCTGCACCAGGGTCCTCCAAGGGGGATGCCCCCCAATGGTGGAAGGGCATGTCAACCCCATCCACCCCCCCTTCAGCCAGCAGCTCTGCAAGTCAGGATAGCATGCTACTCTTGTTGTTCTCCTTTAATGATGTGTGTGTGTGTGTGTATTCATTTATTATATTGTATTTTCTGTTTTTTTTATTGTAACCTGCTTTGCTTAGTATAATAACAGAGAAGCAGGATATAAATAATAAACTAAATAAACTAAAATGTATGAAAAAGCCCCCTGTGCATACAGTTGAATGCCTGAGGGATCTTTCAGATCTTATAATGAAAACCTGAAGATTGGTTGCAGATACTTGCACCCCTCCACATATTGCTATAAAAATATCTGAAAAGGGTGTTATGGGGTGTTTACAAACCAGTTAGCATGATGGATCCTTTGAAGAAGTTAACTTGGAATGGCTTCACTACATAACCGTCACAATATGTTATTGGGTGATTTTATCCTGAATCTTGTGTTGTGATGGTTCATTCTCAGGCCTTTTTAAGCCTGCGGTTGCCATAATTTTTGATCACCCCAGGCTGCCACAGGCTCAAAAGATGCTGTAAAATGAGATTGTTGCTGCTGTTGCTGGCATATTTCACTTGGAGTTCCACTCCAGAGGGGCAGGATTGAAATGGAATAAATAGAAGACTTATTCCTTAAATAGAATAGACTTGTATCGCAACCAGTTGTAATTAACATGTTTCCAATGGTTTAATAATGACAGTTATGATATTTGTTATTTAAATCTGCTTGATAGTATGAGCTTTTTTGAATTGTTTTTATAATGTGATTTGTGGTTTTTGATATGTTGTAGTGGGACAATTTGTTCTATTATTGTTACCTAAGTCATTTTTTTTTTTTTAATCAATGTAAAGTAAACCACTTCGGACATAATATAATGTGGAAACATGGTATAGAAATAAATAGATTTATTGTTATTTATTTTGAAGATGTATACCTGTCCTTGAAATCAAATGTTTCTGAAGGCGACTTACAACAGGTTGTAATAATACAAAAGCAAAACAAGCAACCCCAACACCCCAAATGCACATACACCCAGCAGCACTTAGTCCTTTAACTGAAAGATGGGGCCAGAGAGTGTTTTCTGCTTTGCTGTTCCAGGGCATCTGGGAGGGGGAAGCAAAGTTCCCTGCTGCAGCTGCTTTTTCTCTGGATGATGGATGCAGCCAAACTGGTCTTTCCCTAGCCATGATGTTCTTTCCTGGGAGGCTGGGGGTGCATCCTTCCAGAGTTCCAGGGGTCCTTGGTCCCTTGCCTGATGGATGGGGCTGGATGCTTCCCTTCTGCTCTGTAGTCCCAGGGCAACTGGGCATAAATACAATGACAGTATCAATGGCAGCTAGCCAATTCAGGCTGATCAGGGCCGGCCCTACCATTGGGCAAAGTAGGGCAGCCATCTCAGGTGGCAGATGTTGGGATGGCAGCAGTGGCAATCCCTCCAGTCGTTTCTCCTGAGTTCCCCACAGCACACTCTGGGAAAATTAAAAATAATAATAAAGAGGATAGTATCAGGCTTCGCAAGTAAGTCCTCAAGTGTAAATATAGCCAAAAAAAAAAAAAGTGGGGGAGGGGGACAAAGCATATATCAGTCCATAGGGGGCTTCTCCACATTAGCAAAAATCCCACAGCATTACCAGGACTTTGTCTTCTGGAGTCTTCATGGGCTTAATGCTCTCAACACAATAATGTGCTTCCCCCCCCACCCCCATTTTTGCTAGTTTCCTTCCCATAAGTTTCATTTATCCCATCAGCAGATGGTGCTGTTTTATTGCACAAATCTGATTTAATATTGCAGCATTTACAGGGTTTTATAAAACGGCAGATTCCTGCTTGAAAATAGTGGGAGAGGCATTGGAGGTTAACAACGTCATGAAAAGGACCTGCAAACTTCCATGAGTGAACCATCAAAAGTACATGATAAATGCCTCATGATGAAACACTCAGGATATATTGTGCCTTAGAGCAAATATCTATCTCAGACCTTGCTTCAGTACTTCTGCATTTTGAAGGTCTTTTCTTCAATTGGACCCATGAGTAGAGGACGTAGGTGGCATAGTAGTGTAGATTATGTTTTCTCTATCTACTGATCTGATACAAAATGTTCCCTAAAAGCCAATTCTGTATATCTTCAAGAACACTATGCACCTTGAATTGTGTGTGTGTGTGTGTGTGTGTGTGTGTGTGTGTGTGTGTGTGTGAGGGCTTTGCCTCAGGCACCAAATGCCATGGCTGCCTCAGAGGCCAATTAAGCTTCTATATGTGCCTGCAATCAACATCCTGGTTTCATGTGATACTTTCAGCCTGTAGCAGCAGTACAAGGAACATAGGAAGAACCATGCTGGGTCAGACCAAAGGCCATATAGTCCAACGTTCTGTTTGCACAGTGGCTACCAGATGCCCATGGAAAGGCCACAAGCAGAACATGAGCAATGGCAATTTTAGACCCTGGACTTAATGGTGTTATGGGGCACCCATTTAGATGGCCATATGTATGATGTCAGTTGTGAAGCAGGCAACTAATATTTCTCTTCCTCCCCCTTCAGTCACCATTCCGTGCCTTAAAACTGCTTCTACATTCCTGATGTCAGAACAACTTTTTGCCAATCCTGATTTTTAAAGCAAACCAACCAACCATACTCTGAATGTGTGCAGTTTTGCATTTTAAACTCATTTAAAAGCAGTCCCATTATAACCTATGGAATAGTAGAGTTTTCTTCTGATGTCCTCATGATCTGCTGCTGTCTGTGTGGTCATTTAGGAGCCCTCTGGGCTGCAGGGCCCTGGCCTTCAGTCTCTAGCTGCTCTGGACATGAGCACAAAAGCACCCTCCAGTCCATCTTTCCCTGCAACTGGTTCATAAAGAGAAGGGTAGTTTGAATGGATGAAATCAACAACAAAAACAATGACTGCCACTTACTCAAAGGTCATGAGAAGGAGCCATTGTGATGGGAGGAAGGAATTTGAAAAATCTACACAATCATACTTAGCATAGCTGACTGGGGAATGCTAGGAATTGTGGAACTTATTTGTGTCTAAATATGCATGGGATTGGACCCTAAAATGCATTATATTAGGAACATTACTTGCTAAAATACCTAGTAGGCAAAAATGCATTAAAATGCATGTATTACAAAATTCCATGCAAACTTTAAAAAAAAATCGCAGTGTTCAGGATGAACCTAACTTAAGGCTGGACAAAATGAGAGAAACCAAAACTGACAGATGTGTCCATCCCCATCATCAACTGAAATGTAATGGCAGTGGGTGCATTCTGCTGTAACTGGGAAATTGGTTCTGCAACTTCTACCCTGCAAGTCTTAAACGTGGCTGCATCAAGGCAAGAAAGGATGCATGAGAGCATAGGCTGAACCACAAGACAGCAGATGGACACAGCCTGGAAAACTGGTTTACCCAGTGTCCCACTCCCAGGAGGAATAGGTGGAATTAGGGATGTCAGAGAATTCCGCCACGGATCTCAGTGAGGCTGAACGCCAATGCATTCAGCCCCCTGAAATCCGTGGCGGAATGAAGCCCCCCCATCCACCCCCCGCGAAAGGCACACGAAACAGGACACCTACCTGCTGCCATTCACGCTGACTTGCGAATGGTGGCTGCGGCCGCGGCCACCATTCGCTTCATCACTATAGCCATGATAGGCTACGTAAATACTTACGTAGCCTATCACGGCTAATGCAGGGACACCATTTGCATCCCTTTGGAAGCCGTGATAGGCTGCGTAAGTATTTACATAGCCTATCATGGCAAAAAAAAAGGGAACGCAAATGGTGGCAGCTATGGCGGCCGCCATTTGCGTTCCCTTTTGGGGGGGGCCGTGATAGCCTACGTAAATACTTAAGTAGGCTATTACAACAAAATAGAGGGGAGCAAATGGTGTAGTGGCCACCATTTGCATTCTTTTTTTTCTTTTGCCGTAATAGGCTACGTAAATATTTACGTAACCTATCATGCCCCTTCATGGATCACTGCCTTGTTGTGGTGAAGGGGCTGCAGTAACTCAGTGAAGACATAAGCTATGCCGTGCAGGGCCACCCAAGACGGACAGGTCATGGCAGAGAGTTCTGACAAAATGTGGTCCACTGGAGAAGGAAATGGCAACCCACTCCAGTATTCTTGCCAAGATAACCCCATGGAATGTATCACAAGGCTAAAAGAGATGACGCCGGAAGATGAGCCCCTCAGGTCGGAAGGTGTCCAATATGCTACTGGGGAAGAGCAGAGGGTATTTCCAAGTTGCACCAGAAAGAGTGAAGCGGCTGGGCCAAACCCGAAAGGACACTCAGCTGTGGATGTGTCTGGTGGTGAAAAGAAAATCCGATGCTGTAAAGAACAATATTGTTTAGGAACATGGAATGTCAGATCAATGAATCAAGGTAAGCTGGAGGTGGTCAAACATGAGATGGCAAGGTTGAACATCGACATCTTGGGAATCAGCGAACTAAAATGGACAGGCATGGGCGAATTTAATTCAGGTGACCATCATATCTACTATTGTGGGCAAGAATCCCTTAGAAGAAATGGAGTAGCACTCATAGTCAACAGAAGGGTGGGAAAAGCAGTACTGGGGTACAATCTTAAAAATGATAGAATGATCTCAGTACGAATCCAAGGCAAACCATTCAACATCACAGTAATTCAAGTCTATGCCCCAACCACTGAGGCCGAAGAAGCTGAGGTTGATCGGTTCTATGAAGACCTACAACACCTTCTAGAACTAACACCAAAACAAGATGTCCTCTTCATCATAGGGGATTGGAATGCTAAAGTAGGAAGTCAAGAAATCACCGGGATAACAGGCAGGCATGGCCTTGGTGTACAAAATGAAGCAGGACAAAAGCTAATAGAGTTTTGCCAAGAGAACACGCTGATCATAGCAAACACTCTTTTCCAACAGCACAAGAGGCGACTCTACACATGGACGTCACCAGATGGTCAATATCGAAATCAGATTGATTATGTCCTTTGCAGCCAAAGATGGAGAAGCTCCATACAGTCAGTAAAAACAAGACCTGGAGCTGACTGTGGCTCAGATCATGAGCTGCTTCTTGCAAAATTTTGGCTTAAATTGAAGAACGTCGGGAAAACCACTAAACCGTTCAGGTATGACCTAAATCATATCCCTGATGAATATACAGTGGAGGTGAGGAATAGATTTCAGGGATTAGACCTGATAGACAGAGTGCCTGAGGAACTATGGACGGAGGTCCGTAACATTGTTCAGGAGGCAGCAACGAAATCCATCCCAAAGAAAAAGAAATGCAAGAAAGCCAAGTGGCTGTCTGATGAGGCTTTACAAGTAGCTCACGAAAGAAGGGAAGTGAAAAGCAAGGGAGAAAGGGGAAGATATACCCAACTGAATGCAGAGTTCCAGAGAATAGCAAGGAGAGACAAGAAGGCCGCCTTAAATGAACAATGCAAAGAAATCGAGGAAAACAACAGAATGGGAAAGACTAGAGATCTCTTCAAGAAAATTGGAGATCTCAAGGGAACGTTTTGTGCAAAGACGGGCATGATAAAGGACAAAGAAGGCAAGGACCTAACAGAAGCAGATGAGATTAAGAAGAGGTGGCAAGAATACACAGAAGAACTATACAGGAAAGATCTGAATGTCCCTGATAGCCATGATAGTGCGGTCACTGAACTTGAGCCAGACATCCTAGACAGCGAAGTCAAGTGGAGCGAAGTCAAGTGGGCCTTAGGAAGCATTAGTAACAACAAAGCTAGCGGAGATGACAGTATTCCAGCTGAGCTATTTAAAATCCTAAAAGATGATGCTGTTAAAGTGCTGCATTCAATATGCCAACAAATCTGGAACACTCAACAGTGGCCATAAGACTGGAAAAGGTCAGTTTACATTCCAATTCCAAAGAAGGGCAACGCCAAAGAGTGTTCAAACTACCGCACAATTGCGCTCATTTCACATGCCAGCAAGGTGATGCTCAAAATCCTACAAGCTAGGCTTCAGCAGTATGCGAACCGAGAACTACCGGAAGTACAAGCTGGGTTTAGAAGAGGCAGAGGAACTAGAGATCAAATCGCCAACATTCGCTGCATCATGGAGAAAGCAAGAGAATTCCAGAAAAACGTCTATTTCTGCTTCATTGACTACGCTAAAGCCTTTGATTGTGTGGATCACAACAAACTGTGGCAAATTCTTAAAGTGATGGGAGTACCAGACCACCTTACCTGTCTGCTGAGAAACCTGTACGAGGGTCAAGAAGCAACAGTAAGAACCAGACATGGAACAACCGATTGGTTCAAAATGGGGAAAGGAGTACGACAAGGCTGCATAGTGTCACCCTGCTTATTTAACTTATATGCAGAGTACATCATGAGAAATGCCGGGTTGGATGAATCAGAGGTCGGAATTAAGATTGCCGGGAGAATTATCAACAACCTCCGATATGCAGACGATACCACCTTAATGGCAGAAAGCGAAGAGGATCTCAAGAGCCTCTTGTTGAGGGTGAAAGAGGAGAGTGCAAAAGCTGGTTTGAAACTCAACATTAAAAAAACTAAGATCATGGCATCTGGCCCCATCACTTCCTGGCATATAGAAGGGGAAGAAATGGAAGCAGTGACAGATTTTACTTTCTTGGGCTCCAAGATCACCACAGACGGTGACTGTAGCCATGAAATTAAAAGACGCTTGCTCCTTGGGAGGAAAGCTATGGCCAACCTAGACAGCATAGTAAGAAGCAGAGACATCACCTTGCCGACAAAGGTCCGTCTAATCAAAGCTATGGTTTTCCCAGTAGTAATGTATGGCTGTGAGAGCTGGACTATAAGGAAGGCTGAGCGCCGAAGAATTGATGCTTTCGAGCTGTGGTGCTGGAGAAGACTCTTACGAGTCCCCTGGACTGCAAGGAGGTCAAATCAGTCCATCCTAAAGGAAATCAACCCTGAGTGCTCATTGGAAGGACAGATAATGAAGCTGAAGTTCCAATATTTTGGCCACCTAATGCGAAGAGAAAACTCCCTGGAAAAGACCCTGATGCTGGGAAAGACTGAAGGCAAAAGGAGAAGGGGATGGCAGAGGATGAGATGGCTAGATAGCATCACCGATGCAATGAATATGAACTTGAGCACGCTCCGGGAGAGAGCGCAGGACAGGAAGGCCTGGCGTGCTATGGTCCATGGGGTCACGAAGAGTCGGACACGACTGAACGACTGAACAACAAACCTATCATGGCAAAAAAAAAGGAACGCAAATGGCGGCTGCTGCAGCCACCACCATTTGCGATTGCTGTTTTGTGTTTTTTTTTTGCCGTGATAGGCTATGTAAATATTTACATAGCCGATCACGGCAAAATACAGGGACGCAAATGGTGGCGGCTATGGCAGCTGCCATTTGTGTCCCTGCAGACTGCCCAGTGGCTGGATGTCCGGCTGTGGGCGGCCCCAGCCGGCGGCTCTGCAGAATCTCTATGGAGCAGAGCCGGCTGGAGAGAATTTCGGGGAGAGGGACGGAGCGCCTCCCCCCCACCGCGAATGTCACCCTTCTAAAAGGCAAGTGGCTTTCGTACATCCCTAGGTGGAATGCCAGGCAGACAGCAGAGACTGTTATCAGGCACCACTGGACACCATGTTGCATCCTTTAAGGGAAATTGCATTGTTTTGCTACATATCACTAAGGACACAGTCCTATCACTAAGAACACAATCCATGGCTGGTTGGGGCATGCTGGGAGTTGTAGGACATTTTTCTGTCTAAACATGCATAGGATTGTGCCCACAGAATGTTATTTCCCCTAATATATCCATTTTGTGCTCTCTCCCTCTCTCTTTTTAATGGAGAGCTCCATCGCAAAATGTGGAACTGTGCAAATTTTCAAGGGATAAATGCATTTTGGTTCATGTGTTGGTTCGAAAGTGCAATGTTAGTCAAAGTGAGCATTAATTAATTATGAATTTGATCTGGACCTCTACATTTCTACCAAGAAAATGGCTCTCAGATGCACATCAAATGCATTTATCCTCCATCCCTAGATGGAAATGGCAGCAGCAGAATAATGGATTGGGAATATCCTACTTCTGCCACAGTCTCTGTTAAATCGCCAGAGAAATGTCACTTAAACATTCAGAGGAGATAGTTGGGCATACTGCTAGTCAATAACTCCGTAATTTGGAATCAGCCAAATCAATAATTATTTGACAGATTTATTCCTCACTCCCTTTAGAATGAGCAAATTATTATATATTGATATGCCCAGTAAGACAGCTTAGAGTGCTACTAACATATTGGCTCTTATGAAGACCACCTTGAGTGTTCAGAAGCAATTATGGCAATGATAACTTCAGATGAAATGAAGCAAAATGTACAGAATTTATCTTCATGTTTGGTTTTCTACATAATAAAATGGCTTCCATTTATCTTAGTTCACTTTGTGTTAGGCTGATTAGTTAACTGGCTTCAAAACCAAAATATGAACTAACTGACAAATTGTTCCTTTTGACTCCTGTGCTGTCCATGAGTTAATATTGAACCTCATCATTAATCATGTAAACCGGTGACTCCTGTTACAGATAAGTACACTGAATGAGGCCTTGCTTATTTAGAAGCTTTGCAAAGGAAGGAGTTATTGTTTTCTGAAATATTTTATGTCTACTAACTAGATAACAGTATATATTATTGCCATGACACTGCTAGAAGACTCCTCCTCCAAGGAAGAGCCGGAGGAACAGGAACCACCTGCCACCAGTGATGTGCAGGCTCTGCCAGAAGGAACTTGGGCTCTAAGGGTTGACTACCATGATGGCATCACCTGTGGAAGACAAGGACTCTGACTCACAGGTGGGGGCAGAGAAACTCCCAAGCCAGTCAGAAGAGACATTGCTTGAAAAGACAGGAAATCATAAGGAGTGCTAGACTGAGCCAGAGGCCTCCTTGTGAGAAACAGTCTACTCACATGTAGGAGGCTTATGCACAAGAAGAACCCTTTCAGCTGCAGTCACTAACAGCTTACAGTTGAAGCTTGGGGCTGGTTCTGACTGCCGCTGGATAAAAAATTGCAGTACAAGAGTAAGAGAGTTGCTATAAACAGCCTTGGCCAGATCTTCCTGAAGCCAGTTTCCCTTGACTCTGGACTGCTTTCTTGATTAATTCTTGGTGTGAGTGCTTCTGGACTGAACTCTGATCCTTCTCTTGCCTACCCCTTGCCTGCTATGTTGCCTTGGGATTTTGTTGCCTGAAACCTGGACTATCAAGATCTTTCTTTTTGTCTGGTCTCTATTGGTGGTGATTACTTTGGAGCTCTTGAACCTTTGAACGTGCAACTGCTAGTCTCAGGCTCTGGAAATGTGACAATGATTTAAAATACCTCAATTTTTTGGTTCCTTCCTGTGTTTGTTATATGAAGATAGAACTTAAAAATGTATGTCCTAATTACTGTGTGTTGAGATCACTTTTGAATATTTGGATGTCTGTTGATTTCCTGGAGACCAAAAAAAATAAAATAAAAAGATCAGTGAGGTTCTCCTCACATTTGGGTAGGTGGCTTGCCAGTATTATAATTTGTACAACATGCATATATTAAAGGTGGGGGCAAGTGGACATAATATACATAGATTAATGAATTGAAAACTGCATGTAAAATGCAGTATAATTTTGTTGTTCAGTTGTTAAGTTGTGTCTGACTCTTAGTGACCCCATGGTAGGGATGGATGGAACACTTACCTTCTGTGCTGTTCTGTTTCCAGTGGGGGGGGGAGGTGCTCCGCCCCACCCCCCGGAATCCTCGATGGGGGGGGAGGCGATCCGGTCCTCCCCCCCCGGAATCCTGCCCGGCCGGCTCTGCTCCGCGGCCAAGCCGCAGAGCCGCTGGCCAGCTCCAGCCTCCCGCAGCCGGACATCTGGCCGCTGGGCAGCCATGCAGGGAAGCAAATGGCGGCTGTCGTAGCTGCCGCCATTTGGTCCCTGTATTTAGCCGTCAAAGGCTATGTAAATATTTATGTAGCCTACCATGGCAGGGGGGTGAAAAAACCCAGTGTACGCAAATGGCGGTAGCCACCGCCATTTGCGTACGCTGTTTTTTTTCCCCCTGCCGTGATAGGCTACGTAAATACAAATGGCGTCCCTGCATTAGCCGTGATAGGCATGTAAGTATTTACGTAGCTTATCATGGCTATGAAGAGGAAGCGAATGGCGGCCGCAGGACGGCCGCCATTCGCAAAGCAGCGTGGACGGGAGAAGGTAAGTGCTCTGTTTCATGCGCATTCTGTGGGTTGGGGATGGCGGGGACTTCATCCCACATGCATTTCGTGGGTTGGGGGGGTGGGGGCTTTGTTCCACAATGGATTTCGGGGGGGGGCAATTCACCGGCATTCAGCCTCACCGAGGTCCATCACGGAATTCTCTGACATCCCTACCCCATGGATCATAGCATGCCAGGCCTTCCTGTCCTCCACTCTCTCCCAGAGCATGCTCAAGTTCATATTCATTTCATCAGTGATGCTATCTAGCCATCTCATCCTCTGCCATCCCCTTCTCCTTTTGCCTTCAGTCTTTCCCAGCATCAGGGTCTTTTCCAGGGAGTTTTCTCTTCGCATTAGGTGGCCAAAATATTGGAACTTCAGCTTCATTATCTGTCCTTCCAATGAGCACTCAGGGTTGATTTCCTTTAGGATGGACTGATTTGACCTCCTTGCAGTCCAGGGGACTCGTAAGAGTCTTCTCCAGCACCACAGTTCGAAAGCATCAATTCTTTGGCGCTCAGCCTTCCTTATAGTCCAGCTCTCACAGCCATACATTACTACTGGGAAAACCATAGCTTTGATTAGACGGACCTTTGTCGGCAAGGTGATGTCTCTGCTTCTTACTATGCTGTCTAGGTTGGCCATAGCTTTCCTCCCAAGGAGCAAGCGTCTTTTAATTTCATGGCTACAGTCACCGTCTGTGGTGATCTTGGAGCCCAAGAAAGTAAAATCTGTCACTGCTTCCATTTCTTCCCCTTCTATATGCCAGGAAGTGATGGGGCCAGATGCCATGATCTTAGTTTTTTTAATGTTGAGTTTCAAACCAGCTTTTGCACTCTCCTCTTTCACCCTCAACAAGAGGCTCTTTAGATCCTCTTCGCTTTCTGCCATTAGGGTGGTATCATCTGCATATCTGAGGTTGCCAGGAGAATTATCAACAATCTTAATTCCGACCTGTGATTCATCCAATCTGGTGTTTCTCATGATGTACTCTGCATATAAATTAAATAAGCCGGGCGACAACATACAGCCTTGTCATACACCTTTCCCAATTTTGAACCAATCGGTTGTTCCATGTCCGGTTCTTACTGTTGCTTCTTGTCCCTCGAACAGGTTTCTCAGGAGACAGTTAAGGTGGTCTGGTACTCCTTTCTCCTTAAGAATTTGCCACAGATTGTTGTGATCCACACAATCAAAGGCTTTAGCATAGTCAATGAAGCAGAAATAGACGTTTTTCTGGAATTCTCTTGCTTTCTCCATGATCCAGCAAATGTTGGCGATTTGATCTCTAGTTCCTCTGCCTCTTTGAAACCCTGCTTGTACTTCCGGTAGTTCTCGGTTCACATACTGCTGAAGCCTAGCTTGTAGGATGTTGAGCATAACCTTGCTGGCATGTGAAATGAGTGCAATTGTATGGTAGTTTGAACACTCTTTGGCATTGCCCTTCTTTGGAATTGGAATAAACTGACCTTTTCCAGTCTTGTGGCCATTGTTGAGTATTCCAAATTTGTTGGCATATTGAGTGCAGCACTTTAACAGCATCATCTTCTAGGATTTTAAATAGCTCAGCTGGAAGACTACTAGTGTCTCCACTAGGAATCTCCATTAGCTTTAGTAATGCTTCCTTAGGCCCACTTGACTTCACTCTCAAGGATGTCCTGGTCAAGTTCACTGACAGCATTATCATGGCTATCAGGGACATTCAGATCTTTCCTGTATAGTTCTTCTGTGTATTCTTTCCACCTCTTCTTAATCTCATCTGCTTCTGTTAGGTCCCTGCCTTTTTTGTCCTTTATCATGCCCGTCTTTGCACAAAACATTCCCTTGAGATCTCCGATTTTCTTGAGATCTCCAGTTTTTCCCATTCTGTTGTTCTCCTCGATTTCTTTGCATTGTTCATTTAAGAAGGCCTTCTTGTCTCTCCTTGCTATTCTCTGGAAATCTGTATTCAGTTTGATATATCTTCCCCTTTCTCCCTTGCTCTTCGCTTCCCTTCTTTCTTCATCTACTTGTAAAGCCTCATCAGACAGCCACTTGGCTTTCTTGCATTTCTTTTTGTCTCATCAGACAGCCTCCAGCTTACCTTGATTCATTGATCTCACACTCCAGGTTCCTAAACAATATTGTTCTTTACAGCATCGGACTTTCTTTTCACCACCAGACACATCCACAGCTGAGTGTCCTTTCAGCTTTGGCCCAGCCGCTTCACTGTTTCTGGCACTATTTGGAAATTCCCTTTGTTCTTCCCCAGTAGTATATTGGTCACCTTCTGACCTGAGGGGCTCATCTTCCGACATCATCTCTTTTAGCCTTGTGATATGTTCCATGGGGTTTTCTTGGCAAGAATACTGGAGTGAGTTGCCATTTCCTTCTCCAATGGACCACATTTTGTCAGAACTCTCTGCCATGACCTGTCCGTCTTGGGTGGCCCTGCACGGCATAGCTTATGGCTTTACTGAGTTACTGCAGCCCCTTCACCACAACAAGGCAGTGCTCCATGAAGGGGCAGTATAATTAGGGGGGATTATTTGCAAAAAAATGTTTATTAGGGGAAAAAATGCATGCAGAAACATGGCTTGGATTCTGAGAGAACTGTTCTGAAGCATCTCCTAGAGCAAGCTGCTGATATCTACTAGCACAAATGATTAAGAGCCTGACACCCTGCAAGGAGGAAGGTCTTGCACTGTAAATGGGACAGGAGTGGAAAAGTATCTGCAACCATCCTGCATATATAAATAACAAAAAAACAAACAGATAAAACCTAAACTTTCTTGATCAGCTGCCTATATTTCCATACCTAGTTTCTCAAGAGTTACAGATTCTGCTTAGTTTCCTTCCCTAGCTTCATCCTCACATTTCCCTTTATTCTACCCCCATACACACCCCAATCACCATTGTGCCAACTTATTCGACTTGTGAAAGGGGCCACACTACCAGAGTTGCAAAACTGTGTGAGCTCGAGCAATCACTAGAATTTCACTTAACAAGTGATAAGGACTGCTTTCCAAGGGAGGGACCACTCAATAGCCCTAGAGTTGCTGCTGAATTTTGTAACTATTTGACTCATTGGTCGAAACACTTGGGTTTGTAGTGGTCACCTTTGTAGTCAGTTTTGATCAATGTATTACAAATTCGTGATTAAGTTCAGAACTGATTGTGAGCTTTGGAACATGCACAGTAAAGTAATACAGATTTTCCTCCCTAAATTTTCAGTCATCCTATGACCTAGCCCCCCCTGCCCCCAAATATACTTGACATAGTCACCTGAGCTGGCTCTGAGGAGAAGGAAGACTCTGCAGGTCTATCTTCATGCCAGTGATCAGCGATGGTGAGTAAACCTCACATGGTATCATCGCATAAGCAGGCTACATCGGAAAGATGGCATATAACATGGTGGCACATGATATCATGTTGTATTATGCTATTCTGAACTACAGGTCCTGAGATGCACCTTGATATTGTGCATTAGGGACATATGAAAGGCACTTACCTTTCGCGGATTATGTTGATGGTGGGGGGGAGGCGCTTCGTCCCTCCCCCCGGAATCCTGGATGGGGGGGAGGCGCTCCATTCCTCTCCCCCCCCCCCCAGAATCCTGGCCGGCCGGCTGTGCTCCGCAGGGATTCTGCGGAGCCGCCGGCTGGCTCCACCAGCAGCCGGACATCCAGCCGCTGGCTAGCAGGGACGCAAATGGCGGCGGCCATAGCCGCTGCCATTTGCATCCCTGCAGTCAGCCGTGATAGGCTACGTAAATGTTTACATAGCCTATCATGGCTGATTTAAAAAAAACAACAACGCACGTACGCAAATGGCGGCAGCCACGGCCGCCGCCATTTGCATTCCTTATTTTGGCACGTCTTAGTCTACGTCAAGATTTACGTAGACTAAGATGGCGAAAATAAGGGGAACGCAAATAGCGTAGCGGACGTATAAAGGGAACGCAAATAGCGTAGCGGGATTCTGAAGATATACTGTTTGCAGTAGGGCTGAGCTGAATCTCCCACCCCCCATTTTGGGGGGACTTTTTTTTTCTTTCCCTGTGAAAGTGGCATTGTTTTTCTGCCTCTTTTGCAGGGTGGGGAGAATTTCAGAGAATTTTCTCCTTGCGGACGGGGACAGGGTTTCCATGTAATAAATCTTGGAGGTGTTCGTTGCTGATTTCTAAAACTCTACAATCCATGATTGCTAAAGCACAGCAGTTTCAGCAGCCCTGGATCCTTTCCTGGATGTCTATTGGAGAGGAGAGGTCATGTGGTCTCCTGGGAGTTCAGAAAGAGCTGCTGGACTGAAGAAAAGTCCAGGGTTCCTGCATTTGCAGGGGCTGTTCTTTAAAAGATAGAAAGAAGAGAACCCTCAAGAATTGCCTACACTTAAAAAGGTCTGTGGACACCCTGTTCCCCTCCCAAAGAAGAAAATTTTCTCAACTCTCCCAGCCTCTTTTGCCAGAGTTTTCATCCCCCCCCCCCCAAAAAAAAAAAAATGCCAAAAGCAGAAGAATCAATTTTTTGGCACAGCAGTAACTTCAAGCAACAATATGTAAATAAACTGTGGTCATTTTTATTCTTTTAAAATAGCCACTTGAACAGACTCTCAAATTATTCATATCCGTTTGGATTAGTTTAACACAGCCTCATTTTTCTAGTATTGTTTTATTGAAACCTATCTAAATATTTTGCAAAGGATGTCCCTATTCATGTCAGTCATGTTAGCTTTTATTAGCACACTATCTCCTGAAGTTTTATGATCTCATATCTTATTAATAGCTTGCTAGATCTTGTCTTGAACTGATGTTAGGCCTACAGCTCTGTAATTTCCTGTCTCAAAGATATATATATATATATATATATATATATATATATATATATATGCATGCTATTTTTTCCCCTGTATGCCACTGATACAGATGGAGATAATAAAATGGGACATTGCGGACATCTTCAAATTATCCATAGTGGTGATCTGTCAGTTTTTAGTATTCTTTTTAAATATACAAAAGATTTTCACTAATTTTGCCAGTGAAATTCTACCTATAGTAACAATTGAAACAAATGCTGGGGCTCTCCAGAGGTAAAACATCATAAAAAAGAAAAGAAAAAAAGCCTAACCAAGTGAGACCTCATGGTTAAATAATGGGTTATTCCTTTAATTTCTTGTCCAACCCTCATTTCTTTTCAGACTGTGAACTATCTCTTTAGTTTCAGTTGGACTTTAAGGCAGCATTCACAAGTCATACTAAATCACAGTTAAGTGCAACATGAACAAGCAGGAATAAGCTGCAGCAAGCCTCAGGGTTGTACATGACTCCCTCCCTCTTCCACTCCTGGTCAGCCAGGAAGAAGAGCTCCCATGTTTCAATTCCGCTTTTGCTTCATCACAGTTGGTCATGGTATCTGGGCTGACAAACTGTGGTCCGTATTAACTATGGGGAGTTTCAAGCCTTAGTTACTGAAGCTGGCTTGTCGAAGCTAACCATAGTGGTTAAGCAAAAGCGGGACTGAACAGGGCTGGTTTCAAGGATGGGCATGGCTGGGCATTTGCCGAGGCCCTGCACCCCAGCAGGGGCCTGCTGATGAGAGCCTCCTAGAGGCTCTTCACCCTTGTAACCTGCTTGTTCACCTGCCTCTCACTTTGGCCCAGGCAACAGTGGTGGTGAGAAGGAGGAGGAGGAGATACCATGGCCTCCTTGCTCCCTGTCTGCCTGTCAAACAAATGAGTGGTATCAATGATGAGAAGGAGGAGCAACAGCCGCTAGTGACAATGGTAGCAAAGAAGTAGACTCACTGAGGGAAGGGACCTATTGAGACTGATTTCCCTAATGGCCCCCAAAGCCTGTAGTTAGCACTGCTTCTGAACACCTCCTCCCAGGTGTGCAGGATGAGGAGAGGGGAGGAGGAGTGCACAAGCCCAAGGCTCATTCATGTAGGGATGTCAGAGAATTCTGCCATGGACTGAAATGGGATCGAATTCCCTTCAGTCCGTGCCATGGAATCCTCTGTGGAATGGCACCACGAGGTCCTGCAGAGCCAGCAGCCATGTGGCTTTTTTTTGTGTGTCATCCGCACAGAGTCATGTAATTTTCGTAAATAAAAACGCAAGGTAGTATATTCTAATAATAAATACATACGTTTTTTTTTCCAAAAAAGAATTGTGCTCACCGCCTTGTTTGTGGGTGTTCTTTTTCAACTGAAATCCTCTGTCTCTGTTTACTTTCAGCCAAAACACTTCCTCCTCCTCGGGGCTTCCCAAAACAAGGCTGCCCTAGGTGTGCCTGAGTGCTGCACTCTTTGTTTAAAGCAATGCTGTTTGAAAGAAAGAAAGAAAAAACCTTTTAAAATGACCATGCCGGTCTGGAGCCCTGCACGAGGTATTATGCTCCCTGCTAAGCTTTCTATTTTCACATCCAGCGTTGTTGTTGACGCTGTGAGGCTAAAATGGAGAGGAGAACCAACTCTGTACATGTCTACTCAGAAGGAAGTCTTACTGAGTTCAATGCAACTTACTCCTACATATGTCAGCACCCCACTTGCCCCCAGCTCAGCTTTGTATTTCCGCATCCAGCTCATTAGCAAACCTGTTAGTTATGTCACTGGGTGACTTTGGGCTGGACTCTAGCCACTACACCATACTTCTGTTATGAAACTCATGAAGAAAAAGAGACAGTATAATGGAAACGGGTTGCACCTCACAAAGGATGGGAAGAATGTGTTTGGCCACAGCATGAAGAACTTCATCAGGAGGGCTTTAAACTGAATCCTACGGGGAAGGGAGATGTAATGTTGGGGGTAACAATGGACGTAGGCGCATGCACTGCAATGGAGAGAACAGCTCTAATAGTGCCAAATAATAGTCTTCAGACACATGTAAGAAGAAAGCCAGACTATGAAGCACATGGTATTCAATGTCTATATACTAATGCCCAGAGTATGGGAAACAAACAGAATGAACTTGAACTCTTAATACAGGAGGGAAATTATGACTTGATAGGTGTAACTGAGACTTGGTGGGATGACTCTCATGACTGGAATACAGCAATTGAAGGATATAACTTGTTCAAAAAGAACAGGAGGAACAGAAAGGGAGGTGGGGTTGCACTGTATGTGAAAAATACATATCTCTGCACAGAAATACAGGAGGATGAGCTTGGTAGCCCCATCGAGAGCATCTGGATCAAAATAAATGGAGCAAAGAATAAAAGGAACCTGGTGGTCGGAGTCTACTATCGGCCACCCAACCAAGGAGACGACGAGGATGAAACTTTTGAAAAGCAAATAGCCAATCTTTTAAGGAAGCATGATGTAGTAGTAATGGGGGACTTCAATTTCCCTGATATTTGTTGGGAGACAAATTCTGCAAAACATGGCCCCTCCAGGAAATTCCTGACTTGTGTGGCGGATAACTTCCTCCTACAGAAAGTAGAGGAAGGAACTAGAGGATCGGCTATCCTTGACTTGATCCTAACCAACAGAGATGTTGTTGTTCAGTCGTTCAGTCGTGTCCAACTCTTCGTGACCCCATGGACCATAGCACGCCAGGCCTTCCTGTCCTGCGCTCTCTCCCGGAGTGTGCCCAAGTTCATATTCATTGCATCCGTGATGCTATCTAGCCATCTCATCCTCTGCCGTCCCCTTCTCCTTTTGCCTTCAGTCTTTCCCAGCATCAGGGTCTTTTCCAGGGAGTTTTCTCTTCGCATTAGGTGGCCAAAATATTTGAGCTTCAGCTTCATTATCTGTCCTTCCAATGAGCACTCAGGGTTGATTTCCTTTAGGATGGACTGATTTGACCTCCTTGCAGTCCAGGGGACTCGTAAGAGTCTTCTCCAGCACCACACCTCGAAAGCATCAATTCTTCGGCGCTCAGCCTTCCTTATAGTCCAGCTCTCACAGCCATACATTACTACTGGGAAAACCATAGCTTTGATTAGACGGACCTTTGTCGGCAAGGTGATGTCTCTGCTTCTTACTATGCTGTCTAGGTTGGCCATAGCTTTCCTCCCAAGGAGCAAGCGTCTTTTAATTTCATGGCTACAGTCACCGTCTGTGGTGATCTTGGAGCCCAAGAAAGTAAAATCTGTCACTGCTTCCATTTCTTCCCCTTCTATATGCCAGGAAGTGATAGGGCCAGATGCCATGATATTCGTTTTTTTAATGTTGAGTTTCAAACCAGCTTTTGCACTCTCCTCTTTCACCCTCAACAAGAGGCTCTTGAGATCCTCTTCACTTTCTTCCATTAAGGTGGTATCGTCTGCATATCGGAGGTTGTTGATAATTCTCCCGGCAATCTTAATTCCGACCTCTGATTCATCCAACCCGGCATTTCTCATGATGTACTCTGCATATAAGTTAAATAAGCAGGGTGACAATATGCAGCCTTGTCGTACTCCTTTCCCCATTTTGAACCAATCGGTTGTTCCATCTCTGGTTCTTACTGTTGCTTCTTGACCCTCGTACAGGTTTCTCAGGAGACAGGTAAGGTGGTCTGGTACTCCCATCACTTTAAGTATTTGCCACAGTTTGTTGTGATCCACACAATCAAAGGCTTTAGCATAGTCAATGAAGCAGAAATAGACGTTTTTCTGGAATTCTCTTGCTTTCTCCATGATGCAGCGAATGTTGGCAATTTGATCTCTAGTTCCTCTGCCTCTTCTAAACCCAGCTTGTACTTCCGGTAGTTCTCGGTTCGCATACTGCTGAAGCCTAGCTTGTAGGATTTTGAGCATCACCTTGCTGGCATGTGAAATGAGCGCAATTGTGTGGTAGTTTGAACACTCTTTGGCGTTGCCCTTCTTTGGAATTGGAATGTAAACTGACCTTTTCCAGTCTTGTGGCCACTATTGAGTGTTCCAGATTTGTTGGCATATTGAATGCAGCACTTTAACATCATCATCTTTTAGGATTTTAAATAGTTCGGCTGGAATACTGTCATCTCCGCTAGCTTTGTTGTTACTAATGCTTCCTAAGGCCCACTTGACTTCACTCTCTAGGATGTCCAGCTCAAGTTCAGTGACCGCACTATCATGGCTATCAGGGACATTCAGATCTTTCCTGTATAGTTCTTCTGTGTATTCTTGCCACCTCTTCTTAATTTCATCTGCTTCTGTTAGGTCCCTGCCTTCTTTGTCCTTTATCATGCCCGTCTTTGCACAAAACGTTCCCTTGAGATCTCCAATTTTCTTGAAGAGATCTCTAGTCTTTCCCATTCTGTTGTTTTCCTCGATTTCTTTGCATTGTTCATTTAAGGCGGCCTTCTTGTCTCTCCTTGCTATTCTCTGGAACTCTGCATTCAGTTGGGTATATCTTCCCCTTTCTCCCTTGCTTTTCGCTTCCCTTCTTTCGTGAGCTACTTGTAAAGCCTCATCAGACAGCCACTTGGCTTTCTTGCATTTCTTTTTCTTGGGGATGGATTTCGTTGCTGCCTCCTGAACAATGTTACGGACCTCCGTCCATAGTTCCTCAGGCACTCTGTCTATCAAGTCTAATCCCTGAAATCTATTCCTCACCTCCACTGTATATTCATCAGGGATATGATTTAGGTCATACCTGAACGGTTTAGTGGTTTTTCCGACGTTCTTCAATTTAAGCCGAAATTTTGCAAGAAGCAGCTCATGATCTGAGCCACAGTCAGCTCCAGGTCTTGTTTTTACTGACTGTATGGAGCTTCTCCATCTTTGGCTGCAAAGGACATAATCAATCTGATTTCGATATTGACCATCTGGTGACGTCCATGTGTAGAGTCGCCTCTTGTGCTGTTGGAAAAGAGTGTTTGCTATGATCAGCGTGTTCTCTTGGCAAAACTCTATTAGCTTTTGTCCTGCTTCATTTTGTACACCAAGGCCATGCCTGCCTGTTATCCCGGTGATTTCTTGACTTCCTACTTTAGCATTCCAATCCCCTATGATGAAGAGGACATCTTGTTTTGGTGTTAGTTCTAGAAGGTGTTGTAGGTCTTCATAGAACCCATCAACCTCAGCTTCTTCGGCCTCAGTGGTTGGGGCATAGACTTGAATTACTGTGATGTTGAATGGTTTTCCTTGGATTCATACTGAGATCATTCTATCATTTTTAAGATTGTACCCCAGTTCTGCTTTTCCCACCCTTTTGTTGTCTCTGAGTGCTACTCCATTTCTTCTAAGGGATTCTTGCCCACAATAGTAGATATGATGGTCACCTGAATTAAATTCGCCCATGCCTGTCCATTTTAGTTCGCTGATTACCAAGATGTCAATGTTCAATCTTGCCATCTCATGTTTGACCACCTCCAGCTTACCTTGATTCATTGATCTGACATTCCAGGTTCCTAAACAATATTGTTCTTTACAGCATCGGACTTTCTTTTCACCGCCAGACACATCCACAGCTGAGTGTCCTTTCGGCTTTGGCCCAGCCGCTTCACTCTTTCTGGCGCTACTTGGAAATACCCTCTGCTCTTCCCCAGTAGCATATTGGACACCTTCCGACCTGAGGGGCTCATCTTCTGGCGTCATATCTTTTAGCCTTGTGATACGTTCCATGGGGTTTTCTTGGCAAGAATACTGGAGTGGGTTGCCATTTCCTTCTCCAGTGGACCACATTTTGTCAGAACTCTCTGCCATGACCTGTCCGTCTTGGGTGGCCCTGCACGGCATAGCTTATGTCTTCACTGAGTTACTGCAGCCCCTTCACCACAACAAGGCAGTGATCCATGAAGGGGATGACTTAGTGGATAAAGTAGCAGTTACAGGAACTCTGGCGGAAAGCGACCATGTTGCACTTGAGTTCTTGGTTCTAAGGGAAGCAAAAGCCGAGTGTAGTCAAACGCGTACCCAGGATTTTAGGAAAGCTGATTTTAATAAACTCAGAACAATGATCAGTAAGGTCCCATGGCAAGCAACGCTAACGAGAAAAGTAGTCCAAGATGGGTGGGAGCTTTTAAAAAAGGAAATTCTCAAGGCACAATCACAAACAATTCCAACAAGAAGAAAAGGTGGAAGACAACAGAAGAAGCCTATGTGGCTTTACAAAAAGCTTAGGGATGACCTGAAAACAAAAAAGGACACATATAGGAAGTGGAAAGAAGGCCAAGTAACAAAGGAAGAGTACAGGCAGGTAGCACAGAATTGCAGGGATGGCGTCAGGAAGGCTAAAGCTGAGAACGAGCTGAGGTTAGCAAGGGATGCTAAAAACAACAAAAAGCCTTTCTTCTGCTACGTACATAGTAAAAGGCAGAGGAAAGAAATGGTTGTTCAGCTATTAAATAAGGATGGCAAAACGATAACAGATGACAAAGAAAAGGCAGAGGTGCTCAATTCCTACTTTGGCTCAGTCTTCTCCCAAAAGAGGGTCTATGACCTTCCTGGCAAAGGCGAAGTGCAGGCTGTAGGGGCAGGATTGCAGCTTGAGATCTATAGGCATATGGTTAAGGAACACCTAATTACTTTGAATGAGTTCAGTCTCCAGGGCCAGATGAACTTCACCCTAGAGTAATAAAGGAACTGGCAGAAGAACTCTCAGAACCGCTGTCTATTCTCTTTGAGAAATCATGGAGGACGGGGGAAGTGCCAGATGACTGGAGGAGGGCTAATGTTGTCCCTATCTTCAAAAAGGGTAAAAAGGAGGAACCTGGGAACTACAGACCAGTCAGTCTGACATCAATCCCAGGGAAAATTCTGGAGCAGATGATAAAGCAATCCATCTGGAAGCACCTTGAAAACAATGCCGTGATTATTTGAAGCCAACATGGATTTGTCACAAACAAGTCCTGCCAGACAAATCTGATCTCATTTTTTGATCAAGTAACCCCCCTTGTAGACCGTGGGAATGCTGTAGACATCATATACCTCGACTTCAGCAAAGCTTTCGACAAAGTGCCCCATGATATCCTGATGAGCAAACTAGCTCGAAGTGGGATAGATGAAACAACGATCCGGTGGATCCACAGTTGGCTACAGAATCGGACTCAAAGAGTGCTTATCAATGGGACCTTCTCAAGCTGGGGAGAGGTAACGAGTGGGGTACCGCAGGGCTCAGTCCTGGGCCCAGTGCTCTTCAACATTTTTATTAATAGAGCAGGAGGTGCAGGGAATGCTGATCAAATTTGCAGATGACACAAAATTGGGCGTGATAGCTAATACTTTGGAAGACAGAAACAAAATTGAAAGTGATCTGGATAGACTGGAGCACTGGGCAGAAAACAACAGAATGACATTTAATAGGGATAAATACCAAGTTCTGCACCTAGGAAAAAGAAACCAAATGCACAGTTACAAGATGGGGGATACATGGCTCAACAACACTACAAGCAAGAAAGATCTTGGAATTGTTGTCGATCACAAGCTGAATATGAGCCAACAATGTGATGTGGCTGCAAAAAAGGCAAATGCTATTTTGGGCTGCATTAATAGAAGCATAGCTTCCAAATCCCAGGAAGTACTAGTTCCCCTCTACTCAGCACTGGTTAGGCCTCATCTGGAGTAGGGATGTCAGAGAATTTCGCCACGAATCTCGGGGAGGCCGAATGGAGAGGGTTCAGAGGAGGGCAACAAAGATGATCAGAGGCCTGGAAACAAAGCTCTATGAAGAGAGACCGAAAGAACTGGGCATGTTTAGCCTTGAGAAGAGAAGACTGAGGGGAGATATGATAGTACTCTTCAAATACTTGAAAGGTTGTCACAGAGAGGAAGGCCAGGATCTCTTCTCGGTCATCCCAGAAAGCAGGGCACGGAATAATCGGCTCAAGTTACAGGAAGCCAGATTCCGGCTGAACAACAGGAAAAACTTCCTGACTGTTAGAGCAATACGACAATGGAACCAATTACCTAGGGAGGTGGTGGGCTCTCCCACACTGGAGGCATTCAAGACGAGGCACTGGACAGCCATGTGTCAGGGATGCTCTGACTTGGATTCCTGCATTGAGCAGGGGGTTGGACTCGATGGCCTTGTAGGCCCCTTCCAACCCTACTGTTCTATGATTCTATGAAAGTTCTTTCTGAAGCAGTCACACTTCACTTGTACAAAAGGAGCATGAAGGGAAAGATCAGCAACCTTCTCTTCATTTGAATAAAAAGCACACTCTGCACATGCTCAGGGAATGGACAAAATGAGGAATAAACATTCCAGGGAATATGAAGAACTATATTCTTCCATTATATATGTGTGTGTGTGTGTGTGTGTGTGTGTGTGGAATCTCCCTCAACCCAATTATATGTGTGTGTGTGTGTGTGTGTGTGTGTGTAATCTCCCTCAACCCAGCTGTTCCCTGGAAACCCCCCCCCCATTCACCCAAGGGTCTTCTGAGATAACTAACAGGAAGTCTGATAATGAGCTAGATGTGGAAATACAAAGCTGAGCAGAGAGGAGAACCAACTCTGTGCATGTCTACTCAGAGGTAAGTCTTACTGAGTTCAATGTGACTTACTCCTACACATGTCAGCACCCCACTTGCCCCCAGCTCAGCTTTATATTTCCACATCCAGTTCAGTATCAAACCTCCTGTTAGTTATCTCAGAAGACCATTGGGTGAATGGGGTTTTTTTCCCCAGGGAACAGCTGGATTGAGGGAGATTATACACACATACACACACACACACCCCTGGCATCTCTAAGTAGAACTGGGAATGTTTCCTGTCTAAAACCATGGAGAGCTGCTGCCAGTCAGTGTACACGAACTTTTCCTAATCTAGTCCCCTCCAGTTGTTTAGACTATGACCCCCACCATTCCTGACCACTGGCCATGTTGGCTGAGGCTGAAGGTAGGGATGTACGAAACCCCCCTTACCTGGCTCCGCTGGGTTCCGCTGGGGGGGGGGAGGCACTCCGTCCCTCCCCCCGGAATCCTGGCCAGCCGGCTCCGCTCCGCTGGGATTCTGTGGAGCTGCCGGACGGCTCCGCCCGCAGCTGGACATCTGGCCGCTGGCTAGCCGGGACGCAAATGGCAGCGGCTGTAGCCACCGCCGTTTGCGTCCCTGTAGTCAGCCGTGATAGGCTATGTAAAGACTTACGTAGCCTATCACGTATGGCTTAAAAAAAACAACAACGCATACGCAAATGGTGGCGGCTATGGCCGCCACCATTTGCGTTCCTTATTTTTGGTCGTCTTAGTCTACGTAAATATTTACGTAGACTAAGACGACGAAAATAAGGGGGAATGCAAATAGCTGTAGCCGCCATTTGCGTATGGATGTTGTTGTTTTTTTAAGCCAGACGTGATAGGCTACGTAAGTCTTTACGTAGCCTATCATGAATGGGGGGGGGGAACAGGCTGCAAATGGCAGCGGCGGCAGCCATTCAGAAGACCAGATGCCGCCTCCTCCGCCGAAGCCACCGCTGGAGCCGCCGCCATCTGGAACATCCGCCCCAGGTAAGCCTCATCCCAGGGGGGATCCGCCGGGGGTGCGGGGTGGCAGGCCATTCCGCCACGGAGTTCGGGGGGCCGAATGCATTCGTCATTCAGCCTCACCAAGATCCGTGGCAGAATTCTCTGATATCCCTAGCTGAAGGGAGTTGAGCTTCAAGGCACCTGGAAGTAGGGAAATTCAGGCCGGGGGGGGAGGCGCCCCGCCTCGCCCGGCCGAAGTTCAGGCTGGGGAGAAGCGCCCCGTCTCCCCGGCCGTGAAACAAAAAGTAAAAAAAAAAAAAAAAGACCCCGTGATAGGCTACGTGACGATTTACGTAGCCTATCACGCCTAGATTTCCAAAGTCAGCCGTAGTAAGCTACGTAAATCGTCACATAGCCTATCACGGGTGGCTTTGGGAAAAAAAAAAGCTCGTACGGAAATGGCGGCGCCCATGGGGCGCCGCCATTTGCGTTCCTTATTTTGCCACGTCTAGTCTACGTAAAGATTTACGTAGACTATGGCGAAAATAAGGGCAACGCAAATAGCGCAAATACGTTGGCACTCGGCCCCCCGAAGTTTCGGCGAGAAATTCTCTGATACCCCTAAGCCTATTACGGGTGACTTTGAGAAAAAAAAAAGCGCGTACGCAAATGGCGGCCCCCATAGGGAGCCACCATTCGCGTTTCTTATTTGGTCCCTGTAGTCTACGTAAAGTTTTACGTAGACTATGGCGAAAATAAGGGCAACGCTATTTGCGTTGTCCTTATTTTCGCCGTAGTCTACGTAAATCTTTCCGTAGACTACAGGGACCAAATAAGAAACACGAATGGCGGCTCCCTATGGGGGCCGCCATTAGCCGTACATGCTTTTTTTTTTTTTCAAAGTCACCCGTGATAGGCTACGTGACGATTAACGTAGCCTATCATGGCTGACTTTGCAAATCTAGCCATGATAGGCTACGTTAATCGTTACATAGCCTATCACAGGGGCGTTTGTTTTTTTTTTACTTGTAATGGTTACGGCGGCAGCTGGTCGAAAGACCGGCTGCCGCCCCCGCTCCTGATGAAGACCTGCCGAACTGCCGCTGGGACCCGCCGCCGGGAGGGACATTCGTGAAAGGTAAGTCCCATCCTGGGGGGGGGGGCAGGGGGTGGAGAATTTCTCCCTGAACAACCTTCGGGGAGAAAGGTTTTTCTCCCTCTCGCATAATACTAGAACCCGAGGTTATCCTATGAAGCTGATTGGGGGTGGGGGGGCAGATTCAGGACAGAAAAAAGGATATTTCACACAGTGCATAGTCAAACTATGGAATCCACTTACGTAAGATGTAGTGATGGCCACCAATTTGGGTGGCTTTAAAAGAGGATTGGACAAATTCCTGGAGGAGAAGACTATCAATGGCTACCAGTCCTGATGGCTATCTGCTACCTCCAGTACCAGAGGCAGTGAGACTGTGTACACCAGTTGTTGGGGAACATGGGCAGGAGGCTGCTGTAACACTCATGTTCTGCTTGTGGGTCTCCCATCGACAGCTGGTTGGCCACTGTGTGAACAGAATGCTGGACTAGATGGACCCTTGGTCTGATCCAGCATAGCTCTTCTTACGTACTTAATGGTGATCTGCATCCTTGAGAAGCCATTGGAGAATTTCTCCTTCCCCTGGAGAAATTTGGTGAAATAGTCTCCATAATTTCTGTGGCCATTTGGTGGCAAATTTCAAGAGGCCATTTTTGCACACAACTCTAGTTTTATCCTTAAAAACTCCTGACATGCAGGATCTGCACATATATCCCTCACTGCCACCTCCACCCCCACCATCAGAATGGTCCAGAAAGCTGTCCACCCTGCTGCAATTTCCCCTGGAAACACTGCTGTGGCCAAAAGGTAGAGCTTCAGTAACACTTATGGGAACCTATGGCCTATGTCCTCCCACTCTGCACATAGAATATTATAAAATGCACCCTATTTTTGAAAAGATAAAATTATAATTCCAATGTGGAGGAATGGTGTTCCAGTCTCATGTTATTCAGGTTTTGAAGGTAATGTTCTATAGAAAAATGAAATGTCTTGCTGGAGGTTGAAGAAACCAATTGTTTTTAAGAATCTCAATTCTATCCAGATTAACATTTTAAAATGTAAACATAAAACATAGTAATAGCATCTTACTGGAGCTGATATTATTTTTCTCTAAGGCTGCAGTCCTATACACATTTACATGGGAACATGTTCCATTGAACTTAGTGGATCTTACTTGCTAGGAACTAGGCTTGCACCAAGTTGGCTATTCCTTTGTTTCAACAAGTTCTAATACACTGAACAAAATGAAACCGCCATTTGATAACACAGTAATTGTAATCCATTTCAGTGATTACCTAGAGTTTGGCTAGCACCTTATATAAGCTTAAAATGTCATAATAAGAATTAAATTGCTTTAAATCTTTTTTAGCCTAAATTTTGTCCCGGCTTTCACAAGTTGTATTTTTAATGTAGTAGGAAATACTCTTCTTGTGCATTCTTTTAGTTCAGAACCACATGTGACATCATATCCCCACAACTGCTGAGTTATATAATAATGGAAGAACAGATTTGCACATTGATAATGGCATAATGAAAGATTCATGCTCTCTGGACATCCCAGATAATATTAAAAAGGCATTGGGAGTTTAAGAAAATGCAATGGATTATCATAACAACAGAAATCATTATCCTTAGAAGATCACTGTATATCCATAGTAGGGTCGCTAAGTGATGAAAAGTGAAATAAAAAAAAAGCAGTGCAGAAATGGAGGCTTGCATTCTAATAGTAATAGGTAGGTAAAATTCTTAGGGGAGAACTTAGTTAAGGTGCTCATATTTGCTTCTAAAAAGCAACAATCAAGTATTATTACAGTTAGAGTGTCTCAAGGGTTTGAAAAAAGACTGTTAGCAGCAGTGCCTGAAAGAGATTGAATATTCCCCAATTTGGAACTCCAATGCAAAGAAGGATCACATTGTATTATTTTCTCTTTCCCTTCCTTTCTTATCATCATATCTAGGGACACATAAAACCCAAGGATACTTCCACTGTCGTTTCCACTGAAATTTAATGTAAAGCAGTGATGGGATTGAATTTGGATAGATCCTTCCTTAGCAGGCAAGAACACTGGAGGAATTTCATGCAAACCCAAGAAAAGTTTCCATAAGACTAGCAACATTTCTCATTGACATCACATATTTTCTGCATTCCAGAATACTGTAGGGATGGGTGGATTACTTGTGGTGAGTCCATGGAGCCGCTGGCCGGGCCCGCCCGCAGCCAGACTTCTGTGTGCTACTGAGCTGTGGACGCAAATGGCGTCCGGCATAACGGGCACCATTTGCATCCCTGCTATTTGTCGTGATAGGCTACGTAAATACATACTGTATGTAGCCTATCATGGCTAATGCAGGGAGGCAAATGGCAGCTGCAGAATGGGGCAGCGGACGGACCGGACCAGCCGACACCAGGTAGGGTCCATCCCAGGAAAATTTTGCGGGGTGGCAGGGGGGGATTGCTCCATTCCGCCACGGACTCCAGGGGGCTGGATTCTAAAGAATCTGGCCTCACTGGAGTCCGTGGCGAAATTCTCTAACATCCCTAGAATACTGGTATCAAAATTTGTGTGTGTATGTGCGTGCTATTGTTTATTATCCCACACCAAAGGCATTCATTAGCTATTTTATGTTATCCTCAATTATTGCTCATCAGTTCCCCATTAAAGCACAGGTAAGTGTGGCTAGCTATTTCATTCAATTGTAGGCTATTTCTGATGATTATTTCATTTGCAATGCATACAGAATTGCCTAGTTATCTTGCATTGTGCCAAGCCATTGTTTATTCTTGGAGTGGCCAGATGGATTATCAGATACATGAGGCATGATCCAGCCACATTTAAGCACATTTGAAACCCATTGATTTCAGTGGGAGAGTATTTGCTTAAGCTTCCATTGAATATTTGCTTAAGTCTCTTCCACTGAAGTATTGGATCCGTCATGCTTAACTTTGGCAGTATCATGCCCGATCTTAATTAAAAAAGGAAAGAAAGAAAGAGTTTGGCAAAAAGTTATTTTGTTATATAATGCACTAACATTCTGCTGACACACCAATCCGAGTTAATAGTTAGTGATTTTATTGAGTACTTTTACCACTAGCCTTATACCCTTTTTTGCATGGGCAGTAATAAAAAAAAAATGGAACAGATGGAGACAAGCAAAAATGACATATTCTATTGGAGCATTCTTCAGAATATCTGGGAATTAATAACCCAGCAAATATTGAGCAAATTTCTCAATTAAAGTATCTCCCTGTGACGAAACAATTTTAAACAACTGGAAATATGGAAATGTGCCTTGCTCCCTTGAATGAGTAAGATGGCAAATATTAACTTTAGTTTCAAACAATGAATAATTTTCTTTTACTGATTTCCTTCCAAGTTTGCAGATCATCCAGGGACTTGGCAAATGTATATCTGCCTTAACTGGAACAGAAAGAGAATGATAGGGCCAAAACCAATAAGAATGGGTCATTAAAGCTGTAATTCTATATCTACCTGGGAACAAGCCCCATTGTTTTACTTCTGAGTGGACATATATACATGTACTATATAAGAGGCTTACATTTTGTGATAAACTTAGGGCAGTTAGGTCTGAAACCCAAAATTCTTTCTCTCAATGGAGATGTCATGCCAAACCATGATTCAGGAAGCTTTACCTTTGCTTTCTATCTTTCAGGGTAAAAAAAAAGAGATATGGTTTGATGTAGAGATGTGCACGGACCCCCCACTTTGCTTCAGATGCCTCTTCAGACCACTTTGGACCCCATCCACTTCAACTCAGATCTGAATCCAAAGCAGGATTTGGATATCTTGAATCACTAATTTTTGGTGTTTTGTTTTCCCATTGTCTTGCATGGGAAAACACAAATTGCCATGACATTTTCAGTTTTCATGATAAATACATGAAATTTGGGGAACTCTCAGCCTCCCTGGAGGCTTAACAAATCTAACACCTAACAAATCTCAGTCTAGGAGTTTTTGTGCTAGGCACAGGTGGAATTTGATTTTTTCAAGGAAATGTCTCAAAGCAAGGAACTATAACTTACTTTTCCCTGGATGCACAGAAGTGCATGAAAGTTGGGGAAGGCACAGCCTACCTGGAGGGCATCCGACCTGGCAAATCTCAGATAGTTTGGCCCAGGAGTTTTTGTGCTAGGCAAAGGTAAAAGGTGCTGTTAGCAGAAACTTCAAACCAACGTTCATAAAGGGATAATCAAGTTAGGTGTTGAAGTGGTGAGGAGGTCACTATCCCTAAACTCTGCTGTAGGTTTCTTTGAAGTGCAAATAGCCACTCTTCCCTAGTACTACTTTCCTATTCACAGTCAATAACCTCAGGGTCTCTTTGGCTGAATTGCCAGGGAAAATTCTGCCTGGTAGACAGGACGCAAACAAAGGCAGCAACCCTGCCAGGTACGCACATTGACTTGAACGAAGAGCAACAACAGTTGTCTGCTGGACTGACAGAGGCAGGAAGCAGCACAGCAACCCTGCCAGGAGGGCAGAACAGCTTGTCACCCACCTCTGCCCCTGCCAAGACCCTGAAGGTACCTCATATTGGGCTTGCTTGCTTTGCAACACACAATGTAGTATTATATTATTTAAATAATAGCTGTTAATGTGTGTAGTCCTTTGCCCACTGCTTTTGGAAATGTGGACTGTGTGTACTCCTTCAACACATACTGTTTGCTTCTGCACACAGCACAAGCATGCACATGCGCACGCGCGTGCGCGCGCACACACACACACACACACACACGAGTAAAGCAAACACTAAACTACAAGCATGGGGGCGGGGAGGAAACTAACCATAATCCTAACAGAAGAAAAAATGTTTTTTTTGGGGGGGGGCATCAACAATGGGAAGGGAAGGAATACAGGAATTGAGAAGGGGAGGTGGAGGGGAGCCAAGAACAAAGATGGATGGATGGATGGATGGATGGATAGATAGTTTATAAAAGATATAGACAGAATCAAAAGAAAGGCAAACTAATGGTTGGGAGAGATAACTGAAATGGTGGGTGAGAAGATAAGCAACTACAGTGAAATCTTCTGGATTTATAATGAACAAACAACAAGAATGAATGGTAAACCTATTTCAGAAGATTAGGGTGGGAAGGGGAGGGGGGGAGGGGAGGGGAGGGACTAACATAGCTGTCATAGCATGTGCTTCTTTCTTGGGTTTGTTTGTTCTGCCAAAGGAGAGTGGGAAGGGTTATTCTCCTTTCCGCTCTCCTTCAGCAGGATGCCAGCTGGTCCAGTGTTGTGGTTTCCTCTGCCATGTCCGGCAGAGACTGGTGCAGTTTCTCCCAGTGGCCTCAGTAGAGGCAGGATGCGACTGGCGCTGAGAGAGAAATGCCATGGAGCTTTCCTTTCAGCACTCGTCCCATCCTGCTGCCGCTGCTGCTACCACCATCATCGCACACAATGGCACCTCATCAGGGCAGCGGGAGGCTGCTCAATTATCAGGTGGCTCACGCACCCCAATAGATCATCTTGTGCCCCCCCCGAGGTGCATGCATCCCCACTTTGGAGACCACCACTCTAGACAAGTAACATTCAAACAATCTTTTCCTCTCCAGTAACACCACCTCTCTCACAATGAGCAAACGGAAGCTGACTCAAAGCAACACTCTCTCACTCCTCCTCCTCACCCCTCACCCCTCCTCTTCTGCTACTCCTGGTGGCCAGATCTCTCTTAAATTGATACATTTGATGCCTCTGCCTCCTGTCGCCTTCCCCCCTCCCTCCTCTTCCTCTCCTTCCATGTGATTTTTCACGAGTTGATACATTTTGGAGACAGCCTGTCTGGGCTGCTCAGAAGGCATAGGAAGAGCTACGAGGCAGACAAGGCACCTCGTCAACAAGCTGCTTCACTTTGGCTGTGCCTCCTTGCTATTCTGATCCAGTTCTGATTGTGGTGAGGCACCTCCAAACCAGCCTACTTCACCTCATTATTTTATGCTTTTTATTCAAACAAAGAGAAGGTTGATGATCTTTCCCTTCACGCTGCATTTGTACAAGTGTGACTGCTTCAGAAAGAACTTTCCATTAGTAGGGATGTACAAAACTCCTCTTACCTGGCTCTGCCAGGTTCCGCTGGGGGGGGGGAGGCGCTCTGCACCTCCCCCACCGGAATCCTCACCGGCCGGCTCCACTCTGTGGGGATTCTGCGGAGCCACCGGCCAGCTCCGCCAGCAGCTAGACATCTGGCCACTGGCTAGCAGGGATGCAAATGTCAGCGGCCGTAGCCACCGCCATCTGCGTCCCTGTAGTCAGCCGTGATAGGCTACGTAAAGACTTACATAGCCTATCACGTCTGGCTTAAAAAAAAGACAAAAAAATGCGCGTACGCAAATGGCGGCGGCTACGGCCGCCGCCATTTGCGTTCCTTATTTTTGGCCGTCTTAGTCTACATAAATATTTACGTAGATTAAGACGGCGAAAATAAGGGGAACGCAAATAGCGTAGCGGATGCTATTTGCGTTCCCCCTTATTTTCGCCATCTTAGTCTACGTAATACATAAATATTTACATAGACTAAGACGGCCAAAAATAAGGAATGCAAATGGCGGTGGCTGTAGCCGCCGCCATTTGCGTACACTTTTTTTTTTTTAAAGCCAGACGTGATAGTCTACGTAAGCCTTTATGTAGCCTATCACGTCTTGTAAAAAAAAAAAACCCCCGACAAGACTGCAAATGGTGGCGGCAGCAGCCGGTCGGAAGACCAGCCGCCGCCGCCACCGAAGCTGCTGCCAGAGCTGCCGCCGCCCGGAAGATCCACCCCAGGTAAGTCTCATCCCGAAGGGGATCTGCAGGGGGGGGGCGGGGGCAGGCCATTCCGCCACAGATTTCAGGGGCTGAATGCACTGGCATTCAGCCTCACCAAGATCCGTGGTGGAATTCTCTGCCATCCCTATTATACTGTCTCTTTTTCTTCAAGAGATTCATACAACAGAAGTATGATGTAGTGGTTAGAGTCCAGCCCAAAGTCATCCAGTGAGATAACTAATAGGTTTGCTAATGAGCTGGATGTGGAAATACAAAGCTGAGTTGGGGGCAAGTGGGGTGCTGACATGTGAGGGAGTAAGTCGCATTAAACTCAATAAGACTTACTTCTGAGTAGACATGCACAAAATTGGTTCTCCTCTCCATTTTAGCCTCACAACATCACCAACAAGGCTGGATGTGAAAATAGAAAGCCTAGCAGAGGGAATAATACCTTGTGCAGGGCTCCAGACCAGCATGGTCATTTTAAAAGGTTTTTTCTTTCTTTCAAACAGCGTTGCTTTAAACAAAGAGTGCATCACTCAGGCACACCTAGGGCAGCCTTGTTTTGGGAAGCCCCAAGGAGGAGAAAGTGTTTTGGCTGAAAGTAATTACTGCATGTCCCAGGGCAGGGGAAAAAATACATAAATATCTATGAAAAATAGCCTTTCTTATGGAAGTTATGCAGAATTACAGCTGTCGGTATGGATTTATCTTCGTAATTCTTGGAGCAGAAAAAAAAAAGGAGAATTCTGGGGGCTTGCGAATGACTAGGGGTGGACGAAAGTCCCTTACCTTTCACCGAAGCTTGTTCGCGGCGGGGGGGAGGCGCTTCGCTGCTCCCCCCGCGAAGTTCAGGCTGGGGGAGGAGGCTTCCCACCTCGCCCCGGCCGAAATTCAGGCCGGGGAGGAGGCTTCCCGCCTCGCCCGGCCGCGAACTCGAAAGTTAAAAAAAACAAAACAAAACGCCCCCGTGATAGGCTACGTGACGATTAACGTAGCCTATCACGGCTAGATCTGCAAAGTCAGCGCTTTTTTTTTTTATTTTAAAGTCACCCATGATAGGCTACGTGACGATTTACGTAGCCTATCACGGCTGACTTTGCAAATCTAGCCGTGATTGGCTACGTTAATCATCACATAGCCTATCACGGGGGCGTTTTTTTTTTCCTTTTGTTGGAATGGCGGTGGCGGCAGCCGGTCAAAAGACCGGCTGCCGCTCCCGCCCCACACGAACAGCTGCCGAACCGCTGGCCGGACCCGCCGCCGGGAGGGACATTCGGCGAAGGTAAGTCCCGTCCCGGGGGGGGGTGCGGGGGGCGGGGGGGGGTTCGGAGGATTTCTCCCCGAAACTTGTTCGGGGGGCCGAACACGTTGGCGCTCGGCCCCCTGAAGTTTCGGGGAGAAATTCTCCGCCATCCCTACGAATGACGGTACGGAGCACTGGCCGCATATTGCGGAAGTCAAGTGGCATGGAAGGTACACAATTCATACATCCCTACTTGCGGGGCTCCTAGCAGACAGGCCTTTAGCTGGCAAGATTTCCTGGAATGCCCAGGAGACCATGTGATGTTACATAGTCTCCTGAGCATCCAGCAGGCTGCTGCCCAGCTGAAAGTCTCTAGGTAAAGAGTCCTATGCTGCTAAGAGCAAGACATGAGCTTTTAGAGCTTCCCCTATGAGACCTACAGGTTTCATTGGGGAAAACCTATATGACCTACCAACTCAATGTCTCTTGGATCTAGCTGTAGCTAATTTTTTAGCCCACCAGTCCTCACACCAGAAGCCTTGAACCTCTTGCCCTATACCTGAACTGCATACCTCCCAGCATTTTTGCTATTCCAAAATTAAAGGGGTGTGTGTGGAACCCACAAACCATTTTTGTTGTTGTTAAAAGGAACAAGTTAAAAGTTGGTAATGGCATTTAAACTGTGCAAAACGATGCTTATTTATATGAAATAATAATCTGTGTCAAATAAGGAAAAATGTTTGGAATTTTATGCAGTTCTATATTTCACAACACAATGTCAAAACAACTGTAATAAACAGAATTTTCTTATCATCCAGGGCAGACTCTGGCTCAGTGCAGGAGATAAAAAGAAAAGGAGGTGCATTGTAACTGTTTCAGATTAGAGTTTACAGTAACTCACTTCCATTTATCATTGCTTATTGTCAAGTTAACAAAATAGCCATCAGCATAAAATATAGATTTGATCTCTCCTTTGCTCCTTATAATACTCACTAACTCTTCCTTTGTATCAGAACATGGTGGGAGACAAAAGAAATGAGGGGAGGGGGGAAGAACCATTAATTTGTACTTGTTGATTTTTTTTTCTCTTTGGGTTCAGCTTATTTGCATGAAAAACAAGTGGTAATTAGATGAGAGATTCTGTAGAGTTCACACACCATGTACCATACTGGTTACCATTAATAGGAGTGATAAGTATCAGCAGACAAGAACAGATTTTCCCAAAACAAATATATCCCATTCACTAGTACAGTTTTTCTTATTCTAACTCACAGAGACATCTGCTCTTTTGTGTGTGATGCATCTATTCTGCAGGGAAAGAGAGAACAGGGCCGAGGGAGAGGATATGGCAAGTGCATAAATGAAACAGAGGTACTACAAAGATTCAATGTACTGAGGGTGAAGGAGCCTTCAAAAACTGAACAGAATACAGATATCCTTTTCTTAAGCCAATACATTTTCTTAAAATGATGGAGACTTTATTTTCATCCCACATTGCTCTTTTACCCATATATAAATAAAATGCAACCCATTTTGAGTACTGAACTTTCCAGAGCAATTATTTATATCTAAGATATTTATGTCTCAGACAGTGAAAAGGCCTGCAATCCTACAGATAAATAAGAACATAAGAACCAAAGAAGAGCTGTGTTGATCCAGACCAAAGTTCTCTCCAGTCTCCAGTCCAGTATTCTGTTCTGAAAGGGGCCAACCTGATGAGTGTGGAAAGCCCACAAGTGGGACATGGGTGCAGTACCCCCCCCCCGTTCCCCAGCAACTGATATTGAGAGGCATACTGCCTTCTGTGCATGTTCACTCAGAAGTAAGAAATAAATCTCACTCCCCTGCAGTGAAAGGGTTAAAGGCTAACTTTAGTAAAGCACTCTTTCACCAATGCTTCTCTTAAATCACTGTTGCAATGTTGTGCCTCTTTGATGTTCTGTAGTGTCTCTGTTGTTAAATAAAGCACCTTCTCCACTCTATCACAATAATGATCTTTTGGGTTTACAGGAGCTTCTCATTGTGAACAGGGAGAAGGAGAAAGGGAGAAAGGGGTGTGTGGAAGCAATAACTCCATGGCAGAGTGCTGGGATGGGGCAAATTTGGGGTGGGGAAAGCTCTCAGGGGGAGCCATCAGATACTGCACTGGGGATTTTGACTTCTTCAGGGAAATCTGCATACACGGGGAAAATTAGTCACTCTCCATTCATAATAATGTAGTAGCAGGGCGGAGCCTGGACAAGGGCAGGAAACAAGCCTCTTTCATTGGTTGAGCAGCCCTTTCCAGGTTGATGACATTCAGTTCTACCCCGCCCCCCAGAAGTATATTCCTTCCAAGCGCCGTGTGACCCCTGAAAACCAGATTTTAAAGGTATGGTACACTCATCTTATCTTGCTTTGTGTGTTCCTGACAGACAAAAGCCAATTCCGTGAAAATCCAGGTAATACTCCAATGCACTTCTCATTCTGTTGTCATGAAGATCCGCCCCCCACCCCAGTATTTCTCCAATCCCTGTTTAAAATTGTCCACATTGGTGGCCATTATTGCGTTCTATGGACGTGAATTCTGTAGTTCATTTTATTCACTATGTGAAGAAGTACTTCCTCTCATCTCTGCTACCATTCAGCTTGGTTGGGTGAACCTGTGTTCTAGTATTATTCACTCTCTCCACCCCATGCATTATTTTATGCACTTCATATCATGTCCCCTTTACTTGGCTTTTTTTCTAAGCTAAAAAGCCCCAAATACTTTCCTGGGCCATTGATCCAGCCTCCTGATCATCTTGGTTGCCCTTTTCTGTATCCTTTCCACCTGTGCAATATCCTTTTCACAGGTGCGGTGACCACAACTGTACATGATATTCCAAGTGTGATCACACTGCAGATTGATACAAATTCGTTCTGATGTTGGCAGGGTTTATTATTATTCCTTTCCTAAAGAAAGCAAGGAATGGAATTTGCCTTTGTCATAGTAGCCGCACAGTGGACCAATGTTTTCATTGAGCTAACCACCACAACCCCAAGATTTCATTGGTGGTCCTGTGGCTTTGCCGTACGCTTCCGCTAGACATTTGTCTGGCTCTTTCTTTGGTGCCTTTCAGAAACTGAAAACATCTTTTTTGTTGTGAAGATCAAGAGGGAACGTTTTATCATTTATGGTGGACTTGTAAAAAAGGTAAAACATTTTGGAAATGAATACAGTCTTTAGCTCAAAGAATATTAAAGACTACTATAGGATTAAAGCCAGAAACCTTTTTTATTGGGACTAACAGACAAACATGTAAAAAAGAAGGGGGGAACCCTCTTTCTCTACATGACAACAGCTGCAAGGTTATTGTATACACAAAAGTGGATGAATGAAACAATACCAACTGTGAGCGAATGGATCATGAAAATGATGGAACTGGCAGAGATGGCAAAACTTATTATTATAATTAAAGAAGGTTCAACATCTAAATTTATGTTAGATTGGAAACCTTTTATAGAATTTGTACAAGAAATAGAGAAAAATATCTATGTATGTGGATTTTGAACTTTAAGATGGTTAATTCTCTTTTTTGTTGTTGTTAAAATTAGGAGAGAAATGAGATAATGTCTGTGAACTCAATGTATGATATACAACTAAGATAAGAAGTAGATAGTAATAATAAGCACTTGTTGTATAAGGGGAGCCAAAGGTAGATATCTTACAATCTTAAGAGATATTTTAGTGTATGTGTATTGTGTGTTTATGTTGCTGTTGTGTTTTGTTTTTAAAAATAAAAATTATAATATCAAAAAGAAATTGAAAACATTTTTGACAGTCCTCTAATATGTTTTCATGCTGCTGTGTTGCATTGATATTTACTTTGAACACTCTTTATGATGGTATTCCTTTACATTTGTATTTCCTATTGTTATTGATTGCTTTTAACTGTAGTGTGTGTGTGTGTGTGTTTGTCTGTGTGTGTGTGTGGTGTGTGTATAAGGTGTTCTTCTTGAACTTGGATTAAAATCCAGGTTGGGAAAGAACTCGGGGGGCCAGTAATGAAGCATTATGAGTCATCAAAGTTAGTATTCAAAGCTAAGAGAGTCTAGAAAGCTGGTCCTTGCTGACAAAGCTTTATAGATCAAATACCATCTTGAAATAAGTCCGGAAAGCAATGGGAAACATGCACTTAGAGATCCAGAAAAGTTATCTGTGCATGTAAATCTGCTTTCATTGCTGGATAAAATATCTACACACCATGCATTTCTCTGATTAGTTAAGTTTGGATCAACATCATCATTTAAATCCTGCAAAACTAGTCCAAAATTTAGACTGAAAGCACAGTTCCAAATTATAGAACAGTTCAAACATCACTTAGCATTTCTGAAGAGTTGACTCCATGTAGGTGATTCAAGCATGTATCTTGCAGAACCATCTGCTGCTCTAACTTGGGAGACAATGCTTCTGTCTCAAATGAAATAATGTTTGATTCACACAACCAGTACTCTTCTACCTAGTAACTTTAGCAGCCCATGGAATGGTCCCCTTGTAGGAGATTACCTTTTGAAAGAACTGCCTTTAGTTGCCTTGCTGTTGCATTTTTTAAAAATTGAAATACTATTTTGATTGGATTTTAATTATGTTGGTTCTAACTTTTGAAAGCTACCTTGTTATTATTGGGAAGCCCACCTATGATGACTTGTACATGCATTTTGTGTTTTGTTGGCATTTCTGTGGCACCTTTTCTAATAGTGCTATTGTTCTGAAGAATGCATGTGATAGATAGGAGCAAAAGGATCCCAATGGTAGTATGCTGTCTAGCTGTATCTATTCTAATTGAACTTCATGACCTGGGTGTCCTCTACCCTAATCAAAGTACTAGGAGTTGCCCTCAAGTGAATAAGGGAACAATGGGAACTCTGGATAAATCTAAATACATTTGTGACTATCAAGTCACCACCATAATCAGGCAACCATGATGGTAACTTTAAACTGGCCAGTCTAAAGCTTCAGCAGAAACATGGTCCAATCCTTTAGCATTCTCACCTCAAGATAGATCAGTAGGTTAAAACAACCATCACAGTACTCTTCGTGCCCGCTTTTGTCCTGGTAAACTACAGCTGTTTGTCTCTTGGAAGCATGGCTTTTGTAATGCTTAGTCAAGAAGCCAGGAGACTCAGAAAGACTCTTACTCATCCCAGAAACTAAGCTATTGTTTTCTTTGACCTTAGCCTGAGCACACCCAAAGTCATTGATTCATTATGTTCTCAAGTCTCATTTTGAGAGCTTTGATCATAGGAACTGACACATACAAACCCTCTGTTGCATTGCTCCAAGATTTGTTGATGGTTTGCTTGATATTCTGCCTGTTCCTCATGATCCTTTTCCTAGCAGTATCTCCTCTCTAGGTCTGAACCCCCATTTTCAGGTCCAGAGCTTTCCTCCTGCTTGCACTACCTTGCCACCTTCTACACCCTGATACAGCTTCAAACACTGTGAAGCACCCATTGCTGTATTTTGGCTGCATCCATATCAGCAGCATTGCCTGACCACACTGGGTATTCAGTTGCTTTTCATAAAGGAACCTCCACTCTGTACATGTAGCTGCATTCATGGGGCTGTAAATCTCTGCGGCTTACCCCCTTGGACCTATGGAGTGCACCCTGTCTCACTGTAAGGCAGCATGGCTGTTATGGTTGTGGATTTTAAACTTGGCGGTTTACCTTTCCTCTTGTGGCCAAGATAGCAGCCACAGACCGTAGGCTTTGTGGGCTTCTCAGCAAGCATTTCCAATTAGGGATGTTGGAGAAATCCACAATGTGTTCAGATTTCTCTGAATCTGACCCACAGTTTCTACAGTGGACTGTCCTTTCCTGAATTGCACAGATTCCACAGAGTTGTGGACTTAAAAAAAAACAACAAACTTTCTGGAATTTTACACAAATTTAGTCATAGAAAAATATGTAAAAAAAAGAAAGAAAACCCACTGGCTGAAAATACACATTTTCCCCATAGGCTAAAGCATGAAAAACACATTGTGTGTGTGGGGTGTGGGGTGGGGTTGCACATTCTTTTCAAGTGTAAATTTGTGGAAATGCGAACTTGCACAAATTCCACTCCACAGTTCCCTTGCCTCTATCCATGTTTGTTATTTTCTTTGTGTTAGTCAGGGACCCAGGAGAGGAGGATCAACTTCAGGGAGGAGCCTTGCAAGGCCTCAGCCGTCCAGATGGGGCAGTCTGGTGAGCTAAATTTGGCCTGCAGGGTAGAGGTTTCCCACCCCTGTCTTAGCCATACAGCTGGCACTGACATCGTAAACCATCCAGTGCCAGGTTAAACCTGCTCAATTTGCTACAGAATTTTAAACTGGGCTGCTTATCTTACTGTATTTGCTGTCTCTCAGGTATTTTGGAAATTGTTTTGCATTTTGTGTGTGTGTGTGTGTGTGTGTGCTTTGTATTTGTAGTCATACTTGTTGTACAAGTCATACTTGCATGGTGGTATCCATGAAGGAAGAAGAACACTTTGTAAATTCTTTGAATGAATAATGATAAATACTATATATTCTATCTAGAGCTGTGCACAAATGGCCTCTTGAAATTGGATGATGAGGCAGCCAGTGATTCAGCTAGGCCTGGACTTTGGGGCCGCAGTCCAGGGCTCCACAGCCGAGGCAGCCCAACAACAACCAACCAGAGTGCAGCAGGTGATGGGGGGAGCAGCAGAAAACTCCAGTCTATTCCCATAGTCGTGATGGTACTATGATTTAAGTGAGTTTATAAAGTGAAACTGTCCATGCTCAGAGCTGTTGTTGTTTTTAATCAAGGTGGCAAATAGTTTTGTTGTTCTAACATATCAGGAACGTTGAAGCAGTTGTAAAGCATCGGTGTGGGGGGGAAGATGTTAGCTGTGTGCTTCACAACTCAGGTAATGTACACATGGCCGTTTAAAGCCCCCATAAGACCAATAAGTTCAGTCTCTAAAATCACCTAGCTCCAGCCACTAGGGACAGCAGCTGCTCCTGATCACATGTGCACGATTTGTAGTGTTTCTTTACAGCCACAAGCACATTGCAGTATCAGATGAAAATTGGTCAGTTCTCTTAGAATTGAATTTTGCCCTCTGCTGAGACTCACAATTCACTAGTGTTCATATATCAGAAGAACATGACACATGATTAACAGTTGGCTAACAGTTCACATATAAAAACCATATGAAGCATGATTAAGAAGTCAATAATAATAACAGCACATGTGAATTGGGAAAAATGTGTGAACCCTTATGGCATGTAATTCCATCTGCAGTAGCCCTCTTTTCATTCCTCATTTAAAACACACACACACACACACACACAAAACTGCAATCAAATCTTATAGCAAACAAAGGAGGATTGTTGGGTGATTTCATAGTTTAGCATTTGCATGGTCTTTTTTTATGTGCTTTTCTAATATATTTCTAGCAATTTGGACTAAGTGGTGGTGTGAATACTTGTACATATGATGAAAATTTAAAGCCAATTTAAATCTTCACCACCACCCCTGGGAAATCCTGTAGTGTACAGAGAGAGAACGAGAGAGAGAGAGGCCGAAAATTCATGTAACTTGTACTGTACCTTCAGTATGTCAAGTGTATGTGGTGAATGTGTCATTTGAAAGCAGGTTACAATCTAGTGTTTGCCACACCACAATGAATTTGAGCTTTGAATAGTATTTTCTTTATTTATTTGAGGAATTTATACTCCACTTTTCATTTTTTTTAAAGGAGACACTTGAGCCAGCTTGCAAAACATAAAATGCATAAAAAACAAAAACCAATAATTAAAACACATTTACACCAAACTAAAAACAGCAGCAACGACAAAAACAAAACAAAAGGAACCAAAACTAGTAGCCAGTAAATGAAATTAATCATAGGCAAATGCTCATGTAAAGAGGAAGGTCCTCATCCCAGATAAAGAGGATGACCTGATCTCCTTGGGCAGGGAGTTCCACAGATGGGGTGCCACCAAAACAAAGCTCTGTTGTGTGTTGCACATGCAAGAGGGGTGCAACAGCTGATCTTAAAAGATGATAGTAGTGCTGATACAACAAAAGGCTTGCATGATCCTATCACTTTGACCAGTCAAAATTCTATCAGCAGTGTTCTGCACTAGTTGACGTTTCCAAGTGGTTTTCAGGAGTAGCCCCACATAGATCATGTTACAGTAATCCAGCAAAAATGTAATTAATCATGCATGTAGGACCGCAGCCAGATCTGACCATACTAGGAATGGACATAGCTGGTGCACCTGCTGAAGATGGGCAGAAACACTCTTGGCCGCAACTGACATCTGAGTATTTAATAATAGGGCTTGGTCCAGGAGAACTCCCAAGCTACAAACGTGACCATTTAAGGAGAGTACAACCCATCCAGAATAGGCTGACATCTTGGACTGGTAGGTTTCCTAAACAATATCACCTCTGACCTCTACAGATTTAATTTTCATTTGTTTATCCTCATCCAGCTCCTCACTGGCTCCAAAAGCCAATTCAGAACCTTCACAGCCTTCCCAGAATATGATGGAAAAGAGATATAAAGCTGTAAGTATCATAAGAATACTGACAAAAACTCAGTTCCCATTCACAGATAATCTCCCGCAGTGGTTTCATATAGAGGTTGAAAAGCACAGGGTTCCTAAAAGTCTGGTCTCCATTTTCCCCAAAGATTACTTCCCCCATGAAAGAGGCTTCCATTTGTCTGCATCATTCACAAGGTGTTTTAGAATTTCTCTGAGTGGTGTTTTTGAGGTTACCTTTTAACTGCAATGAGGGTGCAGTGTGGAAGATGGGGAGACTGCCAGCTGCCAGAGGGATGACTGTAAAATGAAATACAGGACACTCACATACACATCTTGGCCACTTCATAAGTAAGGTAAGCACAAGATTCCTGAACACTCTGATGAGATTTTTTTCAGAATTTGTATCCTGCTTTGTGAGCATATTTTCAAAAACAATTTATTTTCTGTTGAATGGAATGAGAATGGTGGAAATAAAACAACAACAACAATGTGAAAGAAGTTTTTTGGCAGAGCACTAATAGTAGTACCACACCATAAATCTCTTGGGTACTGTGTCCAGTTCTGGGCACTGTAGTTTAAGAAGTCTATTGACAAAATGCAAATGGGTCATGTCCAGAGGAAGATGACAAAGTTGAGAAGGGTTCTGGTGACCAATTCCTATCAGAAAATGCTGAAGGAATTAGGTATGTTTACCCAGGAGAGGAGATGATTAAGAGGCAACATGATAGCTGCCTTCAAATATCTGAAGAGCTATTGCTTATTTGTTTTTAAAGATTTTCTTATTTACTATTTCAAATATAACAAAAAAAGAAATAGCAAAAAGGGACAGTGCCATTTCACAATAATGAAGAGCTATCACTTTGAATTGAATTCATTTATTATGGTCACAGACCAGCAAAATCAGTATAAAACTCAGTTAACACTAGTACACTAACAAAGTACGATTTATGAGATTCCTTCTTTCAAGAAAAATAACATCCCCCCACCCAACTGCTATTTTGCTTTGAAATCATAAAAAGAAAACCCAGCAACCCTTCCAATGACACAAGAACATGCATCCCTTAAACAAAATTGATACCAAGGTGGTGGACCTACTTCCAGGGAAGGTAGTGGGGAAATTAGCTTTACTCAGCATTCCCGACAGAGAATGTGTTCAACTGATCCTGTTACTTCAGCACCACACAGAAACATATCCGTTCACTAACTGGGATCTTACTAAATCGCCTATTTAATAGTGCTGATGGCAGCACATTAAAGGAGGCAAGAGTAAATGCTCTTCTATATTTGATATCACTTTGATATCAAAGCCATCACTTTGATGGTGGAGATTTGTTGTTGTTGTTGTTGTTGTTGTTGTTGTTGTTCAAGTTATAAGAAAAAAAGGATTTAGGTTGAAGAACATCATGATAGTTGTTGTTGTTGCTGTTGTTGTTGTTCAGTTGTTCAGTTGTGTCCGACTCTTCGTGACCCCATGGACCATAGCACGCCAGGCCTTCCTGTCCTGCGCTCTCTCCCGGAGTGTGCTCAAGTCCATATTCATTGCATCGGTGATGCTATCTAGCCATCTCATCCTCTGCCGTCCCCTTCTCCTTTTGCCTTCAATCTTTCCCAGCATCAAGGTCTTTTCCAGGGAGTTTTCTCTTTGCATTAGGTGGCCAAAATATTTGAGCTTCAGCTTCAGTATCTGTCCTTCCAGTGAGCACTCAGGATTGATTTCCTTTAGGATTGACTGATTTGACCTCTTTGCAGTCCAGGGGACTTGTAAGACTGTTCTCCAGCACCACAGTTCAAAAGCATCAATTCTTCAGTGCTCAGCCTTCCTTATAGTCCAGCTCTCACAGCCATACGTTGCTACTGGTCGGCAAGGTGATGTCTCTGCTTCTTACTATGCTGTCTAGATTTGCCATAGCTTTCCTCCCAAGGAGCAAGCGTCTTTTAATTTCATGGCTGCAGTCACCATCTGTGGTGAACTTGGAGCCCAAGAAAATAAAATCTGTCACTGCTTCCATTTCTTCACCTTCTATATGCCAGGAAGTGATGGGGCCAGATGCCATGATCTTAGTTTTTTTAATGTTGAGTTTCAAACCAGCTCCACTTTCACCCTCAACAAGAGGCTCTTTAGATCTCATTTAGCCATGAGGGTGGTATTGTCTGCGTATCTGAGGTTGTTGATAATTCTCCCGGCAATCTTAATTCTGACCTGTGATTCATCCAACCTGGTGTTTCTCATGATGTACTCTGCATATAAATTAAATAAGCAGGGCGACAATATACAGCCTTATCGTACTCCTTTCCCAATTTTGAACCAATCGGTTGTTCCATGTTTGGTTTTTACTGTTGCTTCTTGACCCTCCTACAGGTTTCTCAGGAGACAGGTAAGGTGGTCTGGTACTCCCATCTCTTTAAGAATTTGCCACAGTTTGTTGTGATCCATACAATCAAAGGCTTTAGAGTAGTCAATGAAGCAGAAATAGACATTTTTCTGGAATTCTCTTCCTTTCTCCATGATCCAGCGAATGCTGGCGATTTGATCTCTAGTTCCTCTGCCTCTTCGAAACCCAGCTTGTACTTCTGATAGTTCTCAGTTCATATACTGCTGAAGGATGTTGAGCATAACCTTGCTGGCATGTGAAATGAGCACAATTGCACAGTAGTTTGAACACTCTTTGGCATTGCCCTTCTTTGGAACTGGAATGTAAACTGACCTTTTCCAGTCTTGAGGCCATTGTTGAGTGTTCCAAATTTGTTGGCATATTGAGTGCAGCACTTGAACAGCATCATCTTTTAGGATTTTAAATAGCTCAGCTGGAATACTGTCATCTCCACTAGCTTTGTTGTTACTAATGCTTCCCAAGGCCCACTTGACTTCACTCTCTAGGGATGACCGGCTCAAGTTCAGTGACTGCACTATTATGGCTATCAGGGACATTCAGATCTTTCCTGTATAGTTCTTCTGTGTATTCTTTCCACCTCTTCTTAATCTCATCTGCTTCTGTTAGGTCCCTGCCTTCTTTGTCCTTTATCATGCCCATCTTTGCACAAAACGTTCCCTTGAGATCTCCAATTTTCTTGAAGAGATCTCTAGTCTTTCCCATTCTGTTGTTTTCCTTGATTTCTTTGCATTGTTCATTTAAGAAGGCCTTCTTGTCTCTCCTTGCTATTCTCTGGAAATCTGCATTCAGTTGGGTATATCTTCCCCTTTCTCCCTTGCTTTTCACTTCCCTTCTTTCCTCAGCTACTTGTAAAGCCTCCTCAGACAGCCACTTTGCTTTCTTGTATTTCTTTTTCTTTAAGATGGATTGAGTTGCTGCCTCCTGAATAATGTTACTGACCTCCATCCATAGTTCCTCAGGCACTCTGTCTATCAGGTCTAATCCCTGAAATCTATTCCTCACCTCCACTGTATATTCATAAGGGATATGATTTAGGTCATACCTGATTGGTTTAGTGGTTTTCCCTACGTTCTTCAATTTCAGCCAAAATTTTGCAAGAAGCAGCTCATGATCTGAGCCACAGTCAGCTCCAGGTCTTGTTTTGACTGACTGTATGGAGCTTCTCCATCTTTGGCTGCAAAGTACATAATCAATCTGATTTCGATATTGACCATCTGGTGATGTCCATGTGTAGAGTCGTCTCTTGTGTTGTTGGAAAAGAGTGTTTGCTATGATCAGCGTGTTCTCTTGGCAAAACTCTATTAGCCTTTGTCCTGCTTCATTTTGTACACCAAGGCCATGCTTGCCTGTTATCCCAGTGATTTCTTGACTTGCTACTTTAGCATTCCAATCCCCTATGATGAAGAGGACATCTTTTTTTGGTGTTAGTCCTGGAAGGTGTTGTAGGTCTTCATAGAAGCAATCATCCTCAGCTTCTTCAGCCTCAGTGGTTGGGGCATAGACTTGAATTACTGTGATGCTGAATGGTTTTCCTTGGATTCATACTGAGATCATTCTATCATTTTTGAGATTGTACCCCAGTACTGCTTTTCCCACCCTTTTGTTGACTATGAGTGCTACTCCATTTCTTCTAAGGGATTCTTGCCCACAGTAGTAGATATGATGGTCACCTGAATTAAATTCGCCCATGCTTGTCCATTTTAGTTTGCTGATTCCCAAGATGTTGATGTTCAATCTTGCCATCTCATGTCTGACCACCTCCAGCTTACCTTGATTCATTGACCTTTCATTCCAGGTTCCTAAACAATATTGTTCTTTACAGCATCGGACTTTCTTTTCACCACCAGACACATCCACAGCTGAGTGTCCTTTCGGCTTTGGCCCAGCCGCTTTACTCTGTCTGGTGCTACTTGGAAATTCCCTCTGCTCTTCCCCAGTAGTATATTGGACACCTTCCGACCTGAGGGGCTCATCTTCCAGCGTCATATCTTTTAGTCTTGTGATACGTTCCATGGGGTTTTCTTGGCAAGAATACTGGAGTAGGTTGCCATTTCCTTCTCCACTGGACCAGATTTTGTCAGAAGCAGAACTCTCCACCATGAACTGTCTGTCTTGGGTGGCCCCGCACAGCATAGCTTATGGCTTCACTGAGTCACGCAAGCCCCTCGCCACAACAAGGTAGTGATCCATAGTATGACAGTGGAGAAGACTGCCTGGGAAAAGTCAGCCTGGGACTATTATTTATTAGTGGTGTTTATGCAGAGGCTGCATCTGGGATGCTGGAGTGAGATTTCCTGCATTGACAGAAGGATGGACTAGATGATCCTTGCGGCCTCGGTCAGCTCTGAATATATGATTCTAATATGAGAAAAAACACACAGAAATAAAATGTGTATGCAGATGTTCCCAGGTTCAAACTAGGAATGGCGGAGAATTTCTCCCCGAAACTTCGGGGGGCCGAGCGCCAACGTGTTCGGCCCCCCAAACAAGTTTCGGGGAGAAATCCTCCGCCCCCCCGCCCCCCGCCCCCCCCCGGGACGGGACTTACCTTCGCCGAATGTCCCTCCCGGCAGCGGGTCCGGCCAGCGGTTCGGCGGGTGTTCGAGCGGGGCGGGAGCGGCAGCCGGTCTTTCAACCGGCTGCCGCCGCCGCCACTGCAATGAAAGGGGAAAAAAAAAACACCCCCTGATAGGCTACGTGACGATTCACGTAGCCTATCATGGCTAGATTTGCAAAGTCAGCCATGATAGGCTACGTCAATCGTCACGTAGCCTATCACGGGTGACTTTAAAAAAAAAAAAAAAAAGCGCGTACGCTAATGGCGGCCCCCATAGGGAGCTGCCATTCGCGTTCCTTATTTAGTCGCTGTAGTCTACGTAAATGTTTACGTAGACTACGGCGACTAAATAAGGAACGCGAATGGCAGCTCCCTATGGGGGCCGCCATTAGCGTACGCGCTTTTTTTTTTTTTTTAAAGTCACCCGTGATAGGCTACGTGATGATTGACGTAGCCTATCATGGCTGACTTTGCAGATCTAGCCGTGATAGGCTACGTGAATCGTCACGTAGCCTATCAGGGGGCGTTTTTTTTTTTTTTTTTAACTTTCGTGTTCGTGGCCGGGCGAGGCGGGAAGCCTCCTCCCCGGCCTGAATTTCGGCCGGGCGAGGCGGGAAGCCTCCCCCCCAGCCTGAATTTCGGCCGGGTGAGGTGGGAAGCCTCCTCCCCCCGGCCTGAACTTCGCGGGGGGAGCAGCGAAGCGCCTCCCCCCCACCGCGAACGTCCTTCGAGGAAAGGTAAGTGACTTTCGTCCACCCCTAGTTCAAACCCTGCCACACATCTAATTAAAGCATCTAAGGGTACAATCCTATGCATGTTTAGACAGGAAAAAGTCCTACAACTCCCAGCATGCCCCAGCCAGGCTGGAGCATGCTGGGAATTGTAGGACTTTTTCCTATCTAAACATTCATAGGATTGCAACCTAAGTCAGGCATCAGTGCTAAGAACACCTGCCCATCCATGTACTGTAGATCAGGGGTAGGCAACTGCAGGAGGAGGTCCGGAGGCCATTTTTGGTACTCTGTAGCACCAAGAGTGCAAACATTAGCTTGTACACAAGATAATTTTGGCCATTTTGTGTTCTTTGGGCTTTCTGGAGCATGTTTTGCCCACCCCTGGTGTAGAAACTACACAGATAGATGGGCCAGTGGCCTGACTTGATAAACACAGGTTCAGATGGAGGCTGATATTGGTTAGAAACTGATAACAGTAACATTTTTCAAGTCGCCTTGAAACATTGCATAATTGTGAATCTTTTGTAAAGATTGTGGAACCTGATCACGTAACATATTTATTGTGGCATAAGTCTTCATAGGCTAGGTCTGTTTTAGGTTCATGCCTGTAATTTGGGCCACAAAACACTTTGTTTTGCTTTTCCTGCAAGAGACTCCCTGTCTCATGATTACCACCCCGGAAATTGTTTTCAAAGACTGACACGGAAGGGGGTATTACACGGATGGCTCCAATCTTAAGAGAGAATCCAGAACAAGTTCCATTGTCAGTGGAATCATAAAGTGATGCCCATAATACTGGGGATGGGTGAGAAATTCACTCCACAAAGTGTTTATTTTTAATGAATGTACTCAATTTACAGCTCTTGAGCCTGTCAGAAAGCCAAGACAGAGCTGTGTTCTGAAATTCACATTTTTGTGACCTTCCTGATGCAGCTTGTCTCAGGAAAGAAAAATGCAGACAGTAGGGAAAAGTGCACACAAAATGCATATGGGTGACCAGCCAGATGGGCAATTAATAAATTAAATAAATAAATATATTTCAGAAAAATGCACACCAAACAGTATTTCAGCAATGTAAATTACTTGGGGGAAATGCACATATTTAAAGTATGCACAAAAATGTGTACACTAATGCGTACTTCAAGAAAAAAATTGCATAAAAAGTATACATTTCTCTTTGGATTTTTTTTTTTAAATTGAAAACTCATGTGGAAATGGTGGAGTGAGCTAACTCTTCACTCCGCAACAATTTTGGTGAAACTGAGATTGAAAAAAAACTATCCATCCCTTCCTTATGCTTATACAATAGCTATGAGATGAAAAACGACAAAGAAATAGTAGTTTGTATAACAGTAAAGTGCTACACAGCTGAGAAAATCAGTCAGCCTCTCATTTTGTAAATCCTTATGGCAACAAAAGACTGCAAACAACGTCACACAGTTTGACTTCATCAGAAAATCAGGAACAGGAAGTTAGTGTGGAAGAGATAAAAAGAAATGAACAAGCTCTCTGACCAACTAACAAGACAGGTTACAGCTCTACCCATTGTTGGAGCATACCAATTACATGCTTAGTTAATAATGCATGGATCTAACTCTGTTCATTTATCACCACCTCTTCAACAACGTGGACATCAAAGTAAATAAGAAGCAGGGACTGAAGGGCTGCAGATCTACTAACTAAGTAAGGTACAAATACAGACTACCAAACACATGGTGCAGTGCAACTCTGAGCAAAATGTGAATGCACAAAGACATCAGGGACCTGAGAAATGTTAATATAGGCAGAGCATCGGTGGAAACAGGACAATTGGGAACGCAGTGGCATTGACAGATTTTTATGGAAGCCTTCAACTCATTGTCAGGGGCGTGACAGCACATTTGGCAATTTGAGAAAATGTCCTGACCACCATCAGGAAAGGGGTGCCATGGGAGGTGCGGCTACCTACAAAGGCCAAATAACCTGCCCAAAAGACAGAGTTCAAGGCTTTGATCACCTTATTGGATGATCTATGCTAGGAACTGGACAGGGGGACTGTGGCCCCGTTGGTTTTGCTGGGCCTCTCAGTGGCTTTTTATGCCATTGTCCATGGTATCCTTCTAGGGTGCCCTCTGAGATGGACTGGGAGGCACTGTTATACAGTGGCTGCGGTCCTTCGTAGAGGGGTGTTTCAGAAGGTGGTGCTGTGGGATTCCTGTTTGACACCATGACCATTGGTCTGTGGTATCCCTCAGGGCCCCATGCTATTTAACATATACATGACATTGACTGGAAAGATAGTCTTGGGTTTGGAGGTTCAGTGCCACCAGTATGCTGATGACACTCAACTCTTTCTCTCATTTCCATCTAAATCCAAGGAACATGTTCTAGTTCTAAAGCAGTGTCTGATGTTGGTAATGGACTGGAAAAAGGCAAGCAATTTGAAGCTTAATCCAGACAAGACAGAAGGTGCTCTTGGTCAGTCAAAAGGCAGATTATGGAATAGGGATTCAGCCTGTGCTGGATGGGGTTACATTCCCCCCCGAAGACGCAAGCTCACAGCTTGGGTGTACTTATGGACTCTGCCCTGAACCTGGATGCCCAGGTTTTGGCTGTTGCAGGAGTGTGTTTGCACAGCTAAGGCTAGCGTGCTAATGGCACCCATTTCTAGACATTTCTAATCTGGCTCTGGTCATGCATGTTTTCGTTACATCCTGTTTGGACTACTGTAACAAGTTCTGCACAGGTCTGCTGTCGAAAACTGTTGGGAAATTTCAGCTGGTCCAAAATGCTGCAGCCAGACTGTTGATCGGGTCCAGTTACAGGGAGCATGTGACTCCCTTGTTCCAACAACTTCTCTGGCTACTGGTCTGTTTCCAGGCACAATTCAAACTGCTGGTTATGACCTATAAAGCCCTATATAGCTTGGGACTAGGCTACCCGAAAGACCACCTTCTCCTATGCAAGCCTGCCCAGGTCTTAAGATCTTTGGATGAGGCTCTTTTTTCAATACTACCACCTTCAGAGATGCATTCTGTGCTGATGTGTGAGAGAGCTTCCTTAAAGGCCCCTCCCAAGCTGAGGAGCTCCCTGCTGAGGGAGACTATGTTGGCTTCCTCTGTGTTGTCCTTCCACTGGCAGGCAAAGACCTTTTTATTCAAGCAGGACTGCAATGTGTAAGCAGGTCTGTTGGTCTGGATGCTGTTTTTATTCTGTTATTAATGTTTTTTATTATCTTTTCATGCACTATTATTGTTTTAATCAAGTTTTATTTATGATTGTAAGCCGCCTTGAGTACCATTTTTTCTTGTTAGAAAGGCAGGGAACACATCAAATCAATCAATTAGGAAGAGGTGAGGTGCTGAGTCCCAGCACAACTCATTTGAACCCATAATTTTCAGTGTCAAAAGAAACCTATTTCACAGGAGGCAAACTCTTTTCTCTCTTCCACCTAGCCCTACCAGCCAACTAATTCCTTCCTAATTCCTTTTAATTCAGACTTTGGATCACCTCTCTCTCTTCCTCTCTCTGGGCATCTCTACACCAGCCTACAATCCTGCCCTTAAAAGGGGCTTTCTGCTTCTGATTTAAATGCAGGATCACAACTGACTCCCTTTACACATGCACTTCCTTTCCCCCCTCCCTTTCCCCCTCCGTTTCCCCATATCTGGGTCTCCCATTATCTTTCATTGATCTCACTCCTCTTCTTGCCGCTTTTACTCTTTTCACAGAGGAAACTGAAGCAGAACACAAATGGGGTAATTTGATAGCTGCAATCAATTTAAGAACAGAACAAGGGGCATTTAGTGCAGGAGATGCTCTGGAGGGTCACGGCAAGGTCATAGTGTCATGTAAAGAGCCGGCAAACTTCTGTGAAGGAGCAATCTCAATCGCAGAATAAAGCTCAGTGCGAAGCTAGGGATGTCAGAGAATTCTGCAATGGATCTCAGTGAGGCCGAATGCCAGTGCATTCAGCCCCCCGAAATCTGTGGTGGAACGAAGCCCCCACCCCCCCAACCCCTGAAAGGCGCGCGAAACGGAGCACTTACCTGCTCCTGTCCGCACTGCTTTGCGAATGGTGGCCATCCTGCGGCCGCCATTCACTTCCTCCTCTTCAAGTCATGATAGCTATCACGGTCAATACAGGGACGCAAATGGCGGCAGCTACAATAGCTGCCATTTGCGTCCCTGCAGGGCTGCCCAGCGGCCAGATGTCTGGCTGCGGGTGGCCGGAGCCGGCCGGCGGCTCCGCGGCTTGGCTGCGGAGCGGAGCTGGCCAGGCAGCATTCCAGGGGGAGGGACAGAGCGCCTCCCCCCCATCGAGGATTCCGGGGGGAGGGATGGAATGCCTCCCCCCCACCGCGGATGCCCCTCAGCAGAGCAAGGTAAGGGATGTGTACATCCCTAGAAGGAACCCTCTCTCTCAACCAATTCACCACCCATAGTCATTTGGTTGATCCCTCCCCCCCTCTCTTGCACACACACAAACACACACACATGTACGCACGCGTGCACACACGCACTGAATGTATCCACCATGCATGCATACACATCCTTCCTTAGTATACTTCACTGCAAGCACAAAACCACACTCAATCTTTTTCAGGATCATCCCAAATCCCCTCTAAACACTTTCTCTCTCTGTCTCTCTTTCTCACACAAATGCACACCCTTTCCATTCAAGCACACAACCCTCCAACCACCACCCTCAGGTTGCTCCCACCTGGTTCCCTGAAACCCCCGCTGGCTTCTTGCAGCTCTCCTCCCATCCTCTCCACTGGCTTCCTGGTGACTTCCTGTCTCTTTCATGGGGGAAGATTTTGGGTGGAGGATGTATTTCAGCACAGCACTAGGCCTCTTCATCTATACTTATACATAAAGTCCATCCAAAGGAAATTAATCCTTGTTGTGCTCTCTTTGGGACTTCTCAGACCCCTTCCTACCACTCAGAGATGTGTACAGTGTACACCAATTATATGTTAAGGTAAAACCACCAGTTCACAGAACTATGTGTTGGGTGGCAGCATCGTTGCCATTGTGTTACTGTGACCGAAACAAGAGGAGGGTACCTTTTTGGTTCATAGGATTGAAAGAGACTGGCACAAATGTTTCAGTGATGGCCCCCTGATTGGGGAATGCTCTCCCCACCCCAGTGAGGTCAGCCTGGCACCAACTTTGTCATCTTCTTGGCATCAGGTTAAGACTTCCCTCTTCTCCCAGGCATTTTATAGCATATGATGAGGTTCTTAATTTAGGTTTATCAGGTCTTGGGATTTTATTGTCAATTGTTTTTAGCTGTTTAAAATTATTTTAAAATTTGTATGTTTTAATCCCTGTTGAAAGATGCCTTCATCTTCTGAAAAAGGCATCTAATTTTAATAATAAGAATAATAAATTTGTGCTGAACACAGGATCGTCGTATTGGCCAGGAGATCCCCAGCTGGATGCTCTGTTGCAGCTAATGCTGATCAGTAAGAACAAGCTTCCAATGTATTATGTACACCAACAACGAATTACCTACTTTTAGGTGTACACATACCTTTCCAATGATTAAATATTTGCATGTGGAGTTTGTGGAGTCTCTTAGGGATACTTTATCTACAAGGTTTCTTTCTTGTTAATCTAAAATGGGATTTAGACATTCTTGATAGAATTTAGATGGGTGTAATATTCCCATATATGCAAACCTCCTTTTGCTGATTTATTATATGAATTTCCAGTTGAATATTTATGTGACACTAGATCTACCCTGTGGGACTTGTTCAGTTCTGATTGGGTAATGTACATTTCCAATGGAGATTAAGCACAAATGAGCTTGAAATTGGTTTATTATAATAAGTGAAATTGAGGTCAGAAGTCTTCCTTTGCTTTTTTAATTTTAACCAAGTCTGTCAGATGAAGGTTTCTGTAATATTTTGCCAACAAGGAACAAAAGAAAATTAAGGGTGCATTTCTCAATTACACACTGAAAATTAGATATGGGATATTGTTCCAATCTCACACTATTCTGTGTGCACAAGAGAATTGCAGGAAGGGATAACACCAGCATCATTATATCCTTGCAGAGATGTTGTGTTGTTCAACATTGTTGGATTCTGCAGATTTTGAACTTCCACAAATAAGGTAATAGGCTGAGTGGGTGGCATCTCCAAAGAATATTTTTTTATCATATTCAAAATCATATACCAAAATGACCAAACATGATTTTTTTTAAAAAAAAAATCAGATATCTAAACTAAAGTTCCGAATCTGGGAAGTCTGCATTAAAATGCAAACTGAATGAATTTCTCCTCCATCCTATGCAGGATCTACAATGCAGGATTCAGCTACAGACAGTATCTCAAACAGATGGACATCTGGCTTCCACTTAAATATTTCCAGCCAAGGAGAGCCCACTGCCTCCCAAGGCAATCTATCCCATTATTAAGCAGCTCTGTTAGAAAGTTTCTCCTAAATCTGTTTCCCTGAAATTTCTATCCAGGTTGTAGCCTAGTCCTGCCCTCTGAACCAGCATAGAACAGGTGTGCTCCATGTTCTGCATGACAAGCTTTCAGATGTTTTGAAGACAGTTATCATGTTGCCCTTAATGTTCTCTTCTCTTGGCTAAGCATACCCAGCATTTTCAACCATACCTCATAGGACTTTGTTTCCAGACCCTTCAGCTTCCTGGTCATCCTCCTCTGGACATGTTCAAGTTTGTCAATGTCCTTCTTGAAATGTGGTTCCCAGAGCTGGATACAACATTCCTTAGGGAAGGAGCTTCAGAACAAGCATGTCCCATTTTAAAACATCCTCTCTCTGTCACCACTTGCCTCACCTTCAAAGGAAGAGTCACTCAGAGGAGAGCTGGATGTAGGCTTATATCTGTCAATTCATGTTTAAAAAAGTAATTTATGGAAGGAATTACCAGAGCACCACAATAATTGTATGCTTCCTTTCAATGATCTTTTGCAGTCAATACAGTCATCCATGAATGTAACAGATATGGACAGTAATAGATATTGGGGGGGGGGGGTTATTGAAACAGAGTCCTTAATCTCCACAGTGGAGTTTTAAAGGGTTTGAGATTCTTTTTAGTAACATTCACAAAAGTTAGGCCAGAAGAAGTCAAAGTAATTTAGATCCAATCTCTTTTCAAAAATGAAATGAACAGAAGTTTTATTAAAAGGAAATGAAGAGGAAATTGAACTTTCATATTTCATGGTGCAATTGTGATGACAGAAAACAGTATTCGCCGACAGAAAGTTTAGGCGATAGTTATTTATATATCTTTTTTTGCTGTTATTCAGCTGCACTCTCTCACAATAGAGGGCAGGATATTTTCAATATCATGGACTTGCAAGGGATGTTATTGTCACATAGAACTAAGGCTGTAATAGCATTTCTTAAATCCCTTGTTTTGAAAAGAAGAGTTAATTGAAATCTGTCAGTGTAAATTGTGGAGTACATTCTCAAATAAATATATTTTATCACAATCAATTAAGACTTATTTTTTTCTGTGTGCATGTCACATTGAAGTAAAGCATCTACAATTTAGATTGAAATCATATACACATTTACCTGAGACTTGTTGTTGTTGTTCAGTCATTAAGTCATGTCCGACTCACATGCATAGGATTTCAACCTTAGGCTGCAATCCTAAATATACTTACCTGTGAGGAAGCCCTGTTGGACTTCACATCTGAGTAGGCATGTATAGGATTAGGCTGTAAATACCCAAACCGGAAAATAATATAACTATAATAATACAAGTCTACTGTTGCAATAAATCTAATATAAGAATAATAATTATTTATTTCTTTTAAAAATGTCCTGCTGTTTTGCAATAGCTTTCAGTTCAATCATAATGCAATAAAAACAGCACAAATAAAAATTTAAAACAGCAGAGAAGATAACAATGAACAGCACCACATAATAAAATCAAATTCAGTTAGCATTTAAGAGGAATTAGATTTAACAGCAGCAACATAGGTATCATTTGCAGTGGAGGCTGGTGGCTCCAATTTCAGTGGAGCTGTGTGAATCCCTTCTGAGTTTCAGTCAGAACTGGCTCTAAAGGAGTTTTCCAAGGTGCTGAAGTCTACCACCAAAATAGATTCAGCACCTTAGATAGATCCTTTAACGTTCTGGCTGGTTCTGACTGAAACCCAGAGTAGATTTACAGCCCCACCAAAATCAGAGCCACCAGCCTCCACTGATCAGTTGACTGGTAATTTTATCCAAACACCTTTAGAACAGCTTCTCATCTTCCATTGTTTCCCTTTTTAACTAAAAGCTGAATGAATAGCATCAGAGGAATCACAGAGTTGGAAAGGATCTTGGATATTATCTAAACCAATCCCCCGTTACATGCAGGCCTCAACTACAGCATTCCTGACAGAAGATCATCCAGTCTCTGGTTAAATACCTCCAGGGAAAGAGAGACCACTGCCTCCCAAGGCAATCTGTTCCACTTTTGAAAAGCTCTTATTGTTAGGAAGTTTCTCCTAACGTTTAGCCAAAATTTGCTTCCCTGCAATTTCCACCTGTCAGTTCTAAACCTGGCCGCTGGTCTGGAGCAAAATCTTCTGCATGCGAGCCTATGGTGAAGTTCCTCTCTCAGCACTGCCCACCACTTATAGGGAAATTGCACCTTCACTGGGCAATCCCACCTATGGGGTTTCTTATTTACAGCAAATGCTTATATTTCTGGACCTAAGGAACTCCCTGCCTCTAAAACCATCTAAAACTCTGCCAACACTAGAGACCAGATGAACTATTAAACAAGGCATTTATTAAAGGGATATTTTGTACATAAGGGATTACTAATATTTACTTTCAGGTTTTCGAAGGACAATTGTGACAATCTGTAATGACTCAAGGGACACTGTTGCTATTAAAAGTGTCTTAATGACTTCTTTTACCTCAGGCCAAATTCCCTAAACCTCCATCCCACCCAAATACACTTGCAACCAGGTCCAGCTTCTTGGTAGTCTTCCTGGGAAAGCAAAGCTCCTTCTGTTGTATTTCTGGCTGCTTGGATAGTTAATCTGGGTTTTTACTGCCTGCTTGTCTAACCTTCTTCTGGCAAGATCTTAGGGCAGCCATCTGCCACAACACAGCCACCTGCTCCCTATTCCTGATCTTCACTACCACACAGCGTTATCCCATAGAGAAGGAATAGTTTAATATTCAGGCCTTAGCTATGCACTTTCCCCTCCGCTTTCTCCTAGTCCTTCTAAAACACCCCACACCAACCAGCAGTCCTCCTCTCTCTCCCTCTCTCTCTCCAGAGACTGACCCACTCCCAGCTGTTCAGTCATACCTTAATAGTAATTTGTCAACTGCCCTTCACCAAGCTAGAATCCTCAGCTACTCAGAAATCAGAACTGGATTTACCTGATCCAGGCCCCATCTAACAATATTCAAAGCACTTGTCTCCTTCTCTCCCTTTTCAGAATACCACTAACAAACTACTATACCGGTCTTTCACAGTTAGGGTTGTCGGAGAATTTCTCCATGAATCTCCAGGAGGCCGAATGCCAACGCATTCGGCCCCCCGAAATTGGTGGGAAAATTCTCCGCCCCCCGCCCCCCCCGGGATGGGACTTACCTCGTGCGAATGTCCCTTTCGGCGGCGGGTCCCGGCGGTGGTTCAGTGGCAGTTCGGCGGAGGCGGCTGGTCTTCTGACCGGCTGCCGCCGCCGCCATTTCCAAGTAAAGTAAAAAAACCCCAAAAAACGTGATAGGCTACATAAAGATTTACGTAGCCTATCATGGCTAGATTTTCAAAGTCAGCTGTGATAGGCTACGTAAATCTTCATGTAGCCTATCACGGCTGACTTTGAAAAAAAAAGAAAAAAGTGCGTACGCAAATGGTGGCGCCCATGGGCGCCGCCATTTGCGTTCCTTATTTGGGCACGGGTAATGTACGTAAAGATTTACATAGACTATGGCAAAAATAAGGGCAACGCTATTTGCATTGCCTTTATTTTCGCCGTAGTCTACATAGTAGTCTGAAAATCTAGCTGTGATAGGCTACGTAAATCTTTACGTAGCCTGTCACTTTTTTTTTTTTTTTTACATAACTTTTTTCTTTCATGGCCGGAGAGGCGGGGTGCTCCCCCCTGGCCAGAATTTTGGTGGGGAGGGATGGGGCGCCTCCCCACCTGCCAAGAATTTCAGGGGGAGAAACGGAGTGCCTCCCGCCCCACCAAAAACAGCTGCGGGACCAGGTAAGGGACTTTCGTCCATCCCTATAATCACAGTAACGAAACAAGGCATCACGCTTAGTCAGATACATAGTTGCCTCACAGAGGCCACACAAAATAAACATTACATAATAACAACGATTATATAATACAGGACATTTCTTCACACAGCCCTTCAGATATCTGAAGACCACTATCTGCCCCCACAACCATACACCAGTCTGAGTATAGACTTAATGATATACTCTCTCTCTTACACACACTTCATTTTGGAGGAGACAGACTAGGGATGTATGAAAGTCACTTACCTTTTCAAAGGGTGACATTCGTGGTGGGGGGGAGGCGCTCCATCCCTCCCCCCGACATTCTCTCTGGCTGGCTCCGCACCGCGGAGATTCTGCAGAGCCGCCGGCCAGGGACGCCCGCAGCCGGACATCCGGCCGCTGGGCAGCCTGCAGGGATGCAAATGGCGGCTGCCTTAGCCGCCGCCATTTGTGTCCCTGTATTTTGCCATGATAGGTGTCATAAATATTTACGTAGCCTATCACGGCAAAACAACAACAAAAAAAAACAGCGGACACAAATGGCGGTGGCTACGGCAGCAGCCTTTTGCATTCCTTTTTTTTTGCCGTTTTAGCCTACGTAAATATTTCCGTAGGCTATTACGGCAAAAAAAAAAAAAAAAGGAACGCAAATGGCGGCCGCCGTATCCGCCGCCATTTGCGTTCCCTTAGTTAAGCCGTGATAGGCTATGTAAATACTTACGCAGCCTATCACAGCTTCCGCAGGGATGCAAATGGCGTCCCTGCATTAGCCTTGATAGGCTACGTAAGTATTTATGTACTATAATAAAGTACATACATAGTACATATATTCTTCTGGCTATATGGAAGAAGCAAATGGCGGCCACAGATGCGGCCGCCATTCACAAGTCCGCGTGGACGGCAGCAGGTAGGTGCTCCATTCCGGGCCCATTTTGCGGGGTGGGGGGCAGGGGGGCTTCGTTCTGCCACAGATTTTGGGGGGCCGAATGCACTGGCATTTGGCCTCACTGAGATCAATGGTGGAATTCTCTGACATCTCTAAGACAGACTGTCTGCCAGACTACACTGAAACACTGATCTTTCTGTTCAATAGGTTCTCTGTGTTTGTATATTCAATTTCATGATGAGATGGCCAGGCTGGGTGTGTGGGGCCAGTCCAGAGCCTGCAAATATTCCACTGCCAGGAAGGTGTTCCAAGCTGCTGTTCTGCTAATTCACCACATAGGGCAGCCACACACAGAATCAAAGATTCCCACTTCAAAGTCCCTCAAGGGAGCAATCCTATGGCTGCTAGATGGAGGTTAGATGGCCATAGGATATCTGGTTTTCTGGGAACCGACTTCAGAGCCCCTGCTCTGAGGTTGGTTCCCAGAGAACTGACCTCCCCCCACTTCCGTGCTGCCTCAGAGGCAACATGGAACAGTCCCATGTATGCACAAGGCGGAGCACAGAGTGGCCAAAAAGGGGTGTTCCGGGGGGCGTTCTGGGGCAGGGGGGCAGAAATGCCTGTATGACACATCCAATGTGTCATACAGCAGCCTCCTCCCCCACTCCATCCTCCCACATCTAGACATCTGCAATTGGCTGTCTAGCCGAAAATGCAGAGCAGGAGCACTGAGGAGGGAATGATCCCCTCCATGATTCTCCTGCCCTGCATTGGATAGGCAGTCACCTCTGAGTTCAGAGGCGGCCGCCTATCTGAATAGGATTGTGCCCTACGATAAGAACTCAGAGCACTGTGCTGAATAGTGCTGTGCTGAAAATTTCTCCCACATTTGTTTTGACCGTTCTCATTCAATTTGATAGAAGAGAAATTGCCTTTGAAAAATAATTCAGCAGTGAAAAAATTTTGGAGAAATTGGGTTTGGGTTTCTTGGCCTTACCTTCCTAAGGAGGTGGCTGAGGAGTGAGTGCAAATGTCCTTTTTTCATTGTACAACCATCTCTCCGGCAGCCTGTGGCCGCCTCAGCTTCCTACACTTTAATTAAATCCCAGTTTAAGGCATCATGAAGTAATTCCTCCCATAGGGCTGTTTCAGATCTAGGGGTGCACGAAAGTCCCTTACCTGTCCTCGAAGCTTTTCACAGTGGGGGGGAGGCGCTTCGCTGCTTCCCCCGCGAAGTTCAGGCTGGGGGGGGGAGGCTTCCTGCCTCACCCGGCCGAAATTCAGGCCGGGGGGGAGGCTTCCCGCCTCACCCGGCCGAAATTCAGGCTGGAGAGGAGGCACCTCGCCTCACCCGGCCGCGAACTAAAAAGTTAAAAAAAAAAAATGCCCCCGTGATAGGCTACGTGACGATTAACGTAGCCTATCACGGCTAGATCTGCAAAGTCAGCCGTGATAGGCTACGTAAATCGTCATGTAGCCTATCACGGGTGACTTAAAAAAAAAAAAAGCGCATACGCAAATGGCGGCCCCCATAGGGAGCCACCATTCGTGTTCCTTATTTGGTCGCTGTAGTCTACGTAAATCTTTACGTAGACTACGGCAAAAATAAGGGCAACGCTATTTGCGTTGCCCTTATTTTCGCCGTAGTCTACGTAAAGATTTATGTAGACTACAGCGACCAAATAAGGAACGGGAATGGCGTCTCCCTATGGGGGCCGCCATTATCCGTACGCGCTTTTTTTGTTTTTTTTTAAAGTCACCCGTGATCGGCTACATGACGATTTACGTAGCCTATCATGGCTGACTTTGCAAATCTAGCCGTGATAGGCTACATTAATCGTCACGTAGCCTATCATGGGGGCGTTTTTTCTTTTTCTTTTCGAGGAATGGCGGCTGCCGCTCCCGCCCCGGACGAAGACCCGCCGAACCGCCGGCCGGACCCACCGCCGGGAGGGACATTCGCCAAAGTTAAGTCCCGTCCCGGGGGGGGGGTGCGGAGAATTTCTCTCCGAAACTTGTTCGGGGGGCCGAACATGTTGGCGCTCGGCCCCTCGAAGTTTCGGGGAGAAATTCTCCGCCAACCCTATTCAGATCAGGATGCGCAGGCAGCCTGGGCGGCTCACTGTGATGAGGTAAGCTCAACAACACCACAAAAATACATTATAAAGCATCCTGAATGAGGCAGAACAAGGGAAGCCTTTTTCATGGCAGGAGAAAACTTGCAGGAAATTGGAGGACAGGTTTTGGCAGATCCCTAACTCCACCTTATCCCTGGACCTGGACACAACACTGCTCCTACCTACATTGTGCTGGATGCAAACTGGGGGCCAGCCTGCCAAGACAGCTGATGCTGTTACAGCATGAAAACCCCCAAAACACTAACCAAAAAAGAAAGAAGCTGTGCTACAAACCCTGCCAATGGGGACCCCTACCTTGGAGAACCTGCTGAGAATTGCTCCTCCCTCTGGTGAAATTTGGTGAAATCGTCTCCCAAATTTCTTTGCCCACAAGTAAGGTAGGGAATTTCAAGAGGCCGTTTGTGCACAGCTCTAGTGCTGAAGTTGTGGTCACTATTATGTGTCCTTTAAGTATCTGTTCAATGGCACAGCAAATTCTTGAGCTAAGCAATACTTTGGCTGAAGTTCATGGACACAGGCTTAAATCCTCTGTGGACTTTGATGTTAGAAGTTATTGTTTAGAGGCACTGGGACATCAGCCAAAACTCATTGAAGCAAAAGTACTACATAACATTCACAGACCAAAAAAAAAAAAAAAATGGAGGGAAAAAAAGCCATGACCAATCATATTGTAAGATCAAGAACAAACTCTGGCAGCCTTCCTTTTGTTAAAAGGAATCTGACAGGGAAATTGCATGCACTCTGAAACTGACCAAGCAAAAGTGATATATGATACCTTATGGCACTTGGCATGAGGCCACATTGCTTTTGATCACGCATTCTATTTTTCCAAGCACCTCTACACTTGGCTGAAATTTTATTTATTTATTTATTTATTTATTTTATTAAATTTATTCATCGCCCATCAGGCTGGTCACCCAGCCACTCTGGGCGATGTACAAGCATATAATAAAACAGTTTAAAACCATAAAATTCTACAATAAAAACATTTTCTAAAATACCCTAACCCACCCCAAATGCCTGCCTGAACAACCATGTTTTTAATGCACGGCGGAAGCTCATTAAAGAGGGGGCATGGCGGAGTTCCCTAGGGAGGGAGTTCCACAGAGTGGGGGCCACCACAGAGAAGGCCCTCTCCCTTGCCCTCACCAGCCTAGCTGTCCTGGCTGATGGGACAGAGAGAAGGCCATCCGAGGCTGATCTTGTTAAGCGGCCTGTCTGGTGTTGCTGGAGGCATGCCTTAGGATAGGCTGGGCCGGAACCATATAGGGTTTTAAAGGTCAAAACCAACACCTTGAATTTGGCCTGGAAAACAACTGGTAACCAGTGCAACTCCTTCAGCACCAGAGTGATGTGATCTCGCCAGCACTGCCTTTAATCAGGCGAGCCACCGCATTCTGTACCAGCTGCAGCTTCCGAACCATCTTCAAGGGTAACCCCACGTAGAGTGCATTACAGTAGTCTAAACGAGAGGAGACCTGGGCATGTACTACCGATGGGAGCAGATGGTCGGGAAGGAAGGGATGCAGCTGCCATATCAGATGGAGTTGATACAGCGCTGTCCGGCTCACAGCTGACACCTGAACCTCCATGGACAGCTGGGAGTCCAAAATGACCCCCAGGCTGCAGACCTGGTCTTTCAAGCTTAGCCGTACCCCATTCAACACCAGGTCAACATCCCCCAGCCTCCTCTTGTCTCCCACCAAAAGTACCTCGGTCTTGTTAGGGTTCCGCTTCAGCTTATTCCTCCCCATCCAGCCACTCACTGTCTCCAGACATTTGGGCAGAGATTCTACCGCCAACCTTGGTGAAGATTTGAACGAGAGGTAGAGCTGCGTGTCATCCGCATATTGATGACACCACACCCCAAACCTCCTGATGATCGCCCCCAGTGGCTTCACATAGATGTTAAATAGCATGGGGGAGAGGATGGAACCCTGTGGTACCCCACAAGTGAATGGCCATGGGTCTGAAACCTCCTCTCCCAGTGCTACCCTCTGGTACCTGCCAGAGAGGAAGGACCGGAACCACTGCAATACGGTGTCTCCAATGCCCAATCCCTCCAGGCGGTCCAGGAGGATACCATGGTCAATGGTATCAAAAGCCACTGAGAGGTCGAGGAGAACAAAGAAGGGGCATTCACCCCTATCCAGAGCCCTCCTCATATCATCCACCACGGCGACCAAGGCCGTTTCTGTCCCATGCCCAAGCCTGAAGCCCGACTGAAATGGGTCTAGATAATCCGTTTCTTCCAAGTGTGCCTTCAACTGCATCACCAATTCACCACCACCCGCTCAATCAACTTGCCCAATAGGCTACGTAAGGATTTACGTAGCCTGTCACTGTGTTTTTGGAAAATCTAGCCATGATAGGCTACGTAAATCTTTACATAGCCTATCACGTTTGTTGTTGTTGTTGTTGTTGTTTTTACTGGGAAATGGTGGCAGCGGCGGCAGCCGGTCAGAAGACCAGCCGCCACCGCCTCACCACCACCGAACCGCTGCCGGGAGCCGCCAGCGCCAGGGACATTCGGGAAAGGTAAGTCCCATCCCAGGGGGTGGAGGGGGGGTGGCGGACCATTTCTCCACCAATTTCGGGGGGCCGAATGCATTGGCATTTGGCCTCCTAGAGATTCGTGGAGAAATTCTCCGCCATCCCTACAAAAATGGCAGATTCGAGACTGGGTGAAAGTTGTTCAGAGCTTGGGGATCCAAGGAGGGCTTCTTTAAGAGCAGTCTTATCACTGCCTCCTTGAGGGCTGATGGCATCACTCCCTCCTCAAAGGAGGCGTTCACCACCACCCTGAGCCCCTCACCCAGTCTCTCTCTGCAGCCCATAATGAGCCAAGATGGGCAAGGATCAAGTAAGCAGGTGGTTGGCCTTACAGATGAAAGCACCTTGTCCACTTCATCAGAAGGAAGAAGCTGGAACCGATCCCACAAAACCGGTTTGCCACAGGCTGCCTCTTGCTCACTAACTGTATTTAACTGAAATTTGAACTTCTGCATAATTTGTCCATGCATGCATTATGGCTAACAGGGTGTAAGGGGTGGGGAGATCAACCTGCAAACATACTATTAGAGCAAGAGTACTTTTAATTTATTCTATGGATTTCCTCTGCCATTTACATCTCCTCTCCTCCACCCTACCCGCACACAGTGGTTCTTTCAGATGGAGGGCTGGTAGCACTACCATTAAGTAGGGATGTACGAAAGTCACTTACCTTTTTGAAGGGTGACATTCGAGGTGGGGGGGAGGCGCTCTGTCCCTCCCTCTGAAATTCTTTGCAGAGATTCCATGGAGCTGCCGGCCGGGGCCGCCCGCAGCCGGACATCCGGCCACTGGGCAGCCTGCAGGGATGCAAATGGCAGCTGCTGTAGCCACCGCCATTTGTGTCCCTGTATTTTGCCGTGATAGGCGATGTAAATATTTACGTAGCCTATCACGGAAAAAAACCCAAACAAACAGCGGACTCAAATGGCAGTGGCTACGGAGGCCACCATTTGCATTCCCTTTTTTTGCCGTTTTAGCCTACATAAATATGTACATATGCAGCTATTACAGAAAAAAAAAGGGAATGCAAATGGCGTAGTGGCCACCATTTGCTTTCCTTTTTTTTTTTTTCCATATTAGCCTACGTAAATATTTAGGTTAAAACGTAGGCTAAAATGGCAAAAAAAAAAAGGAATGCAAATGGCGGCCGCCGTAGCCCCCGCCATTTGCGTTCCCTTGGTTAAACCATGATAGGCTACGTAAATACTTACGTAGCCTATCACAGCTTCCGCGGGGACGTAAATGGCATCCCTCCATTAGCCATGATAGGCTACGTAAGTATTTACATAGCCTATCATGGCTATACCGAAAAAGCGAATGGCGGCCGCAGACGCGGATGCCATTCGCAAGTCAGCATGGATGGTAGCAGGTAGGTGCTCCATTCCGGGCCCATTTCACGGGGGGGGGGGGCTTTGTTCCGCCACGGATTTTGGGGGGCCGAATGCACTAGCATTCGGCCTCACCGAGATCCATGGTGGAATTCTCTGACATCCCTACCATTAAGGAGGCATTATGTGCAGCGACTCCATCTTTCTTTTTCTTTCTTTCTTTCTTTCTTTCTTTCTTTCTTTCTTTCCTTCCTTCCTTCCTTCCTTCCTTCCTTCCCTCCTTCCTTCCTTCCTTCCTTAGCAGGTTTTCTATGGGCAAGAAAATATTAGAAGCAGCTGTGGGAAAACACAAGAGGGTTATGTGTGGAAGATGACATCGAGACTTCCTGTGAAATGAGGCAAAGTGACAGTGCTATAAAACCTTGTCAGGACGCATCCTATTTTATTGGTAACTTTTGCTCATTGATAAATACACTGCAATAATAATAATAGTTAATAATAGAGCCAGCGTGGTGTAGTGGCAAGAGTGTCAGGAAATCCGGTTCTTGTCCCCACTCGGCCATGGAAGCTCACTGGGTGACTTTGGGCCTGTCACAGACTCTCAGCCCAACCTACCCCGCAGGGTTGTTGTTGCAAGGATAAAATGGAGAGGAGGACGATAATGTAAGCTGCCTTGGGCGTTAGGCTCCTTGCAAGCGGAAAAAGGCAGGATATAAATACAATACAATACAATAAAATAATAAACAAACAAAAAGACAGCTTCAATGATAATCCTTCCTTCTAATAGCAAACTCAGGTAGTTGTATGCCTATCAATTTGAAAGCAACCCCAAAATACAGGAGTGCTTTCTACATATCTAGAGGACTCTTTAGATATGCAGAAGGTATACAATGCACCCATAGGCATTTTTCTTAACACCCTCCTTATATTTAATACATTTTCTTACCAGTACCTGGGATTGCTGTGAAATAGATTTTTCTTGGTGTTCAAAACTGGGCCCAATGGAGTAGTTTAGTGTGTAATAGAACTCAGACCTTGGGTTCCTTGCAAGAGGGTGGAAAAGGCAGGATATAAATGCTGCTGCTGCTGATAATGATGATGATGTAATCTCTATCTGATCGTACATATATTTAATATAGAATTAATTAATAAGAGATAAATTTTCAGAATTACAATACTGGCTGTCCAACAGATAAATAATAAAGCATTCCCTACCCTGTGTGGGACTGGACTTTATAGTACACAGATAGCCATTATGGATTCTCTGTTTGCTTAGCAATGTAAATAAGTCAGCCTAAAGCATTTGTAAAAGAGATATGTAATAAATCTGGAAGCAAAGAGAAGATTGCTTTTTAAATTCTTTCAAGGTCATGCTTTGAAGTGTCACAATACCTCCTTCTCAGGCTATTTTGCCTGAGAAAACATTGATCTTTCTTCCCAGTGACCTTACCTGGAAAAAGCCCACCATATCACATATCTTAAAAACAAAGTAAACAAAAGCAAATGCACGCGCACACGGACACACACACAGTGAATCAATAAGAAGCAATGAAGAAAACAACTAATTCAAAAGGTGGAGTAGGACAAATGGCATTTATTCCTTGTATTTTAGATCTTTTTCTTTCTTTTTTCCCTTCCCCCAAAGAGGAAATTCAGATTGGTAAGCAGGTGTGTGTGTGTGTGTGTGTGTTTCTATCATTCTTCCCCATTCTCAGTTGCCTGGGGAATAGGTGCAATCTTGGATCAGGATGGGATGAGGAGGGGTGGGGGCGCTTAATCCTTTCCTCAATGCCATTTACCTCCACACACACACACACCCAGTTGCTAGCTATTTGGAGGTGGAGATTTCAGCAGGAAAAAGGCACTGGGGAGAAGGATTAAGCTCCTCCTTTCACACTGTGGTTCCAATCTGGATCATCCACCCACCCAGTGGCCACTATTTATCATTGAATAAAAGGAAAAGACAGATAATATTGTGCTTAATGTCACATCCAGTGTGGCCTTTAGCTGAAGACACAATTCGTACATCCCTAAAGACTACAGGAATGTTGAGAAGTAGGATCTTTCTCTGGGGACTTGATATGGGATAGGGATGGACGAAAGTCCCTTACCTGGTCCCACAGCTTTTTTTGGAGGGGGGGAGGCACTCCGTTTCTCCCCCCAAAATTCTTGGCGGGTGGGGAGGTGCCCCGTCCCTCCCCGGCAAACTTCTGGCCTCTCCGGCCGCGAAAGAAAAAAGTAAAAAACAAAAAAACGTGATAGGCTACGTAAAGATTTACGTAGCCTATCACGGCTAGATTTTCAAAGTCAGCCGTGATAGGCTACGTAAATCTTTATGTAGCCTATCACGGCTGACTTTGAAAAAAAAAAAAGCGCATATGCAAATGGCGGCGCCCATGGGCGCCGCCATTTGCGTTCCTTATTTGGGCACGGGTAGTCTACGTAAAGATTACGAATTACGAATTATTTTTGCCGTAGTCTACATAAATCTTTACGTAGACTACCCGTGCCCAAATAAGGAATGCAAATGGCGGCGCCCATGGGCGCCGCCATTTGTGTACGTGCTTTTTTTTTTTCCCAAAGTCAGCCGTGATAGGCTACATAAAGATTTACGTAGCCTATCACTTCGTTTTTTGTTTTTTTTTACTTCACTTGGAAATGGCAGCGGGGGCAGCTGGTCGGAAGACCGGCTGCCGCTGCCGCTTCCGCCGCCGCCAAACCGCTGCTGAACCACCGCTGGGACCTGCCGCCACGAGGGACATTTGCATGAGGTAAGTCCCATCCCGGGGGGGTGGGGGGGCGAAGAATTTCCCTACCAATTTCGGGGGGCCGAATGCGTTGGCATTCGGCCTCCTGGAGATTCATGGAGAAATTCTCCGACATCCCTAATATGGGATAGCAATCAGATCTGCTACCTTGTAGGAGTAACTATTTACCTCCCCTTATCCTAGGGGCTGGCAGTATAGTGCCCTTGGGCACCAATGCACCAGGACAGTTTTCCTGGTGCCAACCACCAAGGTGCCCTACCCTTCCACTGTGTGTGTGTGTGTGTGTGTGTGTGTGTGTGTGTGTGTGTTTTAAATTAGGTCTGTGCACCGGCTCAGTACAAAGCCCAAATAAAGAGGTGAAGCAGGCTGATTGGGAGGTGCCTTGTTGTGATATGATTAAGAAGCAGACCAAATCAGCACCGAGGCAGCCCGAAGCAAAGCGGCTCCTCTGCAAAGCGGCTCCTTTGCCTAATACATTCAGAGGTCTTCTGATGCCTTCTGAGCAGCCCAGACAGTCTGTCTCCAAAATCTATCAACTTGTGAAATATCATGTGGAGGGGCAGGAGGATGAGGAGGGAGAGGGGAAGGTGAGAGAATGCAGAGGTGCCAAATGTATAAATTTGAGAGAGATCCGGCCACCGGGAGAGGTGGAGGAAGGGGAGAGAAGGGGGGGAGGAGGAGGAGGAGGAGAAGGAGGAGGAGGAGGAGGGAGGGAGGGAGGGAGGGAGGGAGGGAGGGAGCTTTGCTGTGAGTCAACCTCCATTTGCTCATTGTGAGAGAGGTGGTGTTACTGGAGAGGAGAGGACTGTCTGAACGTTATTTGGCTACAGCAGTGGTCTCCCAAGTGGGGTACACACACCCCAGGGAGGAGCACAAGATGATCCATTGGGGTGCATGAGCTGCCTGATAATTGAGCAGCCTCCCTCTGCCCTGACAAGCTGCCATTGTGTGCAGTGATGGTGGTGGCAGCGGCAACGGTGGCAGCAGTAGGATAGGATGGGAACCGAGAGGGAAGCTCCATGGTATTTCTCTCTCCGCTCCAGTCCTAGCCACTGGGAGCAACTGCCCCAGTCTCTGCCAGGCATGGCAGAAGAAGCCTTAACCCTTCCCACTCCCCTGTGGCAGAACGAAGCCGAGGAGAAAGTGTGTGCTATGGGGACTGGTTAAAATCCATAAAATCAGAAAAGGAACCTGATGATTTCATATGAATTTTAAAGGGGAGACCCACAAAACCACCATCCAATCACAGAGCACATCTGCCTCTGTGGACTGAACCAGGAAAATCATGGATCCACCACTCGTGGGTGCAGCCACAGTCCAGAAACATGGATCCTTGGCAGGGATCCTCTTGATTTCATATGCTTTTTGCAGAGTAAATCCCCCAAACCACCAACATATCACAGAGCACATCTGCTTCCATGGACTGAACCAGAAAAATCATGGATCTGCCACTCGTCGGCACAGCCACAGCACAAAAACAGGGGAAAACAGCTCCCCCCATTCCCTGGAACAAGATGACTGCCAGCATGTGTCTAGAGGGCCTAGGAGCTGGTGGCAGCAGTGGCGGCAGCCCACCCTCATTGGCAGGAGTAGGCCTCCAACAGGGCACCCTCCCCTCCTTCCAAGGAAGAGAACGAGCACAATTGGAGGGCAACTTCTGCCCTCACACCTGTCGGTAGTTGACAGGCTGCAGCGGGCAGCGTTTTCCCTGGCACTGCCTTCCCCAGTGGCAGCGGCTTCCCTGGTGGCACCATCAGCAGTGGCAGCTCCCCTGGTGGTGGTGCCCTCCCCCCATTGGAACAAGAGCCGAGGTAAGGAGCTGGGGGCTGGGTGGCATGTTGGGGGAGGGAGCAGGATTCAGATGTCCAAATCCTGCTTCGGCTTCATAGGCCAAGGCGGGTCGGGGCCCCCTGAATCAGCCTGAGCCAAATTGGGCCTGCCTCGGAAGTAGGGGTGGACAAAAGTTCCTTACCTTTCGTCGAAAGTTGTTTGCGGTGGGGGGGGAGGTGCTTCGCTGCTCCCCCCGCGAAGTTCAGGCCGGGGGGGGAGGCTTCCCGCCTCGCCCCGGCCAAAATTCAGGCCGGGGGGAGGCTTCCCGCCTCGCCCCGGCTGAAATTCAGGCCGGGGAGGAGGCTTCCCGCCTCGCCCGGCCGCGAACTCAAAAGTTTTTTGTTTTTTTTTTTAAACGCCCCCGTGATAGGCTACATGACGATTAACGTAGCCTATCACGGCTAGATCTGCAAAGTCAACCGTGATAGGCTACGTTAATCGTCACGTAGCCTATCACGGGTGACTTTAAAAAAAAAAAAAAGCGCGTACACTAATGGCGGCCCCCATAGGGAGCCGCCATTCGCGTTCCTTATTTGTTCGCCGTAGTCTACGTAAATCTTTACGTAGACGACAGCGATCAAATAAGGAACGGGAACCCTATGGGGGCCGCCATTATCCGTACGCATTTTTTTTTTTTAAAGTCACCCGTGATAGGCTACGTGACGATTTACGTAGCCTATCATGGCTGACTTTGCAAATCTAGCCGTGATAGGCTACGTTAATCGTCACGTAGCCTATCACGGGGGCGTTTTTTTTTTCTTTCATTGGAATGGCGGTGGCGGCAGCCGGTCGAAAGACCAGCTGCCGCTCCCGCCTCGCTTGAACACCCGCCGAACCGCCGGCCGGACCCGCCGCCGGGAGGGACATTCGGCGAAGGTAAGTCCCGTCCCACGGGGGGTGCGGGGTGCGGGGGGGTGCGGAGGATTTCTCCCTGAAACTTGTTTGGGGGGCCGAACATGTTGGCGCTCGGCCCCCCGAAGTTTCGGGGAGAAATTCTCTGCCATCCCTACTCGGAAGCCCCGAAGTGGCTTCCGAGTCAGACTGGGGGGGGGGGGTCCATGCACAGCCCTATTTTAAATGAACTTATTTTCTTACCAGCAGCTGGGATTGCTGTGAAATAGGTTTCTGTTGGTGTTGTTGGTGTGTTGTTTAGAGCATCAGGGCTCAGAACCATCCCCCCTGCCTTGTACTCAGTCTCTTGGGCAGCTGACTTGTCCTTCAACTCACCTCCTATGGTAGTCATCTTGTGGCAGTGCCCAGGACTGTTTCTCAAATTGCTAAATGAGTCCACAACCTAAACAGATTGCCTAGTCCTGCCTTATCTGCTCATCGTGTATTTGTAAATAACACAAATATCCCCAAAGCACAATTGGCCTCCCATGCTTTCTCATCCAGAGGTGCTTACATCCAGTAGTGCTGCCTCTAGAATATATCGCTGCTTGCAGGGAGTGCATGACAATGTGTTCTGGCCTCAACACACATTAGGGGATGCATGCCTATCCCATCGGCTAAACTCACACCCAGTCCACACTTTCATATAAATCAAGCATTGCCTTTACTGATAAACACAAGCTGAACAGCCAACCGCTAACACATGCAGAGAACTAATGGAAGGCTGAGGTAAAAAGAGGTGGTACGGACGAGGGAAAAAGGCAATGCAGTGGCAAGCCTTCCAGGCTGCAGCTTAGGAAGGCGGTGAGAAGAACAAAGTCAAAGGAAAGGTTTTCTTCTTCTAAGGAAAACTGACCTTTATCTAGGGAGGTGGTATGCTCTCCCACACTGGAGGCATTCAAGACGAGGCTGGACAGCCATCTGTCAGGGATGCTCTGACTTGGATTCCTGCATTGAGCAGGGGGTTGGGCTTGATGGCCTTGTAGGCCCCTTCCAACCCTACTATTCTATGATTCTATGATTCTATGATTCTATGATTCTATGATTCTATGATTCTATGATTCTATGATTCTATGATTCTATGACCTAAACAGGAGTAAAAATTCTGCCTAGAAACAACCAGTAAATGCATAACAGACAGTCTGACTGGATCAGTTGCTGATAAATCTACACAGAGGAAAAACAAAAACAAACACATTCTAAATGCAGAGACTGGGCTGAGGAGGTTGGGGGATATATAACAAGTAACACAATACTTGCGGGAGAACAGTCTGCATAAAACAATTCTTAGATAATTCCCAAATGCCTCTTGGGGGTAAACATAATGCTTTTATCTGCTTCTGAAAAAAGGGATGAGGGAGGAATACAGACAGTTTTCCTAGGAAATTAAGTCTTCTGGAGCTACCACAGAAAAGGCAATGGGCCCCAGCTGCAGCCCTCCCTGCCCCGCCCACTGTCATCCCTGCCAAAGCTTCTGCCTGCTGCCACAGCTGCCCACTCACCCATCCCTGCCACCACCACCAAAGTCCCTTGCCCACAGCCAAAGGTGCCTCCCCACTTGCCCAACAGTGCTCTATTACATTTAATGGGGAGTTCAAATGACGAGGGGCAAAAACCAAGGGTAGGGGAAGCCCTCCAGCTCCTAGTTCATTAAGGGGACATTGAATAGGTAGGAGTTTCAATAGGAGTAAAGAGGCCAAGGAAGCCAGAAATTATGTTCCTGCTCAGATTTTAATCTGATCTTGAGTATTTCATGGCTCTACACTGAAAGCATAGGATGCAGCAACTGTGATGAAGCTAAGCAGATCTCAGTCGAGTCAGTGCCTGTATGAGAAACTAACTACATGGGTATCCCATAGTGCAGTATCTTCTATGGAAGAAAAGAAGGATATAAATATCATTAACCAATATGTAAAACAATGCGGCCGTATTTTTATTTATGTAATTTGACCACTGCCACAATAGTCTGTATGTTTGGGAAACAAAAGTAAGTCTTTCAATTTAGCTCATGTGCGTTGGCATAGATGCAGTTTGATATCAAAAGATTTTCACCATGATGCAATAAACACTGCAAATAAGAACAGTAGGGTTTAGAAATTTTGTACAGAGATACCGAATTGACTCAAATTTGTGTATATTCAAAGGGATCTTTATTCACATGTATATTGATTACAGTGGGATGCTGCTAGATGAACACCTTGAGATTTCCTCTACTGTGATTAATGTCCAGATATGGTATTGTGCTGTGTTCTTTATTGGATTCCCAAATGCTACTGTCTTGGTAGATATATGTCTGTCTTTGAATTCTCCATTCTGAACTGCATAAAATTACTGATTCAAATAACACAGCTTTGCTAAGCAGCTTTTTTTCCTCTCCAGGGCTAGATCAAATTTTGCCCTGTGTGAAATGTGTTGTTCAGTCGTTCAGTCGTGTCCGACTCTTCGTGACCCCATGGACCTGTCCTGCGCTCTCTCCCGGAGTGTGCTCAAGTTCATATTCATTGCATCGGTGATGCTATCTAGCCATCTCATCCTCTGCCGTCCCCTTCTCCTTTTGCCTTCAGTCTTTCCCAGCATCAGGGTCTGTTCCAGAGAGTTTTCTCTTCGCATTAGGTGGCCAAAATATTGGAGCTTCAGCTTCATTATCTGTCCTTCCAATGAGCACTCAGGGTTGATTTCCTTTAGTATGGACTGATTTGACCTCCTTGCAGTCCAGGGTACTCATAAGACTCTTCTCCAGCACCACAGTTCGAAAGCATCAATTCTTCAGCGCTCAGCCTTCCTTATAGTCCAGCTCTCACAGCCATACATTACTACTGGGAAAACCATAGCTTTGATTAGACGGACCTTTGTCGGCAAGGTGATGTCTCTGCTTCTTACTATGCTATCTAGGTTGGCCATAGCTTTCCTCCCAAGGAGCAAGCGTCTTTTAATTTCATGGCTACAGTCACCGTCTGCGGTGATCTTGGAGCCCAAGAAAGTAAAATGTGTCACTGCTTCCATTTCTTCCCCTTCTATATGCCAGGAAGTGATGGGGCCAGATGCCATGATCTTAGTTTTTTTAATGTTGAGTTTCAAACCAGCTTTTGCACTCTCCTCTTTCACACTCAACAAGAAGCTCTTGAGATCCTCTTCGCTTTCTGCCATTAGGGTGGTATCGTCTGCATATCGGAGGTTGTTGATAATTCTCCCAGCAATCTTAACTCCGACCTCTGATTCATCCAACCCGGCGTTTCTCATGATGTTCTCTGCATATAAGTTAAATAAGCAGGGTGACAATATGCAGCCTTGTCGTATTCCTTTCCCAATTTTGAACCAATCGGTTGTTCCATGTCTGGTTCTTACTGTTGCTTCTTGACCCTCGTATAGGTTTCTCAGGAGACAGGTAAAGTGGTCTGGTACTCCCATCACTTTAAGAATTTGCCACAGTTTGTTGTGATCCACACAATCAAAGGCTTTAGCGTAGTCAATGAAGCAGAAATAGACATTTTTCTGGAATTCTCTTGCTTTCTCCATGATGCAGCGAATGTTGGCGATTTGATCTCTAGTTCCTCTGCCTCTTCTAAACCCAGCTTGTACTTCTGGTAGTTCTCGGTTCGCATACTGCTGAAGCCTAGCTTATAGGATTTTGAGCATCACCTTGCTGGCATGTGAAATGAGCGCAATTGTGCGGTAGTTTGAACACTCCTTGGCGTTGCCCTTCTTTGGAATTGGAATGTAAACTGACCTTTCCAGTCTTGCGGCCATTGTTGAGTGTTCCAAATTTGTTGGCATATTGAATGCAGCACTTTAACATCATAATCTTTTAGGATTTTAAATAGCTCAGCTGGAATACTGTCATCTCCGCTAGCTTTGTTTTTACTAATGCTTCCTAAGTCCCACTTGACTTCACTCTCGAGGATGTCCGGCTCAAGTTCAGTGACCACACTATCATGGCTATCAGGGACATTCAGATCTTTCCTGTATAGTTCTTCTGTGTATTCTTGCCACCTCTTCTCAATCTCCTCTGCTTCTGTTAGGTCCCTGCCTTCTTTGTCCTTTATCATGCCCGTCTTTGCACAAAACATTCCCTTGAGATCTCCGATTTTCTTGAAGAGATCTCTAGTCTTTCCCATTCTGTTGTTTTCCTCGATTTCTTTGCATTGTTCATTTAAGAAGGCCTTCTTGTCTCTCCTTGCTATTCTCTGGAAGTCTGCATTCAGTTGGATATATCTTCCCCTTTCTCCCTTGCTTTTCGCTTCCCTTCTTTCCTCAGCTACTTGTAAAGCCTCATCAGACAGCCACTTTGCTTTCTTGCATTTCATTTTCTTTGGGATGGATTTCGTTGCTGCCTCCTGAACAATGTTCAACTTTCCTTATAACCAGTTCTAGACAGAAATTGAAAAGTGGAACACTCGTAAAAAATACACTTCCTTTTGAAGTGCCTGAGTATCATACTGGAGCAAGAGGAAAGGTCTACTAAGAAAGCATAGCTTCAAAATATAAGTAGTTGTTGTTCAGTCATTAAGTCATGTTTGACTCGTCGTGACCCCATGGACCATAGCATGCCAGGCCTTCCTGTCCTCCGCTCTCTCCTGGAGTGTGCTCAAGTTCATCTGTGTAATGCTTTACCAGTGGTACTGCTATTGGGGGGGGGGAGTCTCTCAGACTTGAACAGCTGTATAGTTCACTATACAGGGGGTACATTAATTTCTCAGGAACAGATGTAATACAGTTCATTCCATCCCTGATTGGAAGCCATGGATATATGATATGAGATCTGGATAAGCAACTGAGTTCATAGCAAAATGCAACCTTCATTACATCATAGGGGTTACACATCTAGCAAATCTAAAAAGGGTCCATTCAGAAGGTGACAACACTGCCAAACACTACCCTTTGGCTACAGTAGAAGTAACACAATACAGATCAAAACCATTATTCAAACTCCTCCCTCTTTAAAACTGCTATTTTGAGAAGTCTATGCACAGATGTTTCAGTATATGAAATACATGCACAAGTTTTCAATTTCTTTTTTTCTGAAGACCGTTGCCAAAAATCAAAAGAAACACAGATGTCTGAATAATCTTGTTCAACTTGACATAATTTAAGTTCAGTTTCTAACATCATCGTCATAACTCCAGTTATATCTTTTGTGCTGCAGCTTGTCTTCCTAAGCCCAAATGTAAGGTTTCCTGCTGTTACTCTCTACTTCTTTGTTGTTCCTGTAACCTCAGATACACGCACACAGATTTACCTCTGTTCTGTTTTCCCTATCCTATCCACCATAACAAACTCTAAATAACACTTCTGGAATCTCCACAGTTCCTGCCATCATCCAGTGGCTCCACATTTCCAGTCCGCGAACTAACATCCTTTGAGGGCTCTCTGCTGTGGCTGCCTAATGTGAGATTAGCAGCCACATGCAAGAGGACCTTTTCCTTTGCTGCCCCTCAGTTGTGGAATGACCTGCCGGTTGAAATGCGCCTGCTGACCTCTTTGAAGGTTTTAAAGTGTGAATTAAAGACTATATTATTCTGGCAGCCCTTCCCTTTCTAGAACTCTTGTTCCTTTTGCTGACTCTTGTATACTGCTTTTAAGCTGTGTTGTTTTGAGCTGTGCAGTTTTATTATTGGATTTTTTTTTTGTTAAATTGTTTTTAGTTCAAAGTTGTTTTTAGTTATATGTTGTTCGTATATATTGTCCATATGCTTTCATGTAAATGGTGTTTAAACTTTGTATATTTATTTTAATGTTTCAACTTTTGTAAACTGCCCAGAGAGCTTTAGCTGTGAGGCGGTATAGAAATGTAAATAATAATAATAATAATAATAATAATAATAATAATTTTCCATATCTGCCTATGGAGAAATATATTTATTATTTGTAGTAATAAGATGTCTGTAAAACAAGTTCCCCTTATAATCTAAACATAGATTCTGTTATACATGCCAGGAGTGAAATACTTCAGAGGGCACCTCATACTTCCAGGATCTACTCTCTCTCATTCTCTCTCTCTCTTTCTCTTTGCTAGATCCTCAAAGACCACCAGCTAGAAAGAGGTGTGCCAACTACTGGTTTAGGGATGCAGAGATAGACAAATATTTTGTGTCCAGGAACAGGGTGCCTCTGAGCACATTCCCAGTGCCAGAATTGTTTTCATCCCATAAGTGAATTCAGTGAATTCACAGTTCTGTCACATAAAGTTCTGCCACCCCTGCTTTTCTTGCCCAAGCTTTCTTCATTAGAGGAGCCCAGTTTAGAAAGAGATCATAGAATAGTAGGGTTGGAAGGGGCCTATATGACCATTGAGTCCAACCCTCCTAGATGAAAAATATCATTGTAGTTGTTGGCATTGTTAAACACATGGAAGTCAGGGAAGGGCAACTAAAGGCAATTGGGAGTCAAAAAAGGGCAACTCCCAAACAATTGGGATTACAGAAAAGGGCAATGAAATGATCAAGGCACTGGGGCAACTCCCCTGTGAGGGAAGGTTACAAGAGCTGTGATTGTTTAGCTTGGAAAAAAGGAGGTTAAGGAGAGACATGATAGAGGTGTACAAAAAAGGCTGTGTGGTTTGGAGAATGTGAACAGGGAAACTTTTTTTTTCTCCCTCTCACATAATACTCAAACCCAGTGTGGTCATCCCATGAAGCTGATTGGTTGGATATTCAAGATGGATAAAAGGCAGGACTTCCTCACATAGCGCATAGTTAAACTATGAAATTTGCTATCTTAAGATGTAGTGATGGCCATCAACTTGGTTGGCTTTAAAAGGGGGTTAGGCAAATTCCTGGAGGGGAAGTCTCTCAATGGCTACTAGGCTTAAGAGCTATGTGCTACCTCTAGTACCATAGGCAGTATGCCTATGTATACCATTTGCTAGGGTACGTGGGTAGTAGGGTGCAATGTTCATGCCCTGCTTGTGGTTTCCTGGTTGTGGTTTCCTGGTGGACTAGATGGACCCTTGGTCTGATGCAGCTTGGCTGTTCTTATTACAGATCCACAGCAGATCACCCAGAAAGCTACCAACAGATTTGTTGTTTATTCGGTCAGTCACTTCCGACTCTTCGTGACTTCATGGACCAGCCCATGCCAGAGCTTCCTGTTGGCCGTCACCACCCCCAGCTCCCCCAAGGTCGAGTCCGTCACCTCCAGAATATCATCCATCCATCTTGCCCTTGGTCGGCCCCTCTTCCTTTTGCCTTCCACTTTCCCTAGCATCAGCATCTTCTCCAGGGTATCCTGTCTTCTCATGATGTGGCCAAAGTACTTCAGTTTTGCCTTTAATATCCTTCACTCAAGTGAGCAGTCTGGCTGTATTTCCTGGAGTATGGACTGGTTTGATCTTCTTGCAGTCCAGGGCACTCTCAGAATTTTCCTCCAGCACCACAGTTCAAAAGCATCTATCTTCCTTTGCTCAGCCTTCCTTATGGTCCAGCTCTCGCAGCCATAGGTTACTATGAGGAATACCATTGCTTTAACTATGCGGGCCTTTGTTGTCAGTGTGATGTCTCTGCTCTTCACTATTTTATCAGGATTTGTCATTGCTCTCCTCCCAAGAAGTAAACGTCTTCTGATTTCCTGGATGCAGTCAGCGTCTGCAGTCATCTTTGCGCCTAGAAAGACAAAGTCTGTCACTGCCTCCACATTTTCTCTCTCTATTTGCCAGTTATCAATCAAACTGGTTGCCATAATCTTGGTTTTTTTGAGGTTGAACTGCAACCCAGCTTTTGCACTTTCTTCTTTCACCTTCGTCATGAGGTTCCTCAGCTTCTCCTCGCTTTCAGCCATCAAAGTGGTATCATCTGCATATCTGAGATTGTTAATGTTTCTTCCAGTGATTTTAACTCCAGCCTTGGCTTCATCAAGCCCAGCACGTCACATGATGTGTTCTGCGTACAGGTTGAATAGGTAGGGTGAGAGTATACAACCCTGCCATACTCCTTTCCCAATCTTAAACCAGTCCGTTGTTCCGTGGTCTGTTCTTACCATTGCTACTTGGTCGTTATACAGATTCCTCAGGAGGCAGACAAGATGACTTGGTATCCCCATACCACCAAGAACTTGCCACAATTTGTGATGATCCACACAGTCAAAGGCTTTAGAATATTCAATAAAACAGAAATAGATGTTTTTCTGAAACTCCAAGGCTTTCTCCATTATCCAGCGGATATTGGCAATTTGGTCTCTAGTTCCTCTGCCTTTTCGAAACCTGGCTTGTACATCTGGCAATTCTCGTTCCATGAATTGCTGGAGTCTACTTTGCAAGGTCTTGAGCATTACCTTACTGGCATGTGAAATAAGTGCCACCATTCGATAGTTTGAACATTCTTTGGTGCTTCCCTTTTTTGGTATGGGGATATAAGTTGATCTTTTCCAATCTGTTGGCCATTCTTGTGTTTTCCAAATTTGCTGGCATATGGCATGCATCACCTTGACAGCATCATCTTGCAAGATTTTAAACAGTTCAGCTGGGATACCGTCATCTCCTGCTGCCTTGTTATTACTTATTAGCAATGCTTCTTAAGGCCCATTCAACCTCACTCTTCAGGATGTCTGGCTCTAGCTCACTGACCACACCGTCAAATCTATCCCCAATATTATTATCCTTCCTATACAGATCTTCCGTATAATCTTGCCACCTTTTCTTGATCTGCTGGTATCTACTGGTACCAGTAGATACCAGTCTGCTTTCTGGTACTAGATAACTGGTATCTACTGGTACCAGTAGATACCAGTCTGCTTTCTGCCTACCCCTGAAATACTGTACTTGATCCCTATACTTGGATTCATGGCTGGTGTCAAGGGTAGGCATGGTTGGGCTCCTGGCTCACATCCCAGCAAGGGCCCACTGACAAGAGCCTTCCGGAGTTGCACCTTCTCTTCAAAATAAATAAATAAAACTCGCAATCTGATAGAGACACAAGTTGGAAAGGGCTTCGAGGAGGAAGTTGGAGAACCTTGACAAGCTCATGTTTTGCTGATTCCTACATCTGTAAGCCAGAACTCCCCCAACCCACCATCTCTGGTCCAGGAAGAGCACCATGTTCCTGCTGAAAGTGGTGAGAGATAGCATATTGTAAAACAGGAATATAAGGTCCATTAGCCACCTGAACCCAGTAGACTTCACCAGGCCGAATGGTTGGTTATCCAGTGCCAACATCTCACCAATGCAGTTGGTGAGCTGCAGTGGCATTGGAAACCACCATCTCTTAGACCGGTACTTGCCTCACCCTATGTCATCCATAATGGCCTGCCTAAGCCGATGCTTCATTTAGGGTAAGAGTAGACAAGAGGGACAATCTCACTTTGCTCTTGCTGACTCTCTCCCAGCACAACAGTCTTGGCCTTGCTGCCCTTGCCTGCTGACTTTTCTGCTCTGAGCAGGTGCTATCTCTTCAAGTGCTGGAGCAGAGTTGTGGTGATGTAGTGGCTGGGTAGCTTCCCCCTGATCATTCCTTCAGTGCAGGCACATGGCAAGGCTGCGATCTGTGGCACTTCAAAGTGGGCCCATGTGACACTATGTTTCTTGGAAGGCAATCCTTCTGGATTGCCTTCCAAGAAACATAGTGTCACATGGGCCCACTTATTCTGAGTTCTGTTGCCTAAACTCTAGGTCTTCGCCAACAACACTGGAGTACTGGGGGCACCAGAGGGGGAAACTAGTGGTAGTGGGGTCAACTGTGCCTCTGCCCCCTCTTCCTTCACATTGCTAACCACAGACGTACAGAAGGTGCAGCCTTCTGTATGGAACCTAAGGCTCCCAGCACTGTGGGCAAATAGATAATCAATGAGTAACTCTACCACAATGAGCATTCTCTACCAGAATTAGAGAAATCCTGAGGAATGTCAACATCTGATAAATTCTCATTCTCTGCCTCTTCTGCCACTGGGGGCATCAGTGCTACCTGCTGCATCGTCTTCAAAAAGAGGCTGTTCTGCAATTTGGATGGACTAAGTCCCACCCCTACTACCAGCCTAAGAGCTTGGATGAACCTACTGGGAGAAATGCTCCAACAGGGTACTGCTGTCTGCTGCAAAAGGAAGATGTTTGATCTTGGGCAGAGGGAGCTTACAGGAACGGCAGCACCAACAGCTTTCCCAGGCCCTCTGCTTCCTCGACCTCTCCCCTAGGAATGGTACTTCTGTTTCCACCATGTGCTTTGCCCACACCATGAGCTGATTTCATAACTGTTGTTAACTTCATTAGAAAGAAACAGTGCTTGCGTGCAAAAGTGATGAGTCTACACAGCACTGTGTGTGTATTAAAGTAATACTCCATAGAAGCCAGAACACAGATAAATAACATGAAAATTAGAAGGGGGTGTGATTAACTAGCAAGGAAAAACAGAAAATACAATGGAAAGAACTAACTGAAAGCTTGGATTGGAAAACAAACTGCAGGATAATGATTAATAATAATTAAAGCTATTACTAATCTATTACTAACTGTTAGTAAAAAACACACACACACTAACAACAACAAAAAAGAACTGAAGTAGAAGGAACAAACTTAATTTAAAAATAATAATAATTTTCTTTCCCCCTCTAATAGGGGAAGGGGGAGGGGGGATTAACTATCCTAAGAATCAAAAGAGATACACAACCAGCTGGAGAAACATTAGGAAGAAATAGCAGCAAGGATAAGTCAAGATATTGCAGTGCAGGAGAAGGACTGGGGAGAAGGAATTATTTTGGAAGAAGAAAGGACTTAACAGAGGAATCAGAATATGAATATGAGAAGCCACCAGAAAAACTCTCTACAGCAGAGCTTTCCAAAGTGTGTGTCGCGACACATTAGTGTGTCGCCGGCAGTGTGTAGGTGTGTCGCGTGAAAATTGTGCGGAAGGGCACCGCCGAGTTCCCTTACTCATGTTTGCTTCGCTTGGCCCCTCCCCCGGAACTTCCTAAAGCAGCTAATGTTAAAGCAGCTTAGCTGCTAAGGCTTAGGTGCTTTAACATTAGCTGCTTTAGGATCACGTGGCATCTTGATGCAGGACGCACGTGATTGGCGGTGTTGGAGCAGTACAGCAAGGAGTGTGGTAACGCTGGCTGCATGAGGAGTGTGGAGAATTCGAAGTTAGCAGAGCAGTTAGTCGAGCAATTTGCAATCAGCTCGGGCGAGAGGCTTCCCCACGTCCTCGGTGTGGCTGCAAGGCAGCGGGGGAGAACAATGACCCGCTGGATGCCACCAGAGCAGGGAGGGCTGCGCCGGGCAGGCGAGGAGCTTCGAGCCTGCACTCCCCAGAAAGGTAGAGGCACGGGGAGAAGAGAGGGGAAGGGAGGCACTGCCCTGGGAGCAGAGCTCGGCTGACACAGGCATGGAGAAGTGGCAGCAGCCACCAGCCCTGCGTGGTTTTGGGCGTGCCCTTCGCAGACTTCTGCACTGTGCTGCCGCGCGGCCAGGCCAAAGTAACACACAGGTGGAAACACCACCTGGGACTGCACCGAGCAGGCCGTCCGCCATCTTGGCCAGTCGGAACAGAGCTCAGTTGATTTCTGCCATTTATTTTTATTTTTACTCTGCTGTAATTGTGGATTAACCACCCACTGGCAGTGTACCACCGGTGAGTGCTGGAACTGGACTCTGGACATAGGCATTGCAAATATTTACAGCAGTATAGCCTTGTAGTGAGTCATATATATTTACACCATTTTTGTTGGACTTTTGCTTCTCTACTTCATGTGTTTTTGCAGCTGAGCTCCTACCTGGACCTGGAAATGGTAAGTAGTTCTTGGTGTTATTCAACTTTTTAAAATTCTTGCACATATTTACATACTGTTACTCATAAATGACAACAGTGTATGTTATTATCTTACAAATCATACATTTTTAAAAAATATAAATGAAAGGTTTTCATGAGATATGTTGTATCCCCATACATTTCGTTATTACAATTTATGTATGTGTCCATATCTCTTATAACGGGTTAGTTTAACCTCCGGTTTGCTAGTAAAACTGTCACGGAATGATGCATGTCTAAAAAGTGTGTCACCAACACGAAAAGTTTGGAAAGCTCTGCTCTACAGCCTATCACCATACCTAAGCTGTTCACCAATTAACAACGAGAGGAAAAAACTAATGGTTTTAAACTCCTGCTAGTCACAAATCAATCTCTCCCCCAAAGCACAGTGATTGGAGCTCCAGGTAAAACATGCTGTAGGATTAGAAGGTGACCTGTCATTCACTCAACTGCACACCGTCCCTCCCTCCCTTCCCCCACGCATAATCAGCACGTAGAGAGACACAAAACCAAAATATGCTATTTGGAGAGGGGACAACGTCTGCATCTCCAAGCATGAATTGGTATCAAAGCCTTGTCCAAGAGTCCAGCTTCAGTTCTGATTTCTTTGGAGGGAAGCCTATTTCACCTCAGGAAGCACCTGAAGCAGACTGAAAGGGCCCAATTTGGCTCAGGCTTTGGACTTTGGCTGAATCCGAAGCACATCCCTAAGAAACACTGAAAGAATTTGCGGGAAGCAAATTCTGTAAGGCTGTCAAAGTCTTCAAAGGATTCCACATACTGTATCCTTATTTTAAGAAAAGGAAAAGGGGGGGTAACAATGGAAGGAGACCAAGTGTCAGCTTAGTTCACATAATGGTCTGCCCGCTCAAGTCCATTTCCCTTCCTTGGCCATGATAATTTTCACATCCCATTTTGAATGTCTTCAGAAGACTCGAGGCTAGTGAATATTTTCCAGGAGTTTTTTGTTCCTTTTTCTTTTCTTTTTGCCTAACACATCAAGGGTACAACAGCACTGTCATTCACAGTCACGTCTTACACTGCTACCATCCCCTCACCCTGTGAACTACTTCTCCTGTTAAGACTCAACTGACCTGTGAAGTAAAAGTTAGAATGCAATTATAAAAGTTAATTCTAGTAATAATTTGTGATCCTTTGTGTGGAGTGTCAGCTCAATGGCAGTGAAAATTTATTCCAAGAGAGAGTCCATCCCCTCTGCAACTTCCTCTGAGCCATCCTCTTACTTCAGCACATTGCTAAACATTGCTCTTACCTGCTCCTTTAATAGTGCCAAACTCAGGGGTCTGACATGAAATAGGCTATTTCATGAGAGTTGGTTTAAGCTGGCCCAGGGAGTGACAAGAGAATAGAGCATTCAGTCAGTGTTAATGACAAGTGCAACATTTTTATAGACTAAAGGTCGAGCAATGAATTTCCATTATGGAGTGTCAGGATGCCCAAATGCAGGTACCCAATAACAGGCCCCAAACTTCAACCTCCTGCAGGTTCTTTCTTTAGAATTTCAATAATTCTCTTAGCTCTTAGCACATTTTTCTTTCGTTTTCCTTTACAATAACAACAAAACACAAGAAGCCAATAGATATTATATTTCCTATGAGAAAATCCATTCCGTCTCCCCTTTAGCTAGAATGGTTTAATAACTAAATGAGGCATGTTTTTAGACATCCATCCCCTGCTTCTCCCACCCTCAGATTCTCTTCATATCTGATAGGAGAAAAAAGAAAATTCTGTGTCTCTGTATAGCCCTATTTAGTTGCTACTTGCATAAGAAGCAACGTGAGTACAAAAGGGCTGAAGGTAGGGATGTACGAAACTCCCCTTACCTGTCTCCACCAGGTTCTGCTGAGGGGGGGAGGCGCTCCATCCCTCCCCTCAGAATCCTGGCCAGCCGGCTGCGCTCCATGGGAATTCCACAGAGCTGCCGGCCGGTTCCGCCAGCAGCCAGACATCTGGCCGCTGGTTAGCAGGGACCCAAATGGCGGCGGCCATAGCCGCCGCCATTTGCATCCCTGTAGTCAGCCATGATAGGCTACGTAAAGACTTACGTAGCCTATCACGTCTGGCTTAAAAACAACAACGCACGTATGCAAATGGCGGCGGCTATGGCTGCCGCCATTTGCGTTCCTTATTTTTGGCCGTCTTAGTCTAGATAAATATTTACGTAGACTAAGACGGCGAAAATAAGGGGGAACGCAAATAGCGTCCGCTACGCTATTTGCGTTCCACTTATTTTCGCCGTCTTAGTCTATGTAAATATTTACCTAGACTAAGACGGCCAAAAATAAGGAAAGCAAATGGCGGCAGCCATAGCCGCCGCCATTTGCATATGCGTTTTTTTTTTAAAGCTAGACGTGATAGGCTACGTAAGTCTTTACGTAGCCTATCACGTCATGTAAAAAACAACAACAACAAACCCGACAAGACTGCAAATGCTGGCGGCGGCAGCTGGTCAGAAGACCAGTCGCCGCCGCTGCAGCCGCCACCGCAGCCATCCAGAAGATCTGCCCCAGGTAAGTCTCGTCTCGGGGGGGATCTGTGGGGGGCAGGGGAGCAGGCCATTCCGCCACAGGTTTCGGGGGGCCGAATGCACTGGCATCCAGCGTCACTGAGATCCGTGGCAGAATTCTCTGCCATCCCTAGCTGAAGGACACTTTTCCAATGGGCCTCTGAGACCATCTAGTGAAGTCATGATGCTGGGGGCAGAGACAGGGCTTAAGAGGTTTTCAGATCCTGCAGATCCTGGTCCCTCCTCTCTCCTCCCCTCCCCTCCCCTCTCCCCCCCCCCCCGCCATTTATTCATTCCATTTCTATACTGCTCTGCCCAATAGCTGAAATTCTCTGGGCAGTTCACAGCAATTAAGACTCTGCAACACAAGACAATAAAAGACTGGCGATAAAATACAATAAACAAGCTTAGAAGTTTAAAACTACAATATAAAAATAAGAACCAAACAGAAGCTAGCAGCAGTGCAAGAATTTAAAATATATTACCAGATATAAAACAAACTGAAAAACTAAAATGCCTGGGAGGATAAAAAGGTCTTCACCTGGCACCAAAACGAGCACATTGTAGGTGCCAGGATAAATTTGTGTAATTTGCCTACACATTACAGCAACTGGTGGCTGTAATTAGAGCAAATAAATAAAGCATACACACACACACACGCACCAAAAATCTGCTAGCTGGCCCACTCATATATGGGTGGCACCAAGTCTTACAAGCTTATGGGACCAGCTAATCACCTATTCAATTACCCAGGCTTTTGATTGCATTTTCTTCTCTTTTCTTTTGCTGGATTGTGGAAACTGTTATTAATCTGTTACCGTTCTCCCCTGTATGCCTGCGTTATTTTTGTCCATGTTGTATTATTTTACTGTGCTCTATCGCTTGTACCCTGATTTGGGAGTATTTTATAATGAAAATGGGGTAGGAAATCTTTTAAGTAAGTAAGTAAAGGTGCAATCCTATGCATGTTTAGACAGCAATAAAGTCCTGCTGGCTGGGGAATGCTGGGAGTTGTAGGACTTTTTTTTTCTGTCGAAACATGCATAGGATTGCACCCTAAGTAAATAAATACCCCTGTCTGACTAGCTTGAGCTAAGCCATCTGTCTGTTTATGGAACCCAAGGAGCAAAGGGATTTGATAGCCCCTTCCCCAATTGCCTGTGTATACTGGGATTAAAGCAGATCAGTTGTAAACTGATAATGGCGAATACAGCAGCTCAACTAGAGCAGGTATTCTAGGCCAGCCATACGCTGTGCTCCCTGACATTTTGCTACCTGAGGCAACACACCATCAATGAGCCCCCTCCTGCAGTGAGTCTGTCTTCTCACTGCCATTGTCATCAGCTGCTATTGCTCCTTATCCTCCTTCTCATCACTGCTACTGCTTGCTTGCATGACCGGTAGGCGGCAGCCAGGGGCAGTGCACGTGTATGCAGCGTCATCTGCTGTTCCTCCTTCTTACTGCCACAGTTGTCTGGGCCAGAGTGAAAGGCAGGTGAACAAGCAGGGTGCATTGATGAAGAGGAGGAGCAAGTCCAGGCAGCTCTTGTCAGTGGGCTGCTGCTGAGGTGTGGGCCCTTGGCAGGTGTCCCACTACGCCTACCCTTGACGCCAGTTCTGGTACACACACACCATCCCACATACAGAAGTCAAATGAATTGGCAATTGAATCTTGGACTGGCAATGGGACAATTGAACTGGCAACGGGACAACATCCTCCTCCACCATATGTAAGCGCAGCAGGCTAGCTTAGGTCATGCAGGGCAGGCTGGCTGGTCCTCCAACACCTCACTATCACCACCACCCACCCCTTGGCATCTGCCGCCTAAAGTAGCTGCTGCACTCTGCCTAGCGACAGGGCTGGCCTTGCCTCCCTCTAGATTCTGTTTCACTGCCTAGAGGTGAGTCCTTTAGTACCCGTTGCTTCTCTCACCCTCTGCTTCACTTTCATGCAGGGTCAGTCTAACTCTCTAGTCACTTTAAAAAAAATGGTTTTAAAAGCTCTGATGTTTGCAGATGCAACAAAACGGATGTAAATGAATGCTTTTGAAACACTTCAGTGATTTACATAACACAGTTGGTGACTAGCCTTACAAGATAAAGTTTTGTGCAAATGAGTTCACCATCTGGAGGTTCATGAATACTGGAAAAAAAGCCATTGGATTTGATAGAAATTTAATGCGTTTGAATTCTGAAGACAGAGTACCAGAGGTAAGAACCCGGCATATGACAGATTCTCCAGACAGAAGACCAAAGCAAAAAAATGGCTTATGAGGAATGAGACCCCCTTTAGTTCCCTAAACAACATTTTGATCATGTTTTCAGATAGATTCACCATGGTTTGAGTTCAAAAACTGCTTGGTCCAGGAACAGGGAACTACAATGAGGTAAGTGAAGCCAAAACAGAACCTGGCTGCTATTCAGGTTGGAACCTGTGTGCTTATTCATTGTAAGGTGTGAAAAGAGCCCCATAAGTACAACTGTACATACAAAGGGCTCTCTGCATATTTAGCAGCCACTGCCAGTCTGGTATAGCAGTTAAGAGTGCAGGACTAGGAATGAGGAGAACCAGGTCCAAATCTCCATTTAGCCATGAAGTTCACTGCATGGCCATGAGCCAATCACTGTATTTCAGCCTAGCCCACCTCAAAGGTTTGTTGTGAGGAATTTATTTATTTAAAAACATTGATGTTGTTCCTTTATTGCCAGAAACAATCCCAGGATGGTGTCCATAAAATTATAAAAATAATACAACTCCAAATTAAACAAAGGCATAAAAAGAGCCAATGTAGAAAGAAAGAAAGAAAGAAAGAAAGAGAGAGAGAGAGAGAGAGAGAGAGAGAGAAAACAAACCAGTCTAAATTCAATTTAGTCTGTGAATTTAATTCTCTTCCAAAGAGGAACATTTGAATGTGGTGCTGAAAATAATACAGAGCTGGTGCCAATCTTATCTTTCTTGGGAGAGCATTCCGAAGGCTGGGTGCCATCACAGAGAAAACCTTCTCTTTCGTAATGGCATATTATTACATTTATATCCTGCCTTTTTTCCTCTTTAAGAAACCCAAGGCGGTGTACATAATCCTCCTCCTCTCCATTTTATCCTCACAACAACAACCCTGTGAGGTAGGTTGGGCTGAGAGCCTGTGACTGGCCCAAAGTCACCCAGTGACCTTCCATGGCCGAGTGGGGACTAGAACCCGGATCTCCCGGCTCCTAGTCCAACAATCTAGCCACTACACCACTCTGGTTCTCGTGTGTATGTGGGGCAGGGAGGATGTATGCCATCTTGAGCTCCTTGGAGAAAAGTCAGGACGTAAATGAAATAAATACACAAACAAACCCTGGGAAAATATGGTCCCTCCAGAATATGTGGAGAAAACTTGTATGGCACATGAGGCACACTTCTGATGAATGGGCAGAGTGTGCCACCATGACACTGACTGCATCCAATCTGTTCCCTGTCATTCACAGCAAAAAAAAGCTTGTTTTCTAGTGATGTAGACTTGATTTTGTGTTTTTGTTGCTGCTGTTGTTGCATAGTTTGCAGCTCTTATTATTAGATGCATAAATAATATCACAATGAGCCTGACAAAGAACCACTGGTGTAATAACGAATCCAAAATGCATGTACATGCCAAATGAACTATTTATTGTGATAATGTTTTAAATTAAATGCTTGGATCTCCCCTGATTATTATTATTATTTAGATACCTGGTTCTCCCCTGATTATAACTTTTCCAGTGGAATGTTTTAAGCTCTTGACTTAATTTATTGTACATTTTAAACGGTGAACGAATTTGTATAATAAAACAATGGGGGAAAAAACCCTTACAATCTACTCAATGGAGAAGGTTCTTGTTGCTTTATAATCTAAAAATATGAGAGCGCTAAGTAATCATTTCATGCTGTTTCTGTGACCACGTAAGCGGCAAGACCGAACAATTCAAATGCTGCAGATGAGGACCAAAAATAAAAATTAAAGCTTAGATTCCTTTCATCTGTCTTTGATGGTCCCACAGCAACTGAACTCCACACAATAAATAACTATAATTTGCATCTTTTATAATCAAACTGCTATTCAAGTGTGCAATCAGTTGCAAGCCAATGGGAACTGCACTGAGTTCTCTAGGGGTATTCCCTTTGTTGCACAATGTGGTGTATTTTCAGCTCTCTGACTACTTCACATTCTGTTACAAGTTCCCTAATTTGCAAATAGATCAGAAAGTTTTCTTTCTAAAGCTTCCCAAAGATTTCTTTTAGGGATGTACAGAGTATCCCTTCGAAATCTCATAACGCCCAACCGCCTTGGATGTGCCATACATATGTATCCAACACACCTTCTTGATAGGCACTCTTCCTGGCATAGATGGTACCTTTTCCATCACCTCCAGCCTCTGGTAAGTAATACAGTACAGGTTCCAGAAAGGATGTAACAGGTAACTGTGTTATTTTATCAGTTTGCTGGATTTATTTTTTTTAAGTAGTATGGCTCTAATTCAGAGGGCATTTGAAATGTACACTCTATCTGTCCCTTTTTACCAGGGGCAGTCCCTATTATAGAATCATAGAATAGTAGGGTTGGAAGGGGCCTACAAGACCATTGAGTCCAACCCCCTGCTCAATGCAGGAATCCAAGTCAGAGCATCCCCGACAGATGGCTGTCCAGCCTCATCATGAATGCCTCCAGAGTGGGAGAGCCCACCACCTCCCAAGGTAATTGGTTCCATTGCTGTATTGCTCTAACAGTCAGAAAGTTTTTCCTGATGTTCAGCCGGAATCTGGCTTCCTGTAACTTGAGCCCGTTATTCCGTGTCCTGCACTCTGGGATGAGCGAGAAGAGATCCTGGCCTTCCTCTCTGTGACAACCTTTCAAGTACTTGAAAAGCGCTCTCATATCTCCCCCCAGTCTTCTCTTCTCAAGGTTAAACATGCCCAGTTCTTTCAGTCTCTATTCATAGGACTTTGTTCCAGTCCCCTGATCATCTTTGTTACCCCCCTCTGAACCCTCTCCAGCTTGTCTGCATCCTTCTTAAAGTGCGGTGCCCAGAACTGGACACAGTACTCCAGATGAGGCATAACCAGTGCTGAGTAGAGGGGAACTAGTACTTCCCGGGATTTGGAAGCTATGCTTCTATGAATGCAGCCAAAAATAGCATTTGCCTTTTTTGCAGCCTCATTACATTGTTGGCTCATATTCAGCTTGTGATCTACAACAATTCCAAGATCCCTTTCGCTTGTATGGTCCCTATCCCTGGAAATGCACTGTCCCTCTATTTTTGTCTTCTGGAGATGTCTTGTTAACATTGTGTTTGGGTGATTTGCTAACAGGGCTCAGCTCCCCTTCTCAGAGTGTCTACAAATTAAATCTCAGGGTACGAGGCTGGATGGCATCATGTTGATAGTGCACATGTGTGTAGGTGTACACACATGAACACTAAGGGTGCAATCCTATATCCATGTACCCTGGGAGTAAGTCCCATTAGTAAGTCAGTGGGACTTACTTCAGAGCAGACATGCATAGGATTGCACTTAAGGAACCATCCAGTGCACAAGCTGCCCATTTTATACTCTGCAACTGCTTCCTGTTGATCAAACATACCTGTCCAACAACTTATTTTCTAATATATGCTTAACCAAAAGAAGCACCACCATTTTGGCTTTTAATCAGCAGAGGTCAGGCTCTTTCAAACTAAGGGCGCAATCCTATGGCCGCTAGTCAGTGGCTAGATGTCCATAGGATAGATTGGTTCCTAGGAACGGACCTTGGAGCCCACACTACAAGGTTGGTTCCTTGAGCACTGACCTCTACCCCCTCCTGTGCTTCCTCGTAGGCAGCTCTGATCAGCCCCGCACTCCGTGCTCGTAAGACAAGCGTGGAGCAGTGAAAACAGGGCATTCCTGGAGGTGGTTTGGGGCAGGGAGGGTGGACGCGTCTTTCCGACAGTTCCTATGTGTCATCCGGCATCTGTCTCCCCTGCTCTGACTTCCTGTGGCTAGATAGGAATCTGCTGTCTAGCCGCAAATGCAGGGTGGCTGAAGCGCAGAGGGGAAGATCCCCTCCATGCTGCTCCTGCCCTGCATTGGATAGGTGGTCACCTCCGGGTTCGGAGGCGGCTGCCATTCCAATAGGATTGCGCCCTAAATAAATCAAGCCAGGCATATATTCAGCAATACGTAATACTGTGGGGATAGGATTCAGACAAAGTAATCCTAGGTATAAGAAAATGGAGATCCCAAAGATGTGCCTGTTTCAGACTTTCAGTCTGTGGAACATTGGAGGTTATGCATTTGACTAAACATCAGTATTCTTGAAATCTTCATGATGGTTGGAAGAGTATTTTATGCTATGATCAGCAAGACCATATGTGATCTGATTTTGAAATTTATACTGAATATACAAGAAGTGACAATACTAGGGATGGCAGAGAATTCCGCCACAGATTCCAGTCAGGCCAGATTCTAAAGAAAATATAAAGAAAAATAGGGAACACAAATGGCAGCCACCATAGCCACTGCCATTTGCGTACGCTTGTGTTTTTTTTTTTTGGGGGGTAGCCGTGATAGGCTACGTAAATACTTATGTAGCCTATCACAGCTGCAAGGATGGAAATGGCAGCCACAGCAGCCTGGCTGTGTCTGGCCAGGAGACCAGCCGCCGGAGCGGCCGCCGCCGGAACCGCTGCCGAATCTGGCCCCCCGGAATCCATGGTGGAACAGCCTCCTGCCCCCGCCCCCCCACGGAATCCCCCCAGGACAAACTTACCTGGGGTGGATGTGGTTGATGTGGTGGTGGCAGCGGCGGTTCCTGCGGTGGCTGCTCTGGTGGCGGCAGCAGCTCTGGCAGCTGGTCTGGCTGGCTGCGGCCAGGCTGCTGCAGCCGCCATTGCCATCTTTGCAGCTAATTAGGGATGGATGAAAGTCACTTACCTGGTCCCGCAGCTTGCTTCGCGGTGGGGCGGAGGCGCTCCGTTTCTCCACCTGAAATTCTGGCTGGGGGGAGGTGCCCCGTCCCTCCCCGCCAAAATTCTGGCTGGGGGGGAGGCGCCCCATCACTCCCCGCCAAAATTCTGGCCGGGGGGGAGCGCCTCATCTCTCCGGCCGCGAATCCTGTTGTCCTGCTGGGACGCAAATGGCGGCGGCCATAGCCGCCGCCATTTGTGTCCCTGGCCTGCAGTCAGCCATGATAGGCTACGTAAATCCTTACGTAGCCTATCAAGGCTGATTTTGAGGGGGAAAAAAAAGTGTGTACGCAAATAGCATTGCCCTTATTTTCGCTGTAGTCTACGTAAATATTTACGTAGACTACCCTTGCCAAAATAAGGAACACAAATGGCGGCGCCCATGGGCTTGTACATAAAGTAAATTTTAAATCTTTTCCCCACATACTTTCCCACTCTTCCATTGATATATTATAACCAACATTTTGTGCCCATTTTATCATACAGTCTTTTACTTGTTCATCCTCTGTCTCATACCTTAACTGTATGAGAGTTTAACAATAACATGTTCATCATTTGTACACAGTGCTGTTTCAAACTCAGATTCTGTTTGTTCAAATCCACCATTTTTCTCATTTATTTTAAATCTTTCTTTAATTTGCAAATATGAAAACCACTGACATACATGACCTTCTTCCAATAAATTTTCCTTTGATTTTAACTTCTATTCCCCTTCTGACAGTTCTAGTAAATCATTATATCTTATCCATTTATGTGTGCTATCAAATTCTCTTCTATGCATTGCTTCTTCTGAAGATATCCAAAGTGGTCTTTTTTGATAGAGCCTTAATTTATATTTATTCCAAGTTCTTAATACAGCCCTTCTTATATAATGATTATTAAAATCTACATTCACTTTTGTTTTTTCATACCACAAATAACCATGTCACCCATATCTCAATTCATGCCATTCTAGTTCTAAAAGTCTTCTATTTTTCAGCGTCACCCATTCCTTCATCTACATCAAGCAGCAGGCAGAAAAATAGGTTTTAAAATCTGGTAATCCCAAGCTACATCTTTCCTTCACATCTTGTAAAATTTTTATTTTAACTCTTGATTTTTTTGCTTGCCATATAAACTTCGTTATATCTCTCTACCACTGCTTAAAAGGTAAATCCGATGTAATAATGGGTATTATTTGAAACAAAAATAACATTCTAGGTAATACATTGATTTTGATAGTTGCAATTCTTCCCAAAGGTGATAGTTGTAATTTTTTCCCATTTTAATAGGTCTTGTCTAATTTCATTCCACACTTTAACATAGTTACTTTGAAAAAGCATACAATTCATATTTGTCGAAAAGACTCCCAAATATTTTACTTTCTTTTCAATTTGGAATCCAGTCTTATCCATCAACTTTTTTTCTTGAACATTCATATTCTTTGTTAAAATTTTTGTTTTCTGTTTATTAACTTTGAACCCTGCCACTGCTCCAAATTCTTTTAATTTTTTCATTAAAATTTCAATTCCCTTTAAAAGCTCTTCTGACATAAACACCAAGTCATCTGCAAAGGCCCTCATCTTATACTTCTCCTTTTTAATCTTTATTCCTGTAATCATCTTGTCTTATATCTCTGTTCAATAGTTCTAAAACCAATATAAACAATAGCGGTGACAATGGGCAACCTTGTCTTGTTCCTCTTTGTATCTCACAAGGTTTAGTCAAATCCCCATTTATAATTATTTGAGCCTTTTGATTGGTATATACCGATTTCACCCATTTTATAAAGTTTTCTCCGAAGTCCAGTTCTTCTAAAGTCTTAATTAAAAATCTCCAGTTGACATTATCAAAAGCTTTCTCTGCATCTAAATAGATCAGAGCTGCTTATTTTTCTGCGTGTTTTTCCAAATATTCCACCACATTCAAGTCCGTTCTTACATTATCTCTCATCTGTCTCCTTGGTAAGAAACCACTTTGGTCCTCATATACAAACTCCTGCAATATTTTCTTGAGCCTTTCTGCCAAAATTGTTGCAAATACCTTATAGTCATTGTTTGATAATGAGATTGGCCTGTAGCTTTTCGTTGAGGTTGAATCCTGTCCTTCTTTAGATATTAATGTTATATATGCTGTTTTCCATGTTTCCAGTATCTAAAATACCTTTTCTAATATACTGTTCATCATATTTTTCAACGGTTGTAAATTTCTTCTTCAAACTTCTTATAATATAATCCTGATATTCCATCTGGTCCTGGAATTTTTCCCAATTTATTTATTTTTATTGCTTCCACCATTTCATTTACTGTTACTGGGCCTTTCATCTTTGTTTTTGTTCCTTAGTAATTTTTGGTAAATTTTGTTTATGAATATATTTATCCATTAATTCTGGGGAGATATCCTGTCCTTTGTACAAATTTGAATAATATTGATAAAAGGCTTTCTGAATTGCCACATTATTGATTAATTCTAATCCACTTTCCCTTATTTTCATAATTGTTTTCTTTTTCCTTTCTACATTTATAGGCCATCTTTCCAGTTTATTAGCAAATCAAAATTTCTTTGTTTTACAAAGTTTAATTCTTTTTGCATATTTTGAACTGTTAACATCGACAATTGTTGTTGGAGTAATTTAATCTGTTGGAGGACACTTGCCTTTCCCAGTTTTTTCTTTAGGAATTCTTCTTTCTCCTTTATCTGTTTTAGAATATTTTGTACCTTCTCTTCTCTTTTCTTTTTCAGCTGCATGTTTTGTTGTATAAAATAACTTCTCATACAGGCCTTACTTGCATCCCATACTGTTAGGATATTTATACCCTTGTCCAGATTCAATTAAAAAAATTATCTCAATTTCTTTTTAGTGTCATCCACAATACTTTTATTTTGAAATATCATTTCATTCAATCTCCATCTAAAAGTAGGGCTTCTTTTCACGTATGACATAGATATAGGGTTATGTCCGAAAATGATCTTGGTAGAACTTGTATTTTGCCAATATTTGTAGCAAGGTCTTTAGTTGTCAATATCATATCAATCCTTGAAAAAGATTTATGTCTTTCTGAAAAATATGTATATTCTTTTGAGTTTCCATTTTTATCTCTCCATACATCTACTAAGGTGAAATTGTCCATCAATTCAAAAAAAACCTTTTAGGTAATTTCCCTTGATTACTCTTTATTTTTTTCTCTGATATACTATCAATTTGAGGTTCAATCTCCCCATTTCAATCTCCCATTAAACACCAACTGCAAAAGTTAGATCCATGAGTTTGAATAAGAGATCCTCATAAAATTCCACTTTGTGGTCATTAGGTGCATAAACCCCTAAAATCAATGTTGATACACCATTCAGTGTAATTTTAACTCCCACAAAAATACCTTGTTCATCTGACAATACCAATTCCAGTCCCAAATGTGGCTTAACTTATAAAACTACTCCATTTTTCTTTTTTCAGCTTGCAGTTATCTTCATCTATTTTTTTTATTAATTAAATATTTGGTATCTTCTTTCTTAATATGAGTTTCTTGTAAGCATATTATATCTTGTTTCAATTGTTGTAAATAGTAAAGTATTTTCTTTCTCTTTTGAGGAGCATTTGCCCCATTAATGTTCCAAATTAAAAATTTATAATCCATTTTTTTAAAAAATATAAGATTAAGGTACATTCTTAATTTCCACCTGTTGCATCCTGTGTGCTGTCCTCTTCTTGTACATCAGGTTGTAGGTCTGCCCAATCTTTTCCATAAGTTCGAAGGAACTCTCTTGCTTTTTGAACTGAGTTCAACTTAAATCTCTGTTCTCTGTAAGAGAAGATCACACCTTCTGGGAATTCCCATCTAAACATGATCCTTTTCTGTTTCAGGATTGTTATTAAAAATGCATAATCTCTCCTTTTCCTCAGAAATCTTCCAGGAATTTCTTTCATGATGATAAACTCTTTGCCCACCATCTTCAAATTAGTTTTATCGTGCTGCTGGATAATTGAATCCCTTGTAGTTTTCTTTACAAAATGGACAATAATATCTCTGGGTAGGCCTTTTGTTTTTGCATTTGTCGAATTCAGTCTATAAGCTCGATCTATTTCCATTTCCATGATTTTCTCTTCTTTACTCAAAAAGGTTGCTATAGTCTTTACCAATTCCGTTCTGAGGTCAGGTTCTGTGCTGCCATAGTTTTCCGCAACGCCTCTAAAACCTAACAAGCGTTCCTTGTCTTTAAGCTCAAACCAAGCTAAGGCATCCTGCTCACTCACGTTCTAACTCTGTAGTTACAATTTCTGCATTATTTTCCAGTACTTCCACTCTGTTTGTCATTATTTTAAATTCTTCTGTTCTTTGATTTAGTGCACCATCTAATTTCTTAAATTCTTGTCTCAATTCTTCCTTTGTGTCCTTAATCTCCTCCTTTACTTCCAATACTTGTCATTCCATCCATTTTTCTATACATTGTTCAAAGGTACAATTGAATATAGATAAAAAGGATATAGATCCTTTGTTCTATACGTTGTTCAACAGTGCCCATCCTTTGTTCTATGAGTAGTTCAAAAGCCTCCATCTTTTTGCTTATAGCATCTATAATATTCTGTGTTTGTTCATCCAAGAGATCCCTGCGTCCCTGCTTTTTTAAGGCTGCATTTACCTTAAACTAAGGCCTTTACAGCCGCAAATGGCGTCCCGGACACCATTTGCATCCACAGTCAGTAGTCCTCTTCAGCCAGCGATATGGCATGGCGGCCGTATCGCTGACACTTCGAAGCTGGCCAGCGGCTCCATGGAATCACCGCGGAGCAGAGCCAGCCAAAGAGGATTCTGGGGGGAGGAATGGATTGCCTCCCCCCCCCACGGAGCCGCCCCCCCAGACTGGCAGGTAGGGGATTCGTACATCCCTACATCCAACAGGTGTCAGCAATACTCCGTTACTCCTTTACTTCTTTAATCCTTCTTTACTAAATTTTAGGGATGTCAGAGAATTCCGCCACAAATCTCAGGGAGGCCGAATGCCAGCGCATTTGCCCCCCCGAAATCGGTGGCAAAACGGTCTGCCCCCCCCCGCCCCCCGGGACGGGACTTACCTTGGGCGAATCTCCCTGGCGGCGGCGGTGCGGCAGCGGTTTGGTGGCAGCGGCTGCGGCGGCTGGTCTTCCGACCGGCTGCCGCCGCCGCCATTTCCAAGTTTAAAAAAAAACCAAAAAAAGTGATAGGCTACGTTAACATTTATGTAGCCTATCATGGCTAGATTTAAAAAAAATACCATGATAGGCTACGCAAATGTTTACATAGCCTATCACGGCTAAATTTTAAAAAAATACCGTGGTAGGCTACGCAAATGTTTACATAGCCTATCACGGCTGAGTTAAAAAAAAAAACCCGCACGTACGCAAATGGCAGCGCCCATGGGTGCCGCCATTTGCGTTCCTTATTTTGGCACGTCTAGTCTACATAAACATTTACGTAGACTACAGCGAAAATAAGTGGAACGCAAATAGCATAGTGTCTATGTTATTTGCGTTCCCCTTATTTTTGCCATAGTCTATGTAAATGTTTACGTAGACTAGACGTGCCAAAATAAGGAACGCAAATGGCGGCGCCCATGGGCGCCACCATTTGCGTACACACGTTTCGTTTTGTTTTTAACTCAGCCGTGATAGGCTACATAAACATTTACGTAGCCTATCACGGCTGACTGCAGGGACGCAAACGGCAGCGGCTACGGCCGCCGCCATTTGCAGACCTGGCCAGCAAGGATTCGCGGCGGGAGGGATGGGACGCCTCCCCCTCCAGCCAGAATTTCGGGGGGAGGGACGGGGCGCCTCCCCCTCACCACGAATCAAATTTCGTAAAAGGTAAGTGACTTTCGTACATCCCTACTAAATTTCACTCAATCACCCCACAAGTTGATCTTGTTCCAGCCTATTCCAGGCTTTCTGCCAAAGGTTTATTTATTTTGACTTTGTCGCTTTCTCAAGGTCATGCAGAAGATAAAAACAACTGGACAAAAACATGGCTTTCAGCCATATAAATTCAAACATTAAAACCTTCAAACAATGATTTAAAGAAATAGAAAGTTAATTAGACTGTAATACTTATTCAAAAATGCAAACAGTCTTAACACTCTTTCTTCTTTTGAAGGAGCTCTTGAGCTAAATTTACTTTGTAAAAGTCTGCAACACCTTGATTTTAATTCAGGTTAGATTTATACAACTACCACACTTTCAGTTTTTGCTGTGCAAGTGGTGCTTGCTGATAGCTTAAATTTCCAAATATTGACAGAATCCGTGAAAAGGTAAGTGACTTTTGTACATCCCTACTTTTCACAGCTGTTTGAAAGAAGTGACCTGTGAAGCCCACAAGTCACTGCCAGGATGACATGGCTCCTTACCGGAAGTCCTCAAAACACATTTTGATTTTAGATGTTAATTCAAAATGATAATTGAACCTTAAAATGTAGTGTCACTGAATCAAAGAGTCCATGATGCACATACACCAATAGCTATAAACTTAAGTTATTCCAGTTGTGTTCAGAAATCTACATAAATAAAATATTGGGGATTTTAGTTTGTTGTTTATAGCAAGTATTCTGCATTTCTCAGTCTAAAGTTTGTGTCTGATATCTGAGAATTCTATGTTTCTAATGCTATTATTATCATTATTATTTATAGTTGTTGTAACATTTATATTCCACTTTTTTCCTCTTGCAAGGAACCCAAGGCTTCTTACATAGTCCCCCTCCTCTCCATTTTATCCTCACGAATTTTAGCTCCCCACACCCAGCTCGCACCCAGTACCATGGTCCTAGACTACATTGTGGCCCACCAAGACTACTTTTTTCTTTTATTTTTACCCCCACCCCCCAAAAAAAGAAGAAAGGAAGGAAGGAAGGAAGGAAGGAAGGAAGGAAGGAAGGAAGAAAGGAAGATCACAACAAGATGGCAAATCCAATCAATACCATCATCATGCCATTTAGTTTAACCTTAACTGAAACTTGTGAGGCAGGTTAGGCTGAAAGTAGTGACTTACCCAAAGTCACCCAGTGAGCTTCATGGCCAAGTGGGGACTAGAACCAAGATCTTCAAAGACTCAGGTCAACACTCTAACCACTACACCACACTGGCTCTCAATTAGGGCTAAACTAAATGACATGATGATAATATTGTTTGGATGGAGGACAGCCCTCTGGCAGCCCTTCAAACACATGCCCCCCCCCAGAGATGCAGGTGCACCCCCACCACATTAGGACAACTGAAAAAGGATAAAGAGGAACCTTCAGTGTACAGATTTCCAGTCTCTAGTTCTAGCTAACTCTGAGCAGGAACATCTACGTAGATTTGAACATAGTTGCCCATTACCATGGCTTGAGACTTGGGTCAGCTTTCCCCTAGCATGCCAAATAACCCCTTGATGCCTATTTTCTGGTACAGCAAGCTATTGTACAGATGACCACATCTGGCCCTTGGGCTAATTTCATGTAGCCCTCAGTCTAATTTTAAAAAACCCTCTGCATGTGATCAGTCCAGACCTCTGGCAACAGTAACCTGTCTCTTCCATAGCAGCTTGCTGCATGGGAAGGGAGACAGAGAGAAAAAAGTGGGAAGAAAGAGAGAAGAAGGACATTGGCAGAATGAGAAAAAAGAAATGACCCACCCACTTATGATTTTGGGTCTGCCCCCCATAAGCTTCAGCCCTGATCACCACCAATATGTGTCTTTAGACAGATTACCCATGAGGGAATATGCCCCTCAGCAGAAAAAGTTCACCCACACCTGACATACATCTGCAAAAGTTTCATAGAGCTCCCCCTGCCCTAACCTCTTGGTTACACTATAACCGACACATGGTGGATGCTCCAAGACTAATAGTTCGCAAGAAGGTTTGGGCTAACAATTAGCATGTCCTTGTGGGATGAAGAATTAACCAAGCCAGTGGTTTGTCCCTCTTCCCTTTAGAAAGATATATGCAGAATTATTGCATGACATACAATTAAGAAACCACACACTAACTACCCTAGCATTCATCTCATGCGCTTTCATGAATCTAATAGTAATGACAGGGTTTCAGCAAAAAGAAGCACACCAACATCTCTTGTTGCAGTCATTATTGGACCCTCACCTCGGTAATGTTTCTGGAAATTGTGCTATTCTGAGCAATTTTAATCAGTACGAGCTATCAAGGAGAATAGGGTTGGGGCAGGGATCATGAGATTCAGATTGGCTCATCAAACTTCGTCAAGGCCTATTTAAAGCAAGTATTTTGAAAAGGAATCATCTGTACAGACTTTTTAAACAGTCATAGTTCTTGTTTAAACAACAAAACCAGTTATTTTTGCCCGAGTTTAAATTCATTACAAAACACAGACATGAAGTGGGTACCCTACAAGACTTCTTGCATGTAACACGCACAAGGGTTTAAATGGCTGTTCCATCAGCTGTCTAATTAGAATATTTTCAAGTGACTGTTGCAGCTGATAAGAAATATTTCTCAAAGAGTGGATGAATTATAGAACAAAGCTGCAAAAACTCAGAGCACTCAGATTTTCCCACCATTTTAGGAATCAACGCAAGACTTGCAGCTCTTTTAATCAGCATGCATCTTACTGAGGAGTCAAGCAAAGCAAAACTATCATCTGTGGGCACTGATGAAACAACCACACAAGGCACTCCAATGTTGTCCATTTAATTTTATCCCCTCCGCCACCCTTTTTTTACTGAAGCCAAGGAGCTTTTCTACAAGAAGCATTTATTGTGCGCTCGTCATTCCCTACTCATAGTTGTTAATGGGTTTTTTAGGTGATGATGTAACCCTCCAGTTTCACTTCTGTGTCTAAAAAGCACTTTTGGCAAGTTTGTTTAGAGCAGGGAAAATGCAGTATTATTTGTAAAAGTGAAAGAAAACACTTTTTCAATTGTGTATTTGCACTATTCCATAGTGCCACCTACAGCTTATGTAGCAGGACAGGAAACACTCTTACTGTAGTGCTCAGATCTCAATTCTGCAACAAAACCAAAAGTAGATACAGCACATTAACAGCCATGTAGAAAAGGCCATGGTGAATCTTGGTCTAGATTACTCTGGCTTTCTAAGAATCCAATGGTCAGTACAGTTACACCACTGGTTAGAAGGAACTGAAGGAAGCCAGTCTGGGAATTACATGGAGGAGGAATGGAAGTATGCTATTCTTGGAGTTCCATGGAAGTCAGGACTAGTAATTCATGGAGAACAGGTCTATTAACCTTCATTTTCCCCTGAATACCAGTTTCTGGAAGACAACAACACAGGATGGTCATTGCCTTCATGCCCTGCTTCCGAGCTTCCTGGAGGCATCTGGTTGTCCAATGTGGGAAATAGGCTACTGGCTAAATGAACCTCTGGCCTCATCTACTATGAGATGTTCTTATTAGGGATGTCAGAGAATTCCGCCACGGACTCCAGTGAGGCCGGATTTTAAAGAATTCTAAAGAATCCGGCCCCCCAGAATTTGTGGCGGAACGGCTTCCCGCCCCCTGCCCCCCGTGGAATCCCCCCGGGATGCAGCTTACCTGGGGCGGATGCGGAGGTTGTGGCAGCTCCGGCCCGGCTCCGGTGGCTCCGGTGGCGGCGGCAGTGGCAGCGGCTCTGGCTAGTATCCTGGCTGGCCACTGCCAGGCTGCTGCGGCCGCAAATGGAGGCCGTCATAGCGGGGCTCCTTGCAGGGAGCCGTGATAGGCTATATAAGTATTTACGTAGCCTATCACGGCAAAGAGCAGGGGCGCAAATGGCATAGTGGCCCCATTTGCGTCCCTGCTCTTTGCCATGATAGGCTACGTAAATACTTATGTAGCCTATCACAGCTGCCTGCAAGGACACAAATGGTGGCCGCTACGATGGCCGCCATTTGCAGCCACAGCAGCCTGGCTGCAGCTGGAACTCTGGCTGTGGCCGGCCCCGGCCGGTGGCTCCGTGGAGCCTCTGCGGAGCGGAGCCAGCCAAGGACGATTCCGGGGGGGAGGGACGGATCATCTCTCCCCACACCGTGGACTGGCAGCCGGAATGGGGTAAATGTTTAGCACAGCCCTAGTTCTTATGAGTGCATGTAAATTATCCAGCCCCCATTTCAATCCCCAAATAAATAAAGTAAAATACATTTATTTATTTATTTATTTATTTATTTATATTTACATTTATTTACATTTACATTTACTTATTTACATTAATAAATACATGCATTCATTCATTCATTCATCCATTTATTTACGTCTGAACCACCCAATAGCTGAAGCTCTCTGGGTGGTTCACAACCATTAAAACCACAAAACACAGTATAAAATACAAAATGTAAAAGTTTAAAACTACAGTATAAAAGTACAAACCGCCTAAAACCTAGCAGCAGTGCAGAGATTAAACAACAACAACAACAGCAGCAACAACAACACATTTGAAACAATAGAACCAGAAGACTAAAATGCCTGGGAAAATAAAGAAAAAAAGTCTTAACCTGGTGCTAGAAAGAGCACAATGTAGGCACCAGGTGAACCTCTCTGGGAAGGGAAGCACATTCCATAACTTGGGCGCCACAGCAGAAAAGGTCCTCTTCTTGGAAGCTACCTGCCTTATTTCTTTTGACAGGGGCTCCTGGAGAAGGACCTTTGCAGGTGATATTACTGACTCACTGAGAGTAAAAGAAGAGGTCATCCACTACCATGCCTGGTAAATATAGCAAGTTGAAGCATGGCAGCTAAAAGGAAAGGCTAACTGGTCAGTGTTAGAACGTGCACTATCCATAAAGGTCCCTAATTCAATCTAGGCAAAATGATAACGTAGCAGTGATGGGAAAGACCTCTTCCTGAGACCCAAGAACAGGGCCGAGGGACTTGGTGTATTCCAGATGCTGTTGGACTGCAGTTCCCATCATTCCTAACAATTGGCTATGTTCCCTGTGGCAGATAGGATTTTAAATCCAATACTATCTGGAGGGCCAAAGATTCTCCACCCCTGCTGTAAAAAGCCCGCTGCTGCCAGTCAGTGTACTGTGTACTGGGCTAGACAAATTTGTATAGACAAATACTGGTATAAGGCAGATTTACTGTCTTCCTAATCCTATTGAAGAGGACCTTCTCTGCAGTTGCCCCACACCTTTGGAACAAGTTGCTATCAGAGGTCCACCATGCTGTGTCATGGGAGGCTTTTAAGAAGGCCTTGAAAACATATTTTTTTACCATGGCCTTCTCTTGATATGACTGCTATTCTTGCTGTTATCATTGTTTCTGGTTTTATTGTTGGCTTTTATTGTTGTTTTTTATTGTCTTATGTTTTTATCTCTTTTAATATTTTAACTGTTGCTATGTATTTTATTGCTGGAAGCTTCCTTGGGAAGGCTTCTGCCCTGAAAGACGGGCATGAAATGTAATAAATAAATAAATACATACATACATACATACATAATTAAATACAATATAGCAAGTAAGCCACAGCCGTCCTCCATGTATTTATTCACTTACTTATGATATTTGTATTCCACCGCATAACAAACATTATCTGGGTGGTGTACAATAAAAACTAAAGTCATAAAAAGCAATAAAGCACAAATATGAAATCTAAAATAGAATAAAACCAGCAACACCAGAAAACCAGACTACAACCAGCAGGAGAGAATAACGTTACTGAAAAAAGATCTAAATAGCACAAAAGGTGCAATCCTATGCATGTTTAGACAGAAAAAAAGGCCTACATCTCCCAGGATGCCACACATAGCTGGCTGGAGCATGCTGGTAGTTGTAGGCCTTTTTTCTCAATATTCATAGGATTGTACCCTAAAGCAGTAAAGGTTTTTAAGATTGAAAAGCCTGGGAAAGTAACAAGGAAAGTAACTGAAAAGACTACAATGCAGGCACCAGGTGCATTCACAACCGGGGCTCCACCACTGAAAAAAATCCCTCTTTTTAGTAGCCACTAGCCAGTCACTTCAACTCATTTGTCTGGGGCAGCCAGAGAAAGGCTTCACCTCCATATGCAAGCTCTCACACAGGGGTGTTGAACCTTTTTCAGCCCAAGTGCTGAGTTCCACTTCGAAGATGCTGCCAGGGACTGCATTCCAGTGCTGGGCAAGGCCAAAGGCAAACTGGGCAGGGCCAAACTGCCAAAAATAGCAGCATATTTCAGCTTAAAGCTCTCAGTGCCAACAATTAAGACTTCAGAGAGGCATTTCAGCCTTTTGGAATGGCAGAAATGCTGCAAAAAAGCCAGGAAAACACCAAAACAATTGGTGGTTGGAGGGAAAAAGCCATGAAACTTTCTAGGGAACTCCAGAGAGAAGGATTTGGCTTCCAGAGCTGAGGTTCTGCAGTCAATTGTGTTGGGCATTGGTATCATCATTATTCATTCATTTATTTATTACATTTCGATACTGCCCAACAGCTGAGGCTCCCTGGGCAGTTCACAACAATCGAAGCCAGAAAATACTAGGGATGGGGGAGAATTCTGCCACAGACTCCAATGAGGCCGGATTCTAAAGAATCCTACCTGCTGCCGGCCGGGTCCAGGTCCGGGTCCGTCCGCTTACTCCGCGGCCATCTGCTTCCGTTCTGCGGACGCAAATGGCATCTGGCGTAGCAGACGCCATTTGCATCCCTGCTCTTTGCCATGATAGACTACGTAAATCTTTACGTAGCCTATCACAGCAAAGGGCAGGGATGCAAATGGAGTCTGCTACGCCGGATGCCATTTGCATCCATAGACCGGCAGCGGACGGAAGTCGGGCAGCGGACGGACCTGGCTGGTGGCTCCGCAGACTCACCGCGGATTGCCTCCCCCCCATGGACCCCCCAGCAGACTTGGGCAAGTGGGATCCATATACCCCTAGAAAATACAACATGATAAAACATAATATAAGCCTTAAGAGTTTAAAAGTAGCATGTAAAACCAAAGTAAAAACCAACATCAGCTACAGCCCAGGGAACGCCTGGGTGAAAAGGTGCATTTGAAAGATGCCATGTTTTCTGCCTCCCAAATGGCATGGGGAAGGGATTTGCAGAGGGTGGCTGCCGCTACGGAGAATAATCATCAATACCTGATGGAGCGCCATGCCCAACCTGAACCTGGAGATGGACAGACTTGCCTCTACCCACCTCACTCTCCACTCACTGGTCCCCTGATGACCACTTGATCCTGGTCTCACTGGGAAGCGAGCCACTTGGTGAGTGGCCATCCACTCCCCTGATGACCCCCCATTTTGCAAAGAAATGGCGGCTCGGGGTTTTCTGTAAAAGTAGTGTTATGTAAGTGGCAGCTGTAAAGGGGCCATTTAAGAACCATTACAGGTGTAAATAGTGCATTTACACCTGTAATGTTATGTAAATCACCCCTTTATGGCCTCCATTTACATAACATTACTTCTACAGAAAACCCCAAGCCACCATTGTTTCGCAAAATGGCAGCTCGTTGGGGGAGTGGGCAGCCACTGGGCCCTTGTGGACCACGTGGTGGCTTGCGAGCAGAATCAGGTGAGTGCAGCGATTCAGGGAATGGAGTCCAGAAGGCCTAGCACAGGGGAGCCTGACAGACTCTCCCCCACTCTTGGCCTCCCAAGACATCCCTACCTGAACCCTACCCGGACACTATGATCAACATCAGAGGCCTTCTTCCAAGTGCCTCCTCCAAGGGAGACTCAGAAAGAGGTGAAAAAGGAGAGAGCTTTCTTACTGGTGCCCCCCTCCCACAATTATGGAATGCCCTCTCCACGGAGATCTGCCTGGCACCAACATCATCATCTTTTCAGCTCCAGGTTAAGACTGTCCTCTACTCCCAGGCATTTGGCTGGGCATTTATGTCAGTCGTAGGAATGGACAAAAGTCACTTACCTGTCCTCGAAGCTTGTTTGCGGTGGGGGGGAGGCGCTTCGCTGCTCCCCCCGTGAAGTTCAGGCTGGGGGGGAGGCTTCCCGCCTCGCCCGGCCGAAATTCAGGCCAGGGGGGGAGACTTCCCACCTTGCCCGGCCGAAATTCAGGCTGGGGAGGAGGCTTCCCGCCTCGCCCGGCCGCGAACTCAAAAGTTTTTTTTTTAAAAAAAAACACCCCCGAGATAGGCTACGTGACGATTAACATAGCCTATCACGGCTAGATCTGCAAAGTCAGCCGTGATAGGCTACGTTAATCATCACGTAGCCTATCACGGGTGACTTAAAAAAAAAAAGCGCGTATGCTAATGGCGGCCCCCATAGGGAGCCGCCATTCGCGTTCCTTATTTGGTTGCTGTAGTCTACGTAAAGATTTACGTAGACTACGGTGAAAATAAGGGCAACTCAAATAGCGTTGCCCTTATTTTCGCCGTAGTCTACATAAATCTTTACGTAGACTACAGCGACCAAATAAGGAACGGGAATGGCGTCTCCCTATGGGGGCCGCCGTTATCCATACGCGCTTTTTTTTTTTTTAAAGTCACCCGTGATAGGCTACGTGATGATTTACGTAGCCTATCATGGCTGACTTTGCAAATCTAGCCATGATAGGCTACGTTAATTGTCACATAGCCTATCACGGGGGCGTTTTTTTTTTTCTTTTATTGGAATGGCGGCGTCGGCAGCCGGTCGAAAGACCGGCTGCCGCTTCCACCCTGGATGAACACCCACTGAACCGCCGGCCAGACCAGCCGCCAGGAGGGACATTCGGCAAAGGTAAGTCCCGTCCCGGGGGGGGGGGTGCAGGGGGCGGGGGGGTGCGGAGAATTTCTCCCCGAAACCTGTTCGGGGGGCCGAACATGTTGGCGCTCGACCCCCCGAAGTTTCGGGGAGAAATTCTCTGCCAACCTTAGTCAGTTGCTTCTATCAGGTCCAGTATCCTATATTGTATAAGTTTTTAGCTGTTTAAATTGTTTTAAATTTTGCATGCTACAGGTGTTATATTATGTCGTTATTATCTTGTATTATGATTAGGGGTAGACGAAAGTCCCTTACCTGTCCTCGAAGGACGTTCGCGGTGGGGGGGAGGCGCTTCGCTGGTCCCCCCGCAAAGTTCAGGCCGGGGGGGGAGGCTTCCTGCCTCGCCCCGGCCGAAATTCAGGCCGGGGAGGAGGCTTCCCACCTCGCCCGGCCGCGAACGCGAAAGTTAAAAAAAAAAAAAAGCCCCCTGATAGGCTACGTGACAATTCACATAGCCTATCACGGCTAGATCTGCAAAGTCAGCCGTGATAGGCTACGTCAATCGTCACGTAGCCTATCATGGGTGACTTTAAAAAAAAAAAAAAAGCGCGTACGCTAATGGCGGCCCCCATAGGGAGCCGCCATTCGCGTTCCTTATTTAGTCGCTGTAGTCTGCGTAAATGTTTATGTAGACTACGGCGAAAATAAGGGCAACGCAAATAGCGTTGCCCTTATTTTCGCCGTAGTCTACGTAAATCTTTACGTAGACTACAGCGACCAAATAAGGAACGGGAATGGCGGCTCCCTATGGGGGCCGCCATTATCCGTACACACTTTTTTTTTTTAAGTCACCCGTGATAGGCTATGTGACGATTGACATAGCCTATGACGGCTGACTTTGCAAATCTGGCCGTGATAGGCTACGTGAATCGTCACGTAGCCTATCAGGGGGCGTTTTTTTTTTTTTCTTTCATTGCAATGGCGGCGGCGGCAGCCGGTCGAAAGACCGGCTGCCGCTCCCGCCCCGCTCGAACACCTGCCGAACCGCCGGCCGGACCCGCTGCCGGGAGGGACATCCGGCGAAGGTAAGTCCCGTCCCGAGGGGGGTGCGGGGGGCGGGGGGGGTTCGGAGGATTTCTCCCCGAAACTTGTTCGGGGGGCCGAACACGTTGGCGCTCGGCCCCCCGAAGTTTCGGGGAGAAATTCTCCGCCAACCCTAATTATGATGTCTATTTTTTGTGAACCGTCCAGAGACCTTCAGTTCTGGGCAGTATAGAAATGAATGAAATGCCCCCCCCCCGCATCATCATTTCTCCTACTTCTTCAGACAAATATTGTCTCCCAATGTGGCTCCCATCAATAAAAGAAGAAGAAAAAGTCCCTGCATTCAGGCTTACAGTTTAACAAATTGGTGAGTTGTAAATATGCATTGATTTCCAGTTGAGGCCAGGCAGATCTTGAATATTCCATTTGTTTCTGAGAAGCTCAGCTATGACGGCTTTCATATATTATATTGGCATCAACCTAGCACCTTGCTTAAAGTATCTATGTTTTCTAGGAAACTGTTTAAGCAAGATGCCTGTAAGCACTAAGAAACACAAGGTTCCAGATCAGCCTTCCCCAATCTGGTGCCCTCCAGATGGGTTGGACTTCAGCCCCCATAATTCAAATGGCCACGCTGGCTGGGAATTATGGAAGTTTCAGCCCAGCGGTTCTGGAAGGCATCAGGTTGGGGAACACTACTAGCACCTGATGGGATTAAACTTCACCACCTATGTGTTGTCTACTATGATAGGATTCATTGGAGCCATCCATATGTGTATATGCAAAGCTGGGATCTCCAGACATATGCATATACCCTGAATGGGTCTTTGACTGTATAATAAACTTTGATTGACTGATTGACTGCATATACCTTCCTAGCAGCCAAGTCACCACTGCAGTGAAGCCACTCAAAGTGCAAGTTAAATTATTATTATTATTATTATTATTATTATTTACGGCATTTATATCCCGCCTTTTTTCCTCTTGCAAGGAACCCAAGGCAGCTTACATTCTCCTCCTCCTCCTCTCCATTTTATCCTCACAACAACAACCCTGTGAGGTGGGTTAGGCTGAGAGTCTGTGACTGGCCCAAAGTCACCCAGTGAGCTTCCATGGCTGAGTGGGGACTAGAACCCGGATCTCCTGGCTCCTAGTCCAGCACTCTAGCCATTACCCCACGCTGGCTAAATTGACCAATCTATAGCCCTAGAGGTACAGCAGTCTGTGTTCCTCTGGCTGATACAGAGGGTGCTTCCCTTCTATTCTGTAGTTCCAGAGCAACTAGGAGTTGGAGCTGAATATTTATTATGACAGGGAGGGAGAAGCAAACTCCCTAAAGATGCTCCTTCTTTGTCAAATGGATTGGACCAGCATGGTCTCCTCCTTACCACGATGTTCTTCCTCTGAGGCAACCCTCCAGTTGCTCTTAGTCACCTGGCTGATTGCAGAGTCCAGAATGGATTTCCATTCAACTCTGCAGGGAGTCCCTGGGCAACTTTAGATGATATCCTGCATTCAGTCTATGTATACCTACACTGAATAGTTAACTATATGAGCTGCTGGGGGCAACTTTGCTATTGCATTGCATTGCTAATTGAATTCCTTTGAGACAAAAACAAAAGCAGCTGCCATTTTGGAAAGGAAATTAGATGACATTTATCCCAGTGCACAAAGCTATGATTTTTGAATGGGCTCGTTAGTATATACTATTGGAATACAATATTCAGTTGTTTTATAATTAGAATTTCTAGTACCTCTCATTTTCCTTATATCTTCTGAACATTGCTGAAGCTCTTTAATGTCTGGTTTGAAGTAGTAGAGGGGATTATTCTTTAACTTTCAAATATTATTTACCAGCTTAATTTTCAGTAACAAGAATGTCTGTGTCCTTTATTTTTCTATGCTACAGAAAATGTTCAGCTCTACAACTAAATTAAGTGGGTAGTTCTCTGTATATTGTGCACGTTTTTCCTGCACACATTTCTCTGATGTGCTTTCTTCCTTGATGGATTGCCTGTGTATTCAAGCTATGGAAGAGAGGGCTTCTTTATACACACACACACACACACACACACACACAGGTGTATATATATATATACATATATATATATATATATATATATATATATATATTCTGTTGTCTTTGCCAAGAGAAGGCAGCATAAACAGCAAGGAATCAGTATATGGAAAGAGTTTTCATTCATAACAATGCTTTCCTTATGCTGGAAAAGGTGTCAACTACAATAAGGCAGACACACAGACTCTGTGATTCTAGCCAATCTTTCTTTGTTTAGGACATCAAAGGTACTATATGAGATGCCCTTCAAATGAAAATAGCACACTTTGGAAGGATGCCAGTTTCTGGAAATTTTCTCAACAGCAAAAAGTGAGGCAGGGTGGGTGGAGAATCTTCAGGAAGAATAGAGCTAATCCAGTTGCTTTTGCTTAGACCTAACAGCCAAATGGATAGTTATCCCAAAACCTGGTCTTGATAGATTTTTTTCCCCTTGTCTCCATCAGATATTTCATCATGTTTGACAAACAGTGATGTGACTAGGGATGTTGGAGAATTCGCCACGGACCCCAATGAGGCCAGATTCCAAGAATCTGGCCCCGTCAGGGTCCGTGGCAGAATGGAGCACTCACCTCCACACCCCTTCGGAATCCGTCCAGGCTGGCTTCTCCATGAGGTGATCCTGTGGACTTGGCCACCGGCTCCACAGTGCTGGCGATACGGCCGGCTGCCACTGCTGTGCTGTATCACTGTGCTAAGTCCGGATGCAAATGGTGTCCGCTATTCCATTTACATCCCTGTTTTCACACGATAGGCTACGCAAATTATATTTACATAGATATTTGCGTAGCCTATTGCATGAAAACAGGGATGCAAGTGGTGTAGTGGAGCAGAGCTGGCCTGGACGGATTCCGGGGGGAGGGACAGATTGCCTCCCCTCCCTGCCTCCCCCAGCCAGATCGGGGTAAGTGATCTGCCCACCCCTAGATGTGACAATTGCATTTTATAACTTTAATGAAAACCAATTATATTTTACAAATCAAAGTTTATCTGACAGTGACCACAACATACTGTTCCCCTTTGCTTCAAATAATTGCCCAAATAGCTAGGACAAAATTAAAGTTTGACCTGATATGCCTGTCCCACTACAGAAGGGCATATTCAAAGTTAATGCTTATATTGAAGATACAATATAATTAAAATGAATTTGTGGTGACTTTGCTAAAGGAAAAAGGAATGGTAGAATTTGATCTCCAAGCATTTAAAACAAAACAAACAAAAACAAGCAAGAGACCATCATTGGTATCACCCTTCAACAACAGCAAAGAAAGAAAGAGCGGGGAAAGGCAGATTAAATCAGCTCAACAGCTATTTAAAAGGCACAGGAGATTTTTTTTTTTAAGACTTCACTTGGTGATGAAATTATCAGAGGAGGTTCTAGGTGAGCTTCCTGGGGAAGTAATTCCAAACCAGGCTGCCAGCAGTGAAAAAGCCCTTTCCTCAGTTACCATCTGCCTCACCGCAGAAGTAGGGATGTATGAATCCTTTACCTGGTTCCAGTTGGGGCATCCACTGGGGGGGGAGATGATCCGTTCCTCCCCCCGGAATCCTTCCTGGCTGGCTCCGCTCCACGGCCATGCCATGGAGCTGCCAGCCAGGCCGATCCGCAGCAAAGCCTCCAGCCGCTGCCGGGGTAGGGATGTACGAAAGTCACTTACCTTTTCGAAAGGTGACATTTGCGGTGGGGGGGAGGTGCTCCATCCCTCCCCCCGAAATTCTCTCTGGCCAGCTCCACTTTGCGAAGATTCCGCAGAGCCACCGGCCGGGGCCGCCTGCAGCCAGACATCCGGCCGCTGGGCAGCCTGCAGGGACGCAAATGGCGGCTGCTGTAGCCGCCACCATTTGCATCCCTGTATTTTGCCGTGATAGGCTACGTAAATATTTATGTAGCCTATCACGGCAAAAAAACAAACAAACAATAACAGCAAACGCAAATGGTGGCAGCTACGGCGGCAACCATTTGCATTCCCTTTTTTTTTTGCCGTTTTAGCCTGTGTAAATATTTATGTAGGCTATTACGGAAAAAAAAAGGGGGGGGAATTCAAATGGCATTCTCCCTTTTTTTTTTTGCTGTAATAGCCTATGTAAATATTTACGTAGGCTAAAATGGCAAAAGAACGAGGAACACAAATGGCGGCCACCGTAGCCGCCACCATTTGTGTTCGCTGTTTTTGTTTTATTTTGCCGTGATAGGCTACGTAAATACTTACGCAGCCTATCACGGCATCCGCAGGGATGCAAATGGCATCCCTGCGTTAGCCATGATAGGCTACGTAATTATTTACGTAGCCTATCACGGCTATAATGAGGAAGCGAATGGGGGCCGCAAACTAGGGATGTACAAAACACCTACCTGGCTCTGCACCTGGCAATCCGCGGTGGGGGGGAGGCTCTCCATCCCTCCCCCTGGAATCCTCGATGCGGAGGAGGTGATCCGGTTCTCCCCCCCGGAATCCTGCACCGCCGCCCGCAGCCAGACATCCAGCTGCTGGGCAGCCCTGCAGGGATGCAAATGGCAGCTGTCATAGCCGCCATTTGCATCCCTGTATTGAGCTGTGATAGGCTACATAAATACTTACGTAGCCTATCATGGCTAACGCAGGGACGCCATTTGTGTCCCTGCATTAGCCGTGATAGGCTACGTAAGTATTTACGTAGCCTATCACGGCTATGAAGAAGAGGAAGCAAATGGCGGCTGCAGGATGGTCGCCATTCGCAAAGCAGCGCGGACGGGAGCAGGTAAGTGCTCCATTTCGCATGCCTTTCGTGGGTTGGGGGGGGCGGGGGATTCATTCTGCGACGGATTCCAGGGGGCCGAATGCACTGGCATTCAGCCTCACCGAGATCCGTCGCGGAATTCTCTGACATCCCTACCACAGACGCAGCCGCCATTCGCAAAGCAGCACGAACGGCAGCAGGTAAGTGCTCCGTTTCGCGCGCCTTTCGTGGGTTGGGGTGGGGTGGGGGCTTCGTTCCGCCATGGATTTCAGGGGGCTGAATGCACTGACATTCGGCCTCACCGAGATCCGTGGCGGAACTCTCTGACATCCCTACTCAGAAGGTTGGAGGCATCCAGGAGAGCATGTCTTGAAGTCTTCAGTGCTCAGACAGGCTTTTCTGCAATTAGGCCTTGCTATCCTTAAGGCAACCAGGTGCCAAACTGTGTAGGGCTTTAAAGGGAAGTGCCAGCACTTTGAATGGTGTTCCAAGTCCCTGAACCCAACTGTGCTTTAAGTAACAAAGCTAGATCAATGAGTGCCCTCTACACACACACATGCACACGCACACACACATTTATTTACTCACTCCTTTGGAACATCTCCTCCTCCAACCAGCTCAGGATGACATATCCCCCTCCCCCAGTGTTATCATTATTACAACTGTGTGAGGTGAGTTAGGCTGTGAGACCGACTGGGCCAAGGTTATACAATGCACTTCATGAATGACTAGGGATTTGAACCACAATATCCCTACTCCTGCTCCAGCAATCTAACTTAGTTCAACACTTTAATACCATCCTGGATGAAAAGTCTCAGATACAGTAACTTTGCTAAACCTGAGCAGGTCCTAGGTCTGCTCACTGCTAGGGATGAGAGAACCCTTGAAACTCCAGTCGTCAGTTCCAGCTTTGATGAAATGGATTAATACTTTTGGTGGTTTGTCTGGCTATCCAGGTAATTGGTCAAAGTTGGAAATAATGCCAATTGGAGATAGGGTATACACGAGTGTATTAGCCAACTGGCAATTTCAATGGTGCCCAGAGTTTATTACTTGTTTGGGAATAATTATCCCTAGAGATACATCTCAAATGATTAAATAAAATTTAAATAAGTTGATTAATGACATTTCACGAGATATAGATAGATGGGCATCTTTAAAGTTGAGTTTTTGGGGTAAGGTTAATACACTCAAGATGAATATTATACCTCAAATTGTTACGTGGGATCCATATATTTATACCTGGCAAATATTTCCAAAAACTTAATGCTTTGTTTCGTAAATTCTTTTGGGGTTCCTTTCCACCAAGAATATCTTTCAAAAGGATGCAACTTCCAATTAAAGATAGTGGGTTTGGCTTTCTGGATCTTGCTACAGATCATCGGGTTTATTTGCTGACCTGTACTAAATTTTGGTCTTTTCCACACAGATTTAATTTTCCACCTTGGTCAATTTTGGAATCTTCCTGTCTGAAGCTACTCTTCAAATGAATGTCATGAGGTTCTTGGCATACTAAGGCGGATAGAGCTCCTCCCATAATCTTGGCAGTTAGAGATGTCTCACATACAATGTCACGCCAATTACAGTTTGATGCATTTTCCCATGCCAAATTGACTTTATGGCAAAATCCAGATCTAAGAATAGGGGGGAAAAAAGTTTCTTTTTTCTTGGCAGACCTGGACAGAGTAAATGCTCTTTACCCCGGATTAATTATTTGGGTGTTGATGTCGAGTTCTTGCCATTTTCAACTTCGTGAGATAAATTCGGCTTGCCTGCTACAGCTCAATGGCAGTATTGGCAATTGAAATGTTTGTTAGTATCTAGATATCTGCTGCTTTTACCACCTCAGAGTCTCCTCTGCTATTTGAAACACTTACTGAAGCTGACCAATTCATGTTTATAAATACTTATTATCAGTGAATACATATCTACAGCAGGAATGAAACAGGGAATCGGAATGTCCTATTTTGTCTAATCAATGGACTGCCGTTTTGATGTCTGTATCTCTATAGAATTCCAGTTAAGTCTTATTCAGCAAAAATAAATAAAAAAATGTTTTGGCTTTATTGGATGCTGCAACATCTCTTTAACAAAGGTTTGTCAAATTCAGCTAATTGTTGGAGGTGCAATGCAGTTAATGCTTCTTTGATTCAGATGTTTTGGAAATGTCCAATAGTTGCCACCTTTTGGGAGGAAGTTATCATATGGATAAAATTTGTATTGGAAATCTCTTTAATACTTACTGATACACATGTTCTCTTAAGCTATTTACCTGCTTTTTGGAACATAACACACAGTCAGTATAAATGTATTTTTCACACCCTCTTGGCTACTAAAAGACTAAAAGAATAGTGGAAGGATAAAAGCTCACCACCTATAATGCAATGGATTGAAGACTTAACACTAGCAACATCTGAAAGAGTGATATATAGGTGTCACTTGCAAATAGACATATTTGAATATCTGGCCTGCTTTTACTGAAGTTTATGTGTAATCTATTTTTTTTTCATTTCCCCCCCTCCCTAAATGTTGTAATATTTGAAACTGAGGACTTAAGAGTATGTTGTTATATTTTCATTTTTCATTTTTATTTTTGGTTTTGTTATGTTTATGTTTGTTTTGTTTTGTTGAAACTCACAATAAGGGATAGGAGAACCAGGGGTGTTTGATCTCACTTTAGTTCAGTTCAGCTTGGTCCCATTTTTGTTTGTGATATTTTTTTGGTTTGTTCAAATGAAGTATGCATTTCTGTGCACATTTTTTTCAAAAGGATGCACTTTCCTCCCATTGACTAAAGTGTGAAAATGAGTTGTTGTTGTTTTTTCATGTGCATTTCAAAGTGTGCATTTTTGGGAAAAATACATATTTTCAATCATAAATTGGGGAATATGTGGACATTTTTCAACAAAATGCACTTCTGTTCATGTTTGGGGTTGCAAACAAGGCATGTTTATATGATTCATGAACTGAAACAAAATTCTCATGCATCCCTACTAGTCAGTGCCTTAGAAGACATTCTCGGAATCCTAGGTATGCTTCATTGAGTTCCACGTAAGAAAGATGAGATATAAATGAACACAGTAAATATCTGAAGACATTTTTCCCCATTATATATATAATTAGAGATGGCTGAATCAATCTATTTTCATCCCTGACACATTAGCATATGTCATCACAGAAGTCCATTCAGTTCCATAATCAATGACCGCATCATATTGTATTGCTTCAAATAATTGCCCAGTAGCTAGGACAAAATTAAAGATTAAATTTGCATTGATCTCCAATCTTTTTTTTTTTTTTAATCCACATGGACATTTGCATGTAGATATGTATTTCAATACATATTTTAAAGTCCCCCCCTTCAAAATGCACATTTTAAAATGTACTTTGATACATTTTCTTTTTTGGAGTTCATAACTGCATCAGGACAATTGTGTGAAAGCTATTGGATAACTAAGTTCCGATGCCCACATTAGCTTAGGAGGGCCTGATTTGATCAGTTAGCCTCAGAATTTGCAAAGGTCTAATCCTTCCAGCATCTCCACGAATAATGTATATTATTTCTCTTCTCTCTGAGAGACAAACTACAGTACAGAAATACAGTATATATTGGCCTGTAGAAGTACTGTTTGGGGACATGATGAATTCTGTGATGAATTCATAACAGTTAAGTGTTTGCACTCAAATATTTGAGCCCTTTGATTTATCTTAAAAATGACATAGGGGGTTTCTCCATGACAACAGAAGGAGACGGGAGAAGCCAATCTTGGTTTACCCAGATTTTTCAAGGAGCCAGCTTTGTTCTGCACAGAGCTCCACGAGTGAGTGTATCGCACCAGTAAAAGTAGCTTCGCAGAACATACTCCTGGGTGGGGGAGGGGGTTGGAGTGAGTGTCATCTGACTGGCAGGGGCTGCTCAACCAATAAGAGAGGCTCCCCCCTCCGGGTTCTCCCCCCCTTTCTCCTTTGACAATAAGTGAGGGTCCGCCACATTCAGGGGACAAGCCTCATTGACCACAATGTGAGTTACTTCCGACTAGGCACTAATTGGTTTGAGTTGGAAAACACAGGGGGGACAGGAACAATCTCTTTCTCTCCCCCACCCTTTCCTTAAATAAGCAATCCTTTCCAGAAGTGTGTTAGCTGCCCTGCTGCGATCAATCAAAGCTTTGAAGCATCAACATTAAGGCTCTCCAAGAGCATTATTTTGATTCATGGGAATTTTGGTGTGCATTTCAGCAACAAGCCTCAATGGGGGTTACTTCTAAGTATTCATACCTATGTCTGTACTGGGAAAGACAGGGAGGGGAAACCAAGGGAGGGGAAACCAGCCCCCTTTCTATCCTGATGCTGCGTAGGAACAAAGGTCTGAATGAGTTACTTCCAAAGGCAATAAACGAAACAAGGGAGAATCACAGCTGCAGGAAAGGGCTTTACGGTCTTATGGGAATTAATGCTTTAAAATGTGCTATTTCAATGGGCAGGGGGGATCTTTATACATTCTGATGTGCACATTCAGGGGACAAGCCCCATTAAGCATAATGGGAGTTACTTCTGAGGACACACTAATGGGTTTGTGATGGGAAACACAGGGACAGGAAACACCCCTTGATTGGGGTCATGGTGAAAGGGCTAGCATACAGGAGGTAAATGCAGGGGTTGAGGCACACAGCAAGTATACTGTGGAGAACCTGACTTAAGGAGAAGAATTGGACTTTAAGCAGTGTTAGGAATAGGGATGTCAGAGAATTCCGCCACGGATCTCAGGGAGGCCGAATGCCAGCGCATTCGGCCCCCCGAAATCAGTGTCAGAACAGTCTGCCCCCCCACCCCCACCCTGGGACGAGACTTACCTGGGGCGGATCTTCCTGGCGGCGGTGGCGGTGGCGGTGGCTCCAGTGGTGGTTCGGCGGCGGCGGCTGCAGCAGCCGGTCTTCCAACCGGCTGCCGCTGCCGCCATTTCCAGTTTTAAAAAAAAAGAAACACATGATAGGCTACGTAAAGATTTATGTAGCCTATCATGGCAAGGTTTTTTTTTAAAAAAACGTGATAGGCTACGTAAATGTTTACGTAGCCTATCACGTCTGACTTTTTAAAAAAAACAACCCCGCTCATACGCAAATGGCGGCGGCCGTGGCTGCCGCCATTTGCGTGAGCGAGTTGTTGTTGTTGTTGTTTTTAGTCGGACATGATAGGCTACATAAACATTTATGTAGCCTATCATGGCTGACTGCAGGGATGCAAACAGCCGCCGCCATTTGCGTTCCTGCTAGCCAGCAGCCGGATGTCCGGCTGCTGGCGGAGCTGGCTGGCGGCTCTGCAGAATCCCTGTGGAGCACAGCTGGCTGGCCAGGATTCCGGGGGACGGGGAGGAACAGAGCGCCTCCCCCTCTACCATCAACATAATCTGCGAAAGGTAAGAGACTTTCGTACATCCCTAGTTAGGAAATCTGGTTTTCCCTGAGAAGCTCCAGGGTGGCTGCTGGATGGCCATGATGTCATGCATCCCTAATGACCTCTAAACGCAGCCAATATTGCTCATGTAGACACCCCCATAGTCTTCTACCATATTCAGAAAAAAAAGTTAAGATGGCTTGCCATTTGTAAAGAAAATGGGTCAGTTTGGGAAATGCCATTCTTATTCTTTTCATTCCAGAATCAGCAAGCAAGTAACTAAAGAAATTATCTTTTAAGTTGGGAGATTTTTGCCTCAGGTCAACCATAATTAAGTTATATTCAATAAATACATTCTGGAAAAAAAATCAATGTATGAAAATGTTTGTCAGTAAGATAGCCAGATGTATCTGCCTTTATTGAATCTGATTCTTATTCCATATGACACAATGCTAATTTTCTCTCTTCTCTTTTGCTGAAACTAACTCTCTCTCTCTCTCTCTCTCACACACACACACACACAGAAACTTATTGAACTCTGTCATATTTAAGCATTCGGCTCTCATACACACTTTTAATGTACCCGTACCATAAGTTAGCTATGTTCCTGTATCACATACACACACGGACGCATGCATACACACACTCTATCTGAATTGGAGCCAGAATTACTAATGGTTAGAGTAGACCCATTGAAATTCGTCATGACTAACTTAAGTTTCTTGATTTCAATGGGTCTACTCAAAGGATGACTAAGTCTGGATTCAGCCCTCTATACCTGCCCATACATGCCTGCCTCTACAGTGACATAATCAGGCTGTCTCCTGGCTTTCCCTATCATCTGAGGTGAAGCAGGAAAAGGTGCTTCTCAGTGATGGCACCACAGTTGGGGGATGCTCTCCCCAGGACAGCTTACCATGGTCCTACTCTGATACTATTTTGGTGCCAGGTGAAACCCTTTGAAATTTTTCCTAGGCCTTTTAACTCTCAATTTTTATCTGTGCTTCTTTATGCTACTTTTTTTAAAAAATGTTGTTGTCATTGTATTATGTATCCAACATATATCTCTATCTCTATCTCTATCTCTATCTCTATCTCTATCTCTATCTCTCTATCTTTATATATTTTGCAAGCTCCTCTAGGAATCTTGGAAGCTGTCATTTGCAAACCATTCCTCCTGAAAAGCTACCATGTGGATTTCAAGGGAAGCTCTCACTGTCACCAGTGGAGGCTACCTTTGCTTTGATATGTGAATGACAGCTTCCCAGAGGCAATTTGTGGTGGGACCAGTGTCAGGAAAAGAAAAAGTTAAACTTCCCCTCCTCACTGCCCTCCCCTTCCCCTGCGCAGTCCTCCTGAGGTTGCTCAGAATTCCCCAAGTTTTCCATTTGTATAACAAAAGTCTGAATCTTAGAGTCTAAACCTACGTACATTCAGAAAGAAAAAAGTCCTACAACTACAGGATAGCTGGCTGGAGGATGCTGGGAGTTGTAGGACCTTTTCCTGTCTAAATGTGCATAGGATTGTGCCCACAGTTGCATTAATCCATGTCTAGTTTGACCTCAGTAATGTATGCTTAAATTCACTCATGTCAACAGACTGGAAGAAGCCCTAACTAGGTATGGAACTGCATCTTAAATTTTAAATAGTGATCGATCCCCCCCACAATAACTTAAAATGAAGAATACATCTAGGAGAAACTGGATGTTTAACATAACCCTGACCCAAGTAATGCCAGAGGGTATTCAGTTCTTTTAAATGACCAGAATCCATACCCACCATTTCAACATTTAAGAAGTATTATGCTTATTATTTTTACTTTTATTTCATACTGTAGTTTTAAACATTAAAACGCTGATATTGTATCTCATGTTGTATTTTATGGGCAGTATCCAGCAATGTCATTCCACAAATTAAATAGTGCTAGTGGAGTTCTGCCAAATCTTCCTGTTGTGCAAATGGTTGCCCATTATGTTTGTGCAACTAGTTCTGCAAGCAGTTGCACAACCCCTTGCACAATGGGTTGCACAAGCAGAATGTGCAACCTGTTGCACAACAAGTTAGACAACAGGTTGCACAAGAGGTGTGCACAACTGGTTGCACAACAGGTCGCATATGCATAATGCACAACCCGTTGTGCAACCATGCGTGCACAAACAACACTTTAGTTGGATTCTCCTCCTGCGCATAGTTCAGAACATAGTTTCTACTAGTGCAACATCATTTGTGCTAACCGAATGTCACAGCTGGATACTGCCCTATGATTTTAATTGTTGTGAACCACCCAGATAATTTCAGCCACTGGGCAGCATAGAAATGTAATACATACATACACACTCAGCTCTGTTGTTTTTGAGATATAACACATATCCTCTGTCATTTTCTATGGAAGGCTTCATTTCCATATGGGACAAAAGGTTTTGTTTGAAACAATGGAATGCAGAGGGCATTGTCAGGTCCACGGATGGGCACTGAGACAGATGTTCTTCCCACCAAATAGGAAGCACTTTTTCTCAGGAAAAAAAGAAGAAGCTTTATTGAATTCTGCACAGATGACGGCTGCAGAGACACAATCAACTCTGTGAGCGTTAAAGGTCACGCTGAAATTTAGTGGAGACAGAAGAAAAGCAATAATAGATAGAAGCATGGATTGCATGTGGAATTAAGTAGAATGAAATAAGACACGAACAAAAAGCCACAAATATTTCGTATGGCTCTGCTGCAGAGGTCTCGTGAACATAGCAATAAATAAATAAACAAACAAACAAATAAATATAAATACAAAAAGTGGTTTCCATTACTGCCTCAACATTAAGGTCAAGGTTCATCTTACTAGAAATGCTGTATAGCAATCACTGAGGCCTCGCAAGGCAGCTCATGATTTGTAAACTTTCTACTCTGGCTCTTGCATTCCAACAGATACCTTACAGGTTGTTGTTGGGAATATCCCAGTGTGTGCAAGAACAGTGCTGGGAGGCCCCCTGGGCAAAATGCACATACTGGAGTCTCTACCTCATCACCACCACCCATCCACCTTTGCCCTCTCCCTCTGAGGCCAAGGTAGGGATGTATGAGAAATTCATTTCATTAAGTTTTTGATCAGGATTTACCCAGTTCACACCTTCCATGCCGAACATGGACTCGGACGCAATCTGCCATCAAAGTCTGTACATTTCTAAGCTTGCAATGGGATTTGTGGACCAAAAAAAGAGTATTCTACAGCATGTGTGCATTTCAAAAATGCATACATTTCAAATTCAGTGCATTTAAAAAATGAGTACATTTTAATAACGTGTACATTTTAATATTTTAACGTGTACATTTCAAAAATGACTGAATAGGGATGGTTACAGGGAGCACATGACTCTCTTGTTACAACAGCTTCACTGGCAATTGGTCTGTTTGTGGGCACAATTCCAAGTTCGGGTTATGGTTATGACCTTTAAAGCCCTATATGGCTTGTGACTGTGCTCCTTGAAAGATTGTGCTCTCCTATACAAGCCTGCCTGTATTTTAAGATCTTTGGGGAAGGCTCTTCAGAGGGCATGTTTGGTGACAGTGTGAGAGAGGGCCTTCTCGGTGGCTGCTTCCAGGCTGCAGAGCTCCTTCCCAAATGAGGCTAGGTTGGCTCCCTCTCTGCTATCCTTCTGCTGGCAGGCAAATACATTTCTGTTGGACCAGACCTTCAGCTTGTAAAATGGTCTGCTGGGTAGGTTGGTATTTTTATTCTGTACTTTTTCGTGTGCTTCAGTTAATGTTTTGAATATGTTTGTTTTATTTTATTTTTTTATAACATTCATATGATTGTTAGCTGCCTTGAGTGCCATTTTCTGGGTGGAAGGCAGGGGATAAATCTAACAATTAAATAAAACATATTTTTGAATGTATTTTGGATTTTCTTACACAATAAAATGAACATTTGTAAAATGTATTTTATCCTAAAATATACATTTTATATGCATTTTGCTATGATACTGAGCTTTTTTCCCCCTTTTTTTTCAGTTGCATTGCAAAAATCAGAGACATGCAAAATCTGAAGGCCAACTTTGTTCCAATATTCACATTAGTCCTGGAAGCGAGTTTTAGGATGGTTGACTTTGAAAGGCAGATCCAAAGAAATCTTTGTGCATCCCAATGTACATTCAGAGGCAGTCCTCATGGGGGCACCTCAGGACTTCATGGAGACCATGACTTCCTGGGAGCTGTACCCTATTCTAACTGGGCTCACCCATGTAGCTGGTCATGCACTAGACCTTGTGTTTGTTTCTGGAGAAGTGGGGAGTGATCTGGAAATTCAGGATATATCCACCACCCCCATGTCATGGTCAGATCACTATCTGGTGATGTTGGACTTCCCGGTTCCACAACCCCTCATTAAAATTGTCTGCCCCAGGCAACTTATGGATCTGAATGGATTCCTGAACACACTTGGGGATTCTCTGGAGCAGGCCAAAGGCCACTCGGTCAAGACCCTGGTGGGTGGCTGGAATGCCGCAGTCACTGGGGCATTAGATCAGGTGGCTCCAAAATGCCCTCTCCCCCTAAACAGGGTTCGAACTGCACCATGGTTCAGTCCACAGTTACGAGCCCTGAAACAGGACATGAGACGGCTAGAGTGCTGGTGGTGGAAGTCTCTCTCCGAAGACGATCGGACACGGGCTAGAGCTCTATCTTCAGCCTGTCATGTGGCTATGAAGGCAGCAAAAAAGGAACACTATGCTGCCTCTATTGCGTCTGCCGAGTGCTGTCCCAGGAGGCTGTTCCAAGTGGTCTGGAGTCTGGTCAGTCCAGTTGCTCTGGAATCACTGGAGCATTCTAAGGCCTCCTGTGAGGCCTTGGCAAAGCACTTTGCAGATAAAATCGATCAGATCAGGAGTGTTATTCCATGCACCGTGGATACAGTTAGCGAGCGAGAGGCAGCCTGTGGCAAACGGGTTTTGTGGGATCAGTTCCAGCTTCTTCCTTCTGAAGAAGTGGACAAGGTGCTTTCATATGTAAACCTGAGCACCTACTTACTTGATCCTTGCCCATCTTGGGTTATTATGAGCTACAGAGAGAGATTGGGTGAGGGCATGAGGGCAGTGGTGAACACCTCCCTTGAGGAGGGAGTGACGCCATCAGCACTCAAGAAGGCAGTGATAAGACCGCTCTTAAAGAAGCCCTCCTTGGATCCCCAAGTTTTGAACAACTTTTGCCCAGTCTTGAATCTGCCATTTTTGGGTAGGGATGTACGAAAGTCACTTACCTTTCCGCGGATTATGTTGATGGTGGGGGGGGAGGCATTCCGTCCCTCCCCCCGGAATCCTCAACGGGGGGGAAGGCGATCCGTTCATCCCCCATGGAATCCTCCACAGCCGGCTGTGCTCCACAGCAGCTCCACGGAGCAGCTGGCCAGGCCCAGGCCAGAGCCATCCGCAGCCGGATTTCTGGCCACGGAGGGCTCTGGGTAAGAAAAAACAAAACAAAACCGCGTACGGAAATAGCAGCGGCTATGGCCGCCGACATTTGCGTTCCTTATTTTTGGCCGTCTTAATCTACGTAAATATTTACGTAGACTATGATGGCGAAAATAAAGGCGAATGCAAATAGCGTCGCGGGCACTATTTGTGTCCCTTTTTGATTCACCATTTTAGCCTACGTAAATATTTACATAGGCTAAAACGGCAAATCAAAAAGGGACACAAATAACACCCGCTAAGCTATTTGCATTACCCTTTATTTTCGCTGTCATAGTCTACGTAAATATTTACATAGGCTAAGATGGCCAAAAATAAGGAACGTAAATGGTGGCGGCCATAGCCGCCGCCATTTGCATACGCGTTTTTTGTTTTTTTACCCAGCCATGATAGGCTATGTAAATCTTTACGTAGCCTATCACATCTTGTAAAAAAAAGAAAAAAAAAGACAAGACTGCAAATGGCGGCGGCTGCAGCCTGTCGAAAGACCAGCCGTCGCAGCCACCGCCACCGGAGCCGCCGCCGGAGCCGCTGCCACCCAGAAGATCCACCCCAGGTAAGTCTCGTCCTGGGGGGGATCTGCGAGGTGGCGGGGGGTGGCAGGCCATTCCACCACAGAGTTCGGGGGGCCAAATGCACTGGCATTCGGCCTCATTGAGATCCGTGGTGGAATTCTCTGAAATCCCTATTTTTGGGCAAAATCATTGAGCGGGTGGTCTAGGGATGTCAGAGAATTTCACCATGAATCTCAGGGATGCCAAATGCCAGCGCATTTGGCCCCCCGAAATCGGTGGCAAAACGGTCTGCCACCCCCCCCCCGCCACCCCCCGGGACGGGACTTACCTTCGGTGAATCTTCCTGGCAGCGGCAGCTCCAGCAGTGGTGAGGTGGTGGTGCAGCAGTGGCGGCTGCGGAGGCCGGTCTTCCGACCAGATGCTGCCGCCACCATTTCCAGTTAAAAAAAAAAAAAAGTGATAGGCTACATAAAGATTTACGTAGCCTATCACGGCAAGATTTTTAAAAAACACCGTGATAGGCTACGTAAACATTTACATTTACGTAGCCTATCACGGCTGATTTAAAAGAGAAAAAAAAACCACGGGTACGCAAATAGCGGCACCCATGGGCGCTGCCATTTGCGTACACACGTGTTTTTTTCCTTTTAAATCAGCCGTGATAAGCTACGTAAACATTTATGTAGCCTATCATGGCTGACTGCAGGGACGCAAACGGCGGCAGCTACGGCTGCCGCCATTTGCGCACCCGGCCAGCCAGGATTCGGGGGGGGAGGGATGGAGCACCTCCCCCCCACTGCAAATGTCACCCTTCAAAAAGGTAAGTGACTTTCATACATCCCTAGTGGTGGTGATGCAGTTGAAGGCACACTTGGAAGAAGCTGATTATCTAGATCCATCTCAATTGGGCTTCAGGTGTGGGCATGAGACAGAAACAGCCTTGGTTGCTTTGGTGGATGATAAGAGGAGGGCTCTGGATAGAGGTGAATGCTCCTTCCTTGTTCTCCTCGACCTCTCAGCGGCTTTTGATACCATTGATCTAGGGATGTACGAAATTGCCCTTACCTATGTCCGCTGGGTTCCGCTGGGGGGGGAGGTGCTCCATCCCTCCCCCCGGAATCCTCGCCGGCCGGCTCGGCTCCACGGGGATTCCGCGGAGCCACCAGCCGGCTCGGCCAGCAGCTGGACATCCGGCCGCTGGCTAGTAGGGATGCAAATGTCGGCGGCCGTAGATGCCGCCGTTTGCATCCCTGTGGTCAGCCATGATAGGCTATGTAAATCTTTCGTAACCTATCACATCTGACTTGAAAAAAAACAAACGTGCGTACGCAAATGCGGATGCTATTTGCATTCCCCCTTATTTTCGCCATCTTAGTCTACGTAAATATTTACGTAAACTAAGATGGCGAAAATAAGGGGGAACGCAAATAGCATCCTCTATGCTATTTGCGTGCCCCTTATTTTTGCCGTAGTCTATGTAAATCTTTACGTAGACTACCCGTGCCCAAATAAGGAACGCAAATGGCGGCGCCCATGGGCACGCCATTTGCATATGCGCTTCCCCCCCCCCAAAGTCAGCCGTGATAGGCTACGTAAAGATTTACATTGTCTATCACGTTTTTTTTTTTGTTTTTTTTTACTTTACTTTTTTCTTTCGTGGCCAGAGAGGCGGGGAGCTTTCCCCGGCCAGAATTTCGGCGGCGAGGGATTTTGCTGGGGAGGGATGGGGCGCCTCCCCACCTGCCAAGAATTTTGGGGGGAGAAACAGAGCGCCTCCCTCCCCTGAAAAAAGCTGCAGGACCAGGTAAGGGACTTTCGTCCGTCCCTAGCTGTATGGGGAGGAATAAGCTGAAGCTGAACCCTGACAAGACTGAGGTACTTTTGGTGGGAGACAAGAGTAGGTTGGGGGATGTTGACCTGCTGTTGAATGGGGTACAGCTACCCTTGAAATTCCAGGTCTGCAACCTGGGTGTCATTTTAGACTCCCAGCTGTCCATGGAGGCTCAGGTGTCAGCTGTGAGCCAGACAGCATTGTATCAACTCCATCTGATATGGCAGCTGCTCCCCTACCTTCCCAACCATCTGCTCCCATCGGTAATACATGGCCTGGTCTCCTCTCATCTAGACTGCTGTAATGTGCTCTACGTGGGGCTACCCTTGAAGATGGTTTGGAAGCTGCAGCTGGTACAAAACTAGGGGTGGACAAAAGTCACTTACCTGTCCTCGAAGGACGTTCGCGGTGGGGGGGAGGCGCTTCGCTGGTCCTCCTGCGAAGTTCAGGCCGGGGGGGGAGGCTTCCTGCCTCGGCCCGGCCGAAATTCAGGCCGGGCGGGAGGCTTCCCACCTCGCCCAGCCGCGAACGCGAAAGTTTAAAAAAAAAAAAAACGCCCCCTGATAGGCTACGTGACGATTCACGTAGCCTATCATGGCTAGATCTGCAAAGTCAGCTGTGATAGGCTACGTCAATCGTCACGTAGCCTATCACGGGTGACTTTAAAAAAAAAAAAAAAAGCGCGTACGCTAATGGCGGCCCCCATAGGGAGCCGCCATTCACATTCCTTATTTAGTCGCTGTAGTCTACGTAAATGTTTATGTAGACTAGGGCGAAAATAAGGGCAACGCAAATAGCGTTGCCCTTATTTTCGCCGTAGTCTACGTAAATCTTTACGTAGACTACAGCGACCAAATAAGGAACGGGAATGGCGGCTCCCTATGGGGGTCGCCATTATCCGTACACACTTTTTTTTTTTTTTTTTTAAGTCACCCGTGATAGGCTACGTGACGATTGACGTAGCCTATCACGGCTGACTTTGCAAATCTAGCCGTGATAGGCTACGTGAATCCTCATGTAGCCTATCAGGGGGCGTTTTTTTTTTCTTTCATTGCAATGGCGGCAGCGGCAGCCGGTCGAAAGACCGGCTGCCGCTCCCGCCCCGCTTGAACACCCGCCGAACCGCCGGCCGGACCCGCCGCCCGGAGGGACATTCGGCGAAGGTAAGTCCCGTCCCGGGGGGGGGTGCGGGGGGCGGGGGGGGGTTCGGAGGATTTCTCCCCGAAACTTGTTCGGGGGGGCCAAACACGTTGGGGAGAAATCCTCCGCCAACCCTATACAAAACGCGGCGGCTGGCCTGATTAAAGGTAGCCGCCGGCGTGATCACATCACTCCAGTACTGAAGGAGTTGCGCTGGCTACCAGTTGTTTTCCGGCCAAATTCAAGGTGTTGGTTTTGACCTTTAAAACCCTATATGGTTTTGGCCCAGCCTAACTCAAGGAGCACCTCCAGCAACACCAGACAGGCTGCTCAACAAGATCAGCCTTGGATGGCCGTCTCTCTGTCCCATCAGCCAGGTGAGCTAGGCTGGTGAGGACAAGGGAGAAGGCCTTCTCTGTGATAGCCCCCACTCTGTGGAACTCCCTCCCTAGGGAACTCTGCCATGCCCCCGCTTTAATGAGCTTCCACCACACACTGAAAACTTGGTTATTCAGGCAGGCATTGGGATGGGTTAGGGTATTTTTAAATAAAGTTTAATGTGTAATTTTAATGTTTTAAAATTACTGCTGTACATCTGACTGGCCAGATGGGTGATTAAGAAAATAAATAAATAAATAAATATCTTTAGTTTGCTGGCTCCACCCTCTGTTTCCCAGGGCCTGGGGATCACTCAGGAGTCCCAGAAACTCTATTTCCTCCTCCTCCTCCTCTGTTCAGACACACCCTCCTCTTAAGTACATGGCTACTGCTTTCTATTGGTTGCAATCCATTCACTGTTCAGCCATATTTTACCCTGTTCTTTCTCCATCACTCACCTGTAACCTCAAGTCCCATCCCTCTCCATCCATGGTCTCTATTTTCAGCAGCTGTGTACTCAGGTACTGATCATTGCTTCCTTCTTGATTTTTTTTTAAAAAGAAGGATAAATGGCTGTATTTTATTACCCAAGAATATTACATTGGTGGCATGAAATAGAGACGTGTCTGAAGCTAAAGATCATAGTGTATTATGAGAGGATTTTAGAAAGTGTTATTCAACTATATATTGATTTAGTTGTTTATATAGTCAAGAGCCGCACACACATATTGAATTCTGCTATGATAACAGGATTCTAGGCTGCAGCTAAATGAGATGGCAAGAGGTCTATGATCTCTGGAGGAGAGGAGGGATTAATTATTTCCTTCATGCCATTTTTTTCTGATCCAGATCTCTCACTCTCTCTTGGTGTTCATAGATGGGTATCAATATGGTACCTATAGGTATTGGCTCACAGGGATAATTGCAGCTCCAGCAGAGATTTGGATCAGAAATCATGGTACATTGCCCTCAAGGGACATAGTTTCATAGTTAGGGATGTGTGTTTTTAATGTTGATGGTCTGATCAAGGATATCCTGCCAAAACATCTAGTTTGGCCATCATTGTTATTGTTGTTGTTGTTATTATTATTATTATTATTATTTTCATTTCTATACTGCCCAATAGCCAAAGCTCTCTGGGCAGTTAACAACAATTCGCAATACAGCAAACAAAATATTAACAACAGCAACAACAATTTAAACAACTAAGAACAATTTCAATAAAATACTAAACCCATTCAGACAGCTGGCATAAATGCTCCATCATATGCCATTAAATGCCTGGGAATAGAGGACAATCTTAACCTGGCACAGAGAAGGTGACAGTGTTGGTGCCAGGTGAGCCTCAGTGGGCAATCATTCCATAATCAGGGAGCCACCACTGAAAAAGCTCTCTCCCTTGTTGCCAACTTCCAAGCCTCCTTTGGACGTGGCACTCAGAGGAAGGTCTCAGATATCGATTGTAGTGTCAGGCAGGTTCATGTCAGGAGAGTCATTAGAGTTCTTTGAGCTTCTTGTAAGTCACAGTGTATCATATCCCTTCTTCACATACAGTTCCTTTGACAGAATTTAGGGAAGTATGAGAAATATGTTTCAGTTCCTTTTTTTAAAATCAGGATTTACCCAGTACACTCTTTCTGGACTGAACACAGGCTTGAATGCAATCTGTAGCTGAAGTCTGTACGTTTCCAGACTTGCAGTGTGATTCACAGTTGTTGTTTTTAAAAGTTCAACAGCAGGCATACATTTGAAAGATGTTCATGAAAAAATGTATTTCTTTCTTTTGAAAAATGCATACAAATATGCTTTATTCGGTAGGAGCAGAATGCATGTATTTCAAAGATGTGCACAACTGATGCATGTGGCCTTCAAGCTGCAGATTGTGCACATCTGCTTTCAGCAGTGGGGGACAGCTCCTTTGGCACTGGTGACTGCCATGTTGTTTTGTCCCAGAATGCCCCAGAATGTCCCAGAATGACATTCTGTCCAGGTTATTGGAGGTTAAGTAAATGGTGGCAAGCTAGGCTGCTGAAAGTGAAAGTAGTTGTGAAATAAGAAACCAGTTGCACAATAAAATCTCTCTCTCTCTCTCTCTCTCTCTCTCCCCCTTTGTGTGTGTGTATCAGAGAGAGAGAGAGAGAGAGGGGGAGGGAGGGAGGGAGGGAGGGAGAAGAAAAAGAAGAAGAAGAAGAAGAAGAAGAAGAAGAAGAAGAAGAAGAAGAAGAAGAGACTTTGCAAAAGCCATCAGCAAACTTCCTTTCATTGCATTCATCACACTCCAAATCTATGTACATTCCTGGTAAGATTTGAAAGGAAGCCATCCATTGTCAATCCTGGATCATGTAAATGTGAATCCAGTTGCTGTATTGTCTCAGATAAATTATTACCTTTGAAAGACCTATTTTACTAAAGAGAAATTCACTTACAAGTCTAAGAATACACACCTCTGATACAGTGGCCAGGGGGTGGGGGGTAAACGAGAGACCCTGCATGTGATTTAGAAACCACAGATCCGCAATCATGCCAAAGAAGCACAAGCAACCCATTTTAAAATATTTTAATTCTGATAGCTAAAACCTTTTTCACTTGGAATTATTTTCTATAGAGCAACTATCAAAATTGAAGACATCAGTAGAAAGAGAGAACCTCTGGATCCACAGACAATATTCTAACACCCATGGAGTTAATCTGGAATAATAATTTCATTATATACTCTGGATTTTTCTTTCTTTCTTTTGAAAAAGCAGCTCTTGCATATGCCACACTTCAAAGAATTCTTCCATCCTGAACATTCCTGAAACTATCACCTTGGCTCCAAGCATTTATCTGAAATCCCAACTGCATTGCCAAAAAAGGTGAAAGCGGAAACATTTAACAGTTTTAAAACCTACCTCTGTGAACACAAACACACACATGGAAAAGAGACTTAGAAGAAGTGAAATTTTGCTTGAGAATAAAAGGCAATCAAATCTGACTTCTTAAGAGATAACTGTAGTAATGCAAAACAGACATTTTCCTTCTTAATGCAAATTCAATACCTTTCGTTCAACTGATCCTAAGACCAGGCCTTTTCATTAAGGATTATCTGTCTCCTTTGCACAGACATTATTGAAGATTAATGTGTTTAATAAAAAAGCCACATGTAAGGATCAAACAAAGAATTGTGTTGCTAAGACAGGGCAACCAACTTCTTTTATGTGGAATAGCAATGTTTCCATGTGCTCCTAATCCAAAACAGGTGATTGCATTGTTTAACAGATAGCTGTTTGTTATATTGGAATGTGAGCTCAGAAAAGATGAGGCCTGCGTGCTTCCTGGCAAGTCAAGTGAGAGATTTACAGAGTTGCTTTCACCCCCACCCCAGGGCAAGATGTTGCTATGGAAAACAACAACAACAACAACAACAACAACAACAAGAACACCCTGAGAGGCAAGGTATTCCATTGTGAGCGGAGATGGGTCAAAGAAGAATCAGACAACAAGGCTTGGGTTGAAATTTGGGCCACATTTATTAAAATATCTGCAAAGGGGAACCTAGGACAGGCATCTTCTCGGGCAAAAGCACACCCAGCCTGAGCGGTGGCGTCGATCTCGCCCCTTCTGGGGGAGGTAGACCTTCCCCTGTCACCCCCTCCCGGTGCCGCACAACATCTGGGTGAGTGAGGAGGGTTGGTCTCCCAGGCAACCCTTATCCCGCACAACCCGTTCGGGGGGCCTCAGGCATCACCTGTCACCATAAGGTGCTTCTGCATGCACACCATCCCTAATCCCTTTCTGCTTTTGCCCATCCTAACCGCCACAGGAGTCACAAGCCTAGTGCTTGTGAACTCCCCCCACCTGCGCAGAAGGACTTCCCGCAGGCCCCTTTGCAGATCAGACAGAAATGTGCTATTCCCTACATTAGACAGGTGGACCGCGTCCTGCCTGTAATGCTCCCTCCTTGTCCAAAGAATTTCCTGTGGGTGGTGCATCCATCACCCTGTTCACATAGGCCATAAGCCATTTATCTGTTCACTTTCTGATACGCCCTGCCAATGGCAACGTCGTTCTGAGCCTTCCAATTGATCCAGGGAGCAGTGAGAATTGTAATGGCTACTTCTGGCCAGGTATGCCGAACCACCTGCATGTTAATCAAGGCTTGTTCGATCGGGTCCTTGCCTGGCTTACAGCCCAAGTCATTCCTTCCATCGTGCAGCACCTGGACCTGCAGAGGAAGACTGACCAAACCTTGGTGGAACAGGGTGAGGAGGGGGGGGGACTCCCACTGCATGTTCCATCTGCCAAGCCACTGGATCGTAGCATGTTGGGTAGCGGAAACTAAGATCCGAAGGCTGGTGTAGAACCATACGTGCAGCCCAAAACACCATACTGTGCCTGCATAAGAGAACCCGTACCAGCGTACGTCAAGTCCGACAGTCTGAGGAAGAAAATATAAGGGCAAGCAAAGGGAAAATTGCAACAGAAAGGAAGTGGTCAAATTGTGAGGGCCCTGCTGGAATGCTTCGAACTGCCATCATCCCACCACCATAACTTGCCTGTGAGAGACACCAGAAGTGGCTGCCTTGAGGACCACTCAATACCAAAGAGGGTTCCTATCGAAAATTACCTGGCCTAGCATGCTAGAACTGATGTGGTAGCGGCCCAACTGACATTTTGTTAATAGTGAACTGTCGGACTGACAAGACAAGGGTCCCTCCCAGACCCAGTATCCCAGTAAAACCTGTGATGACCCTGACGGGCATTAACCTCTGAATGGGTAGGTGGAGTACAGTGGGAAAGACCTGTACATCGTAGTATCTGAAGGCCCTTCTGGACAAACCAGATAAGGAACCCAAAACAACCCTGAAAATCCCAAGGGCCCCGAAGAGAGCCGTTAAGGCTGCAGTGTGGGACAGTGAAACGCCATATGGGGAGGGGCAAATGGAGGGCCATTATCTCAGAACCCAAGAAGGGAATCTGGAGAGAGAGGGTGCCCAGAATCTGCTAAAAGGTGGAGGCGGCCGTGCCACCACCTCATGGTGGATGCCTGGTACTGAAAGCTGACTTGGTGTCAGTAACTCCCCTTGTTGTGGCCAAGAAGACTAAAAAAAATGGCCAGCTTGCCCCTCCTGGCTCTAGCAGATATCCCCCTTATTCCTCAAAGAGATGCAGAATTGCAGCAAGGCTCTATAGGGAAGGGCCATGAGTCCTGACTGATGTTTGCTCCTAAGGCGTGGGACCGCATACCTGCCATAGGTAGCACCGGTACGTAGAGCTATGTAATTTAGGATAACATGTTCAGCTTCGGTATGCTGGTCCCATGTAGTCTTGCAAGGATGGGACCTAGTAACAGACACACCCATGAGGGTAAGGACCAGAACCTGTTGATCTGATTCCATGACAAAGCATTGGCAACTGGGTGTGCCAAAACCCAGCACATGGTGGGCCCATAACCAGATGTAGACACCCAGACACTGGGGCATGGAAGCTCTGCCCAGTGACATGATCCCCGATTTCTGTGGGATAGGGACTCAGTAACTCGCACAGTGGCCATGTTGTCGTACAAAGAGGGTTAACGACTTGGCTATGAGGTCGGCCCCAATGTGTACAGCTAGGTGAATGGGGAAGAACTCCAGAAGGCTGGTCCTGATGAATTCCGGTGGTGGCCCAACTCTCAGGCTGCTGCCCGGGGCACCACCAAACCAGCTGTTCGATTCTGAAACTCAGGGTACCAGCAGCACCCAAGAAGATCTGCGGGTTGGTGTTGAGGAGCAGCTCGCGCCACTGGGAGGAGATGCCATTAAAATCCCACAATATCGAAGCTGTACCCACATATCCAGACGCACAGCGGATGTGACCTTGGTCCGATGGTGCGGCCACTGCACTCCCTGCATTGTCGAACAGAGCTGGCACAGGAAGGCATGGCAAGGGACCACTACCCTACCGGGGAGATTGAAAAATTGCCCTACAACTTCATACAAGGGCCCCCAAGGGAGACCCTAGGGAGATGTAAAACCACTTGGAGTCGGCCTGAAGGCCAGAGATTTGTCTGGGGGGGGGGGAGAGAACATTGCCCAAGGGTATTAAACTTGATTCCACAGAATGTAATGCAGCATACAGGCCCATTGTCCTGTGGGCAAAAGTGACACCGAGGTCAAAAGGGAAGGGAACAAATGCTTTGATTAAGTGAAAACACTGCCCCCGCCGCTGGACTCCATGTAGCAACTTGCCCAGCAGGGACCAGGGGTCAGTCTCCCAGACCGAGACAACCATATCTTCGAAAGAGGTGTTTCGTACAGGGCACAGACACCCAGGGGTCTCATCATGAACGGGCTGGCCTACGGGAAAGAGAGGCTATGGATTAGCCTGGACTCCCAAAGGGATGTCATGGGGGGTAGCATTTTAAAAACCGAAGGAGCAGCACCCTTCTGACCAGGCTGGGGCCCAATGGAAGGGGCAGTAACCTGCTACAGGCTTCCCACAGTCTTGGCCCCCCCTAGGGGGGGACCCTGCCACCCCCGGGCTATTGGACAAGAGGTGGATGGGTGCTATCTGCTACCAAGGGAGTACACGTGACAGAAAATGGCAATGGTTTGGGAGCATGTGACCATGGGGCTGTACTCACAGCTCAGCATGCAGTGCTGAACCACTGGGCCCGCAATAGGTGGAGGCCACTGTCAGACCTATTGCCGCAATCCGGCAGGGAAGGAGACATAACTAGTAGCCCAAAGGCCCTGGTCTCTCAAGTCCCAGCACATAGAAGATTATTAGCGGCCCTTCCACGGAAGGCCTCAACATAAGTCAGCCATGCCACTCCTAAGGTGAAGGCCAATTGCAGAAGAAGCAGCCCAGATGGGCATTGCTCCTCTCATGGGATTAGCGAAAGGACCTAGCATTGCCACGTATGTGGGCATCTGGGCGTGTGGAGGTAGGGACAAGAGATCCTAAGTTAACCCTGCAGGACTCAGCCAGACACTAGCGAAAGGGGAGTGAAGTGGCTGGGGCCGCATGTTGCCCGGGAGTCATATGTAGGGGGTGTGGTTGTCTCACCCATATCCGAGGCAGCCATGCCAGGGTCCCTTGTAAGTAGGGGGGATGCTGCTGCTTGCGGTGCTGCTAACAGGATGCCCCAGGAGGGTGAACTGCCTCAAATGGTGGTGTGCCGCCTGGGAGACCCTGCGAAGACAGGGTGTAGCCTCAATGGTGTGCAGGCGCAATGGATTGGGGGCCGCAACGCCCTGGTCCCCAGCGGACAAGGTGAATGATGCTACTTGCATCGCTGCTGGTGGAGCTGCCTCAGGTGGGTGGGCTGCCTCCAGCGATGGTGTGCTGCCAAGGTGAGCCGGCGAAGAAGAGGTGGAGGTCGCAGTGGCGCCCAGACGCACTGCAGACAAGGTGGCTGGGCGATGCTTCTATGGCATCCAGATGCACTGAACCCACTGTGGCCATGTTCTGATCCCCAACCAGCAAAGAGGATGGCATTGCTTGGGTGACAGGGGATGAGGAAGTTGCAGGAGGAAAGAGCCCCTCTGGGGGCAGTGGGCTCTCGAGAATAGCCAGTGAAGAGGAGGTGGAAGCTCCAACGGCATCCAGACGTGCTGAAATAGAAAATAGCAGCATTGGGTCTGCTGTCGCGTCCTTTCAGATTGGACCGCCGTGGTTTTTTTAGGCCTGGCCAGGGGAGGGGGAGGGATTCCTGAGGAACGCTCAGCAGCCTCCAGGCGAGCAAGGATTAAGGACAGGACTGGGCCTGCCTCCACCTCAGACCAGGAGTTGGGCCCAGGCTGAGGTCTCTTGGAGGGGGGGCATGGGGCCCTACCCTTCCCCCTCCTTCCCCCATGGCCCCTCTTCGGGGTCATGATGTACGAAGGTGGAGTTCAGGGTCGGTGCTTGGTACAAGGCTGCCAGAGGCCTAGCAGCAGGGAAGATAAACAAGGACCTAGGTCCCAGTGCAATACTCCAACCACTACGTGGCCAATCCCTGTAAGCACAAATGCAGGCAGGGGTGTAAACCCACAGGAGGGGAGATCCTAGAGAGGGCTAACCAGCAGGACCTCATGTCAACCAAGGGAGCACCTATAGCTAGGGATGTCAGAGAATTCTGCCACGGATCTCAGTGAGAAAGAATGCCAGTGCATTTGGCCCCCTGAACTCCGTGGCGGAACGGCCTGCCACCCCCGCTGCCCCCCGCGGATCCCCCCCGGGACGAGACTTACCTGGGGCGGATGTTCCGGACGGTGGCGGCTCCAGCAGCGGCTTCGGCGGAGGCAGCGGCTGGTGTTCCGACTGGCTGCCACCACCGCCATTTGCAGTCTTTTTTTTCTTCTTCCCCCATTCGTGATAGGCTACGTAAAGACTTACGTAGCCTATCACGTCTGGGTTAAAAAAGGAAAAAAAAACGCGTACGCAAATGGCGGCAGCTACGACCGCCATTTGTGTTCCCTATTTTTGGTTGTCTTAGTCTACATAAATATTTATGTAGACTAAGATGGCGAAACTAAGGGGGAACGCAAATAGCGTAGTGGATGCTATTTGCGTTCCCCCTTATTTTCGCCGTCTTAGTCTACGTAAATATTTACATAGACTAACACCGTGAAAATAAAGGGGAACGCAAATAGTGTCTGCTACGCTATTTGCGTTCCCCCTTAGTTTCGCTGTCTTAGTCTACGTAAATATTTACGTAGACTAAGACAACCAAAAATAGGGAATGCAAATGGTGGCGACCGTAGCCGCCACCATTTGGGTATGTGTTTGTTTTTTTTTTAACTCAGACGTGAAAGGCTACGTAAGTCTTTACGTAGCCTATCATGGCTGAATACAGGGACGCAAACGGCGGCGGCTACAGCTGCCGCCATTTGCATCCCTGCTAGCCAGCGGCCAGATGTCCGGTTGCTGGCAGAGCTGGCTGGCGGCTCTGTGGAATTCCCACGGAGCGAAGCAAGCCGGCCAGGATTCCAGGGGGAGGGACGGAGCACCTCCCCTGCCCCAGCGGAACCTGGCAGAGCCAAGTAAGGGGGGTTTCGTACATCCCTACCTATAGCCCCTTACTGTAGGGCGGAGGCAGGCCGAGGGTCTGAGTGGGCCAAATGCTTGGCAAGCGCAGGCAAGTCACTGCCCACCACCCTTAGGTAGGGCAACACCAAGGATGAACGGCCAGTAGGACTGCCAGATATGAATGGGGGGGGGGTAGAGATGGCAAGCACAGAGCGCGTTGCATGGGAAAAGGTATTGCATTATATATATTCATTATTTATTATTATTTATTATTTATTGCATTTATATACCGCCCGTTTACCTCTTGCAAGGAGCCCAAGGCAGCTTACATTATCCTCCTCCTCTCCAATTTCACACCAACCACCCTGTGAGGTAGGTTGGGCTAAGAGTCTGTGACTGGCCCAAAGTCACTCAGTGTGCTTCCATGGCCGCGTGCGGACTAGAACCGGGATCACCCGGCCCCCAGTCCAATACACTCACCACTACACCACACTGGGTCTCGATTGCTGAAATGCTGATGCCCCTACAGCAGTTAGAACATCTGCTGAAAGGAGCAGGGCCATGCACCATGGCAGCCAGCGGGCGGGGAGGTGAGGAGCGCACGAGCTGCCAAGGGAGGGCCGGTGCACCCGACAGTGCAGCAACAGGGCTGTGCATCCCGGCGAGCCGGAGGCGAGGGGCGGGCGCACCGCAGCAGCGAGCGCCGGTGCCCCCGGAGCCGCAGCCAGACCCAGTGAGAGACCGCGCCTCCCAGCGAGCTGGAGGCGGGGGGTTCATGTGCTGCAGCCCATGAGCATCGGCGCCCCTGGAGGCGCAGCAAGCACCAGCGAGAGGGCTGCTCCCCCCAGCGAGTAGGAGGCGAGGGGCATGCGTACCGCAGCAGCGGGTGCCAGTGCCCTCGGAGCCGCGACCAGACCCAGGGCGGGGCCGCGCCTCCCGGCAAGCTTGAGGCAGGGGGCGCACATGCCACAGCCACAAGTGTCGGTGCCCCCGGAGGCACAGCAAGCGCCAGAGAAAGGGCCACCCGCCCGGCAATCCAGAGGCGAGGGGCGCACACGCCGCAGCTGCGAGCGCCAGTGCATGCAGCGCAGCAGCGAGGCTGGCACCCACGAGGCACGGCAGCCGCCGGCAGGAAAAAGTCGCATCCCCCAATGAGCCAAGAGGCAAAGGGCATGTGCGCCACTGAAGCGAGCACCAGAGCCCCCAGAGGTGCGGCGAGCACCGGCGGCACCAGGACAGGCCACAGGCATGCCGGCTGCAATCTCAGTGGGAACAATGGACGGTTCTGCTGAAAGCCAGGAGTCGGTCGTTGCTTCCAGGTAGGGTTGGCGGAGAATTTCTCCCCGAAACTTTGGGGGGCCGAGCGCCAATGTGTTCGGCCCCCAGAACAAGTTTTGGGGAGAAATTCTCCACCCCCCCGCCCCACCCCCGGGATGGGACTTACCTTTCCCGAATGTCCCTCCTGGCGGCGGGTCCCAGCGGCAGATCGTCGGGTCTTCATCACGGGCGGGGGCGGCAGCCGATCTTTTGACCGGCTGCCGCCGCCGCCATTCCAATAAAACTAAAAAAAAAACCCGCCCCCATGATAGGCTACGTGACGATTAACGTAGCCTATCACAGCTAGATTTGCAAAGTCAGCCATGATAGGCTACGTAAATCGTCACGTAGCCTATCACGGGTGACTTTAAAAAAAAAAAAGCGCGTACGGATAATGGCGGCCCCCATAGGGAGCCGCCATTCGCGTTCCTTATTTGGTCGCTGTAGTCTACATAAAGATTACGTAGACTACGGCGAAAATAAGGGCAACACTATTTGCGTTGCCCTTATTTTTGCCGTAGTCTACGTAAAGATTTACATAGACTACAGCGACCAAATAAGGAACGCGAATGGCGGCTCCCTATGGGGGCCGCCATTTGCGTACGCGCTTTTTTTTTTTTTAAAGTCACCCGTGATAGGCTACGTGACGATGTACGTAGCCTACCATGGCTGACTTTGCAGATCTAGCCGTGATAGGCTACGTTAATCGTCACGTAGCCTATCACGGGGGCATTTTTTTTTTTTTTACTTCTTATTTCGCAGCCGGGCGAGGCGAGGCACCTCCTCCCCAGCCTGAATTTCAGCCGGGCGTGGTGGGAAGCCTCCCCCCCGGCCTGAATTTCGGCTGGGCGAGGCAGGAAGCCTCCCCTCCTGGCCTGAACCTCGGGGGGAGAGCAGCAAAGCACCTCCCCCCCACCCCGAAAAGCTGCGAGACCAGGTAAGTGGGTTTCATGCACCCCTACTTCCAGGTCAGTCTCTCAAGCCGCGAGAGCGAGAGAGCTGGCTTGGAGGGGGCGCAGAGCTTAAGAGGGCTCTGCCGACTCCTCCCCTGCTTGGTGGTCCCATAGGGGGGGCACCCATTAGGCAGCAGCCACCTCTTCTCACCCCACCCACCCGCAACGTCCCCCCCCCTTTTGCCAGACAAGCTGGAGCCGGGGTTAGGGCACTTCTGTTGCCATAACGGTCCATTAAGAACGATGCACACTTATCCGAAATCCAGTTTTCTTCCAGACTGTGCTATTCATGCAGAAGACATTTTTCTGCTATTTACACTTCAGATTTTCCTCTTTGATTTGATGAAGAATAATTAAGGAAAATGAAAACAGCATTTTTTGTTTGCTTGCTTGTTGAGCTGAATGCATAAAGGTGCCAGATAATACATTATCCCTTCAATATAAAATCTCAAATCATCTATCCATCCATCCATCCATCTATCTATCTATCTATCTATCTATCTATCTATCTATCTATCTATTCTATGTTCTATCATCTATCTATAGATATAGATAGATATTCAAGATCTAAAAGTGCAGAAGAATGTCATAGGAACAAGCTGGTTGCCTGGAGTGACATTTAAAAAATATATATATAGAGAGAGAGAAAGCTGGGGTACAAAATCGTGTGTGTGTGTGTGTGTGTATGTGTAAAGTCTTACACAGCTTGGGACCACAATACCTGATGGAGCGCCTCTCCCGACATGAACCTACCTGTATACTATGCTCAACATCGAAGGTCCTCCTCCGGCTGCCTACTCTGAGGGAAGCTCAGGAGATGGTGACAAGGGAGAGGGCCTTCTCGGTGATAGCCCCCAAATTGTGGTATGATCTCCCCGACAAGGCTCACCTGGCTCCAACATTGTTTTCTTTTCAGAGCCAGGTTAAGACCTTTCTCTTCTCCCAGGCTTTTGGCAGCATATGATAAGTTTTAATTGATCCTGGAATGACATATGGACGGTTATGGTTGTCTGCTTTGAGATTGCTTGTTGAAGTTGTTTTAGGTATATGTTCTTGTACATTGTTCTGTTCATGTGTTTTTTATGGAATTGGCTTTTAAAATCTGTATATTGTATGTTTAAATGTTTTAATCTTTGTAAACTGCCCAGAGAGCTTTGGCTATTGGGTGATATAGAAATGTAATAACTAAATAACTAACTACAGAAAGAAAGAACAACACAACAAACCCTTCTCCTTCCAAGTAGAAAACCAACACTTTTGGAAAAAAACTTTATAATAACTTTCTCTGATATGTTCTTTTTTACCTGCAGGGTGCTTTTTACACAAGTGTGTGGGTGGCATACAAGATGTATGTGGAAGTCCAGTTTGCATACTTCTCCCCCTTCATTACGGGGGGGGGGGGATTGTGCTTGGTGGAAGCTATGCTAATATAGCACATCTGATTTGCATGTACTCAAATTAGCACAGCCTTGCCACCAGACTTCCTGTGATGATCTTGTCCATTACAATGCTCACCGTGAATTCATGACATAACTTTGTGCATCGTGATGAAAATTCTGCCTCCCAAACATAATCACCTAATTGATTTTACTCCCTCTCTACCCTGAGTAGTTCTAAGTAAGGCATAAAAACACCCATTACTAAGAAAAATGGCATAAAGCTATAATGATTCCCATTACCGTCTATTTCTTAGTCTGTCCTGTGAAGTACAGTGGAAGCAAACCTAATTAAATCTTATTTTATGAGTAACAGATAAGAAAGAAGAGAGTGGCAGAGAGAATAGGTAAGAACTTAGTGGTACAAAATAGGCTTTGCTAGCCTGGAGAGGCAGTGAAGTGAAGTATTACCTAGTCCCATAGGCAGAGAAGCAGCGAGTACCTGACAGTCAGAGGGCTACAATCACAGCACCTGGAACAAGAAAGCAAAGCTGAACAAGGGCCCAGCACAACAACTAATTGGTTGCTGTCCAAAATGCTTTCCAAGTAGAAGGGCCCATCTGCTGGGTATTCACAGCAATGGCATAAAGACAAGGCTTCTGGAAGGGTGACTGTTTTGACCTGGACTGATGATCTCAGTATCGTGAAGCATATTAAATATGGATGTCAGAGAATTCCGCGACAGATCTCGGTGAGGCTAAATGCCAGCGCATTTGGCCCCCCGAAAACCGTCGTGGAACGAAAACCCCCGCTCCCCACCCCACGAAAGGCGTGCGGGACGAAGTGCCCGCCGCTCCCACCCCACGAAAGGCATGTGAAACGGAGCACTTACCTGCTCCAGTCCACGCTGCTGTGCGAATGGCGGCCGTCCTGAGGCCGCCATTCGCTTCCTCCTTCTTCAGCTGTGATAGGCTACGTAAATACTTAACGTAGCCTATCATAGCTAATGCAGGGACATCATTTGTGTCCCTGGGGAGGCTGTGGTAGGCTATGTAAGTATTTACGTAGCCTATCACAGCAGGCGGGGGGGGGGAAACCCCAGCATACGTAAATGGCGGTAGCCACTGGGTACACTGGGTTTTTTCCCCCCCTGCCGTGATAGGCTACGTAAATATTTACATAGCCTATCATGGCAAGGGGAAAAAAACCCAGTGTACGCAAATGGCGGCAGCTACCACCGTTTGCGTACACTGGGGTTTTCCCCCTGCCATGATAGGCTATGTAAATATTTTCATAGCCTATTACGGCTCACTACAGGGACGCAAATTATGGCGGCTACGACAGCCGCCATTTGCATCCCTGCAGGGCTGCCCAGCAGCCAGTTGTCCGGCTGCAGGCGGCCGGAGCTGGCCGGCAGCTCCATGGCTTGGCCGCGGAGCAGAGCCGGCCAGCCAGGATTCTGGGGGGAGGCACAGAGGGCCTCCCCCCTGGCGAAGAGTACTGGGGGAGGGACAGAGCGCCTCCTCCCACCTGCGGAAACTGGCGGAGCCAGGTAAGCGGGGTTTCGTACACCCCTAATATTAAAAGAAAACAAACAAACAAAAATGAGCACACAAAATGGATGTATGCTCCAGTTCTGAGATGTTTCCTTGATAGAGCCAAGCCAAAATAAATAAATAAACAAACAAATAAAAAAATCACATTTTTTTTTCCATTTGGAAGCAAAAACTCTGGGGTTGGGGAGGACCATAAAATCTCCCTGCTGCATACCTTTGTCACTGTTGTCACCTCCTGGTTTTTTGGCCCAGGTGATGGCAGGGATTGTGCTCCTGGGAATCCAAGCTGTTGACAGGTGACATTTCCCCTATCACAAGTCCCAGAGTGAAGACAGAAAACATTGCTCTCACTTTGATTTGGATTCCTGATGATATCACATCAGGACATGTTGTCAACATGAAGCAATCAGAGTGAAGAAAATGCTTTCTGCCCTCAATCTGGTGCCTTGTGTGTGTGTGTGTGTGGGGGGGGAGTGTCACTTGCCAGCAACTGGGAATGTAACTTGGAGCGTGATCACTGATGGTAAGTTCGCCCCACACTTCCCCTAAATTGATTTGAGCATTATATATTAAGCCAAGAGCAGGTCTTGGAAACCTGCTGAGAATATTCTCATAGGAAGTTTTTATATGGAATAAAACCTTTGGTCCATTCTGCTCTCACGGGTGCAAAACCTGTGGCCCATGGGTCACATATAGGCCCACAAGCCCTTAACTATAGCCCTCACAGGTGCTCTGACCTCCCCTCACACTGCTGAATTCCACCTCCCATGGTTTTCTCACAGCAATGGGGGAAGACAATTCTGTGTCAGGATCACAGGATGGAGAGAAGGCACCCCACTCCCTCCCCCAGTGATCTTCATACAGATCGCTCTTTATCTGCTGCGAAAGCAACCTATATGAGAAGTCCCCAGTTCCTGAGCCAGTATCACATGAAGCCCTCAGGGAAGAAAAGATTGTGCACGCCTGGTCTGTATTGACTATCAGTGGCTCTCCAGGGTCTCAGGCAGGAGTTTATTTCAGTCCTACCTGGAATTGGCAGGGATTGGACTGGGGACCTTTTTGTATGCAAAGCTTGTCCTCTGTCATTGAGCTGTAGGGCTTCTTCACATGGAGCTTTTATCCTGCAATTGAGATTGGTTACTCATGGAAGTTTACAGGCCCTTTAGTTGACGTCATCAATCTTCAGGGCGTCTCCTGCGCTAAATGACCTTTATTCCATTTGTTAAAAGATCCGAGATAATGAGCTGTCAAATTACAGTGCTTGAGTTCCCCTTCAGTTCCCTTGTAAAAAGAGGAAAACCCACAATAAGAGGAGCTAGACCACAGCACCATCTAGTGGCTGTATAGTGAAACATATGGAAGACTCAGATAAGGGGGGGAAAGGGGAGAAGGAAGCATGTGTAAAGGAAGTCTGTCATGATCCTGCATTTAAAATGGAAGCAGTAATTCCATTATGGTTTCAGTCGGAACAACCAGAACTCTGAAGGAGCTATCTGAGCTGCTGAACCCATTTCGGTCATGGTCATGGCAGGGATGGGTATCAGGGGTGGGGGCCAGTGATGGGGATGCGGGGGTGGTCTAGAGGGAACTTGGTTAGGGGCTCCAGGCTGGGGGGCAGTTGGGGGGGGTCATACCTAGGTCTCTACAGTGAGGCTCATGGCCAATCTAACTGGTAGGGTGGAAATGGGGGGCACTGGAGGAGGACCCAAGGGTACCGATTTTGCCATTCACAAGCGTATTGCTTGTGTATGCTACACTGTGTATTGCTACACTGTTCAACGCCCAGGCCCCCTCCTAGACATTTTCAGAATAACAACACAGAGAAAGCAGTTTGCAGCGGACCACTTATTGAAAGCAACACACGGGAAACTAAGGCAGCAGGCAATTAAAGTCAATGACTACAAGAGAGTGAGTGAGTTTGGGTTTCATAATCACAGCATACTAAGTTCACAGAAACAACAGAGAGAAGGCGTATTTCTGTCTGTCTGTCTGACTGACTGACTGACTGACTGTCTTTCTTTCTTCTTCATGTTAAGTGGCTTAAGAAAACACAGCCCAGTTTATCTGGAGTGTGTCACAACACAGAGAAAGGCATTTGTAGACAAGCCCATTTCTCTAAGATTTAAATGAAAGGGGGATGGAAGACCAGGAAACCCATTTCACACACAGGCAAACTGAGGTAGCAGATAATTAAGAGCCAATAACTAAAATGAGAGAGTTTGGTTTACATAATAATCCCAGGTTTGTTTGTTTGTTTGTTTGTTTGTTTGTTTCAAGTGTGGTCCAGCAATCATTAAGCAGGAGGAATTTAGCCAGGAACATGTATTAATTTGTAGCACTAAAAGGAAAGAAACCCATTTCTCACACAAGTGCACATACTTCCATGGGAGTAGGATCCACTGAATTCAGTGAGATGTACTTCTGACTGGATCTACTGTATATATCCCATCGTTGAAAAGCACTTGTTGGCACACACAAGCAAATAATGACCATGTGCTTTCTATCTCAATCATCATCATAATCCTAAGCTGCAGCACCATGAACTGAAAAAAAAAAAAAAGGATTTATATTAAGGATAGAATCCACCCACACCAAGCATTATATACAAACACACACATACACATACATACATACACACGTGTAAAAATTTATCAGATTGCAAATTCCTCCTCCCACACACGCACACACAAAGCCCAAATACATTGCTACACAGCGTGGCAGTACGGACTTAAATGCATTCCCCTAACTCCTTTTTATTCACTCACAACCTCATAGAAACAAACAAACAATTTGACTCAACCACCCTTCTGCCGGGCAGGACACAGCCCCTTTAAGTCCCTCTCCCTGCCTTGATTAATTGACATGGACCAAGCGGATCTGCCATGGGCCTCCAGAGGGTGCCTTTAAATTAGGGATGTCAGAGAATTTCTCCAAGAATCTCAGGGAGGCTGAATGCCAGTGCATTCGGCCCCCCGAAATTGGTGGAGAAATGGTCTGCCCCCCGCCCCCCCCAGGACGGGACTTACCTTGGGCGAATCCTCCTGGCGGCGGCGGCGGCGGCTCCAGCAGTGGTTCGGCAGCGGTTCGGCGGCGGCAGCGGTGGCGGCCAGTCTTCTGACCGGCTGCCGCCACTGCCATTTCCAACTAAAAACAAACAAACAAACAAACGTGATAGGCTACGTAAAGATTTACGTAGCCTATCACGGCTAGATTTCTAAAAAAACACTGTGATAGAACACCGTAAAAATAGATAAAAAACACCGTAAACATTTACGTAGCCTCTCACGGCTGACTTAAAAAAAAAAAAAGTGCGTACACAAATGGCGGCGCCCATGGGCACCACCATTTGCATTCCTTATTTTGGCATGTGTAGTCTACGTAAAGATTTACGTAGACTACGGCGAAAATAAGGGCAATGCTATTTGCGTTGACCTTATTTTCGCCGTAGTCTACGTAAATGTTTACATAGACTACACATGCCAAAATAAGGAACACAAATAGCGGCGCCCCTGGGCGCCGCCATTTGCATATGCACTTTTTTTTTTTTTTTACAGTCAGCCATGATAGGCTATGTAAACATTTACGTAGCCTATCACGGCTGACTGCAGGGACGCAAATGGCGGTGGCTACGGCCGCCGCCATTTGCATCCCGGCAGGAGATGCGGTTTCGTGGCCGGAGGGACAGGGCGCCTCCCCCCCGCCAGAATTTTGGTGGGGAGGGATGGGGCACCTCCCCCCCACCCAGAATTTCAGAGTAATGTGCAAGTAATGAGCAAACTGAGTAATGTGTGGAACTTGGGGCAGGACCAGTTGGAATACTCCTGATCCCACCTCCATGCATTGACTGCACCCATTTTTAGAACATCTGCAATAACACTGTATCAATATATTCCACAGATCTGTTTTTGGCCATTCACATGGGCTGTGCAGGATGGGAGAGCAAAATGCACCCAAAGATTGGCAGGGAGGGGGTAAAATTTCCCTAACGTTTTTGGAGTGGTTGTTGTGGTGGAATACCTTATGCGTTGTTGTTGTTTTGCACTTTAAGGTGCTGGCTGCCAACCCACCACCACAATCTTCTCCCTGCTGTATGGGGGTGGGGGTGGCCTATGTTTAAACAAGGTGGCCAAGGAGGGGAGGTTCGTCTTCTTTTTAAGCTTTAAAAGAACCATCATGACAACGCTCTCTCTGAGTTACCACAGTGATCTCTGCTTCCTCCCCACAACTTCCAGGCCCCAAACCCAAAGGACCCATGAGATCTAGACCCATACTGGCAGAAAAGAAGAGCAGAGCATTTTAGAGCCTTGGGGTGAACTGCTGTGACAAATGTCTTTGAAGCTTTAAAAAGAAATGGGAAAAGCAGGAATTCAGGAGCTAATGCTTGTTAAGTTAAGAAAGAACACTTTGTCTTGGCTACTTCATCAAGGGAAAAAAAATGAATATAAACCATCACAAGCTAGAAAACTCTGGGAAAATTTTGAGCACAGGAAAAGAAGCAAAATCCTTCAGCATTTTCACAGAGGGGAGATAGTCCTAAGAAAATGTAGGGTTATTTTGGGGACAACGCTAACCTGCACAGGGTAGTGATGAAAGCAGTTGAAATGTGGAATTATTAACCCACCAACCTTCTGCACAGTAAGCTTTTTCCAGTTTTGTGAAATCATCCTGACATATACATACTAATGGTATTCAGTAAGACTGCGCTCCAAGCCTCTCATCTTATGTTATTACCTTATAGCCCAAAAAAGAAAAGAAAAGAAAAAAGCAGCAGCTTAGTAATGCAATGTTTAACATTGCATGAAAACTACAGCCTCTATACAAGATATGCCCTTTTGTGCAAATAATTAGAGGATTAATGCTGCTCTGGTATAAAGGCCAGATATTTGCAATGTGTAGGTAGTGTAAGTCATACACCATAAGCCTTTGAAGACAATAAAAACAGTCATTTTTGAAAATCAAGCAAACAGGAAACCCATAATTTTCTGTAGTCAGGTCATGCACCATTTTGGCATTCAAAATCTCAATGGTTAAGGAACACACAGCTTGGCCCATTTGTGATGATATGCAGCTTATTCTGCAAGCCAAGATTATTTATGTGTGGAACTTGTACGGAGTACCACCTTGCCAAGTTCTGCTAAAAACTACAAAAAGGAAGAAAAACTAATTATGTGATACTTGTTGATCTGTGTCTCTCTTTGATAGAAGTAATGTATGGAGATGGCATTGGTTCAACATCCTTATTGCAAGCAGATTTAGTTTTTCTTTTTCTTTAAAAAATACTACTATTTACCATTGTTTCTGAACAGCTGCAGTGGGAGGTATATGACTGTTCTCCCAGCAATAGCCTATACTTAACCAAAATTGTTGCTAATTAGGGTGTTTCATTCTGATGTAGGTCACAGCAATGGTTGCAAGTGGAACACTTAAGCACTTTGTATAAAAAGTGTTCCCCCCCCTTACAAAAAACCTCTCACCCTTTCCTTATTTTCTTCAAGATGGTTTACTTGTTTAGAGAAAAGTATGCAATATCAGCATCCTAGGACTGAACCACTTCAGATCAGAATGCAATTGACAAATTATATGATTGTCTCCACCCCTCCTCTCCTAAAAAAGCCCTACTCTATAGAAAACTACATGGTCAAGGTGAACAGAGAAGCTTTAGTTTAGTTTTCTTCCTGACATTCTAGTTTTCTGTGTGTAGAGAGAACACACAGAATTTCTCTCTTGCATCCTGAAGTGATACAATCTTAGGAGAGCTGTACCTCATACTTTTGGGGGGCGGGGTCATTGTGGCTTTTGTCACAGACAGTTTTGCAGAATTGATGTAGTGGTCTAAAGATGTATTATACAAATCCTGGAAGCAAAATAAATAAAATTGTAGGAATATTTCCTTTAAATTGCCTGAGGTCACACAACCTGAAATGTAAAGGATTTTCTTGTACTTCTTGTACTTCAAGGAGCAAGCCCTTCAAATTAGAGCTGAGTCAACATTTCTCAGAAGACATATTTCTGAGAAAAGTTCTCAGATTGTTGTTTTTCTCTCCCCCTGGAAAATGGCCACTCCATAATTTTATTCAAGTATACTCCTCTCTCTCTCTCTCTCTCTCTCCCTCTCTCTCATTCTGTGAGTGTGTGTGTGTGTGTGTGTGTGGTGGTTCCCAGGCCCCTTCCAACCCTACTATTCTATGATACTATTCTATGATTCTATGACACTGAAGGGATTCTTGACCACAATAGTAGATATGATGGTCACCTGAATTAAATTCGTCCATGCCTGTCCATTTTAGTTCGCTGATTCCCAAGATGTCGATGTTCAATCTTCCCATCTCATGTTTGACCACCTCCAGCTTACCTTGATTCATTGATCTGACATTCCAGGTTCCTAAACAATATTGTTCTTTACAACATCGGATTTTCTTTTCACCACCAGACACATCCACAGCTGAGTGTCCTTTTGGGTTTGGCCCAGCCGCTTCACTCTTTCTGGCGCTTCTTGGAAATACCCTCTGCTCTTCCCCAGTAGTATATTGGACACCTTCTGCCCTGAAGGGCTCATCTTCCGGCGTCATCTCTTTTAGCCTTGTGATATGTTCCATGGGGTTTTCTTGGCAAGAATAGTGGAGTGGGTTGCCATTTCCTTCTCCAGTGGACCACATCTTGTCAGAACTCTCTGCCATGACCTGTCCATCTTGGGTGGCCCTGCACGGCATAGCTTATGGCTTCACTGAGTTACACAAGCCCCTTTGCCACAACAAGGCAGTGATCCATGAAGGGGCAAGATTGAACATTGACATCTTGGGAATCAGCGAACTAAAATGGACAGGCATGGGCGAATTTAATTCAGGTGACCAACATATCTACTACTGTGGGCAAGAATCCATTAGAAGAAATGGAGTAGCACTCATAGTCAACAAAAGGGTGGGAAAAGCAGTACTGGGGTACAATCTTAAAAATGATAGAATGATCTCAGTACGAATCCAAGGCAAACCATTCAACATCACAGTAATTCAAGTCTATGCCCCAACCACTGATGCTGAAGAAGCTGAGGTTGATCGCTTCTATGAAGACCTACAACACCTTCTAGAACTAACACCAAAAAAAGATGTCCTCTTCATCATAGGGGATTGGAATGCTAAAGTAGGAAGTCAAGAAATCACCAGGATAACAGGCAGGCATGGCCTTGGTGTACAAAATGAAGCAGGACAAAGGCTAATAGAGTTTTGCCAAGAGAATACGCTGATCATAGCAAACACTCTTTTCCAACAGCACAAGAGATGACTCTACACATGGACATCACCAGATGGTCAATATCGAAATCAGATTGATTATGTCCTTTGCAGCCAAAGATGGAGAAGCTCCATACAGTCAGTAAAAACAAGACCTGGAGCTAACTGTGGCTCAGATCATGAGCTGATTCTTGCAAAATTTTGGCTGAAATTGAAGAACGTAGGGAAAACCACTAAACCATTCAGGTATGACCTCAATCATATCCCTGATGAATATACAGTGGAGGTGAGGAATAGATTTCAGGGATTAGACCTGATAGACAGAGTGCCTGAGGAACTATGGATGAAGGTCCGTAACATTGTTCAGGAGGCAGCAACTAAATCCATCCCAAAGAAAAAGAAATGCAAGAAAGCCAAGTGGCTGTCTGATGAGGCTTTACAAGTAGCTAAGGAAAGAAGGGAAGCGAAAAGCAAGGGAGAAAGGGGAAGATATACCCAACTGCATGCAGAGTTCCAGAGAATAGCAAGGAGAGACAAGAAGGCCTTCTGAAATGAACAATGCAAAGAAATCAAGGAAAACAACAGAATGGGAAAGACTAGAGATCTCTTCAAGAAAATCGGAGATCTCAAGGGAACGTTTTGTGCAAAGACAGGCATGATAAAGGACAAAGAAGGCAGGGACCTAACAGAAGCAGATGAGATTAAGAAGTGGTGGCAAGAATACACAGAAGAACTATACAGGAAAGAACTGAATGACCCTGATAGCCATGATAGTGTGGTAACTGAACTTGAGCCGGACATCCTCGAGAGTGAAGTCAAGTGGGCCTTAGGAAGCATTAGTAACAACAAAGCTAGCAGAGTTGACAGTCTTCCAGCTGAGCTATTTAAAATCCTAAAAGATGATGCTGTTAAAGTGCTGCATTCAATATGCCAACAAAGTTGGAACACTCAACAATGGCCACAAGACTGGAAAAGGTCAGTTTACATTCCAATTCCAAAGAAGGGCAACGCCAAAGAGTGTTCAAACTACCGCACAATTGCACTCATTTCACATGCCAGCAAGGTGATGCTCAAAATCCTACAAGCTAGGCTTCAGCAGTATGCAAACCGAGAACTACCGGAAGTACAAGCTGGGTTTCGAAGAGGCAGAGGAACTAGAGATCAAATCGCCAACATTCGCTGGATCATGGAGAAAGCAAGAGAATTCCAGAAAAACGTCTATTTCTGCTTCATTGACTATGCTAAAGCCTTCCATTGTGTGGATCACAACAAACTGTGGCAAATTCTGAAAGAGAGGGGAGTCCCAGACCACCTTACCTGTCTCCTGAGAAACCTATACGAAGGTCAAGAGGCATCAGTAAGTACCAGACATGAAACAACTGAGTGGTTCAAAATTGGGAAAGGAGTACGACAAGGCTGCATATTGTCACCCTGCTTATTTAACTTATATGCAGAGTACATCATGAGAAATGCCGGGTTGGATGAATCAGAGGTTGGAATTAAGATTGCTGGGAGAATTATCAACAACCTCCGATATGCAGATGATACCACCCTAATGGCAGAAAGAGAAGAGGATCTCAAGAGCCTCTTGTTGAGGGTGAAAGAGGAGAGTGCAAAAGCTGGTTTGAAACTCAACATTAAAAAAACTAAGATCATGGCATCTGGCCCTATCACTTCCTGGCATATAGAAGGGGAAGAAATGGAAGCAGTGACAGATTTTAGTTTCTTGGGCTCCAAGATCACCGCAGACAGTGACTGTAGCCATGAAATTAAAAGACGCTTGCTCCTTGGGAGGAAAGCTATGGCCAACCTAGACAGCATAGTAAGAAGCAGAGACATCACCTTGCCGACAAAGGTCGGTCTAATCAAAGCTATGGTTTTCCCAGTAGTAATGTATGGCTGTGAGAGCTGGACTATAAGGAAGGCTGAGCGCCGAAGAATTGATGCTTTCGAACTGTGGTGCTGGAGAAGACTCTTACGAGTCCCCTGGACTGCAAAGAGGTCAAATCAGTCCATCCTAAAGGAAATCAACCCTGAGTGCTCATTGGAAGGACAGATACTGAAGCTGAAGCTCAAATATTTTGGCCACCTAATGCGAAGAGAAAACTCTCTGGAAAAGACCCTGATGCTGGGAAAGACTGAAGGCAAAAGGAGAAGGGGACGGCAGAGGATGAGATGGCTAGATAGCATCACCAATGCAATGAACATGAACTTGAGCATGCTCCGGGAGACAGCGCAGGACAGGAAGGCCTGGAGTGCTATGGTCCATGGGGTCACGAAGAGTCGGACACGACTGAACGACTGAACAACAAGAACAAATGACACTGAAGAGGATGCAAAGCGCTGGTGGCTGCAAAAAACAAACAAACAAAAAACACCTTAGGCAAAATAAATTTTGCTATCACCACTGCTAATGGTGAATCCCATCCCTGAGAAACTGTTGGATAATTTCTCCTACGCCCTGGAGAAATTAGATGAAATGGTCCTTCTAATTTCTCTCCCCACAAAGACAGTGGAGAATTCCAGGAAGCCATTTGCACACAACTCTATTCCTCACCATTTTGTGAACATTTGAGAGAGCTTCAAGAGAAACCTAGTGATTCCGTGCTCTATTGTGCTTGTGTTTCCTTTGAATGCAAAATTGCAAAAGTTAGGCAAGTTCGCATTCAGAGGAAAACTGAACTAATCTCTCTCCCATCCCTAGTTGTAGGTAGGGAGGTCAGAGAAATCTAGAACAGAATCTAATGAGTTCATATTTCTGTGAATCTGACATGTGGATGCCACAGTGGACCAACTTTTCCTGAGTCACATGGGGCATTTTTCTTTTCTTTTTTTTTTTTAACTTTCTGGAATTTTACACACATTCAGTTGCAGAAAAATACATTAAAAAAAAAACTAGCTGAAAATGCACATTTCCCCCATAAGCTACAGCATGAAAATGTACATTTTGGTGGAATTTGAACATGGGGGTATTTGCAAATAGGCATTTGTGTAAATTTGGGAAAATCTAATTCTGCCAGTGAGGAGACAATAGAATAAAAGGCACTTGGCCATAGAGATGGGCAAACTCACCAGAGTCCACCTTGCCTGGTTTTTGGTAGACCCCCGCTGACCAGCCGACCCTAATTAGACCATTTACACCTGTAATTTTGCATAAATGGAGCTCTTTACAGCCACCATTTATGCAAATGGTGATTTCTGTAAATGGCTGAGCTGCCATTTTTATGCAAAATGGTGGCTTGTGGACAAATCGGGATCCCTGTACTTGCCTGTCTTGGTGCACGCCAAGTTGGGCAAGTGCAGAGATCCGTGGTCTGGCATCCAAGGGGCCAAGCCAGTGAGAAATCACTGTGCTCAAACCCCAGCCAGACTCCAATGACAGCCCTCCCTGACAATCCAAGAAACACAGACAAAATGGATTTTCCAAAACCCTGCATCTCCAACTGTAGGTCCCAGGTTCTAGCATCTCCAGGTAGGGCTGGGGAGACTCCCACCTGAAACCATAGAGAGTGCCTGCCAGTCAGTGACACAGTCCTGAACTAGATGGACCCACGTTGTGACTCAGTATCAGGCAGTTCATGTTTTTTATCCCACAATTCAAATTTTAAAGAGAGCTTCGGTTCTGGGGTGGTATAGAAATGTAAGGGAAGGGGAAGAGGAAGAAGAAGAGGAGGAGGAGGAGGGAGAAGAAGAAAAAGAGGAAGAAGAAGAAGAAGAAGAAGAAGAAGAAGAAGAAGAAGAAGAAGAAGAAGAAGAAGAAATAAAATTGTAGGATGGAAGAGGAAAGGTAGTTAATTTCTTCAACAAAGGATTGTTTTTCTTTGTTAAGGAGGGACAGAGACACTGACTTAATTCTTAGGTTGTGTCTGTTTGCAGTCAAGCACCTTCCTTCTGGTGTGAACTCTCACAGCGAGGCTGGTTCACAGAGATTAACCAACTGGAATCATGCCTGCCTCTACTGGATGCTTGCATAAAGGCCAGAGCCATTTCCCCAGCTAATCCATTTATAAAATGACTGTAATAAAACGGCCATCCTGACAGCAGCTCAGTAACATTCTTTCAAATGTTATAGCTGTTTCCAGGCAACAGAAACATCTTTTCTAGATTTTTTTTAAAAACCCTGGTAGGATTTAAAGGCAGAGGTTGGCACATTTCAATTGTCAATGATTGGAAGCAGAAAACAGGATGTGGTAGTGTAGCTTAAGCCATAATCCCCACTGCAACTTGGGTAAATTGTCTTCTAGGATTGATTTTCTTCCGCAGGTGAAGGGTTCAGTGGACTTTTGTAACAAAGGCTGAATTCTGACTGAGGTGGGCTATACCACTTCAGAGTACGGATGGGGCTTCACGTGGTTGCATGTATTCATTTAAGTAGTTTATAGGCCTCCAGATAACTGAAGTTATCTGGGCAGTTTACAGAGTTTAAAGCAAACAAAATTCCAATAGAATACCATGATGAAATCACAAATCTTATGCACAGACAAACACACACATATACACACACACACATTCCATGCACTTAGAAAACTAGTGTTTCTGGGAGAAGACTAGGCTAGACCTCTTCTTCCTGCCATTGGGTTTTCTTTTATGTGGAGGCATTTTGTTTTTTTGTTTGCATTTCCCCCCCCCATCCCCATCCCTGAAGATTGCACACTGATTGGTGAACCCAGACACGGGTTCACCAGGTCAATAAGAATGATGCTAGCTTCATTTTCTAAAGGTTACTTGTGAGTGGACAGTGTCATTATATTGTAGGGGTGAACGAAAGTCACTTACCTTTTCTCGCAGCTTTTTCGCGGTGGGGGGGAGCGCTTCGCTGCTCCCCCCGCGAAGTTCAGGCTGGGGGTGGAGGCTTCCCGCCTCGCCCGGCCGAAATTCAGGCCGGGGGGGGAGGCTTCCCGCCTCGCCCGGCTGAAATTCAGGCCGGGGAGGAGGCTTCCCGCCTCGCCCGGCCGCGAACACGAAAGTAAAAAAAAAAAAAAGTCCCCTGATAGGCTACGTGACGATTCACGTAGCCTATCACAGCTGACTTTCCAGATCTAGCCGTGATAGGCTACGTGAATCGTCACGTAGCCTATCAGGGGACGTTGTTTTTTTTTTTTCTTTCATTGCAATGGCGGGGGCGGCAGCCGGTCGAAAGACCGGCTGCCGCTCCCGCCCCGCTCGAACACCGGACGAACCGCCAGCCGGACCCGCCGCCGGGAGGGACATTCAGGGAAGGTAAGTCCCGTCCCGGGGGGGGCGGGGGCGGGGGGGCGGAGGATTTCTCCCCGAAACTTGTTCGGGGGGCTGAACACGTTGGCGCTCGGCCCCCCGAAGTTTCGGGGAGAAATTCTCCGCCATCCCTATTATATTATCTAAACACTTGGTGGCTCTGCACATAATTGTATCTAGGTGGAGTCAGGAGCTTCCCGTATCTGTTCTTTCCTTGTTTTCGAGAGGATCAGCTTCCTGATTGCTGCGTCTTCTGATCCTTCCCCGATAGGGATGTCAGAGAATTCCGCCACAGATCTCAGTCAGGCCAAATCCCAGTGCATTTGGCCCCCTGAAATCTGTGGTGGAATGAAGCCCCCCACCCCCCACCCCACAAAAGGCACACGAAACGGGACACTTACCTGGTGCTGTTCACACTGCTTTGCGAATGGCGGCCGCGTCTGCAGCCACCATTCGCTTCCCTATTTTTGCCATGATAGGCTACATAAATACTTACATAGCCTATCACGGCTAATGCAGGGACGCCATTTGCATCCCTGCAGAGGCTATGATAGGCTATGTAAATATTTACATAGCCTATCACGGAAAAAAAAAGGCTGCCGTAGCCACCGCCATTTGCGTTCCCTTTTCTTTGCCATGATAGGCTACGTAAATATTTACATAGTCTATCACGGCGAAACACATGGGCGCAAATGGCAGCGGCTACACCATTTGCACCCCTGTTTTTTTGCCGTGATAGGCTACGTAAATATTTATGTAGCCTATCATGGCAAAAAAACTGGAACACAAATGGTGGCCTCTACGCCATTTGTGCCTAGGTATGTACGAAAGTAATTTACCTTTTCGTGGATGTGATTCACAGTGGAGGGGAGGTGCTCCATCCCTCCCCCCAAAATCCTGAATGGGAGGGAGGCGATCCGGTCTTCCCCCCGGAATCCTGCCTGGCTGGCTACGCAGAGCAGCCGGCCAGGGCCGTCCGCAGCTGGAGTTCCGGCCCCGGATGGGCTGTTGCAGATGCAAATGGTGGCCACTGTAGCAGCTGCCATTTGTGTCCAGCCAGGCTGCTATGATAGGCTATGTAAGTATTTACGTAGCCTATCACGGCAGGCCAAAAAAAAAAAACACGGCGTACGCAAATGGCGGTGGCTACAGTGGCCGCCTTTTGCATTCCATATTTTTCGCTGGTTTAGCCTACATAAATATTTACATAGGTTATTATGGAGAAAAAAAGGGGGAGCGTAGTGGGCGCTATTTGCGTTCCTTTTTTATTCACCATAATAACTTACATAAATATTTATGTGGGCTAAAACAGCAAAAAAATAAGGAACGCAAATGGTGCCCACTACGCTATTTGCGTTCCCCTTTTTTCTGCCATCATATTTATGTAGGCTAAAACAGCAAAAAAAAAAAAAAAAGGGAATGCAAATGGCGGCCGCCGTAGCCGCCGACATTTGCGTACGCTGTTGTTGTTTTTTGGCTTGCCATGATAGGCTACATAAATACTTACGTAGCCTATCACAGCAAACAGCAGAACACAAATGGCGGCCACAGCAGCCAGTCAAAAGACCAGCCACCACCGCCGGAGCCGCCACCACCAGAACATCCTCTCCAGGTTAGCTTCGTCCCGGGGGGGATTCCGCGGGGGGGGGTGGGAGGCTGTTCCGCCACAGGTTTCAAGGGGCCGAATGCCAGTACATTTGGCCTCACTGAAATCTGTGGCAGAATTCTCCACCATCCCTATTTGTGCCCCTGAGTTTTTTTTGCTGTGATAGGCTACGTAAATATTTACATAGCCTATCACGGCCAAAATACAGGAACGCAAATGGCAGCCTCCGTAGCTGCCACCATTTGTGTCCGCAGGCTCCACACGGTGCCTGTCAATGCACCCGGCTGGCGGCTGCGCGGAGTTGCAGCGGAGCGGAGCCGGCCAGGTTAGGATTTTGGGGGGAGGTGCGGAGCGTCTCCCCCCCACCGCGAATCACCCCGTCTAAAAGGTAAGTGACTTTCATACATCCCTATTCCCTGATAACCTTTATGAGCAATAGACAGTGGCAAAGAATTTACTTATGCTTTGATCCAAAAATGGGGCTCATCACCCTGTGTTGTTGTTTTTTAAAACTTGATTAAGTCCACAACCCTAAATGCAGTTACTAGGGAGTAAGCCCTGTTGAACATAGTGGGACTTACTTCTGGGTACTGTGCCTAGGATTGCGTCCTAAGCCCTAAGCCCTGTCCAGGTGTTCAGCCTGAACACATGAGGGTAACAATTATATAGGGCTCCTGGGATGCATAAAAGCCCACCCCATCAGCCCTAGACATGCTGGCTCTGCCCTCTCCTGGCCTTTGCTCTTCCACCAACAAGGTTTGAAGGGATATTATTCTAAGTCCATTCAGCTAAACGTCTAGAACCCTCCCCACAATCAGGAATACTGATAAAGTCATTTCTAAGCGTAGGGAAGTTATTGACCAGTGCAACCTATACCACATTTCGTGCTTCTCTGCATTATGGTTATTAGAACGATGTGTCTGGCCATTCCTAGCTATATAGACATATTTTTTCCCACAGACATGTCTATTCAGAGTAGTTAATCTTGATCGTGATCTTTGTGACCTCTCTGTCAGGCGACAGCAACTATAATTCTTATTCTGGAGGTGAAGAAACTGAGGCCTGCTCCACAGATGCAGCCACATAACACAGTGAAATGCTTAAGTGATACTATGTGCTGCATACCTGTCTGAAGGTGATGGTGAGGGGTTTCAATTAAATAAATTTTAGAAAGGAGAGCCTTGATTACGTATCACAACAAAGACCTGCACAATTAATACCAATAGTGGTATTACTGGGATAAATTGTGTATACTCTAAACCCCCTGTGGAATATTATTCTACTACAACTTCCTGGTAGAAGGTACTAACTATGAGAAACACAAACATTCATTTGCTTCATTAAATATGACACGTACACCATGACAAAATAAATTAATTGGTGACCAAGACCTTGCTGAACTTCAAAAAGTGCTTAATTAAAGTTTAATCTGCCCACATTTAATTAGCTCCAAAATATGTAATGGATAGAAATAAACATGGGATGTTTGACCTAAATTTTGATGCCTGGATATGGCCATGTGTTTGATTAGTTTCCTTCTGGTGCATTCGTGTTTTTGAGCTTACCTGTATTTCACCTTAGTTTGTTTACGATTGTCACACCTGAAGTGATCATATGGAGAAGTAACATTAGAACACATCACACAATCAAGTATTTTATTATCTTACCATTGAAAATCTACATGAACCTGCCCCAAACATTAAGATCAACAGAGGCTTATTTAGGAGGCCTATTCTGTATCCAGTGGAGGCATATTCAGTAGTGCTGTACCCAAAAATTCTCCCACATTTTTTCGACCGTTCTCATTAGGGATGTATGAAAGTCACTTACCTTTAACGAAACTTGATTTGCGGTGGGGGGGAGGCGCTCCGTCCCTCCCCCCAAAATTCTGCCCGGGGGGGAGGCGCTCTATCCCTCCCCCAAAAAATTCTGGCCGGGGGGGAGGCACTCCGTCCCTCCACCCCCGAATCCTGGCCGGTTGGGCTGCAAATGGCGGCGGCCGTAGCTGCTGCCGTTTGCGTCCCTGCAGTCAGCCGTGTTTACGTAGCCTATCACAGCTGAGTAAAAAAAAAAGAGAAAAAAAAGCGCCTACTCAGTGTTTAAATGTTTACGTAGCCTATCACGGCTGAGAAAAAAAATGCGCATACGCAAATGGTGGCGCCCATGGGCGCCGCCATTTGCATTCCTTATTTTGGCACGTCTAGTCTACGTAAACATTTACGTAGACTACTGCGAAAATAAGGGGAACGCAAATAGCGTAGATGCTAAGCTATTTGCGTTCCCCTTATTTTCGCCGTAGTCTACATAAATGTTTACGTAGACTAGACGTGCCAAAATAAGGAACGCAAATGGCGGTGCCCATGGGCACTGCCATTTGCGTACGCACTTTTTTTTTTTACTCAGCCATGATAGGCTACATAAACATTTTACGTAGCTATCACAGTATTTTTTAAAAATCTAGCTGTGATCAGCTACGTAAATCTTTACATAGCCTATCACGTTTTGTTGTTGTTGTTGTTTTTACTGGAAATGGCGGCAGCGGCAGCCGGTCGGAAGACCGGCCGCTGCAGCCGCCGCCGCCGAACCGCTACCGAACCACCGCCGGAGCTGCCGCCGCCAGGAGGATTCGCCCAAGGTAAGTCCCGTCCTGGGGGGGGCAGGGGGGCAGACCGTTTTGCCACCAATTTCGGGGGGCTGAATGTGCTGGCATTCGGCCTCCCCGAGATTCATGGCGAAATTCTCTGACATCCCTAGTTCTCATTAAGTTTGATAGAAGAAAAATTATTTTCGAAAAGACATTCAATGGTGAAGAAATTTCAGAGAAATTCTCTTGGGTTGGCATTGGGTTTCTTGGGCTTACCTTACTTAGGAGGTGACTGAGGAGTGAGCACAATCATCCTGTTTTTCACTGTACAGTCATCTCTCTGGCAGCCTGTAGCCTCCTCAGCTTCCTACACTTCAGTTAAAGCTCAGTTTAAGGCACCACGAGGTAATTCCTCCCATAGGGTTTTTTTTCATATCAGGCAGCCTGGGAGGCTAGCTGTGATGAGTTAAGCCAGCTCAAGAACACCAAAAGATTACATTAAAAAACATTCTGAATGAGGCAGAATGAAGCCTCTTTCATGGGGAGGTAGGGAAAAACCTTTCAGGAAATTGGAGGACAGATTTTGGCAAAGCTCACCACCTCATCCCTGGAGCTGGACACAACACTGCCCCCACCCGCATTGCAGTGGATGCAAACTGGGGGCCAGCCAGCCTGCCAAGACTGCTGATTCTGTTGCAGCACAAATCCCCCAAAACTAGGGATGTCAGAGAATTCTGCCACGGATCTCGGTGAGGCTGAATGCCAGTGCATTCGGCCCCCTGAAATCTGTGGTGGAACGAAGCCCCCGCCCCCCCAACCCATGAAAGGTGCACGAAACGGACCACTTACCTGCTGCCGTCCGAGCTGACTTGTGAATGGCAGCCGCCCTGAATCCCCCCAGAATGAATCCCCCCAGAATGAAACTTACCTGGGGCAGTGGCGGAGGCGGCTCCGGTGGCGGCGGTGGCTGGTCTTTCAGCTGGCTGCTGCAGCCGCCATTTGCATCCTGCCAGGTTGGGGGCCAGCTGGGGGTAAGTATTTACATAGCCTATCATGGCAAAGAGCAGGGACACAAATGGCAGCTGCTATGCCGTTTGTGCCACTGCTCTTTCCGTGATAGGCTATGTAAGTATTTACGTAGCCTATCACGGTAAAGGCAGCCACACAAATGGCATAGTGGCTGCCATTTGCATGGCTGCCTTTACCATGATAGGCTATGTAAATACTTACATAGCCTATCATGGCAGCCTGGCAGGACGCAAATGGCGGCCACTACGGCGGCGCCATTTGCGTCCGTAGCAGCCTGGCCGTGGCTGGAACTCTGGCTGCGGTTGGCCCTGGCCGGCAGCTCCGCGGAGCTGCTGCAGAGCAGAGCTGGCCAGGGAGGATTCTGGGGGGAGGGACGGAGCGCCTCCCCCCCACTGCGAATCACACCTGCGAAAAGGTAAGTGACTTTCGTACATCCCTACACAAAAGCAACCTTATAGGCTGAGCTGAATGGTATGGTGGGATGGGGGTTCGCCTTCTCCTTTCTGCCATTTTTCTGCCTACCCCTTTTTTTTCTAGGCTTCTTTCCCACTTAATGGGGGTGGGGAGAACAGGGCAAGCAGAAACACACATGGAATGGCAAGGCCAGCTGCAGTTCACAGACTTCACTTTGAAATAGACAGTGAATGCAGGCCTCTAGGAAGAAAGCACACATGCAATAGTATCAGGAAAACAGAATACACACACACACACACACACACACACACACACACTGAAAGTGAAGATGAATAAGCATGGAAGGTTCCAACGGGGGGCCCCCCCCCACTTTTCTTGGTCCAAAAGTAGAAGAGGCAGTGATTTTTTTCTTTTTTAATCGGAGTATTTCTCTTAAATGAAATCGATAAATAATAATTAAAAAAAACATTTCCCTTCCAAGTTTAACACATTATTTAAAGAGGGGTTTTTTGCTTTAAAAGGAAAATGTCAGGCTACTATATTCACATTTCCTGGCATTATGTCTTTATCATTTTTTTTGAGACAATAACCAAGTGGCTACTATCTGGCGCTTGTATCTAAACAGGCCTGGTGAGTGGGATAAAGAGCAGCTCTGCTTTGGCTGTCAAACATTCAGATTGTTCTTGAGAAGGCAAAAAGCAAAAATGTCAACTCTTTAGCAGGGATGTTCACACAGATCTTGACATTTGGGTTAGCAAGTATAACCTTCAGATCTGGGTTTCTTTCAGTGCCTAGCACAAACAGACACACAACACAGAGACAATGAAGAATTTCCCGTGTGGTGCCATTTCTGTCATCTTATTAAACTGAGCTTTTTTCTCAGAGGTCAGTTTACGCAGCTGAAGACCCCACTGAGATGAATGAGCAAACATAACGGAAGCAGATCTTTGATTCATAACATAGTAAGACTGTTTTGTTACTTCTCATCCATAGGTAATGCCATTCCATTCAAAGATACTTTGTTGGCATGACAAGGAATGTAAGAGGACTGACAAGGCAGGTATAAAAAGACATATTTTATACGTTTATTGTATGTTGTTATTGTATTTTAATGTATTGTTTTATTGTTTTAATCAACTTTAATTGTGTAAGCCACCTTTTGGGTAGAAAGGCAGGGTACAAATCAAATAAATAAATAAATATTAGGACAGCAAACTCTCAGCCTTGTTATAAGTAGAACAAGAGCACCCATGTTCTAGTCTATAGATGGGGGCAGTTTAAACCAATACCAACAAAGTTAAATAAGAATATAAGAAAGGTTGGGAAGTCTGGCAACCTGGATGGAGGCTTGCGATTTGGATAGCAATGGCCCATGCTGTAAAAAGCCACCTTCACAGTTGTGGGGAACAATGGTCTCCTCTACTATCAAAGAAGTCACAGGTAGTGTCAGTGGCTCAGAGTGCCTTTTATCAGAAATGTGTAAGAAATTTGCTCCATTGAAGTTTTTTAAAGAGACATATGAGAATTTGGTACGGGGGATGAAATTTCAACAGATTTTACTAGGTCATCCCTGGTGGATTTCATTCTGTTTCTCCCTGCTGATATCGACTTGATCTGCAGTGAGTTAATCCAATATGTAAATTCTGGTTTGTTTGTTTTTTAATGGTGGCAGGAATTTGCACAAATAGGATCGTGGTGTTTTTTGAAAAAAATATTATTTTAGGACCTTTAAATTTGCGCAAGTGGGATTGGGTCCTTTATTATTATTGGGGGGGGTCTTCAAAAGCACTGAAGTGGAGGATGAAATTGACAACTTGTTTGAGAAGTGCAGAGTTTGGCTGTGCTGAGCTAAATGAAGTAGGAGGATGAAATTGACAAGGCTATTTACTGGGGGAATACATAGCAGATAGGCAGTCATGGAAGACAACACACACACACACACATACAACCACAAACCCATTTGTGCAAATTTGAATTCTTGAAAATTAATACACACATTTTAAAAAGCCACAATCCCATTTGCACAAATTTAAAGAAAATCATCATAATCAACATCATCATCATCATCCATGATCCCATTTGTGCAGCTCATGGGACACCACCTCCCCCCATGTGTCTATTTATTTAATGTGTGCAAAAACCTAAAAATTTTCAGGATTGGAGAGGGGGGCATCCATTACAGTCCACTGCCACTTATTAGTACAGAAACACTGTGAAATCCCATTGGGTTTAAATGGAATGGAATTCCCAGGATCACACATCTCTAGGATTTATTTTTTTTATGGGTTTACCAAATCTAGGGATGTTGGAGGAATCCATCTTGGGGGGGGTGTCAATATGTCAAGCTTTCAGCAGCTTGACACCCCCCCCATCTCCATCTCACTTGTCTGCAAGCTGGTCCAAGATCTGTGTAGAGCTTGTCCATGATCAGTGTAGAGCTGGGCCAACTTGTGGATTTTCACAGGTGGTGGTGGGGTCTTAAAAACATTATTTACACAAGTTGTGGCTGCAATTTGCATTGGTTATGCAAATTTGGGACATAATTTGAGTAATTTGCCTAACCTGTCCAAATTGCAGCCACGAGTCATGGAAGTTAGGCATATTTACAGCCACAATTTGCGCAAACTTCACAAATTATGGCTGGAATTTTTAGAAGTTATTTAAATCGCACTTGCAACTTGTGTAAATGACATTTTTATGAGTGAAAAAAAAAAGCTGATGTCCCCAGATTCAAGGAACATGCCCCTTGCTCAGCTCACAAATGCAAGCTGATCCAGAATGCTTGAAGAAATCTGACAAGGCAAAATGCCCGGATTTCCCTGCAATGGCCATCCCTAACTGAATCCGCACCTCCCAGAACTGGACATGGAAACCGACCCAATTTGAGGTCAGAAATCCATACATTTCCTGTCTTTCAACTGGTCCCAAAAGAAAAATATGTTCAACAACATGCACAGATTTGAAAAATGTATACAAAAACAATGCATGGATTTCTAAAAGGTGCAGAAGCTCACTTTAGTTAAAGGGGACATGCATCCATTAATGTATCCATTTGAAAAACACGCACAAAAAGAAGTATTATTTATTTCATTTCTATACCACCCAATAGCCAAAGCTCTCTGGGAGGCTCACAAAAAATACAGATCCCCCCTGCATTTTTTTTAAAAAATGCATGGAATGCATTTGGGGAAAGGACCCCAGTGATCAGTCCATCCTTACTTTACCAGCTCAGGCTCAGTTGCAAAGTTATTTGGAAAAAGTGAGCTTTACCTCAGCTAGGGTTGGCGGAGAATTTCTCCCCGAAACTTCGGGGGGCCGAGCGCCAACGTGTTCGGCCCCCCAAACAAGTTTCGGGGAGAAATTCTCCGCCCCCCCGCCCCCCCCGGGACAGGACTTACCTTTGGCGAATGTCCCTCCCGGCGGCGGGTCCGGGCGGTGGTTCGTCGGGTCTTCGTCCGGGGCGGGAGCGGCAGCCGGTCTTTTGACCGGCTGCCGCTGCCGCCATTCCAATAAAATAAAAAAAAAACACGCCCCCATGATAGGCTACGTGACGATTAACGTAGCCTATCACGGCTAGATTTGCAAAGTCAGCCATGATAGGCTATATAAATCATCACGTAGCCTATCACGGGTGACTTTAAAAAAAAAAAAGCACGTACGGATAATGGCGGCCCCCATAGGGAGCCGCCATTCCTGTTCCTTATTTGGTCACTGTAGTCTACGTAAATCTTTACGTAGACTACGGCGAAAATAAGGGCAATGCTATTTGCGTTGCCCTTATTTTCGCCGTAGTCTACGTAAAGATTTACGTAGACTACAGCGACCAAATAAGGAACACGAATGGCGGCTCCCTATGGGGGCCGCCATTTGCGTACATGCTTTTTTTTTTTTTTAAGTCACCCGTGATAGGCTACGTGACGATGTACGTAGCCTATCACGGCTGACTTTGCAGATCTAGCCGTGATAGGCTACGTTAATCGTCACATAACCTATCACGGGGCCTTTTTTTTTTTTTACTTTTTAGTTCGCGGCCGGGCGAGGTGAGGTGCCTCCTCCCCAGCCTGAATTTCGGCCGGGCGAGGCGGGAAGCCTCCCCGCTGGCCTGAATTTCGGCCGGGCGAGGCGGGAAGCCTCCCTCCCGGCCTGAACTTCGTGGGGGGAGCAGCAAAGCGCCTCCCCCCCACCGCGAAAAGCTTCAAGGACAGGTAAGGGACTTTCGTGCACCCCTAACCTCAGCTACATATGCCCTGTTTACATCTAGACTAAACTGCTGGAATATGCTCTTTAAAGCATATGTGGGGCTGTCTTTAAAGATGGTTCAGGAAGTTCAAAATGCAGCTTGTTGGGGCCAGGCAGCTTGGAACATATTACACCAGGGGTGGGCAACCTGGTGTCCTCCAGACATTTTGGACTACAACTTATATCAGCTCCAGCCAGCACAGCCAATGTGGTAAGGGATTATGGGAGTTTTACTTCAACACATCTGGAGGACACCAGGTGGCCTCTGCTTGCATTATACCAAAACTGGACCAGTTAACACTGACTACTGATCCAGTTCCAGTTGTTTGAAGTGCTGGGTGGCATTCACCTTTAAAACCCTAAACACTTTGGGTCTTGGGAACTGTATATTCGAAGGACCACCTGCACACATATGAACCTGCTATGGTCTGAAGATTGGTCACTGAGGTCCTGATCTTGATAGACTGAAGCGCTGGGCAGAAAATAACAGAATGAAATTGAATAGGGATGAATGCCAAGTTCTGCACTTACGTAGGAAAAAGAAACCAAATGCACAGTTACAAGATGGAGGATATGTGGCTCAACAACACTACAAGCAAGAAGGATCTTGGAATTGTTGTAGATCACCAGCTGAATATGAGCCAACAATGTGATGTGGCTGCAAAAACGGCAAATGCTATTTTGGGCTGCATTAATAGAAGCATAGCTTCCAAATCCCAGGAACTTCTAATTCCCCTCTACTCAGCACTGGTTAGGCCTCATCTGGAGTATTGTGTCCAGTTCTGGGTACCGCACTTTAAGAAGGACGCAGACAAGCTAGAGAGGGTTCAGAGGAGGACAACAAAGATGATCAGGGGACTGGAAAAAAGCCCTATGAAGAGAGACTAAAAGAAGTGGGCATGTTTAGCCTTGAGAAGACTGAGGGGAGATATGATAGCACTCTTCAAGTACTTGAAAGATTGTCAAAGAGAGGGAGGCCAGGATCCCAAAATGCAGGACACGGAATAATGGGCTCAAGTTACAGGAAGCCAGATTCCAGCTGAACATCAGGAAAAACCTCCTGACTGTTAGAGCAATACGATAATGGAACCCATTACCTAGGGAGGTGGTGGGCTCTCCCACACTGGAGTAGGGATGTATGAAATGACTCACCTGTTTCGTTTCATGACATCCGCGGTGGGGGGGGAGGCGCTCTGTCCCTCCCTCAAAATCCTTGCCGGCCGGCTCCACTCCACAGTGACTCCGCGGAGCCGCCAGCCAGCCGAGTTTGCCCACAGCGACATCCGGCAGCTGCTGGGCTGCGCAGGGATGTAAATATAGGCCGCCGTAGCTGCCGCTATTTGCGTCCCGTTTTTTCGCCGTGATAGGCTACGTAAATATTTACGTAGCCTATCATGGCCTCCGCAGAGATGCAAATGGCGTCCCTGTGTTAGCTGCGATAGGCTACATAAGTACTTATGAAGCCTATCATGGCAAAAATCAAGAAGCGAATGGCGGCCACAGATGCGGCCGCCATTCGCAAAGCAGCGCGAATGGTACCAGGTAGGGGCTCCGTTTTGTGATTTTCGCAGGGTGGTGGGGCGGGGGGACTTCGTTCCACCATGGATTTGGGGCAGGGGCAAATGCACTGGCATTCGGCCTCACTGAGATCCATGGTGGAATTCTCCGCCATCCCTCCACTGGAGGCATTCAAGATGAGGCTGGACGGCCATCTGTCAGGGATGCTCTGACTTAGATTCCTGCATTAAGCAGGGGGTTGGACTTGATGGTCTGTAGGGCCCTTCCAACCCTACTATTCTATGATTCTAAGATCAAGACTGGCAGGCTCTAGATCCAGGAAGTTTTTACTAATGGATCTGTACCTTTGGAACTCACTCTCAAAAGAAGCATGAATGGTTTTGTTGTTACTAAATCATAGGGATGTACAAATTGTGTGCCTCCCGTGCCGCTGAGCTGGGGGCAAAGTGGGGTGCTGACATGTGTAGGAGTAAGTTGCATTGAACTCAGTAAGACTTATTTCTGAGTAGACATGCACAGAGTTGGTTATCCTCTCTGCTCAGCTTTGTATTTCCACATCCAGCTCATTATCAGACTTCCTGTTAGTTATCTCAGAAGACCCTTGGGTGAATGGGGGGGAGGGTTTCCAGGGAACAGCTGGATTGAGGGAGATTCCACACACACACACACACACACACACACACACACACATAATGGAAGAATATAGTTCTTCATTTTCCCTGATATGCTTATTCCTCATTTTGTCCATTCCCTGAGAATGTGCAGTGTGCTTTTTATTCAAACAAAGAGAAGGTTGCTGATCTTTCCCTTCATGCTCCATTTGTACAAGTGAAGTGTGACTGCTTCAGAAAGAAATTTCCATTATACTCTCTCTTTTTCTTCATGAGTTTCATAACAGAAGTATGGTGTAGTGGTTAGAGTCCAGCCCAAAGTCACCCAGTGAGATAACTAACAGGAGGTTTGCTAATGAGCTGGATGTGGAAATACAAAGCTGAGCTGGGGGCAAGTGGGGTGCTGACATGTGTAGGAGTAAGTTGCATTGAACTCAGTAAGACTTCCTTCTGAGTAGACATGCACAGAGTTGGTTCTCCTCTCCATTTTAGCCTCACCATGTCACCAACAAGGCTGGATGTGGAAATAGAAAGCCTAGCAGGGGGAATAATACCTTGTGCAGGGCTCTAGACCAGCATGGGCATTTTAAAAGGTTTCTTTCTTTCTTTCTTTCTTTCTTTCTTTCTTTCTTTCTTTCTTTCTTTCTTTCTTTCAACAGCATTGCTTTAAACCAAGAGTGCATCACTCAGGCACACCTAGGGCAGCCTAGTTTTGGGAAGCCCCGAGGAGGAGGAAGTGTTTTGGCTGAAAGTAAACGGAGATGGAGGATTTCAATTGAAAAAGAACACCCACAAACAAGGCAGTGAGCACAATTCATTTTTTTTAACTTAAGTATTTATTATCGAAATATACTACCTTGCGTTTTTATTTACGAAAATTTCGCGACTCTGTGCGGATGACAAAAAAGTGCTGTATGACTGCTGGCTCCGCAGGACCTCGTGGTGCCATTCCGCAGAGGATTCCATGACACAGACTGAAGGGAATTCGATCCCATTTCAGTCAGTGGTGGAATTCTCTGACATCCCTACTAAATCATCCTTAAAACATATTTGTTACAGTCTGCATTCCAGGGCTGGTGTCAAAGTTAGGCATGGTGTATTGGACCCAGGAGCTTAACCAAGCACTTGTAATGTTAGAGGGGCCTAGAGATCCATAATGCCTTACTTAAGTTCATTATGGGTGCAACGTCCTTGCTAGTAAGCCTCTGAGCATATGAAGATGAGTCAAAGGGCTGATAGTACGGCCTAGCACATTTCATACTAATGAGTAGAGTAGGGATGTACGAAAGTCACTTACCTTTTCGCAGATTCTGTTCATGGTGGAGGGGTAGGCGTTCCGTCCTTCCCCCCAGAATCCTTGACGGGGGGTGAGGCGATTCGGTCCTCCCCCCCGGAATCCTCGATGGCCGGCTGTGCTCCAAGGTGGCTCCGCGGAGCAGCCGGCCAGGCCCAGGCCAGGGCTGTCTGCAGCCGGATTTCCGGCCGCAGAGGGCTCTGAGTAAAAAAAATCCAACAAAAATGCGTACGCAAATGGCGGTGGCTATGGCCACCGCCATTTGCCTTCCTTATTTTTCGCCGTCTTAGTCTACGTCAATATTTACATAGACGAAGACGAAGAAAAGAAAGGGGAATGCAAATAGCGTAGTGGGCGCTATTTGCGTTCCCCTTTCTTTTCTTCGTCTTAGTGTACGTAAATATTGACGTAGACTAAGATGGCGAAAAATAAGGAATGCAAATGGCGGCGGCCATAGCCGCCGCCATTTGCGTATGCATTTTTTTTTAAAAAAAAAACCAGACCTGATAGGCTACATAAGTCTTTACATAGCCTATCACGTCTATGGGGGGAAAAAAAGAGAAAAAGACCGGACTGCAAATGGCGGTGGCGTCAGCCAGTCGGAAGATCAGCTGCCGCTGCCGTCACCACCGAAGCTGCCACTGGAGCCGCCGCCGTCCGGAACATCCGCCCCAGGTAAGTCTCGTCCCAGGGGGTATCCGTGGGGGGCGGGGAGGTGGCAGGCCATTCCGCGGTGGATTTCGGGGGGCCGAATGCACTGGCATTCGGCCTCACCAAGATCCGTCGCGGAATTCTCTGACATCCCTAGAGTAGAGTATCTAATCAAGATGTGGCCAGGAAGTGAAGTTTGTTCACAAGTGGCTGTGCTGGGAGCCAAGCACTGTCAGTCTATGCTGGGAATGAATGCTAGGGGATGCTTGTTGCTGTCATGCTGCCTAATTGCTAACATATAGGGTATAAAACCCATTTTTCCCCCGTGGCTCTGGGTTCAGAGAAGCTGTCTGATCATTGGGTACGTCTGTGTGCTGTAAGTTACTCAAGAAAGTACTCCTTGTAAGTAAACCTGGGTCTGATTTATCACTCTCTTGGCACCTCTACCCTAAGATTTCAAAGCCCATGGCCAGGGCAACACACATGGCCAGGCACCCCCTACAAGAGCCCCCTGGAGCTGCTACTCCTGTTCACCATTGCAGCCTGCTTGTTCAGCTGACTCTCGCTCCAGTCCAGACAATGGGGATCCAGAGTTGGAAGAGCAGTAGACGCCAGTGCCGGGTTGCTCACTACCTCTCTGACTGCCAAGCCAGCAGGTGGAATGATGAGAAAGAGGATGAGGAACAAGAGCAGTGGGCAAGAAGGTGGGGTCACCGAGGGAGGGGGCTCACTGAGAGCGGCTTGCCCAAGGGCCCTCAAAGTCTCTGAGCCAGCCCTGCTGTGTTCTCTTAGAAGTTAGTTTTTTAAACTGCTGTAAGCTGCTGCTGTGTTTGTGGTTTGGGGAACTGGGTGCTTTTATCTGTATTTTTAAATAGCTTTATGGTTTTAATTATCTTGTTTAACTGAGTGCCCTTGTGAGGGCTTGGCCATGAAAGTGGCATAAGTACTTTCAAGAGATAAATAGCTACCCAGTCTCATTCCCCACTGTGGAAAACCAAAAATGTATTGGGGAACTCCAGAAGCAGGCATGAAAACAATCGTCTTTGGCTACTTGCTTCCACCGGCTAGTATTTGGTGCCTCTGAACATGGAGAAGCAACATAGCCCTCATTTTACATAGGTCTCTGTTATGGATTTCTCTAAATCTCCCTTTAAAGCAATCTAAGCTAGCGGCTACCACCACATCCTGTGTAGAGATGGCGGAGAATTCCACCATGGATTTCAGTGAAGCCGAATGCACTGGCATTCGCCCCCCCGAAACCCGTGGCAGAACAGCCTCCCACTCCCCGCCACCCTGCAGAATCCCCCCAGGATGAAGCTTACCTGGGGTGGCGGCGGCTCCGGTGGTGGCTCCGGTGCTGGCAGCTGGTCTCTCGGCCGGCAGCTACGGCCGCAAATGGCGGCCGTTGTAGCGGCTGCCATTTACATCCTTTCAGGCTGCCGTGACAGGCTACGTAAGTATTTATGTAGCCTATCACGGCAAAAAAAAAGGGAATGCAAATGGCGGTGCCTATGGCAGCCACCATTTGCGTTCCCTTTTGGGGGGGGCCATGATAGCCTACGTAAATATTTATGTAGGCTATTACGGCAAAAGAGAGGCGCTCAAATGGTGTAGTGGCTGCCATTTGCGCCCAACTCTTTTGCCGTAATAGGCTACATAAATATTTACATAGGCTATCACGGCCAAAAAAAAAGGGAACGCAAATGGCGGCCGCCATAGCCGCCGCCATTTACATTCGCTGTTTTTTTTTTCTTTCCCGTGATAGGCTATGTAAATATTTATGTAGCCTATCACGGCAAAATACAGGGACGCAAATGGCAGCGGCTACGGCAGCCGCCATTTGCGCCCCTGCAGGCTGCCCAGCGGCCGGATGTCTGGATGCGGGTGGCCCCGGCCGGCAGCTCCATGGAATCACTGCAGAGTGGAGCCAGCCGGAGAGAATTTTGGGGGGAGGGACGGAGCGCCTCTCCCCCACCGCGAATGTCACCCTTCGAAAAGGTAAGTGACTTTCGTACATCCCTAACTCTGGCAGGCAGTTTCCCAGATTTATGATGGATTGGATCCAGACTTATAGAATCATAGATTCATAGAATTGGAAGGGGCCTACAAGACCATTGAGTCCAACCCCCTCAATGCAAGAAGCCTGATTCGCAGGTGGTCTCCCATCCAAGTACTAACCAGGGCAAACCCTCCTTAGCTTCTGAGATCAGACAAGATCAGATGCATCCAGCCCTGTTCCTTGGCTATGAAAAAGCAGGGGGAAGGTACAAAGATGGATTTGGGAAGAACAGGATTTGAGAGCCCCACTGGATCTAGTCCAGTTTTCCTCAACATGATGTCATCCATTCTTTGGGGCTACCTCTCCAGCCAGCCCAGCCAGCATGGTCAATGACCAGAGATTATAGAAGTTGTAGTCCCAAACATCTGGAGGGCACCATATTGGGGAAGGTTGATATAGTTAATCATCCTGTTTGTCCTGCTCTAGACTGAGTCCTGGCTTTGTGCAAGCAAATACAGGGAGCCATGCAATAGAATAGTCAAACTGGCAAACAAATGGTCAAGCACACAGGTTTCAGTTCAAGGTAGGGATGTTAGAGAATTCTGCCATGAATTCTTTAGAATCCGGCCTCTTGGAGTCCGTAGCAGAACGGACCACCCACCTCTGCCACCCTGCGAAGTTGCCCTGGAATGGATCCTACCTGCCACCGGCTGTGTCCGGTCCGTCTGCTGCCATCCACTGCCGTCTGCTGCCTGTCTGCAGAAGAAAACGGCATCCGGCGTAGCAGACTCCATTTACGTCCCTTCTCTTTGCCGTGATAGGCTACATAAATATTTACGTAGCCTATCACGGCAAAGAGCAGGGATGCAAATGGCATAGCGGACACCATTTGCATCCCGGCTCTTTGCCGTGATAGGCTACGTAAAATCTTTATGTAGCCTATCATGGCAAAGACCAGGGATGCAAATAGCCATTTGTGTCCCAGCAGCTGGCAGAGCTGGCCAGTGAGGATTCTGGGGGGAGGGAGGGATGGCCTCCCCCCCCCCCGTGGACCCCCCATGGATTCCAGGTAAGGCGGTTTCATACATCCCTAGTTCAAGGAGGTTTTGGCTATAGCAGGAATGGTCAGAACACAGGCAGGCAGGCAGGCAGACAACAAAGATCAGGCAACAGTAGGAGTGGTCAAGGTAACAAGCAAGAGGTCAAACACAGTCAATCAGTCAGGTATGTTACTTAGTTTAGAAGCAGGGTCAAGAAACAGTCCAAGGGTCAGTAGCATATAGAGCATCCACCACAAGGCAAGGCACAGGAGGCAAGGTAGCACATACTGAAGGCATTGTTTCCAGCATTTCTCAAGTTACCAGTGAGAGCTGACATAGCTAAAGCTACTAGAACCCGCCCAGTTCTCAGCTGCATCCCATTAGGGGCTTGTCAGCTGTCCTCCTCATGAGGACAGCCTGACTCATGGGTCAGGCTCTCCAATAAGCAAGCACTCCTTCCCCTAGCCACCATCCTAACATGGATCTTAAGGCCCCAGCGCTCTTGGGGGCTAGACCCAGCATCTCCCTCTGCTTCAGAAGCTGAGCTCTCTGCTGCCTCTCTAGGAGGCAAATTCAAAGGCTTCACCCCTGAGAGTCCTGGACCATCATGGCTAGTGCCATGATCTCCTGAGGGGCCAACTGGCTCTGATGGTTCTGGATCCTCCTCTGAAGATGACTCCTGTGGTGGCATGGCACCTGGGACCATGACACTGTTTCCCTCAGTGGCCAAACAGACACTACTGGGGATATTCACCAGTAGGGCATGGAGGCAATTGCCCTCTCCTCTCTGTTTCTCCTCAGCAACTGGTATTCAGTGGTATACTGCTTCTGAACATGGAGATTCAATGCATACTCATCACAGTCACTAGCTCTCCTCCATGAATTTCTCTAATACCTTTTAAAAGCCATCTAAGCTAGTAGCTACCATCCCATATTGCATCATATAATTCCATAATGATTGATAGCGTGAAGTATTCTTCCTCGGTTGTTTGTTTATCCTAAATATATTGCCAATAACTTTCGTTGTGTGACCCTGAGAGGAGGAGGCCCTATGGGTATGTGTTTCAGGGACATGATCCAGAGCATCCCAGGAGTAGTGGTCTTTGGCTACCCCAGCATTTAAAACAAAGAAAGCCAAGCTTCAGTGAAAGTCTGTTCCTGGCACTACAGATTATTTGGCAAAGATATAAATCTTTTGCTCAGTGCTCTCCAAAGATTCTGTAATGTTTTGAAAATGTGACTGTCCTTTGGCTATAATTCTCAAAAGGAACAAAGTCCAATTTGCTGATGATGCTAAAATCTTGATCATATAAAACACAAAGCACATGATGAAACCACTTTATACCATTCAGTAAAAAATAGCATGAATCCAAAGAAGGCCTTACTAAAGTCTTAAATCAAGCAGTCATCTCTTTTCATGCAACACTAACCATATTGTCTGGATGGAATTCAAACGTGACATAAGCTTGCAAACCTACAAGCTCACTTAGTCTAGCAGACACTGAATCATCAAAAAATCAATACCACAAGGGTTTTTCAGCATCAAGTTAAAAGGAAACATCTGAGAAATTCAGTGAGGTCAATTCATCTGTCCAATAAATTAGGAAAACATTGGGCCAAACCAAATATAAAATCGGCAAAAAGAGAAAGAGATAAATTTAAACCATGTCATCACTATCCTTCTTGTACAAACATAAAAGTCTTAAAAGGATCCAGATACCATTCAATAAAATTTAACACCTACAGAATAATCCAAGAGGTGCTGCAAGTTGATCAATATATTTTGAATCCAGCAGCCAGCTCATTCACTGTCTTCTGTGCCTCAGTTTGGATCAGGAGAAAGATCAAGGAGAAGGTATGACTTTCTTAGCAACCAGTTGCCTCCATGCTAGAAGGGTGAGGGAGACAATCTCTTATTCTGAGCAAACAAATGTACTTTTTAGTACATCAATAATTGGTCTGTTTGATGGGGAAGTATATTTACTCAAGTAAAGACTGGGGAAAGAAACCCATTAACAGTTCAGCTGTTCATTTAAGTTCTTTGTCTTCATTTCTACTCCGTTGTGTATTCTGGAGTCTATTTCCAGTAAATATGTCATCCACTTTGGGGAGAGGGGATTAACAAATAACTTCCTCTGATTATTTTCATGTATCAAGTTTAGATGGCCAAATCTGTATTTTTCACTTTCTCTCACATTTGATTAAAAACAAGCAAACAACTCCCCCCACTCAAGTTCATTCCATCCTGAATATGAAGAACTGTATGAATTTTGGTAAATGCTTATCAACACTGAAATGAAATTCTCATGCATCTGCACCAGCCAAATTCAATAGCTGTAGCTATTCCCAATCCCAGCATGGAGAGAACTATGTTGTATCTGCTTGCCATGTAGCTGTTTAAGATGAGGAGCCTGTCAGAAAAAAAGAGGTGACAACCCTAATTCAGAACTAACATGGTCAAACCCAGACATGTAAGAGCTAAGCTTTCAAAGCCCTGGGCCTGATGAGTGAATCTGTCAGGTTTTGTTTCTCCAACATTAAGTTAAAAAACAAACAAACACACAACCCAAATTCTTTTCATCTTGAGTATAAATAACTTTTTCTATTATTATTATTATTATTATTATTATTATTATTATTATTATTATTTCCAACCTTTCCCCCAACACTGGTACTCAAGGTGGCTTTATGACATTAAAAACTTGTAGTATTAAAACATGTAAATTTAAATATATAAAAAGTTAAGAATATAATTACATTTTTGGGATGTCAGAGAATTCCGCCACGGATCTCGGTGAGGCCGAATGCCAGTGCATTCGCCCCCCCGAAATCTGTGGTGGAACGGCCTGACACCCCCCCACCCCCTGCGGATTCCCCCTGGGATGAGACTTACCTGGGGTGGATGTTCCGGGTGGCAGCAGCTCCGGCGGTGGCTCCGGTGGTGGCTCTGCCACTGCCATTTCCAGGCTTGTGGGAAAAAAAAAAGATGTGATAGGCTACATAAAGATTTATGTAGCCTATCATGGATGGGGTGGGTTTAAAAAAAATAATGCGTATGCAAATTTGCGTTCCTTCTTTTTACCGTCTTAATCTACATAAATATTTACGTAGACTATGACGGTGAAAATAAAGGGGAACGCAAATAGCGTAGCAGGCGCTATTTGCATCTCCTTTTGATTCGCCGTTTTAGCCTACGTAAAGATTTATGTAGGCTAAACCTAGGGATGTCAGAGAATTTTGCCACGAATCTCAGGGAGGCCAAATGCCAGCGCATTCGGCCCCCCAAAATTGGTGGCAAAATGGTCTGCCCCCCTGCCCCCCCCAGGACGGGACTTACCCTGGGCAAATCCTCCTGGCGGCAGCGGCTCTGGCGGTGGTTCGGCGGCGGTTCAGTGGCAGTTTGGCGGCGGAGGCTGCAGTGGCCGGTCTTCTGACCGGCTGCCACCGCCACCATTTCCAGTAAAACAAACAAACAAACCAAAAAAACCTGATAGGCTACGTAAAGATTTACGTAGCCTATCACAGCTAGATTTTAAAAAAATACCGTGATAGGCTACGTAAATGTTTACATTGCCTATCACGGCTGAGTAAAAAAACAACAACAACAACCATGCGTATGCAAATGGCGGCGCCCATGGGCGCCGCCATTTCCATTCCTTATTTTGGCACATCTAGTCTACGTAAACATTTACGTAGACTATGGCGAAAATAAGGGGAACGCAAATAGCCTAGCATCTACGCTATTTGTGTTCACCTTATTTTCGCCGTAGTCTACGTAAATGTTTACATAGACTAGACGTGCCAAAATAAGGAACGCAAATGGCGGTGGCCATAGCCGCTACCATTTGCATATGCAGTGTTTGTTTTTTGTTTTTACCAAGAGCCCTCCATGGCCGGAAATGCAGCTGCGGACGGCTCTGGCCAGCTGATGTGCAGAGCTGCGGCAGAGCACAGCCGGCTATTCGAGGATTCTGGGGGGAGGAACAGAGCGCCTCCCTCCCGGCCAGGATTCCGGCGGGAGGGACGGAACGCCTCCCCCCCCCCACCATCAACATAATCCGTGAAAGGTAAGTCAATGTATAACCGTGTAAAAACACTGTAGACTCCCTGGCAATGTGTGCCATATGCTAAATAAATAAATAAAATAGTTGTTGTTGTTCAGTCGTTCAGTCATGTCTGACTCTTTTTGACCCCATGGACCATAGCATGCCAGGCCTTCCTGTCCTGCGCTATCTCCCGGAGTGTGCTCAAGTTCATATTCATTGCATCAGTGATGCTATCTAGCCATCTCATCCTCTGCCGTCCCCTTCTCCTTTTGACTTCAATCTTTCCCAGCATCAGGGTCTTTTCCAGTGAGTTTTCTCTTTGCATTAGGTGGCCAAAATATTTCAGCTTCAGCTTCAGTATCTGTCCTTCCAATGAGCACTCAGGGTTGATTTCCTTTAGGATGGACTGATTTGACCTCCTTGCAGTCCAGGGGACTCATAAGAGTCTTCTCCAGCACCACAGTTTGAAAGCATCAATTCTTCGGTGCTCAGCCTTCCTTATAGTCCAGCTCTCACAGCCATACGTTGCTACTGGGAAAACCATAGCTTTGATTAGATGGACCTTTGTCGGCAAGGTGATGTCTCTGCTTCTTACTATGTTGTCTAGGTTTGCCATAGCTTTCCTCCCAAGGAGCAAGCGTCTTTTAATTTCATGGCTACAGTCACTGTCTGCGGTGATCTTGGAGCCCAAGAAAATAAAATCTGTCACTGCTTCCATTTCTTCCCCTTCCATATGCCAGGAAGTAATGGGACCAGATGCCATGATTTTAGTTTTTTAATGTTGAGTTTCAAACCAGCGTTTGCACTCTCCACTTTCACCCTCAACAAGAGGCTCTTGAGATCCTCTTCGCTTTCTGCCATTAGGGTGGTATCGTCTGCATATCTGAGGTTGTTGATAATTCTCCTGGCAATCTTAATTCGAACCTGTGATTCATTCAACCCGGCGTTTCTCATGATGTACTCTGCATATAAATCAAATAAGCAGGGCGACAGTATATAACCTTGTCATACTCCTTTCCCAATTTTGAACCAATCAGTTGTTCCATGTCTGGTTCTTACTGTGTGTTGCTTCTTGACCCTCATACAGGTTTCTCAGGAGACAGGTAAGGTGGCCTGGTACTCCCATCTCTTTAAGAATTTGCCACAGTTTGTTGTGATCCACACAATGAAAGGCTTTAGCGTAGTCAATGAAGCAGAAATAGACATTTTTCTTGAATTCTCTTGCTTTCTCCATGATCCAGCAAATGTTGGCAATTTGATCTCTAGTTCCTCTGCCTCTTCGAAACCCACCTTGTACTTCCCATAGTTCTTGGTTCACATACTGCTGAAGCCTAGCTTGTAGGATTTTGAGCATAACCTTGCTGGCATGTGAAATGAGCGGAATTGTAGGGTAGTTTGAACACTCTTTGGCTTTGCTCTTCTTTGGAATTGGAATGTAAACTGACCTTTTCCAGTCTTGTGGCCATTGTTGAGTGTTCCAAATTTGTTGGCATATTGAGTGCAGCACTTTAACAGCATCATCTTTTAGGATGTTAAATAGCTCAGCTGGAATACTGTCATCTCCACTAGCTTTGTTGTTAGTAATACTTCCTAAGGCCCACTTGACTTCACTTTCTAGGATGCTGACAGGTAGAGCATGTACAGAATCACAAGATGGAGATATGGCCTTTTTAGTAGTGGCACCCATCTTTGATAGTCCTTCTTAGGGAAGTTTGCATGGTTCCATAATTATTGCCATTGTAATGTCAAGGTAAAGCCATCCCATTTTCCCAAGCTTTTAATGGACAACAACGACTTTTTTGGTCTTTATATTGGTTTACTTTGCACTGTTTCTTTGTTTTTACTTTGCACTGTTATTGTTTTATTCTTAGTTTAGTCTTATTTTTATTATTCATTGTCTGAATTGTTCACAATGCTTGTTTGTTTTTCAATCTGCAGATTAAACTGCCTCAAGTATTTTTTTCCTCATGTAAATCTTGCATGAGATATGCCCTAACCCCGGCGCCAGCTTGTCTGGCCGAAAGGGGGGTGGGCATTGTGGGCAGGTGGGTGACATGACGCAGGGGCCTCTGATTGGTGCACCCCAGTGGCACCACCATGCAAGGAGGGGCAGGCTGAGTTGCCTTAAACTCAGCCCCCCTCCCAATCTCAGCTCTCTGGCTCAAAGCAGCTCCCTCCCACCCTCCCCTAAGCATTGTGGGTTTCTGGCCAGTTGCCCTTTGGGAGCCATGTAGGAATTTTTTGGCTCACAGTTCGATTGGCCTATTACTGTGAGTAGGGATGTACGAAAGTCACTTACCTGTTCTCGCAGCTTGCTTGGCGGTGGGGGGGAGGCGCTTCGCTGCTCCCCCCGAAGTTCAGGCCGGGGGGGAGGCTTCCTGCCTCGCCCGGCCGAAATTCAGGCCGGGGAGAAGTGCCCCATCTCCCCGGCTGCGAACTTCAAAAGAAAGAAAAAAAATGCCCCTGTGATAGGCTACGTAACGATTAACGTAGCCTATCATGGCTAGATCTGCAAAGTCAGCCATGATAGGCTACGTTAATCTTTCCGTAGCCTATCACAGGGGCATTTTTTTTTTAACTTTTCTTGTAATGGCGGCGGCTGCAGCCAGTCGAAAGACCGGCTGCCGCCCCCGCCCCTGACGAAGACCTGCTGAACTGCCGCCGGGACCCGCCGCTGGGAGGGACATTCGTGAAAGGTAAGTCCCATCCTGGGGGGGGGGCGGGGAGCGGGGGGGCAGAGAATTTCTCCCCGAACAACCTTTGGAGGACCGAATGCGTTGGCACTCGGCCCCCCGAAGTTTCGGGGAGAAATTCTCCCCCATCCCTAACTGTGAGTCTTTTTTGCCTACGTCACACTGTTTTGCGGGTCGAGTGTGTCCTGTAAGGGAATATGGTCTATATCATCGGTCACATACCAGTTGGTGGCTAGGACGGGCAAAACAGGAAAATAAGGATGGTGTGCATGCAGAGGCACCTTATGGTGACAGGTGACACCTGAGGCACCCGAACGGGTTGTGCAGCTCGGTGGGGGGATAAGGGTTGCCTGGGAGACCAACCCTACTCACTCACCCAGGTGTTGTGCGGCACCAGGTCGAGGGTGACACCGGAAGGTCTACCTCCCCCAGAAGGGGCAGTCTGGAGGGATGGCAAGATCACCGCCACCCCTCAGGCTGGGTGTGTTTTCGCCCAAGAAGTGCCAGCTACCCACTGACACAGTTAGATGCCCATCCTAGTTACCCCTTTGCAGGTATTTCAATAAATGTGGCCCAGTTTTCAACCCAAGCTTGTTGTCTGCATCTTATTTAACCCATCTCCGCTCGCAAAAGTTGTTGTTGTTGTTGTTTTAAACTATCTTATGTAGATGTTCTCTTCTCTATCACTTCATATTGAAGATGTTTCCCACTCTTGAATTATTTTCACAGAACATGACTCAACCATACCATTGCATCAGCATTTCTCAATGTGAGTCATAGGTTGTCCTCCCCACCCCTATCATCCTAAAGGAAGAGTACATTTTAGGGAAGATCCAGTCTGTCTCTTTTGCCTTTATCCACATTCAGTTATGAAGGAATTTGTATATTTTGAAAAAAAAAAAAAAACTTCTCAAAAGCAAACTGAAACAATTTTTTTCCGTAACCAGGACAAGAAAATTCATTAGGTACAGCTACTCTACTGGAGAGAACCATGTTGTGCCTGCCTGCCATTTAGCTGTTAAAGATACGGACCTGGTAAGGAAAAGAAAAAAAGAGAAAAAAAGGTGGCAACTAGGGATGTTTGAGAAATCTGCAACAGATTCAGATAAGTTCAGATTTATATGAATCTGACCTGCAGATTCTGCACTGGACCTGCTTATTTTGAGTCATGTGGACTTGCAGACCAGTTTTTCACTTTTGAGGGAGATTTGCACTAATTCACATCAGCACTAATGCATATTAGTTCATTAGTGCAAGTGCATATTAGTGCTAATGCACAATTGCAAACATGCATTAATCTCCATTAGCACTGATGGAAATTTATGTCAGTAGTAGAACGAAATTCTGATCTGAAAAAATCCAATTCCATCAATGAGCAACTGCTGACAGAATCAGAAACGCCTGACAGTCTGTAAAACATAGATGGGAAGGATTTAACAAAATCCGTACATCCTTAGCAGCAACCTCAGTTGAGCACTAATACAGCTGAATACACAGGGAATCATCCCCAGACATTTAAGAGCTAAGAACTCACAGCCCTTGTCCTGGTTGGACAATTCTGTAAGTTTTGGTTTCTCCCACATTTGAAATGGTTAGATCTCAAATTCTTTTCATCCCTGATATGAAGACATTTGCAGCTGCTGGTAAGTTCTTATCAAAAACTAACTGAAATGAACTTCTCACCCATCCCTATTTATTGTATCCTTCCATCAATTACTTATTCATGTTTCTTAATGATTAGTTTTTTACATGGTGTATGTTTTTTACACAAATTATTGGATTGATCCTTGGAACATTAAAATTTTAAACCCTGGTAATTTAAAATATCTCCTTTTTTCCTATTCAGAACTACAACTCTTTGCACCCTTGCACCAGCTTAGATCCTACAGTATCCTTGGGAACTTCAGGACCTTGACAGGTTCACTTATGAGGCTTCCTATGTTTAATAACTGATAGGGGTGGACGAAAGTCACTTACCTTTCGTCGAAGCTTGTTCGCGGTGGGGGGGAGGCACTTCGCTGCTCCCCCCACGAAGTTCAGGCCGGGGGGGGATGCTTCCCACCTCGCCCCAGCCGAAATTCAGGCTGGGGGGGAGGCTTCCCGCCTCGCCCCGGCCGAAATTCAGGCCGGGGAGGAGGCTTCCCGCCTCGCCCGGCCGCGAACTCGAAAGTTTTTTTTTTTTTTAAACGCCCCCGTGATAGGCTACGTGACGATTAATGTAGCCTATCATGGCTAGATCTGCAAAGTCAGCCATGATAGGCTACGTTAATCGTCACATAGCCTATCACGGGTGACTTAAAAAAAAAAAAAAGCGCGTACGCTAATGGCGGCCCCCATAGGGAGCCGCCATTCGCGTTTCTTATTTGGTCGCTGTAGTCTACGTAAAGATTGACGTAGACTACAGCGACCAAATAAGAAACGCGAATGGCGGCTCCCTATGGGGGCCGCCATTAGCGTACGCGCTTTTTTTTTTTAAGTCACCTGTGATAGGCTACGTGACGATTAACGTAGCCTATCATGGCTGACTTTGCAAATCTAGCCATGATAGGCTACTTGAATCGTCACGTAGCCTATCACGGGGGCGTTTTTTTTCTTTTATTTGAATGGCGGCGGCGGCAGCCGGTCGAAAGACCGGCTGCTGCTCCCGCCCCACACGAACACCCGCCAAACTGCCGGCCGGACCCGCCGCCGGGAGGGACATTCGGCGAAGGTAAGTCCCGTCCCGGGGGGGTGGGGGAGTGCGGAGGATTTCTCCCCGAAACTTGTTCGGGGGGCCGAACATTTTGGCGCTCGGCCCCCCGAAGTTTCGGGGAGAAATTCTCTGCCATCCCTAATAACTGACAATTGACTTATCACATTCCACAAAAATCAATCTTGTCATGGAGGGAGCAATCCTATGGCTGCTAGTCAATGGCTAGATGGCCATAGGATATGTGGTTTCTGGGAACCGACCTCAGAGCCCATGCTCTGAGGTTGGTTCCTGGAGAACCGACCTTCCTCCCTTCCATACTGCCTTGCAGGCAGTGCGGAATGGTCCCATGCTCCATGCTCAGAAGAGGAGCATGCAGCGGCCAAAATGGGGCATTCCAGGGGGTGTTCCAGGCCACGGAGGGCAGAAATGCCAGTACGACACCTCCTATGTTGTCCAGGAGCCGCTTCCTCTGATCTGCCGTCCCGTGGCTAGACATCCGAAATCAGGAGAAGTGTGGAGGGAATGATCCCCTCCATGCTTTTCCTGCCCTGCACTGGATAAGTGGTTGCCTCTGAATTCGGAGGTGGCCACCTATCTCCATAGGATTGTGCCCTTAGGAGCTTTAATCCAGCCGTTGAAGCTCAAGAATGGCTTCTTAGATCTAAGAAAAAAGAAAGAAGAAGCTTTTGCAAAATAAAAGCCATTAAAGAGAGACACTGGCAGATGGAGGCCTAATTCTCATGGAGGAGGTGGTAAAACTCTCTCTGAGGCTGCACTACTTCAGACTGCAAGCCATACTTGGGTGACAGCATATAAAACAAAATCCCCACAGGTAGAAACCAGCATGTGAGTGAGAAGTCTTGTCTAGAATGCTTAATCCTGACATGCTAAGTTTCTTGGTTTGCATCAACAAGCACCCAATCTTGTCAATCCCCTCTTGCTGTCAGAAGTGGTAGAGTCCAGGCTCAAAGCAGGCAATAAGAAGCAGGGACTTTTCAGTTCTGGTTCCTCATCTATGAGACTCTCTCCACTTATTCATTCACCAGGCATCCAGAACATGGTTTTCAGGTGACAGTTCAAGATTCATTATCATCATCATCATCACCATCATCATTTTCACTGGCTTTCATGGGGATGGATAGAATATTAATTCTGGTGATGATGAACTGTTTTTCTTTCATCTGTTTAGGTCTGTTTTAAATTTGGTGTTTTTTATTTTATTTTGTATGTGCTATTAGCTGCCTCAGGAATCTTTGATTAAGAGGCTGGCATAATTATTGTAATAACTAAATAATAATCCTTAGCATATTCTTTTCATCCCTACACTCTGCTCCTTAAATTCAACACATCACCACATTGGTGCTGCCTTTTGATGGGCATAATCAGATGTGTACAAGAAGGCAAAGACAATTTGAAAATTTGTCTCACTTAAGATTAAGCATTCAGTCAGATATAGGTATATTATTTTATGCTAACAATTTCTCATTTCTTAAATAAGAGATAGTAATCAAGTAAAATAACACCTTGTCATAAAAAAGTAAGATATGGACATTTGTATGAGATAGATATAATGAGGTGTTGCCTTTAAGGAGTAGAGATTAGGGATGAAAAGATTATGCTAAGAATGTCTGCTTTTCATTTTAAGAAGTTGATTTGCATTACACAGTAGTACCTCAGTTATAAAGTATCTATTTGAAGACTTCCAGGGATTTCAATTGGACTGTGCTGTTTCCATCAAATTAATATGCCTTAACTAATCTGAGTACTGGTTATCGAATAGTATATTACAAAAAAGAATACTAAAAAAAAAAAAATCATGCAAACTTGATTTCTTTAACTCCTCACTTGGTCTTGATCAAAAACTTTCCTTCCTTCCCTCCCTCCCTCCCTCCCTCCCTCCCTCCTGATAACTGCATTTTATTCTTGTCTTAGTATTTCCATGTTAAACTAGACAGCCTTTTGGCGTGGCCCAACAGGCTATTATTATGTACCCATGACCTGGGACCTTTTACGTACAAAACATATGCTGGGTTAGTGAACTAAGCAGTGCTTTAAGGCTGAGTTATTCTGCCTACACAGAATGAAAGAAAGCAAGTCAGTCTATCTATTAATAATGTCTGCTTTATTTTGTAGGCTGGAACACAAATATTATACATGCACTGCCACTGGATTTAAAGCATAGTTCATATTTAACCAGAAAGCAGAGTTAGTTATATTTGTTCATCATGAATTCCAGTCAAAACGGAAGCAAATCAGACAGTCAATCTTTATAATGCATAATATCTAAAGGGGCTTTTTTACACAAATATAAAATAGTTAAGCTTAAACAAAAAGTAACTTCTGCATTAAAAAGGCCTTTAAGCAGTGCTGTAGTCACTAGAGGTCACTGTTACCGTTTTTAGGATTTTAAAGTTAGCTGCTTCTATTGTTTATTCAATTTAATCTGATTTAACTTTAAAACTTTTATCGGTAAGGAAAAATATTAAACATTGTTGAATGTACAGCTAACTACAAACAAATCTTAGTTTAAAGCTTGTGTCTAGGGAAATGTATTCATGTTTCTGTTTGTGCCACTAGAAAACTTCACCTGAAAGAAATATGAATGGCTCAGGAAGAAGACAGAATATCAAGATGAGTTGCATCCCTGAGTCCCCAAAGGATGTGCTGGGCTGAGAATTTTCATTCAGTCCCTCCAAACTATGAATCAGATGGAGTCTTTGATTCCTGAAATAATCAGACACTATCTCATCAGGATTCTTCACCTCAAACTGGACCTGTGGGCACTTGAGAAGGAGAGAAAATGAGATTGAAGCAGCGGACAGAGAGGGCAAAAACACTTTTAAACGTTGTTTGTAGTCAATCTTTGCTCAGTAGTGGCTATCATTCTAACAAGAGGGACTAAATATGCACATATTAATAATCGGGGTGTGGGGGGAGAAGGGGATTGATAATCAGCTTCAACCAAGCTGGCCCATCTATTCAGCAGAATTTGTACAGGCCTGGTTACCACTTCTTAGTGATGTGACAGCCCCCATCAGCTGAATTATCAATCTGTCTGCTTTTATTAGAGATGCAGTTTAGAATAGTAATTCTAGGGCTTCTTCTTCTTCTTCTTCTTCTTCTTCTTCTTCTTCTTCTTCTTCTTCTTCTTCTATTTTAGGGGGATGAAGGAAGGCCAGCTATGGGAAAAGCCCCCTCCCCTTTTTTTCTTTAGTTCCTCTCATATATTACTGTCCCCCATGTTCTCTTAAGGAATGGATAGGGAAGGGAGGTCATGATGGTACATAAAAGAGCATATCAGTGGAGATAGGTGAAGGATCCGTCTCAACCAGAATAATTCCTTACACTTGCTTTTCATTCCTGAGTGTTGGTGTTGGTGGTGGGGGTTACACTTATAGGGTTATCTAAAGTTATAATGCAATGCGTAGTTCACACAGCTATATGTGCATTCTGTCAACACATGATCTGTATCCTGGTTTAAGTAGGATTAGTACATGTGTACAAATCAGGGATGAATGCATCAGAATTATTACAACCATCTGAACATATAGGATTGTGTCCAGTGGTGAAATGGATGCTACTGGCAGATCCAATGCTCCCTCCCTCCTGCAGTTCACCAACATGTTCCCCAAATCTTTTCCAGAGATGTTGGGGACAGTCCAGAGCAGATGTGGGGGGGGGGATGTGAGGGGACTGCAGGGGAAAGGAAGGAAAGGGAAAATCCTTTTGTATGAGTGGAAGTCTGTTTGCATAATATTGGTTTTCACCCACAGTGTGAATGCATGTTCAATGTAATGTGTGAACTCAATTATACTGATACCAGAAAAAAGCTAAAATAGCTCTAAACCATAGCAGTGCATTGCCCTTTATTGATGCTCATGGTAATTCCTCCTTTTGGAATATAGAAAGCTGCCTTGTACTGAGTAACACAATTGATCCATCTAGCCAGCATTGTTGACCCTGACTGGCAAGATTTTTTTTTTCCAGCCATACCTGGAGATTCTGGGGATTGAACCCAGGACAATATGCATGCAAAACTAACACTGTACCACTGAGCTGTGGACCTTTAGTCAAATATATGTTAGATACTTCCTTCTAAAATGTTAAGTGTCCTTTGATTTTGAGATTCATATATTTATACTTTGTTCTGTACATTTTGTGCCTTGTCCTATCCCACTTACATCATTTCTTTGGTAACCTAGTATATATATTTTAACTGTTGTTTTGTTATTGGTGTTAAGGTTCATCATTATTTTACTAATGCTGTTTTCCTTCTATGGAGAACTCCAAGTCTCAATAACAATACGGTTTTAAAAGGAGAGAAGAAATGAACACACATGTAGTGTTGTTGATCGTTTAAAGTGTGATATTTTTGTGTGTTGGTTTTATATAATGTGATTATATTTTATTTTTAGGGTTTGAATTAATTTTTGTAAACTGCTTTGGCTGATGGGTGGTATAGAAGTGTAGTGAATGAATATTTGGTGGGTGAGTGTTCCACCCTGATTTAAACAAAATTGTTTCAATGTCTGAAATGAATTTAAGTAGGAATGGGTGAATGAGTGATGTTGGAGGTTGCTAAGATTCTACCAACATCGTCTCACTAACTACTCGATTCCTGTTTGGATTTGAAATTGCTGCTTTCATTGCGCAAATGGGAGACTTGCACAAATCAAGCTGCAATCAAATGGGAGATTTGTGTGACTCTCCCAAAATTAGCACGCATCTCCCGAAATTGGCATGGATCTCCTGAAACTGGCACAATCTCCTAATTTGCACAAATATCTTCCATAGACTAAAGCAAGGCTGATTTAGTCTACAGGGGAAATTTGTGCAATTGAGGAAATTTGACAAATCAAACTTGGAAACAGGAATTAGATGAATGTGAGCATGTGTTCGATGCTTTGCGAACTTTTTCAGCGGATATGTGCTCACACTCATGGCTTTGAATAGGGTATGCTTACATGTTTTTTGAGCAAAAACACAATTCTCAAACATCCCTACATTTAAGTGCATGCTTAAATTGTACACATGCACACATTAGCACTTTGTCATGCAATCGGGAATCCTATAGAACTCAACAATGTAGATCAGGTATGGAATCTGCAGTCCCCATCACACCCTTCTCCCTTACACCCATTCATTTCTACCCACAATAATGCTGAAAATTAACCTGAGCATTTGTGCTATGTGGCATTATTTGGTGAAATGAAATAAAAAGGGTTTTAAAAAATGCAGTGTTTTCTGCAGATCATTCTTACCAGTGTGTTGCGAATCTAGAAAAGCCTATTTGGAATGTCAGTGCTTGATTTCATGCTTTGTTTCCCCACACAGTAGACAGGTATGAGAGCATGTACAGTTGACTTGAGTCTAATACTATTCCCTTGGTTCAGACACTGCTTTAGAACTGTCTTGGCTGATGTTGTTTTTGTTTCTTATTATTTTTCACACAATCGGCAAGACGTGCAAACAAGGAATATAATGGGTCTATGTGGAGTATATAACAGCCTCCACCATCTTCGGACTTTGAGGATCACAGGAGCTGTCATGGGCGAGAATCTGTGAGAATCTCTCATTCCTCTGGTTATACAAGCAGATGACCACTATGTATGAAGCAGCACACAGTAATAATGCAACAGCCTGCTTCTGCATCTGCCTCCCTCTGTGCCTTCCGATGACTGGCTGGCTCAGGAGGAAGGGAGTCAGGAGCATTCAGCCAGGCAACAAAACATCCAGGAAACAAAGGACAACTGCCATCACACAACAGCAGCTCATCTGAGTCCATGCCTGGTGCTCTTGGACAGTAAAAGGTCTTTGGGGGAAAAGGAGGATATGCTACTCCAGAGCTATGCCATGTGTCAGAGAGGGTGGAATAAGCCCAAATGTTACTCGGTTATTTTATATAGGATACCCTGGGGATCCTTCTGGATCTAATGTCTGGACAGATATCAAATGCATACCACAATAATAAGAAATAGAATATTTGAGTCAACCCTTACACCAGGGGTGCAGAAACCCAAGCATGGGGGAAAATCCAGCCCTCTTGGGGTCCTAAGCTGGAACTCTAGGGTTCTCCAGAAGGTCCAACCCCCTTTCACCTGGCCAACAAGTGTTTGGTGGCTCCAGTTTTTGTGCAGTTTCCCCCCCCCCTCCATTCTAAAAAGCTGAAATGCCTCTCCTGAGCCTTAGTTACTGGCAGTAAGGCCTTTAGGCTAAAATATGCTGGCATTTTGGTATCTTGGCTAGAGATGTGCACAAATGGCCTCTCGAAATTCTCCTCCTTGCTTGTAGGTACAGAAACTGGGGAGACAATTTCATCAAATTTCTCCAGGGGGAGCATAAACTGTCAACCGATTCTCCCAGGTAGGGCTCCCCACTGGCAGTGCTTGTAGCATGACTTCTTTCTTTTTTGGTAAGGGTTTTGGGGGGGTTTCATACTGCAGCAGCATCAACCGTCTTGGCAGGCAGGCCCCCAGTTTGCATCCACCGCAATGCAGGTGGGAGCAGTGCTGTGTCCAGCTCTAGGGATGCAGTGGAGTTAGCGCTCTGCCAAAATCTGTCCTCCAATTTCCTGAATTTTTCTCCCCTCATGAAAGAGGCTTCCCTTGCTCTGCCTCATTCAGGATGTTTTATAATTTATCGCTGTGGTGTTTTTGAGCTTACCAGACCACCTTACCTGTCTCCTAAGAAACCTGTACGAGGGTCAAGAAGCAACAGTAAGAACCGGACATGGAACAACCGAGTGGTTCAAAATTGGGAAAGGAGTACGACAAGGCTGCATATTGTCACCCTGCTTATTTAACTTATATGCAGAGTACATCATGAGAAATGCCGGGTTGGATGAATCAGAGGTCGGAATTAAGATTGCTGGGAGAATTATCAACAACCTCCGATATGCAGATGATACCACCCTAATGGCAGAAAGTGAAGAGGATCTAAAGAGCCTCTTGTTGAGGGTGAAAGAGGAGAGTGCAAAAGCTGGTTTGAAACTCAACATTAAAAAAATGAAGATCATGGCATCTGGCCCTATCACTTCCTGGCATATAGAAGGGGAAGAAATGGAAGCAGTGACAGATTTTACTTTCTTGGGCTCCAAGATCACCGCAGACGGTGACTGTAGCCATGAAATTAAAAGACGCTTGCTCCTTGGGAGGAAAGCTATGGCCAACCTAGACAGCATAGTAAGAAGCAGAGACATCACCTTGCCAACAAAGGTCCATCTAATCAAAGCTATGGTTTTCCCAGTAGTAATGTATGGCTGTGAGAGCTGGACTATGAGGAAGGCTGAGCGCCGAAGAATTGATGCTTTCGAACTGTGGTGCTGGAGAAGACTCTTACGAGTCCCCTGGACTGCAAGGAGGTCAAATCAGTCAATCCTAAAGGAAATCAACCCTGAGTGCTCATTGGAAGGACAGATACTGAAGCTGAAGCTCAAATATTTTGGGCACCTAATGCAAAGAGAAAACTCTCTGGAAAAGACCCTGATGCTGGGAAAGAGTGAAGGCAAAAGGAGAAGGGGGCGGCAGAGGATGAGATGCAATGAATATGAACTTGAGCATGCTCTGGGAGAGAGTGCAGGACAGGAAGGCCTGGCGTGCTATGGTCCTTGGGGTCACAAAGAGTTGGACATGACTGAACGACTGAACAACAACAACAACTAATCACAGCTAGCCTCCCAGGCTGCCTGCACATCCTGATCTGAAAAAAAGAAAAGAAAAGCCCTATGAGAGGAATGGCTCCATGGAGCCTTAAACTGGGCTTTAACTGAAGTGTAGAGAGTTGAGGAGTCCACAGGTAGCCAGAGAGATTATTGCACAATGAAAGACAGGACACTTGTGCTCACTCCCTGGACACCTCCTAGGAAAGGTAAGCCCAAGAAACCAAAACCCAACCCATGAGAATTTCTCTGAAATTTCTTCACCATTTAATTTCTTTTCGAGAACAATTTCCTTCCTATCAAACTGAATGAGAACAGTCTGAAAAAAAATGTGGGGGAAATTTTCAGCACAGCACTAATTCTGGCCCAGCCTCTTTTGCATTTGGCTTCACCTACTACTGGAATGTGGCCCCTGAGAGCTTCTCCAAAGTGTAATCCAGCCCTCAGGCTGAAAGAGGTTCTGCACTCCTGCCTCACACCTTGATCTTAAACTTTTCAGCTGACATATTGACTGGTGGCTTTAGAGTAACATAAGAGTCTCCAGCACTGCTGAGGCCCAGAAACTGACATGCCAGCATTCTCAGCAGTTACTGATTGATGCATGCCTTACAGCCAGTTCAGCTTCTAAGTACATGTGATAACAACACATGCCCATTTTTTAGAATGTGGATCATGTCAAACTCCTCTAAAGTAGGTGAGGAGTAGAGAGATTCAAAATATAGACAAGGCAGACAAGAATGGGCACCAGTCACTTCCCCTGGTCATACTTTCCTTCTCAAAACTTTCAGAAGGATGCAGACAAACTGGAGAGGGTTCAGAGGAGGGCAATGAAGATGATCAGGGGACTGGAAACAAAGCCCTATGAGGAGAGACTGAAAGAACTGGGCATGTTTAGCCTTGAGAAGAGAAGACTGAGGGGAGATATGATAGCGCTCCTCAAGTACTTGAAAGATTGTCACAGAGAGGAAGGCCAGGATCTCTTCTCGATCATGCCAGAGTGCAGGACACGGAATAATGGACTCAAGTTACAGGGAGCCAGATGCCGGCTGAACATCAGAAAAAAACTTCCTGACTGTTAGAGCAATATGACAATGGATCCAACTACCTAGGAAGGTAGTGGGCTCTCCCACACTGGTGGCATTCAAGATGAAGCTGGGCATCCATCTGTCAGGGATGCTCTGACTTAGATTCTGCATTGAGCAGGGGGTTGGACTTGATGGTCTTGTAGGCTCCTTCCAACCCTACTATTCTATGATTCTCTGTTTCTATTAAAATTGCTTGCCTCCAGTTGATTTTCTCCCATTGGAGGTTGCTTCTGATCTTGGAGCCAACTTGGGAACAAATTGCTGGAGAAGGTGGTTTTGAGAGAAAAGTTTCAGTACCTGCCTAGTTTTCCACAATTTAAATTGCTCTCCACTACCACCCTCTACAGGAATCTGGCAGTGATCTAGATTCTAAGACATGGGTTGACTTCACCTGAAATGCCTCAATTTGCTGCCAGCCAACTGAGTTTGGCATGGTGGGTCCTGAGTTGTGCAGGCTTTCAGTAATGCCATATGCTGAGCAGCTGCTAAAATTTACTCCCACAGGCCATAAAAGCAATAGATAAATTAGGGAATTCAACTGAGAAATATCAGTGGTATGGAATTCAGACAGAACAATTGAAAAAAAGAACCAAAAGGTGCTTGTTGGATTCACTGGGCTTTAAATGAAAGCATCCAAGAATATGTAGGAAACTGGAAAAATATGTTGTGATGTCTAGAAATCCATACAAAATCAAATCTATTGGATACAGCTAAGGAATAAGTGCTGGGTTACCCCCTGATCAGGGCCAGATTAAGGCCATGATGGCTGCTGGGTCTAGCCATCTGGAGCCGGTCCCATACTTTACTCGCAATGGTGAACTCACACATGAAATTAGTGCATGTACTCATGGAGTCAAAGAAAGCTATTTCATGAGCAACAATAATGCAGAAATGTTTTTTTAACTACATATTTCGTGAAAATTATCTTCCTGCAACCAAAAGACCAATATCTCATACATAGTAGTGAACGCAAATACAAACACAATCTTCCCTTTAATGGCACACAGACACATAGAAAGTCTCTTACACATACACACTGACTCAGCACTGACTCACTGCCTCATTCAGACGCAATGGCAAAGCAGGACATGGCAGGACACACAGACACACAAGGCAGGTCCGATACACTTTGTTTCCTGAGGAGGATGAGCAAATGTCTCCCATTTCTCCCTGGATGATCTTGGGACAGTCAGTACATCTCAGCCTACCTTACCTCACAGGATTATTGTGAGGATTATCATGGGGAGGTCTTTAGCTCCTGGAGGAAAGGCAGAACATAAATGTAATAAAACAAAGTATGAAGACAATATATTAGTAAAATGTAATTGTCTGACACCCCTTCATGAATCACTGCCTTGTTGTGGCAAAGGGGCTTGCATAACTCAGTGAAGCCATAAGCTATGCCATGCAGGGCCACCCAAGATGGACAGGTCATGGCAGAGAGTTCTGACAAAATGTGGTCCACTTAGGGATGGCGGAGAATTTCTCCCCGAAACTTCGGGGGGCCGAGCGCCAACGTGTTCGGCCCCCCGAACAAGTTTCGGGGAGAAATCCTCCGCACCCCCCTGCCCCCCGCCCCCCCCGGGATGGGACTTACCTTCCCTGAATGTCCCTCCCGGCGGCGGGTCCGGCTGGCGGTTCATCCGGTGTTCGAGCGGGGCGGGAGCGGCAGCCGGTCTTTCGACCGGCTGCCGCCCCCGCCATTGCAATGAAAGAAAAAAAAAAACCCCGTCCCCTGATAGGCTACGTGACGATTCACGTAGCCTATCATGGCTAGATTTGCAAAGTCAGCCATGATAGGCTACGTGAATCGTCACGTAGCCTATCACGGGTGACTTAAAAAAAAAAAAAAAAGTGTGTACGGATAATGGCGGCCCCCATAGGGAGCCGCCATTCCCGTTCCTTATTTGGTCGCTGTAGTCTACGTAAATGTTTACGTAGACTACAGCAACTAAATAAGGAATGCGAATGGCGGCTCCCTATGGGGGCGGCCATTCGCGTACGCGCTTTTTTTTTTTTAAAGTCACCCGTGACAGGCTACGTGACGATTCACGTAGCCTATCACGGCTGACTTTCCAGATCTAGCCGTGATAGGCTACGTGAATCGTCACGTAGCCTATCAGGGGACGTTTTTGTTTTTGTTTTTTACTTTTGTGTTCGCGGCCGGGCGAGGCGGGAAGCCTCCTCCCCGGCCTGAATTTCGGCCGGGCGAGGCGGGAAGCCTCCCTCCCCGGCCTGAATTTTGGCCGTGCGAGGCGGGAAGCCTCCCCCCCCGGCCTGAACTTCATGGGGGGAGCAGCGAAGCGCTCCCCCCCACCGCGAACAAGCTGCGAGAAAAGGTAAGTGACTTTCGTCCACCCCTAGGTCCACTGGAGAAGGAAATGGCAACTCACTCCAGTACTCTTGCCAAGAAAACCCAATGGAACGTATCACAAGGCAAAAAGAGATGATGCTGGAAGATGAGCCCTTCAGGGCAGAAGGTGTCCAATATACTACTGGGGAAGAGCAGAAGGTATTTTCAAGTAGCGCCAGAAAGAGTGAAGCGGCTGGGCCAAAGCTGAAAGGACACTCAGCTGTGGATGTGTCTGGTGGTGAAAAGAAAATCTGATGCTGTAAAGAACAATATTGTTTAGGAACCTGGAATGTAAGATTAATGAATCAAGGTAAGCTGGAGGTGGTCAAACATGAGATGGCAAGATTGAACATCGACATCTTGGGAATCAGCGAACTAAAATGGACAGGCATGGGCGAATTTAATTCAGGTGACCATCATATCTACTACTGTGGGCAAGAATCCCTTAGAAGACATGGAGTAGCATTCATAGTCAACAAAAGGGTGGGAAAAGCAGTACTGGGGTAAAATCTTAAAAACGATAGAATGATCTCAGTACGAATCCCAGGCAAACCATTCAACATCACAGTAATTCAAGTCTATGCCCAACCACTGATGCCAAAGAAGCTGAGGTGGATCGGTTCTATGAAGACCTACAACACCTTCTAGAACTAACACCAAAACAAGATGTCCTCTTCATCATAGGGGATTGGAATGCTAAAGTAGGAAGTCAAGAAATCACCGGGATAACAGGCAAGCATGGCCTTGGTGTACAAAATGAAGCAGGACAAAGGCTAATAGAGTTTTGCCAAGAGAACACGCTGATCATAGCAAACACTTTTTTCCAACAGCACAAGAGGTGACTCTACACATGGACATCACCAGATGGTCAATATCGAAATCAGATTGATTATGTCCTTTGCAGCCAAAGATGGAGAAGCTCCATACAGTCAGTAAAAACAAGACCTGGAGCTGACTGTGGCTCAGATCATGAGCTGATTCTTGCAAAATTTCAGCTGAAATCGAAGAACGTAGGGAAAACCACTAAACCATTCAGGTATGACCTAAATCATATCCCTTATAAATATACAGTGGAGGTGAGGAGGAATAGATTTCAGGGATTAGACCTGATAGACAGAGTGCCTGAGGAACTATGGATAAAGGTCCGTAACATTGTTCAGGAGGCAGCAACGAAATCCATCCCAAAGAAAAAGAAATGCAAGAAAGCAAAGTGGCTGTCTGATGAGGCCTTATAAGTAGCTGAGGAAAGAAAGGAAGGGAAAAGGAAGGGAGATAGGGGAAGATATATCCACCTGAATGCAGAGTTCCAGAGGATAGCAAGGAGAGACAAGAAGGCCTTTTTAAATTAACAATGCAAAGAAATCAAGGAAAACAACAGAATGGGAAAGACTAGAGATCTCTTCAAGAAAATTGGAGATCTCAAGGGAACGTTTTGTGCAAAGACAGGCATGATAAAGGACAAAGAAGGCAAGGACTTAACAGAAGCAGATGAGATTAAGAAGAGGTGGAAAGAATACACAGAAGAACTATACAGGACAGATCTTAATGTCCCTGATAGCCATGATAGTGCGGTCACTGAACTTCAGCCAGACATCCTAGAGAGCGAAGTCAAGTGGGCCTTAGGAAGTATTACTAACAACAAAGCTAATGGAGATTACAGTATTCCAGCTGAGCTATTTAACATCCTAAAAGATGATGCTGTTAAAGTGCTGCACTCAATATGCCAACACATTTGGAACACTCAACAGTGGCCACAAGACTGGAAAAGGTCAGTTTACATTCCAGTTCCAAAGAAGGGCAATGCCAAAGAGTGTTCAAACTACCGTACAATTGCACTCATTTCAAATGCTAGCAAGGTGATGCTTAAAATCCTACAAGCTAGGCTTCAGCAGTATGCGAACTGAGAACTACTGGAAGTACAAGCTGGGTTTCGAAGAGCAGAGGAACTAGAGATCAAATCGCCAACTTTCGCTGGATCATGGAGAAAGCAAGGGAATTCCAGAAAAACGTCTATTTCTGCTTCATTGACTATGCTAAAGCCTTTGATTGTGTGGATCACAACAAACTGTGGCAAATTCTGAAAGAGATGGGAGTACCAGGCCACCTTACCTGTCTCCTGAGAAACCTGTATGAGGGTCAAGAAGCAACAGTAAGAACCAGACATGGAACAACTGAGTGGTTCAAAATTGGGAAAGGAGTACGACAAGGGTGTATATTGTCACCCTGCTTATTTAACTTATATGCAGAGCACATCATGAGAAACGCCAGGTTGGATGAATCACAGGTCGGAATTAAGATTGCCGGGAGAACTATCAACAACCTCCGATATGCAGACGATACCACCCTAATGGCAGAAAGCGAAGAGGATCTCAAGAGCCTCTTGTTGAGGGTGAAAGAGGAGAGTGCAAAAGCTGGTTTGAAACTCAACATTAAAAAAATGAAGATCATGGCATCTGGCCCCATCACTTTCTGGCATATGGAAGGGGAAGAACTGGAAGCAGTGACAGATTTTATTTTCTTGGGCTCCAAGATCACCACACCCACAGACGGTGACTGTAGCCATGAAATTAAAGGACGCTTGCTCCTTGGGAGGAAAGCTATGGCAAACCTAGACAGCATAGTAAGAAGCAGAGACATCACCTTGCCGACAAAGGTCTGTCTAATCAAGGCTATGGTTTTCCCAGTAGTAATGTATGGCTATGAGAGCTGGACTATAAGGAAGGCTGAGCGCTGAAGAATTGATGCTTTCGAACTGTGGTTTTAGAGAAGACTCTTACGAGTCCCCTGGACTGCAAGGAGGTCAAATCAGTCCATCCTAAAGGAAATCAACCCTGAGTGCTCATTGGGAGGACAGATACTGAAGCTGAAGCTCAAATATTTTGGCCACCTCATGCGAAGAGAAAACTCTCTGGAAAAGACCCTGATGCTGGGAAAGACTGAAGGCAAAAGGAGAAGGCGATAACAGAGGATGAGATGGCTAGATAGCATCACTGATGCAATGAATATGAACTTGACCATTCTCCAGGAGAGAGTGCAGGACAGGAAGGCCTGGCGTGCTATGGTCCATGGGGTCACGAAGAGTCGGACACGACTGAAGGACTGAAATACAACAACAATTGTCTGACATTAATAATAAGTGTCACACTAAGCCTCCGTAGAACTTAAAATGGCTGGCTGTTCACTTCATGGTGCCTTATTGTACAGACACAAGATGTATCCAGTATCCCACCTGGAATTTTATCTTATGGAGACTAGGGCTGTGCATGGACTCCCCCTATCAGACTCAGAAGTCACTTTGGGGCTTCTGAGGTGGGCTGGGCCTGATTCAGCTCAGGCCGATTCAGGGGCTAGGTTGGAGGATGACTCCTGCTTCTGCTCAAGCTTCCTTGCTTGCGAGGAGACCGTGAATGCTTGAGTCAGCTGACAGAGGTAGGAGTCGCCCTCCACCTGTGCTCTCTCTCTCACTTCTGTTGCACAAAATGCTAGTTTCGCCCCCTGGAGGCTAGTCCAATTTGCCCCAAAGAGGAGAGTCAACTTCAGGCTGGGTCCAACTCGATTTTATTGTTTGCAAACAGTTCGACAAAGGAGCTCACGCTCAAAGCAGAGTCGACCCTGGGCAACCTCCGCGCTACAGTTTTATCACTTAGCTTTCATTCCTCAGCCAGCGTGTTACTTTTGATTGGTTGCCAGCGGTTTGCTTAGCAACCTTATCTTAGGGTTACTGTCTGCTCATTCCAGGCATGCGCAGCTCTTACAGTACTATGTGCTGCTTAAGACACATACAATGGCTTTTAGGTTACATTTTTACTACAATTCCCCCCCTCAAAAGACTTTTCTCAAATTTATACTCTCTTTGGTCCCGCGGTGGACTATGCACTTAAAGGCGCAAACTATTATTGCTGTGGCATTGATGGTTTTCTCTAAACAGCAAGTGAGGCCTAGGGCACCTTTGTTCTAGCTACTAGAATGTTGACAACAAAACCCCTTTTTTTTGAACTTTTGGAACTCAGTTTTGTTCCGTTCATCAGGAACCCTTGAAACGAGAGCACCCTCTTTCTGTAGAGCTACTTGAGTCCTTTCAGGGGTTCATTATTCCAACGGTGACCTTCAGGTGAGTCAGCTTCCGGTGTGACCCTCTCTGGTGCAGGTGATGGATCCACTTTTTTCCTTTAGCGACTTTTATAGCCGTGTGAGTGGTGAGTAGAACCTGGAATGGACCCTTTCATTTCTCAGTAAGTGGTTCATCTTTCCAGGACTGGATTAGCACCCAATCGCTGGGACTGAGATTATGCACTGGAGCATCTAAAGGCCAGGATTGGTGCGGTGTCGCAAACGTGTGAAAACAAAACAGACTGCAAGGCAGTAACACAATCTTGAATCTTAAAACTCTTACTTCTAAATTTACATTTAAGCTGTCAGCCATAGGTAATATCCGGGGTGGGCGCTTATGGAACGTTTAAATGGTGTCAATTTAATACTTCCCTTGGGGGTGCACCGTACTCGAGTCAAGGTGATTGGCAAGGCCTGTGGCCTTTCAACTTAATCTTTAAACAAATTCTAGTGAGCATTGTCTTTAAGGTGTGGTTCATCTTCTCAACTTGACTTGTAGATTGAGGTTTCCAAGGGGGGTGTAGCTTCTAGTTAGTTTGTTATGCCTGGGCCACTACTTGCGTCACTTGTCCAACAAAATGGGGCCCCTGATTTGATTCACTCTCTTTAGGTAACAAGAGCTTAGGGATTACTTTTTAACAGGATCTTGGCTACTGTCTGAGCAGTACAGTCAATTGCTTTTATCATTACTAGCAGGTACCGATAGCCATGAGTCTGGGGCAACTCTGAAAAGTCAATTTGAAATCTCTGAAAAGGATAGTAAGCGCATGGGCGACTTCTCATTTGAGCTGGGGGCTCAAACATCTTTGAATCATTTTTGAGGCACAAAGGGCAGTCAGCCACTGTTCTCAGGTCTTGGTCTAACCTGTAGGAGGTGCTATCTGCCTCGGGCGCACTCAAAATCGGGGTGTTAAAGGGGGATGATCCCTTTATTAACTAACCATAATTTTTGAACTTCTCAATGAGCGGCTTCAAGCCTGCACAGGTGGCTTTTTTCAGAGGATACTGCCTTACGCACACAGGGCTCTCCCTTTTTAAAGAAGATTTTAATTTGTGTTATACATTTGGTCGGGCAGGGGTTCTGTCTGCCCACACACATGGATTAACATTCTCTAAAATCTCAGTCCCTTTGGCCTCTGACACAATCTTGATTGCTTGAAGGGCCATTCGATAATTTGAGCCCTGCATTGCTGGCAGCTGTACTACAATCTGATTATCACTGAAGAAGATTTTAGCTTGCAGTTTTGTTAACAAGTCCCGCCCCAAGAGGGCAACTAGGTATGCAGATGAAACTACAAAGGCATGTTCCAGTATGTTATTTCCAGTCTTCATGAGGAGGGGCTTACACATGGGCAATTTAGTTTGTTTCTTTTCCCTTTAATTTCTTTTATAGTTACATGCTTTCCACTTTCTCTTGCGGGGGGGCTTCACAGGGATCATAGAAAATATGGCTTCAGTATCTACTAGGGCTTTACAGTCCTTGCCACCAACCCTTACTTTTACCTTGGGATTCTCCCGAGCGTTTGTTCGTAGGGTGGTGGCCCTTCAGCTAGACTCCCCCCCCACTGGAGGACCCTGCCAGCATTTGGCAGCCTTCAGGGTGAGTCTCTTTTCTCTTTTCTTTCAGCTCTGGACAATCTTTCTTCCAATGTCTCTTCTCTCGGCAATACGCACATTTATTGAGCCCCGGTTGGCCCTTTCCTTTTCTGCCCCCCCCCCCCCGGTCGCTTCTGTGCTCTCAAGCTGCTGTTTATATCTCCGCCCATGGTGGCTGCCAGCATTGCCTTTTCCTTTTTCCAGGAATGGCACTTTTTTATGTGCTCTCATGTGCACCATAGCTCTAAAAACTTCATGATCTGGGGTCTGATAAGGCTAAAGCAGGCGGTGATATTAAGGCTTGCTTCAATTTAAGAAAAGCCTTTTTTATTTTAATTGTCCACTTCTAGTGGGTAATATTTTTGTTAAAGCTTCATACGGGGGCTTCACCCCTTTTTATGGCTACTATAGCCTCCCTCTTGTAACAGGCACACTTATCTTTTGGCTTGCCTGTTCTGCAAATCATGTTTCAAATTCTCTGTGCCATGCACCAGTTTTAACTCTTTGTTTTCTTCAAGTTAGGCTGTTTGCCATTGCTTCGACAGAGACTCGCTTGCTTAGATCTTCTTACTAATCTCAACGACACACATTTGGGATAAGCTTTCTTTCTTTTTTTAAGCCTTTTTGTCTGCTACTTTTTTCTGCCTTCTTTTATACCTTTTTCATATCATTAAAATCTAACACCATGACTGGAAAACATTTGTTTTGTATAGTAGGGCATGGTGGAGCAGATCTAACCATTATACTGCTCCTCTGACTGCATGGTCAGGGCTCATTAAAATCAAGGGAAGGGCGTTCTCATATGTGGAAAGAGTTCCAAGCCACCATTTTTGCATCGGCAACTCCACACTGCATAAGTTTTGGCAGAGTGTCAGGTTTGCCTCTGAGCAAATGGAACATCAGAACAGTTCAGATTTTGAGAAAGAGCTGGAACACATGGGGCAGGAACTTTCTTAGGCTTCAGAAACACAGCTGGGCTTAGAAGTATCACGGGAGAGTGGGGGACTCTTTCTCTCTCACCTCTTAAGTTAAGAGAATTTGCTGCCCCCCTTTTTAAAGGGAAACTAACTTTTGTAGTTTCTCTTTGAACTTTTTGAAGGCTGTTTCCTTTGTAGTCTATGAATCTCTAGAAATTTGTATCTGTATGCTTCATTAGGGTAAATGAAATCAAAGCCTTGGAAATCATAGAATCATAGAATAGTAGGGTTGGAAGGGGCTTACAAGGCCATCGAGTCCAACCCCTTGCTCAGTGCAGGAATCTAAATCAGAGCATCCCTGACAGATGGCTGTCCAGCCTTGTCTTGAATGCCTCCAGGGTGGGAGAGCCCACCATCTCCTTAGGTAATGGGTTCCATTGTCATATTGCTCTAACAGTTAGGACGTTTCTCCTGACGTTCAGCCAGAATCCAGCTTTCTGTTACTTGAGCCTATTATTCTGTGTCCTGCACTCTGGGATGATCGAGAAGAGATCCTGGCCTTCCTCTCTGGGACAACCTTTCAAGTACTTGAAGAGTGCTATCAGATCTCCCCTCAGTCTTTTCTTCTCAAGGCTAAATATACCCAGTTCTTTCAGCTAAATGCAGCTTTTTATCTGAGTGTTAAAATCACAAATTAAACTTTACACTGAGCTGGTCACAAACAAACACACAATCTACAACAACGGGAGTTTAAGGCTATGACAAGCCTCACAGTACTTTTTATGGCAAGTCTTTAACTGTGCAAAGTTCCAGTCCATGTGCAGAGTGCTTCTAACAAAGAAGGCTTTGGGCCATAAAGAAGGGATGCTTTTAACAAAAGCTCTGTGTCTCTTCATCAGTTCGAATGGGGAAGGTGTAACCTTACACCTCTTCTAGATTCCTCCACAGATAAGAACAGAGCAGTGCTGCTCAGCTTTCCAGCTGTGATGCTTTTCTTGGTTTTTTTTTGCAAATCTCACTCTTTTGTCAGGTCCTCACAAACACCTTCCAGCCTCTCTGCTTGCTAAGGCTAAACCAGCCACGGCGAAGGGGGGTTAGGCAAGTCCCCCTTGGCTCTGCTCTGAGCAGGCTGACAGAGATAAGCTTACACAGACCCTGATATTTTAAGAACTTGCTCTGTCTTTGTTTCTTGATTTTGCCACAGTCTTTAAGTCGTCAAACAAATCTCTTTCTTCAGAAGTTGCAACTTTTTTAACTGCTTTTGCTTCTTCTAACAAACTTGGATACGGTGGCAGACAAACTGTCTCTGGAGGGCCCCCTCCCTCCCCCAACAACCTCTCCTCCCAACCTAACAGACCGAATCAGACCGGGGGGAGCTCAGGGCACCTTGGGCAGGGTCTCCCAGTCTTCAAGCTCCTTCTGTGGGGCTTGAATCAGGGAGAACAGGGGCTTTGGGCTTCACCTCAGAGCATACCATCATGACTTTACAATATTGAACTTTATATTCAACCTTTTCTCGCATTCAGTGGATTTTGGTTGGCACTCACCCAAATGCTGATAACCTCACCTTCCCTGAGGCAAATTTATCTCTTACTACTTGATTCAGACACCACCCGGGGTCTCTTGCCCCTGTGGTCCTTTGCCAGTAACACATTTACACATTTACACTTCTGTAACTAAGGGGGATTCTTTCCGCACCAATTCAACCAACCATCAATATAGGCGAATTGATCCCATTGCCCATTATTCACCACATTTTTATATACAGCATTTACAAGATTTACACCAAAGGATCCTATGTCTGGCCAACTAATTCCAAATGCTGGCCATTCCAATTGACAGAGTGTAACCAGCTTGCCTTTCGACATCTTAGTACACGGAGTCTGACAAACCTCAGACGCTTGACTTTGCTAAAGTTCTTTAGCATGCATCCCAAGGGAGTGGCAGAGCTTTCTAAACGGGAGCTACCCGCCCCCATTGTGCCTACCTCTATTTGAAACCATACACGGAGCCTGACAAACCTCCGACACTGACACGGAGTCTGACAAACCTCAGACGTTTACACAGAGTCTGACAAACCTCAGACGCTCCAAAGGCAACTTAAACAGAAAGACAGAAGAGAAATCAAGTACTTACTCTGCCCAACACCCTAGTGCCGTCTCTTCAGACCCATTCAGCCTGGTTGACTCAATCAATGGAGTCCACGCCTTTAACCTCCTGGGTGTCCCGACCCCCGTTCTCTGGTGCCGTGGCAGACCTCAAAGGCGGTCCGGCGCGCCCCACAGGCACCTTTGCCGGTTCTGTTGTTTGACCCCAGGGTGGTCCAAGGGACTCCTGACTGCTCGCCAGTTTGTTGCACAAAATGCTAGTTTCGCCCCCTGGAGGCTAGTCCAATTTGCCCCAAAGAGGAGAGTCAACTTCAGGCTGGGTCCAACTCGATTTTATCATTTGCAAACAGTTCGACAAAGGAGCTCACGCTCAAAGTAGAGTCGACCCTGGGCAACCTCCGCGCTACAGTTTTATCACTTAGCTTGCATTCCTCAGCCAGCGTGTTACTTTTGATTGGTTGCCAGCGGTTTGCTTAGCAACCTTATCTTAGGGTTACTGTCTGCTCATTCCAGGTATGCGCAGCTCTTACAGTACTATGTGCTGCTTAAGACACATACAATGGCTTTTAGGTTACATTTTTACTACACTTCCTTGCAAGGAGGTGAGGGTACCCAGCTGGAGGCCAACTCCTGCCTCTGTTCAAGCCTTCACAGGTTCCTTGCTTGTTGTGAGGAGCCTGTGAAGACTTGAGTCAGGCCAGCAGCAGCAGCTCACAATGGGGGTGGGCTGCTGCCACTGCCACTGCCACCAGGGCCCTGCTTCTGCCAGCTCCTAGGCCCTCTGGACAGGTGCCAGCAGCCGTCTTATTGTTCCTGGGAATGGGGGGAGCCATTGTTAAAACAGCAACTCCCTGTATTTCCAGAAATGCAGGGAGCCACCATTTTAGAAATGGCTCCTGTCACAAATCCCTTGGCCCCTGTATCCTTAAGCATTCACACACACACACACACACACACACACACACACACAGAGGCTTTAGCCTTTAATTCATTATTCACAGGTTCCTTACAGATGCAAATCCTCCAAGACTCTCTGGAGACAGAGGAAAGCCTCCAGGGGATTCAAATGGGATCACCAAAAGTTGCCCGTAATTTGAAAGGGAAGCTTTCTGGCTAGGCTAACTTAGGGAGGGAGGTCCCACCCCTCACGCGATGCTTCCCTGCGTAGCTTCTTATGCATCGTTAACCAGGGCGACTCTCTGAGCTCCACCCCTGACATTTCCCTCTTAGCTCTGCATCTCCGCCTCGCATCTCATAGGTCACAGACCTCAGTCCCCTCCACCTCCTGCTCGCTGCTTCTCACAGAGGGGGGCAAGGAGGAAGCTTCACGCCCAGCCATCTGGGAGTTGGTAACCTGAGAAGCACACCTACACATATCTGAACTGGCTTGCAAAAATGCCTCCCTTGGCTCTGCGTGCTCCTCTTCTGAATCTGAGCTGCTAACTATCTCCCTGTGCTCAGAATCAATCCTGACATCTCCCCACTCTGGAACAACAAGACAGCTGCCAGTGCATGTCCAGAGGACCCTGGTAAGGAGCTGGAGGCTAAGCAGTGGCGTGGGAGCTGGGCCTCCGGATTGCTCTAAAGTGCACCAAAACACTTTGGAGCGACCTGATTTGCTTCAGGCTGCTTTGTGCCCCTTCGCCTCAATTTGAAGGTGTCCCAAAGCACCCCACTTTGACTTGGAGTTCAGGTTCAAGTCGAAGTGGTGCATAGCCCTAGTGTCCCTGGGGAGGGAGCCTGATGATTGACATCAACTCTTACAACTCATAGTAAAAATTCAATATTTGAAGAATATCCTCTTGCTTTTCATACGTCCCACCTATATGGCTCCATCTTCTGCCTGACCATCAACTCAAAGAAACATTATTAATAGTGTAACTCTGTATATGTCTCCTCTGAAGTATGTACTACTGTGTTCAATGGGGTTTACCCCCAGGCACGTGCGTATATAGGGATGTATGTGAAATTTGTTTCAGTTCATTTTTTTATCAGCATTTTTACCAGTTCAAACCTTCTGGACTGAACATGGATTCTAATGCAAATCAATGCAAAGTCTGCACGTTTCCAAGCTTTCAGTATGATTTCCAGATCAAAAAAGATATGTTTGACAGCATGTGTACATTCAAAAAATGTGCATGAACCATTGAGTACTTTTGAAAAACATGCAGAAACATGCTTAAATCAATGGGGAAAGGATGTGTACATTTCAAATATGCACACAATTGATGGATATGTTTTAAAAATGCATACATGTTTATGCAAAAAGAAAATAACAAAGATCACAATCTGATATGGACATGACATGAGACATAATGAGCTCTGAAGTAGAATTTGGAGCTTTGATAAACTAGAGTTTTGCTTGTACACACATCCCTAGTAGTGCAGCCTTACAGCACAAACCTAGGACACCTTTCACCCTTTACCCATTGTGTTCAGTAAGACTTACTCCCAGAAGGTTCATAGAATTGCAACTTAAATCTCTCTATGTCCTCTTCCCCTTTCCCTTCCTTCAGAGACAGAAAGAACTCAATGGAGAAAAAAAAATGGGCTGAAATGCTAAACACACCTACTAGAGAGCTGGCATGTTGTTGCTCTCTTGCTGTAATGGTGTGTGTGTTCAGGGAAGGGGTAGATGATTGGCACACTGGGCAAGGATCACCTCCTCTGATATCACCAATAGCTGAGCCAACTAAGAACTCAGAAAGAGAGTGAGTCACCACCATTTCAAATTCCCTGCATGCACACACACATAGCTTCCTAGGAAGGGATGTCAAAAGCTGAATGACTAATGAGAAACCCAGAGTGGTTGTCAGTAATGGGTGGAGAAAGTAAGATAACCAGAGAATACTCTTAAGGTGGATCATGAAAGGTGTTTCAGTTGAGCTGAGCTCATTAGGGAATAAGCAGGCAGTTAGAGCCCATTCTCCACATGTCTGTTCAGAGAAGTCCCTGAGCTAAATGAAGCTTACTCGCAGGGAAGAGAATCCATCCTATAGCCTCTTACCTGGGACCAACACCCATTTCATCAATGGGACTTACTTCTCTGAACAGAAATAGGGCACTGCATTAATAAACTTTATGAAAACATCATCCTTCTCCTGAACTTCATCTCCACCCTTACTTAAGTTCCCTCTGCTCAAACCCCAGCATACTAGATAACACTGGACTACAGCGCAGTGATTTCATAAACTATCCTCCCTCCCTCCCTCCCTCCCTCCCTCCCTCCCTCCCTCCCTCCCTCCCTCCCAGCAATATGGGTATAACAACAGTGGACATTTTGCAAGGATAATGTAACCCAAACTCAAACATAGTGCCCTCACTACCAGTACCACCACACACACATGCAATGTAGGTATAATGATGGTTTTGGCAGGGTGATTTCTTTAATGCTTAGAGATGCAGTTTTTTTAAGCATATTTTATTTTTTGGCATGAAATAGCTACCTATTATTTTGGGCAAGATATGCTACTGCCCTACCACAGCTACACTAAAGTTCTGTGTTGTTCTGGTTTGTAAAATTCTATAAAACAATTGCTTTCTATTGTCAGTTATCTTTATTTGAGAAGGGTACCCCCCCACACCCATCCACCTGCCCACAAGGGCAAAATGAACCAGGTAGTTCCTTCTGCAGACAACTGGTTATTCTATGGTATTCTTACCTCTTAGGGCTCGTTCACACAGGGCTTTTATCCTAATATTGAGATTGCTCACTCACAGAAGTTTGCAGGTTCTTTTCATGATGCCATTAACCTCCGGGGCACATTCATAAGTATTTCCTGCTTATTTCATCACAAAAAGATCCGGAACTAATGAACCATTTTTTAAAGTCAGAATGTAACATGATTGAAACAGCCACTAGATGGCGGTGTTTCATTGAATTCTATGGAACCTTGAAAATTAAAAGCTTCCCCTCTCAGCAATCACGTCGCTGTCTGGGAGCCGCTGTAAATGTGGAAAGGCTCCAGAATGGGAGGGCTGCAAGGGGTTTTCTTCTTCAGCAAAGGAGATGGTTACCTTGTCGTGGTGCTGGAGCTTGAGCACCTCAATGACGTCGTGAGCTAAACCGTGAAGGGACACCCAAGATGGGAAGGTCATGGCAGAGAGGTCAGACTAAATATGATCCCTGGGGAAGGAAACGGCAACCCACCCCAGTATTCTTGCCATGAAAACTAAATGGATCAGTACAACCAGAGATATGTCGGTATACCATCGGAAGATGGGACTCCCAGGTCGGAAGATGGTCAAAATGCTACTGGGGAGGAACAGAGGATAAATTCAACTAGCCCCAGATGTGATGACACAGCTAGCTCAAAGCCGAAAGGACGGCTAGCAGCCGATGGTGCTGGTGGTGAACGACGAATCCGATGTTCTAAAGATCAACACACCATAGGAACCTGGAATGTAAGATCTATGAGCCAGGGCAAATTGGATGTGGTTATTGGGGAGATGTCAAGATTAAATATAGACATTTTGGGTGTCAGTGAACTGCAATGGACTGGAATGGGCCACTTCACATCAAATGACCACCAGTCAGATCTACTACTGTGGACAAGAGGACCACAGAAGAAATGGAGTAGCCTTCATAATTAATAATAAAGTGGCTAAAGCAGTGCTTGGATACAATCCAAAAAAAGACAGAATGATCTCAATTCGAATTCAGGGTAAGCCATTTAACATCACAGTGATCCAAATATACGCCCCAACCACAGATGCTGAAGAAGCAGAAGTAGATCAGTTCTATGAGGATCTGCAGCACCTACTGGATAGTACACCAAAAAAAGATGTTATTTTCATTACAGGAGACTGGAATGCTAAGGTGGGTAGTCAAATGACACCTGGAATTACAGGCAAGCATGGTCTGGGAGAACAAAATGAAGTGGGACATAGGCTGATAGAATTTTGCCAAGACAACTCACTGTGCATAACAAACACTCTCTTCCAACAACCTAAGAGACAACTTTATACATGGACTTCACCAGACGGTCGACACCAAAATCAGATTGACTACATCCTTTGTAGCCAAAGGTGGTGGACATCTATGCAGTTGGTAAAAACAAGACTTGGAGCTGATTGTAGTTCAGATCACAAACTTCTTATTGCACAATTTAGAATCAGACTAAAGAGAATAGGGAAGACCCACAGATCAGTTACATATGAGCTCACTAATATTCCTCATGAATATGCAGTGGAGGTGAAGAATAGATTTAAGGGACTAGATTTAGTAGACAGGGTCCCGGAAGAACTATGGACAGAAGTTCGCAACATAGTTCAGGAGGTGGCAACAAAAAACATCCCAAAGAAAAAGACAACCAAGAAGGCAAGATGGCTGTCTGCTGAGACACTGGAAGCAGCCCAAGAAAGAAGGAAAGCAAAAGGCAACAGTGATAGGGGGAGATATGCCCAATTAAATGCAAAATTCCAGAGGTTAGCCAGAAGAGATAAGGAATTATTTTTAAACAAGCAATGCGTGGAAGCGGAAGAAGATAATAGAACAGGAAGGACAAGAGACCTCTTCCAGAAAATTAGAAACATCAGAGGCAAATTCCAGGCAAAAATGGGTATGATCAAAAACAAAGATGGCAAGGACCTAACAGAAGCAGAAGAGATCAAGAAATGTGGCAAGAATATATGGAAGATCTGTATAGGAAGGATAATAATATCGGGGATAGATTTGACCATGTGGTCAGTGAGCTAGAGCCAGACATCCTGAAGAGTGAGGTTGAATGGGCCTTAAGAAGCATTGCTAATAACAAGGCAGCAGGAGATGATGGTATCCCAGCTGAGCTGTTTAAAATCTTGCAAGATGATGCTGTCAAGGTGATGCATGCCATATGCCAGCAAATTTGGAAAACACAAGAATGGCCAACAGATTGGAAAAAGATCAACCTATATCCCCATAGCAAAAAAGGGAAGCACCAAAGAATGTTCAAACTATCGAACAGTGGCACTTATTTCACATGCCAGTAAGGTAATGCTCAAGTTCTTGCAAGGTAGACTCCAGCAATTCATGGAACGAGAATTGCCAGATGTACAAGCTGGGTTTAGAAAAGGCAGAGCAACAAGAGTCCAAATTGCCAGTATCCACTGGATAATGGAGAAAGCCCGGGAGTTTCAGAAAAACATCTATTTCTGTTTTATTGACTATTCTAAAGCCTTTGACTGTGTGGATCATCGCAAATTGTGGCAAGTTCTTGGTGGTATGGGGATACCAAGTCATCTTGTCTGCCTCCTGAGGAATCTGTATAATGACCAAATGGCAATGGTAAGAACAGACTATGGAACAACGGACTGGTTTAAGATTGGGAAAGGAGTATGGCAGGGTTGTATACTCTCACCCTACCTATTCAACCTGTATGCAGAACACATCATGCGATGTGCTGGGCTTGATGAAGCCAAGGCTGGAGTTAAAATCACTGGAGAAACATTAACAATCTCAGGTATGCAGATGATACCACTTTGATGGCTGAAAGCGAGGAGGAGCTGAGGAACCTCATGACGAAGGTGAAAGAAGAAAGTGCAAAAGCTGGGTTGCAGTTCAGCCTCAAAAAAACCAAGATTATGGCAACCAGCTTGATTGATAACTGGCAAATAGAGGGAGAAAACGTGGAGGCAGTGACAGACTTTGTCTTTCTAGGCGCAAGGATGACTGCAGACGCTGACTGCAGCCAGGAAATCAGAAGACATTTACTTCTTTGGAGGACAGCAATGACAAACCTTGATAAAATAGTGAAGAGCAGAGACATCACACTGACAACAAAGGTCCGCATAGTTCAAGCAAGTAACCTATGGCTGCGAGAGCTGGACCATAAGGAAGGCTGAGCGAAGGAAGATAGATGCTTTTGAACTGTGGTGCTGGAGGAAAATTCTGAGAGTACCTTGGAATGCAAGAAGATCAAACCAGTCCATACTTCATGAAATAAAGCCAGACTGTTCACTTGAGGGAATTATATTAAAGACAAAACTGAAGTACTTTGGCCACATCATGAGAAGACAGGATACCCTGGAGAAGATGCTGATGCTAGGGAAAGTGGAAGGCAAAAGGAAGAGGGGCCGACCAAGGGCAAGGTGGATGGATGATATTCTGGAGGTGACGGGCTCAACCTTGGGGGAGCTGGGGGTGGTGACGGCTGACAGGAAGCTCTGGAGTGGGCTGGTCCATGAAGTCACGAAGAGTCGGAAGTGACTGACTGAATAAACAACAAACAAGGGGGTTTTCTTTAGTGTAAAGGCAGCCTTAGTGTGGAGTATAACTTCACCCATTGGCTAAACACACTGAAAAGTGGTAGCAGGCTCATTTCTCACAAAATGGTTGGATAGAATTATGCCTTAACATTTTGTCTTGTGTATCTCAGGTCTACAAGGGCTAGAAACTTGCTTGTTGTTGTCATCTGAAAGTTGGGAGTCTGGGGTAGCTCGTGGATTGAGATGATAGGCTGAGGGCTATGGCCCCCTTAGCCCTATGGTTAATCCAATAGATGGTGGAACTCCCTTCTGTCTTTCTTTTAAACAATAACGCTCAGTTAATGAAAGGTGAGATAGGGAGAAATAATGGCCAAGACGTGAGACAGTGCCTTCTCTCCAGATGAATCATTCAAAAGCCTGTAGTTAATTAATGGGGTACATGAATTTTATTTAATGTAAAGATCATCATCAACAACAAACCAGCCCAGGAAATACAGCATGAACAACCACCCATCATAGAATGTGGCATGGCCTGCAGAATGATACTGATATCATTCAAATATCAGTAACAGATTGCATAAAAAAAAAAAAAAACACTGCTGCTCTGGATGCACTCTTTATCATGTAAACAAAATGAATGTGATAATTCTGTTCAGCCTTCGACATTAGATGTGGCAAGAATGCTGACATTTCAAGAGCGGCTATGCCAGGCATGTCTGAATCTCCTTCTGTCTAAGCCCAGCTGTGAGGGTAAAATGCTCCTAGACTGCACTTGGCTTCTTGCTGTGTTACCAGCATTAGCAAAAGTTCTTCTTCTTGTTCTTGTTCTTCTTGTTCTTCTTCTTGTTCTTCTTCTTGTTCTTCTTCTTGTTCTTCTTCTTGTTCTTGTTCTTGTTCTTGTTCTTGTTCTTCTTCTTCTTGTTCTTGTTCTTCTTCTTCTTCTTCTTTGATAGGACTTTACAGCATGCAAGTGTCTTTCAAGGATTATATTAAAGTCAGCATTATTCGAAATTCCTCCTTATCTCCACAGTTCTACCATCAATTTGTGGTTGCAATTCAGAGTCAGATTCAGAGCTTTTCTAACAAGGGGCTAATTGTGGACTCATCATTCCTTACAGTTATTTATGAGTTCTTTAGGTGAAGCGACCCTCCAGTTTAGCTTCTGGTTTTAAAGAGCACTTGTGTGTGTGTGTGTGTGTGGGGGGGGGGGGGTTAAAGCAGGAAAGATGGAGTAATTTGTGAAACCAAAAGAAAACTCCCCCCCCCTTAGTGGTGCAATTGTGTTACTCTATAGGACAACACCACCTAGAGCTTATATAGTGGAAAAGAAGGAAATGAAAAGCTCATTGTCTGGAACTCAGATCTCAGTTCTGTAACGAAACCAGAAATAGATACAGCAGATCAACTGCCTTGTGTAGAAAAGCTCTCAATCTTTGCATTAGTCACTGAGAAGATAGACCTACATCTTCTAAACATGCCACAGGCCTGGACTACAAGTTCAGTTGGTCAAGGCTGAATTTTAGGATATTTGTGGAAGAATGGAGAGTTATTTAAAGCAAACGCTGAACTTAAAATGGGGGAGAATCTAAATCTAGATTTCTGTCCCCTTCCCACACAACTGACTGCCTTTAAGACCCTGATCTTTTGGCAGTTCCTCAGCAATTGTTAAAATATGGGGAGGTCATAACAAAGAGTCCACAAGTCTGGTTCATATGTGCTTGCTCCATGGTTGAACACTGCATTATCAAACATCAAGTGGTGTGAATGAATCAGTCACTACACAGACAGAGGCCACCATTTCAGTAGATCCACTCAGCAACTGGTGATCAAGTGATCGGATGATAGGATGAATTTGCCGGTTGTTGAGGAGTTCAAAAGAAGACCCCCCCCAGTTCAAGGAGCCTCATCCCCATTGCAAGACAGTGCCAGAACCCTTTAATTTTAGGTCAAACTTGAAATGGGTTTTCTGCTGTGGCTAGCCAGCCCACTCCTTCCATAGTGAAAAAAGTGTGTTTGCGAAGTATGAGTGACTAACAGTGATGGCTTGCCAGAAGCAAAACAGGGCTTCTATTTGGGGGGCAGAGGAACCTACATGCCCTATGCTCCTAGGAAGGGAATGTCAAAATCATGTTGTCCCACCAGTCAGCTTCATGGGATGACCTTGGGTTCTATTATTTTGAGAGAGTGATAAAAAATGTCTCCCTCTCCACATTCTCCACACTATTCTGCATAGTCTGGAGAATGTGATAGGGGGGCATTTTTCCCCCTCACTCAAAAAACTAGGAACTGGGGTCATCCCATGAAGCTGAATGGTGGGAGATTCAGGAAGGATAAAAGAAAGTACTTTTTCACACAGCACTTAGTTAAACTATGGAATTTGCTACCTCAAGATGTAGTGATGGCCACCAATTTGGATGCCTTTAAAAGGAGGCTAGATAAATACCTGGAGAAAAGGCTATCAGTGGTTGCTTCTCCTAATGGCTGTGTGCTACCTCCAGTACCAGAGGCAGTAGGCTTATGTACACCAGTTGCTGGAGAACATGGGCAGGAGGGTGCTCTTGCACTTGTGTCCTGCTTATAGGTTCCTGGTCAACAGCTGGTTGGCCACTGTGTGAACAGAATGCTGGACTAGGTGGATCCTTGGTCTGATCCAGCATGGCTCTTGTTATGTTCTTAGGTTAATTTTCAGTTAAGCACAGGCTAGCAAGGCCTTCCTCTTTTCTAGAGAGACCTCCATACTACTGTTTACCCCTTCCCCACTTCACAAAAAAATCTTTCTTTTTTCTTGTGCTTCGGAATGGCAAACATCCTTCACCCACTACTACTGCTACTTGTACTACACTTATCACTCCTATTATTATTATTATTATTATTATTATTATTATGGTGCAGTCCTAAGAATGTTTAGACAGAAAAAAGTCCTGGAACTCCCAGCATTCCCCAGCCAGCCATGCTGGCTGGGGAATGCTAGGAATAACAGGACTTTTTCTGTCTAAAACATACATAGGATTGCACCATTAGTTTACTTTCTCAACCACTCTCCCTTGAGCTGCAATCCTATATGCCCACTTACCGAGCATAAGCCCCACAAACGCAATTCAGCTTACACCTGAGTAGACCTTATAGGATTGCACTGTAAAGTACTAATCAACAGTTCCAAACAGATTTTCCAGGAAAGCTAAAAAAAACCCAAAACCCGAATCAGGTGAGTTGAGCCATCATTAGTACCAAATGGTCAAATATTAAGAAATTCAATGATGTATGCACATTTTTTAACCAATCTATAGTGTAGCACTTTAAATTATTATCAGAAAATGTATTCATCCTTTCTTTTACCCTTTTTTTTTTTTAAGTCACAGTGAATTATGTGGCAGTTCATTGAACTGCAAGAAGTGATTTGGATTTACATTTAATCCACGGGAGAATCTAGGGCAAAGAGCCAAGTTTAATAACTCAATAGGCAGCAACCAATCCAATCCCCTGATGGGAATGCTTGTATATTGTATGTGTTTACACTACAAACATGCATTTGTCCCATTCACACTTTACATTTTTAGGTATACCCTTCCAAAGAGTAGTGCAGAAAATGGTCCTTAATAAGGATGTATAATTACTTTCTTTCATAGGGCAGTATAGCTGCAATTGCAGGCACAGGGAGACAGATGGATGACCCCAGTTTTTAAAACTCCCACAAACCTGTTGATCACATGAAAGAGGCTGTATTGACTCAGACCCTAATTGCAATCAGTGTATATGCAAATGGAGTCCATTTCTGTGATTCACTTATTTATTATTTATTTAATACATAAAACTGTGTCTTTTCTGCATGGGAGTCCAAGGTGGATCACAGTATAACATTTGTTGTTGTTCAGTCATTAAGTCATGTCCGACTCTTCGTGACGCCATGGACCATAGCATGCCAGGCCTTCCAGTCCTCCCCTCTCTCCCGGAGTTAGGGATGTATGAAAGTGACTTACCTTTCGCAGATTATGTTGATAGTGTGGGGGGGAGGCGTTCCATCCCTCCCCCTGGAATACTGGCCGGGGGGGGAGGCGTTCCTTTCCACCCCCTGGAATCCTCGAATGGCCGGATTTCAGGCCGCGGAGGTCTCTGGGTAAAAAAAACACACACAAAAAAACCAACCGCGTACACAAATGGCGGCGGCTATGGCCGCCGCCATTTGCGTTCCTTCTTTTTGGCCAACTTAATCTATGTAAATATTTATGTAGACTATGACGGCGAAAATAAAGGGGAGCGCAAATAGCATAGCGGGCGCTATTTGTGTCCCTTTTTCATTCACTGTTTTAGCCTATGTAAATCTTTATGTAGGCTAAAACGGTGAATTAAAACGGGATGCAAATAGCGCTGGACACGACTGAACGACTGAACAACAACAACAACGCTATTTGCATTCCCCTTTATTTTCGCCATCATAGTCTACGTAAATATTTACGTAGATTAAGATGGTAAAAAGAAGGAACGCAAATCCTTCTACGGCTACAGCCGCCGCCATTTGCGTACGCGGTTTTGTTTTTTTTAAAACCCACCCAACCATGATAGGCTACCTAAAGATTTACATAGCCTATCATGTCTTTTTTTTCTTTTTTTTAAAACCTAGACATGATAGGCTACGTAAATCTTTATGTAGCCTATCACGTCTTTTTTTTTCTTTTTTTACACAAGCCTGGAAATGGCTGTGGTGGCAGTTGGTCGGAAGACCGGCTGCCGCCGCCGTAGCGACTGTTGGATCAACCGCCGGAGCCACCGCCGGAGCCGCCGCTGCCCGGAAGATCCGCCCCAGGTGAGTCTCGTCCCGGGGGGGATCCGCGGGGGGCGTGGGGGTGGCAGGCTGTTCTGCCACGGAGTTCGGGGGGCCGAATGCACTGGCATTCGGCCTCACCGAGATCCGTGGCAGAATTCTCTGACATCTCTACCCGGTTTGTGCTCAAGTTCATATTCATTGCATTGGTGATGCTATCTAGCCATCTCATCCTCTGCCGTCCCCTTCTCCTTTTGCCTTCAATCTTTCCCAGCATCAGGGCCTTTTCCAGTTAGCTTTGTCTTTGCATTAGATGGCCAAAATATTTGAGCTTCAGCTTCAGTATCTGTCCTTCTAGTGAGCACTCAAGGTTGATTTCCTTTAGGATGGACTGATTTGACCTCCTTGCAGTCCAGGGGACTAGTAAGAGTCTTCACCAGCACCACAGTTTGAAAGCATCAATTCTTCAGTGCTCAGCCTTCCTTATAGTCCAGCTCTCACAGCCATATGTTACTAGTGGGAAAACCATAGCTTTGATTAGGAGGACCTTTGTCGGCAAGGTGATGTCTCTGCTTCTTACTATGCTGCCTAGGTTTGCCATAGCTTTCCTCCCAAGGAGCAAGCGTCTTTTAATTTTATGGCTATAATCACCATCTGCGGTGATCTTGGAACCCAAGAAACTAAAATCTGTCACTGCTTCCATTTCTTCCCCTTCCATATGCCAGGAAGTGATGGGGCCAGATGCCATGATCTTCGTTTTTTTAATGTTGAGTTTCAAACCAGCTTTTGCACTCTCCACTTTCACCTTCAACAAGAGGCTCTTTAGATCGTCCTCGCTTTCTGCCATTAGGGTGGTATCATCTGCATATCTGAGGTTGTTGATAATTCTCCCAGCAATCTTAATTCCGACCTCTGATTCATCCAACCCGGCATTTCTCATGATGTACTCTGCATATAAGTTAAATCAGCAGGGCGACAATATGCAGCCTTGTCGTACTCCTTTCCCAATTTTTAACCAATCAGTTGTTCCATGTCTGGTTCTTACTGTTGCTTCTTGACCTTCGTACAGGTTTCTCAGGAGACAGGTAATGTGGTCTGGTACCCCCATCTCTTTCAGAATTTGCCAGAGTTTGTTGTGATCCACACAATCAAAGGCTTTCGCGTAGTCAATGAAGCAGAAATAGACGTTTTTCTGGAATTCTCTTGCTTTCTCCATGATCCAGCGAAAGTTGGCGATTTGATCTCTAGTTCCTCTGCCTCTTCAAAACCCAGCTTGTACTTCCGGTAGTTCTCGGTTCGCATAATGCTGAAGCGTAGCTTGTAGGATTTTGAGCATAACCTTGCTGGCATGTGAAATGAGCGCAATTGTGTGGTAGTTTGAACACTCTTTGGTGTTGCCCTTCTTTGGAACTGGAATGTAAACTGACCTTTTCCAGTCTTGTGACCATTGTTGATTGTTCCAGATTTGTTGGCATATTGAGTGCAGCACTTTACAGCATCATCTTTTAGAATGCTAAATAGCTCAGCTGGAATACTGTCATATCCGCTAGCTTTGTTGTTAGTAATGCTTCCTAAGGCCCACTTGACTTCACTCTCTAGGATGTCCGGCTGAAGTTCAGTGACCACACTATCATGGCTATCAGGGACATTCAGATCTTTCCTGTATAGTTCTTCTGTGTATTCTTTCCACCTCTTCTTAATCTCATCTGCTTCTGTTAGGTCCCTGCCTTTTTTGTCCTTTATCATGCCCATCTTTGCACAAAACGTTCCCTTGATATCTCCGATTTTCTTAAAGAGATCTCTAGTCTTTCCCATTCTCTTGTTTTCCTCGATTACTTTGCATTGTTCATTGAAGAAGGCCTTCTTGTCTCTCCTTGCTATTCTCTGGAACTCTGCATTCAGGTGGATATATCTTCCCCTTTCTCCCTTGCTTTTCGCTTCGCTTCTTTCCTCAGCTACTTGTAAAGCCTCATCAGACAGCCACTTTGCTTCTTGCATTACTTTTTCTTGGGGATGGATTTCGTTACTGCCTCCTGAACAATGTTACGTACCTCCATCCATAGTTCCTCAGGCACTCTATCAGGTCTAATCCCTGAAATCTCTTCCTCACCTCCACTGTATATTCATCAGGGATATGATTTAGGTCATACCTGAATGGTTTAGTGGTTTTCCCTACATTCTTCAAGTTAAGTTGAAATTTTGCAATAAGTAGCTCATGATCTGAGCCACAGTTAAGGATGGACGAAAGTCCCTTACCTGGTCCCTCAGCTTGCTTCGCGGTGGGGGGGAGGCGCTCTGTCCCTCCCCCAAAAATTCTGGGCGGGGGGGAGGCGCCCCGTCCCTCCGTCCAAAATTCTGGCTGGGGAGGAGGCGCCCCATCCCTCCGGCTGCGAATCCTCCTGGCCGGCTGGGACGCAAATGGTGGCAGCCATAGCCGCCGTCGTTTGCGTCCCTGCAGTCAGCCGTGATAGGCTACGTAAATGTTTACGTAGCCTATCACGGCTGACTTTGGGGGGAAAAAAAGCACGTACACAAATGGCAGCGCCCATGGGCGCCGCCATTTGCGTTCCTTATTTGGGCATGTGTAGTCTATGTAGACATTTACGTAGACTACGGCGAAAATAAGGGCAACGCAAATAGTTTGCAAGGGCAAACAAACAAAAACCGCAACCATAAAAAGAGGGGTGGGGGAATAAGCAGAGGTGGCAAGTGAAGCTTAGCAAAGCTACCAGTGGCCACTGGGCTAACTGGAGAGGAAAGGGGAATACAGGAAGCTGGATTACTATTTGTCCATTCAAGACATGTCTTGTCTATTCTGAGTCTGACCAGGAATAGCTTCCCTTGGTCTTCAGCAGAGTTCTTTCCTGTTATCCATATCCCGGTCCTTTTTAAAGTACAGAAGCTTGGAATTGAACCTGGCAGTGGAGGCTGGTGGTTCTGATTTTGGTGGAACCGTTAATTCAGACTGTTAATTTCAGTCAGACCCATCCAGAACTCTAAAGAAGCTATCCAAGGTTCTGAACCCTATCCCCAAAATAGTTTAATCCCCTTGGAGAGCTCCTTTAGATTTCTGGCTGCCCCTGACTGAAACCCAGAATGGATTCACGGCCACACCAAAATCAAAGCCTCCAGCCTCCACTGGAACTTGGGTCCTTTTGCATGCAAATTATGTGCTGTGCCACTGTCCCTTGAAGTGAAGAAACCCCCACCCACATCTTTAAAAGCCAGGAGGCGGTGGTGGGATGGGAGGGGGGTGTTAGCACTTTCAAAGCTCACAGTTACAGGCTGGGTAGTCTCCTCTCTCATCACTGTGGGCTATGCTGACATCATAAGGGATTACTATGTAGTCAGCAACTGTGTGTTTGCATAGCATCACTAACTTCTGTTGCTTAAAAGTAGGAGTTTCTAAAATTTGCCAAAGTCTCCATATTCGGGTGAAAAAGAACTTGAGATTAAGAAAAATGAATGTGGGAGAAACTGAAACAGATGTGTCCGTCCATGCCCAGGGTGCTGAGTGCCCTTAAAAGTGTGGGGTTAAATCTCTGAGTATTCAACCATGTTAGTGCTGAGTTAAGGTCGCCACCACTTTTTTCTTGCAGACTCCTCCTCATTAACATGACAAGCAGGTATAACTTGGTCTTATCTCCACTGGGAATAACTGCACCTATTGAATTTGGCTGGTGCAGATGAGTCAGAATTTTCTTTCTGATAATTTGCAAACTTCTTCTTCAGGAGAGAAAGAACTTGATATATATATATATATATATATATATATATATATATATGAAAGCAAAACTGGCAGATTTGCCCCATTCCTAGTCCCCAATGTGTGAATTAATTTAGTTTCTTTAAAAATACAGACTGAACAACATTCCCCCACATCCCTAGCAGTTGTATTTGCATGGGCAAATATAAAAGTATATAATTATTATTCTTAAAGAGCCCTCATACTGCTATCAAAAATCATGGAGGGATGGCTTTTTTTCTTCATCTTGCCACTCAGTGATTCTTATATTGTAGTTTTACCATAGGAGCTCATGAACAAATTGATTTTTAAAGAGATCTTACCCCCAATGGACACTCAGCTTTTCAGAAGTCATTGCCCATGGCTTTAGGGACTGCTCTGCTCTTGGCTCTCTCTTTATTGTACTCTTTAACTTCAAGAACAAAGTGTCAGAAAGCAAACATTGTGTCCTTTGAACAGAGAATTTTAAATGAAGAGAAATCTCTTTAAAATGATATCTGTCTTATAAATACTATTTCCATAGCAGATGGAGCCTGAAATGTTTGAATCTCTCTATCTTTTCCTTAACGTTAGCATGAGGTATTGAAACAGGTGGATGGAAGAGGGGTGGTACTTAATCAGTAGCTCAGCTTTGTAAGATGACTTGAAACCAAAGTTGTGTAAGGTGACTTGAAACCAAAGATAAATCGAATGCCCCATTATGGCACAATTAACTGGTAGTATTATAGTATTGCCCAATGGGTGATCTTTGCTTGTATTGCAGATTGATTTTTAATTTAGGAAACTGGAAAAAAAATGTGGCTTCATTATTGCAAACCTTTTGGTCATCATCATATGCTTGTGTTGTCTTCATGAAAATGAGTCATGTGGAACCTTTTCCTTCTACATGCAAGTGCTTCTGACTAAGGCTGAGGTGGAAATTTTAACCTGAAGACTTTCAGCTAACATAAAAATTTGGGGGTGGGGCAGCACTTCCCCCCTCAGTGCCACTTGAACAGGGTTGGGTGTCTGATGGGTGAACACAATCAGACTCACTTATTGATAGAGGGTTTATGTTTCTTAAATATAGATACAACAATTCTTTAGTGAAGCATTTCTAAAGACGACATAGATATTTTTGGAAGAACTTGATTACTCTCTGAATGTTGTAAGTTTGTTAATTCTATGGAGATCTGTCTTAATTAATGGCAATGTTCAATTTTGTTTATATGTGTATTGCATTTTCTGCTCTTCTTTGGATTTATGTTTTTATTATGTTTGGTTTAACTCTATTATTTCTGGGGGGAAATACAATGTGTTAGATCCAGATTAGTCATACTTCTAGTAGACCCACTGAAATCAATTGGACATAAGTTATAATTAAAAAAAAAATATCACAGCATAACAAACAAAAAACAAAAAGCGGAAATCTCAATGTGGTAATGAATGATTTTTTCTCTTGTTCATCATGTTGTATTTCTGCATCCACAATAAGAATAAGCATCAGTTTCATGTACTCTACAACATATCACTGAAAGCATTAGCACTGGCAAAGTACTGATGCAATAGCATGGTGGTATTTCCAGCTTATGGAATGATTGTAAAACGTGTGTGTGTGTGTGTAGGGATGTGTGAACCCACCCCTGTCTGGGTTCTCCGGGTGCTTGGGTGCCCGCAGCCCCTGGACTGAGCTTGAGCCCCTCCCATGCTCAGTAGGCAGCCCTCACTCAACCCAGCAGCCTTGTTGAGCTCTGTGGTTGCCATTTTTTGAAAAATAAAATGGTGATTGAAAAATGTGCATATTTGTGCATGTGCAAAATGCACATTTTCGTGCATATACAAATATGCACATATTTGCCATCACCATTTTATTTCTCAAAGAATGGCAACTGTGAAGCTCAACAAGGCCAGTGGGATGAGTGTAGGCCATTTGCTGAGCAGGGGCAGGGGCAAGCAGGAGCTTGGCGAGCGGGCTTGGGGGTGTGGGCAGGGGGTTCCACCGTGTGTGTGTGTGTGTGTGTGTGTGTGTGATTAGCTGCAAGGTCCATGCATGTAAATAAAAAGATATTTCCCACTATGTTCAGGCGGGCTAGGGGAAACCTTCTGAGTAAACCTGGACATAATTCCTGCAAACCTTGTTCATTTCCCTCACTCTTTTCATCAATGATTTATCAGTACAGTGCATAAAATGACCTCATCCTTGTTGTAGCTCATGTTTCCTGTTGCTCCTCCAGAACAGGAAACTGCCAGAAAGTTGACAGGAGAATTTTACTGACCATGCTTGACTTAGGGTGCAATCCTATGGGGATTGTCAGTGTCATGCCTACCTTGAACTCCTCTGAGGATGAAGGGGAATGGCAGGCTCCAGACCCAGGGGAAAGGACTAGCACAGAAGTAGCCTGAGCCCCCTCAACTATGCCTGGCTGCAGCCTCTCTGGAGAGTTCAGAGGGTGAATTTCCACTGACCCCAGCAGAGTGAAGGTGGCATCATGTAAAAGAGGAATGAAGATGAGCCCCCATCCGTTTAAGACAGAGAGGCTCCCAGAGGCCAGAGGACTGATTGCCAGAAGCTGTTTCAGGCTTCTGCCATTAAAAGCATGAAGCAGGTAGGGACAAAGCTGCTGGAGAACAACGGCATGTCCATGTGCTGGATCTTGACAGCCTCACCTTGACCCCGAACCTGAACCTCAGCCTTGCTCATGGATCCCTGACTGTGTTTAGACCTTGGACTGGAAAAAGGACTTCTCTCTGCCATGTCAAACTGGATTTGTCAAACTGGTAAAGTCCCACACTCTAGCCTCCTCCTTTCTGAGCCTTGGACAGATTTATGACCCAACTTATCAATCAGTGAATTATTTTTGCTCTTTGCTGGCCAGCTGTGGTCAGCTGTCAAGGACTGAGAGCCAGCCACCTCTGAACTAGGAGGTGACCTACTATCCAATGCAGGACAGTGAAGCACGGGCAGGACTCTCCTCCATGCTCTGATGCTGTGCATTTGCAACTAGATGGCCTATTTCAGCTATCTAGCCAGGGCACCTTGGAGCTGGGGGGCGGGGAGGGAAGCCAGATGGTGCATAGGAAGCATTGTAACATCACTTTCCTCCATCCCCTCCCCTCCCTGCCCCCAGGAACACCCCCCTTTCCCCTGCTTCACATTGCTCTTCTGAGGCAGCAGGGGAGTGGGAGGGCAGTCAGTTTTCTGGGAACCAACCTCAGAGTGTTGGCTCCCAGCTCAATTTCCAGAAAACAAAAAATCCGATGGCCGTCTAGGTACTAGCAGCCATAGGATTGCACCATTAAATGATAAGAAGACCCCATTGCCTTGAGTCAACTGGGGTACTTAACACCTAATTTAAAACAAAACAAACAAACAAAACCCCCCAGCAAGACTGAGCTCATCTTAATGAAATTTAACCTATTTGTTGGCAATTAACAAACTCAATTTATTCAGCCATTCCCTGCTCTGTAACTTCTCTCTCTGTCTGAACCTTGGCAAAAAAAAGCTTTTTTTGTTTTTACATTGTGAAAACTTCAATGCCTGTATAATTACTAGGATGGTTTGTTTAAAATACAAAAAATACAATAATAAATCAAAGAAGGAAGCCCACAAGTCAACCGGTGTAGTTTGCTATTTCTCTTGCTATGTATGCACATTTTATTTTTACCATCTCCCTTTCAGAATAATGAGGAAGTATACTAGCTATGCTCAGATTAAAGAAATAATTATAAACAAGTAACTATATGTAGGGGACACAAACAGGTGTGCAAATTTTCCACACATTCTTCTAATTATTTTATTATTGTATTTTTTTAAATCTTGGGGAGAGCTTCCATGGATAGAAGAGGCTCTCCTCTGCAGAGAGCCCCCCTCCACATGTAGAAAGCAATGATAGTGGTGAGGGAGGTGTACGGAGCTAGTGAGCTCATCCCTGCTTCCCTTCTTCATGTGTAGGGCTTACACATGAGGAGAACATTTGAATCGGGCTAGGTTCCCACAACCACCTTGAGCATACATAGAGTGAGAACTCATGTTCAATGTGCTTGGCATTTGGGTGGCCACCCTGTTGATTATCCTTCTCCCTGGCTGAGCTGAAGGACATGGTCTCGGGTTTGATGTTGAGGACTCCACAGTTGATAGTTCTGGGGGACCTTCATATACATGTGGAGGCCATTGGATCTAGGCAGCTCAGGATTTCATGGCTGCCTTGACAACTATGGGGCTGGCACAAAACTTGTGGCAGGACACACTCTTGATGCAATTTTCTCAGTCAGACAGGAGAGGAGGAGGATCTGAAGGTGGGGAATTTAACATCTATTCCCTTGTCATGGTCAGATCATATCCTGTTGAGGTGTAGGCTTTGGGTGGCTTTTCCCCTCTGCAAGTGTAGGGTGGAAGCTCTATCAAAATGGTCCACCCAACAATGGACTCTGATGGATTCCAGAGGGCTCTGGTGGATTTCGCTGATGGTTGGCACTCCGGAGGATCCCCTGGTCACTCTTTGGAACACAGATATGTCCTCAGGTGGTTGACATGATCGCACCTAAGCACCCTCTCCTGCTTTGCAGAACCCAAGCTGTGCCTTGGCATACATCTGAACTAAGGGCAATGAAACAAGTGGGGTGAAGGAAAACTTGGGTAAAATGTAGAGATGTACGGACTGTGTAAAATCCGCTCCATCTGTGTTTCATGGTTTGTCAGGCGCCTTTTGTTCCATCATCCGCCCACAGACAGATGCAAATTTTTTTTTTCTGTCATGCGGAAAAATACAGAAATAATTACATAAATATTTGCATAAGTATTTACATAAGTCTTTACACAATTTACCTCAGTATGTAACATTTAGTGTGCTGTCCTTGATTCCATTCAATGTTTCCTCAGCAGGAACTTATGTATTTTTCTATGGATTTATATGCATAAATTTCAGGAAAGCTAAAGAAAAAAAATCACCCAGAAGTCCACAGACTCCGCACGGCCTGAGGGAGTCACTCCGCAGCGGATTCTGCAGGTCAGATTCTTAGAAATCTGAGCTCATTTTAATTCATCTTGAATTTCTCCAGCATCCCTAGTAAAATGTGATAAAACAACTTAGAGCCCATTGTTGACCTTTTTTGTGCCACCCTCCCACCAAATGAGTTGAAACAGTTGGCTACAAGAGAGAGGATCTTTTCAGCAGTGGCACTCCATTTGTGGAATGTCCTCCCAGAGAGGCTCACCTGGTGCCTATGTTATCGTCTTTTTGGCACCAGATCAAAACCTTTTTATTCCTCCAGGCATTTTAAGAATGCGTTTTTAAGTGCTTTTTTAAGTACTTTATTCTGGCTTTAATCTGTTGTTTATGTGCTGGAATTTTCTTTTTAAAACATGAAATGCTGCTGGTTTTATCTTTCTTTTATTCTGTATTGTTTTTACCTGTTTTATTGTTTGTATTCTATGTTTTGATCATTGGGTAGTTTAAAAGTACAGCAAATAAATAAAGATGCTGTAGATGGGGCTGCTCTTGTGTGGTCAGAAACTGCAGTAGCTCCAAAATGTGGCAGCTAGATTGTTTTCCAGTGTACATTTGTAAAAGCATATTACATCTATTTTCTTAGCAATTGTACTGGCTCCTTCATTTGGTTTTGGACCCAGCTGAAGGTGCTGATGCTTATAAAGCCCTAAAAGGCTTAGGGCCAGGATATTGCAGATATCCCCTCCAATACAAACATGTCCTTGAATTGCAATATTCTTCTGAGGCCTTCTAAAGTAATTTTGGTTGATGTGTACATGAGACAGGGCCTTTTCTGTAGCAGCACCCAGTTATAGATTTCCTTCCCAGAGGGAGGTTAGGCTAGCCCCATCCTTGCTGACTTTTAGGCAGATGTCAAAAAAGATTTTTATTCTACCTGGCTTTTAATTATTTTTAAATTGAAGTTTCTACCTTTCCTTTTGGGTGGGGGTCATTTAATACCCTGGGCAGAAATCAATGGGGTCCTTATACCCATGCTGATTCTCTTATACCCTGCCCATTCTGTTGTACAAATGGCCCTCACTGCTTGTACAATGCCACTTTAGAGCTTCTGGGGCAACCCACATAAGGGAGCTCCACTGACATGCCTCCTTCTAGAAACAAATGTTTCCACTCATATTGTGGGGGCTTCCTGTAGAAAGTGCTAAATCTCTCTTGTGTAAGTGGCGGAACCTGCTTCTGCAATGCAATGGTCCTACTGCTCAGGGACTGGCAGGGGTAGAAGTGCCCCATTGGATTCTGCCCTCTGTTGTAATTCTGTTATTGTTCAAATTGCATGTTTGTTTTTTGTAAACTGTATTGTGGTCCTTGTTAGGTCCTAAAGGTGGTGCAGAAATGTCATTGTAAATAAATAAAAATGTATTTTCAAATTTGCTAATGATATTCCTATTAAGGCATCATTAGATTTTTTTTTAAGGACTGCTGCAGAATGATTATATTTTTCTTTCTGCTTGCCAAACTCTGCATGCATTCAGAAAGATGATCTCTACACAGACAGACCTGGGGGAAGCCATTAATCTCTCCAAGATAAGGATGGCTCCAAGAACATCACCACTCAAAACAAGTTTTATGCTTTCTCAAGGAACTGCAGAGTAGAACATAGTAGGACAGGGAAATTGCACTGCCTTGAAATGAGCAAAGGATAATTAGCATACAATGAAATTATTGCTGTATACATCTGTAATTCATATATGGTATGGCACTGGCTGCTTTAACCATCTTTCAAACATGTGTCCAACTATTGATGGATGATGCTCTTCCAGATGCTCTTGGGAATCCTGCTCCCTTGCTTCTAGCATCTTTTTATCATTATAAGAAGTGAATCTGCTTTACTATTCCAAGTGCTCCTGAAATAGAATTTTGATTAGCTCTTAATCTTCTAACATGCAACTTTTTTCTTCCATTAAGGTGAAACAGAAACCCCCATTTCCCCCTCCCTTTCCCACTTAAAGCAGATGAAGCAGATTAAAACAAAGGGAAAACAAAACTATGAACTTATGCAAATAATGGCATTGCATTTTACATCTCGCCTCGTCAAAGTTCCTTACTGTGCATACCGTAATGCTCAGCCATGTGATTGTCTTGATTTCTTCTGCATTAGGCAATGTGTTTAGAGATGTGTGAATCAGCACAACTGGAGCTCATTCTCCAACTTCCATCTCAAAGCTCATTCCAACCCTTTACCGTAGCAGATTGCAAGCTTTTCTTCTTTTTGAATGAACATTTGTGCATATTTTTGTGCACATTTCCCCAAATGTATGCATCAGTTGTGCAAAAGTCTGAAATGTATGTGTATTTCTGCCATTGATTAAAGCATATTTGTGTACATTTTTCAAATGTGCACACTTTTCATACTCGTCACATTATTTCAAATGCTTGGTTGGGGGGGGCTATGACTCATATTGTAAGCTCAGAAATATATTCACTTTGGCCACATATCATGTTTGGGTCTGCATTTTGTTCTGGGAGGTATGGATTGGGTAAGTTCTACTCAAAAATGGACTGAAATAAATTTGTCATGCATCTCTAAGGGTGTAATCCTATGTGTGCTTAGGCAGAAAAAGTCCTACAACTCCCAGCTTACTGAAATACTTTTTTTTTCTATCTGAACAGGCATAGTATAGTTGCCTAAATATGTTCATCCTAACACTTGTAAGCTTTGAATATTGCCAGCAACAGCTTTATGCAGAGTATACATCACCATCAAGTTGGAATATGTACGTTAACAGTTATGTAGGCTGTTTTCAGAATGAACAATTTTATCTGAAGGACTGCCTGCTTCCATACAAGTCTTCTGTAGTTTGTAATCTTCATCAGAGCTCCTACTCTATGTCCTACTACCAAATTAGGTTAAATTGGTGGAACATATGACAGGGCCTTCCCTGTTGTGGCACCCCCCCCCCCAGTCTTTGGAACTCCCTTCCTGGAGGGATTAGATCTGTTCTCTCACTGTTTGCTTTTCAGGGAGCAGTGAAGGTGATATTTGGCTTAGGTTTCCATTTTAGAAGGAGCCATTTCTTGAGTATTGTTTTCATTCTTATGTACTCTGTTGTTCTGTTTAAACTCTGTTTTGTGGCCTAATAACATTTTATATTTTGTATTCTGCACCACCACCTCAAGTGGCTATTGGCTGAAAAGCAGAATAGAAATATTTTAACAAATAACTACAACTAATTTTGCAACTAAGAGATGCCACAGCCAATTTCAATTCAGTGCCATGAAAACAATTAACTTTATCTATGAAGACAAGTTTAGCTATTAGAAGCCTGAGAGCCACTTGATCCAATGGAATTTCATGAACTGTGGCAATAGTACAGTGGAATTAGTGATATGATGCCACAACAACAACAACAACCATATTTTGGATGTGGGAATTTCTATGTATTTTGTATGCTCACACAATGGCCATAGTGGGAGATGACCTTTCCAGCTACTTTATGTGGTTCTTGTTTGTGAAAAAAGAATGACACTTTAAAGACAGCCCCCCCCACCTCCATAAACTGGATGAAAGGACTTTGAACCATCACAGAAGGTCCATAAATGTTCATGTCTGTGTTCCATTGCAAACAATAACCTGGGAAGAGAGGACTGGGCAGCTTATCTCCAAATGTGGAACAAAGAAAATTTTCCTTCACCATATACTATTCCAGAAACAGAGGCAGCATGCTTCTGAATACCAGTTACTAGGGAACATCAAATGGATACTGCCAGTACCAGAGACAGTATGTACACCATTTGCTGGAGAACAGGAGTGGGAGGATACTGTTGCCCTCATGTCCTGCTTGTGGGCTTCCCAAAGTCATCTGATTGCCCATTATGGGAAACAAGATGCTGGACTAGATAGGCCTTTGGTCTGAACCATCAGGAGTCTTCTTTTTATACCATTTCCAATGTTGGAGGAAGAGAGAGAGAGAATACATCTAGGAATTTCCAAGGGTCAGTACTAGAAGCATGGTCTGGAGACAGTTCAAACATAGGATCAGTACTACAATCAAGGTCTGAAGTCCATCCAAAGGTCCAAACACAGGGCAGATCCAGAGAAGAGCCAGGCCATTAGGAGATACACAAAACTTACATTTAAGAGCTGGTGCATAGACTTTGTTCCAGCACTCTCTGTGCCTTCAGGCTTTTAAGACTGAGCCTTCAGAGCTCTACCCAGAGTGTAGCTCCAGAACCTTAGAGGCATTATGCCTCTAATATTGCACCTAATAAGCTTTCCCACCCCCCAAACTGCACATTTTAACTATGCACTTTTTCAAATCTCCCATTTTTGCGCAGAAAAAAAGATGGGAAAATGGCAGGCGCTCACCGGATGGGATCGCGATGATTCTGGGAGGGTGTGACTGGGCTCAAGCAGGGGGCAAGCAAGGGGGGGAGGGGGAGGAGAGCGGCTTGGCAGGCACCGTCTGAGAGTTGTGGGTGGGGGTGGACGGGAGACAGCCTCCCAGACCCAGTCGGGCACTCATGACATCCCTACTCATGAGTAGAACCTTGTGCATGAGTATGCCTTTACTTATGAGGAGTTTTTATTCCTCAGGTAGGCACTTTGCCTGGCAACCAACTGAGCCTGCCCCTTTAGGCACCCATACTCTGTAGGTCTAGGGGGAAGCTTAGCATCTGCCCCCAATTCAGAGAGGACGAAATCCAGGTTTGGAGGGGAAAGTTTCACTGCCATTTCCCCAGGATCTCGCAAACGAAGGTCCCGCAAAACCAGCTGCTCCCTCTGTGGCATTTGGCTTGAGGAGCTCCAGATAATCCCCCAAAGAGGATTTTTATGTTCTAATGAACTTCAGCAGCATCTCTGCTCTTTGGGAACCCTATTACTTATGCTGCTGCTATGCTTTTTTTTTTTAAGAACCATTGTATTATTTCTGTGGGTTTCTTTTTAAATAATAGTTCTGTTGCCTTTATGATGCTTTATTGGGACTGAGCATCAGGCATTTTTTGGCAGTGCCATTGGCCTCATTTTTTTGTTACTGGTCACTGTTTTGAAAGGGGCTTTTTGCCTATTCAGAGTGAGGACAGTAGGGATGGACGAAAGTCCCTTACCTGTTCTCGAAGCTTTCTTCGCGGTGGGGGGGAGGCGCTTCAGTTCTCCCCCCGAAGTTCAGGCGAGGGGGGGGAGGCGCCCCGCCTCGCCCAGCCGAAATTCAGGCCAGGGGGGAGGCGCCCCATCCCTCGCTGGCGAAATTCAGGCCGGGTAGAAGCGCCCTGTCTACCTGGCCGTGAAAAAAAAGTAAAAAAACACACAAACACACATACACATGTGATAGGCTATGTAACGATTTACGTAGCCTATCACGGCTAGATTTCCAAAGTCAGCCGTGATAGGCTATGTAAATCATCACATAGCCTATCACGGGTGACTTTGAAAAAAAAAAAGCACGTACACAAATGGCGGCTCCCATGGGGACCGCCATTTGCGTTCCTTATTTTGACATGTCTAGTCTACGTAAAGATTTACGTAGACTATGGCAAAAATAAGGGCAATGCAGATAGCGTTCCCTTATTTTCGCCGTAGTCTATGTAAATGTTTACGTAGACTAGACGTGCCAAAGTAAGGAATGCAAATGGCGGCGCCCATGGGCTGCCGCCATTTGCGTACGCGCTTTTTTTTTTTCAAAGTCACCTGTTATAGGCTACATGATGATTTACGTAGCCTGTCATGGCTGACTTTGGAAATCTAGCCGTGATAGGCTATGTAAATCGTTACGTAGCCTATCACGGGTGTGTTTTTTTTTTTTTACTTTACTTTTTTTTTTTGCAATGGCGGCGGCAGCAGCCGGTCGGGAGACTGGCCGCCACCCCCGACAAAACGCTGCTGAACCGCCGCCGGGACACGCCGCCGAAAGGGACATTTGGCCACGGTAAGTCCCATCCTGGGGGGGGCGGGGGGCCAGCGGAGAATTTCCCCACCAATTTCGGGGGGCCAAATGTGTTGGCATTCGGTCTCCCGAAGATTCGGGGAGAAATCCTCCGCCATCCCTAGAGAACAGTGCTTCTAGAATTGGCTTGGTTTGCCCTCAGTGATGTCGCAACATCAGCAAATCAGACTGTCTGTGTAGCATTGTGATATCTCTTGATTCTCATTAGACTGGGATTGCCTATGTGACTAATGGATGCACAGGACATGGTAATGAGCAAAAAAATAAAAATAAAAAATGCTGCCAAAGCAACCTCAAGGTTGCTTTGGAAACAGTGGCAGCAAACAGGATAAAAAAGAGGCAAATATGCTCACCATTTAGTCAGTTTGCAGGAAATATTTCTAAAGTCTCTCACTATTTTTTTGAGCTAAAAATCAAAATGGGAGAGCATTCAGTTCAGCGGCAGCTGTAGTATTTAGTTTTGCATGTAAACTGCCTTGGGTGGAAATAAAAAAAAGTTTTAAAATGGGATATCAATGAATAAGTAAATGAGAGTTCATTTTAAAACTCTAGACAATGCCCCTTCATTCATTTGAACTATCATCTTAGATCAAAAATTGTCTCATGGCAGAAAACCGCAGAGGAGAGACAGAAGAGAAAATAATCTGTACTTCTAGATTCAGTATAAATACAGTTATTACTTGGAGTGGGCCTTTTGTCAGGAAATATAGTTTGCATACAAGCAAAAGTATTTATAACAGGAGTGAGCTTTTATTTTTTTTAAAAAAAGTACAGTGATAATAATATATTAATTAATGTTTGTAAAACATGGATCTCCCTCAAGAAAGGACAAAATAATAATATCTGTCATTGGAATCATCATTTCTCTACTACTTCCTTTGAGTGTATGGTAGCATCTCAGATCACATATCGGCCTGATGCCTGGAGATAACTAAGAAATAAATGCATACATTATCTCAAAGAAATCCCTCTTTACCACAGATAAAAGCAACAGAAATGATTCATGTGGCCTAGTGCTATGCACAGAGCCAGAATCGTTCGCCACAAAAAAAAAAAAAAAAAAAGTCACACAAAAGCAACATTCAGAGCAAATGTGGAGAATCGTCCTTAGGGGAAACACTGGAGAAAACAAGAGAGGTGTCAAAAGAATATGGATAAGTACTGGTGAATTTAACCAAAGGGTTCCACACATCCCTACGGCAGAATCATGTTGGACTCAACATAAAATTAGACAATAGTAAAACCCTTACTCTACAAATATACCTTACACTGTTCTGAAGCAGCCATTTGACACTCTTACATTGGTACGCTGGCCTGCGTGGTATGTAATGAGGCTGCGGGACTGGATAAGCCATCTTTACCTACTGGAGTGTCTCTGTTTGAGCATTAACTATGTAAATCTGGGAGCTTAAGAGGTGTGGCTCAGCAAGCTATTTAATCTACAGAAGCCCAAATTAGTGCCCCAAAAGAGCATCACCTGTTCAGTGCCTGTGGAGAGGTGATACATGTAGTAGTTTTAATTCATGTGAAAGAGCTAATTATTATACATAGATGTTATTAAATATGTGGGCTTAATGATTGGGTGTTTGGTTGTATGAGCAGTAGTTATGTGCAATTTTAGTTTAATTGTTAATGTGTTTTGTTATTTATTTTAAAGAATGCCATGGTTTAAATGAGTATTCATTTTATTCATTTGGAGACAGCAGGGTCTTTTGCCCACTCCAGAGCAGAGTAAGATTAATAGGGTTTGTTTCTTGGTTTGTTTGCTTTTTTTGCCTTTGGCCCCTTAGGTAGATACCTATAATATAAGTATCCTTACAGGTAATCAATTTGATGTTTCTAGGGACAGCTATTCCAGCCCTATGTATGTCAAATATAGAGAACAGCCTAATTCATGTCCTGAGTTGGGGAATCTTGGAGAAAGGCAACAGATATGGGGTTACATTTATGCAGATCAAACTTCACTAATTGCTAGAACTGACCAGCAAATTTACCACTAACAAAATCAAATAAAGGGCAAACTGAAGAATTTGATTGTATCATTGAAAGCATTGTGGGATGGGCAGGATGAAAGTACAGCAAATCAACCAGAGAAGCATTTTAAGCCTGAGAAACCTGAACAGATAGGGCAGTTAATTACTAGCTCACATAATACTTTACTGTTGCAGCCTGCTAAACTTGTTTTGCCATTTTTCCTTTTAAGGGCAACATTCCTTATTAGGGCTCAAGGAGGTTGACGATTGCATAACTATGGTAACTCCTTGGGTAAACAATGAGGAAATAGATGTTTCTGAAATAGTGCTTCAGTATTTCTGGGCTTCACCATTGAACTGGACCCCTTGAACAAGTCCTTAAGGTTCTCTTGCCTCCTTAAGAGTCCCACCTTCCTACTTTTACCTTCTCCTTTCCAATAGCATGGGGTTTAGGCTGTAGACATGGGGTGATTGACATTCTAGATAGATGGTTTAACCACAACTGGTAAATTAAAGCAAGCAACTCGCAACTAAAGGTGAATGATACAATTGCATTAAGGGAAAATAAAAGTTGCAAAACACAAGTTCCTTTATCCTAGCTGTACTTAGACTTTTCCAGGCTGCTTCTTCCTGCTCCCTCTTCAGGATCTGGTCTCCTAGGCTCTGCTCTTACTGCTCTGGTTTTTCTGACTCTCTCTTTTTATACCCTCCTCCCCCTAAACCAGAAGTACCACTTCAAACCTGAAGAAATGAAACTTAACTGGAGAAATGAAACTACTCCTCTCAAGGATACCCCCTACCACCACCACCACCAACAACAACAACAACACAAACAAACACAGGCTTCAAGTCCTGACCTTTTCCCTTGCCTCTGTAAGCCTCATACCTTCACAAGTATAGAGATACAATTTCATATTAAAAATGTCAAGACTCCAAACTTTTTTTTTTTTTTTTTAGAGAGAAAAATAAGTATTATATGAATTTGGCTTGATTCAATCTAGAGCATTTTATGATACTCTGAAGAAACCTTTGTTAATACTGGGAGTTTGCTCTGAGAAATCTAGAGTTAAACTATCTGTGAAGGGTATGTAATAGGACAACTGAATAATCTTCACTTCTCATAGCATCAGCACTCCAAACACAGCATGAAACCATATGTTGCCCACCAGTGTGGAATTCCTTGCTCATACCATTCCAGATCTATTCTCTGGCTGGATTCAGACAAAACATTAATGAGGTGCCAGATATTGTAAGCCACCACAGGATAATACCCCCCCCCCATTTTGTTGTTGTTGTTTTGATGTGTTGGTCAGTTATTTATTAGAAAGCTCCACAATGAAGAGAAATTGCAGCTTATGTTTTCCTCCTGTTGGTTAATAGGAACAACTCTGCGTGCTTCCAGACACTGGGGGAGCAACAGAGAACATGTTGTATTAACAGCTGCTTGTCTTGTTCATCCCCCCCTTAATGTCCTGTTATTTGATTGGTTCTTTTCATCTACTCGCTCCACTTCCTCTTTGCCTCTGCAACAGGAAAAATGTGCTTTCTCCCTGATGGAAACAAGTAACCGTATCTCGTGCCTTCACTTACTTGCATCGACACACCCAGCTGTAGGAGGTGCATGTAGCTGAAGAGTGTAGGATAGCTTTTTTCAATGATGTGTATAAAAGCACTAATAAAGTAAGTTGATTTGAACTGCTCTAGCCTGCATTTATTTCCTGCTGTGTTTCTGCAGTTTCTTCATATAAGGCAACTTTGTTGTAAGTCACAGAAGACTTCCCAACACCTCCAAGCTTGTCTTATGCACTCATGCTTGATAAAGTCTTGTTTACTGAAGACTGGTTCCACACAATGTTGGTATCTTAGCAAGTTGATTGGGTGGGTGCCATACTGCACCTTGGCAGGGCTCCTAATGCAGTTCTCCTAGGTTCTCCTAGGCCAAGTGAAGACCAGAAGGTTTTGGAGTCTGGGTTGTACGTAAGGAGACAGAGAACAATTAAGTTACTGTGGCTGAATATAACCCGTATAATGTGTACATTTTTCACCATTTGGTAAGCTTCAACATCAAGAATCAGTGGTTTTTCAGAGACTTCAAACAATGGGTCACCAGGGCAGTATCAACTGCATGCATGATTGGGCATCTGGTGAGGCCTAGACCCTGGCAGGGAACATAGGAATACAGGAAGCTATCATATATTGAGTCAGGCCATTGGTAGCACCTAGTCCAGTATTGTCAACACTAATTGGCAGCGATTCTTCAGGGCTTCAGGCAGCAGTCTTTCCAGCCCTACCCAGAGATGCTGGGAATCGAACCTGGGACCTTCTGTATGCAAAGCAGGGGCTGTACCACCAAGCCATGGCCCTTTCCCATCACTAACCAGATAGAGCTCCTGGAATTGCTGGGAACCCTCCTGTAATGCCTAAATCCAATAGAAAGAGCTGGACACATGTGGGTGAGCGACTGCCACTCATCCTCATCTTCCACCAGCACACCTGCCTGCTCCCTATGGGATGCCAATTCCTATTTGGGAACTCCCAAATCCATTCCTGTCTGTCTAAATGTGTATAGGCAACATTGGTAGGCAAAATGCCCAATCAAGGTGTGTTACAATAACTGAGATGGAACCGTAAGAAAGAAGTATGAATGTAATCAAACAAAAAATCACTATCGGTAAAACAGCAGAAACAGTAGATGAAAAACGAGGCTGAGGAAAATCAACTAAAAATATCTGTCAGAACAGTGCAGAGAAGGATCCCAAAGGAGAAGCAGTAGCAGCTGGCGCGCCTCTTCCTCATACACGCATGTTTGGGGAGGGATGGAAAGTGAGTTCCAGCCAGAGCTGTACACTAGGGATGGTGGAGAAATCCTCCACAGACCCCAGTGAGGCCGGATTTTAAAGAATCCGGCCTCCGGAGTCCATGGAGGATCAGAAGACTTACCTCCACCTCCTTGGAGGAATCCTCGATAGCTGGATCCTCCCTGCCGGCCGGCTCTGGAATGCCAGCGATATGGCCGCCATTGCTGTATCGCTGGCTGGGCTGATTGACTGCAGACGCAAATGGCGTCCACTACGCAATTTGCTGCTGTAAATGTCTTAGTTTAAGGCTAAATGCAGCCATGGCTGCACATGGCTGCATTTAGCTTTAACTAAGACCTTTACGGCCGCAAATGGCATAGTGGATGCCATTTGCGTCCGCAGTCAATCAGCCCAGCCAGCAATACGGCAATGGCGGATGTATCGCTGGCACTCTGGAGCAGGCCAGTGGCTCCACGGAATTGCCACAGAGCGGAGCCAGCTGGGTAGGATTCTGGGGAGAGGGATGGATCACCTCCCCCCTGTGGACCCCACCCCCAGACCTGGAGGTAAGTATTTTGTACATCCCTACTGTACACAGATGGCCTCTCAAAATTTTCCAGCCTATTTGTGGGCAGAGAAATTGGGTACCCCACCTGTGTTTTTTGGTTGTTTTATGATGTAAATAAGAATTTATTAAGCATTTTGTTCACTCAGAAGTAAGCTGCTTGTTATCAATGGGGCTTCTCACAGGTAGGTGTGTACAGGATTGCAGCCTTATTCCCACAACAGTACCATTTGTGTGGTATGTATGGCCTGTCCCTTTAAGAGACATATGATTCCTAGGGATGTACGAAACTCACACTTACCTTTTCGCGGAATGTTTCGTGGTGGAGGGGAGGCGATCCGGTCCTCCCCTCCGGAATCCTACCCAGCCAGCTCCGCTCCACGGCGGCTCCACGGAGCAACCGGCCAGGCCCATCTGCAGCCAGAGTTCTGGCCGTGGATGAGCTGCTGCGGACGCAAATGGCGGCCGCTGTAGAGGCCGCCATTTGTGTCCAGCCAGGCTGCCAGGATAGGCTACGTAAGTATTTATGTAGCCTATCACGGCAGGCAAAACCCCCCAACAACAACGGCGTACACAAATGGCGGTGGCTATGGCGGCTGCCATTTGCGTTCCCTGTTTTTTGCAGTTTTATCTTACATAAATATTTACATAGGCTATTACGGTGGAAAAAAAGGGGAATGCAAATAGCGTAGTGGGTGCTATTTGCGTTCCTTTTTTTTCGCCGTTATAGCCTATGTAAATATTTACATAAGCTAAAATGGCGAAAAATAGGGAAGTCAAATGGCGGCCGCCGTAGCTGCCACCATTTCCGTACGCTGTTTTTTGTTTTTGTTTTTGCTTGGCTTGCCGTGATAGGCTACGTAAATACTTACATAGCCTATCACGGCAAAGACCAGGATGCAAATGGTGGCCATGGCAGCTGGTCGAAAAACCAGCTGCCGCCGCTGCTGCTGGACCTGATGCTGGACCTGCTACCATCCGGAACATCCACCCCAGGTAAGCCTTATCCCAGAGAGAATCCACGGGGGGCGGGGGGGCAGGCTGTTCCACCACGGATTTTGGGGGGCTGAATGCCAGAGCATTCAGTGGTTCAGCCTGTTGTTGCTTGCTTCTAGATGGTGAACAGCTCATTGCTGTTCTGCTGCTGTAGCCTAAGAAAGTTTCCTGTTGAACTCTGGAGTCCTGATGCTTCCTGGACTTAGGGATGGCAGAGAATTCCACCACGGATTTCAGTTGGACCGAATGCACTGGCATCCAGCCCCCCGAAATCCATAGAGGAATGGCCTCCCATCCCCCACCCCCCCTGCGGATTCCTCCCGGGATGAAGCTTACCTGGGGCGGATGTTGCGGCAGCGGCTGGTCTTTCGACCAGCTGCCACGGCCGCCATTTACATCTGCTGTTTGCCGTGATAGGCTACATAAGTATTTACATAGCCTATTACGGCAACCCCCCCAAAAAAGACAGCATATGCAAATGGCGGCGGCTATGGCGTCCGCCATTTGCATTCCCTATTTTTCGCTGTAATAGCCTACGTAAATATTTACATAAGATTAAACGGCGAAAAATAGGGAAGGCAAATGGCGGCGGCCGTAGCCGCCGCCATTTGCGTACGCTGTTTTTTTTTTGCCGTGATAGGCTATGTAAATACTTACGTAGCCTATCATGGCAAAATACAGGGATGCAATTGGCGGCAGCTATGGCCGCCACCATTTGTGTCCCTGCAGGCTGCCCAGCGGCCGGATGTCCGGCTGCGGGCGGCCCTGGTTGGTGGCTCCGCGGAATCTCCGCAGAGCGGAGCCGGCCAGAGAGAATTTCAAGGGAAGGGATGGAGCACCTCCCCCACACCGCAAATGTCATCCTTTGAAAAGGTAAGTGACTTTCATTTTATACATCCCTATGTAAAAGCGTCAAATTCCATGTTAGGCATAATTAGTAAAGGAATTCAAAATAAAATTACCAAGATCATATTCCTGTTATACAAATCAGTGATGCAACTACACTTCATGCTAACTTTATTCTTACATTGGAATTTTTTTTTTTTTTAATGTGACATAAATGTATTCTGAAATAGGCTATATAAAGTACCGAGCGCATGCCTTAGGCTACGTGGAATCTATTTCAGCCTTACTATACACAGCATTGGTAATCTTTTTCATAGCTCTGCTGCCCAACTGATGATTATGGTGATTATATTAGGGATGTACGAAAGTCACTTACCTTTTTGCGGAATTTTTTGCGGTGGGAGGGAAGTGCTCCATCCCTCCCCCCGGAATCCTCGACGGGGGGGGGGAGGCGATCTGGTCCTCCCACACGGAATCCTTCCTGGCCAGCTCTGCTCCGCAGCGGCACAACAGAGCAGCCGGCCAGGGCCATCCGCGGCCGGATTTCCGGCCGTGGACGGGCTGCTGCGGACACAAATGGCGGCCACCATAGTGGCCGCCATTTGTGTCCACCCAGGCTGCCATGATAGGCTATGTAAGTATTTACATAGCCTATCATGGCAACCCCCTCAAAAAAAACCCCAGCGTACGCAAACGGTGGCGGCTATGGCGGCCGCCATTTGTGTTACCTATTTTTCTCCGTTCTAGCCTATGTAAATATTTACATAGCCCAATACAGCAAAAAAAAGGAATGCAAATGGTGCCCACTACTCTATTTGTGTTCCCTTTTTTTTCACCATAATAGCCTACGTAAATATTTATGTAGGCTAGAACGACGAAAAATATGGAACGCAAATGGCCGCTGCTGTGGCCACCGCCATTTGCGTATGCTGGTGTTTTTGAGGGGGGTTAGCCATGATAGGCTACGTAAATACTTACGTAGCCTATCACAGCTGCAAGGACACCAATGGCGGCCGCAGCAGCCCGGCCGCGGCCAGCCAGGAGACCAGCCGCCGGAGCCACCGCATCCGCCCCAGGTAAATTCCGTCCCAGGGGGATTCCATGGGGGGGTGGGGGGCAGGAGGCTATTCTGCCACCAATTCTGGGGAGATGGATTCTAAAGAATCCACCCTCACTGGAATCCATGGCGGAATTCTCTGCCATCCCTAGATTATATCAAGCATAGGAGCAGTGCTATTAAACACTTACATGATCTCCTGGACCAGATGACCTGAGAGAGATGATGCAGCAGTTATTACACACAAATCCTGAAATGACCCTGGCAGCAGTTCTTTTACATGAGCATCACTTTGTTAGCACAGTCAATTCTAGGACTATTCTATAACTGAAGCAGAGATAGACTTAAACAACAATAGCACATGCACAGGAAAATATCCTAGACTGAAACAAATGGAGATGAAATCTTCAGGAAGAGCACGGGACCCAAGAACCACCTTTATTTCCTTCCAGAAAGATCACCTTGTGGGATGAAATAGCAATTTAGTTTCCATGTCAGCTTAATCCACAGCTGCCAACTGCGTTGTTACATTTTTTATGATGTTTACACCTGAAACTGCCAATTTCCTGCATAAGCCACTGAACATCATGAGACTAATGACTTTCATCTGCTACTGTGCTGACTTGGAACTAAGGTCATGACTGGCTTAGTTGCTATATATTCAGCTTGGGCCTATTCTTCAGACATGGCACCCAGGGAGCACAGAAAAGAGGAGACCGAGGACAAAATAGCTTCTGAGAAGGGATGTACAAAAGGCAATTACCTTTCGGGGATTATGCTGATGGTGTGGGGGGAGGCGTTCCGTCCCTCCCCCCGGAATCCTTGCCGGGGGAGGAGACGCTCCGTTCCTCCCTGCCCCGGAATCCTGGCCAGCCGGCTCCGCTCCGCAGGGATTCTGCGGAGCCGCCGGCCGGCTCCACCAGCAGCTGGACATCCGGCCGCTGGCTAGCAGGGACACAAATGGCGGCGGCTGTACCCGCCGCCGTTTGCATCCCTGTAGTCAGCCATGATAGGCTACGTAAAGACTTATGTAGCCTATCACATCTGGCTTAAAACAAAAACCAAAAAAATGCGTGTACGCAAATGGCGGCGGCTATGGCCGCCGCCATTTGCATTCCTTATTTTTGGCTGCCTTAGTCTACATAAATATTTGCGTAGACTAAGACGGTGAAAATAAGGGGGAATGCAGATAGTGTCCGCTACGCCATTTGTGTTCCCCTTATTTTCGCCATCTTAGTCTACGTAAATATTTACGTAGACTAAGACGGCCAAAAATAAGGAACGCAAATGGCGGCGGCCATAGCCGCCGCCATTTGCATACGCATTTTTGTTTTGTTTTTTAAGCCAGACATGATAGGCTATGCAAGTCTTTATGTAGCCTATCACATCTTGTAAAAAAAAAAACAACCCAAAGCAACAAGACTGCGGTCGGAAGACCAGCTGCCGCAACTGCCGCCACAGCTGCCGCCACCTGGAAGATCCGCCCCAGGTAAGTCTCGTCCGGGGGGGGGGATCCGTGGGGGGGCGGGGGGGTGGCAGGCCATTCCGCCACAGATTTTGGGGGGCAAATGCACTGGCATTCGGCCTCACCGAGATCCGTGGCGGAATTCTCTGCCATCCCTACTGAACTCCTGGGTCCAATGTAAAAAGGGAGGATTATTCCTTCCAAAGGAAGAGCATGAGTTTCAAATGTAAGTGGACAGTGCCGGCCCTAGCATTAGGCAAACTGAGGAGACTGCCTCAGATAGCAGATACTTGGGGACAGAGGCAGCACCAACAGAGATGGACAAATGTGTCAGTTTTGCTTTCTCTCACATTCAAATGGTTTAAGAGACCAATCCTATGGCTACTAGACACTGTCTAGATGACCATAGGATTTCTCTGCTTCTGGAAACCATGCTCCCTGCCCCTTCCCCTGCCCCTTGTAGCTGCTGCAGTTCTTTCTGTGCTCCTGCCATGTCCACATTTGTAAACTGAGCCTGGAGAGGGTGGAAAGGGAGTGGTCCCGGGGGCAGGGAGGGGAGGAGACAGCAGAAGCTGCTTTAGACAGCTTCCTGTCAGGTCTCTGGGCCCCTTTACCTGCTTCCCCTACGCCACAGCTAGATGCATGAAAACATGGGTCTAGCCAAAAATGCAGGGCAGCTGGAGCATGGATGAGAGGATCCCCTCCATGGTCCATCTATCCTGCATAGGATAGTTGGCAGCCTCTGAGTTTGGAGGCTACTGACTATCTTGATAGGATTGCGCCTTACATCTCACATTCTGCCCATCCCAGCTATGAAGAAATCTGTGAATTAGGTCAGTTTTTATGAACAACTAACTGAAATGACATTTTTGCCAATCCCGATCTGCAAAACAAGGATCTACAACAAGATCATTGCCTGGCTAGCTAAATTCCTGTGGGCCTTAATTTGAGCGGAGAGATGGGAGAGATGGGAGAAGCTTCCACTCCGATGGGAGACACCAACTTGACTCTGAGGAGCAGAGTAAATGCTCAGTGCCATTATAGATAGCTGGTTGCAGGCCTGACATTAGGCTTGGTCAAGTTGACCACGGTGCTTCCCATCTGCTGTGATCTAGGTAGGGATGGACGAAAGTCCCTTACCTTATCCCGCAGCTTGCTTCGTGGTGGGGGGGAGGCTCTCCGTCCCTCCCTCCAAAATTCTGGGCAGGGTGGGAGGCGCCTCATCCCTCCCCGCCAAAATTCTGGCCGGGGGGGAGGCGCCCCATCCCTCCGGCCACGAATCTCATCTTGTGCCGGGATGCAAATGGTGGCGGCCATAGCCGCTGCCGTTTGTGTCCCTGCAGTCAGCCGTGATAGGCTACATAAATCCTTACGTAGCCTATCACGGCTGACTTTGGGGGGGGGGGAAGCGCGTACTCAAATGCCATTTGCGTTCGTTATTTGGGCACGTGTAGTCTACGTAAACATTTATGTAGACTACGGCGAAAATAAGGGCAACGCTATTTGCATTCCTTATTTGGGCACGTGTAGTCTACGTAAACATTAGGGATGGGGGAGAATTTCTCCCCGAAACTTCGGGGGGCCGAGTGCCAACGCATTCGGTCCTCCGAAGGTTTGGGGAGAAATTCTCCCCCCCCCCGCCCACCCCCAGGATGGGACTTACCTTTTAATGTCGCTCCCGGCGGCGGGTCCCGGCGGCGGTTCGGCAGGTCTTAATCAGGGGCGGGGGCAGCAGCCGGTCTTTCGACCGGCTGCCGCCGCCACCATTACAAGAAAAGTAAAAAAAAAACAAAAACGCCCCTGTGATAGGCTACATAATGATTAACGTAGCCTATCACGGCTAGATTTGCAAAGTCAGCCGTGATAGGCTACGTTTATCGTCATGTAGCCTATCACGGGTGACATTGAAAAAAAAAAAAAGCGCGTACGCAAATGGTGGCCCCCATAGGGAGCTGCCAGTCGCGTTCCTTATTTGGTCCCTGTAGTCTTTTGTTGTTGTTCAGTCGTTCAGTCGTGTCCGACTCTTCGTGACCCCATGGACCATAGCACGCCAGGCCTTCCTGTCCTGCGCTCTCTCCCGGAGCGTGCTCAAGTTCATATTCATTGCATCGGTGATGCTATCTAGCCATCTCATCCTCTGCCGTCCCCTTCTCCTTTTGCCTTCAGTCTTTCCCAGCATCAGGGTCTTTTCCAGGGAGTTTTCTCTTTGCATTAGGTGGCCAAAATATTGGAGCTTCAGCTTCATTATCTGTCCTTCCAATGAGCACTCAGGGTTGATTTCCTTTAGGATGGACTGATTTGACCTCCTTGCAGTCCAGGGGACTCGTAAGAGTCTTCTCCAGCACCACAGTTCGAAAGCATCAATTCTTCGGCGCTCAGCCTTCCTTATAGTCCAGCTCTCACAGCCATACATTACTACTGGGAAAACCATAGCTTTGATTAGACGGACCTTTGTCAGCAAGGTGATGTCTCTGCTTCTTACTATGCTGTCTAGGTTGGCCATAGCTTTCCTCCCAAGGAGCAAGCGTCTTTTAATTTCATGGCTACAGTCACCGTCTGCAGTGATCTTGGAGCCCAAGAAAGTAAAATCTGTCACTGCTTCCATTTCTTCCCCTTCTATATGCCAGGAAGTGATGGGGCCAGATGCCATGATCTTAGTTTTTTTAATGTTGAGTTTCAAACCAGCTTTTGCACTCTCCTCTTTCACCCTCAACAAGAGGCTCTTGAGATCCTCTTCGCTTTCTGCCATTAGGGTGGTATCGTCTGCATATCGGAGGTTGTTGATAATTCTCCCAGCAATCTTAATTCCGACCTCTGATTCATCCAACCTGGCATTTCTCATGATGTACTCTGCATATAAGTTAAATAAGCAGGGTGACAATATGCAGCCTTGTCGTACTCCTTTCCCAATTTTTAACCAATCGGTTGTTCCATGTCTGGTTCTTACTGTTGCTTCTTGACCCTCGTACAGGTTTCGCAGGAGACAGGTAAGGTGGTCTGGTACTCCCATCACTTTAAGAATTTGCCACAGTTTGTTGTGATCCACACAATCAAAGGCTTTAGCGTAGTCAATGAAGCAGAAATAGACGTTTTTCTGGAATTCTCTTGATTTCTCCATGATGCAGCGAATGTTGGCAATTGGATCTCTAGTTCCTCTGCCTCTTCTAAACCCAGCTTGTACTTCCGGTAGTTCTCGGTTCACATACTGCTGAAGCCTAGCTTGTAGGATTTTGAGCATCACCTTGCTGGCATGTGAAATGAGCGCAATGGTGCGGTAGTTTGAACACTCTTTGGCGTTGCCCTTCTTTGGAATTGGAATGTAAACTGACCTTTTCCAGTCTTGTGGCCACTGTTGAGTGTTCCAGATTTGTTGGCATATTGAATGCAGCACTTTAACAGCATCATCTTTTAGGATATTAAGTAGCTCGGGTGGAATACCGTCATCTCCGCTAGCTTTATTGTTACTAATGCTTCCTAAGGCCCACTTGACTTCACTCTCTAGGATGTCCGGCTCAAGTTCAGTGACCGCACTATCATGGCTATCAGGGTCATTCAGGTCTTTCCTGTATAGTTCTTCTGTGTATTCTTGCCACCTCTTCTTAATCTCATCTGCTTCTGTCAGGTCCCTGCCTTCTTTGTCCTTTATCATGCCCATCTTTGCACAAAACGTTCCCTTGAGATCTCCAATTTTCTTGAAGAGATCTCTAGTCTTTCCCATTCTGTTGTTTTTCTTGATTTCTTTGCATTGTTAATTTAAAAAGGCCTTCTTGTCTCTCCTTGCTATTCTCTGGAACTCTGCATTCAGGTGGATATATCTTCCCCTTTCTCCCTTGCTTTTCGCTTCCCTTCTTTCGTGAGCTACTTGTAAAACCTCATCAGACAGCCACTTGGCTTTCTTGCATTTCTTTTTCTTTGGGATGGATTTCGTTGCTGCCTCCTGAACAATGTTAAGGACCTCCGTCCATAGTTCCTCAGGCACTCTGTCTATCAGGTCGAATCCCTGAAATCTCTTCCTCACCTCCACTGTATATTCATCAGGGATATGATTTAGGTCATACCTGAACGGTTTAGTGGTTTTCCCAACGTTCTTCAATTTAAGCCGAAATTTTGCAAGAAGCAGCTCATGATCTGAGCCACAGTCAGCACCAGGTCTTGTTTTTACTGACTGTATGGAGCTTCTCCATCTTTGGCTGCAAAGGACATAATCAATCTGATTTCGATATTGACCATCTGGTGACGTCCATGTGTAGAGTCGCCTCTTGTGCTGTTGGAAAAGAGTGTTTGCTATGATCAGCATGTTCTCTTGGCAAAACACTATTAGCTTTTGTCCTGCTTCATTTTGTACACCAAGGCCATGCCTGCCTGTTATCCCGGTGATTTCTTGACTTCCTACTTTAGCATTCCAATCCTCTATGATGAAGAGGACGTCTTTTTTTGGTGTTAGTTCTAGAAGGTGTTGTAGGTCTTCATAGAACCGATCAACCTCAGCTTCTTCGGCCTCAATGGTTGGGGCATAGACTTGAATTACTGTGATGTTGAATGGTTTGCCTTGGATTCGTACTGAGATCATTCTATCATTTTTAAGATTGTACCCCAGTACTGCTTTTCCCACCCTTTTGTTGACTATGAGTGCTACTCCATTTCTTCTAAGGGATTCTTGCCCACAATAGTAGATATGATGGTCACCTGAATTAAATTCGCCCATGCCTGTCCATTTTAGTTTGCTGATTCCCAAGATGTCGATGTTCAATCTTGCCATCTCATGTTTGACCACCTCCAGCTTACCTTGATTCATTGATCTGACATTCCAGGTTCCTAAACAATATTGTTCTTTACAGCATCGGATTTTGTTTTCACCACCAGACACATCCACAGCTGAGTGTCCTTTCGGGTTTGGCCCAGCCGCTTCACTCTTTCTGGCGCTACTTGGAAATAGCCTCTGCTCTTCCCCAGTAGCATATTGGACACCTTCCGACCTGAGGGGCTCATCTTCCGGCGTCATATCTTTTAGCCTTCTCATACGTTCCATGGGGTTTTCTTGGCAAGAATACTGGAGTGGGTTGCCATTTCCTTCTCCAGTGGACCACATTTTGTCAGAACTCTCTGCCATGACCTGTCCATCTTGGGTGGCCCTGCACGGCATAGCTTATGGTTTCACTGAGTTACGCAAGCCCCTTCGCCACAACAAGGCAGTGATCCATGCGGCGAAAATAAGGGCAACGCAAATAGCGTTGCCCTTATTTTTGCTGTAGTCTATGTAAATCTTTACGTAGACTACAGGGACCAAATAAGGAACGCGAATGGCGGCTCCCTATGGGGGCCACCATTAGCGTACGCGCTTTTTTTTTTTAAGTCACCCGTGATAGGCTACGTGACGATTAACGTAGCCTATCACGGCTGACTTTGCAGATCTAGCCGTGATAGGCTACGTAAATCGTTACGTAGCCTATCACGGGGCTTTTTCTTTTTCTTTTCTTTTGAAGTTTGCGGCCAGGGATACGGGGCGCTTCTCCCCGGCCTGAATTTCGGCCGGGCGAGGGGGGAAGACACCCCCCCTCGCATGAACTTCGGGGGGGGAAGCGAAGCGCCTCCCCCCCACCGCGAAAAATGCTGCGGGACAAGGTAGGTCCCTTTCGTACATCCCTAGTAAACATTTACGTAGACTACGGTGAAAATAAGGGGGCTGCCATTTGCGTTCCTTATTTGGGCACGTGTAGTCGACGTAAACATTTACGTAGACTACGGCGAAATTAGGGCAATGCTATTTGCATTGCCCTTATTTTCGCCGTAGTCTACGTAAATGTTTACGTCGACTACACGTGCCCAAATAAGGAACGCAAATGGCTGCACCCATGGGCACCGCTATTTGCGTACGCGCTTCCCCCCCCAAAGTCAGCCGTGATAGGCTACGTAAGGATTTACGTAGCCTATCATGTTTGTTTGTTTGTTTGTTTTACTGGGAAATGGCGGCGGTGGCAGCCAGTCGGAAGACCGGCCGCTGCCACTGAACCGCCGCCGAACTGCCGCCGGGAGCTGCCAGTGCCAGGGACATTCGTACAAGGTAAGTCCCATCCCGGGGGGTGGCGGAACGTTTCTCCACCAATTTTGGGGGGCCGATTGCATTGGCATTCATCCTCCTGGAGATTCGTGGAGAAATTCTCCGACATCCCTAGATCTAGGGTTACTAGTTATCAAGAGTGGGCTGTGGCATGGAGCATTGTTCCCAGCCTGCTTGGCATGTGTGCACTGGTTGGCAATTCCCTGTCAATGATCCCAAACCTGCGCCAAACTTTGGGGGCAGGACTGGCATCTTAACAGGTAGCTTCCTTCCCCTCCCTCCCCCACCCCTGGCCTGGGGCTGCGGAGCAAGAAAAGAGACATAAGCGAGGGGAGGATAAACAACCACCACCCAGCCAAGCGAGGGAGAGCGCAGATGCAGGATCCAACCTGCACCAGCGGGTTCACATACATAGGCTGGTTGCTTCACTTGGTGCCATGGCTGTGCTGCCCCCCAGTCCCTGCTAGGGATGCTGGAGATATTCGAGATGGACTAAAATGAGCTCGGATTTCTTAGAATCTGACCTGCAGAATCTTCTGCGGAGCGACCCCCTCAGGCTGCACAAAGTCCCTGGGATTTCGGATGATTTTTTTTTTTTTACTTTCACAAAATTTATGCATATACATTCATAGGAAAATATATAAGTTTCTACCAAGGAAATGCTGAATGGAATGGAGGACAATACACTAAATGAGGTGTACTAAGGTAAATTATGTAAATATTTACATACTTACGTAATTATTTGCATATTTGTCCACATGACAAAAATAATAATAATATTTGCATCCATCTGTGGTCGGACAATGGAATAAAAGGCACCTAGCAATCTGCAAAACACAGATGGGGGGTGGGGGGATTTTACACAGTCTGTACATCCCTAGTCCTTGCTACTTGCATAGCAGAGAATGGGGGCAAGTTGGTGCAGCCTGCAGGGAGTGGGGGCAGGATAGCGGTGCTGGTCTGTTGATGTCAGCCCTGAAGTTGGTGGTGCCAACTTCACTATCAGGGTGTTGTGGTGGCTTTGGCAGAAATGGCGGTGGGCCCTCCTGGAGCCCTGGAGTTAGCCCCATCATGCCAGGCCCTGGCACCATTTCTGGCTGCTTCGACTTCTTTGTAGGGATGGGCGGATTCCCTACCATCCAGCCCATGGGGGAATCCACCCAGGGAGGGGAGGCAATCTGTTCTTCCCCCTGGAATCCTCCGGAGCGGCTCCTCTCTGTGGTGATTCCGCAGAGCCACACACTGGCTCCAGACCGCTGGCAATACACTAGTGGTGGCTGCCATTACCGTATTTCTGTCAAGGGCTCCTTGGAGGGCTCTCTCAGTCTAATCCAGTAGCCAAGTCCAGACACAGACAAAGGGATTCTTTTCAAAGCTTTATTCTTCTTTTACAACTTAATAACTCTACAGGTAGCAACTAGATCTGAGCAGCAGCATCCCTATGCCCTAAGTTGGAACAGTTGGTCCCCGTTTGAAAGGCAATTACTGGCAGACCCCTGAATATAAGGACTAGGGAGAATCCCTCCCCTTTTCCCTTGGATCCTCTGGGCGCAACCGTTCTTTGAGCGCGAACCCTTTGGCACCGCTCTCTGCGTCTGCGCCGCGCATCCACCCAGTCTGCTATCTGTGCTGAGACACTCCCTGGACTGCTTTCTAAACTAGGAATGTGGGTGGGAGGAATCTCTGTCAGCTGTTGGTCCTGGGAAAAAGGAGCGCACTCCTCTCCCGAAGGAGCGACTGCTCTTCCTCAGCAGCAGAACTACTCTGGGAATCTATGGGCTCATTGTCCACCCTGACATCATCCCCGCTCCCATGAGGCCCTCCCTCCTGCTCCTCCCCTGAGGCCCCGGGCTTGTAGGGGTACAGCTGGTGGAAGCGCCTCAGCAGCAACGGAGCATACACATTTTTCGCGGGATCCCAGGATTGCTCATCAGGCCTGTCCCAAGAATGAGGCACTGCAGCTGCCACCAGGCCCTGAGGGGGAAGAATCAGAGAGGGGGGGGAAGTCTCCTCACTCCCTGGCTGGAGTTCAGGCTTACGAGAAAGAGCATCCGCTTGTAGGTTGTCTGAGGCCTTCACATGGCAAATCTTAAGGTGGAACTGAGAGAAAAAAAGTGACCACCTAATCTGCCGCTGGTTTAAGGCATGGGCTGTCTGAAGATGTTCGAGGTTGCGATGGTTGGTTCTAACTTCGACTGGGTGTTGTGCCCCCTCCAGGAGATGACGCCAGGTCTCCAAATCGGACTTGATGGCCAACAGTTCCTTCTCCCAGATGGTATAATTCCTCTCAGACATGGTCAGTTTCCGGGAGTGGTAGGTGCAGGGTTGCAGCCCGCCACCCTCCCGATGAGGCTGAAAGAGCACTGCCCCCACCGCGAAGTCAGAGGCATCAGTTTGCACTACAAAAGGCTTCATCGGGTCGGGATGTAACAGGATCGGCTCAGAACTGAAAAGCCTCTTAAGTTCATCGAAAGCCTGTTGGGCTGATGCTGTCCAATGAAAAGGAGATTTCTTGCCCTTAAGGAGGTCCATGAGAGGAGAAGTGAGCCAAGCAAAACTGGGCAGGAACTTTCTGTAAAAATTAGCAAAGCCCAGAAAACGTTGCAAGTCCATCTTGGTGGACGGAGCCTGCCAGGAGAGGACAGCCTGGACCTTTGCAGGATCCATCCTGATACTGTCAGGTGAAATAATGTAGCCAAGAAAGTCCAAAGAGGTTAGGTCAAACACACATTTCTCCAGTTTGGCATAAAGATGGTTCTTGCGGAGGCGCTGCAGTACGGCAGAGACATGGCGTTGATGGACCTCGGAGTCCTCAGAAAATATAAGTAAATCATCGAGATACACAATGAGGAATGTGTCCAAATAGTCCCTGACGATGGCATTCATAAAACGCGAAAAAGTGGGAGGGGCACAGGCTAACCCAAAAGGCATTACTAGGTATTCATACGTTCCGTACCGGGTCCCGAAACAGGTCCTCCACTCATCCCCCTCCCGGATGCGAATGAGATTATATGCGTTATGCAGGTCCAACTTTGTGAAAATCTTGGCTCGCCCCAGGTGCTCCAGCATCTCTGGTATGAGGGGTAGGGGGTACTTGTCAGGGATGGAGATGGAATTTAGGTTTCTGGAATCGTGCACCGGCCTGAGTTCTCCAGATCTCTTGGCCACAAAGAAGGTAGGGGCACAGGCAGGGGAGGAGGAGGGGTGAATGAAACCGCGTTTGAGGTTTGTGTCCAAAAACTCCCGCAGAGCTCAAAGTTCTGGCTCCGACATCAGATACAGCCGGCCAGCGGGGATGGTCGCCCCCGGAATGAGGTTAATGGCACAGTCAAAAGGGCGGTGGGGGGGAAGCTGGTCAGCCTCTTTCTTGTCAAACACATCCCGGAAAGCTGCATACTTCTCTGGGAGGAGGACGGTCGCTGAAGGACTGCCAGAAGCAGACGAGGAGGGAGAGGAAAGGGTTAAGGCCTGGGCTGGGACTGGCATCTCCTCCGGGAGGCAATGCTGCCGGCAGTAGGGAGACGCAAACTCCACTTGCTGAAGTCCCCAAGATATCTGAGGGTTGTGCTTAGAGAGCCAGGAAATCCCCAGCACGATTGGGCATAAGGGAACTTTGGCTAAGTGAAACTGAATCTGCTCAACGTGGGACTGGGTGCACATAGCGAGCGGAACTGTAATCCGGGTCACCGCGGCCGAAGAGAGAGGACGCCCATCAATGGTCTCCACTGCCAAGGGGGCAGGAAGGGGCAGGGTAGAAATCTTGTGTAAAAGGGCGAAGGACTCATCCATGAAACTGGTCGTCGCCCCCGAGTCCACTAAAGCCAGGGCCTCCACCCCACCCCACTGAGAGGAGCGGAGGTGAACATGCAACAGCAGATGGGAGGGTGGGGGGGTTGGGGAAAGCACCCACCCGGTGGGGAACTGACCCCCACAACTGAGGCCCCCAACAAGCCTGGGGGGCAGCCTAGTCATGCCTGGGGATGAGGAGGAGGGGGAAGGAGAGGAGGAGGAGGAGGAGGGGGAGGCAGCGGAGCAGTGGATGTCCCTCGGCAAGTCTTGGTGAAATGCCCCAGCTTTCCACATCGAAAACATCGGCGCTCAGCACTGTGGCGCTTAAACTCCTCTGGCGGCAGCGAGGCTCGAGTAGCTCCCAGCTGTATCGGGGTCTCCTCTGCCCCCAGCGTTGGAGCGGGGGGTGGGGGAGGAGGCAGGAAATGTGGGGGAATGGGAGGAGGGAAATACTGGCCCCTGGCTCCCCACCGAGTCTGCCGGCGCCCCTCCAGTCGACTATCTATCTGAAGGCAGGTGTGGATGAGCTCCTCCAAAGTAGGCGGGCTGGGCGTGCGCGCCAACTCATCCAAAATCTCATTGTTCAAACCCTCCAAAAACTAAGCCGGTAGCACGGCATCATTCCACTGTAAATCCTGCATCAGCAAGCGAAAGGAAGTCACGTAGCTGGAAACTGAGTCCTTGCCCTGCCGGAGGCGGTGAATCTCCCGAGAAGCCATCTGCGTGCGCAGGGGGTCACCGAAAAAACATGACATGGCTGTCATGAAACTTTGATAGTCCCCGAGCAGGGGGTCATTAGCGAGAAGAAGTCCCGAAGCCCACTTAGCTGCCATGCCCGACAGCAGGCTAATGACAAAACCCACACGAACCTCTTCCATCTGGAAATCCTCAGGTCGAAGGCGCATGTACAGCTCTGACTGGACCCTGAAAATCTGAAGAAGTTCTTTCTCACCAGAAAACTTCTCTGGCAACGCCACCGGGCACTTGCGGCGTGGGGGAATCAGAGGTGGGGGGAGTCAAAACGTTGCCTGTAGATTCTGCACGGCAGCCGTCAGTTGAGCCATCTGATCACGGAGCATCTGGTTCTCTTGCGCCAGAGCTTGTACCGTTGTGTTCCCGGCACCCTCCATAAGGCAGTAGGAGAAAAGAGGGAGAGAGGAGAGAAAAAAAAAGAGGAACGGGGACCAAGCTGTCAAGGGCTCCTTGGAGGGCTCTCTCAGTCTAATCCAGTAGCCAAGTCCAGACACAGACAAAGGGATTCTTTTCAAAGCTTTATTCTTCTTTTACAACTTAATAACTCTACAGGTAGCAACTAGATCTGAGCAGCAGCATCCCTATGCCCTAAGTTGGAACAGTTGGTCCCCGTTTGAAAGGCAATTACTGGCGGACCCCTGAATACAAGGACTAGGGAGAATCCCTCCCCTTTTCCCTTGGATCCTCTGGGCGCAACCGTTCTTTGAGCACCAACCGGGCACTATGCCTCCTTTCCGCGCCCTCCATTTGGCGCCGCTCTCTGCATCTGCGCCGCGCATCCACCCAGTCTGCTATCTGTGCTGAGACACTCCCTGGACTGCTTTCTAAACTAGGAATGTGGGTGGGAGGAATCTCCGTCAGCTGTTGGTCCTGGGAAAAAGGAGTGCGCTCCTCTCCCGAAGGAGCGACTGCTCTTCCTCAGCAGCAGAACTACTCTGGGAATCTATGGGCTCAGTGTCCACCCTGACAATTTCCAGCGATCCGGACCCAGAGTGCTATTCCAGCCAGAATCCTCCTGGAGCAGAGATAAATGGAGCCGTCCCACCGCGGACTCATTTGAGTCGGTGGCGGATTTCTCTAACATCCCTACTTCTTTGTAATGTCTGTAGGCTGAATATATTAAGGTATCCATTGATAAAACTGCAGTGAATGAAAAAAGGGAGACATAGGATGAAAAAAGAAAAGAAAAGAGGGAGACAGAAACAAACTGAGATTATGACATCCATTTTAGGGTATCTGCCACATAGAGATCTGCTTTAATAGGAAATGGTTTCTGCTCGGGGGTTGCTATTTCCCCCCTCTTCTTTGTGTCTATGTTTAAAGCCTACTAGGGCCTAATATAAACTGACACAGCTTTAAAGGCCTAAATCTAGTTGTTGTCATTAAAGAGCAGAGCTGGACAATTTGCTAACCAATTCGGCTGTCAGAAGGTTAGAGAAAAGTGACCCCTTCTTACCCCATTAAAGAAGGAGATTGATTAGATCTTTATTTAAAGGAAATGATAAAATGCAACAGAACATCAAATCTCACTGCCATGCATATGCATGGCATGAGCAAGTGAGAGTACATGATAAATATACAATTAGCTGGGTGCACAATATCATTATGACACTAATGAATGTCTTAAATAATATTTCTTTTCTGTTTATCTTATACTGGAATGGTGCCATTTATAACCACTACAGAGACAATGTACTGTAAGCATATGTGTGCGTGTGTGTGTGTGGGGGAGGCATTTCACCACGGGCACCTCTAGAGCATTCAGAGGTCCTCTCCCCAATACATCCCTTGGTCTCGTGTCCCGGCTAGCTCCACATTTGAAGGGGCTCCCTAGGGATGCAGAAGAAAGTCAAGATGGACTAAAATGAGCTCAGATTTCTAAGAATCTGACCTGCGGAATCTGCTGCGGAGCGACTCCCTGAGGCCGCACAGAGTCCGTAGACTTTCGGATGTTTTTACTACTTTCATGTAGGGATGGCGGAGAATTTCTCCACAAATCTCCAGGAGGCCGAATGCCAATGCATTCGGCCCCCCGAAATTGGTGGGGAAATTCTCCGCCAGCCCCCTGCCCCCCCAGGGATGGGACTTATCTCGTGCGAATGTCCCTCTCGGTGGCGGGTCCCAGCGGCGTTTCATCGGGGGCGGCGGCAGCGGCGGGTCTTCTGACCAGCTGCCGCCGCCGCCATTGCAAAATAAAAAAGGAAAGTAAAAAACACACACACACACCCGTCATAGGCTACGTAACGATTAACGTAGCCTATCACGGCTAGATCTGCAAAGTCAGCCATGATAGGCTACGTAAATCGTCACGTAGCCTATCACGGGTGACTTTGAAAAAAAAAAAAAGCACATACGCAAATGGTGGCGCCCATGGGTTTAAAGATTTACGTAGACTATGGCGAAAATAAGGGCAACGCAAATAGCGTTCCCTTATTTTCGCCGTAGTCTACGTAAAACTTTATGTAGACTAGACGTGCCAAACTAAACAACGCAAATGGCGGTGTCCCATGGGTGCCGCCATTTGCGTACGTGCTTTTTTTTTTTCAAAGTCACCCGTGATAGGCTACGTGATGATTTACATAGCCTATCATGGCTGACTTTGGAAATCTAGCCGTGATAGGCTACGTAAATCGTTACGTAGCCTATCACGGGTGTGTGTGTGTTTTTACTTTCCTTTTTTTTTTGCGGCCGGGTAGACGGGGCGCTCCTCCCCGGCCTGGATTTCAGCAGCGAGGGATGGGGCGCCTCCCCCCCTCACCTGAACTTCGGGGGGAGAAGCGAAGTGCCTCCCCCCCACCACGAAGCAAGCTGCGGGACCAGGTAAGTCCCTTTCGTCCATCCCTACTTTCATGAAATTTACGCAATTAGTTCCTGCTGAGAAAAAGTTGAATGAAATGGGGGGCTAATAAGCTAAATGTTACGTGCTAAGGTAAATTGTGTAAATACTTACAAAACCTCTTATGTAATTATTTACGTAATTATTTGTGTAATTGTCCGCATGACCAAATAAATAAATAAATAAATAAATAAATAAATATTTGCATCCATCTGTGAGCACAAAACAGAACAAAAGGTGCCTGACAATCCGCAAAACGCAGATGGAGTGGATTTTTCTCAGTCCATACATCCCTACTGCACATGTCTATTGTGCAGGTCTACTGCAGCTACAGTGTACCCAGCCCGAGATATAGGCAGAGAGCAGCAACTCTGCCTCTCACTCAACCTTTCCAAATGTAGGGATGTATGAAAGTCACTTACCTTTAAAGAAATTTGATTTGCGGTGTGGGGGAGGCGCTCCATCCCTCCACCCCCAAATCCTGGCCTGCCGAGCCCACAAATGGCGGCGACTGTAGCCGCCGCCGTTTGCGTCCCTGCAGTCAGCCGTGATAGGCTATGTAAATGTTTACGTAGCCTATCACGGCTGAGTGAAGAAAAAAAAAACCGCGCGTACGCAAATGGCGGCGCCCATGGGCGCCACCATTTGCATTCCTTATTTTGGCACGTCTAGTCTATGTAAACATTTACGTAGACTATGGCCAAAATAAAGGGAACACAAATAGCATAGACGCTACGCTGTTTGCGCCGCCATTTGCATATGCGCAGGTTTTTTGTTTTGTTTTTACTCAGCCGTGATAGGCTACGTAAACATTTATGTAGCCTATCACAGTATTTTTAAAAAATCTAGCCGTGATAGGCTACGTAAATCTTTACGTAGCCTATCACATTTTGTTGTTGTTGTTGTTGTTTTACTGGAGATGGTGGTGGCTGCAGCAGGTCGGAAGACCGGCTGCCACAGCCGCCGCTGCCGAACCGCCGCCGGAGCCACCGCTGCCAGGAGGATTCGCCCAAGGTAAGTCCCGTCCTGGGGGGGCGGAGGGGCAGACCGTTTCACCTCCAAATTCAGGGGGCTGAATGTGCTGGCATTCAGCCTCCCCGAGATTCGTGGCGAAATTCTCTGACATCCCTATCCAAATGTATGGGGTCAATATATGGCAAACCTGTGTTCTTCTCTTTGATGGGGAGGAGGACGGGGGACAGAGTGGGGGAATGAATGAGAGCGCGGGAGAGCTGTTGTACTTATTTTTATTTCTGAGTACTACTGCTGAGAAATCCACTCTGAGCATCCAGCAATCAACTGCAGGAACTAGGGCTGCTGTGCATTGCTTTGGTGCCGAATCCGAATACTGAAACAAATTGGGGTGCTTTGGGGGTGCCTTGGTGAGATTCGAAGTGGATCAGAGCAGCACTGTGGCACTCCAAAGCAAAACAGGTCACTGCTGAAGAGCCGCAGTCTGCCTCAGAGATTCTGAACTATTCTGATGCCTTCTGAAACCCAGACAGCCTGTCTCTAAAATGTATCAACCTGTGAAAGATCAGGGAGGGGAAGAGCAGGAGAAGGGAGGGGGAAGGGTAGAGGAGGAGGAGGTGGCGAAAGAGGGAGCTAGTGTTGGAAAATGACAGCTCTAGTTGCCAAATTAGGGCTGAATTTAAGCCAGCTGTTTCCAATCAATGACAGTGTTGGAGAAGGCAGGGGTGTGTGTGTGTGTGTGCGTGTGTGTGATGATGTGTACATTGGAGAAAGCCTGCGTTTGTTTAATTGTGTGTGCGTGTGTGTGTGTGTGCGTGTGTGTGAGAGAGAGAGATTGAGAGAGAGAGAGAGAGAGAGAGAGAGAGAGAGAGAGAGAGAGAGAGGGAGGGAGCTGTTAGGCAGTGGCTACTGGAGAGAACAGTTAGAAAGAATTGGTTAGTTAGTTGGGTAGACTCTCTCTCTCTCTCTCTCTCTCTGTGTGCGCGTGCACATGCACATGCTTGCATTGTAGTCGAGCAAAGCACTACACACATCCACATTTCCAAACACAGTGGGCAAAGCATTACACACATAACATTTATTATTTAAATAATACTACACTGTGTGGCAAAGCAAGCTCAATATGAGACATCTTTGGGGTCTTGGCATTGGGGATGCCCATTGCTCAGATTTCATGCACTTCTGTGCAACCAGTGAATTCTTTGCCTTTTGTGGAAAAAAGCACATAGCAGAGCCTGCCTGCCAGCCTGTTTCCCCAGGTAATGTGTATTCCATTCAGCTGAAGAGACCTTCATCCACTGTGAAGCTGAATAGGAAAGGGCTTCACAGAAGAGTGTGTGTGTGTGCACTTCAAAGAAACCTGCAGCAGAGATTAGGTAGTGACCTCCTCCTAGTCACCACTTAAACACCTAACTTCTCTGATTATCCTTTCATAACCTTTGGTTTGAGTTTCTGAGAACAGCACATTTTATCTGTGCCTAGCAAAAAAACTGCTGGGCCAAACTGTCTGAAATTGGGCTGGTTGGATCAACTCCTTGGGAACTGACAGATCCCCAAATTTCATGCACTTCTGTGGAAACAGTGAAAAGTTATAGCTCTTTGCTTTGGGAGTTTTCGTTGAAAAAATCAAATTTCAGCTGTGCCTAGCACAAAACCTACTGGGACAAACTGTCTGAAATTTGGCAGGTGGAATCCCCTCCATGCGGCTGAGAGTTCCCCAAAGTTCATGTATGTATCATGACAACTGAAAAAGTTATGGCTGTTTCTGTTTTACAATGCAAGTCAATGGGAAAAGGTCAAATCCAAATAATTCAGTTTTCCAAACCTTGCTTTGGATCTGAATTGGAAGCAAAGCAGACCGGTCCAAATCAGTCCAAAGCATAGCAGGGCTGGTAGGAAGGTCCAAAGTGGCATCCAAAGCAAAGCGGGGGTCCGTGCACAGCCCTAGGAGGAACAAATCTGGTACTGGTATATTGTTTAATTTGTTTTTATTTGTGGGGGTGCACTTCCTGTTTTCTGCATAGGTGTTTTATATTTTAAATATTTTTAATCATTTTTCTGTCTGCTTTTTAAAGGTGTTTCTCTGTCCTTGGGATGATGATGATGATGATGATGATGGCATTTCCCTCTGGTTGTGCACAAACGTATTTTTCTTTAAAGTTGTTTCTCTCTTGTGTGGACCAAATTTTCTTAAAAGCCTTGCTCTCTTGTTTGAGAGAAATGTGGATGCAAAGGATTGTGTTAGTGTATGATCGGACCCACACTTACCCTTGCAATCTTGATCTCTGACGTAGGGATGTATGAAAGTGACTTACCTTTTCGCAGATTCTGTTCATGGGGGGGAGGCGTTCCGTCCCTCCCCACAGAATCCTCGCCGGGGGGGGAGGCGCTCCATTCCCCCCCCCCCGGAATCCTGGCCGGCTGGCTGTGCTCCGCAGCGATTCTGCGGAGCCGCCGGCCAGCTTTGCCAGCAGCCGGACATCTGGCCACTGGCTAGCAGGGATGCAAATGGTGGTGGCCATAGCCGTCGCCGTTTGCATCCCTGCAGTCAGCCGTGATAAGCTACGTAAATGTTTACGTAGCCTATCATGGCTGATTAAAAACAAAAAACAAAATGCACGTATGCAAATGGTGGAGCCCATGGGTGCCGCCATTTGCGTTCCTTATTTTGGCACATCTTAGTCTACGTAAACATTTACGTAGAGTAAGACGGCTAAAATAAGGGGAACGCAAATAGCGTAGCGTCTATGCTATTTGCATTCCCCTTATTTTCGCCGTCTTAGTCTACGTAAATGTTTACGTAGACTAAGACGTGCCAAAATAAGGCCCATAGGCGCCGCCATTTGCGTACGAGCATTTTTTTTTTTTAAGTCAGCCGTGATAGGCAACGTAAAGATTTATGTAGCCTATCATGGTGTTTTTTTAAAAAAATCTAGCCGTGATAGGCTACGTAAATCTTTACATAGCCTATCAGGGTTTTTTTTAAAAAAAAACCTGGAAATGGCGGTAGTGGCAGCCGGTCGGAAGACCGGCCGCCGCAGCTGCCGCCGCCGCACCACCGCTGGAGCCGCTGCCGGAGCTGCCGCCACCAGGAATTTCCGCCCCAGGTAAGTCCCGTCCTGGGGTGGGGGTGGGGGGTGGCGGGCTGTTCAGCCACCAATTTCAGGGGGCCGAATGCACTGGCATTCGGCCTCCCCGAGATCCGTGGTGGAACTTTCGTACATCCCTACTTCTGACCGGCTGCCGCCACCGCCATGTCCACTCTTGTTCTTGTAAAAAAAAAAAAAAGAAGTTGTGATAGGCTACGTAAAGATTTATGTAGCCTATCATGGCTAGGTTTAAAAAACACACACACACGAGGTGATAGGCTACGTAAAAAAAAAACACCTGCATATGCAAATGGCAGCGGCTACGGCCGCCACCATTTATGTGCCTTATTTTTGCCCATCTTAGTCTACGTAAATATTTACATAGGCTATGATGACGGAAATAAAGGGGAATGCAAATAGCAAAGCGGGTGGTATTTGCGTCCCTTTTTGATTCCCCATTTTAGCCTAGGTAAATATTTACGTGGTCTAAAATGGGGAATCAAAAAGGGATGCAAATTGCACCCGCTACGCTATTTGCATTCCCCTTTATTTTCGCCATCATAGTCTACGTAAATATTTACGTAGGTTAAGAGGGCAAAAATACGGAACGCAAATGGCGGCGGCCATAGCTGCTGCCATTTGCGTACGCCGTTGTTGTTGTTTTTTAACCGGGATATGATAGGCTATTTAAGTCTTTATGTAGCCTATCACGTCTCTGTAAAAAAAAAAACACAAACCCCAAACGACCAGACTGCAAATGGTGGCAGCTGCAGCCGGTCGGAAGATCAGCCGCCGGAGCCGCCACCGCCCGGAACATCCGCCCCAGGTAAGTCTCGTCCCAGGTGGGATCCACGGGGGGGGGGCAGGGGAGGCAGGCTGTTCCATCACAGATTTTGGGGGGCCGAATGCACTGGCATTCGGCCTCACCGAAATCCGTGGCAGAATTCTCTGACATCTCTACTGACAAGTGACTGTTATATTTACCTCAATGTGCCTCTGGGTTTCTGCTTTAGCCTCCTCCCCCCGCCCACCCACCCACCCCACACTTTTTTTAAGTCTTGGAGAAGTTGGCTCTCTCACAGATTTCTGCAATGCATGGTGCTATGTGTTCAAGCTAAGGATTCCCATTTCTAGGACAACACATTCCATTCCCCCTTCCCAACACCAGTTTTCTTAATAGGGGTGGGAGAGAATTTCTCCCTGAAACTTTGGGGGGCAAGTGCCAACGTATTTGGCCCCCGAAGTAGTTTCGGGGAGAAATTATCCACCCCCCGCCCCCCCCCCCGGGATGGGACTTACCTTTCCTGAATGTCCCTCAAGGCGGCGGGTCCCGGCAGCGGTTCGGCAGGTCTTCGTCAGGGGCGGGGCTGGCAGCCAGTCTTTCGACCAGCAGCCGCTGCCGCCATTCCAAGAAAAGTAAAAAAAAACAAACGCCCCCGTGATAGGCTACATGACGATTAACGTAGCCTATCACGGCTAGATTTGCAAAGTCAGCCGTGATAGGCTACGTAAATCATCACGTAGCCTATCACGGGTGACTTTAAAAAAAAAGAAAAAAAGCGCGTACGGCTAATGGCGGCCCCCATAGGGAGCCACCATCCCCGTTCCTTATTTGGTCGCTGTAGTCTACGTAAATCTTTACGTAGACTACGTCGAAAATAAGGGCAACGTTATTTGCGTTGCCCTTATTTTCGCCGTAGTCTACGTAAAGATTTACGTAGACTACAGCGACCAAATAAGGAACGCGAATGGCGGCTCCCTATGGGGGCCGCCATTAGCGTACGCGCTTTTTTTTTTTAAGTCACCCGTGATAGGCTATGTGATGATTAACGTAGCCTATCACAGCTGACTTTGCAGATCTAGCCGTGATAGGCTACGTAAATCGTCACGTAGCCTATCACGGGGGCGTTTTTTTTTTAACTTTTTATTTCGCGGCCGGGCGAGGCGAGGCGCCTCCTCCCCGGCCTGAATTTCGGCCTGGCAAGGCGGGAAGCCTCCCCCCCGCCCTGAATTTCGGCCGGGTGAGGAGGGAAGCCTCCCCCCCCGGCCTGAATTTCGGGGGGAGCAGCGAAGCACCTCCCCCCCACCGCGAAGCAAGCTGCGAGACCAGGTAAGTGACTTTCGTGCACCCCTAGTTTTCTATAATTTTCCCCTCCAATTCAGTGAGCAAAAATCAGGCTCAGTAGTTATCCCATGTTTATTTCCTTTATATCCCACATTTACTCCATTGAGCTTAAGATGGCATACATAATCCCCTTCCCCATTTTATGGCATAATACTCCCCACTCCCATGCATGCATATTCCCCCTTCCCCATTTCATCTGTAGAACAACCCTGTGACGTAGGCTAGGCTGAGATAGTGGCCTTGTTCAGACACACATTGAGGAAGGGTGGTAAGGTTATCCATCATGCATGGCGGTTACCACTAACCACTGGAAGTGGTACCGCCACATGTGCAGGTAACCACGTTCCTCAACGTGGTTAGACTAACCATTCTCTAACCACCCTCCCTCCTGCAGGAACCTGCAGTCCTCTGGATGGGCAGCCATGCATCCCAGCAGCCTTTGCGCTACTGGCCATTTTGGTGCTTGGTGCTGTTGGCCATTTTGGTTCTCGGCAGCTACTCCTTCTTTGGCTGCTGTTGCCACAGAGCTGTATGGCAGCTGTCAGTTAACCATGGAGGATGTTCAGACATCACACTAAGCCATGGTAGAGCCCACTAACCATCTTTTAGTGCTTAGTGACTGCGGTTAGTCCATGGTTAATAAAAAACATGGTTGGGACAGACACCTATTCAGACATCACACTAAGCCTACATGGTTAGCTCAAAACCATCATGATGTTAGGATGATGTCTGAACAGGGCCAGTGACTGTACCAGAGTCACCAAGAGCTTAATGGCTGAGTGTGTATTTTAACCTGGGACCGCCACCCCGGACCTAGCCAACAGTGACTCTGCAGTGCTAAAATACAAGAAAAGTCCATACCATGCCAATTTCACCACCAAATGACTCTCTCCCTTCAAAAAGCAGAAAACAGTGCATAATAAACTATTTATTTTCAGGCTATGCCCTTATTAAAGGTGGTTGCTTGGAAACACACAATCAAAAATCCTATTCCTCTTTCACATGCTGATATGCTGCCAATATACAACAGAAACAAGATTACATTTATCCCTCCCAAAAATCATACTAAGGTGTTATGAACAGGCTGGAGCAGTCAGGAAACTCAGCTGTCCAATTTAATGTGACCTTTGTAAAACTGAAGGTTTGGCCTTTACTTTCTAGGCTATGTATTGATGAACAGTTACAGGGAAAGAGGTGGGGGGAAGAAAGAAAAAGAAAAGAAGAACATGACAGATATTGGTAAGGGTGTTAACCAGATGTTGGAAAAGGAAGCTGAAGATACTGTGTTTAACATTAAAAGACTTATGAATAATTCCAGAGGTGTGTGTGTGTGTGTGTGTGTGAGAGAGAGAGAGAGAGTTTCATCAACATATCCTAAACTGCATTAGATCAATACTGAAAGGCTATATCCTAACATGAAACTTTTTTTGAAGTAAGTCTGCAATCCTGTACCACTGACCTGGAAGTAAGTTCCACTGAAGTCAGTGGGACTTACTTCTGAATAGATATGTATAAAATGCACCGTAACAGTTCATTTCTATGTAAGCCTACTCAGAATTAAGCCACAACGAGTTCAAAGGAATGTAGTCCCCAGTAAGTGTGTTTAGGATTGTAAATTAGTTTTTCTTATGAGTTTGTTCTTGTTCTTTCTTTCTTTTAAAGTGCTGGTGAGTTTTGATCTCTTCTGCCCTTGAAACTAGCTTCCACACACACACACACACCCATATGAAAGACAATATGCAATTTCTACCCCTTCTTTTGCATATGCCCACCCCACAAAAACAATCTTCCTAAAGTTCTCAAATGAATTTTTTTGGCTCAGGCAGCAAGTGGATTAGTGAGAAAATATAACAGGATTCCGTGACCAGGGCCAAATCTACACCTTGTGTCCTATCATTATGATCCGATCCCATCATGGTAACGCTATATCCCTCTTGCACATTTATAAGGGCACACAATGACATTTTTTGTGGTACATTGGATAATGTGGAATAAAAAGCAGGAAATAAACTACAAAAGTGGCATATCGGATGGGTAATATGCCCCAACAGTTACAAGCACACTTCAATACCACTATAAAGCACTAGTGTATATCTAACCAAGATATCGTGAAATAGAAGACCATTCTAGAACATTGAAAGGTGAAGAAAGTTGTTTAGCTAGTTTAAAACTTGCTCAGCCGAACATTCCAAGGAGATACAATAAAGTGTGTCTTCTCAGATGATTCCAACTGATATCCTACCCGTATATTCCTACTATATCATCAACAGAAGTAGGATCAAACCAACTACTTCTTACACAAACCAACAATTTTTATCTCGATAATTTGCAATCAAATTGTGTAGTGGAATCAGAAATGTAGGCTCACCACATATATGTAGGGTAGCAGATGGTTAGATAGTAACATTATGTGTTGGTGTTTTAATCCTGAATAACTTGACAAACTGCAAATGTTAGCACATAAAATGTTCCTAAAGGTATTTATGTCTGCCTATTTGTGCATCGTGGCTTGTCACCAGTCCACCGGCCGTGTTTATGTTCCTTGATTGGATGGCCTAAGGGTTATAAAAATGAGATCTTATTCTAATTTAAGCATTAATTATACTAATTGCTCAAACGCCTCTGCATTTTTGTGTGTGTTAGCCCATAGTTCTAAGAAATATGGCAAACGTGTCAAAATACAGAAGGCCACTTTCAGTCGGTAAGTTTCTTAAAACTGCATGTGTATTTTTATTTTTATTTTTATTTCATTATTTGGCTGCTGAAATGTCATTGCTGTGAACAATACACTCTTCTTACAATCCAGAATGTCAGACTGTTATAATTAGAGCTCTGCATAAACAGCCATTCAAAATTCTCCACCCTATTGAGCAGAGAAAGAGGGAGGGGAATTTCATGGCATTTCTCCAGGGGGAGGAGGAATTCTCCAACAGTTTTTCTCAGGAAGGGTTCACCACTGGCAGGGCTTATAGCACAACTACACCCCCCACCCCCAGGTTTCTTTGCACTGCCACTGAAAGTTGAAACAGCATCAACTGTGTTGGCAGCTAAGCCCCAATTCTGCATCTTCCACAATGCAGGAGTGAAGGGGTCATTGTTGTGTCCTGCTGCTGTGCGCCCTCCACAGAACAGGTAATACTACTACTGTGCCAAAATCTGTCCTCCAATTAGGGATGTTGGAGAAATCCTCCACGGACCCCAATGAGGCCAGAATCTATTGAATCCGGCGCCCTGAAGTCGGTGGAGGACTGGATCTCTTACCTGCAAGAGGAATCCTCACTGGCCGGATCCTCCCCACCAGTCGGCTCTGGAGCAGATTGACTGCGGCTGCAAATGACGTCCGGGATGTTAAGGCCTTAGTTTAAGGTAAATGCAGCCGTAAATGGCTGCATTTACCTTAAACTAAGGCCTTTACAGCAGCAAATGGCGTCCTGGGCACCATTTGCATCCGTGCTTTTGATTAACGCGATAGGCTACGCAAATATTTGCGTAGCCTATCACGTAAAAGCAGGGACGTCCAGGGGGATTCTGGAGGGGAGGACCGGATTGCCTCCCCCTCCGCGGACCTCCACGGATGCAAGGTAAGGGGGTTTTGTACACCCCTACCTCCAATTCCCTGAAATTTTTCTTCCAGTTTTTTTCTGCCTTATTCACAGGGCATTTTATAATTTATTTTGAATTTCTTAAGGTGGCATTTTTGAGCATACCTAACCACTGCAAGATTGCCAAGGATGCGGTGTGTGTTTATCTTTCTAATGCACATCTCCATTGCTCTGCAGCCTCCCAGACTGCCTGTGCTTTCTGAACTGAAAAGGCGCTATGGAAGGAATTACCTTATTATGTCTTCCCCTGGGTTTTAACTGCAGTGTGGGAAGCTAAGGAGATCATAGGCTTCTGGAGGAATGAGAATTTCTTTGAAATTTTCTCCTCCCAAATTTCTTTTTGAAAGGAATTTCTTTTCTATCAAATTGAATGAGAATGGTAGAAAAAATGTAGGAGAAATTTTTGGCACAGTACTAGTTATAATAATTACTAGCTCTTTTCAGATTTTTAGTGAAGATTTGGGGGGGGGCGGTGATCTGGATCATGCCTGCTGTTCTCTCTCCTGACCTTCCCACATTCATCTGAAGGTCTGAGTAAAGTGCCCCACACACACACTGTGTGTATAAAGCACACCGTGCTTTTTTTCCCTACTCTCCTGCAAGCACACATGGCCCCAATTCAGTCTGGGACCATGGTGCTTCAGAGGGTTTAAGCTTCCCCCCACTCATTTTTGATGTGAAATCGTACCACCCCTTTTAATCCCCTACATTGTATTAGTGGATTTAAAAAGAGAGAAAAGGCTTCCATTGATTCCAGTGGAGAATTGTCTTTTTGTAATCCACTAATAATAGCCATAATTAGCCCAGAAAAGATAAAGGAGGAGGAGGAATTTCAGGAGAAGATGAAGGAGGGAGGTTCCTGTTGGTGTGATGCCTAATGGAAGACTGAGATAAATTGTGAGTTTTGATGAGTCCGGTGAATTACGACATTTGTACGTACGTATGCCACAGTAAATTATCCTATAAGTGGCGTGGGGGAGGAGGAGGAAAGGATAATAAACATTCATTTTTCCCAGCTTTTCCTCTTCTATTTGAGATACAGGAATACTAAGGTAAAAAGGGGGTTTTATAGTGATTGCTGTTTACCCCTCTTTATATTTGACAACTGGAGTATTAAAACAAAACTCTGAGTAAATTAAGACAATAACAAAATTACACAGGGCAGCTGTTTCAGCTCTTTCCACACAACAATGCTCTTTAGAAAAGGGAATGAATCTAATGGAATCTAACAGACTCTGCCAAAGTGGCAATAAGTGATTTAAAATGTATGGAAAGGTCTCGGAGAAGCAACCTCACCAAGCTCTAGATGAAGGAATGCAAACACTCTAGCAGCTTTCACTTTTAAGAATAACACACACACACACACACACACACACAACCTGTTGTTGTCTTTCTGTATTAGAAGTCAACCCACAAGAATTTCTGAATCTTTATCTCCCATATGTTTCCTTTGCTGCAAAATGCGTAAAGTTGATCTGGTTTACATTTTTCCCCTTATAGTAATTGCAAAGTTATATAAACTGGGCGATCCTCTCTTCAGATCTTCATCCAAATTCTTCTTGGAGTTTATTTGTTTGATCTTCCTTTACAACAGCCTCCACCAACATGATGCCCTCCAGATGTTTTGAACTTTGACTAGGGATGGCAGAGAATTCCACCATGGACTCCAGTGAGGCCGGATTCTAAAGATCCAGACCTCCAGAGTCCGTGGCAGAATGGAGCACTCACCTCCACCACCACCCCCAGAATCTGTCTGGGTTGGATCCATCTCGGCATCGATCCCGCAGAGCTGGCCACCTGCTCCACATCACTACCAAATGTCAATACAGCCACCAGCCATTGCTGTGCCATATCACTGTAAGTAAGTCTCCGGATGCAACTAGTGTAATGGATGCTATTTGCGGCTGTAAAGCTGGTAGATTAGCTAAATGCAGCCATTTATGGCTGCATTTAGGCTAATCTACCAGCTTTATGGCTGCAAATGGCACCCATTATGCCATTTGAATCCAGAGACTTACTTACAGCAATACGGCATGGCAATGGCTGCTGGCGTATCAGCATTCACCAGCAATGTGGAGTTGGCGGCTGGCTCCACGGGATCGACGCAAAGCGAAGCCAACCTGGATGGATTCCGGGGGGAGGGACAGATTCTGGGGGGAGGGAATCCGCCCATCCCTAACTTCGACTCCAATCAGCCGCAGCCAACATGGTCAAGGGGCAGGAGTGCTGGAAGTTGTAGTCTGAAACATCTGGACAGTACCATCTTTGGGAAGACTGCTTTAGAGCAATGTACATAAAATGTAAAATCCCCTACTGAGTAAGACATCAGGTATAGATGTTAATGCAAATACCAATCTGTTAATTATTAATTGTCTAATTTATTTATTACTGGGTTGTTGAGTCTTACTGTAATTTATCATAATTTATTGGCTTATTGGAAGACATTGTTGTTTAACTGGTTTTGGTCATTGTCCCTGTTTTAGTTATATTATGTTATATTTTTCAGTGGATTATTATTGTAAATGTCTTGATAATGATGTATGATTGCATTATTACTACAAAAAAATTTTTACAGCTTGCAGTCCTGTACAACCTTATCTGAGATTAAGTCTCATTGAACTCACTGGGAGTTACTTCTGAGCAGATATGCATAAGCTTGCACTGTGATTCTTCTGAGTTAATTGTTGTTGTTGTTGTTGTTGTTGTTGCTGCTGCTTTTTGTATTACTGTTTTTACAGCTTTGATGCAAACCTCCTTGAGTACTAGATAGATGATAGATAGATGATAAATTAGATAGGCAGACATAGCATTACCTTACACATATACTGCAATTCAGCCTCCCAATCCAGGTGGTTTATTCCTGTACCTTCAGCAATGGTATTCAGTGACTCTGCTGAAGATCTGAATTTCGTTATGGCAGCTGCTGGCAGGGCTTTAGCACATTTGCATCTAGAAAAACTGGCTGCATGCAATAAAGGATACAAACAGCTGGGTCTGGGCCAGAATATAACAAAAGGTGAACAAAAAATAGCTAAATATGTTGTGCTGTACATAAACCATCCCAGACAGAGGGGAAAAAAGGGGGGGGGGAGAAAAAATGCAGAAAAATATACAAAATGGCTGTATAAGATATTCTGGGTTATGGCATCCACAATGCCAGTTGGCTGTAATCTTAAGTACAATTAGGACACAATCCTATGGCCACTAGGCAATGGCTTAATAGCCATAGGATTTTGAGTTTTATGGGAACCAACCTCAGAGCCAGTGCTCTGAGGTCTGTTCCCAGAAAACCACCTCTCCTCCCTCACCCCTGTTGCCTCATAAGCGGCATGGTTCATCCCCATCCGTGAGCTTGGAAGAGCAGCATGGAGCAGGGGAAAAGGGGGTGTTCCTGGGGCTGGCGGGGGGGATGGCAGAAGCATCATTACAAAGCTTCCTATGTGACATCTGGCCTCCCCCCCACACTTCAATCCACCCTGGCTTGACAGCTGAAATCGGCCATCTAGCCAGTAATGCAGGGCGGTTGCAGTGTGGAGGAGAAGATCCCCTCCATGCTCTGCCCGCCCTGCATTGGATAGTCAGTCGCCTCTGAGTTTTGGAGGTGGCCGACTATCCCCATCAGATTGCGCCCTTACAGAAGTATCTTCCAATGAGCTCAGTGGAACATAAGCCATTTCCCATGACTACTGGACACATCCTCCATCCTTAAAATTGCTGTGCATTTTCAGCCAGTTTGTAAAAAGAAAAATTTTGCACTCAGGAGCAAACCACATCACATGTAGTTTGTCCTTCAGATTGTGGAGTTTGAATTTAATTTTTTTGTTTGTTTTTTACTTAAATGTTGTGCATTTTGTGTTTTCAAATGTTTTCACTGTGGGCAACTTGTATTTGCATTTTTGTAAACTTCTTCAAGATTTTTTTTTAAGATATAGTCATGAGTGTATAGATTGATTAAATAAAGAATTGTATATTCACTATACCTGTGTGTGAAATATGTGTTTGAGAGATATTCCCACTTTTTAATCTATTTTATTTCATCACCTGTTAGTCTCGTGTGTGTGTGTGTGTGTGTGTGTGTGTAAACACACACACACACACACACACACAGGGTGGCCCAAAAGTAGGTATACAGTTGTTTAGAATGTTGATGGGAGGGGGAGAGACTTTTCAGTCTTCCAGTACTGCTTTAGAATCCACTTTCGTTGTTCTTGACTCAGGTTCACTGCCATCATTCACAATATCAGTAAAAAAATAACAACTAAAAAACTAAACAACTGTATACCTACTTAAGGGCCTCACTCCCCTCACTCTCTACACTTAACTGATTTAACTGTCACTCCCTGTCACTCCCTGTTCCCAACTGTCATTCTGACTCCACCCACACATCTTCTACTCACACATTCTCTCCCCCTCCCATCAACATTCTGAACAACTGTATACCTACTTTTGGGGCACTGTGTGTGAGTGTGTGTGTGTGTGTGTGTGTGTTTCACACATACACACATTTTCCACTATCTCTGTGTGTCTGCCTGTATATCTACCTACATACCTTTTCTAATGAAATTGCATCTAAGGAAATAATATCTGGTCCACACAAGCTTATGTCAGGATAAATGTTAGTCTTTAAGATTCCACAAGACTTCTTTTTGTTGTTGTTGTTGTTGTTACAGACTAACCACACAATCCTATACATATTTACTCATACATAAATCCTAATGTATTCAATGGGTCTTACTCCTTGATAAGCATGCATAGGATTGCAGCCTATTATGACTACCACTATGGAATTTGTTTACTCAAAATCTACTGTCTGGAGGCTATTTTTTATTTGTATTAACTGGGAGCAAGCTAGCTGAATGGGCCCGTTATACAGAGAGCATATTTTTCACAGGGATATTCTATCAATGCTTTAGCTATATTCCCTTTTGATAAATGAAATAACAAATAAAACTTAGACATTGGCAGCCAGTCAAAATAATAAGCAAATGTGCATTGCTGTAGAGGCAAGCTGTTTTATCCTACTGTTCAGATTAAATCCACTAAATGTAATCAACAATAACACTACCCAATATTAACTAGAAGTTGCATCTCTCATCCAACATGTTGAGAGATCTGCTTTGTTTTCATTCAATAAAACAAAATTGCATTTTCTCTTTCAGTCATCACACATTAAATGTGTAAGCAAAAGTTGGAGCCTTGATTGATATTGAAATAGCTATATCTTGAAACATACTAATCAGGCGCCAATTACTTGCTAAAATGTTAACATTTATAATGTTAATTGAAACTTAAGTTGCTATAATGATTTATTAATCCTAGCTTTCAAATTATTTAATTATCTCAGTCAATGGTAATGAATCATATTCATGATTCAAGTCACTCCAATAAACCCACTTTTGAAATGGTTAATTGGAGAAAATGTGGTCCTAAGTAACAGTTCAGATAAATATATATGTATTTTAATACAGCTTTTTAATGCTGTATTTGTAATAATATTGTGTAGTATAAGATACAGTTTTGGTGGGGAGGGCAGTCTCTGAGTGGCACTACTGTCATAAGAAGAACCATGCCGGATTGGACCAAAGGTCCATCTAGTCCAGCATTCTGTTCACACAGTGGCCAACCATCTGCCCACGGGAAACGCACAAGCAGGACAAAAGTGCAACAGCACTGTCCCGCCCCATGTTCTCCAGCAACTGGTGTAAATAGGCCTCTGATACTGGAGGTAGCATATACCCATCAGGAGTAGTAGACATTGATAGCTTTATCCTCCATAATTTGTGAAAACAAGCCAGTGTGGTGTAGTGGTTAGAGTGTTGGACTGGGAGTTGGGAGATCCAGGTTATAGTCCCCACTCAGCCTTAGAAGCTCACTGGGTGACTTTGGATGACTTTGGGCCAGTCACAGCCCAACCTATCCCACAGGGTTGTTGTTGTGAGTATAAAATGGAGAGGAGGAGGATTATGCACGTCACCTTGAGAGTTCCTTAAGGAGGAAAGAAGGTGGGATATAAATACATAAATAATAAATGAACCTTTTTAAAAGCCATGTTAGGGGTAGTTTGGGCAGAGCTTCACTTCTGCTGCCATCATGGCTGAAGACTTTGGCAGAACTGGTGACTTTAGATGTTTAAGAGAGAGAGAGGGAAACAGAAAGGAAATGGTGGTTGCAAGTGCCCTTTTCCACACAAATTGTGTCCCCCTCCCCCCAAAGAACCATCAAAATGGCCCTTCTAAATTTGACAAATTTGGGAGGGCCTTTTTCCCTTCATCCCTAAAATATTATCACTAAATTTCTGAAAGGATGCCTTAATAAGCATTTATTATTTTGGAAATGAGAAATCCCTAGGAACATAGGAAGCTCCTTTATACAGAGACAGTTCATTGGTCCATCTAGCCCAGTATTGTTGACACTGACTGGCAGCAGCTCTCCATGTTTCAACTTTCAGACAGGAGTTTTTCCAGCCCTGCCTGGAGATGCTGATGATCAAACCTATGACCTTCTGCATACAAAACATGTGCTCTACCAATGACGTATGGCTCTTCTCTAACTAATTCATTCCTTCATTCAGTATGCTTACAGTGGAATTCCCCAGCACACCTCAGTAAATGTCTCCATTTACTGATATAGCATAGGAATGATTTATTTTATTATTATTATTATTATTATTATTATTATTATTATTATTATTATTATTATTATTGCATTTATATCCTGCCTTTATTCCTCTTGCAAGGAACCCAAGGCGGCTTACATTATCCTCCTCCTCTCCATTTTATCCTCACAACAACAACCCTGTGAGGTAGGTTGGGCTGAGAGTCTGTGACTGGCCCAAAGTCACCCAGTGAGCTTCCATGGCCGAGTGGGGACTAGAACCCGGATCTCCCAGGTCCCAGTCCAATACTCTTGCCACTACACCACTATCACCACAATTAAAGACTGAAGCATACTTTAGTTTTGTAGAAACAGAAAAGAAAAAAAAACTGGGGAGGGGGGTGATTTTTTAAAAAAATCTCACAATGTCCCTGTGACGTTCCTGCTGCAGGGTTATACCTTTTCCTGCTTCCAGCGGTTGAAACTGAAAACCCCCTCAGGACATCTGCCTCCACTTTGGTCAGTTGTTCTCACTGACACATAAAGCTTCAGTGCTTTTACTGGGCCAAGGAGACACCCCATATGATTAATTCGTGTATTCTACCCAATACAGGAGAAATAACAAGGAAATAGTTCCACCACCACCACCAATCTGGTAGCATAAGAAAACAAGCCAACATATGGGATTTTGTATTTATAATTTTTTAAAAAATTAAACACAAATAGTAAATAATGTATATACTATTATTAATAAATCTATACTTAGTTCTATCCTACCTATGTACTTCTAAATATTTTCCCCAAATCCCCACTCACTAGATGTATATTCCTTCAATCCCTAATCCCTATCTGACCTTTTGACTCTCAGTTCACCTAACTTCAACCTCAGAATATTCACTCACAAGCCGCTCCCTCCTTTCACTCACCCTCTAACACTCTTATTAACCCTAACTTACCTTGATCTCATTTTACAAATCCCAGCACATACATTTATATTAACAAGCATATGTTACAACAGAGTTGATAAAATTATGCATAATGTAGCAAAAGTGTGTCATTTCATGACACTAAGGTTTAGCACACATGGACACAGAACGCAAGGGCCCAGTGGTGCAAAGTCCAATGGTGAAACCTTTTCCATAGAAAATGTGTATTTTTGAGGGGTGGGGTGGGGAAACAAACTATAGCATTAGGTGTTGGAAGCAATAAGAGCAAATGAGTTCATTTCTCCATCATAGGTGGGAGAATTCTGTGCCCCAAAGATTTTAGAATCAAATCTTGTTAGCGTACAATAATATCTCATAATGCCCTGTTGCCAGAGTTCTAAGGCTAGTGCTGTTGATCCCTATGCACTTAGGTCATCCTTTGTAAGCATGTAAAGATCAACTATTTTCTTTACTCTTAGTGGGTAAAGTTGTGTGGGTAAGTAAACGGAGACAGGATGTCTCTTCCTGTTATTGGGAATGGATGAACAAGGTGTGGCAATTGACAGGTAATTCTGGTAGTTCATAATTCATGATTGTCACAGGTGCCACTGTTATAATGATGTTATAAGTATGTAAATTGATGTCTCTTTTTTTAGTTTAAAAAACAATGGAGTCAATTAGACCCCCACATACTATTTGCATATGTTTTTGTACTTTACAGTGTGTGGTATCATTCATCCCAATGACTAATGTGCAACTATATTGTTTTAATGGAAAAGGGGAGGTCTCTCAATAAAGGCATTCCCCCCCCCCCTTGCAAATGGTGTAATGCTTAATAATATCCAAAGTAATTTATTTGTATGGTTTCCTTGGGGCACCTCTGACCTGATCCTAGGTTGGCACAGTCATTTTTTGTATCACTGGAAGTTTACAGTTGTAACACTTAGGGTTCAATCCTATGCAGCTTTAGACAGAAAAAAGGCCTACAACTCCCAGCATACCCCAGCCAGCCAGGTTGCATCTATATGGCACCATTTTGACTCCACCCCACCCCATTGCAACTGCGCAGTGATTTGGCTTCGAGTCAGCATGCCCTGCGATATACTTTTGGTGCACTGCACGCTTCCCTTACAGACTCGCCGTGCTTGGGGGGGGGGGCATTGCACTGAAATGTGCAGCTGTGCAGTCCCATGAGTGTGGGAGCCCAACATTTCAGTGGCTATTTTGTATTTGAGGGGCTCTGCTGTGTCTTTCCATCCTTTTTTATGTAAAAAGTGAGTATTTTTTACTTCTTCATTTCTGCACCAATTTGTCAGTTCCCCAGCCTGAGACTCTTGCTATGGTTCACACTCACAAGAGTGAATGCTATGTGCCTAGCCATCACTCCAAAATGGTGGCCAGAGCAATGTTGGTCCTTCTCCAAGATTGCTCCCTCCTCAGCCCTTGGGCACTCAGTCCACAACCGTGGAGAAGATACAAAGCTGCAAAACTGTGCAAAAGTGTGGTTAAAGTGATGAAAACACCCCTCTGTGCCTCTGAAACTGTGCAGATGGGAAGGGATGGGGGGAGTAAAGGGGCATCACAGCATGAGGCAGGCACTATGCACACCTTCAACATGCCCACTGCAAAATGCAAAGTCAGTTTGGGGAAGGAACAGATGGCCCACAACCATGGGGGAACGTGCAGCATTCCCCCCAAATTGCAGTAAAATGACTCCTTGGAATTCCACGTTTTCTCTCTTTCTGGGAGAAAACCATGGATGGCTGCAAAGTCACAACTATGTCATCTATCATGGGGGACCTCGACTCACACCTGCCCCAGAGTACGAGCCTGGTGTAGATAGGGCCCATGAATGAAGGTGGCTGCCAATATTAGCTTTGCTGCCACTACAGCTGGCAAAAAAGAGGTAAAATAAGAAGTGAAAGAGAATGTGAGTTCCGAAAAAAAAAAGAATGATGAAACAAATATTTTATTTATGTATTTATTTATTTTTATTTTTTATTTTATTTTATTTTAAGGTCTCTAATAAATAAAAGGATTGAGAAGAAATCTTCACCTCTAACATGTGTTCATGTACTGCTGCAGCCAGTTCCTCCTTTAAAAACAACAACAACAACAACAACAACAACAACAAATGAAACAACAACAACAACACTTTGAGAATAGGGATATTTCTTCCTCTATAAAAGATGGGAGAGGGGATGTAATACCAATAAAATAACTTGATTTGTTTCAAGCTTGCTAAAGTGCAACAAGTTGGGTGCAGATTTCAGTACCTAGATCTGTCCAATTCAGTGATTGGAGAGAGGGAGAGAAAAAAAAGTACTGTATTTAGATCATTGATGCTGCTCATAACCCATTTAAAACAATTACCATTGACCTGGAGGCAATGAGGCTTTGGTATTCATCTCATGAAGGAATTATACATAGCAAGAATGTGCTATTTTTCATTCTGAAAACCTTGCTTCATGGCTATCAAACTCCCCTATGCTTTACTCCATTTTGTCAGTGGTCCATAATAAAGAAAAGAACAGATTAAATTTTATGAATTCAGCCAGCTAAGTGAATAATTCTAGGTTTCAATTATTTCTGACTTAATGCCCGAGTGTGTCTAATTTTCATTCTAATGCCTACAGAGAATCACGACTTTAGCATAATTCATGTTGATGCATTTTGACAAATTTTCAACTGTGGTGGTTTGCTTCCCGGGAATAAGCAACGCAAGCCATCAGAAAATGCAATAACAAAATATCAAAAGGAAATATCTAACAGAACTAAAGGAACTAATTTGGGTATGAGCACAGATAGAGTAACTACAAAAGGGATTAGACTTTGAGAGCTGCATTCAATAAGCAGAGAACTCACATCTGAAACCACAATGAGTTCTTGGCATGCCGATATTCATACTTCCCCTTCAGAAGATTAGACAAAATGTTCCTGATTTTTTTTTTTAATGGAATTCATTTCAGGTTTATAGAGTAAAGGGAATCTCATCATTTCCTTTTTTGAAGCAAAGGTGTAAGACTCCTAAAGCTGTTAAAGCTGAACACCACCATTGTTTTATTCATTATTTAGTCATGAATAATGTTACACGCTCTCTTCTTACACCAGGAACACTGGTGCAAGCTCATGTTGTCTATAGACTAGCAACATGCCTGTCAGTATTGACTGATAGGACAGAGGTGGCTGCACATGGGCAGAGAATACCAAACAGCACATGGATGATAGACTAGTATTTTCTAGTGCTGTGCTGAAATTTTCTCCTACATTTTTCCCCAAATTGATAGAAAATAAATTGCTTTTGAAAACACATTCAAATGAGAAGAAAATGCTGGAGAAATTCTCATGGGTTGGTTCTTCTGTTGATCTTACTTGATGAGATGGACAAGGAACATGTGTGAGTGTCCTGTTCTTCATTGTACAATCATATTCTGGCAGCCTGTAGTCTCCTTGGCTTCCCACACTTCAATTAAAGCTCAGGGGAAAACAATATGAGGCAGCACTTCATGATTACATTTGGGTATTTGAGCCAGTGTTCCTAGAAGCAGGAGTGCATTTGTTTTTGTGTGTCTACAACTGTACTGACCACCCCTTTTCAATAAATGATCAGAAATAGGAAACAAAGCATCTCTGTGGATTTGAGCCAGCAAGCCTGGAAATATTATCATATGTTTATGTCTGCTTTTGCAGACAGAACCATGGAGTTCTCTTGCTTGTGACTGCTGCCTAGTTTAATGTCTTTCTTCCATTTGGGGTGGAGGTACAGGTGGTCTCACAGAATTGAGATCCAAGCTCGACGCAAAGAGCTTTTCCTTTCCTGCTTTTCTGCTATATAACCTTAGGTGGTGCTGTGCTATAGCAGAATTAGGGATGGCGGAGAAATCCTCCACAGACTCCAATGAGGCCAGATTCTTTAGAAATTTAGGATTCTAAAGAATCCAGCTCCCTGGAGTCTGTAGTGGAATGGACTGCTCCCCCCTGCCACCCCGCAAACTAAGGTCAGGATGGACCCTACCTGGTGCCGGCCCATCCAAGTCCATCCCCTGCGATCCACAGCCGGCTGCTGCCAGGCTGTGGCCACAAATGGCATTCGGTGTAGGGGACACCATTTGCATCCCTGCCCTTTGCCATGATTGGCTATGTAAATATTTTAGGGATGGCGGAGAATTTCTCCCCGAAACATCGGGGGGCCGAGCGCCAACGTGTTCGGCCCCCTGAACAAGTTTTGGGGAGAAATCCTCCGCACCCCCCCCGCCCCCCGCACCCCCCGGGACGGGACTTACCTTCCCTGAATGTCCCTCCCGGTGGCGGGTCCGGCTGGCGGTTCGTTGGGTGTTCGAGCGGGGCGGGAGCGGCAGCCGGTCTTTCGACCGGCTGCCGCCCCCGCCATTGCAATGAAAGAGAAAAAAAACAACCGTCCCCTGATAGGCTACGTGACGATTCATGTAGCCTATCACGGCTAGATTTGCAAAGTCAGCCGTGATAGGCTACGTGACGATTCACGTAGCCTATCACGGCTGACTTTCCAGATCTAGCCGTGATAGGCTACGTGAATCGTCACGTAGCCTATCAGGGGACGTTGTTTGTTTTTTTTTTTTTACTTTCGTGTTCGCGGCCGGGCGAGGCATGAAGCCTCCTCCCCGGCCTGAATTTCGGCCGGGCGAGGCGGGAAGCCTCCCCCCCCAGCCTGAATTTCGGCCGGGTGAGGCGGGAAGCCTCCCCCCCCGGCCTGAACTTCGCGGGGGGAGCAGCGAAGCGCTCCCCCCCACCGCGAACAAGCTGTGAGAAAAGGTAAGTGACTTTCATCCACCCCTAAAATATTTACGTAGCCAATCACAAAAACAGCAAGGATGCAAATGGCGTCCACTATGCCATTTGCGTCCCTGCTCTTTGCCGTGATTGGCTACGTAAATATTTACATAGCCAATCATGGCAAAGGGCAGGGATGCAAATGGCATCCTCTATGCCGGACACCATTTGCAGCTGCAGCCTCGCAGCGGACGGAAGTCCAGCTGCGGGCAGCCCCGGCCAGCAGCTCCGCAGACTTGCCACAGAGTGGAACCAGCCAGGGAGGATTCTGGGGGGAGGGACGATTCGCCTCCCCCCCCAGCGGATCCTGGAGCGGACTGTAAGTGGGGTTCATACACCCCTAAGCAGAATACCACAATTACACAGGTAGGAACATAGATCATAGAATCATAGGGTTGGAAGGGGCCTACAAGACCGTTGAGTCCAACCCCCTGCTCAGTGCAGGAAGCCTGATTCCCAAGTGATCTCTCATCCAAGTTCTAACCAGGGTTGATCCTGCTTAGCTTGCAGGATCAGATGAGATCGTTCAGTTTTTTTTGTAAATAATATTTCATTTTTCCTGCTCTAAAGAAAACTGGCAAAAGTGTACTTAAAAAACATAAGCAAAACTGGAGGGTCATAGCATCATCTAAAGAACCTGTAAACAGCCATGAGTAAAGAACAATGAGTGTGGAATACATATCTCATGTAGAAAAGCGCACAAAATGTTTCCCCTTATGTGGATTCAAACCAGCCATCTCCTGAGCATATTTGCATCCCTTCAACAGTCAGAAGTCTGGTGCCTCCACTGTATGCCTCTCACTGTCCCCAGGAGATGTGAGAGGCATGTGAAGAAATACTTAGCCAGCATTGGGACTTCCTAGGGCTGAGACCCCTGCTGCCACAGTCCCTACTGTTATCCCAAATCTGAGATCCAAGATAACAGTGAGGATTCCCTCCTGGGGGTTTTGCAGGATGCTGTGGAGGCCAGAATGGGCAGCCCTGGTGGGTCAAATTAGGTCTGGGGGTTCTGCACCCCTGGCATAATTGGAGTATAGGATTACTCTGTTATACACTACAGCAGGTATGAATTTGGATTGTGTTGGGCTTTATATCCCCCTGCACACCATTCACAAGACTGTTTCAGAATTGTATTTATTATAGCCATATATAGAGATCCTTTGCATAGTGGACACAATGACAATTCTATGCCACGTCCTTGCTCATTCCTTCTATTTCGCCTAGTTTTTTTCAGCTAAAACAACAACTTTGGCTTCTCTTATTGTTTCTGTCCAGAAGGAGCAACTGATAGAAATGCGCCCTCAGGAAATTGAAGTCTCACAAGGCTCTTGGGAAATCCCAGCAGATAAGCATCATTTCTACAAGTGGTACTTAGTATTTGATTCTATTCAAGCAAGAGAATATATGTATGTATGTATGTATACATTCACACACACACACACACACACGCATATTCCAATATTAATGTTAATCTAACAACACTGCACAACTATAAAATCCAGAAAGCCAATACCTAAGGCTGAGGTCAACATTCTCATTATCTAGGCAGCTGCTAAATATCACTGCAATCTGGTGGTCCACCTAAGACAACTGCTGTTATGTCAAGGCTTACATCAGTCAAATGGATTGAGGTTAGAACTGAAAGCAAAATATGACTGGATGTTCATAGGGATGTTGTGGGTGTCCAGTTGGGTCTGGGAGTCTGCCGAACTCCCCCACCCCACCCCACCCCACCACTCGCCTCCCCTGAACACAAGTGGCTAGGACTTACTGGACTCATCTCCTCATGCCCAGGAGTCGTTGATCCTCCATACGAGCCGCCATTTTAATGCAAGATGGGGGCTCTAGATTTTCATATATTTAATGGTGTGTGTGTGTGTGTGTGTGTTTAGAACCAAACAAAGTTGTTGCCCATGTCACCTTTTGCCCAGTTCAATAGGTACAGCTGCTCCTAGCATGGAGAGGACCATGTTGTATTTGTCTGCCATATAGCTGTTAAGGATGAGGAACCTGTTAGAAAAAGAGGTGGCAACCCTAATTCAGCATTGCAAACATGACTGAATACCCAGGGTTTTAAACCCAGACTTTGGCTAAGCACTCAAAGCCCTCTGCCTAGATGGATGAATTTGTCAGTTTTGCTTTCTCTCACATTTTTTTTTTAATGTCAAGTTCTTTACTTCCTGTTTATGAAGAAATTCATAATGAGCTATTCCCTCCTATGTGTGAAAGAAGGCAGAACGCCTCTCCTAGGATGACATCTGCTGCAACACATGAAACCTCTAAAAAGCTATGTTACTCTTGTTGGTGTTTAATTTAGAATGATCTGCCTTGGATCTAGAGAAGCTTTTCTATAAACAGAAAGGCTCCTTCCATTCATTGCGATCCAGCAAAAGCTCACATTTACAGAAGATATGCTATTTCCACTGATTTCCCCTTCCCCTTGCAAACCCCATGCCACCTCAGACGCTGTGGTGGGGGATCCCACAATCCCCCAGAGCAGATTTTCAGAGGATGCAGGCGGAATGGAGAACTGAGGGGAAATGCCTCTTTCCCTCCCATGAATGGGAACATTTCATAAGTAGAACTCCACCCTTGTGATCTCTAGATCAAATCCATTGCTTTTCCCATGTGCAAAATTTAGACTGCAGTCCTATACCCACTTACCTGGGAGTATGTGCATTGAACTCATTGGGACCTTACAGGATTACACTCTTCTAGAACGAGACTACCACAAATTTATGGTGGAGGAAATTTTCTAACAGAGTGAACACCACTTCCATTGCCTTATCTTTCCCCTGTGGGCAGCGTAGGAAATAGGGACAGCATTTATTCAGCCCTCACATTGTAGTCCCTAGGCAGGAGTTAACTGTGTCAGCTCTAGGACTGCTCTGGAGTCTTGCCGTTCCTGTGGGCATGTTGGGGAAATGATCGGGTCTTGGCGTGTGCACACCCACCACTGACACACCTTCCAATACCATTTTCCCTGCTCTGCCAAGAGGACATTGCTCCTCAAGCCCTTCAACTGACTTCTGGCTGAGGTTAGGATGGTTCCCTTAATCCATTAATTATTAATTCATTGACTAACAGCACAATCCTATACATGGCTTATACAGTAAGTAAGCTTTTGAGTCCAGTGGGACTTAGGTATATAGCTTCATGTATAGGACTGCTATTACCTTAGGTAAGGGTACAATCCCATCAACTGCACCCTCACTGCTCAGAAGCCTCTGATCTCAGAGGCTTCCAAGATTCCTGTGCCCTGCCGGAGTGCAGCTGGTAGGATGAGAGAAGTGGTGAAAGTGATCTTCACTTCCCCATCCTCCAACTTTGATGATTTTCTCTAGACATGCTTTTCACCCTATCAATAGAGGGTGGTTTGGAGGGATGGAGGCTGGAGTAGTCTCAGGATAACTTGCATCTTGGCCTCCCCAGTCTCCTCCCCTCACCATCTACTGAAATGCCTCTTTCCTCCTCCTCCTCTAAGGCCACTTTTCCAACCTTGGAGGGTAGCTAGTGCAGTTCTATCTATGCTGGTTGAAATGGGGAGAGGGGGCGGATCTCCATCTTCCCCTTCTGAAGTTGGAGCACTGTATCCAACCTCAGAAGGTTTCTTCCTAAGCGATCCTATGGTCCCTGGGATACACTCACAGGGGCCATAGAATTGCTCTCCAAGTGTGTAGGTTTGCAGTCCAAGTGTCAGATTATTGATTGACTAGGATTTCCTTAAGTGTGCAACTGCCCAAGTTCTAATAGCATGAGAGAGAGGAACAAAACTTATATCTGTTCACTTGTGCCATACCATTCTTAAGGTTATAGATGTTTATATTTCCCTTCTTCCTTCCTCTCTTTTCTAAACCTACAAAACCACCATCCTCTTTAGCTGATCCTCGCAGGAAAGAGATACTCCATCCCCTCCCAGCACAAAACAATAAATGTCTTTGTTTCCCTTATTTTCTACCTTCTCTGCTGATTAACTGTCCCATAAGCAACACAGAGAAACTAAAATGGGACAAAAAGCAACTGAAGTTTCAGGAATGTTCTACAAATTGTAGCGATTCCCACTGGCAACAAAATCATATTGGATTTATACTAAGTAAATGTTATTTCTGGCTCACTAACTTTATGCCATGGTGTAGACAAGCTATCATGCACAAAAAAATAAAAAATAAAAATAAAGAATTATGGCATTGTGTATTATTCATCATAATGCAATATCGTATCTCATATATTAATACAATTCCACACTGTGCTATTGCAGAAGATGAGCTCTTGCACAGCAATTCAAATCTGATAAAATATAAACTGGTGACAGTAATTCCTCAAGAACATTTAATATGTTGAGCATTGCACTACAGGAATCAAAGCAAATTCTATGACATTATGAGAATGGATAAATCATTTAGATTTAAATACTCGACACTCCATTTTGTGGGTGATTTGCTACACTTGAAATTGCCTGAAGTTTTTTTTTCCCTTCTCCTTCTCCTTCTTCCCAGTTTCATGGGTTAAAGTCTCACAGAACTATATCATGTAAATTTCAAGGGGATTTTAGAGACAGTATTCAGCCAGGGATTGCTATTCTGAGACAATTAAAATGGTTTTCGCAAAACAAATTTCAACTGTTTACCAATGTGTGGCTTTTCCATCTGCTCTTTTACTTTTATTTTAAATGTTTAGCTGCAAAGTAGTTATTCTCAGTCTCCCTCCCATTATCTACCCCACTGTTTCCACTTTCAAGATCTGTCCTTTCCCTTAACTTTCAATTGTTTCCCCCTTTTTTGCACTGGTTACTTGGAGCCAAGCTAAAAATGAGCCCAGAGATGTCTAATTAAATAGCAATTTCCTGTGGCTGTTTTGAAAACTGAGAAAGTAGTGCTGGCATTTACAACCCTTTCCCTTCATGTCGTGGCCCCAAATCTAAACCCAGAAGTATATGCTTTGTAAAGGAAAGCATATAGGTACCATAGAGTTATTTTTAGTATTTAAACTAAAGGACACTTAACTATGCACTGTTTGAAGAAGTACTTCCTTTGATCAGTCATGAATCTCCCACCAATCAGCTTGATGGGATGACCCCATTAGGTTCTAGTACTGTGAGAGAGGGAGAAAAATGTCTCCCTATCCACTTTCTCCATGCCATGCATAATTTTGTACACCTCTAGCATGTCTCTCCTTTTTTTCTAAGCTAAACAGTTCCAAATGTTGAAACCTTCTGTCATAGGGGAGATGCTCCAGCCCCTTGATCGTTTTAGTTGCCCTTTTCTGCACTTTGCCCAGCTGTATCCTTTCTTAAGGGTGCAATCCTATGAAGATAGTTGCCAGCCTCTGAACTCTGAACTGCATAGGAACTATCCTATGCAGGGTGGCTGAAGCACAGAGAGGATCCTCTCCTCCATGCTCTGTCTGCCCTGCATTTTCAGCTAAATGTGTGATTTCGTGCATCTAGCCACAGATGTCTGAATGGGAGGGAGGAGGCTGCACAGCAAACAGGAAACCTCATAAAGAAGCTTCCGCAGTCTCCTCCCAGCCCCTGGGACTGTCCCCCCCTTGCCCTTTCCGCATTTCATTTGCTTTTTTATTTTTGGAAAATATTTTTTATTTATTTTGTCTTTATAAATGAAATAAACAATACCAACAACCTGATCAATAACTACAGTTTCCCAACAATGCAGTGTTCTTATGAGGACACAACAATAACAAAAAGAAAAAGAAAGGGGGAAAAAAGAAGAAAAAAGGAAAAGAAAAAAGAAAATTTCCTTTTTCCTCTCTTTTCTTCCCTCTCCTCTTTTAAAGGGTTAAATGTAAACTCTAAAACCCACAGGCTTCAGATGCCATTATATTTTAAAAACTACACCTATATCACTAGCAATATTACAATTTAATAATCAACCTTACATTTCAATATCATATCATCAATCCTATAACAAGAAAGCAGGCCTACAATTCATTCCCAGTAACCATATATTGCCCTTAAGTTAAAACATAATAGTAATAATAAAGCTTAACAATTCAACCAACCAAAAATCTTACTGAGTAATCTTATAGTAATGATGATAATAATAATAGTAATAGTGATTAAAAAAAGATGAAATTATAATATTATATAATAATAAAGCTTGAAAGCAACTTTACAACAATCAGTAATATATTTTATACTAGATATATAAATGAGTGTGCACAATACACCCTCAAACAATATATTTAAATATAGCATATCATATCTATTTTGGAAAAAGAGAATTTAAAGAAAAATAAAAAAGAGAAGAAAAATGAAAGAAAGTAAACGAATATATGTGTATAATCAGATCTCTTCTGGCCTAGCCTGAATCATGCAGACTAAACATAAACAGTTAACAAACTTATTTAAAAATTCCAGTTCATGGGGCTGGAACAGAGATCTCACACATTTTTATGTTTAGCCATGCCTTCGCCATTTCATGGTTTAGGAACTTCTTCATCTGGCCTTCAGAAACAGTGCAAAATGTAGCCGATATTTTAAATAATATTGTATGTTCATTTGTTTTGCCATATTCTTTGCCTTGATGAATTGCTTTCTTTTATTCGCCACCTCTTTGATGTAATCTGGAAAGAACATAACATTATCTTGTTTCCAAAAAAGACTTCCACCCTCTCTTCCCAATCACAGGATATAATTCTTTGTGGAGACTCTTACAAATTGGACTATAATCGTATGGTCAGTCCCTTTAGCATTTGGCACATAAAATGCGTACTCAATATCTAGTAAATAATCAGATGGCACAGGGAGTATCTCATGTAAAAAGCTTGTCTACAAAGGTAGGCAAATTTACATCAGTAGGCAGATTTTTAATCCCAATTATATGTACATTGGATCTGCATGTGAAGGCCTCCAGTTGGGAAATTCTGACAGAGATATTTTTGAAAAGAGCTTGTGTCATAATTTCATTTGTTGTGAGCCTATTTTGTAGCTCGTTAACTTTTGTCTCCATTTTTTGCCAGGAAGTGTTAATTAAATCCACATCTCCTTGCAGGGCAGTGATAGAATTTTGGATTAAATCCAACCTCTTGGCTTGCTCCACAAATTGTGAAGATAAAGTTTTTTTCAAAGTAAATAATTCCCCTATATCTTCTGTTCTTGGAGCTTTTGGCAAAGGAGGTATGGGAGGAGTGGGCGGTGATGCAATCCCCTTCCTTCTCCTTGTTGTAGCCATGTTTCTCTTCAAACAAATCTAGGGATGTATGAAAGTCACTTACCTTTTCACAGGTGTGATTCATGGTGGTGGGGAGGTGCTCTGTCCCTCCCCCCAGAATCCTCCCTGGCCGGCTCTGCTCCACGGTAGCTCTGAGGAGCTGCCAGCCAGGGCCGTCCGCAGCCGGAGTTCCAGCCATGGCAGGGCTGCTGTGGACGCAAATGGCGGCCACCGTAGCGGCTGCCATTTGCATCCTGCCAGGCTGCCATGATAGGCTATGTAAGTATTTACGTAGCCTATCACAGCAAAGAGCAGGAACGCAAACGGCGGCCGCTACGCCATTTGCGCCGCTGCTCTTTTCGTGATAGGCTACATAAGTATTTACTTAGCCTATCATGGTAAAGGCAGCCACGCAAATGGCATAGTGGCCACCATTTGCGTGGCTGCTTTTTGCCATGATAGGCTACGTAAATACTTATGTAGCCTATCATGGCAGACTGGCAGGACGCAAATGGCGGCCACTATGGCGGCCACGATTTGCGGCTGCAGCAGCTGGCCAAAAGACCAGCTGCCTCCAGAGCCGCTGCCGCCACCACCGCCACCCCAGGTAAGTTTCATTCTGGGGGGATTCCGCGGGGTGGTGGGGGGTGGGAGGCCATTCCGCCATGGGTTTCAAGGAGCTGAATGCCAGTGCATTCCACCTCAATGAAATCCGTGGCGGAATTCTCCACCATCCCTAAACAAATCTTGCAGGTCCTCAAATATTCTCAAATATTGTTGATATTCTTAAACCATCCCTCAGGTGTTGTTGATATTTCTTAATCCATATATTACAGTGGAACACATCAGCCCTGTTTTCCCCTATTAAATAGGAGTTTCAGCACAGCTGTTTGTGATGGTTAAGATCTGGGAAGATAATCCTGGAATCCAGCCCCCCCACTGCCTCGTGGGGAGTACTGTTCTCCAAGATGTTATCCAGCTGTTGCCTTGCCCCCCGTTTAATTCCAGGGGGGAGATGAAAAGGTTTTTCAACCTTTTCAAAAGTTGTCTGAGATAGCGTCCTGCAGAGACTCCACGGGATGCTGTGAGGGCGACATTGATTCGAACCGGAAGTCTCTGCACCTCATTTGTGAATGTTCGGCTAGACGAGTGATTTTGTGCATCTTGCCAGGGATGTTTGAATGGGAGGCAGGGAGGCTGCACAGCACACAGGAAGCCTTGTAAAGAGGCTTCCACAGTGTCCTCCCCACCCCTGGAACCTCCCCTTTTTTGCCCTTTCCATACTTCATTTGCAAATGCTTGGCTAGATGTGTGATTTTGTGAATCTAACCAAGGATGTCTGAATGGGAGGGGAGAGGTTCATGGCACACAGAAAGCCTCATAAAAAGGCTTCCACAGTCTCCTCTCCTTCCCATCCCTGGGACCATCCCCTTTTCACCCTCTCCACATTACATTTGTGAATACAGAGAAGAAGCCAGCATGGAAAGAACTGTGCTGGCTACGAGGGGGCAGGGGAAGGGGCAGGGAACTGAGCTTGGAGCCCTGGCTCTGAGCTCAGTTCCCAGAAACAAAAAAAAAATCCTATGGCCCTCTAGGCAGTGTCTAGTGGCCAGAGGATTGCTCTCTTAGCACAATGACCAGAATTGTACACAGTATCCAAGTGTGGTTGCACCATCAATTTGTATAAGGTAGGGATGTACGAAAGTGACTTACCTTTCACGGATTATGTTGATGGTGGGGGGGGAAGCGTTCCATCCCTCCCCCCGGAATCCTCGATGGGGGGAGATGCTCCGTTCCTTCCCCCTTGAATCCTCCAATGGCCGGCTGTGCTCCGCGGCAGCTCTGTGGAGCAGCCGGCCAGGCCCAGCCAGGCCAGAGCCGTCCGCAGCCGGATTTCTGGCTGCGGAGGTCTCTGGGGGGGGGGAACCCTATGTACGCAAATAGCGGTGGCTATGGCCACCACCATTTGCATTCCTTCTTTTTGGCCATCTTAATCTACATAAATATTTACGTAGACTATGATGGCAAAAATAAAGGGGAATGCAAATAGTGTAGCAGGCGCTATTTGCGTCCCTTTTTGATTCACCGTTTTAGCCTACGTAAAGATTTACGTAGGCTAAAACGGCAAATCAAAAAGCGACGCAAATAGCGCCCGCTATGCTATTTGCATTCCCCTTTATTTTCGCCATCATAGTCTACGTAAATATTTACGTAGACTAAGACGGCCAAAAAGAAGGAACACAAATGGCAGTGGCTGTAGCCGCCACCATTTGCGTACGTGGGTTTTGTTTTGTTTTTAAACCCACCAAGCCATGATAGGCTATGTAAAGATTTACATAGCCTATCACGTCATTTTTTTTTAAAACCCAGCCATAGGGATGGGGGAGAATTTCTCCCCGAAACTTCGGGGGGCCAAGCGCCAACGCATTCGGTCCTCCGAAGGTTGTTCGGGGAGAAATTCTCCGCCCTCCCCCCGGGATGGGACTTACCTTTCACGAATGTCCCTCCCGGTGGCGGGTCCCGGAGGCGGTTCGGCAGGTCTTCGTCAGGGGTGGGGGCGGCAGCTGGTCTTTCGACCAGCTGCCGCTGCCGCCATTACAAGAAAGGTAAAAAAAAAACAAAAAACACCCCTGTGAAGCCTCCCCCCCCAGCCCGAATTTCGGCCAGGCGAGGTGGGAAGCCTCCCCCCCTGGCCTGAACTTCGGGGGGAGAAGTGAAGCACCTCCCCCCCACCGCGAAGCAAGGTGCGAGACCAGGTAAGTGACTTTTGTACATCCCTACCCAGCCATGATAGGCTACATAAAACTTTACATAGCCTATCACATCTTTTTTTTTTTTTTTTACCAAGACTGGAAATGGCGGCAGCTGCAGCCGGTCGGAAGATCAGCCACTGCAGCCGCCGCCGGAGCTGCCACCGCCCAGAAGATCTGCCCCAGGTAAGTCTCATCCCGGGGGGGATCCGCGGGGGGGTGGGGGGGCCGGCCGTTCTGCCACGGAATTCAGGGGACCGAATGCGCTGGCATTCAGCCTCACCGAGATCCATGGCGGAATTCTCTGACATCCCTAGTATAAGGGGACTATGAGGTCAGTAGTTTTTATTATTGTTGTTATTGTTATTGTTACTATTACTATTATTATTCACTATCTTATGCCTAAAATAGAATTTGCCTTTTTCACAGCAGCCACCCATGAGGTTGCCATTTTCATCAAACTGTCCACCATAACTTCAAGAGGCCTTTCTATACAAGGCTGGTAATCCGCTGCATCAACTTTTGGTTTTGCCGCAGAATTGAGGTCTGAGAACTACACGAGCATTTCCTTTCCTGCTTTTATGCTACATACATTACCTGCAGGTGGCACTGTGGTACAGCAGATTAGTGCAATTAGACAAGTGGAACAGCATATTCTTTAACCATCAGAAATAATACCCCACTTCCCATGCTCAAAAAACAAAACAAACACACACACACACACCCTTGCTCAAAGAGCTGTTTACAAACAGAAGCAAAACCTGAGGGTCACAACCTCATCTAAAGAACTTGTAAACAATCATGAGTGGGGAACCACTAGTGCACAGTAAATGCCTCATTTAGAAAAGCTCGAGATCTCTTTCTTTGTCAGTCACTGCTAGCTCAGATCCCATCAGCATATGCCTCAAATGTGGGATTTTTTGGTCCCACTCTGACCTCTGCCTTTGGCCAGAAATCCCAGGACTGCCTGGTTGTGTGTGTATATGTGGGGTTTTGTTCTGCATTATTACACTCTATTATAAGTCAGCTTGAGAATCTTTCAATCAAAAGGCAGAGCATACAGCTTCAAAAATAAATACACAAAACAAAACTGCAGGATAGTGCAGTTAACAGAGCTGTGTGCCAAGGGCCTCTCAACATTCTCCACCCTTGCATGTGGGAAGAGCAATTCAGGAGACCATTTCATCACATTTCTCTGAGGGTGGGGGGAGGGGGGAGAGAAAGTCTCTAGCAGCTTCTTGGCAGAGGGGATCACCATCAGCTGTGCCAGTAGTACAACTTCTTCCCCAACCTGTTAAGATTTTTTTTTCTGTGAAAACAAAATGGCAGCAGTGAGAGGGTTGGCAGTCTAGCCACCATTTTGCACACTCTACAATTGCTCTGGGTTGCAGCTGCCACAAAAATAAGAAAATGGTGGGGAAATGTTTGGAGAAAATTCTGCGAAGTGGCCTTTCATTTTCCAGGGGAAAAAATATATTTTCTGAGAATGTTCAGTTCAGCTTTATTTAATAGTGTTTCCAGGTGTCCCTTTCTTCTTTTTAGTTAGGGTTGGTTGGTTATGGATAAAACCATGGCTGTGCTTTCTGGACAATGGAAATGTCTGGGATTCTTCCACATCTGTAAACTATAACATGGACCACATCAAGGGAACTTGGTGCATTCTTAGTACTTTCCTTGGGACAGTGTCATTGCATGGAAAAAACCAATGTTGTGCAGGGGCCATCAGATTCTAAGGACATGGAGCAGTGGATGCATCTAACATGCAAGGTACTTTTTTCTTTTCTTTTTTCAAATGAAGCCTAGGGTTGGCGGAGAATTTCTCCCCGAAACTTCAGGGGGCCGAGCGCCAACGTGTTCGGCCCCCCGAACAAGTTTCGGGGAGAAATTCTCCGCACCCCCCTGCCCCCCGCACCCCCCCCGGGACAGGACTTACCTTTCCCGAATGTCCCTCCCAGCAGCGGGTCCCGGCGGCGGTTCGTCGGGTCTTCGTCAGGGGCGGGGACGTCAGCCGATCTTTCGACCGGCTGCTGCCGCCGCCATTCCAATAACAGTAAAAAAAACAAAACGCCCCTGTGATAGGCTACGTGACGATTAACGTAGCCTATCACGGCTAGATCTGCAAAGTCAGCCGTGATAGGCTACGTCAATCGTCACGTAGCCTATCACGGGTGACTTTAAAAAAAAAAAAAAAGTGCGTACGGCTAATGGCGGCCCCCATAGGGAGCCGCCATTCACGTTCCTTATTTGGTCGCTGTAGTCTACGTAAAGATTACGTAGACTATGGTGAAAATAAGGGCAACGCTATTTGCGTTGCCCTTATTTTCGCCGTAGTCTACGTAAATCTTTACGTAGACTACAGCGACCAAATAAGGAATGCGAATGGCAGCTCCCTATGGGGGCCGCCATTTGTGTACGCGCTTTTTTTTTTTTTAAGTCACCCGTGATAGGCTACGTGACGATTGACGTAGCCTATCACGACTGACTTTGCAGATCTAGCCGTGATAGGCTATGTTAATCGTCACGTAGCCTATCACGGGGGCATTTTTTTTTTTAACTTTTAATTTCGCGGCCGGGCGAGGCGAGGCGCCTCCTCCCCGGCCTAATTTCGGCCGGGTGAGGCGGGAAGCCTCCCCCCCCAGCCTGAACTTCAGGGGGAGAGCAGCGAAGAGCCTCCCCCCCACCGCGAAAAGCTGCGAGACCAGGTAAGTAGCTTTCGTGCACTCCTAATGAAGCCCTGCCAGGTAGTTTTGGAATCACTGTTCCTGCCAGCTCTGTCCCCAGCCTCTCATCCCCTGCCAGCCCTGCCCCTCACTGTGCATACACAGGAAAAAGGTTTGAAGAGGCAAAACTGCTGCAAACATCTAGGCTCCCCCATGATGCAGATAAAGGGATGTCAGAGAAATCTGCAATGGAACCAAAGTAGTTTGGATTTTCATGAATCTGACCCATGGATTCCATAGCAGATTGGTGTTCCCCTGTCAGGCATATACCGTGGACTAGCGGACTGGTTTTCCAGCTTTCCTGAATTTTGCACAAAGTTTGTTGTAGAAGTGTATGCAAAATACAAAACAACAAAAACAACAAAAACTCCTGGGCCAAAAATATGCATTTCCCGCATAGGTTAAAGCACAACAATGCCCATTTTGTGGGAATTTGTGCATTTTCTCACAGGCATACTTGTGCAAATTCACAAACAAACAAAATATCCAATTCTAATGATGGGCGGAGGATGAAATGAAAGGTGCCTGACAATCTGCAGCACATAGACATATTTTATACTATCCGTACATCCCTATGTAGATGTAGCTGTTCGTGATAGCGATGTCAGCAGGGGCAACCTTATAGCGCCACTACGTACCTTCCCTGTGATCCAAAATACTTGGGGAAGTGCTGTAGTTCAATGGCAGAACTCATGCTTTCATTGTGGAAAGCCCTGACTTCCCCAGATAGGATGCGGATAACTCCTGCCTGAAATCCTGAATAGCTGCTACCCGACAAGATAGAGAATAAAGGGTGAAATTGACAAGTCGTCTGAGCTGGCATAAGTTGGCATATGCCAACTGTGGGCATAAGTTCAGGTATGCCCACAGTCTTGCCTTGCCCAGTGGGAGTTTGTTTAAACATGCACACACACACACACACACACACACACACACACATTTTATTCTTTAAATTTCATATTTAAAGAATATCAATATCAGTATTGGATGCCTCCATTGAGATTTCAAAAAAGGTTTGCTGTACAGCATATGAAATGCTTTAGTAGGCTAGTCTAAGATGCCAGAAGGTGCCCTGTATGCTGGATTGCAAATAACAAGGTCCAATCCTGTCATTAGGCAGAGTGAGACTATCATCTCAAATGGCAGCCTCCCAACTGTTCCTCCTGGACTTCTTGTCCGTTCCCTTGTGTTGGAGATAGGGATGTATGAAACACCTACCTGGCTCCGCACCGGGCAATCCGCGGTGGGGTGGTGGTGCTCTGTTACTCCCCCTGGAATCCTCAATGGGGGGGTGATCCGTTCTTCCCCCCGGAATCTTGCCTGACCAGCTCCACTCCACGGCCAAGCCACGGAGCCGCCACCGGCTCCAGACACCCACAGCTGGACATCCGGCCGCTGGGCAGCCCTGCAGGGATGCAAATGGCGGCTGTTGTAGCCGCTGCCGTTTGCGTCCCTGTATTTAGCCATGATAGGCTACGTAAATATTTACGCAGCCTATCATGGCAGGGGGAAAAAAACTCAGCATACACAAATGGCGGTAGCCGCCGCCATTTGCGTACGCTGGGTTTTTTCCCCCCTGCCATGATAGGCTACCTAAATACTTATGTAAATACTTATGTAACAACGCCATTTGTGTATGCTGCGTTGTTGGTTTTTTTGTCGATAGCCATGGGTTTTTTTTGATGTTAGCCTTTTTTTTTTTTACGTTAGCTGTAAATTCTTACGTAGCCTATCACGGCTGTCTAGCTGGACGCAAATGGCGGCCACTACGGCGGCTGCCATTTACGTCTACACCAGGCCGTCCGCAGCCAGAACTCCGGCTGCGGATGGCCCTGGCCGGCTGCTCCACTGCCTTGCCGCGGAGCGGAGCCAGCTGTCGAGGATTCTGGGGAGGAGGACTGGATCGCCTCCCCCCTGTCGAGGATTCCGCGGGGAGGGACGAAGCAAAGGTCATTGAGTTTCGTACATCCCTACTATGCATTTCACATACCTAATTTGTTTTGTTTAAAAGAGCTAGGGATGTGCATACAAGCAAAACTTGAGCTCATTGAAGTTCTCCAAATTCCACCTCAAAGCTCATTCCATCTCATGTCTGTTTTTCCTTTTTGCATGAAAATTCATGAGCATTTTGCATGTGTATTTTTGCTGATGTATGCATCCATTTTACACATCTTTGAAATGCACACATTCTTCTCCCATTGATTAAAGTGTTGTTTTGTGTGTGTGTGTTTTAAGTACACATTTCTCATGTGCATTTTTCAAATTCACGCATGTACCTTTCTCTTGATCCACAAATAACATTGCAAGTTCAGAAATGTACAGGCTTCCACTGCAGATTGTGTTTGATTTAGGGATGTACGAAAGTCACTTACCGTTTCGCGGATCTGCTTCGTGGTGAGGGGAGGTACTCCATCCCTCCCCCCGGAGTCCTGCCCGGCCAGCTCCACTCCACGGGGATTCTGCAGAGCCGCCAGCCGGCTCCGCCCACAGCTGGACATCTGGCCACTGGGCAGCAGTGCCGTAGCCGCCGCTGTTTGCATCCCTGTATTTAACCATGATAGGCTACGTAAATACTTACGTAGCCTACCATGGCAAAGTAAAAAAAAAACACCACATATGCAAATGGCGGCGGCTACAGTGGCCGCCATTTGCGTTCCTTATTTTTCGCCATTTTAGTCTACGTAAATATTTATGTAGACTATTATGGCGAAAATAAAGGGGAATGCAAATACTGTAGTGGGCGCTATTTGCTTTCCTTTTTGATTTCGCCATTTTAGCCTATGTAAATATTTACGTAGGTTAGAACGGCAAATCAAAAAGGAACGCAAATAGCGCCCACTACGCTACGTTCCCCTTTATTTTCGCCGTAATAGTCTACGTAAATATTTATGTAGACTAAAAAGGTGAAAAATAAGGAACGCAAATGGCGGCAGCCATAGCCGCCATTTGCGTATGCCTTTTTTATTTTTATTTGTAAAAAAAAAAGAAAAAAAAAGACCAGACTGCAAATGGCGGTGGCGGCAGCTGGTGGGAAGACCAGCCGCCGCCGCCGAAGCCACCGCCATAGCTGCTGCCATCCGGAACATCCGCCCCAGGTAAGGCTTGTCCCGGGGGGGATCCGTGGGGGCGCGGGGGGGGTGGCAGGACATTCTGCCACGGATTTCGAGGGGCCGAATGCCAGTGCATTTGGCCTCACTGAAATCTGTGGCGGAATTCTCTGCCATCCCTAGTTGACTCTGTGTTCAGTCTGGAAAGTGCAAACTGCATAACTCCTGAGCAAAATCAAACTGAAATATATTTCTCATACATGCTAGCTGGGGAATGCTGGGAGTCGTCGGAACATTCTCTGTCTAAACATGGATAGGATTGTGCCCTAAGCCTGCAATCCTATGTAGACTTAGGTGTGACTTAACTCATTGGGATCTACTTCTGAGTAAACATCAATGAGATCGAGCTGCACAGATTTCTTTACAAAATAGAAGTCCTTTATAAATCAACTAAATCATTATTCTGCACTATACCAGTAAACGTAATACAGACAACTTATCAAAGGTTACTTAGACAAAAGCCACTGGATTTTTCCCTCTCTTTTGAATCCCCTAAGGTAAAGGCAACATCCTCAATGTGTAGCTGACACTAAGCCAACTATGACTAATATCAGCCACAGGGAGATGATGACATGTCACACAGCAGGTCACAGAAAGTTCATAAGTAAAGGACTGAGAGGAGAGGGGGAAGTTGTTAACGGTGTCATGCCTGCTTCAGTTTTCATCACTGTGGCCCAGAGGATAATTAAATATGAAAAAGGGATCATTTGGGGCATCTTCATGCTGTAGCCACCGCCATTTGCGTATGCTGTTTTGTTTTGTTTTTTTGGTTTGGCTTGCCGTGATAGGCTACATAAATACTCACGTAGCCTATCATATTGTACTGGGCGCTATTTGCATTCCCCTTTCTTGTCTTCGTCTTAGTCTACGTAAATATTTACGTAGCAAAAAATAAGGAACACAAATGGTGGCGGCCGTAGCTGCCACCATTTGCATACGTGTTTTTTTTGTTTTTTGTTTTACCCAGACGTGATAGGCTATGTAAGTCTTTGCACAGCCTATCACGTCTATGGGGGAAAAAAAGAAGAAAAAAACACAGACCACCATTTGCAAGTCAGCGCGGATGGCAGCAGGTAAGTGCTCCATTTTGCACGCCTTTCATGGGTTGGGGGGCGGGGGCTTCATTTCGCCACGGATTTCGGGCACTGGCATTTTGCCTCACCAAGATCCGTGGTGCAATTCTCTGACATCCCTAAAAAAAAAAAACTGAGTAAGACAAAAGCTAACAAGAATGAATGACAAAAATAAAATGAATCTGCATGCAATGAATAATTTATGAAATCAGTGTGATTTTACCAAATATATTAAGAAATGAAAGCAGGGTTTAAAAACAAAAAGAAATGGAATAACAAAATGGTGGGGGTACAGTTCTTGTGGACTCCTATATAATGGGGGGGTCCCTCTCCAGAAGAATTCTGCATTCCCTTGATCCAAAATCAGGCCTCATCCATTCTTCTGAGAGAGCAGTTTAATAGGACCTAAGCCACACAAGTGCAAGAAGTTTCATTTCGTAACATGTCAACTCTGGCATCTTGCTTTATCATACATTTCTATTCAAATGGCACAGCCCTTAAAGAGAATTCTCACAACTTCATCACACTTCCTTTTTTTCCTCACTTGCCTGTTAAAATTAGAATTGTGAAAGCATGACATTTTACAGAGAGACAGAATCACATCACACATCCTGAGCATGGGCTCATCATTACCAGCTGACACAATACTGACAATAGCATCATAGAAGGATGGTGATTCCATGTCACATTTTGTCGTGGGAAATGAGGATGACGGGAGTGGGGGGAACTCACTTCTGTATTAGTATTAGACATTTCAGAAGCTTCTTGATGGCAGGCTGGCTTGAAGGTGGACATCTCCACTTCTGTAATGCAAATTTACCAACTGTGGTGGTAAGGTGAGACATTTTATATGAAGCAAACAATGGAGATTGGGCGGGAATCATAGAAAATGAAACATCTTTTGACAGCACTCTATTTCCTCAAGCTGGCTAGGAAGTTCAGAGATAATAACACATTCTTTTCTCATAGGGTTAAGAACATAGGAGGCTGTCTTATACTGAGGCAGACCATGGTCCATTTAGCTCAGTATTGCCGACAACAATTCCAGTGTATTGTAGTTTAAAGCTTTTAATCCCAGTAACTAAGCCTTAGGAGAGGAATTTCAAAACTGAGATCACAGCCCTCGCACACACAAATCCACTTGTGTTTATCCTGAGCTTTCTGCATAATTTAAAGCACAGATGGAATCATTGTGCTGCTGCTGGGTATGTTGGAGAAATCCTTAATGGACTGAAAGGACTTAGGATTCCCAAGAATCTGCCCTACAGAATCCATAATGGACTGGCTCTCACTACTGGTGTTGGCTCCAGCAGGGAAAGAGGGAAGACTGTGCATGCGTTGCAGATTTCAGCTCTATTTTCTCTTTAAAAATGGCAAGATATACAAATTATGGCAGCAATTTGCATATCTTGGGTAAATTATGGCCATAATTAGCATTTATTGTGCAAATTGTGGCTATAAGATGCTTAGTTATGCACAAGTTGTACCCGCAATTTACACGTAACTGAGGACTTTACAGCCACAATTTGCACAAATTATGCTACAGACAGCAGCAATTTGTGCAAATTATGCTAATTCCAGCTATAATTTGCCTGAGATATGCAAATTACAGTTGCAATTTGCATATCGACTTTTTAGAGAGAAGAAATACGTCGAAATCCACAAGTTGAGCCAAGAGCTCCAGGGTAAGGATGTGCAAACTCACCCCCATCCAGGTTCTCCAGACTTCTGCCTAGCCCCTGCCCCTGCTCGCCAGTCCCTGGACCACATTTGAGCTCCTCCCATGCTTGACAAGCAGCATGCACTCACCCCAGTGGCCTTGTCGAGCTCTAGAACAGTGAAAAATAAAGGAACGCAAATAGCGCCCACTATGTGCATTCCCCTTTTTCTCCGTTTTATCTTACGTAAATGTTTATGTAAGATAAATCGGCAAAAAATAGGGAACGCAAATGGCTGAGTTGTACATGCCACAGAACTCCATCAAGCCAAAAAACAACCCGATTTCCCAGTGACAGAAATCCCTATGCATTATGTAAATATTTACGTAAGATAAGTCGGCAAAAAATAGGGAACGCAAATGGCGGCCGCCGTAGCTGCCACCATTTGCATATGCTGTGTGTTCTTTTGTTGTTGTTTTTTACATTAGCCGTAATAGGCTATGTAAATTCTTACGTAGCCTAACATGGCTGCAAGGATGGCAATGGTGCTGGCAGCAGCCCTGCCGCAGCCGGCCAGGAGACCAGCCGCCGCAGCCGAATCCGCTGCATCCGCCCCAGGCAAGTGCCATCGCAGGGGGATTCCGTGGGGGGGGGGCAGGAGGCCATTCTGCCACAGATTCCGGGGGGCCGGATTCTAAAGAATCTGGCCTCACTGGAATCCGTGGCGGAATTCTCTGCCATCCCTACAGATATCTAGGGGTGGACGAAAGTCACTTACCTGTCATCGAAGGCTGTTTGTGGTGGGGGGAGGTGCTTCGCTGGTCCCCCCGCGAAGTTCAGGCCGGGGGGGGAAGCTTCCCGCCTTGCTCGGCCGAAATTCAGGCCGGGGAGGAGGCACCTTGCCTCGCCTGGCCGCGAACGCGGAAGTAAAACAAAAAACAAAAAAAAACGCCCCCTGATAGGCTACGTGACGATTCACGTAGCCTATCACGGCTAGATTTGCAAAGTCAGCCTTGATTGTTGTTGTTGTTGTTGTTCAGTCGTTCAGTCGTGTCCGACTTTTCGTGACCCGATGGACCATAGCACGCCAGGCCTTCCTGTCCTGCGCTCTCTCCCGGAGCGTGCTCAAGTTCATATTCATTGCATCTGTGATGCTATCTAGCCATCTCATCCTCTGCCGTCCCCTTCTCCTTTTGCCTTCAGTCTTTCCCAGCATCAGGGTCTTTTCCAGGGAGTTTTCTCTTCGCATTAGGCTACGTCAATCGTCACGTAGCCTATCACGGGTGACTTAAAAAAAAAAAAAAAAAAAGCGCGTACGCGAATGGCGGCCCCCATAGGGAGCCGCCATTCGCGTTCCTTATTTAGTCGCTGTAGTCTACGTAAATGTTTACGTAGACTACGGCGAAAATAAGGGCAACGCTAACGCAAATAGCGTTGCCCTTATTTTCACCGTAGTCTACGTAAACATTTACATAGACTACAGCGACCAAATAAGGAACGTGAATGGCGGCTCCCTATGGGGGCCGCCATTATCCGTAGACACTTTTTTTTTTTTTAAGTCACCCGTGATAGGCTACGTGACGATTGATGTAGCCTATCACGGCTGACTTTGCAAATCTAGCCGTGATAGGCTACGTGAATCGTCACGTAGCCTATCAGGGGACTTTTTTTTTTTTTATTGCAATGGCGGCGGCGGCAGCTGGTCAAAAGACCAGCTGCCGCTCCCGCCCCGCTCGAACACCCGCCGAACCACCGGCCGGGCCCGCCGCCGGGAGGGACATTCGGCGAAGGTAAGTCCCGTCCCAGGGGGCGTGCGGGGTGCGGGGGGTGCGGAGGATTTCTCACCGAAACTTGTTCGGGGGGCCGAACACGTTGGCGCTTGGCCCCCCAAAGTTTCGGGGAGAAATTCTCTGCCAACCCTACCTGGCAGCGGATGCGGCGGCGGCAGCTCCGGCTCTTCTTCCGGCCACTGCCAGGCTGCTGCAGCTACAAATGGTGGCCATCGTAGCGGCCACCATTTGCGTCCCTGCTTTTTGCCGTGATAGGCTATGTAAATACTTACATAGCCTATCATGGCTGCAAGGACGCAAATGGTGGCTGCAGCAGCTTGGCCACGGCCAGCCAGGAGACCAGCTGCCGGAGCCGCCACCGCCGCATCCGCCCCAGGTAAGTTCCATCGTGGGGGGATTTCGTGGGGGGGCAGGCGGCGGGAGGCCATTCCACCACGGATTCCGCCACGGATTCTTTAGAATTCAGCCTCACTGGAATCAGTTGGGGAATTCTCTGACACCCCTACATTTAAACAATTTTTATACCCACAGAGGTGTTTAAGGGGACTTACCGTTAGGGATGTATGAAAGTCACTGTTTCGATGGGGTGATTCTCGATGGGGGGGAGGTGCTCTGCACCTCCTCCCGAAATTCTAATCCGGGCGGCTCTGCTCCACGGAGATCCGGCCGCTGGACAGCCTTCCAGGAAAAAAAAAAAAAACAGCGTACGCAAATTGCAGCGGCTACAGCGGCCGCCATTTGCATTCCCTTTTTTTCGCTGTTTTAGCCGACGTAAATATTTACATAAGCTATTACGGCGAAAAAAAGGGGAACGCAAATTGCGCCCACTACGCTACTTGCGTATGCCTTTTTTTCACTATAATAGCTCACGTAAATGCCCTCACCCGGCGCCAGCTTGTCTGGCTAAAAGGGGGGGGGCATTGCGGGCGGGTGGGGTGACATGACGCAGGGGCCTTTGATTGGTGCACCCCAGTGGCACTACCATGCAAGGAGGGGCAGGCTGAGTTGCCTTAAACTCAGCCCCCTTCTCAAACTCAGCTCTCTGGCTCAACACAGCTAGAGAGAACTACAGCTCCGCCAGAAACAACGAAGGACACTGTCCTGCTGGAGACCGGTGTCGTCGCGCACGCTGAGGGCCCCGGCTCTTGAGGCTGCAGTGCGCCCGCCCCCTCCTTTCTCCTCAGTCACGCCGAGGGACTTTGGCCTGCTGGAGAACGGCTTCATCCTCGTTCCAGCCGCCTGGACCCAGCGTGCTTCTGCGCGCCAAAATCTTCGCTTGGTGATATTGTTCGTCTCCCTCCCTCCTTCGCCGGATCCTTTCCTCTCGCCCGCCTGTCCGCTCGGTCTCCTTGTGTACTCGCTCTCCTGCCCACTCGCCCACCTGCCCGCTCGCTCAACCCGCCCGCCTGCTCGATCGCCTGCCCACCTGCTCGCTCGCCCTGCCCGCACTCCTGCACGCCCGTGCGCTCGCTCAACCCGCCCGCCCACCCGCTCGCTCGCTCACTCTCCTGCCTGCCCACCCGCCCGCTTGCCTAATGGGCCCGCCGGCTGCCGGGCCGGCTCATGGCCCGCCTGCCGGCCTGTCTACCCGGCTGCTGGCCTTGCCGGCCTCTTCCTCCTCGCCTTGCTGGCCTCCCTGAGGTGTTGCTCCCGGTGGGAGGCATCGGCGGGCGGGTGAGCGTGGCGCCGGTGTTTGCCGGCGGCAGAGCTCCAAGTGACGGTCTGACTGCCCCCCCCACTGGTCAGCCGAGCCTGCCTGTTGGAGGGGCGCCTGGCTGCTGAGCCGAGTCGGGGCGCGTATATCACAGCCCGATTGGTCGCCTCCCATGGGCTTGGGACGTCTCCCCCTCCCACCCACCCACAAACAAACAAACAAACAAATAAAATAGGAAGAGCTGCGGCTCAGTGGTAGAGGACATGCTTGGCATGCGGAAGCCCAGGTTTAATCCCCAGTGTCTCCAGGTAGGGCTACGAAAGAATCCTGCCTGAAACTTTGGAGATCTGCTGCTGCCAGTCAGTGTCAACAATTCTGTGCTAGATGGACCCAGGGTCTGACTCAGTATAAGGCAGCTTCCTATGTCTGTATGAAAATAAACCTTTCATTAAATAAATAACAATATTTATATTAATCATAATAAAAATAATAAAATTAATTAAATTACGATTATTAAATATTTAATTAATAAAATTGCGTAACAGCGGCGACTGCCTGTTTGGCGCCTCCCATGACAGGGTGCCCTCGGCTGTGGGCGCCCACGCTCAAACGCAGCTCCATCACCTTTGGCCCCTGGCTGCGCCTCTTGAAAATCTGATTTTCTACCTAAACAGTAGTGCAGCGCTCCCATCTTCATCCCCAGGCCTCTCTGTCTCGGTCTGGAACTCATACCCACAGATCTTGAGACTGTGGGGTGGCTGCCTATTGTCTGGGGTGCCCAGCGGCTTTATTAACTCTTTGATGGTGTCAAAGGCTCCTTAGAGGGCTCTCTCAGTCTAATCCAGTAGCCAAGTCCAGACACAGACAAAGGGATTCTTTTCAAAGATTTATTCTTCCTTTGCAACTTAACAACTCTACAGGTATCAGCTAGATCTGAGCAGCAGCATCCCTATGCCCTAAGTTGGATCAGTTGGTCCCCGTTTGAAAAGCAATTACTGGCAGACCCCTGAATATAAGGACTAGGGAGAATCCCTCCCCTTTCCCTTGGATCCTCGGGGCGCAGCCGTTGAGTGTGCGCCTTCACTAATTCTGCTATCTGTGCTCGGTCACTCCCTTGACTGCTAACTAAAACTAGGAATGTGGGGGGGAGGAAACTCCGTCAGCTGTTGGTCCTGGGAAAGAGGAGCGCGCTCCTTTCCCAGGAGCGACTGCTCTTCCTCAGCATTAGAACTACTCTGGGATTCTATGGGCTCAGTGTCCACCCTGACAGATTGCTTGCTTAATTCACCTCCTGCATCATGCCTCCTAAGAAGGGCCAGGGTGGTAAGAAAGGGAATGGGAGTGCCCCGCCCCCCCCTCCCCAAAGTCCGCTGCCAAGGCCCAATTCTGACTTTGATGTGGACACAGACCCGGTACTGGCATCAATTTTTTCTCATTTGGAAGCTGCTGAGCGTTCCTCGGGGATCCCTCCTCCTCCCCTGGCCAGGCACAAAAAATCCTCAGTGGTCCAGCACAAGCGAACACGACAGCAGACCCAACGCTCGTTGCTCCTTTCTATTTCAGATCACCTGGACGCTATTGAGGCATCCACCTCCACTTCATCAGCTCTTCCAGAAGGCTTACCGCCTTCAGTGGAGCTCCTCCCTTCTGCTGCCTCATCTTCCCTGGGCGCACAAGCAACAACCTCGTTTTTTTCCAGCTGGGGATCAGAGTGTGCCCACGATTGGTACAGCTCGTCTCTGGGTTCAGGGCACCCAGACGCCATTGAGGCCCCCATCTCGCCTTCGCAGGTTCACCATGGCAGCACCCCACCACTGTAGGCAGTCCACCTTCCTGCGGCATCTCCGTCAGCAGTGATCCAAGCAACATCCTCCTCCTTGGGGTTTTGCCCAGGCGACACAGCACACCTGAAGGCGGTCCGCCCTCATGAGGCATCTCCATCAGGAGCAATGCAAGTGGTATCACCTCCCTTGCTCCCGGGGACCCAGACACGGCTGCCCTGGATATGGGTGAGATGACTGCACCTCACCCCAGTTGTTCAGACGGGTGACCCTTAGGGCTGTGGGGTTGCTGCCTTAGCTTACCTTCCTGGGGGCGGCTGTCTCTCCCAATGTCATCTCCCTATATGACGCTCGGGCCGCCTGCAGCTCCGTCAGTCACACTCCAGTAACCCCAGCCACTTAATGCATCATCTTACAGGGTTTTTTCCTGGATTAAGTAGGATCCCTCGCCTTCCCCCACCCATTTTGGACATCCACGTAAGGGGCATATCAGATCCCTACGCTAATCTGGCGAGTTGTATTGTCACCAGGGCTACTCCTTCTCGTAATGTCTTTCGCCCGAGGAGGTGTGCGAATGGCTTGTTGAGGCCTCTCGCGGGAGGGCCGCCATTGCCCTTCTGTGCGTAAGGACCTGTTTGACCAGGACCTTTCACTCCAATTTTGACTCCTTCCCAGCTGGGGTCGGCAACAGATCTGGCAGTGGCCACATTCCCCAGGTGGTCTCCCGCACTGGCCCTCGGCCGATGGTGGGTCCGCTGCTTCCGCACTGCTATCTGTGCTGGGAGTAAAGCCCCAATGGGCACATGCTCCCAGGACACGTGCAGCTTTCATCGTGAAGGCTCCCTTGTAGCAGTCAGCACTCTTGCACCTCTTGTCCAATGCTCGGGGAGGGGAGGGTCCCTTTGGTAAAGCCGAGGCAGTAGGAAGCTCTGGATGGCCAATGCCTAGTAAGGTTGGCGCCGATACTCCGGCTTTAAGACACTACCCAACCGGGGGAACACGTCTTAACTTGGAACATGGTTTATGCTGGGTTCTAGGGCCCCCTAGCATTTTTTCTTTAGGTCAACATAGACCATCCCTACCTCGTAAGCAACATTTCTCCTCGCTAGGTGTCAGCAGGTTCAGGAGAGGTTAACAATGCAGTACTGGCAGAAGGGTTTTAGCCCCCCCTTTTTTCCACACCCCGTTAGCTATTTTAGGGATCTCCCTTCTTGAAATGGTGCCCAGGAAATCCTCTAGGGAGTTTATCCTGATTCGTAACCTCTCTTTCCTGAGGGCCAGTCAATTATCACAAGATCCCTGATCATCTCTGCTCAGTGTGTCATACCTCTTCGATGAGGCAGCTGTCTTTGTCTGGGATCCCGGCCACGGGTCCCTGATGGGCATGTGCTACATGGAGTCCAAAGATGGTGGTCATTGTTCTGACCTAATGCAAGTATTGCTTCCCCTTTTCTGTTACTTCAGTGCCCCTTAGCACAAAGGCTGAGGGCCTGTCTCACACAGCAACATTCGGTGAAGCCAATCCAATACCCTTAGTTGTTATTCTCACCTCCCTCAGGACAATGTTCAGGTCCGTTAGGCACAGCTCCAAGTAGTTATACATCAGGCATGGCTTCAACTTAGTAGGGCTTTAATGGCACCTCCTTTCGGAAGCGTGAGCCTCTCCTCAAAGCCGTACTGCGGACTCACATGGCTCCGCCCCTACCCCAAGGGGTTTCAGATTCTTAGGGCAGGTCCAATCGTGCAGTGGGTAAAGGCCTGTAGAGTGGAGGCTGCCGCCCCCGCCAAGCACATTGAGGGATAACCTTATAGCCAAGTCAGTACCCCCCCCTTCGCTATGACAATATGACCACGTTATTCATTCTCCGTCCTCCCGAAATTGGAGGGTCATGTCATGTGTCAGTGTGTTCGCGCTCCAGAGTCAGTATTACAACATCTGGTTCTGGGTCCACCGTGTGCTGGGTTAGGCAAACCCAATTGTCGATGCCTTGTCATGAAATTAGGTCAACATCTTCCGGGCCTTAACCCCGTGGGTGCTCCATTCCCAGATCCCATCCTTGCAGTACTATGGGAGATCGAGATACTGAAGCCAGGCATGCCAGCCTGCATTCCATGGCTCTCTGTACAGGAGCCGCCTGCGACAGAGCAGGGTGTGTGTGCCGCGCATTAGGCAAAACCTCAGCAATAGGATTCATGGCCCTTATCTATAGATTATTGGCCACAATTTCACGCCTCCGTAAGGAACAACAGACTATTTGGGACCATAAGTCGCAAGCTGGTCATTAGCCTTCCAGCCCACAAATGTGGGTTTCTCTGACTCCATGTCTAGGGGTGGACGAAAGTCACTTACCTGTCATTGAAGCTTGTTCGCGGTGGGCGGGAGGCGCTTCTCTGCTCCCCCCACGAAATTCAGGCCGGGGAGGAGGCTTCCTGCCTCGCCCGGCCGCGAACTCCAAAATTTGTTTTTTTTAAAAAAAACGCCCCCGTGATAGGCTACGTGACGTTTAACGTAGCCTATCACGGCTAGATCTGCAAAGTCAGCTGTGATAGGCTACATTAATCGTCACATAGCCTATCACGGGTGACTTTAAAAAAAAAAAGCGCGTACGCTAATGGCGCCCCCCATAGGGAGCCGCCATTCGCGTTCCTTATTTGATCGCTGTAGTCTACGTAAATCTTTACGTAGACTACAGCGACCAAATAAGGAACGGGAATGGCGGCTCCCTATGGGGGCCGCCATTATCCGTACGCGCTTTTTTTTTTTTTTAAGTCACCCGTGATAGGCTACGTGACGATTTACGTAGCCTATCACGGCTGACTTTGCAAATCTAGCCGTGATAGGCTACGTTAATCATCACGTAGCCTATCACGGGGGCGTTTTTTTTCTTTTCTTTTCTTGGAATGGCAGCGGCGGCAGCCGGTCGAAAGACCGGCTGCCGCTCCCGCCCCGCACGAACACCCGCCGAACCGCCGGCCGGACCCGCCGCCGGGAGGGACATTCGGCAAAGGTAAGTCCCGTCCCGGGGGGGGTGCAGGGTGTGGGGGGGGTGCGGAGAATTTCTCCTTGAAACTTGTTCGGGGGGCCGAACACGTTGGCGCTCGGCCCCCCGAAGTTTCGGGGAGAAATTCTCTGCCATCCCTATCCATGTCAGAATTTAGGTTTCAGCGTGCAAGATAGTGTTGGGCACAGATGTTTGCCTGCATTAGTAAATTAACCACCCTCTCTCTCCATATACCCCTTTCGGGCTCCGGGGGTAATGGCCCTCTGTTTGAGCTTTCCAATAAGACATTTCCCTGTTCCACGTAGCAGCCCTAACGGAATGCAGGGTTGGTCTGGGCTCACAAGGCCGACTTGTCCCGGAGGGCCTTGATTTGCTGCAAGGTACAGGTCTGGCCCAAAGTAATCCATTTACATATTTGGTGGTCAAATTGATCGGCATGGCAAGGGCATGGCAGTGGCCCACGGCCAAATGCAAGTCAACGGATTATGCTCTGGCGGCACCTTATGGGTTTTATGGCATGCCACGGGTCTGAGGAGGGGCCTCCATTTTTATCACTTCAACGGTTTGCTGTTGACTTAAGGGCAATTGTGTAGTTTCCCTTAATGTGCTTCTTCCTGAGACCAGCAGACTCATTGTACGCCGGTACGGGTGCTCTTACATGGGCACGTTTTGATGTCTGGAGCTGCATGAAGAGCTTGTATGTCTTCTTCAGAATTCAGCTTCCGTCACCCTGTCACATTAAGATCCAGTGGCTCCATAGATGTGGCATACGGTGGGAGTCCCCTCCTCACTCTGTCCCACCAAGTTTGTCAGTCGTCCTCCGCAGGTCCAGGTGCTGCACATTGGAGGGAATGACTTTGGCTGTAAGCCAGGTGAGGACCTGATGGAACAGGCCTTGGTTGAGATACAGGTGGTCCGGCATACCTGGCCGGAAGTAGCCTATTGCAGCCCTCACTGCTCCCATGGATCAATGGGAAGGAATGGAATGACGTTGCCAGTGGCAGGGCACGTTGGAAAGTGCACAGAGAAATGGCTTATTGCCAGGTGAATGAGGTGATGGATGCACCACCCGCCAGGGAATTCTGTGGACATGGAGGGAGCGTTACAGGTAGGACAGTGTCCGCCTGTCTCATTTAGTGAATAACATATGTCTGTCTGATCTGCAAAGGGGCCTGCGGGAAGTTCTTCTGCGCAGGTGGGGGGAGTTTCACAAGCTCTAGGCTTGTGACTCCTGTGGCGGCTAGGACGGGCAAAACAGGAAAGTAGGGATGGTGTGCAGGCAGAGGCACCTTATGGTGACAGGTGACGCCTGAGGGCCCCCCGAACGGGTTGTGCGGCTCGGCGGGGGGATAAGGGTTGCCTGGGAGACCAACCCTACTCACTCACCCAGGTGTTTCGCGGCACCGGGTTGGGGGTGACACCGGAAGGTCTACTTCCCCCAGAAGGGGCAGTCGGAGGGATGGTGAGATCACCGCCACTCCTCAGGCTGGGTATGTTTTCGCCCAAGAAGTGCCAGCTAGCCGCTGACACAGTTAGATGCCCGTTCTAGTTACTCCTTTGCAGCTATTTCAATAAATGTGGCCCAATTTTCAACCCAAGCTTGTTGTCTGCGTCTTCTTTAACCCATCTCCGCTCGTAAATGCCCTCACCCGGCGCCAGCTTGTCTGGCTAAAAGGGGGGGGCATTGTGGGCAGGTGGGGTGACATGACGCAGGGGCCTTTGATTGGTGCACCCCAGTGGCACCACCATGCAAGGAGGGGCAGGCTGAGTTGCCTTAAACTCAGCCCCCTTCTCAAACTCAGCTCTCTGGCTCAACGCAGCTCCCTCCCACCCTCCCCTAAGCCGTGTGGGTTTATTACCGGTTGCCCTTTGGGAATCATGTAGGAATTTTTTGGCTCACAGTTCGATTGGCCTATTACTGTGCGTCTTTTTTGCCTACGTCACACTGTTTTGCGGGTCGAGTGTGTCCTGTAAGGGAATATGGTCTTTATCATCAGTCAAATTCCAGTTGGCGGCTAGGACGGGCAAAACAGGAAAGTAGGGATGGTGTGCATGCAGAGGCACCTTATGGTGACAGGTGACACCTGAGGGCCCCCCGAACGGGTTGTGAGGCTCAGCGGGGGGATAAGGGTTGCCTGGGAGACCAACCCTACTCACTCACCCAGGTGTTTCGCGGCACCGGGTTGGGGGTGACACCAGAAGGTCTACCTCCCCCAGAAGGGGCAGTCCGGAGGGATGGCGAGATCACCGCCACCCCTCAGGCTGGGTATGTTTTCGCCCAAGAAGTGCCAGCTAGCCGCTGACACAGTTAGATGCCCGTTCTAGTTACCCCTTTGCAGCTATTTCAATAAATGTGGCCCAATTTTCAACCCAAGCTTGTTGTCTGTGTCTTCTTTAACCCATCTCCGTTCGCAAATATTTACATAGGCTAAAACAGCGAAAACAAGGGAATGCAAATAGTGGCCGCCATAGCCGCCGCCATTTGTGTACGCTGTTTTTTTTTTTAGCTTGCCGTGATAGGCTACGTAAGTATTTACGTAGCCTATCACGGCAAAGGCAGCTACGCAAATGGCATGGTGGCCACCATTTGTGTGGCTGCCTTTGCTGTGATAGACTACATAAATACTTACGTAGCTTATCGCGGCAGCCTGACCGGACACAAATGGCGGCCACTACATCGGCCGCCATTTGAGTCCACAGCAGCCGGCCTAGAGACCAGCTGCTGTTGCTGCCGCTGTCACCGCTGCCGGAACATCCACCCCAGGTAAGCTTCATCCCGGGGGGGGGGGGATTGGGAGGCCATTCTGTCATGGGTTTCAGGGGGCTGAATTCCAGAGCATTCAGCCTCACTGAAATCTGTGGTGGAATTCTCCAACATCCCTACTTACAGTTTACAACACCAGCAATATGTAACCAGTCAAACACAATTTAAAAATATAATAAAGCAGAACAGAAACAGACGCAGCACAAATATCAACAGATAATGCTCTTATTACCCCAAACTAAGGTTGTACTTTTCTTTCCCCCTTAAGTCTGTTCCATCTGTGTTTCACAGATTGCTAGGCATCTTTCTTTCCATCATTGGATTATTATTTTTTTAGAGGCATATGAGACTTCCATTGCATTTGCACAAATGCACATGTGCACTAATGTACATTAGCACAACTGTAGATTTGCACAAATCGCACCCATGTTAAAATAGACACACAGATACACAAAACGCAATGGTCTACAAGTCCATGGAATCCGCTCAACTCAGAGAAAGCTGGTGCACCGTGAAATATACAGGTCAGATTCATAGAAATCCAATCCAAGCTCATTTGAATCTGACCACTCATTCTCCAAATTCCCTGCACCAAACTTGAGGAAATATATTAGTCTTTGCCTGGCAACAACAGCCACTTTCGGAAATCTTCCTCTGCATTAAAGCAATGAGCAGAGGGGGAGCAGGGCCTTTATGCTCTTGTCCCATTCCCAACATTCCACTGGCCGCACCCCTTACTAGAGATGGTGCAGGAGTCAGAAGAGGGGGCGACGTTCTAACAAAGGGTGACTCCCACCAAAAAGAGCCGGGGCGTGTCCAGGGCTCAGGAGCTGGCGGTGGTGGGCCACGGCAATGATGGTGGCAATGATAGTGGTGGTGGCAACATCAGCAGCAGAGATGGTGGAGGAGGTGGCGGCAGCAGGGGTAGTGATGGTGGCAGTGATGACGGCGGCAGCAATGGTGGCAATGGAGGCCACGGCAGCAGCCACTCCTGTAAGTCACCTCAGGTAAGGATCTGCAGGCACAGGCATGGCTTGGCTAGCTGCCAAAGCTCGGAAGAGCACCAAGAGCTTCAGAGAGCCCCTGACCTGCTCCAGGTCACTTTGTGCGCCCTCTGTTTTGCCTCAGAAAGGGTTTGAAAAGGCCCGAAGTGGCCCAAAGTGGCCCGCTTTGATTCTGGGTTTGGGCCTTGGGCCGAAGTGGTGCACAGCCTTACTTGAATCTATTTAGTGGTATGTACAGTTCATAAATTGGATGAATGAGAGCTATGTCCAAAGTCTGAGGAAGAGGCACAACCACAAGGATTAAGAAAAGTTGGATGGGGTACAGACTGGGAAATACAGGTATATATCAGTGGAGGAATTCTGGCATGATGACCAACAAAATTCAATAATCTGATCTCTAACAGTCAAATAGAACTAATAGACAACAAGAAAACTCTTAGGAACCATCCAGGACCATGGATACAACATACAGAGACAGTTGGGCCTTGTGTCCCAGGTATTCTGGTCTGGGTGTCTATCTCTGTGACCAAAGAATGTGGACTTTTGTCCAGTGAACACCAGCTGCTAAAATCTTCAATATATAGTAGCCCACCTACATCAAGGTATCACTCTTGACATAATGATAGCTGAAGGTCATTCCCCTGTTCAGCAAAGCTTTTAAGACAAATGGATACAGGAACAAAAACATGGTATTGTCTTTTGAATATGCTGTTACTTCAGGTATTGCTTCATGGAAAGACCCCTTAAGTCCTAATGGTAACTAAGAATGCAAAAGGACTCAAAATGTCCACTAGCTATAGCATGACAGTATCTCTAGTACATTTATTCAGCATGTATGATCTGTCCTCTTCTAGTCAGCCTAGAAGCCACAGCTCCATCATAGAGAACCTGCCTTGCATTTAGAAGCCCATGTTTCATTTCCCAACATCTAGGATCAGGTGAGGGGAAAGATATCTACCCAAGAACCTGGAGAGCCACTACCGGTCAGAGTAGACACTTTGGGGTGAGATGGACGAATAGTCAGCCATGTTTCATGTTCTAAGACATTCCTAAGAATCTTAGGAATGAAGATGGTGGTGAAGCAATTGCCCACCCTTGATCTAGATAAATGTATTTGCAGTTTAGGCCATCCTATGCATGTTTAGACAGAAAAAAAGACCTAAAACTCCCAGCATTTGCCAGCCAGCATGCATAGGATCACATCCTTAGAACAGTTGGTGATGTGGCTTTAGTGGAGCAGATAAATTGCCAAAAGATAGATACTGGCAGATAATTACTTAACACTTGAAGGGCAAAGTTTTGTAAAGAAGAATCCATAATGCTTTAAACTGAGAGTGAATGAAATTTTGTTACTGTAGTATACAGCAATTTCAGAATTCTCTATTTAATATGCAAGGCTGCCTTTAAAAAAATGTGGAAATTTCCAGGTCAAAAAGTTTGCCAATTTAGCGAGTGTGTAACTGATGCAATTGTTAGACTTTTTAAAAAAACAAACAACCCCACTTTTTTTCCTCATTAATAACTGCACAGTCTTTCAGAAGGATTGAGTGGGACTTCAGTTTCATTTTGGGGAAAGCTATTGAAGCATGCTGAGTCCTGTTTAACATGTCCGTAGTTAACTATCAAAAAATTGTTAACAGGGAACTGATTGGTAAGGGAGGAAAAGAAGATGCATCTCTTTGAAACATTCATATGGGGAGAAAGTTATCATTATTATATACTAATACTTCTTACAGACCTGTGGTTATAACAATCAGAGATGGACATTGCATAATTATTCATCTGAGACAGGAAGTGCATTGTTTATGAATATGAACTCAATGTGTGCTGTAAAGTCAACCAAAATGCAATTGTTTGTATCACTTAGATACTTCAATAGTAACCTGAAGCAACATTGCCAATTAAATATCTCTAGCAGACCATTCTCCCAAAAGGAGAAAAGTCTTAAAGTTTTGTTGTTGACATTTTAATGGATAAATTGCTGGGGCTATTAGTAAATTGTACCACTGGGGAGGGAGGGAAGGGGAAATGAATCATTCTTCCCATCCCCAAACTGGAGAATGCCCCTCTCCTTCCACATAAACAAATGCACCTATCCTTCTGGAACTATCCAGGATTCTTTCTTATGGAATCCTCTATGTAGCCTGCAATTTTCAGAACAGCACTCCACAATGGAGGGATAATAATGTCCTCTTTTGGAGACCATCAAAATGTCAGGGCTGCTCTTACACACACACACACACACACACACACTGCTGTTATCATTCCAAAATTTGGCAGGCTTGATCCTCTCCTAATGGGCAACTATCCCTACAAATGTCATCCACTTCTGCCAAGGTTGTTGTTGTTGTTGTTAATTGCTGTTGTTATTAATTGCATTTATATCCTGCCTTTTTTCCAACAAGGGACTCAAGGCGGCATACATAATCCTCCTTGTCTCCATTGTATCCTCACAACAACAACCCTGTAAGGTAGGTTGGGCTGAGAGTCTGTGACTGGCCCAAAGTCATCCAGTGAGCTTCCATGGTTGAGTGAGGACTAGAACCTGGATCTCCCAGCTCCCAGTCGAACAGCAACACAGTTTTAAAGTTATTGCCAGTTCCTAAAAAATAAAATCACCCCCCCCACACACACAAATATATATATGTGTGTGTGTGCGTGTGTGTGTGTATGTATGTGTATATATATATATGTATATATATATATATATATATATATATATATATATATATATATATTGGACAGACATAACCTCCTCATAAGGGGCTATTATGCCTGTAACTATCATCCAGTTCTGACCAAGAGGGAAAAAATAGAGCCATTTTTTAAACATTTCCCATGGTAGTCAATGAGAAGCATGACACCTAGACTTGAGTTTGATGTTGTTGTTGTCATTAGGCAGAAATAATGTGGAATATTTGGCTAGGCAAGCTGATGCTGCAGCGGCCATGATGTGGTTTGCTTTGGAGGTGGCATCAACAGTTGTGTAAGTTTTTTTTCCTCTGCTGGAAGTGGGGGAGTGACCAGATCATGGCGTTTCCACCTGGCGCTACCTAAGCTGCTGCAGAATAGCTGGGTTACTTCGGCGGAGGCAGAAGTAGCTGTGCACCCTCCCCCCTTACTTTGGAGGAGGCAGCAGGTTCAGGAGCAGCTGGACATGTTTCTGGTGGTGGCAGCACTAGCTGCAGCTGCACACCATTTGTTGGGGGGAGAGAAGAGGAAGGAAAAAGAAAACATTGCATGGGTCTGTGGAGGTGTGAGCTCAGTGCCTTCTGCCTGTGCAGAGTTTATTTTATTCATTTATTTGTTTACAATATTTGTATACTGCTCCATATCTAAAACAGCTTTCGGAGCGGTGAACACAAGAGATAAAACAGTAAAAGAATGAAAAGATTAGAACACGATATTAAAATTATGCTTTAAAACAAAAACCAGAATGTCAATAGAAACCGTGACTGGTCAATTAAGGAATATCTCCTGGGACAGTGCTGTTTTCAGGATCTAATGGAAGAAGGGATGTACGAAAGTCACTTACCTTGAACGAAATTTGATTCGCGGTGGGGGGGAGGCACTCCGTCCCTCCAAAATTCTGGTGGGGGGGAGGTGCTCTGTCCCTCCCCCTGGAAATTCTGGCTGGGGGGAGGTGCTCCGTCCCTCCACCCGCAAATCCTGTCCGGCCGGGCTGCAAATGGCGGCGGCCGTAGCCGCCGCCGTTTGCGTCCCTGCAGTCAGCCATGATAGGCTATGTAAATGTCTACGTAGCCTATCACAGCTGAGTAAAAAACAAACTAACACACCCGCACGTACGCAAATGGCGGCGCCCATGGGCGCCGCCATTTGCGTTCCTTATTTTGGCACGTTTAGTCTATGTAAACATTTACGTAGACTACAGCGAAAATAAGGGGGACACAAATAGCGTGCCAAAATAAGGAACGCAAATGGCGGCGCCCATGGGCACCGCCATTTGCGTACGCACGGGTTTGGTTTTTTTTACTCAGCCGTGATAGGCTACGTAATGTTGATGTTGAAGATACTGCATCAAATTGAATTGTTTATGGGGGAGTACTGCCATACTGATGATGAGGTTTTAGCTGTTCAGGCCAATCTGCAATAAAGATCTAGCTTTGCTGAAGCCGCTTTCTGTAATTTAATGAATGAGGCAAAGTATCCTGTCCTCAGAAAGGTTGCTTTGCATTTAAAATCTTTTTGTTTGTTTGTTTTTGTTTTACTTATCTTTTTGAACCTTGATTAATATAATCAAATCAAAGTATCATTCTAATCTAAAAGTTGAGCACTTTGGTTATTGTTTAAGAGTAGCAGTCATTTATTATGTACCTAGTTATCACAAACTTGCAGAAAATGCAGTGTAAGTGTCCTGCATCTACTTCTATATGGATGTGGCTTTCTTCAAGTTGTTTTGATTCTTTCTTTTTTTTCTATTAGTAAATAATATACCCACTCACACAGATTAAATGTGGGGAGAGTGGATATGAGAAAATGGATTTGCAGGAGTTTTTGAACTTAGGCAAATTTGAAAATTTTGCACAAAACAATATTAAAACATTAGGGTGCAATCCTATGCATGTTCAGACAGGAAAAGTCCTATAACTCCCAGTATTCCTCCAACCACCCCTACTGGCTAGGACATACTGGAAGTTGTAGGACTGTTTCTGTCTAAACATGCATAGAATTGCACCCCTAATCACTGTAACCAGGCTTTCTGTATTTATTAATAGTGTTCGAAGTTAAAATTTCTTATGTGTCAGAACTTAGATGTAAATTGTGTATCAGTCAAGGCAGGCCACCCCAGTGTATGGGATGAAGGCACCATTTTGTGACTGGCTCAACCCTCTCCCCAAGCCACCATTTTATGAATGGCTACAGTTGGTGGAAGAACTTCCACCAACTTCTACAGTTGGAGAAGGAAATGGCAACCCACTCCAGTATTCTTGCCAAGAAAACCCCATGGAACGTATCACAAGGCTAAAAGAGATGATGCCGGAAGATGAGCCCCTCAGGTCGGAAGGTGTCCAATATACTACTGGGGAAGAGCAGAGGGTATTTCCAAGTAGCGCCAGAAAGAGTGAAGCGGCTGGGCCAAACCTGAAAGGACACTCAGCTGTGGATGTGTCTGGTGGTGAAAAGAAAATCCAATGCTGTAAAGCACAATATTGTTTAGGAACCTGGAATGTCAGATCAATGAATCAAGGTAAGCTGGAGGTGGTCAAACATGAGATGGCAAGATTGAACATCGACATCTTGGGAATCAGCGAACTAAAATGGACAGGCATGGGCGAATTTAATTCAGGTGACCATTATATCTACTACTGTGGGCAAGAATCCCTTAGAAGAAATGGAATAGCACCCATAGTTAACAAAAGGGTGGGAAAAGCAGTACTGGGGTACAATCTCAAAAATGATAGAATGATCTCAGTACGAATCCAAGGCAAACCATTCAACATCACAGTAATTCAAGTCTATGCCCCAACCACTGAGGCCGAAGAAGCTGAGGTGGATCGGTTCTATGAAGACCTACAACACCTTCTAGAACTAACACCAAAAAAGATGTCCTCTTCATCATAGGGGATTGGAATGCTAAAGTAGGAAGTCAAGAAATCACTGGGATAACAGGCAGGCATGGTCTTGGTGTACAAAATGAAGCAGGACAAAAGCTAATAGAGTTTTGCCAAGAGAACACGCTGATCATAGCAAACACTCTTTTCCAACAGCACAAGAGACGACTCTACACATGGACATCACCAGATGGTCAATATCGAAATCAGATTGATTATGTCCTTTGCAGCCAAAGATGGAGAAGCTCTATACAGTCAGTAAAAACAAGACCTGGAGCAGACTGTGGCTCAGATCATGAGCTGCTTCTTGCCAAATTTCGGCTGAAATTGAAGAACGTATGGAAAACCACTAAACCGTTCAGGTATGACCTAAATCATATCCCTGATGAATATACAGTGGAGGTGAGGAATAGATTTCAGGGATTAGACCTGATAGACAGAGTGCCTGAGGAACTATGGACGGAGGTCTGTGACATTGTTCAGGAGGCAGCAACACAATCCATCCCAAAGAAAAAGAAATGCAAGAAAGCCAAGTGGCTGTCTGATGAGGCTTTACAAATAGCTGAGGAAAGAAGGGAAGTGAAAAGCAAGGGAGAAAGGGGAAGAGATATCCAACTGAATGCAGAGTTCCAGAGAATCGCAAGGAGAGACAAGAAGGCCTTCTTAAATGAACAATGCAAAGAAATCGAGGAAAACAACAGAATGGGAAAGACTAGAGATCTCTTCAAGAAAATCGGAGATCTCAAGGGAACGTTTTGTGCAAAGACGGGCATGATAAAGGACAAAGAAGGCAGGGACCTAACAGAAGCAGATGAGATTAAGAAGAGGTGGCAAGAATACACAGAAGAACTATACAGGAAAGATCTGAATGTCCCTGATAGCCATGATAGTGCGGTCACTGAACTTGAGCCGGACATCCTAGACAGCGAAGTCAAGTGGGCCTTAGGAAGCATTAGTAACAACAAAGCTAGCGGAGATGACAGTCTTCCAGCTGAGCTATTTAACATCCTAAAAGATGATGCTGTTAAAGTGCTGCATTCAATATGCCAACAAATTTGGAACACTCAACAATGGCCGCAAGACTGGAAAAGGTCCGTTTACATTCCAATTCCAAAGAAGGGCAACGCCAAAGAGTGTTCAAACTACCGCACAATTGAGCTAATTTCACATGCCAGCAAGGTGATGCTCAAAATCCTACAAGCTAGGCTTCAGCAGTATGCGAACCGAGAACTACCGGAAGTACAAGCTGGGTTTCGAAGAGGCAGAGGAACTAGAGATCAAATCGCCAACATTCGGTGCATCATGGAGAAAGCAAGAGAATTCCAGAAAAATGTCTATTTCTGCTTCATTGACTACGTTAAAGCCTTTGATTGTGTGGATCACAACAAACTGTGGCAAATTTGTAAAGTGATGGGAGTACCAGACCACCTTACCTGTCTCCTGAGAAACCTGTACGAGGGTCAAGAAGCAACAGTAAGAACCAGACATGGAACAACCGAGTGGTTCAAAGTTGGGAAAGGAGTCCGACAAGGCTGCATATTGTCACCCTGCTTATGTAATTTATATGCAGAGTACATCATGAGAAATGCCAGGTTGGATGAATCAGAGGTCGGAATTAAGATTGCTGGGAGAATTATCAACAACCTCCGATATGCAGACGATACCACCCTAATGGCAGAAAGCGAAGAGGATCTCAAGAGCCTCTTGTTGAGGGTGAAAGAGGAGACTGCAAAAGCTGGTTTGAAACTCAACATTAAAAAAACGAAGATCATGGCATCTGGCCCTATCACTTCCTAGCATATAGAAGGGGAAGAAATGGAAGCAGTGACAGATTTTACTTTCTTGGGCTCCAAGATCACCGCAGACGGTGACTGTAGCCATGAAATTAAAAGACGCTTGCTCCTTGGGAGGAAAGCTATGGCAAACCTAGACAGCATAGTAAGAAGCAGAGACATCACGTTGCCGACAAAGGTCGGTCTAATCAAAGCTATGGTTTTCCCAGTAGTAATGTATGGCTGTGAGAGCTGGACTATAAGGAAGGCTGAGCGCCGAAGAATTGATGCTTTCGAACTGTGGTGCTGGAGAAGACTCTTACGAGTCTCCTGGACTGCAAGGAGGTCAAATCAATCAATCCTAAAGGAAATCAACCCTGAGTGCTCATTGGAAGGACAGATACTGAAACTGAAGCTCAGATATTTTGGCCACCTAATGCAAAGAGAAAACTCTCTGGAAAAGACCCTGATGTTGGGAAAGACTGAAGGCAAAAGGAGAAGGGGACAGCAGAGGATGAGATGGCTAGATAGCATCACCGATGCAATGAATGAACTTGAGCACGCTCTGGGAGAGAGCGCAGGACAGGAAGGCCTGGCGTGCTATGGTCCATGGGGTCACGAAGAGTCGGACATGACTGAACGACTGAACAACAACAACAACAACAACAACAACAACAACAACAGTTGGTGGATCTTTTTTTTTAAATCTATTTTTATTTTGTCTTTATAAATGAAAAAAACACTACCAACAATATAATCAGAATCTTCAGTTTCCAACATTACAGTATTCTAAGAAAAAGAAAAAAGGGAGGATAGCAAAAGAAGGAAGAGAAAAAAAGAAAAAAAAAGAATTATATTAAACTTCAATAAGAACAAACCAAATATCAGAACAGTCTTATAGCACAGGAATAGAAGCAAACAATCCATTTCCATTGGCCATAAATTACCATTCAGTTAACGCATATTAATAAACATTAACGGTTTAGCCAACAAGGAATAGTAATCATCATCATCCTCATCATCATCATCTCATAATGATATTACAAATAATAATACTAATAAAAGGGGGGAGTTTAAGAAAAGGATAAAACAGGATCAAATCACTTGTATATTTTAAGTAATATCCTATCTAAAATATTTTTATATGTGTACACACACAAACACACACACAAATATGCAGTTTATTACAATATAACATAAAAAAGGAGAAATAAAGAAAATGCAAACATTTATTCTGGCATACTGCCTAGACATCTTATCAGCTAAAGCCCAAACAACACTTCAAAAGAACAATAAAAATGGCTAAGTTCCAACTCTGGAGGCTGAGAGAGTTGGTTCCCTTATTTTAATTTTAATACCAATTAAAAATGATTCTGCAGCATCAGGATCCAAAAATCTTTTCATTTGGCCTTCAAAAAGAATACAAAATGTAGCTGGATATTTAATATGATATTGCAGGTTAATTTGCTTTGCAAAACGTCTTGCCATGGTGAATTGCCTTCTTCTGTCAGCCATTTCTTATAAACAGGAAAGAGCTTTCCTTGTAATTTGTAATCTTGTCATTTGCTGGTCCCCACCGGAGCTCACCACATTCTCTTGCCAGACGCATCAGAATTTTTTTTGTGGAGACTCGTGAAAATTGAACAATAACAGTCCCAAAAGTCCCTTTAGTGCCACATATTGAACGAGGAACACAATATGCATGCAATAACAAGTAAAAAATCAGATGGTAAAGCAAATAGCTCATGCAAAAGTTTATCCATAAATTCAGCCAAACCTGTATCAGTAGCCACGTCTTTAATACCAAGGATACATAGATTCACTCCACATGTGAAGGCCCCCAGTTGAGAAATTCGAGCAGACAAAATATTGTGAGACACTTCCAACATGGCCATTTCATGAGCAGTTACCCGATCTTCAAGAGCATTAACCTTCGCTTCCATCTTTTGAAAAGAGATATTAATTGAATCTGCCGCCCCTGAAGGGCAGTAATTAAGTCCTGAATTGTTTCAATTTTCTTTGACTGCTTTGGTAGCTGAGAAGACATAGTTTTTATCAAAGCAAGCAACTCCTCTTCATCTCCGGCATTTCTATAAACCTTTGCCGAGGGAGCAATGGGAGGGGGGGTAGATGGCATTCTCAAGAGTGAAAAATAGGAGTGATGATGACATTGAAAGAAAGTTTATTCTGTTCTTCAGGGTTCCAAGACAGACAGAAGAAAAGGCAAGCAAATGTGTTCCTCCATTAGGAGAGTAATCTATGAATTTGCTCTCAGAGGGAGATCCTTTCTGTAGACAGTCCAAAGCCCATGCAGAACTAGGGATGTAAAAGAAATGCATTGGGTTTGTAAATGTATACAATTAGGAAAGCAAAGTGAGTTTACTCAGAACCAAATGTGGACCTGAATGCAATTTACAATTCACACTTTTACAAGCTTGAGATCTCATCCATACACCAAAAACAAACAAACCACTGATGTGTTTGAAAGATACAACATGCTTTTGTAAAACGTGTGAGAAAAATCCAAACATTTGAAAATAGCTCACAAACATCCTTTAGTTAATGGGAGAAATAGGCATACTTTTCAAAAATGTGCGCTTACACCAGGAATTATATATTCTGACATCTGAATTTCACAGTTGTAACTGTCATTTCTCTCGGTGTGTACAGACAACCTGAGTGTTCAGAAACACACGAGCAGGGAGCAAGATCAAATCCAGTAGCCACGCCCCATGCATGCCAGTGCACGGACCACTACCGACTCCAGTCCTTTGAAGTGGGTCTGGTAGTGTAAACCAACTGCAGAAGAAGGTGTTTCAGAATGGTAATTATATGTTCTTTGCAGCCCACCCTAACCAACAGGCTGGTGGCCATGTACCAGCTTTCATTGTCAATCATTCTTCAAAACAACAGGCCCACTTAAAACTTGTTACAGTAATTTTCTTAAGGTTAGGAATGTGTATTGTTGCAAGCACCATCAGGAGAGGGGTTGCTTGTAAGTCTTTTTCTGCTGTGGTCCTATGGTCCCTCGGGAGGGGGGGGGCTAGAGAGCATCCCAGGGGACCACATGATTGTTAAGATCCTCCCTTCCAGGGTCAGAGACAGTGCTCCAACCTTGGAAGGGGGTGTCAGAGATCCAACCCTCCTTCCCCCACCCCCTCACAGCCAGCAAGGAAAGAACTGAACTGGCTGCCTTCCAAAGTCAGAAAAGTGACCTCAGAGGAGGTGAAGGGGGGCATTTTGATGGGCAGAGAGGGGAGGAGACCTGAGAGGCCAAGATGCAATATATCCTGACCTGGGAGGCAAAGATCGCCTGTGCCGCTCCTCTGGACTGCACTGGATAAGCGGACGCCTCTGAGTTTGGGGCATTCAGATCACCAAGGGTGCAATTGATAGGGCTTAGTTATGCTTAGAGTAGACCTATGGACATCAATGGAACTTAAGTTCATCGTTACCAATTTAGGTCCCATTGATTTCAATGGGTCAACTTGAAGCAGGACTAAGTCTCAATCCAAGCTCTTGTATTGTACAAAATTGATAGAAAATGCATCTAGAATCAGTTTCAAAATCTAATCCCAAAAATGAGCTATGAAGTATCTAGTGTGCCTTGCAAGCATATTAACAGGCACAACTATACTGCAGTAGCCCTACATTTGAAGCTTCCTGTGTATATTTCTGTAGTTTGTCCTCTCAAGTGAGGTGATCTATACCTCATGTTTGATTGCAGCTAGTTTCTATGGACAATTGGATGGAATCTATATTTAATTTCAAACTATTTTAAGGCAACACATTTTAAATGCTTCTGTGGGCATTTAAAGCATAGCATTGTGGGCTATGCCTCCCTTAAAAAAAAGGAAATAAGAAAGTAGATTAAAATGTTGCCAGAAATCTGGTCTGTGAAATAGCAGGACAGGGACACTAAACCTGTGCAATACAATCCTAAGCATGTGTACTCAGAAGTAAGCCCATTTGGTTCGATGGGACTTACTCCCAGCTAAGTATGTATAGGATTGCAGTGTTAGTCATAAACCTCTTCTCAACCACTCCCCAATCACAGCTCACAGTACACAGAAGAAAGTAGCTGACCTTAGACATCCTTCAGGCATGCCTAAGGGAGAAATGATGTAGTTGTGACACTGCCTTAGAAAAGCTTTTCCTTGGGGATTTGTGGCAATGCTTTTGTGCCCACATTACTTCAGTGCCAAGGGCTTCTTCTGCATCTGTTATTTACTTGAGCATTTTTTTACATAAGACCTTCTAGGTTATTTAAAAGCATGAGCACCTGTGCCTAAAATAAGAACAGGGAAAATGGTGGGGGTTGGGGAGAGAAGGAGAGAGAAAGAGAGAGAGTTTGTAGATTTATGGATGATATGGGCAGAAATAACTCTTTTTCTCTCTGGCTGCAAATTCTAAACAGCCCCTCACTCCGCCCCCCCCCCCCCGGAGTAAGCAGTATTGAATACAACAGGATTTACTTACAAGTACATAAGCATAGGATTGCTTCCTCTGTCTCTGTCTCTCTCAAAATACTAGAACCCATGATCATCCAATTAAACTGACTCATAGTTGATTCAGGACAGACAAACAGAAGTGCTTCTTCTACACAGTGCATAATTGATTTATTGAATTCACTGCCACAAGATGAAGGGGATCAGGTTTCGCTTAGATGAATTCAAAAGGGGATTAGACAAATACATGGAGGAGAGCTAATCAACTGACATTAGCTATGGGCCCTCCATATTCAGAAGCCACTGCACACTAGTAATAAGTTAACCAACACCGAGAAGGGTTGTTGACTTCATGTCCAGACTGTGGGCTTCCTTGAGGTATCTAATTGGCCACTTTGTGGCACAGGATGCTAGATTAGATGGGCCTTTCATGTGATGCAGCAGGGCTCTTCTCAGTACATGGCACAGGTCTCTTTAGTGATTGCACCCCCTTTGTTAGGTAAACTTTCCATATGCAGGGAGATTGGGTAGGGGTGGATCTTTCAGAACATACAGTAACTATGGGCTTATTTATTAACCTTAAAAATTGACATTCTGCCTTTCTTGCAGATGGCCACATGCAGGACCCTTTACAATGGCTGATTTAATGCATGCAAATTGCTATTTGGGAGTTGTGAATCAGGCTAAGATATGTCTTTCAATTCCTGGCAGAGATTTATGAAAAGAAATATGAGGCAGCCATAGCAAGAACAAACGTGAAAAGAACAGTCATGCTTTCCTACAAAATGAGTCAAGCCACCCTAGTTCACCCATCCTATTTCCCACTGTAATAAGCAGGGTTGGTTATTCTCCCAGTGAGTTCTTTATTACAGTGACAGTTTTCAAGCTTTCATGAGATGCTATCTTCAGGGAGATTAGTTACCCCCCCCCCTGCTGTGTCCACTTATTGATGGACTGTCCAAATTCTCAACAGATGAATAGTATAATTCAAATATTTCTTTAAAATGTGCCTTACCCTTTCAGTCTGACTTTATCTCCTTCACATGATACATTCTCACTGTGCACACATTACATTTTGCAGTATATGTAAGCCCTCAGTTGCTGTCACATTAACTAACAAATGCTATGCTCTCAGACCAGAGACCCCAAAATTGGAGGCTTCATCCTGCCCTAGACCCTCTGTTGGCAAGAGCCAACAGAGCAGGAGTTAGGGGGAGGTGGGACTTTCAGTATTTTTAGGAAGAAAAATCAATCCATCCCATTGCTGGCATTGGGAGAAAGAAAGAAAGAAAGAAAGAAAGAAAGAACCACTTAAACAGGCTCTAGAGCATGTCTAGATGTTTCCTGGGGAGCGAGGCATTGGCAGGGGCTAAGAGGCCATTTGGTACCTTGGATCCATGGCTTCTCCCTCCCTACCAACAAGAATGCTCTCAACTCCACCATTTCCCCACCCTCCATGAGTCTGGAGTTCTTCTGTAGTGGCTGGACAGAGCCAGGAGGGGGCTGTGACTATCTATGGTTTTGAACAGGCGTTTCTGAACAATTCCACAGCCCTTGGGATGTGTCCTATCCTATCATAGAACCATAGAATTGCTCTTTCAGAGCACAATCCTATACATTGGACTTGGTTTGCATGAACATTCTGACCCATGGTGGCTTATTTAAGCCAGCGTGCTTTGCAGTGTGGGCACCCATTCCATAACCCACTGCCTCCTTGTAGGTTGTCATGTTGTCCAAACCTGGTGAGGGTGGGTAGTTGACACGGTTAACAAGCCACCCAGAACTAGGGATGGACGAAAGGGACTTACCTGGTCCCACAGCTTTCTTCGCGGTGGGGGGGAGGCGCCTCGGTTCTCCCCCCGAAGTTCAGGCAAGGGGGGGGAGGTGCCCCGCCTCGCCCGGCCAAAATTCAGGCTGCGGGGGAGGTGCCCCATCCCTCGCCGCCGAAATTCAGGCCGGGGAGGAGCACCCCGTCTACCCAGCCGCGAAAAAAAAAGTAAAGTAAAAAAAAACAAAACCACACACCCGTGATAGGCTACGTGACGATTTACGTAGCCTATCATGGCTAGATTTCCAAAGTCAGCCATGATAGGCTATGTAAATCATCACGTAGCCTATCACGGGTGACTTTGAAAAAAAAAAAGCGCGTATGCAAATGGCGGCGCCCATGGGGCGCCGCCATTTGCGTTCCTTAGTTTGGCACGTCTAGTCTACGTAAAGATTTACGTAGACTTCGGCGAAAATAATGGAACATTATTTGCGTTGCCCTTATTTTCGCCGTAGTCTATGTAAATCTTTACGTAGACCATACGTGCCAAACTAAGGAATGCAAATGGCGGCGCCCCATGGGCGCCACCATTTGTGTACGCACTTTTTTTTTTCAAAGTCACCCGTGATAAGCTATGTGATGATTTACATAGCGTATCACAGCTGACTTTGGAAATCTAGCCGTGATAGGCTACGTAAATCGTTACGTAGCCTATCACGGGTGTATGTGGTTTTTTTTTACTTTCCTTTTTTATTTTGCAATGTGACGATTCGAAACGCTGCCGAAACGCCGCCGGGACCCGCCGCCAAGAGGGACATTCGCATGAGGTAAGTCCCATCCCGTGGGGGGGGCAGCGGAGAATTTCACCACCAATTTCGGGGGGCCGAATGCGTTGGCATTTGGCCTCCCGGAGATTTGTGGAGAAATTCTCTGCCATCCCTACCGAGAACCCCAAACAACACTGATCCGAGATTGGTTCACCCAGCACCCTGCCTGATAACAAAGGGATAACAAAGAGATCCTGTTTGTTCCTTTGCTCCCAGCAAGGGAATGCTCTTGAGCAATTCTGACTTTCGGGGAGCAACCAACAGGTCATCCTGACTGAAAGCCATTCCCTCTGTCTGTGTGTCTGCGCACGCTCACCATTAAAAAAACAACATGCACAGTATTTTCTGGGAGAACATTCTGAGCATGTGCAGATCTTGCACATGCTCAGAATGTTGTCCCTAGCCAGTAACTGAATCTCTGTAAAAAAGACAGAGAAAGCCAGCACACTTTCTGCCATGACTGTTGGTCTTTTGCTGGCTCTGGGGTGACTAGAGGAGATGGAGAAGGGAGGCAGGAAGTGGTAGACAGATTGATCCCCACCGCCCCAGCGGGCTGCTACTTCATGATCTAAAACAAATCTCCCAATTATTTATTTATTTGTTTGTTTTTATTTATTACATTTATATCTCACCATTTTTCCTCTTTAAGAAACCCAAGGCAGAGTTTGGGGTAGAGGCAGAGTACATAATCCTCCACCTCTCCATTTTATCCTCACAACAACAACCCTGTGAGGTAGGTTGGGCTGAGGGTCTGTGACTGGCCCAAAGTCACCCAGTGAGCTTCCATGGCCAAGTGGGAACTAGAACCCGGATCTCCTGGCTCCCAGTCCAACACTCTAGCCACTACACCACCACACTGGCAATTATACAGCATGTGAACCAGTCTCTGATAGACCGTAGCAGCTATTGGACCTAACAGTCACTACAAAAATCTGGAGACCTCTCACAGCTTTGCCACCACTTATCTATTCACCCTTCTCAGCAGCTCCTGGCTTTTTCAGTCAGTGGAAAGAATGGTCCAAAAGTTACAACCAAATGTAGTGATGACTGCTAACCAGGATGGCTACAAAAGGGGATTAGATGAATTCATAGATGATAAGGCTGTCACTGGCTACTAGTTATGATGTTTATATATTGCCTCCAATATTAGATGTATGCCAGTGCTGGGGAACATGAGTATGGGGGTGCTATTGTGCACATGTCTTCCTTATGGGCTTCCCATAGTCATGTGGGAACAGAATACTGAACTAGTTAGCCCTTTGGGCAGAATCCAGTGGGGAGCTCATGCCTCAGCCAATTCTCTTACACCCTGTCAATTCCATTGTGCAAGCTTGCACAATCGTGATTTTCCTGGGCAACCAGAAATGAGTGGAAACACTCATTTCTGGAAGGAGGCAGGTTGGTGGAGCTTGCATAAGGGATCTCTGCCAACCTGCTTCCTTCCAGAAATGAGCATTTCTGCTTGTTTTAGAGCTTCCCCTAGGAAGTGCTAAATCTCCCTTGCATGAGCATCAGGTCCCACTTGTGCAACAGAATCATCAGGATCCACCACTTGTGGAAGGGAATGGTAGGGCATAAAGGAATCAACAGGGATGTAAGCTCTTTATTGGATTCTGCCTTTTTGATCTGATCTATTCGGGTTGTATCTTCTCAGAAGTTGCAATGACTTCCATATTCCTTCTGTTCACTTCTGCTCTTGGTTCCACCAAGGAGGGTGAATAGGCTCTCCAGTTGTCTGTAGCAACTGTCAAAACTGAGACAAGCACCCAGAGGTTTGTGGCTATATGGGGACTGCTTCACAGAGTTTTATGTGAAGCTGGCCCCAATGTTCTTTTGGCACAAACAGTGTCATTTGTTCTCTACAGAGTATATTAACATAGTCTTTGTCTAAATGGCTTACACCAACAACATGTGATGAACAGGACTGGGATGAGAGAAGAGGTCAGGGACTGGGAAGAATAGCATCCAATTACTACTGAGAAAAATGTTGAAAGTATGTAGCTTGACATCCATCCGAAAATGGGCTTTGATCTTTGCCTTAGTAATATGGCCATACAATACTGCTGGGATTAAAAATGTACAATATTTGGGTGCAATCCTATGGATGTTTAGACTGAAAATTCCTACAATTCCCACCTTGTCTCCAGCCAGCCATGTGTAAACTTGAGCTGTGCACAAATGGCCTCGTGAAATTCTCCACCTTACTTGTGGGTAGATAAATCTGGGAGAAAATTTCACCATATTTCTCCGGCGGTGGGTGGGGATTCTCAACAGTTTCTCTCAGGTAGGGCTTCCCATTGGTAGGGCTTGTAGCACAGCTTCTGTCTGTCTGTCTGTCTGTCTGTCTGTCTGTCTTTCCTCCCTCAAGGTTTTGGGGGCCTTTGTGCTGCAACAGAATCAACTGTCTTGGCAAGCTGGCCCCCAGTTTGCAACCACCGCAATTAGGGATGTCAGAGAATTCTGCCACTGACTCCAGTGAGGCTGGATTCTAAAGAATTTGTGTGGCTGCCTTTGCGTGATAGGCTACGTAAATAATTACGTAGCCTATCATGGCAAAGAGCAGGGGCGCAAATGGCGTAGCGGCCACCATTTGCGTCCCTGCTTTAGCCGTGATAGGCTACGTAAATATCTACGTAGCCTATCACGGGCTACCGTAGGGACGCAAATGGTGTCCCCTACGCAGGATGCATTTGCGTCTGCACCAGCCCGGAAGTGGCCGGAGGCCCTGCTGTGGATTGGCCTGGCTGGCGTCTCCGCGGCATGGCCGCGGAGCAGAGCCAGCCGGGCAGGATTCCAGGGGGGAGGACCGGATCGCCTCCCCCCCCGTCGAGGATTCCAGGGGGAGGAATGGATCGCCTCCCCCCCCCCAGCGGATGCCCCAACTGGAACCAGGATTTGTACATCCCTAACCACAATACAGGTGGGGGAAGTCTTGTGTCTAGCTCCGGGGATGAGATGGAGCTAGTGCTCTGCCAAAATCTGTCCTCCAGTTTCCTGAATTCTTCTCCCCGATAAAAGAGGCTTCCATTGTTCTGCCTCATTCAGGATGCTTTATAATTTATTTTTGTGATGTTTTTGAGCTCATCTAATCCCAGGATGCTTGCATGTCCTGATCTGAAGAAGCCCTATGGGAGGAATTACCTCATGGTGCTGTAAACTGGGCTTCGATTGAAGTGTGGGAAGCTGAGGCAGCTACAGGCTGTGGGATAGATGATTGTACAAGAAAAACAGGACACTTGTGCTCACTTCTTGGCCACCTTATAAGTAAGGTAAGCCCAAGAAACCCAAACCTAACTCATGGGAATTTCCCCAAAATTTCTTCACCATTGAATTTCTTTTCGAAAACCATTTCTCTTCTATCGAATTGAATGACAATGGTAAAAAAAAGAAAAGAAAATGTGGGAGAATTTTTTGGCACAGCACTAGTCTAAACATCCCTTGGATTGCACTGTAAGCATTGTACCCTCAGCTATTCTTCAGCTAGCTTGTATCCAAGTGCTTCACCATATGCCTATGGGTTAAAGTTAGGGATGTACGAATCCCTTACCTGGTTCCGGTCGGGGCATCCACTGGGAGGGGAACGCGATCCATCCCTCCCCCCAGGAATCCTTCCTGGCTGGTTCTGCTCCACAGCAAAGCCGCGGAGCTGCCAGCTGGGGCCGACTGGATACGCCGTCCGCCATTTGCGTCCCTGCCTTAGGCCGTGATAGGCTACATAAATATTTATATAGCCAATCATGGCCATGGGCAGGGATGCAAATGGCAGCCGTTATGACAGCCATCATTTCATTCTGCAGGCTGGCTGCGGAAGGAGGACGACCTGACCTGGAGCATCTGCCACCAGGTAGGGTCTGTCCCAGGGGGATTTTGGAGGGTGGAGGTGGGGGGGGTAGTCCGTTCCGCCATGGACTCCAGGGGGGTGGATTCCAAAGAATCCGGCCTCACTGGAGTCAGTGGCAGATTTCTCCAACATCCCTAGTTAAAGTTCTGAGTTCCATCTGACCCAGCAGTAAACAGCTCACTGTCAGCACTCCAATGCTATTTGTTTTTCCAGTGTCAATTTTGAAGACTGTTCATTGTGTCCTACGAAGCAATCACATTTGGTAGGTTATAAATGATAGATTCACGGAGACATAATAAAAGGCAGAAATCTCTCCCTTGTTGTTGTTCAGTCGTTCAGTCGTGTCCGACTCTTCGTGACCCCATGGACCATAGCACGCCAGGCCTTCCGTCTTGGGTGGCCCCGCACGGCATAGCTTATGGCTTCACTGAGTTACGCAAGCCCCTTCGCCACAACAAGGCAGTGATCCATGAAGGGGAATCTCTCCCTACTTTTACTCAAAGAAGAAAAAAAGAAGAAACCTCCTCCTCACATATGCTGAGGTTTGGAAGGAGAGGAAACAAAGCTACCTTTATCAAGGGATGTACGAAGGTCACTTACCTTTTTGATGGGGTGATTCGCAGTGGGGGGGGGAGGCGCTCTGCACCTCCCCCTGAAATCCTAATCCGGCCAGCTCTGCTCCGCGGAGATTCCACGGAGCCACCGGCTGGGGCCACCCACAGCCAGACATCCAGCCGCTGGGCAGCCTGCAAGCAAAAAAAAAAAAAAACCCGCATACGCAAATGGTGGCAGCTACGGCGGCTGCCATTTGCGTTCCCTTTTTTTTTGCTGTTTTAGCCTACGTAAATAGTTATGTAAGCTATTACGGCGGGAAAAAAAAGGAACCCAAATAGCTCCCACTCCACTATTTGCGTTCCCCTTTTTTTCACCATAATAGGTTACATAAATATTTACATAGGCTAAAACAGTGAAAAAAAGGGAATGCAAATGGCGGCCGCCGTAGGAACCGCCATTTGCGTAAGCTGTTGTTTTTTTTTAGGCTTGCCATGATAGGCTACGTAAATACTTACGTAGGCTATCACGGCCTCCACAGGGAAGCAAAAGGCATCTCTGCGTTAGCCGTGATAGGCTACCTAAGTATTTACGTAGCCTATCACAGCTATGATGAATAAGCAAATGGCGGCCTCAGGGCGGCTGCCATTTGCAAGTCAGTGCGGATGGCAGCAGGTAAGTGCTCCATTTTCCGCACCTTTCATGGGTTGGGGGGGCAGGGGCTTCATTCCGCCACGGATTTCAGGGGGCTGAATGCACTGGCATTCGGCCTCACCAAGATCTGTGGCAGAATTCTCTGACATCCCTATCTTTATCTCAGTTACATTTTCAAATTAAGGCTTGGAGAAAGCAATCAAACTTTGAACTCCAGGCTTGCAGTCTTTGTGTGAAATGCTCATAACCGCACTCTTAAACCTGTCAAGGAGTTTGATTTTTAAGAAAAAATGAAACAGCACAATCAAAGGGTTTAGAAATGATAATCCTTCTATTCACAAGAATAATTATACTATATGGGGAAAAAATGGTTTGGGTCCTGTGGGTGGGGAAAAAAATAAAATAAACTGGCTTTACACTCCATTCAAAGTGTGGATTGTTTCAAATGATTTTGTTAGAGCACAGAGATTAAGGGGGCCAAGACACAGGCCTAGTATAATTATGATCCACATTTGTATCAATACTGCTTGTGGTTTTATTGCCATGGCAGCACATATTTACAGAGGGCTGCATTGATTTTGCATTTCCGTTGGAAAATCCCACAGTGCTGACTTGTAGGTTCCATATTCGCAATTTACACAGTTTGCTGCAGTTGGGCTGAGGCAATAGCATTCCACATTTAGTCAGTAATTCATGGGTTTTCACAAACGGCTAATAAAATCTGAAAGTACATAATTTATTGTTTTTCTCTCTCTCCTTGACATGTCCAGAAATAGGAGGGGAGGAGGTTACTGTATTTCTTCAGCATTTCCTTGAGGTTTTCTTTCAAAACGACAAAAGAATGAAAGAGAAACCCTGGATTCAATTAGGAATGGGCAAATCTATTTTTAGCTCTTGTCACTTTTGCATGTATTTACCTCTAAATCCATTCTGTCCTGTTTCTGCATTAGTCTGAGATAGATTCATTCATTCATTCATTCATTCATTCCTGCACAAAAATGCATTTCAAGATGTATTTCAAGATGTGTTATTAAATTATTTTCACTCAACAATGAAAAAAGTATGAACTGGAACTTTTTATCTCAAAAAGTTCCTATTCGGACTTCAAGTTGGAACCGATGTCGCTCTGGCAGCTTCCCACGGGTTCTCCCATGGGACCTTTCTCAAACAGATTTTTAAAAGGTTGAAAAACCTTTTCATTTCCCCCCTGGAATTAAAGGGGGGGCAAAGCAGAATCTGGACAACATCTTGGAGAAAAGTACCCCCCTGGAGATAGTGGGGGAGGCTGGATTTCAGGATTATCTCCCCAGAGCTTTACCAATGCAAAAAAGCTGTGATGAGACTCCTATTTCATAGGAGAAAACAGGGCTGATGTGTTCCATAATAACATATGCTTCAAGAAATATCAACAACTCCTGTGGGATGATTTAAGAAATATTAACAACATCTGAGAACATCTGAGGACCTGTAAGATTTGTTGGAGAGAAACATGAACTCACCTAGAAGAATAAAGGGGATGGCTTCACTGCCAACTCCCTAGGGGTGGACGAAAGTCCCTTACCTGTCGTCGAAGGACGTTCGCGGTGGGGGGGAGGCGCTTCGCTGCTGCCCCTGCGAAGTTCAGGCAGGGGGGGAGGCTTCCCGCCTCGCCCCGGCCGAAATTCAGGCCGGGGGGAGGCTTCCCGCCTCGCCCCGGCCGAAATTCAGGCTGGGAAGGAGGCTTCCCGCCTCACCCGGCCGCGAACGCGAACGTTTTTTTTTTTTTAAAAACGCCCCCTGATAGGCTACGTGACGATTCACGTAGCCTATCACGGCTAGATCTGCAAAGTCAGCCGTGATAGGCTACGTCAATCGTCACGTAGCCTATCACGGGTGACTTTAAAAAAAAAAAAAAGCGCGTACGCTAATGGCGGCCCCCATAGGGAGCCGCCATTCGCGTTCCTTATTTGGTCGCTGTAGTCTACGTAAATGTTTACGTAGACTAAGGCAAAAATAAGGGCAACGCAAATAGGTGCTCCGTCCCTCCCCCTGGAATCCTCGCTGAGGCCGGCTGGCTCTGCTCCGCGGCCAAGTTGCAGAGCTGCTGGCTGGCTCCGGCCACCAACAGCCAGACATCCAGCTGCTGGGCAGCCCTGCAGGGACGCAAATGGCAGCTGTCGTAGCTGCCATCATTTGTGTTCCTGCAGTGAGCCATGATAGGCTACGTAAATATTTACGTAGCCTATCACGGCAGGGGGAAAACCCCAGTGTACGCAAATGGCAGTAGCCGCCACCATTTGTGTAGGCTGGGTTTTTTTTTCCCCTTGCCATGATAGGCTACGTAAATATGGTGTTCACTATCATGGCAGGGGAAAAAAAAACCCAGCGTGCGCAAATGGTGGTAGCTGCCACCATTTGCGTATGCCATTTGCGTACGCTGGGGTTTCCTCCCCCGCCATGATAGGCTACGTAAATACTTACGTAGCCTATCACAGCCTCCGCAGGGACACAAATGGCATCCCTGCATTAGCCGTGATAGGCTATGTAAGTATTTACATAGCCTATCACGGCTGAAGAAGGAGGAAGCGAATGGCGGCCCCAGGATGGCCACCATTCGCACAGCAGCGTGGACAGGAGCAGGTAAGTGCTCCATTTCGTGTGCCTTTCATGGGGTGGGGGTGGCAGACACTTCATCCCATGACCCTTTCGTGGGTTGGAGGGGTGGGAGCTTCATTCTGCAATGGTTTTCAGGGGGCCGAATGCACTGGCATTTGGCCTCACCGAGATTCGTCATGGAATTCTCTGACATGCCTAATGAGAATTAATGAGCTAGAAGATTGAGTAGCAGCAAATGAAACTTCAACACAAATTTGTTTTAAAATACCTCTGATAGAATTTCTCAACTGGAGGCCTTCATGAGAAGATCCAATGTACGTATTATTGGGATTAAAAATCTGTCTAATGATGTAAAATTGCCTATTTTTGTGGATAAACTTTTGCATGAGATGCTCCCTATCCCATCTGATTATTTACTTGATATTGAGCAGGCATTTCTTGCACTAAATGTGAAAGGGACTGACTATACCATCATAGTCCAATTTGCAAAGGTCTCCACAAATAATTATATCCTGTGTTTGGCAAGAGAGGGTGGAAGCCTTTCCTGGAAACAAGATAAAGTTGTGTTATTTCCAGACTACATCAAAGAGGTGGTGAATAAAATAAGGCAATTTATCCAAGCAAAAAATATGGCAAAACAAATGAACTTACAATATTACTTAAAAGATCCTGCTATACTTTCTATCGTGTCTGAGGGTCAGATGAAGAAGTTTATATATCATGAAATGGTGGAAGCATGGTTGAACGTAAAAATGTGTGAGCTTCCTGTTACAACCCAATGAACTGGAATCTTTAAACAAGCTTTGTTAATTGTTTGTGTTTAGTCTACATGATCCAGGCTAGGTCAACAAATTTGGAGCAGTCAACAATGGCCGCAAGACTGGAAAAGATCAGTTTACATTCCAATTCCAAAGAAGGGCAACGCCAAAGAGTGTTCAAACTACCGCACAATTGCGCTCATTTCACATGCCAGCAAGGTGATGCTCAAAATCCTACAAGCTAGGCTTCAGCAGTATGTGAACCGAGAACTACCGGAAGTACATGCTGGGTTTCGAAGAGGCAGAGGAACTAGAGATCAAATCGCCAACATTCGCTGGATCATGGAGAAAGCAAGAGAATTCCAGAAAAATGTCTATTTCTGCTTCATTGACTATGCTAAAGCCTTTGATTGTGTGGATCACAACAAACTGTGGAAAATTCTTAAAGTGATGGGAGTACCAGATAGGGGTGCACGAAAGTCCCTTACCTGTCCTCGAAGCTTGTTCGCGGTGGGGGGGAGGCGCTTTGCTGCTCCCCCTGCGAAGTTCAGGCCGGGGGGGGAGGCTTCCCGCCTCGCCCGTCCGAAATTCAGGCCGGGGAGGAGGCGCCTCGCCTCGCCCGGCCGCGAACTAAAAAGTAAAAAAAGAAAACGCCCCCGTGATAGGCTACGTGACGATTAACGTAGCCTATCACGGCTAGATCTGCAAAGTCAGCCGTGATAGGCTACGTAAATCGTCACGTAGCCTATCACAGGTGACTTTAAAAAAAAAAAGCGCGTACGCAAATGGCAGCCCCCTTAGGGAGCCGCCATTCGTGTTCCTTATTTGGTCGCTGTAGTCTACGTAAATCTTTACGTAGACTACGTCGAAAATAAGGGCAACGCAAATAGCGTTGCCCTTATTTTCGACGTAGTCTACGTAAAGATTTACGTAGACTACAGCGACCAAATAAGGAACGGGGATGGTGGCTCCCTATGGGGGCCGCCATTAGCCGTACGCGCTTTTTTTTTTTTTAAGTCACCCGTGATAGGCTACGTGACGATTTACGTAGCCTATCACGGCTGACTTTGCAAATCTAGCTGTGATAGGCTACGTTAATCATCACGTAGCCTATCACGGGGGCGGTTTTTTTTCTTTTCTTTTCTTGGAATGGCGGCGGTGGCAGCCGGTCGAAAGACCAGCTGCCACTCCCGCCATGGACGAACACCCGCCGAACCGCCGGCCGGACCCGCCTCTGGGAGGGACATTCGCCAAAGGTAAGTCCCGTCCCAGGGGGGTGCGGGGGGGTGCGGAGAATTTCTCCCTGAAACTTGTTCGGGGGGCCAAACACGTTGGCGCTCGGCCCCCCGAAGTTTCGGGGAGAAATTCTCCGCCAACCCTAGTACCAGACCACATTACCTGTCTCCTGAGAAACCTGTACGAGGGTCAGGAAGCAACAGTAAGTACCAGACGTGGAACAACTGAGTGGTTCAAAATTGGGAAAGGAGTACGACAAGGCTGCATATTGTCACCCTGCTTATGTAACTTATATGCAGAGTACATCATGAGAAATGCTGGGTTGGATGAATCAGAGGTCGGAATTAAGATTGCTGGGAGAATTATCAACAATCTCCGATATGCAGATGATACCACCCTAATGGCAGAAAGCGAAGAGGATCTCAAGAGCCTCTTGTTGAGGGTGAAAGAGGAGACTGAAAAAGCTGGTTTGAAACTCAACATTAAAAACACGAAGATCATGGCATCTGGCCCCATCACTCCCTAGCATATAGAAGGGGAAGAAATGGAAGCAGTGACAGGTTTTCCTTTCTTGGGCTCCAAGATCACCGCAGACAGTGACTGTAGCTATGAAATTAAAAGACACTTGCTCCTTGGGAGGAAAGCTATGGCAAACCTAGACAGCATAGTAAGAAGCAGAGACATCACCTTGCCGACAAAGGTCCGTCTAATCAAAGCTACGGTTTTCCCAGTAGTAACGTATGTCTGTGAGAGCTGGACTATAAGGAAGGCTGAGCGCCGAAGAATTGATGCTTTCGAACTGTGGTGCTGGAGAAGACTCTTACGAGTCCCCTGGACTGCAAGGAGGTCAAATCAATCAATCCTAAAGGAAATCAACCCCGACTGCTCATTGGAAGGACAGATACTGAAGCTGGAGCTCAAATATTTTGGCCACCTAATGCAAAGAGAAAACTCTCTGGAAAAGACCCTGATGCTGGGAAAGACTGAAGGCAAAAGGAGAAGAGGACGGCAGAGGATGAGATGGCTAGATAGCATCACCGATGCAATGAATATGAACTTGAGCACACTCCGGGAGAGAGCGCAGAACAGGAAGGCCTGGCGTGCTATGGTCCATGGGGTCACAAAGAGTCGGAGACGACTAAACGACTGAACAACAACAACAATGTGTACTTATATATCTAGTATAAAATTTAAAATATATTACTGACTGTTGAAGTTTTATTTTAAGTTTTAATGTTATATAACACTATATTCCTTTTTTAATAATAATAATAATAATAATAATAATAATAATAATAATAGTAAATAAGCATCTAGGCTTCTAGGAATGAACTGCAGACCTGTTTCTTGGATATAAGATTGATGATATGATATTGAAATGTAAGGTTGTTTATTAAACTGTAAGGTTGTTAAGGTTATAGATATAGTTGGTAAAATAGAATGGCATCAGAGGCTGGGGGGTATTGGAGTTTAAATTTAATTCTTTAAGGTGGAGGGAGAAGGAGGGGGAAGGGGAAAGAATCTTCCTTTTTCTTCACCTTTTTTCCTCCTCCCTTTGCCTTTTTCCCTCTTTCTTTCTTTCTTTCTTTCTTTCTTTCTTTTTCCTTCTCTTTTTGTTATTATGGTGTCCTCATCAGAATATTGTATTGTTGGGAAATTCAAGCATTGATCAGGTTGTTGGTATGTTTGTTATTGTATATTTCATTTATAAAGATAAAATAAATAAAAATATATTTTTTAAAAAAGTTCCAATTCATACATTCATCCAAGAGGCATGGATCAGGTGAGTTCATATTCAAATTCACAAAGATCAAATTCCTCAAGCACCAAGATTTAATCCAGGGCTCTTTCTTGACCTTCAGCTTACGCAACCTGGAACCAGGGTCACAGCATTGGAAACATTCTTCTTGTACTTTTGTGTTCCAATGACAATTCTGCATGACAGTTCACCTCAGGTTTGTAAACCTGGGGTAACAATCTTGATTTTTTTCTAATAGTACTGAGTTTAGACAAAGCATCACTTCACACAATGTTGACAGCATATGCTAAGATTTTTAATGGCTCCTCAGATTTTTATACAACTGGTTTTATATTATATTATTATATTGTATTTTAAGGGTTTTAATAATTGTAAACTGCCCAGTGAACTTTGGCTAATGGGTGGTATAGAAATTGAATGAATGAATGAATGAATGTGAATGAATTTTGCATTGGATCATATTATGGGAGTTAAATCTAGAAATGTCACCAACACATTAAAAAATGTGTCACTTTGAAATGTCATGGGATTAAATTTTAACAGCAAAAGGATAAAGCATTTTTGGAGTACATATTGGGGTGGGAAAGGAATTTTGCCTCTGGTAATGGTGAATTGCTGCCAATTAACAGCTGATAGATTAAAAGAATGCCATATTCTATTTCCCATTTTCCACCATTATCATAACTATTAGTCTGGGAAATGGCATTGCTACTACCACTTTCTGACAAAATGTCACAGGCAGGTTCGCCTCTGTAACTATTTATTTCTATTGAGGGTTCTTAAATTTTCTTTTATTTATTGCATTGAAACAACTGTGATTAAGGGGTCCTGATCTACTGTAGGAGAAAGAAATAAAGGTACTTGTTCAAAGGAACATTCTACTGAAGGAGGAAAAAGAAAGTCCATACACGAATGTCACCCACTCTATGGTTTGTCTCCAGACTTAATCATATTTAGAGTAAAACCTCCATGAAATCACTATGGAATATACCAAGGACACTTCCAGTTCCTATGAAGTGCATCAAGGCCTCCTGCTGCTAGGCAATACCACTGAATTTGACTTCAGTTGATTATATTCCTAGCTTTCTATCTAATTTTATCTTTATCTCCAGCTTTACTAACATAATGGTGTGTGAGCACATCTGTTTTAGTCAAGAACATGTGTCCCATCTACAGATAGATATTGGCCCTATTTGAGATTTCCAGAGTGAGTGGAGGGAGGAGCAGGAAAAGTACATAAAGTTTCAGGGCCATCTCCTTCATGTTTAGTTCAATGTCTGCATGGAGTCAATGTATATGCAAATGTATATTAGGGATGTACGAATTGTGTATCTTCCGTGCCGCTTGACTTCCGCAGCTTGCGGCCAGTGCTCCGTACCATCATTCGCAAGCCCTCGGAATTCTCATCTTTTTTTTCTGCTCCGAAAATTACGAAGATAAATCTGTACCGACAGCCGTAATTCTGCATAACTTCAGTAAGAAAGGCTATTTTTCGTAGATATTTACGTATTTTTTCCCCTGCCCTGAGACATGCAGTAATTACTTTCAGCCAAAACTAGGGATGTACGAAAGTCACTTACCTTTTCGAAGGTTGACATTCGTGGTAGGGGGGAGGCGCTCCGTCCCTCCCCCCTGAAATTCTGGCTGGCCGGCTCCGCTCCACAGGGATTCTGCGGAGCCGCCGGCCGGCTCCACCAGTGGCTGGACATCCGGCCGCTGGCTAGCAGGGACCCTGCAGTCAGCCGTGATAGTCTACGTAAATGTTTATGTAGCCTATCACGGCTGATTTAAAAGGAAAAAAAAAACACGCGTATGCAAATGGCGGCGCCCATGGGCGCCACCATTTGCGTTCCTTATTTTGGCACGTCTTAGTCTACGTAAACATTTACATAGACTAAGACAGCGAAAATAAGGGGAACGCAAATAGCGTAGCGTCTACGTGCGTTGTTTTTTTTTTCTTTTAAATCAGCCGTGATACGCTACGTAAACATTTACATAGCCTATCACGGTGTTTTTTAAAAATCTAGCTGTGATAGGCTACGTAAATCTTTATGTAGCCTATCACTTTTTTGTTTTTTTTTTACTGGAAATGGCGGCGGCAGCAGCCGGTCGGAAGACCGGCTGCCGCTGAACTGCCGCCGAACCGCCGCCGAACCGCCTCCGAATTGCCACCGAACCGCCGCCGGAGCCGCCGCCTCCAGGAAGATCCTCCCAAGATAAGTCCCATCCCGGGGGGGGGGTAGACCATTCCGCCAACAATTTCGGGGGGCCAAATGCACTGGCATTCAGCCTCCCCGAGATCTGAGCCGGAATTCTCTGACATCCCTAGCCAAAACACTTCATCTTCCTCAGAGCTTCCCAAAACAAGGCTGCCCGAGGTGTGCCTGAGTGATACACTCTTGGTTTAAAGCAATGCTGTTTGAAAGAAAGAAAGAAAGAAAGAAAGAAAGAAAGAAAGAAAGAACCTTTGAAAATGACCATGCCGGTCTGGAGCCCTGCATGAGTATTATTCCCCCTGCTAGGCTTTCTATTTCCACATCCAGCCTTGTTGGTGACATGGTGAGGCTAAAATGGAGAGGAGAACCAACTCTTTGCATGTCTACTCAGAAGTAAGTCTTACTGAGTTCAATGCAACGTACTCCTACACATGTAAGCACCCCACTTGCCCCCAGCTCAGCTTTGTATTTCCACATCCAGCCCATTAGCAAACCTCCTGTTAGTTATCTCACTGGGTGACTTTGGGCTGGACTCTAACCACGAGATCATACTTCTGTTATGAAACTCATGAAGAAAAAGAGACAGTATAATGGAAAGTTCTTTCTGAAGCAGTCACACTTCACTTGTACAAATGCAGCATGAAGGGAAAGATCAGCAACCTTCTCTTTGTTTGAATGAAATGCACACTCTGCACATGCTCAGGGAATGGACAAAATGAGGAATAAACATACCAGGGAATATGAAGAACTATATTCTTCTATTGTGTGCTTGTGTGTGTGTGTGGAATCTCCCTCCATCCAGCTGTTCCCTGGAAAACACCCCCCCCCCCGCATTCACCCAAGGGTCTTCTGAGATAACTAACAGGAGGTTTGCTAATGAGCTGGATGTGGAAATACAAAGCTGACCTGGGGGCAAGTGGGGTGCTGACATGTGTAGGAGTAAGTTGCACTGAACTCAGTAAGACTTACTTCTGAGTAGACATGCACAGAGTTGGTTCTTCTCTCTCTCTGTGGTTCTTCTCTCTCAGGAAATCAATGACTACCCCACAGGATTCCTGGTTTGATCCCCATGATACAACAGGCAACTACAGAGAGAAATTTAATAGGCTGTTTTGAAATTGAAACAAAGGTATGCAAGTATGATATGGCTAACAAAGTATGCTCACAGTAGATTGCCTGAGATATAACTAGGTTACTTGTATCAAACCAATTGTCAGAATTCAATGCAGCCTAAGGTGCAGAGTAAATGGCTTCTCTTGAATGCATCCATTACATCCCAATCCATAGTGGACCTGCCATATAATGTCTCAGCTAGTGGTTAATAATGAGATGTTATGCATTCATGCTTGAAATTGTGGGTCACTTCTGATTAAGTATCTTACACAGAAAATAAGGAATGGCATTCTCATTCCAAGTTCTCAATGTATTACTCAAGAGCTTAACAGCTAAACTTATTAGAAGTAATGTATGTAAAACTAAGCAAAAGGGGCAAGCAAAACCAATGTTGAGTTCTGACTCAATCCTTAATTTAAAATCCAGAAACAAATATCCCTGTTCTGGGGACAAAATGAGGTAACTTGAGGTAAGAGGATCTCTAATTGCAAACTTGGTGTTTCTGGATGGAGAGGAAAGGAGCCCAAATGTGGCCACAGAGGGTGTGGGGGGGGAAGCAGAAGAGGTAACATGCTCAGGGAATACTTGAAGTACTGTCTGTCTGTCTATCATCTGTCTGTCTGTCTGTCTGTCTATCTGTCTATCTGTCTATTCATTAGCAATCAACCTCCAGCCCCAGAAAAACCCATCTGATGAAGACTGAACATGCCCAGTGGACATCAGGTACCATGTATCAGTTGGAAAGTGGGAAGGGGGATGGAGGAGGGGATTGGCTTGCTAGAGGCTTATAATGTCATAGAGTGGCAGGTCCCACTTGTATACAAACCTGAAGGAGCATCTCCTCCCATATGTATCTACTCAGACCCTAAAGTCATTGTCTGAGGCCCTCCTTCAGGTGCCCTTGCCAAATGGGGCAAGGCAGGAGGCTACATGAAAAACTGCCTTTTTAGTAGTGGCACTTCATCTGTGGAATGCCTCCCCCAGAGAAAATCATTTGGCATGCATTCTAGTCTTTTCAGCAGCAGGTAAAGACCTTTTCACTCTTCTAGGCACCTTAAAAATGGGTTTTCATGTTTTTAGATCTTTGCACTCTTATTTTGCTGCCGGCTTGTTATTTCGCAATATTTATTTATTTATTTATTTATTTAATTGCCCATCTGGCTGGTCACCCAGCTAATAATTTGCTAATGAGCACACATGTTATTGCAGGGCAATTTAAACATTGCAGTACATAACTTTTTTCTTAGTATTTCTAATTACTCTAGATTTGCCCAGTCCATCTTAGCTGAGCACAGTCATTTAAATCTTTTAAGTAATTTTCCTTTAGCAGGCTTGTTCCTTTCCTTCATGACAGCATCTTTCAATTGCTTGGAATTATCAGTGATGTCTGAAGCATTTTGAGTAAATATGAAGTGATTTCAATTAACTTTCTCACAGTTTACCATAAAAGCACCCTTGCAGCATAACTATGTGCTGCTTCTCTGAAAACTAAGTCCCACTGCTTTGTTCAATAAGATTTACTACCAAGTAAGTGTGCATACAATTGCTGTCTTATTCAGTTTTCCCTAACTGGACTGCACAATGTCTTGAAATGAAACCATTGACAGTTATTAAAAACTGTAGAGTGGGAAGGAAATAAAAGAATCAAGGATCCTCAGTTCATAGTTCTCCTGTGATGTTCAAGTGAATGTTGAGCAAAGAGAATTCTTTACCTTTTGGCACAGTGTTTGAAAGAGATGCAGGATTCATGAAATGCAGGTCCATTTTGCAGAAGGCTTATGCCACTTAGGAGTAGGGATGGTGTGGATGCCTGACTAGGTGTGGGAGTTTGTTGCCCCCCCCAGACTGTGCCCCCTGAGCCCCTGGCCTCACTCGCCCCTGCTCACGCCATCCCAGTTGCTCCCCGAACTCACCCAGACCCATCCGTGAATGCCCGCCATTTTGCACAATTTATTATATATGCACACAATTGGGATGGGAAAGCTGGATCTACGCAATATTAGAGGCATCATGCAAAATGGCAGGCGGTCTTGAATGGGACCCAGGGTGAATGTGAATGGCTCACAAAGTTCATGGGGGCTTGAGCACAGATCCGGGGCTGCTCAAGAGGGGACAGTACTTCAGCAGGCGCCCGCCGATATCAGGCAGAGGTGGGTTTGCACATCCTGACTTAGGAGATCATTCTGCACAATACAGTAGGGATGGGAAACCCTGTTAGCTTCACTTTCTCCCACTTAAAAAAACAAACAAAAACAAATCAAAAACAAAAACCCTCAAGTTGCTTCTGTCCTAAATATGAAGACATTTGCAACTTTCAATTCTATAAAAATAAATTCAAACAAAATTCTCCCCCATCTGCACCAGTGAAATTCAATAGGTAGAGCTATTTCCAGCATAGAGAAGGCTCCATTGTACCTGCCTGGCAAATGTGAGAAGCCTGTCAGAAAACTGAGCTGGCAACTGTAATTCAGCACTAACATGGCTGAATGGAGAGATTCAAACCCAGACTTTTAAGAGCTATGTGCTCAAAGGTCTGGGCTAGGATGGATGAATCTCAGAATCTGGCTATTTTGGTTTCTGCCACATTTGAGTTTTTTGAAGCTGAAGGTTGTTTTCCATCCAACCCATCAGCTGTTAATTTTTTTTTATGGAAATGATCTTACTCCCAGGCTACGTGCCAGGGACCATCATCTACTTAGTCTGGCTGGTACAGAAATTCCACTTTTATTATATGCAGATGACTCTGTCCTGTTTCCACAAATGCATATGGACCTTAAAAGACTCTTCTCAGGAGACTGTAAATAGGGATGGCACTGGCACCCAACTGGGTCAGGGAATCAGGTAGACCCCCATCCTGTTGCCCCGAGATGCACCCACCATGCCTCCTGCCCTGCCCAACCCCTCCCTCCACTTGCTAAGCTGCCTGCATTCACCCCAGGCCCATTGTGAAATCTCTGCACCCACCATTTTGTGGAAATGCCTGCACCCTTGTGTATATCAGCCATTCGCAGCACCATTTTGTGGGAAAACAAATGTACACATATCTGTACCTGCCTTTTCTCCCTTCCCCCCAGTGGAGGGCACAGAGATTTCTGGATGGGCCCATGGTGAGTGTGGGCAGCTCAGTGAGCAGTGGGGTTGTGTGTAGGTCCAGGGGTGCATGAGTGGGTTCAGGGGCTTGGCAGACGCTCAAAGATCACAAATGGGGGGGGCACCCATCCCTTCCTAACTGTAAAGAGAAAGACTGACAATTCACTGCAAAAAAAACCCAAGTAATGATCTTCTCAAATAAATGGGGGGAAAAATAGAGAGATTTTGGAACTGGGAATCTGCAAAAAAGAAATTGATATAGTATATCATTTTAAGTACCTGGGAGTAATTTTTCAATCAACACTATCTTGGTCAGGTCAAGCGTGTGACCTTGAGTGCTTCAAATATGATTGTGGTGTTATTGCATTTTTTTAATTTATTTTTTGACAAAAGCAGGCCAGTACCCACAGTACTGAAAGTTTATAAGGGTAAAGCAGTAAAGCAGTTACCAAAATGCGGTATGGGGTTTAATGATGGATTCTAGGGATACATATCTCTCTCTCTGGGGAGAATACAAACTGAGTATGTGTTCAAAATTGTGTGTCTAATGCAGCTTTACACCTGGAACTGGGAATCTGCTCCCTAGAACCAATTGATTCGCCCTCTGCAATGGGCTTTTGGATATACTTATATTTATCACTGATAGACCTGAGCTATTATTCATCATTTGTCTTGACTGATAATTATACTGGGTCATTGTTAAGATCTGTTAATAATAAAGTAACATCTATTGGATACTTCTTGCTGTACCTTTTACCATTTGAGTTGGTAAAATGTTTGGATGCATTGAACAGAAGCCATTGAATATGAACCTGCAAAACCTTCAGATGATAGCAAAGAGGGTCTGTTCAACTGCACATCTTGGCTTACATCCAGGCAGCACGCACCAACCTGCCAACTAACTCACCTCTTAAAGTATCTCCAGATAAACGAGAATATTTACCCTGGCTAGACTAAGGGTGGAATCCTATCTAGATAGGCGGCCATCTCCGAACTCGGAGGTGACCCCCTATCCAAAGCAAGGCAGGAGAAGCACAGGGGTTCATTCCCTCCACACCTCTCCTGCCCTGCTTTTTCTGCTAGACAGCTGATTGCAGTTGTCAAACCATGGGGGGGGGGAGAGTGCGAGAGGAGGCTGCTGTAAAACACATAGGATGTGTCGTACACGCAGTTCCAGTCTCCCTACCGCGGCATGCCCCATCCATGCCCCTTTTCAGCCTCTCCACACTCCTCTTCTGAGTGCGGAGGATGGGGCTTCATCACACTGTCTCCGAGGCAGTGCGGAAGTGGGGGAAGGTTGGTTTTCTGGGAACCGACCTCGGAGCACAGGCTCCAAGGTCGGTTCCCAGAAAACAGCATATCCTATGGCCATCTAGCCACTGTCTAGTGGCATAGGATTGCTCCCTCCATGTCTTACCATCAGCAATGATGGAAGGCTATTTTGGGGTCTTCCTTGACATCTGAGTTTTGTCCTTGTGAAAGTGGTCTAGCTGAACCATGTTTTACTATACTATATATTCTTAGGAGTGCACGAAAGTCACTTACCTGGTCTCACAGCTTGTTTCGCGGTGGGGGGGAGGTGCTTTGCTGCTCCCCCCGAAGTTAAGGCCGGGGGGGGGAAGGCTTCCCTCCTCGCCCAGCTGAAATTCAGGCCGGGGGGGAGGCTTCCTGCCTTGCCCGGCCGAAATTCAGGCCGGGGAGGAGGCGCCTTGCCTCGCCCGGCCACGAAATAAAAAGTTAAAAAAAAACGCCCCCGTGATAGGCTAGGTGATGATTTACGTAGCCTATCATGGCTAGATCTGCAAAGTCAGCCATGATAGGCTACGTTAATCGTCACGTAGCCTATCACGGGTGACTTAAAAAAAAAAAAAAAGCGCGTACGGCTAATGGCGGCCCTCATAGGGAGCCGTCATTCGCGTTCCTTATTTGGTCGATGTAGTCTACGTAAAGATTATGTAGACTACAGCAAAAATAAGGGCAACGCTATTTGCGTTGACCTTATTTTCGCCGTAGTCTACGTAAAGCTGCAATCCAGAGATCAATTTGAGTTCAAATCAGACTTTTGGGAATGTTCATATGAACCATTATTTCATGGAGAACTGGAGGAACAGAAGATATCTCTCTGCAGCTGCAATCCTTATACTCACCTGGGAGTAAGTCCCATTGAACTCAATGGAAGTTATGACTCTGTAGGTGAATACAGAATTGCACTGTTGGGCACCGCCCCCAAACAAATCCATTAGATGAGTGAGTTGTGTCTCCAAATCAGACTGAAGCACAAGTAGGGATGTATGAAACTCACTTACCTTTTCGCGGATTGATTCGCGGTGGGGGGAAGAACTCCATCTCTCCCCCCAGAATCCTCGACGGAGGGGGAGGTGATCCGGTCCTCCCCCCTGGAATCCTGCCCGGCCAGCTCCGCTCCACAGCGGCTCTGCAGAGCAGATGGGCAGGCCCATCCGCAGCCAGATTTCCAGCCGCGGACGTGCTGGTGTGGACGCAAATGGAGGCCGCCATAGCGGCTGCCATTTGCATCCAGCCAGGCTTCCATGATAGGATATGTAAGCATTTATGTAGCCTATCATGGCTACCCCCCAAAAAAACCCCAGCATACGCAAATGGTGGCAGCTACGGCGGCCGCCATTTGCGTTCCCTATTTTTTGCCGTTCTAGTCTACGTAAATAGACATAAATACTATGCTATTTGCATTCCCCTTTTTTTCGCCATAATTGCCTACGTAAATATTTACGTAGGCTAGAAAGGCGGAATATAGGGAACGCAAATGGCGGCCGCCGTAGCCGCCGCCATTTGCGTACGATGTTTTTCTTTGGGGGGGTTAGCCGTGATAGGCTACGCAAATAGTTACATAGCCTATCACAGCTGCGGGAACGGCAGTGGCGGCTGCAGCAGCCTGGCCACGGCCGGCCAGGAGACCAGCCGCCTCTGGCACCACCACCACCACCGCATCCGCCGCATCCGCCCCAGGTAAGTTCCGTCCCTGGGGGATTGCACGGGGGGGGCAGGAGGCCATTCAGCCACGAATTCCGGGGGGGTGGATTCAAAGAATGGAATCCATGGTGGAATTCTCTGCCATCCCTAAGCACAAGCCAAATTCTCAAAGGAAAAAAATTATCTGAATCTGGCAAATTTGAAGCTGTAGCAAGAACAATTTTATAAATCACGGATTAACCAGGCACCATCATCAAGTTGTGATGATTCCAGAGAGGTCAGCAAAATGCTGATGGCTTACACTTTTCTCCATCACTTCCCATCTGTCTGTTTGGCTAGTTGCCACTTCCCTCACTGAGGTCACATGCTTCGCTATGCATATTAGAATTCAGGACTAGTAGGAAGACGAAAAAACTGCTGATGCGTGGCTTTTGCCTTTAGAGCTCAGGACCTTGTTCTGGTCTGGGCGGGGGGAACTGCTCTCCCTCCTCTTTCCTTGCTCTCCACCCCGCTTCACTTACGCGTCTTGTCTTTTAGTTTGTAAGCCTGATGTCAGGGCCTCTCTCTTGCTCTCTTTTTATTGAGGTTAGCCACTTTGGGAGAAAATGCTTGTCTGTAAAGCAAGATAGAAATGCAGTAAATACATAAGCAAACAAACAAACACAGTTGTTGCTGTAGCCACTTGTTGTTCAGTCATTCAGTCATGTCCGACTCTTCGTGACCCCATGGACCATAGCATGCCAGGCCTTCCTGTCCTGCGATCTCTCCTGGAGCGTGCTCAAGTCCATATTCATTGCATCAGTGATGCTATCTAGCCATCTCATCCTCTGCCATCCCCTTCTCCTTTTGCCTTCAGTCTTTCCCAGCATCAGGGTCTTTTCCAGAGAGTTTTCTCTTCGCCTTAGGTGGCCAAAATATTTGAGCTTCAGCTTCAGTATCTGTCCTTCCAATGAGCACTCAGGGCTGATTTCCTTTAGAATTTACTGATTTGACCTCCTTGCAGTCCAGGGGACTCATAAGAGTCTTCTCCAGCACCAAACAAACAAATAAACCCCAATAACCCTAGGGGGGAAAGATGTTGTGCAGTGCTACTGCCACTGTTCATGGTGAGTCAAACCATAAGAATGTGTTGGAAAATTTCTCCTCCCACTGGAGAAATTCAGGGGAAAAGCCTCCCCCCCCACACACACCATTGCCTGTCCACAGATAGGGTGGAGAATTTTGAACGACCATTTACACAGAACTCTAGGCAAAACAAAAACAAAACAAAGCAAACAGTGACATAACATGGTACAGATTTTAATTATTTATTTATTTCATCACATTTTTATCCCACCATTTAGCCTAAAAGATTCCCAAGGCAATTTACAAAGCTATTTCTTAAGACAGTCCCTGCCCACAGACTTATAATCTAAAAATGGCTATTTATGCAAATTCTTAGACACTCCCAAATCTGCAAACTGGCCTGACTCGATTCAGATCGAATCAGGCCAGCTTGCAGGAAAGGAAGCTGAAGTCCAGGGGGCCAATCTGATGAAAGCTCAGTGAGCTTCACCCCACTGGATGGATTCCTCCAACATCCCTGGTCTGGAGCAGGGTTTCCAGGACTCTGGAGTGTCTGGAAACTAAGTCCTCTGAGGAACAGTTCAAAGAGCAGGATTAGGGATAAAAGTTTTGTTCAAAGCTCTGAACACATTCATGAGTTTGTGTCCATGGAAAATGTTTGCAAATTTCAGGACATACGCTCACATTTGATTTGTGCAACTTTCCCAGTTCACTTTTGTGCAACTTTCCCCAGTAGACTGAATCAGCCTTGCTTTAATCTATGGAAGAAATCGGCACAAATTTGGGGAAATTTGCACAAGTTTCATATTCAATCACTGCTCAATTTGTGCAATTTCCCCAAATTTTTCCATTCTTGCAGAGCGAGTAGTAATTGCGAAGGTGAACAGAAACTGGGCCCATTTTAACCACTGAAATGAAATTTGGAGAACCCTAGTGATCTTGAATATTGCTCATTCATCCATCCCTAAGCTGGTTATGTTTAGCCCGGAGAAGGGAAGGTTAAGGGGAGACATGATAGAAGTCTTCAAATAGATGAAGTACATTCATGCAGAAGAGGGAGCAGAACTGTGCTCTGCTGCTCCAGAGGGCAGGACTACAATTAATGGGTGAAAACATCAGGGAAGCAGATTTCAACTAAAAAATTAGGAGAACTCAGGGATGTCCATCACACAGAAATCTGGTCCTTTGGGTAGGGATGTACGAAAGTCACTTACCTAGTCTCGCAGCTTGCTTCGCGGTGGGGGGGAGGCGCTTCGCTTCTCCCCCTGAAGCTCAGGATGGGGGGGGAGGCTTCCCGCCTCGCCCGGCTGAAATTCAGGCCGGGGAGAAGTGCTCCGTCTCCCTGGCCATGAACTTCAACAGAAAAGTAAAAAAACAACAACAACACACGCCCCGTGATAGGCTACGTGACGATTTACGTAGCCTATCACGGCTAGATCTGCAAAGTGAGCCGTGATAGGCTACGTTAATCGTCATGTAGCCTATCACGGGTGACTTAAAAAAAAAAAAAGCACGTATGCAAATGGCGGCCCCCATAGGGAGCCGCCATTCGCGTTCCTTATTTGGTCGCTGTAGTCTACGTAAATCTTTACGTAGACTACGGTGAAAATAAGGGCAACGCAAATAGCATTGCCCTTATTTTCTCCGTAGTCTACGTAATCTTTACGTAGACTACAGCGACCAAATAAGGAACGCGAATGGCGGCTCCCTATGGGGGCCACCATTAGCCGTACGTGCTTTTTTCTTTTTTTTTTTAAGTCACCCGTGATAGGCTACGTGACGATTACGTAGCCTATCACGGCTGACTTTGCAAATCTAGCTGTGATAGGCTATGTTAATCATCACGTAGCCTATCACGGGGGCATTTTTTTTTTTTTTACTTTCCTTGGAATGGCGTCGGCGGCAGCCAGTCAAAAGACCAGCTGCTGCCCCCGCCCCTGTCGAAGCCCTGCCGAACCGCCGCTGCGACCCACCACCGGGAGCGACATTCGGGAAAGGTAAGTTCCATCCCGGGGGGGGTGCGGAGAATTTCTCCCCGAAACTACTTCGGGGGGCCGAATACGTTGGCACTCGCCCCCCCGAAGTTTCGGCGAGAAATTCTCTGACACCCCTACCTTTGGGGGGCTTGCCAGATTTCTGAAGCACCCCCAATTTGGGTTGCATTTGTGAGCTGAGCAGTAGGTTTCTTCCTCAAATCTGGGAACTTTTTTTTTTTCATTCTTAACAAATTTGTATAAAACACAATCTGCACAAATTGCAGCTGCAATTTGCACAACTTACATACACTGCAGCCATAATTTGCACAAATTATGGCTGCAATTTATGTAATTCATGCAATTGCTTTTTCTGCCAAAAATCAAAACAAAAAACAAGCGCCTACACAAAACCAAGAAACCCTGGAAATTGCAAAGTGGCCTGTCTCAATGCAGATCCAATGCAGAACCTGGTGGTGCAAGCATCCATTTTCTATGTGATATTACTCATGTGGTGAATGATGGGGGATCACACCACTCCACTACCAAGCAAATTCAATGAGTATGTGAACTGGGCCATATTTAAATCCAGTAGGTTGAAAAGAAAAGAAAAGAAAAGAAAAGAAAGTGTCCATATGAATCTTCCTTAACTTAAGGCACAACCCTATGCATGTTTAGATGGGGGGAAAGGATGCACCCTGAGTGAAATTTTAAAGCACAGTTCAACATTTTCGGTGTTCCCTCCCTACGTTCTCTCTTTGTATGTGTCATTCAGAAGGTCTGTGTATCAGTTTATTAAATTGCATAGGGATGTAGAAATTTACATAATTTACCTCAGTATGTAACATTTAGTGTATTGTCCCCATTCCAGTCAATGTTTTCTTAGCAGAAACTTATGTATTTTTCTATGGATTTATATGCGTAAATTTCAGGAAAGTTAAAATTATCTAAAAGTCCACACATGTCCTGAGGGGGGCGCTCCGCAGTAGATTCCTTAGGTCAGATGCTTAGAAATCCAAGCTCATTTTAATCCTTCTCGAATTTCTCCAGCATCCCTATACAGATGGACACAGAAATTGTGTGTGTGTGTGTGTGTGTGTTTAAAATACTGCTAAGGGCACAGTAACAAGGTAAGTCACTGGCAAATGATTTCTGTACTTCAAGCATGTATTTTCTCCCCAGAAATCATCATCATTCTGCCACAAAACACATTAAGATGAAATCTGACTGCAAGCAGGAACTTTGTTCAAGGTCAACATTTAAAGATCAGAAAGGAAAATCAGATGTTTTATTTACTATTTAAACAGGACAAGTAATGACAAGGACAGGTTTAAGAGAGTTTCTTTCAACCTTATATTTTAACTGTAATAACACAGTGTGTCATGCACTGAAGTTGCAATGTAAAGTTTGAAAATGTTGTCTCTGAAGTATATTTAGAGTTGACTCACAACATTCATCTTGTGCAGTTCATTTCAATGCAAGCTCATGCTCTCCTGGGGATTCCAGGAGTGTGACATTGCATTAAAACAAAGTGTGTGTTCCCCAAGTCCATTGCTTTAAAGGGAAAATGCAGCTTTTTTTTTTTCTTGTCACTGAATTGCCACCAAAATTTGGTGGCAATTCGGCAATGGGAATTTCAGCAAATGCAGGAGTTGTTTGAGCCCCAGGGAGCTCTGGGTGGGTGGAAAGTGACTCCCAGATGCAAAATGATTTCCTCAGGCCCTTAAGATTAAGTCTACCATTTCCATGATTATTTGCAGTCACCGTTTCTCCTCTCTGCTACTGTTTTCATGCAACTTCCCCCACCATTGTTTCATTCATAATTCCAGACAATCAGGTATCACACACTGATTCTGATGATGCCATGATGCCATGTAGCCAGTCGGAGTTGGCTCTGGTCACAAAAACCAAATTATGCTGAATTAGACCATAATAAAAGTTTCTTATACTGGTCACATGAATGGTTCTAGCCAATCAGGGATGAAGGCCTAGGCCCCCTTCCCAAAAGAGTTTGGCGGTTAGGGGGTGTAGAGGGTTGCATACCAAGGAACAACTGCAGGTCCTGGCATCAGAATCTCCCTAGTTCCAAAGAAACAGCTGCGTTTTAGATGTTTACTCTCAAGGAGCCTGGTTGATCTGGGTCACAGTTCCAAGTGGCAGCCTGGGTACATTTGAAAACACATATAAAAATGCATACCTTTGAAAAAATGAGCACAAACATGTTTGAATCAACTGGAGAAAAAATGTGCACATTTAAAAATGCAAACAGTTGATTTGGAAAAATGTGCACAAAATATGCATGAAAAAACAAGACTTGCAATCGGATATGGTCAAAAGTTGGAACAAGTTTCAAGGTGGAATTCAGAGATCTTGGATGAGCTCAAGTTTTGCTGATTTGCGTATCCTTACTTTCCAGCAATGTAGATTCCCAAATCCAGCATATATTCATTACATTTAAAAGAAAAAATCAATCTCAATATCATATTGCCATTCTTAAGGGCAGAATATATTTCACTAGAAAGTTTACACCATCTGTGCTGAAGTCAGTGGCACCATCAATAATGCAACCTTTTTTGTTGTGGAGAGCTGAAGCAATTTCTGCTCTGAGAGATGCTTCTTCCCTTCCCTTTGATTGGTTATTATTTGATCTCTTCTATAATAAACAGTTTCCTGTTACTGCATTTCCAAGAAACATTGAGTCATCTCCTCTGTAACATCTACAAATGGAAAAGATGAATTACTTTTTGTTATTCCCTTTCCTCCTTTGTCATGCAAAACTTCCATGCACACATTGACTATGTATTATCCACAAAGCATTTTAATAAAGGGGTAACTTCTCCTGTAAACATGTTCTAAAATTCTATTGATGTACATCTCATGGTTACTTTCCTAGTGCTCCTACCTATTTTCTGAACAAAAAAACCCCAACACCCCCCCAACTGACACTTAATTCCAAATCCCCATTCGATGTTCTAATCCCCCACCCAATTGTAATCACATGAAGAAGGGTGGGGATGAATAGGGATGGATGAATTTGTAAGTTTTGCTTTCGCCCACATTCAGGTTTTTGTTTGTTTGTTTTTTGAAGCTCAAGTTCTTTCCATTCAATATATGAAGAAACTTGAAAAATTTGGTAAATTTCCTAACACAAATGAAATGAAGTGCTTTGTTGAAGTCCCAACAAAGCCATGGGACTGCCCATCAAATTCAATAGGTATACCTATCCCTAGCATGGAGAGGACTATGTTGTACCTTCCTCCCATGCAGCTGTTAAAGATGAGATTGAGAAGAAGAAGAAGAAGAAGAAGAAGAAGAAGAAGAAGAAGAAGAAGAAGAAGAAGAGGCAACCCCAATTAAACAATAACATGGATGAATACCTGGGGAATCAATGCAAGGCTTTTAAGAGCTAAGCACTGAAAGACCTGGGTTTGGATGGACAAATCTGTCAGTTTCAGTTTCTCTGGCACTAGACTTTTAGGGATGTCAGAGAATTCCGCCACGGATCTCGGGGAGGCCGAATGCCAGCGCATTTGGCCCCCCAGAATCGGTGGTGGAACGGTCTGCCACCCCCCCTGCCCACCTGGGACAAGACTTACCTGGGGCGGATCTTCCTGCCGGCTGCAGCTCCAGTGGTGGCTGCGGCGGTGGTTCGGCGGCGGCTGCTGCGGCAGCTGGTCTTCTGACCGGCTGCCGCCACTGCCATTTCCAGTTAAAAAAACAAGCAAACATGATAGGCTACGTAAAGATTTACGTAGCCTAATACAGCTAAGTTTAAAAAAAACCCATGATAGGCTACGTAAATGTTTACATAGCCTATCACGGCTGACTTAAAAACAACAACAACAATGCGCATACGCAAATGGCGGCGGCCACAGCCGCTGCCATTTGCGTTCCTTATTTTGGTACGTCTTAGTCTATATCAAGATTTACATAGACTAAGACGGCAAAAATAAAGGGAACGCAAATAGCGTAGCGTCCGCTATGTTATTTACATTCCCCTTATTTTCGCCGTCTTAGTCTACGTAAATCTTGACGTAGACTAAGACGTGCCAAAATAAGGAACGAAAATGGCGGCAGCTGTGGCCGCCGCCATTTGCGAACACGCGTTGTTGTTGTTTAAGTCAGCCATGATAGGCTATGTAAACATTTACGTAGCCTATCACGGCTGACTTCAGGGACGCAAACGGCTGCGGCTATGGCCGCCGCCATTTGCGTCCCTGCTAGCCAGCGGCGGGATGTCCAGCTGCTGGCGGAGCTGGCCGGCGGCTCCGCAGAATCCCTGCGGAGCACAGCTGGCCGGCCAGGATTCCGGGGGGGGGGGAGGAATGGAGCGCCTCCCCCCCACCATCAGCATAATCCGCGAAAGGTAAGTGCCTTTCGTACATCCGTAAGACTTTTTAAAATCTGAAGTTCTTTCCATCCTGTTTATGAAGAAGTGTGCAAATATTTGTACTTTCGTATCAGGCTGCTTAGTGGTATGGCACCTACTGTAGGCTCCCATCATAGTTGGCAATCATGGAGGTGACCACTTTAATAAAAAAAAAAAATCTTGAACGGTTTCTTTTAAAATGTTTGAATTACTTTAGTGTGGTGTTTTATTCTTTTATCTGTGTTGTTCACTGCTCTGAAATCTTTTGATGTGGAGTAATATATAAATATTGTAAATAAATACATAAATAATAAAATTAACAGCATGGAAAGCAATCTTGACTAAAAATCACGCAGGTTTTAATCTAAGGTCAGATTTAGCAGCACTGGCTAATCAAAACTACACATATTCAGAAGCCCTAGGATAGGCAAACACTATTTTAATTATACATGCATGCACCAGCCCTGAAGTGATCTCTGCAAAAATGAGGTCACCAGTTATAAGACATCACTTTTGGAAAGGTCACAACTTTTGAACAGCTGTAGGCTTTGCACTTACTTGAGTGTTTTTGCCCATCCTAAATTGCCTCTCTTGGTATTTGTGATGACTCTGGCCATGAATTGTCCCAATTGTATTGTTTCCAGCCCAGAATGGCTATTGAGGCCAGCTGGGAATCATTCCCTAGCCCCCCTTGTGTCATTGTGATGCTGGATGTGACATAACAATTTTTGTCTTTGAACATTTTCTTACAACAGTGTAAGAACTAGGGATGCACGAAAGTCACTTACCTGGTCTCGCAGCTTGCTTCGCGGTGGGGGGGAGGCGCTTCGCTGCTCCCCCCAAAGTTCAGGCCAGGGGGGGGAGGCTTCCCTCCTTGCCCGGCCGAAATTCAGGCTGGGGGGGAGGCTTCCCGCCTCACCTGGCCAAAATTCAGGCCAGGGAGAAGCACCCTGTCTCCCCGGCTGCGAACTTCAAAAGAAAAAAGAAAAAAACGCCCCTGTGATAGGCTACGTAATGATTAATGTAGCCTATCATGGCTAGATCTGCAAAGTCAGCCGTGATAGGCTACGTTAATCATCACGTAGCCTATCACGGCTGACTTTGAAAAAAAAAAAAGCACGTACGCAAATGGCGGCCCCCATAGGGAGCCATCATTCGCGTTCCTTATTTGGTCCCTGTAGTCTACGTAAATATTTACGTAGACTACGGCGAAAATAAGGGCAACGCTATTTGCGTTGTCCTTATTTTCGCCGTAGTCTACGTAAATCTTTACGTAGACTACAGGGACTAAATAAGGAAAGCAAATGGCGGCTCCCTATGGGGGCCGCCACTAGCCGTACGTGCTTTTTTTTTTTTTAAGTCACCCGTGATAGGCTACGTGACTATTAACGTAGCCTATCAAGGCTGACTTTGCAAATCTAGCCGTGATAGGCCACGTTAATCGCTACGTAGCCTATCACAGGGGTGTTTTGTTTGTTTTTTACTTGTCTTGTAATGGCAGCGGCGGCAGCCGGTCGAAAGACCGGCTGCCGCCCCCACCCCTGATGAAGACCTGCCGAACCGCTGCCAGGATCTGCCGCCGGGAGGGACATTTGTGAAAGGTAAGTCCCATCCTGGGGGGGGGCAGGGGGGGGCGGAGAATTTCTCCCCGAACAACCTTCGGAGGACCGAATGCGTTGGCACTCGGCCCGCCGAAGTTTCGGGGATAAATTCTCCCCCAACCCTAGTAAGAACACCACAATCTGAGGCCTTGGTGTGCTAGTTTACTCGATGGGTTTCACTTGTGGTTATTGGACCAGTACCGTACTGGAACCACATTACTGAAACCACTTTGGTCTCCTGGCCTCCCCCACAAAAACTGGGCAGGATTCCAACCCACATTTTGGATCATGGCAAACTTTGGCATTTCATGGCTGCCCAGAACCAGATATCTTCCATTTTCCTGTGTAAACCCAGGTAGAATTAGTCCTGTGCCAAAAATATATCCCACATATTTTTCAACCATTCTTATTCAATTTGATAGAAAATAAATTGCTTCCAAAAAGAAATTCAAAGGAGAATAAATTCCAGAGAAATTCTCATGGGTTGGGTTTGGGTTCTTATGCTTACCTTATGTCAGGGTGAACACTGAGCCCATAGAATTCCAGAGTAGTTCTGATTCTGAGGAAGAGGAGCCACTCCTGGGAGAGGAGTGTGCTCATCCTTCCCAGGGCCAACAGCTGACAGAGATACCTCCCACCGGCATTCCTAGCATAGATAGCAGTCCCGGGAGTGACAGAGCGTGGGAAGCAGACTTGCTGGATGCATGATGCTGACGAAGACAGTGGAGCCAAATGGAGGGCGCAGAAAGGAGGCATAGTGCCCGGTTGGTGTGCAAACAACGGTTGCGCCCAGAGGATGATGCAATGGTCTGTTTTTTCAGTGACCCCCTGCATATGCAGACAGCTTCTTGGGAGATTCGCCGCCTCAGGCAGGGCAAGGACTCAGTTTCCAGCTACGCTACAACTTTTCGGTTGCTGATGCAGGATTTATTTATTTATTTATTTATTTATTTCATTTCTATACCGCCCAATAGCCGAAGCTCTCTGGGCGGTTCACAAAAACTAATTTACAGTGGAATGATGCCGCGCTGGTGGCTCAGGTTTTGGACGGTTTGAACAACGAGATCTTCGATGAGTTGGCATGCATGCCCAGCCCGCCTACTTTGGAGGACCTCATCCAGACCTGCCTTCAGATACATAGACAGCTGGAGGGGCGCCGGCAGACCCGGCAGGGCACTGGGATTTCCCTCCTCCCATTCCCTCACATTTCCTGCCCCCTCCCCCACCCCCCGCTCTGGCGCTGGTGGTGGAGGAGACCCCGATGCAGCTGGGAGCTACCCGAGCCTCACTGCCACCAGAGGAGCTTCAGCACCGGCGAGCTGAGCGCCAATGTTTTTGATGTGGAAAGCTTGGGCATTTCGCCAAGACCTGCTGAGTTAAATCCACAGCTCCGCTGCCTCCCCCTCCTCTCCTTCCCCCTCCTCCTCCTCCTCATCCCCAGGCCTGATTAGACTGCGCCCCAAGCTTGTTGGGGGCCTCCAGTGTGGGGGTCAATTCCCCACTGGGTAGGTGCCTTCCCCAACCCCCCCATCCTCCCTTCTGCTGTTGCATGTTCACCTCTGCTCCTCCCAGTGGGGTGGGGTGGAGGCCCTAACTTTAGTGGACTCGGGGGCTACAACCAGTTTCATGGATGAAACCTTCGCTCTCTTCCACAAGATTCCTACCCTGCCCCTTCCTGCCCCTTGGCAGTGGAGACCATCGATAGGCGTCCTCTCTCTTCGGGTGCGGTGACCCGTATTACAGTTCCGCTCACTCTGCGTGCCCAGTCCCACATTGAGCAGATTCAGTTTCATTTTGCCAAGGTTCCCCTATACCCAATCGTGCTGGGTGTTTCCTGGCTCTCTAAGCACAACCCTCAGATTTCTTGGGGGCTTCAGCAAGTGGAGTTTGCGTCTCTCTACTGCCGGGAGCATTGCCTCCCGGAGGAGGCGCCAGTCTCAGCCCAGGCCTTAACCCTTTCCTCTCCCTCCTCATCTGCTTCTGGCAGTCCTTCAGCTACCGTCATCCTCCCACAGAAGTATGCGGCTTTTCAGGATGTGTTTGTCAAAAAGGAGGCTGACCGGCTTCACTCCCACCGTCCTTTTGACTGTGCCATTAACCTCATTCCAGGGGCGACCATTCCCGCTGGCCAGCTGTATTCGATGTCAGAGCCGGAACTTTGAGCTCTGCAGGAGTTTTTGGACAAGAATCTCAAATGCGGCTTCATTTGCCCGTCTTCCTCCCCTGCCTGCGCTCCTACCTTCTTTGTGGCCAAACAATCTGGAGAACTCCACCGGTCCACAATTTCAGAAATCTAAATTCAGTCTCCATCCCTGATAAGTACCCCCTCGCCCTCATAGCTGAGATGCTGGAGTGCCTGGGGTGAGCCAAGATTTTCACAAAATTGGACCTGCGTAGCGCCTACAATCTCATTCGCATCCGGGAGGGGGATGAGTGGAAGATCTCTTTTGGGACCTGGTATGGAGTGTATGAATACCTAGTGATGCTGTTGGGGCTCGCCTGTGCCCCCCTCCCCACGTTTTCGCGTTTTATGAATGCCATCTTCCGGGACTATTTGGACACTTTCTCATTGTGTAGCTCGATGATTTACTTATATTTTCTGAGGACCCCCATGCCCATCAATGTCATGTCTCCACCATCCTCCAGCACCTCCATGAGAACCATCTTTATTCCAAGCTGGAGAAATGTGCATTTGATCTAACCTCTTTGGACTTCCTTGGCTACATTATCTCACCTGATGGTATCAGGATGGATCCTGCAAAGGTCCAGGCTGTCCTCTCCTGGCAGGCTCCATCCACCAAGAAGGACTTGCAACGTTTTCTGGGCTTTGCTAATTTTTACAGAAAGTTCCTGCCCAGTTTTGCTTGGCTCACTTCTCCTCTCACGGACCTCCTTAAGGGCAAGAAATCTCCTTTTCATTTGACAGCATTGGCCCAACAGGCTTTCGAGGAACTTAAGAAGCTTTTCAGTTCTGAGCCAATCCTGTTACATCCTGACCCGAGGAAGCCTTTTGTAATGCAAACTGATGCCTCTGACTTTGTGGTGGGGGCGGTGCTCTTTCAGCCAGATTGGGAGGGCGGTGGGCTGCAACCCTGCACCTACCACTCCAAGAAGCTGAACATGTCTGAGAGAAATTATACCATTTGGGAGAAGGAACTGTTGGCCATCACGTCCGCTTTGGAGACCTGGCATCATCTCCTGGAGGGGGCACAGCACCCAGTCAAAGTTAGAACCAACCATCGCAACCTCAAACATCTTCAGACAGCCCGTGCCTTAAACCAGTGGCAGGTTAGGTGGTTGCTTTTTTTTCTCGGTTCCACCTACCTTAAGATTTGCCATGTGAAAGCCTCCGACAACCTACAAGTGGATGCTCTTTCTTGTAAGCCTGACCTCCAGCCAGGGAGTGAGGAAAATCCCCCCCCCCTCTGATTCTGCCCCCCCAAGGCCTGGCGGCAGCTGCAGTGCCTCATTCTTGGGAGGAACTTATTCACTCTGAATAGGTTCAGGATGCTTTTGTTCGCATTAAGGTGGAGGAATTGGGGCTAGCCTCTGCCCCCCCACTCTACCCCCTTCTCTTTGCGAGGTCTCCTGCTTTACCATTCCAGCCAGGTCTATATGCCTTCTAGACCCCTCCGTGAGAAGGTCCTCCATCTGTGCCATGACTTCCCCACAGCTGGGCATTTTGGCATCGCCAAGACCCTGCATGGAGTGACGAGGGATTTTTGTTGGCCTCGTGTGTGTCGGGACGTCAAGTCCTATGTCACCTCCTGCCCAACCTGCCAGTGGACGAAGGCCCCCTCAGGCAAGCCCACAGGCTTTCTTCACCCCCTGCCTACCCCCTCAGGACCTTGGAAACTGCTCTCCCTTGACTTCATCACTGACTTGCCTTGCTCACACGGTAAGACCACCATTCTGGTGGTGGTGGATTTGTTTTCTAAGATGGCCCATTTCATCCCCTGCTCTGGGTTGCCCACAGCCAGGGAGACAGCAGAGCTGTTCTTGGCGCATGTTTTCTGGCTCCACAGATGGCCTGAGGGTCTCATTTTGGATAGAGGGGCCCAATTCACTGCCCATTTCTGGAGGGAGCTACTTGCGTTGCTCCATGTGTTGCTCCGTCTTTCCTCCACCCACCATCCACAGATGAATCGTAAGACCGAGTGCACCAATGCGACTCTGGAGCAGTATTTGCGCTGTTATGTCAATTACCAGCAAGGTGACTGGTTTTTCTTGCTGCCTCTCACAGAATTTGCTTATAACAATGCCTGCCATGCTTCCACCCACCAAACTCCATTTTTTGCCAGTTTTGGTTACCATCCCAAGGCTTTCCCATCCACCCTAGCTCCCTCTTCGGTGCCAGCAGCCCATGACTTTTTAGAGGAGTTGAGAGCGGTACACCACGTCTTACGGGACTCCCTCAAGCAAGCCAAGACAGCCTACAAGGCCTCTGTGGACCAGCAGCACCAGCCGGGTCTGTCTCTGCAACCAGGGGACTGGGTTTGGTTGTCCACCCAATACCTTCCCTCTCACTCACCCACAAGGAAGCTCGCACCTTGCTGCACGGGGCCTTTCCAGATTATGGTCCAGATAAACCCTGTTTCTTTTCGCCTGGCTCTCCCCCCTTCCATAAAGATCCATCTTGTTTTTCATCAGTCCTTGCTGTCCCCCCTGGTTTCTGGTGACCCTCATCGCTCAGTTGGCTCCCCCCTGCTGCCAGTGCTGGTGGAGGGGGAGGAGGAGTTTGAGGTCATGGAGATTCTGGACTCCCGCCTTTCTTGCAGCCACTTGCAGTATCTGGTGGACTGGAAGTGGTACGGGCCTGATGAGCGATCCTGGGAACCCGGGGGAAATGTGCAAGCTCCGTTGCTGCTGAGGCGCTTCCACCAGCTGTACCCCCACAAACCCGGGGCCCCAGGGGAGGAGCACGAGGGGGGGCTCATGGGAGAAGGGATGATGTCAGGGTGGACACTGATCCCATAGAATCCCAGAGTAGTTCTGATTCTGAGGAAGAGGAGCCGCTCCTGGGAGAGGAGCGCGCTCATCCTTCCCAGGGCCCACAGCTGACAGAGACACCTCCCACCAGCATTCCTAGCATAGATAGCAGTCCCGGGAGTGACAAAGCACGGGAAGCAGACTTGCTGGACACGCGACGCCGACGCAGGGAGTGGCGCCAAATGGAGGGCATGGAAAGGAGGCGTAGTGCCCGGTTGGCGTGCAAACAACGGTTGCGCCCAGAGGATCCAAGGGAAAAGGGGAGGGACTCTCCCTAGCCCATAAGTTCAGGGTCTGCCAGTGATTCTCTTTCAAACGGGGACCAACTGTTCCAACTTAGGACATAGGTACTCTGCTGTTCATATCTAGTTGCTAACAGTAGAGTTGTTAAGTTGTAAAAGAGGAATAAAGCTTGGAAAATAATCCATTTGTCCGTGTCTGGACTTGGCTACTGGATTAGACTGAAAGAGGCTACCAAGGAGCCCTTGACACCTTACTTATGAGGTGGCTGAGGAGCGTGCATGAATTTCCCATCTGTCATCATACAGTAATCTCAGTGGCAGCCTGTAGCCTCCTCAGTAGGGATGTACGAAAGCTACATACCTTTTCGTGGATCTGCTTCACGCTGGGGGGGAGGCACTCCGTCCCACCCCCCGGAATCCTTGATGGGAGGGGAGGCACTCTGTCCCTCCCCCTGGAATCCTGCCCAGCCGGCTCTGCTCCATGGAGATTCTGCAGAGCCGCTGGCTGGCTCCGCCCGCAGCCGGACATCTGGCCGCTGGGCAGCAGGGACGGAAATGGTGGCAGCCATAGCTGCCGCCATTTGTGTCCCTGTACTTAACCATGATAGGCTACGTAAATATTTACGTAGCCTATTATAGCAAAGTAAAAAAAAACACGTACGCAAATGGCGGCGGCTACGGTGGCTGCCATTTGCATTCGCTATTTTTAGACGTTCTAGCCTACATAAATATTTACGTAGGCTAGAATGGCTAAAAATAGCGAACGCAAATGGCGGCCACCGTAGCCACCGCCATTTGCGTATGCTGTGCCCAGCCAGGAGACCAGACACCCCCACCACCCCCACCACTGCACCTTCCGCTGCACCCACCACCACACCTTCTGCTGCACCCACCGCCGCTGCACCTGCCACCCCCGCTGCTGCACCTGCCACCACCCCCACCGTCGCACCTTCCGCCACTGCACCTGCCGCCCCTGCTGCGACACCTGCTGCCCCTCTGCCACCGCTGCACCTTCTGTGGCTGCCGCTGCCCCCGCTGCCGGCGCACCTACCGCCCCCGCCGCCGCTGCCCCTTCCACTGCCGCTGCCACACCACCGCTGCTGCACCCACTGCCAAAGCCGCTGCCACATCCGCCACATCCAACACAGTTAAGTGCCATCCCGTGGGGTTCTGCGGGGCGGGCAGGGGGGAGGAGGCTGTTCCGCCACGGATTCCGGGGGGCCAAATCCCAGTGCATTTGGCCTCACTGGAATCCGTGGCGGAATTCTCCGCCATCCCTACTCCTCAGCTTCCCACACTTCAGTTAAAGCCAACATGAGGAAGACATCATGAGGTAATAGATCCCCTAGGTTTTTTTTCAGTTCTGCAAGTGCAGATGACCTGGGAGGCTGCAGAGAAGTGGAAAGATGTGTAATACAGAAAGAAAAAATGCACATAACCCTTGCCATTTTGTAGTGATTAGGTAAGCTCAAAAATACCACCAAAAGAAAGCTGGGTTTGGGTTTCTACCTCAGAAAAGTGGAAGCCTCAACACAGTTGATGCTGCTGCCAGTTACAGAAGCGGTCCAACAAACCAAACACCCTTAGGAAAAAAGAAGGAACCTGTGCTACAATTCCTGCCAATAGCGAGCCCTGTCTGTGAGAAACTACTGGAGATTGTTTTTCCCCCTAGGAGAGATTCGGTGAAATTGTCCCCCAATTTCTCTGTCCACAAATAGGCTGGAGAATTTTGAGAGGTCATTTGTGCACAGCTCTAGGTAGAACTGCCAAGCTGCATACACAACCATTGTTCTGCTACCCCCTTTTCACCCAACAGTTTTTTGCCAAGAGTCTCCACTGGCAGACCACCTAGGTCCTTGCCTTCCTCAAGGCAGAGACCCACTGCAAACTTTTTCAAAAGGATCCATCCAATTAGAGATACTTCCTTCCAGCTCTCCATTGTCTCTAGCAGTTGTGTGCAAACTACAATTCTCAGAGGTCTATACACTGGGGAAATCCTATTGGTAATGCTTTGGGGGCTTAGTGAAGGCTCAAATAGCAGCCGGTGCCAGCTCCAAGTTTTTGAACACCCTTGGGCAACATACTTTCAGTGGGCCCCTGATGGATGGGCCAATCTCCTCCCTTCTGTTCCCACTTCCTGTTCACATGTCCTCTCTCCTGGTTCTGAGCTGTGGAATCACAGAGGGGAGAGTGCAAGGTAAGCAGAGGGAAACCGGGTGCAGCCATTCAATGCATTCCCACTACCCCCAATTCACAAACCAGTGACCATGTGAGGGGGTTCATATGAACAGGCCTAGTTGTTTTTTTAAAATATTTTTATTTATTTTATCTTTATAAATGAAATAAACAATAACAAAAATACCAACAACCTGATCAATACTACAATTTCCCAACAATACAATATTCTGATGAGGACGCCACAGTAACAAAAAAGAGAAGGAAAAAGAAAAAAAGAAAAAAGGAAAAGGGAGGAAGAAAGGAAGTGAAGAAAAAAGAAGTTTCTTTCCCCTTCCCTCCCCCTCTCCATCTCCCTCTCCCTCTCCCTCTCCCTCCCCTTTAAATAATTAAGTTTGAATAGGGATGGCGGAGAATTCAGCCATGGATTCTAGTGAGGCCGAATGCACTGGCATTCGGCCCCCCAGAATCCGTGGCGGAATGGCCTCCTGCCCCCCCGCCCACCCCGCGGAACCTCCTGGGATGGCACTTTCCTGGGGTGGATGCGGCGTTGGGTTCAGTGGCAGTGCCGCGATGCAGCAGCAGCGGCGGAAGGTGCGGCGAAAGGTGCAGCGGAAGGTGTGGCGGTGGTGGAAGGTGCAGTGGCGGCAGGGGCAGCAGGTGGAGCAGGGGCGGCAGGTGTGTTGGCGGGGGTGGCAGCGGAAGGTGCGGCGGCAGGTGCGGTGGCAGGTGCGGCGGCGGGGGTGGGGGCAGGGGCAGAAGGTGTAGCGGCGGGGTGGCAGGTGCGGTGGCGGCGGCAGAAGGGGTGGCAGCGGGGGTGGAGGTGTGGCGGCGGGGGCGGCAGGTGCGGCGGGGGTGGCGGGGGCAGGGGCGGCTGGTCTCCTCGCTGGCCGCAGCTGAGCGCAGCGTACACAAATGGCGGCAGCTACAGTGGCCGCCATTTGCATTCGCTATTTTTAGCCGTTCAAGCCTACATAAATATTTACGTAGGCTAGAACAGCGAAAAATAGCAAACGCAAATGGCGGCCTCCATAGCCGCCACCATTTGCGTACGCGTTTTCTTCTTTACTTTGCTGAGATAGGCTATGTAAATATTGACGTAGCCTATCATGGTTAAGTACAGGGACGCCAACAGCGGTGGCTATGGCCGCCGCCATATGTGTCCCTGCTGCTCAGTGGCCAGATGTCCGGCTGCCAGTGGAGCTGGCCGGCGGCTCTGCAGAATCCCCGCAGAGCGGAGCCAGCCAGGCAGGATTCCGAGAGGAGGGACGGAGAGCCTCCTCCCCCATCGTGGATTCTGGGGGAGGGACGGAGCACCTCCCCCCCCGGAAAGCAGATCCGCGAAATGGTAAGTGACTTTCGTACATCCCTCAGTTTAAACTCTAATAACCCCCGGCCTCCAATGCCATTCTGTTTTACAAACTATATCTATAACCTTAACAATCTTACAGTTTAATAAACAATCTTACATTTCAATATCTTCTTCTTATTATTATTGTTAATAAAGTAATAATAATAATAATAATATAGTCTTCTGGAAATGAAGTAAGTATATATGTAGCCTACCACAGCAAAGAGCAGGGATGCAAATAGAGGCCACTATGCCATTTGAGCCCCTGCTCTTTGACGTGATAGGCTATGTAAGTATTTCCATAGCCTATCACAGTAAAGGCAGGGACGCAAATGGCGGCCACTATGCCATTTGCGTGGCTGCCTTTACCATGGTAGGCTATGGAAATACTTACATAGCCTATCACGTCAAAGAGCAGGGGCTCAAATGGCATAGTGGCCTCTATTTGCATCCCTGCTCTTTGCTGTGGTAGGCTACGTAAATACTTACCTAGCCTATCATGGCTGCAAGGACACAAATGGCGGCCGCAGCAGCCTGGCTGCGGCTGGCTGGGAGACCAGCTGCTACTGCCAGAGCCGCCCCTGGTGCCACCGCAGGAACTGCCGAATCCGCCCCAGGTAAGTTCTGTCACGGGGAGATTTTGGGGGGTGGCGGGGGGTGGGTGGCCGTTTCTCCACAAATTCTGGGGGGAGGGGCAGATTCTAATGAATCCAGCCTCACTGGAATCTGTGGCAGAATTCTCTGTCATCCCTAACCTCTGATTACCTCAGTGACTGGGGGAAGAATGCAACAATCCACCAATTTCTCTTTGTGCAGGGAATTATTTTGTATGGAGGAACATTCCATAATATGTGTCTCCACCTACTGTCTGAACTAGTTCAGTCCAGACACTTGTTTACCACGTTTAATCTGCGGCTTGCAAGAATGAGGCCTGTGGGTTCACATTAAAATAAGTTATAGCAACAAAGAACACACATATCCAATTCCAGTCAGTATGTTCCTCATGTTTAGTGTATCACAACATATCCAACTGTGTGCGTACTTGTGTCTGCGACACGTTCATTATCTCTTGTTAATTACCTTCAATGTGGTAATCAAAACAAATTGAGTTATTGGGTGGAATGACAGTACAAAAAGCACAGGACAATTGATCTGATTTCAAAATAAGACAATTTGGTGTGATTTCAGCACTCACAACAATGGTGTGCCATTCTACTATTATCATAATGATAGCCTATTTACATAATCACCGATCTGTGTGCTGTAATTTAATTCCTCAAGTCTTGGAAATGCCATTCCTAATAAAGGCACATTTTGGTAGGATAGTGGTATTTTAGGTTTGAAATGATGCTAACATGTAGTGCTTGGTCAGTTTAATTAAACCCTAAATTTCAGTGTGAATTTGGAGGATCAAACTGAGGTAAAATATCCAAGGAACTTCAGGATAAACAAAAAGTGTTTTGAATGGTTTCTAGGAGCTTGCAACATTTTAAAAAGAAAGCTACCCTATTTGAGGTCCATAGACAACATCAATAAAGATTGTTGGTTAAGTTGTGGAGGTCAATAGATAAATTTGGAATGTCAGCAGCATCCCAGCAGCACTGGATGTCATGTCAGGAGTCAGGGCTGGTGCAATTTGGGACTAGATCATGGGTGGGTAACTTGTGGCCATTGAGGGAGTGGTTGAACTACAACTCCAATAATCCCTTGTCATTGGTCATGCTGGTTGGGGCTGATGGGCATTTGAGTCTCACAACATCTGAAAGATTGCAAGTTTTCTGCGTGTGGTCTAGAACCATTAAAGCAAGAATTGGTGTGGCTTAGTGGTTAAGCTTAGTGCTTAAGAGACTGAGCAAAGCGTCACAGATCTCATTATTTAAATCTTATCTCCACCATGAATTCATCGGGTTACTGCTGTGGGTAACATGATGCTGAGAGACAGAAGGATCTTTGGTCTGATCTAGTAAGGCTCTCCTCTTGATGTTCTTACTTCTTCACAGCAGCAGCAACAACAATAACAACCTTAACTCAACATTGTGCAACTCTTAACTATATTTGGTCCCAAAATGGTTGTGTTAGGAAGTAGCTCAGTTTTAGAGTAAACCAAACAGACTCCATTTTGGCCAGAGAACAATAGTCTTTGCACCTTTCATCCCCAACTTCAACAGGGCAGGAAAAATGCAGACAAATGCTCAGCAGCAATGTCACATACACAAGACTAGATTGGGCATCATGAGATTTTAATGAAACTTGCAAATAGGGATGAACGGATTCACCCGTGCCTGGCTTCATCAGGTGCTTGCCGAGACACTTCTGGCTACTCCTGCTCACGGTGCTGTGCAAGCTTCATTGTGGCCTGGTGAGCACCTGACAAAGCCATGGGACTGCCCATCAGGCAACAAGGTGCTTGCTGAGTGGGTTCAAGAGTGCCCCATGGTTCAGCAAGTGGGGTCCGAAGGGCGGGTGAGGGGGAGTCTGTTGGTCTTCACCACCACCCCTGCAGACTCATTGACATTCCTACTTGCGATGTGCATATGCCCTGAAGCAGTAAAAGGGGGGGGGGAATGTTTGCATTCTTATATGGGAAATTATTTATCTCCTGAATATTGCAAACAGCTTGCATGGTGTCATGAATAGGTTTCCTCAACACGCATGATCAAGGCAGCTGTCTTCATAAAGTATTATCCTTTGTTATAGCAATGGCTCTGGGAAATAACGCAATCGAGTTCTTTGATTTCAGGCAAGTACAGCCATTCCCAACACTTGGGAAGTTTCAACAGTTTTTTGTAAGCTTTGTGCTTCTGTCCAGCTGGACGTGATGTCACAGCCTTTGTTTAAAAGGTATAAAAACTCAGGATTTTGATCAGTAGATGTGCCTCATCTTCCAGGGGTATGGACAGTGGAGGCTGGTGAGTCCAGTTCCTGAGGGGCTGTCCAAGTGCTGAACTCATTTTGGAGCTAGGGTGCAGCACCTTGGATGGAACCATTCAGCACCTTGGATAGCACTGGTTGCTGGTTGTAACTACAACTCCGAATGGAATCACAGCTTTCTGGAACTGGAGTCACCAGCTGCCATTGGGTATGGAGCTATGCTGCTGCTGAAATCACTGAAAGCTTGCCTTCCGAGACTAACTACTCTTGCTGGAATCACTGAAGGACCAGCCTCCTTGGGCAGACTCCTTCCATGCTGAAAGCACTAAATTCCCTGCCCGCCATGGCAAGGTTCCCTGCCAAAACCACTGGGCACCTTGCCTCCCATAGGCAAGGCTTCCTGTAGGGATGAAGGAGAAATCCTCTATGGACCCCAGTGAGACCAGATTCAAAAGAATCCGCCCCCCCCCCCAAATCTGTGGAGGATTGGAAGACTTACCTCCACCTCCACGAGGAATTCTCGCCGGCCAGATCCTCCCTGCCAGCCAGCTCCGAAGTGCCAGCAATACGGTTGCCATTGCTGTATTGTTGGTGGGCTGAATTGACTGCGGCCACAAATGGTGTCTGGGACGCCATTTGCAGCTGCAGTCAATCTGACCCACCAGCGATACAGCAATGGCAGCCGTATCACTGGCACTTTGGAGCCAGCCAGTGGCTCCACGGATTTGCCGCAGAATGGAGCTGGCCAGCAAGGATTCCAGGGGGGAAGGATGGATCGCCCCCCCCACAGACCCCTGCAGAGTCCAGGTAAGGGGGTTTTGTTCACCCCTAGCTTCCTGCCACTGAAATCACTAGGTGTGCCAGCTTTGATTGGTGCCAAGCCATGGATTGATGGGCAACCTTCACCTGCTCTCACCATAGAGAAAGTTGGGTGCTTGAGTGTCTTGGAGATCCAATGCCCAAACTTGGCCCAATCCTTCTCCTGGAAGGCAAACTCCAGCACTCAGCTACTAACAGTCCAGAAGCCAAGGGCTTTCACCCAAGGTGTTGGATGCTGAGGTTCTGCTTCTCCCTAGCTTAGTTCCCCCCCCCCCAATTAGCCACTTGGCTGGGTAGGTCTGTGTCTCCCACCAGGGAACACAATCTCTTTGTAAAAGAGACATATATTTGGTGGCATTTCTAAAAGCCTCCAGAGTTTCAATGCTCCAAGGTCTCCAGTCTCCAAGAAAGTACTCCAGCCCAGGGAAAGGTTCCAGCTTTCAGAAATCTGAGTACAAATGTATCCTTCACCCCCTCTATCCCCCCTGGAAAGGGTTGCAGCTGAGATCCTTTTTGCAGCTTTCCTCAAGAGTCTGAGATGATTGACGATAAAGTCTTACAAAATTGTGTTGAGAAGGACTTGATGAAACCAAAGATGAGTGCAGAAGGTGTTTTAAATTCAAGTGTGACAGTGTTACAAGCTCCAGGTAGTCCCCCACCCTACACATAGCCTTATAAAGTATAGTGAATGAATGCCATGTGTATCTGGAACACAACACCCTCCTTATTGGCTTGGTTTCACTCCATCCCATTCTCCCTACTCCACTCCCCGTACTCCACTCCCCCTACTCCACTCCCTGCCCTCATATCCCCTTTCCTCTTCTACTCTCATTGAAGTTAGAGACTCTGTGTTACCTAATCCACTCCTCCTGTGCTATTGTCTCAATCCACTTCTTCCTCTGCATAATAGACTGTTATTCAGGCATGTCTGCTGCCTTGTTTTGAATTTCAGGAACCAGCCTTGCAAAGATTATACCTGATTTCCCCATGCAGGTCCTCAAGTAAGGCTTGCATGTTCATTATTGTTATTTTGCCCTTGTTTAAAATGATATTGCTCCACCAAACTAATTTCCACCAAATCAGCTAGTGTCTTTTATATTCTTATTTGTAATCAGTAAAAATGCCAAGGGGCTTGTTCCCCAAATCATGTGTGTGGGGGGGTGTTTGTGTGTGTATAACATGAATAAGTGCATGTGTCCAAAACTTTAGAAATCACTACTACATGGCAGCTACCCAAGGTTCATTGGTTAGTACCCATTACAACATAGGTCCCAATCTGGTATACATTTATTTGTATTTTTTTTAGGGAAAGCACAATCATGAGGTAAATGGTTCCAGTCTTATACTCCATGCATTTTAATAATAATGAAACACTCAGGGTCTCATTGACTAACAATGTCACTTATTCTCATCTTTGTCTGTTTGTCACATTGAGGACCAGATGTTGCAAGGTGATAGGGACATTCCACTGTTTGAGTCACCTTTTCTTATTAGAATTATGAGTCAGAACAATAGCAGTGGACACAGTATTGAATGTATAAATACTAGTGACAGAGGAGAAATTTGTTCAGTTTGCCCTTTATGTAAACCTACCTAATTTGCACTTCTTGAACCAATACATGAACTAAAAGGTAGTTAGACTGCAATATTCACACTTTTCCAGATTTCAGTATAGTTCTCCAATTAAAAAAGTACAAAAATGCATTATTTTAGGGAAAATTGTTTGTAAAATGACATATATTAGGAAAAAGTGTGTAGGAAAATGTATATATTTAGAGAAAGACATGTGGAAACATAAACAGATTTTCATACAGACTAAAAAATCACATGCATTTAAGGATGGAAAAGAAACCGAGCAAAACTGAAATTGGCATCACTATGGAATACTTAAATACCTAATTATGAATAATAAAGGAACTAGTTACATCAACATGTTAATCAGTGTCTAGTTCTGCATTAGGCACAAAGAACCAAATGTTCAGTATCTTTAGGTATACTGTTTTGCTATTCATTCATTCATTCATTCATTCATACATTCATTCATTTCATTTATTATATTTCTATACCATCCCATAGCCGAAGCTCTCTGGGCAGTTCACAAAATTAAAAACTATTAAAACCCGTTATGCAAAGTACAAAAAGAGAGCATTTGTATAAAACCATATAAACAGATAACACAGACAACATATATCTAAAAATAGTTTGCTAAACCTTCAGCCAAAGATGACCCAAGACCTAATTAAAAACTCATTGTATGCTGCCAAGTGTCTGAGAGAAGAGGGCAATTTTAGCCTGGTGCCAAAAATATGACAATGTTGGCACCAGGCGGGCCTCTTCAGGGAAGTCATTACATAATTGGGAGGCCACCACCAAGAAGTTATCACTTGTTGTCACTCTCTGAGCTGCCTTTTTTATTGTGAATTTTTTAAAGAAATGTTTTATAGGTTTATGATAATCTTGTTACTAGTTGGATCCAAAGGTTATCCCACAGAGGCACTGGTGAGGTTTTGACAAGAGGATTGGGCAGGTCAGCAGCAGGAGATCATCAGGCCTTGGTCAACTCCCAGTGCAGCAAGTATTAACAGCTGAATCAAGGCAAAAAATGAGAAAATTGGAATGTTGCTCTGGCAATTGTCTGGAAGCTAGTGTGAATTTTTAAGATCTTCAGCCAGGGTGTTTTCTGTAGTTCAACTCTCACCCTGGGTAAAGATGTTGTGACTTAAAGGGGCCATTCCTTTCACCTCAGTGGTCCTGGGACATCGCCTGCTGTCCATGGACATAGGGTTATAACATTAGGAAGCCATCCCACACCTGTGATAGTTCTGAGAAAGAGGAGTTATTGGAGCCAGGGGAATGAGGCAGGCTTGCCTCCTTGGGCAAAGCAGATGCTGGGAAAGTTATCTTACAAAGAAAAGGTTTTAATCCAATGTTTTGAACAGAGGATCAAATGTTCATTTGTCCTACATTTGAATTTCATATTAAGATGGATTAGTTTTAAGGAATACTTACAACTTGAGGTTTTTTTTAACTGATTTTTTTATATATTTATTTTGAAAAATGATGTTTATCTTCCTTGCTATCTGATGAATTCCTCTTAGATGTCATAGGAACTGAGACTGAGAATGGCAAGGAGATAAAACAATGGGATTAGACCATGGTGGTAATTTGTAATAATATCCAGACCCATCTTTGAAGGTGAACCATGAGTTGACACAGACTATTCCAGATGGGCAGATGGAAAACATGATTGACTGCTGTAGTTAGTTGTCAAACCAGATTAATGGGGGCTATTACTTATGACTCGCACAACCCTGGCCTCCAACCAAAAGATTAGTCACAAGACAGAAAGCTTCATACATTTCACTGCAGAGGGAATGCATAAGGCTGCAGCTTGAAAGAAATATGTCAAAGAGAAGAAACTAGAAGACCTGGATCTGCCAGGCTGCATTATGCATTCGGAATAACAAAACTTAGGTTGATTTTTTTTAAACAAAAATGAATCTAAGCATAATGACAACAGCAGCCAGTTAGGTTGCAAGCAACAGGTATAATACTTTGGCTCTGGTAGCATTTGAAATTTGGTAGCATTTGAAATTAAGATGTACATAACTTGAATATTCCTGACATTAAAAATAAGTCAGATGCAAGAGAGCTGCTCCAGTAAAATTATGTATGTATGTATGTATATATGTATAGGGATGTACGAAAATTCTGCCACGGATCTCGAGGAGGCTGAATGCCAGCGCATTTGGCCCCCCGTAATCGGTGGCGGAACGGCCCGCCCCCCCCCCAGGACGAGACGTACCTTGGGCGGATCTTCCTGGCGGCGGTGGCTCCGGCGGCGGCTCCGGCAGTGGCTCCGGCAGCGGTTCGGCGGTGGCAGCTGCGGCGGCCGGTCTTCCGACAGGCTCCCGCCTCCGCCATTTCCAGTTTTTTTAAAAAAATATGATAAGCTACGTAAAGATTTACGTAGCCTATTACGGCTAGGTTTAAAAAAACAAAAAAACACACGTACGCAAATGGCGGCGGCCACAGCCACTGCCATTTGCGTTCCTTATTTTGGCACGTCTTAGTCTATGTAAACATTTACGTAGACTAAGACGGCGAAAATAAGGGGAATGCAAATAGCGTAGTGTCCGCTACGCTATTTACGTTCCCCTTATTTTCGCCGTCTTATTCTACGTAAATCTTGACGTAGACTAAGACGTGCTAAAATAAGGAACGCAAATTGGGTTTTTTTTGGTAAAGTCAGCTGTGATAGGGTACGTAAATCTTTACATAGGCTATCTTATTTTTTTTATGATGTCCGGCTGCTGGCGGAGCCGGCCGGCAGTTCCTCAGAATCGCTGCGGAGCACAGCTAGCCGGCCAGGATTCCAGGGGGGAGGAATGGAGCGCCTCCCCCCCATCCAGGATTCTGGGGGGAGGGACGGAGCGCCTCCCCCCCCACCATCAGCATAATCCGCAAAAAGTAAGTGCCTTTCGTACATCCCTATGTATATATGTATGTATTTTATTTCTATACCATGCAATAGCTGAAGCTCTCTGGGTGGGTCACAAAAATTTAGGGATGTCAGAGAGTTCTGCCACAGATCTCGGTGAGGCTGAATACCAGTTTACAACTGCTGCTGTTACACCTGCTGCTGTCCATGCTGATTTGAGAATGGCGGCTACATAAATACGTAAATACTTACATACCTATCACAGCTAATGCAGGGACGCCTTTTGCGTCCTTGCGGAGGCCGTGATAGGCTACATAAGTATTTATGTAGCCTATCACAGCAAGCCAAAACCCCCCAAAAGACTGCGTATGCAAATGGCGGCGGCTATGGTGGCTGCCATTTGCGTTCCCTTTTTTTCACTGTTTTAGCCTACGTAAATATTTACGTAAGCTATTACGGTGAAAGAAAGGGGAACACAAATAGCGTAGTGGGTGCTATTTGTGTTCCTCCCCCCCCCCGCCGTAATAGCTTACATAAATATTTATGTAGGCTAAAACAGAAAAAAAGGGAACACAAATGGCGGCTGCCATAGCTGCTGCCATTTGCGTACGCTGATTTTTTTTTGCTTGCAGGCTGCCCCAGCGGCTGGATGTCCGGCTGTGGGTGGCCCTGGCCGGTGGCTCAGCGGAATCTCCACGGACTGGAGCCAGCCAGATTAGGATTTTGGGAGGAGGTGCGGAGGTGCAGAGTGCCTCCCTGCCACCGTGCATCACCCCGTCAAAAAGGTAAGTGACTTTCATACATCCCTACAAAAATTGAAACCATGGAGTGCAGCATAAAACAATATAAAATATGAAAGCTTAAAACCACAATATAACAGTACGGCCAGAATAAAACCTAGCAGAGCAATGCAGAGATTTAAACAGTAAACAATGACAAGAACAAGAAAAAAAAATACCCACAGGTAGGGATGTATGGATTGTGTAAAACTGTACCGTCTGTGTTATGTGGGTTACCAGTAGGGATGTATGAAATGACTTACCTGTTTCTTTTCGTGACATCTGCGGTGGGGGGGAGGTGCTCTGTCCCTCCCCCCAAAATCCTTGCTGGCTGGCTCCGCTCCGCTGCAGCTCCATGGAGCCGCTGGCAGGGGTTGCCCACAGCAACATCCGGCCACTGCTGGGCTGCACAGGGACACAAATGGCGACCGCCATAGCCACCGCCATATGCGTCCCTTTTTTTCAGCGTGATAGGCTACGTAAATATTTCACACTTTAGCCTATGGGGGGGAAAAAAAAATTTGCCCCATATTTTAAAAAAAATTATGAAATTTTTGTTTCATAAAAATCCAAACATATTTGGTTCTTTTGCAGATTTCTCTGACATCCCTACCCACAAGTACTATAAAGTTCATAGGCATTCACTGAAGTCACTCAACATTCCTTATCTCTTTTTCAAGGGTACCCTCAATTTGCAACTTCAGCTACAGAGAGTAGTTTTTATTTTCAGTTACCTTCTGTCTTTCAGCTAAGGATGGGCAAATGAGCAATGTTCGAGATTGGCAGGATTCTCTGAACATTGTTTATTGGCCCCAAGAGCGTAGCCAAGTCATTTGTAGTGTTAGAGGGGCCTAGAGATCCATAATTCTTGCTTAAGTTCATTATTGGTGAAATTCCCATGCTAGTAAGCCTCTGAGCATGTGTAGATGAGTCAAAAGGCCAATAACAGCCTTCTTGGTGCATTCCTTGCTAATGAGGAGAGTCTTTATCTTTGATGTGCCTGGGAAGCAAAGTCTGTTTACAGGTGGCTGTGCCTGAGAACCAAACACTTCTAGCCTATGCTGAGAATGTAGGAGTGTACGAACCCCACTCACCCGTCCGCTCCGGGGCATCTGCTGGGAAGGAGGCAATCCGTCTCTCCCCCCAGAATCCTTCCTGGCGGGCTCCACTCCTGCGAGTCCACAGAGCCGCCAGCCAGGCCCGTCTACAACTGGACTTCCATCCACTGCCATGCAAATGGCGTCCGGCATAGCAAAGGCCACTTGCATCCCTTCCCTTGGCTGTGATAGGCTACGTAAATATTTACATAGCCTATAACAGCAAAGAGCAGGGACACAAATGGCGTCTGCTACACTGGACACCATTTGCAACTGCAGCCCAGCAGTGGATGGCTGTGGATGACAGCAGATGGACCCGGATCAGGTAGGCTCCGTCCTTACCGGACTTTGCGGGGTGGCGGGGGGGAGCAGTCCATTCTGCCATGGACTCCGGGGGGCTGGATTCTCAAGAATCCAGCCTCACTGGAGTCCATGGTGGATTTCTTTGCCATCCCTATGAGAATGAATGCTAGGGGCACATGTTGCTGAAATGCTGCTTATTGCTACCTGTAGAGTATGGACACTTGTCTCCCACCAGATTCCCATTCAAATTTGTGTTCATCACTTGCTCTGCATGAATAGGAATGGCAGAGAATTCTGCTGCAGATGCAAATGAGGCCAGATTCCAGAGAATCCAACATCCAGATTCCACAGTGGAACAGCATCACTTACCTCCAGCTCTGGAGGTGTCAGGGTGGACACTGAGCCCATAGAATCCCAGAGTAGTTCTGATGCTGAGGAAGAGCAGTCGCTCCTTCGGGAGAGGAGCGTGCTCCTTTTTTCCCAGGACCAACAGCTGACAGAGATTTCTCCCACCCACATTCCTAGTTTAGAAAGCAGTCCAGGGAGTGACTCAGCACAGATAGCAGACTGGGGGGGATGCGCGGCGCAGACGCAGAGAGCGGCGCCAAATGGTTCGCGCTCAAAGAACGGTTGCGCCCAGAGGATCCAAGGGAAAAGGGGAGGGATTCTCCCTAGTCCTTATATTCAGGGGTCTGCCAGTAATTGCATTTCAAATGGAGACCAACTGTTCCAACTTAGGGCATAGGGATGCTGCTGCTCAGATCTAGTTGCTACCTGTAGAGTTGTTAAGTTGTAAAAGAAGAATAAAGGTTTGAAAAGAATCCCTTTGTCTGCGTCTGGACTTGGCTACTGGATTAGACTGAGAGAGCCCTCCAAAGAACCCTTGACAGGAGGATTTCGAGCACAGCGAGCAACTCTCCAGCTCCTTATACAAGGCGATATGCTAAAACCACAAACGGCAGCATGTAGGTCAAAGTCAGGGTTTTGCAGCTGCAACTGGCATCCAATACACTATTTGCATCTGTATTTGTCCCAGCGATAGGCTAATGGCAGCCACCATTAGCGTATCACCTTGTATAGGGAGCAGGAGAGCCTCTCCCTGAACTGCCCTGGACGTGGAGCAGCTCCCAAGGATTTTACGGGGCCCTGAGTGGCATGGAGGGCCCCTCTATGACCCCCCCCCCAGACTGGTAAGTAAGGGGTTTGTACATCACTATGCATGAATGAGGGGAGTTGCACAAAGTAAGCAGAGTTCGAACATGATTTTTTTTGCAGATTTTCACCATACACTAAAGTGGTGTGGATTAGTCTATGGGTGAAATATGTGCAAATTAGGAAATACACAATTTGAACAGGGAAAGTCATGCAAATTGAATGTGAGAACATGTTGGCAACTTATGAATATTGTGGGGGCACACACTTGCAATCACATTTGGGGTTGCGAACAGGACATGTTTGTGGTTTTAATGCTTTCATATTTTATATTTTTTTGTCCTGCGCTCTTTGGTTTTGATTTTTGTGAACTGCCCAGAGAGCTTTGGCTACTGGGTGGTATAGAAATAAATAAATAAATAAATATTTTTTTGCGAGCAAAACTGAAATTCTCATACATCCCTACTCTTGTCAGACATCAGCTTTTTCTTATGTATGTAGAACCACAAGATTTTGGTCATAAAACTAAAACAGATCCAGAGGTATATTTTAGCTTCCACTCAATGTTGTCCTTGGGTGTACTATGTTACTTTCCTAATCTCTTTTTGTATTATTAACATTTTATTGATTTTTTTAAAGAGATAAAGTAATATCCCCCCCTTGTTCCCCCTAAGCTCATAAGGCATTTAGAAGAGCCCTGATAGATCAGACCAAAGGTCTATCACATCCAACACCTTATTTTCAACTGTGACCAACCAGATTCCCATGGGAAGCCCACAAGTAGGACATGAGGACAATAGCTGTGGGAAGGAGCCTGGGGAAGGAGGACCAGCCAGCAGCTGCACCGGGTGATCCTGAGCCTGACCCTGCTTCTGCCCCTGCCCACAGGTACTTAAGGCGGGGCTGCCAGAGGCTGCTCGGGAAGGAGCCTGGGGAAGGAGGACCAGCCAGCAGCTGCACAGGGTGATCCTGAGCCTGCTTCTGAGCCAACGTGTTCGGCCCCCCGAACAAGTTTCGGGGAGAAATCCTCCACCCCCCCGCCCCCCGCCCCCCCCCAGGACGGGACTTACCTTCACCGAATGTCCCTCCCGGTGGCTGGTCCGGCTGGCGGTTCGGCGGGTGTTCGAGCGAGGCAGGAGCGGCAGCCGGTCTTTCGACCGGCTGCCACCGCCGCCATTGCCATGAAAGAAAAAAAAAATGCCCCCTGATAGGCTACGTGATGATTCACGTAGCCTATCACGGCTAGATTTGCAAAGTCAGCCATGATAGGCTACGTGAATCGTCACGTAGCCTATCACGGGTGACTTAAAAAAAAAAAAAAAGAGTGTACGGATAATGGCGGCCCCCATAGGGTGCCGCCATTCCCGTTCCTTATTTGGTCACTGTAGTCTACGTAAATGTTTACGTAGACTACGGCGAAAATAAGGGCAACGCTATTTGCGTTGCCCTTATTTTCACCGTAGTCTACGTAAACATTTACGTAGACTACAGCGACTAAATAAGGAATGCGAATGGCGGCTCCCTATGGGGGCCGCCATTCGCGTACGTACTTTTTTTTTTTTTTTTTTGCCTCCCCTCCGGCCTGAATTTCGGCCGGGCGAGGCGGAAAGCCTCCCGCCCCAGCCTGAACTTCGCGGGGGGAGCAGCGAAGCGCCTCCCCCCCACCGCGAACGGCCTTCGACGACAGGTAAGTGATTTTCGTCCACCCCTACAATGGGCGCCGCCATTTGCGTTCCTTATTTTGGCAAGGGTAGTCTGCGTAAATATTTACGTAGACTACCCGTGCCAAAATAAGGAACGCAAATGGCGGCGCCCATGGGTGCCGCCATTTGCGTACGTGCTTTTTTTTTTTCCCCAAAGTCAGCCGTGATAGGCTACGTAAACATTTACGTAAACTATCATGGCTGCCACCATTTGCGTCCCGGCAGGAGCAGAACTTTTGCGGCCGGAGAGGCGGGGCACTCCCCCCCGGCCAGAATAGTGGCAGGGAGGGATGGGGCGCCTCCACCCCCGGCCAGAATTTTGGCGGGGAGGGACGGGGCGCCTCTCCCCCACCCAGAATTTCAGGGGGATAAACGGAGCGCCTCCCCCCCACCACGAAGCAAGCTTCGGGATCAGGTAAGTCACTTTCGTCCATCCCTATCTGTGAAACATTTAATGAAAATAAGGTTACTTTCCTTTGTTAAACACTTTCTGAATTTGATTTCTTTCTGAACTCAGGGTATACAACCCCCACCATGCCACCCTCCACAATTATAGGTACTACCTGAAAAGCCCCATAATACTCCATACATCTGATGAAGTGAGTTCCACTCTACAAAAGGTTATGCCAGGATAAATGTGTCAGTCTTTAAGGTGCCACAAGACTTTTTCTTGTATTTGCTGATAATAAAGTTCCTTTGAGTTGTTGTTTGGGCAGAAGATGGAGGCATACAGGTGGGACATATAAGAAACATATGGCGGTGTGTGTGTGTGTGCGCGCATGCTTTCAAACATGCAGTGTTCAATGTGAGTTTAAAGAGTTCATGGCAACCTTCAGCGTCCCTCCCCAGGGTCTCTATAAGATATATTTGCAAGTGCATCTTGTCTCCACTGAGCATGCATGTAAATGAATGCAATCCATACATGACCATTTTACATGCTAGGGAGGTTTATTATGAACATATTGTAACTTAAGACAATTGTGTTTTTCTAGTATATAATTATTTACTTTATTTTATTATAATTGTGTTTTGCCTTTCCTCCAAGAGCTAAAAATCTCCCAATTTTTACCCTCACTGTAATCCCATGAGGCAGATTAGGCTGACAGGTAGTGACTGGTCCAGTTCATCCAGTGAGAAATGAGAAGCATTTGATGGGCCTCTGCAAGCAGCAAAATGTTCTGGGCCAGCACTGGCTGTGTATGTGTATGTGTGTGACCTGTTAGGATGTGGTGTCTAAATGATTCATTGAGTCAGTCTGTGTCTCTTTTGTGTGTGTGTGTGTGTGAGAGAGAGAGAGAGAGAGAAAGAGAGAGAGAGCACTGATGTGTGTTTATGTTTTCAGTGTCCGTGAACTGTGTGCTGTAAAAGGGGACGCTTCTGTTTAGTTCTGTACCATGAAACAGATAGTCTTTTGCTTCCAGGAAAGCATGGGAGATTATTTCCACTAAAGGTGAAAAATGTTTCTGCATTATTATTGTATGTCATTGACTGTGAGTGTGTGTTATCTGTGTGTGCACAAATGTCATATATGAGTTCAGTATCAGGGACAGAGTAGGGGTCACTACAGATGGCTAATCCTGGGGCCCATCATGACCATGATCTGGCTAGGGCTGTGTGGCTCCGAGGATATTATCATCATTAAAAGTGGCAGCGTCATGATTTTGTGTGGTTATGTGACTTCTCTCCCACCTCCACTGTACACGTATGACCTTAAAGGCACTTGACTGTCTGTGGAATGGGAGTTGTTGCTGGAACAGGACTACGTGGGTCCAAAAGAATGCTTTTGTGTGGCTGTGTGATTTCCCCACCCCTTCCTTTGCATGTCCATATGCCTCAGTTTTCCCTTTCTGTCTTATGGGTTGCTGGCATTTGGAGATTCAAAGACTGTTTGTGACCTCCTTGGGTCTGCTTCTTGTGACCCCTTTGGCTCCGCCCCTGCTGATCTGCACTCTGCCCCACCAGTCAAATTGGCCACCAGCTTCCACTGTATCCAGCAGAGCTCTTTCAGATGGTATGGGGGTTGTTAACACTCTCCCCAGTGAATTGAGCCCTGGTCCCTTCAAGGAGCCACAGTAACCTTTTTGCATCACACTTTGAGGACAAAATTGCTTGTCTCCACAGCAAGCAGGATGCTGTTGTTAGTGCAGCTCCAGTCAAAGTGTCTGATGCCCAGTTTTGTGGGGTCAATTTCACTTGATGTGGCCTGATGTGGACAAGGTGTTTGCAGCAGTGTGACAGACCTCTTGATCCTTGCCCCTCCTGGTTAGCTAAGGGGATATGACTGGGTGGTTCCTGGGAGTGATAAATGCATCTTTGCATGAAGTGGTGGTTCCTACTGTCCTAAAGGAGGCAGTAGGGTGACCACTAGTGAAGAAACCCACCCTGGACCCAATGATATTTAGCAACTACTACCAGTCGCAAATACCCCTTTGTTAGAGAAGGTACTTGAGAGGGTGGTGGCAGAGCAACTGCAGGCACTCTTGGAGGATACTTTGTCTAGACCTGTTCCATTCTGGGTTTCAACCTGGTTACAGTATCAAATCAGCTTTGGTCACCCTGATGGATGACCTTTATTGGAACATGGAGAGGGGGAGTATGACCTATTAATTCTGCTCAACCTCTCATTGGCTTTTGATACCATTGACCATGATATCCTCCTCGATTGACTCCATGGGCTGGGCACTAGAGAAACTGTGTTACAGTGGTTCTGGTCTTACCTGTGGGGTCGGTTTCAGTGAGTAACATTGGGTGACCATTCCTCGGCCCTTTGGTAATTGAGCAGTGGAGTTCCACAGGGTACCATCTTGTCCCTAATGCTCTTTAACATCTATAGGAAGCCACTGGGAGCGGCCATTAGGGGACATGGTGCCAACTGCCATCAGTATGCTGATGAGACACAGCCCCATCTCCCTGAAGACATCTAGATTGGGTGAGTTTGTGCAAGTCCTGTATCAGTGCCCAGACTCAGTGATGGAGTGAAAGAGGGCCAGTAAACTGAAACTGAATCCTGCTAAGATGGAACCCCTGTAGATGAGTGGCTCCTAAGTCCAGGATATAGGCTCATTGCCTGTTCTGGATGGGGCTGCAGTTCCTTTGAAAGCTCAGATTTGTAGTCTGGGGGTATTCCTAGATCCATCATTGTTGCTGGTGTCCCAAGTGGCCATGGTGACTTGAAGTCCCCTTTTACCAGCTTTGGCCAAGCCAGCTGTGGCCTCTCCTGGACAGGAATAGCTTGCCCACAGTGTAGGGATGGGTGGATTCCCTACCTGTTGTTCCACAGGGGAATCCACCCATGGGGGGAGGCGATCCGTCCCTCCCCCTGGAATCTGTCCAGGCCGGCTCCACTCCATATCGATCCTGTGGAGCCGGCCGCCAGCACTGCATTGCTGGCAAATTTTGTGGATACGGGTGGGCAGCAACCATTGCCGTGCCGTATCTCTGTATAAGTATGTCTCCGGATGCAAATGGCGTAGTGGGTGCCATTTGCAGCCGTAAAGCTGGTAGATTAGCCTAAATGCAGCTGTAAATGGCTGCATTTAGGCTAATCTACCAGCTTTACGGCTGCAAATGGTGCCCACTACGCCATTTGAGTCCGGAGACGTACTTATACAGAGTTACAGCACGGCAATGGCTGTCGGCCATATTGAGTTTCGCCAGTGATGCGGAGCTGGCATCCAGCTCTGCAGGATCAATGTTGAGAGGGATCCGACCTGGATGGATTCCACAGGGAGGTGGAGGTGAGTGCTCCATTCTGCCACAGACTCCAGGGGACCGGATTCTTTAGAATCCGGCCTCATTGGAGTCTGTGGGGGAATTCTTCGCCATCCCTACCACCGTGATACAGGCAGTAGTAAACTCAAGACTGGATTACTACTATGCAATCTATGTATGGCTACCCTTAAGTTTGGTCCAGAACCTGTAGCTAGTGCAGAATGCACCAGCTCCCCCTTTTCAGCATGTAGTTCCTTCACTCAGCACTGAAAGGCAGCCAAGAAATATTTTCAATAAATAAAATAAATATTGAAAAAATAAATGGGCTGATTGGAGTCCATCTGGAGAAGAGCCTTCAGTGTGGTGGCTCCTTTTCTGTGGAACTCCCTGCCTCTGGAGGTCAGGCAGACAACAACATTGTGCTGTTTTTGGCACCTGCTGAACACATATTTATTTCAAGGAACCTTCTAAACAGATGTCAAGAAATCTGTTTAGATGTGGAACAGTATATAAATGTTGTAAATAAACAAACAAACAGAGGCAGTGATTTACCAGGGAGAGATTGCAGAAAACAGAGACTCTCTCTGCTGAATAGGTACAGTTTGAGCATATATGCTTTGTTCCATGGTGAGTTAAGCCTAAGGCTTCGTGGCAGAGTTGGATTTGGTGAAGGCATTTGGAGCAATAGGAAGCAACACCTCATGGTAATTCTGGGAGGGCAATTCCTGCGATAAAGGGCCTAACATAAAGGGCCTCTGTGTTAATAGGAGAAAAAAAAATCTGCAGTAAAAATCTGCAGGAGTATTCTTTGGAAAAATGATAGGAAATCTCAAACAGCCTCAAGAACTGTAATTTTATCCCCTCACACACACACACACACACCACTGTGAAGTATTTCACTCTCTTTTGGTCTCTGGAAACTATCCCCTTCATGTACCGAGATTCTTCTCACGTGGAACAATGTTCCATTAATGTCAGACACATCCATGTTTATAGTGACAAGCTTGGCAAAACTAAGTGATGGGTAGCAAGCCTTGAAGCGATTGCAGTATTGTCCCTGTTGGCACAATTTTTCATTCCATATAAACAGGAAGATGGTCGATACGAACATATGAATGCCATTTTCTTTTCAAGGGGCTCTGCTTCTAGGAATCAGGAAACCTTGCTTCTGATTAAAGATTACCCCTTCTCAAAAATGTCTTGCTTACTTTTTTGATGTTGCAGACACCGGAATAGACAATGTTGTTGCACTGCACTTCCAATGCAAAATCTTATCTAGAGATAGCTAGGTGATTTTTTTTAATGGCTTTACCAAATGTTTGCCTCTTGGGCCTTTCAGCAGGCCAAAAGCGTTACATTCTAAAATGCATATCTTGCAGTCTTCCCGGTCCAGCTCATCTCATGAAAACTGTGCACAAAAATGCACATATTAGAGGGGAATGAGCACAAAATGAGTATATTCAAGAAATGTTGACCCAAAGCGGTGGATCAGCAATGTAAAGTACTTTAAAACATATTTACATTTAAAAATGTGTACAAAATGAATACATTACAAAAATGCACACACAAAAAGTATGACTTTCTTTTAATTAAAAACAAACAAAACAAGACAAAACAAAACAACAAGCTCATGTGGGTATGGGGCTGAACAAATTTGGCCTCAAAAACATGACGGATCTGACAATCCCTAAGCCTGTCTTTAGGAATTTCAAAAATACACAAGAGAAAATAAAATCAGCTCCAATTGTGACATCGCTAGCTTGTCATAGGGATGCATGGATAGGCAAAATTGTACATCAGTTATGTACATGTTTAATATGTACACATTTTCTCCCATTGACTAGTGTGTTTTACTTGGTATTAAAAGTACAAATTTTTCAAATGCATACTTTTTGGGACACATTTTTTGTTGTTCTACAAATTTCATAACATGCTCAGACATGTACAGACTTGACTGCAAATTGTGTTCAGGTCTGTGCTTGGTTCTGGGATGTGTGAATGGGGTAAATTCTGGTCAAAACCGAACTGAAACAAATTCCTCATTGTGACATACCTAGGGATCCCCTATCAGGTGTTGTGCATTAGAAGTCATGGAGTCCAGACATTTCCTAGGACTCCCCAAAAGACCAGCTGCCATCACATACTGATTTATAGAAAACAAGACTCTACTCCTTATATCCTTAGTACATGGGGTGAGATGCGCCAACCTCCAAATCCACCCAGACCAGAAAATAGGTATTTTAAAAGAATAAACATATATTTATTTAGGACTACAACTCCCATCATACATGACCATTGGCCATGATGGCTAGGGATGCTGCTGTAGTTCAGAAGTTTGCAACTTGATTATAGAACCATTTTCCTGTCTAAACATGCATAGGATTGTGCCTTGAATAGGTCAACATTCAGAACAATAGTAATAATAATGGTAAAAATTATTACCATAAGTTATTACCCTGCCCCTCACAGCCACCACCACAGAAAACACCACAGTGGCTTCCTCACCCAGGCTTGGGTGAGGATACAATACAAATGAGGAGCAAGGGGGCAAGGAGGGGAGGCTGTTCCTGCTACTCCACTAGATGTGCTCAAAAGTGCATCTAGTAGAATATCAGCAGTAAGGAGGATGGAGAGGTGAAGATTGCCTCTCACGCCTCCTGATCTAGCCAGGTCTCTAGCAGCACAGCATAGGCATTTTGGAGTGGTCCAATGTGGGAATCCTCCCTGTATGCCCATGGGATTGCCCTGTGTTAACTAAGTCCCTTTCCCCTAATTCTCCTCACCATCTCTCTCCATCCTAACGGCACTCACTGTCTCTGACCCCTCATTAAGTGTCATCATTCTCCTTCTAACTGACTTTCTCCAACTGCCACTTACTCCACACTAACTCCTTGGCCATCTATCATTCCTCTACTCACTCTTCTGTTACACTCATACATCCCTAGCTTGTCAAATAAAAAAATATGTTTGACATGTATGATTTTGTAGATAGATAGATAGATGATTGATTGATAGATAGATAGATAGATGATAGATAGAGATAGATAGATATATAGATGATAGATAGATAGATAGATAGATAGATAGATAGATAGATGATAGACAGACAGACAGACAGACAGACTTGGAACCATGTATTTTTCAAGAAAATTGGAAACTCATTGCAAATGAACTCATTAACAAACTACATGGACAAATGAGACACAACAGTGTCAAGACTTAGGGTTAGGTAACTCAACACATATATGAGCTCCACTTGTTGACAGCTGTATTAAACATGACAAATTACACCTGGATGAGCCATCACAGATTCATTTTCACAGAGACATGACTTTTATAAGCAATTCTCACCTTATCACCAGATGTTCTGATGGCCACTGGCTTAGATGACATTTAAAAGTGGTTTGGATGCTAGATCTAGCAGTAGCTATTTTCCATGACAGCTAAATGGTACGTTCATTTCAGAGAATGGTTTGCCTCTGAGTACCAGGAACTGGGGGAGATATTCCTTCCATGCCCTGCCCATACCTGGAGGCATCTGGGTAGGCACTAGGGAAACAGAACCAGATGGGCTTTTGATCTGATCCAGCATAGCTCTTGTGATGTTATTATATTATCCAACAGCAGCAATAACATGATACAAATCAAGGAGGCAGTTCACACATTCAGAGAAATCAAATTACAAAAGATCAAGCAATATAGCTGGATATATAACTAGGTCTAAATCCCACTGAAAATAGTGTTCAAGCATGACATGTGGAATCCCAGTTCAGTAGGATTTAGAGCTGAATCTACACCAGTCAATGAGATTTGCATTCATTCGTGTACTGTACACATGCTTTATATCACATGGTAACACTGTTCCTGGGCTATACAGATTGCAAGCGGCATTCAGAGGTTTAGATGTTTCTCTTTTAAATAAATTGCATGGTGAACATCATGAATTTCAGTAGGATTTAGACCTGAAGCTCACAAATCAATAGGAGCTGAGTTGTGTAGTTAAAGTCTACATAAGCATGCTGGGCTGTACAACCAGTAGTGGAGGTGGGGGTGGTATATTTAAATGCTTCTCTATGAAGTTAAAGAAATAATACACATGCACAGACACTATATATAGTATGTATGTATGTATGTATGTGTGTGTATGTATATATATATATATATATATATATATATATATATATGAGAGAGAGAGTGGGGGAAGGCATGCCATTTCCCTGACATCTAGCGATCTATAAGGAAGGAGGTTTTAAAAGACTAGAAAATTTTTTTTAAAAAAATAAAACAACCCCTCCCTGCTTGCAGTAAGTGGTTCAGTCCAACAACAGCTGTATCATATAATGGGCCAGTTCTGAATCTGACACACTGAATCTGATTTGGGGCACAAACCATGGAGTTAATATTCCTGTGCAAGTTCTCTTGAAATGAAAGGGAGCATTATAGTTCTTGAGCTGCTCAGTTTTTCCTCTTGCACTGGTTCCATGTTCACTTTCAGTAGTAAAACAAAGAAAATCATGAGGCAGATATATCGTTTTCTCCCTGTACTTAAGTCAGGTTGATTTAAAACAATCTATGGAAAGTTGTGGTTTGGGGGACTCTGAAGTGCAATTCTATCACAAGCAGCAATGGTGTTCAGCTGTACAGTCAACAAAACTGCAATGTACTGAAGAGTCAAAATTCTGCTGACTTAGTTCATCAAACTAGGATTTTACTACTTATTTACTCCCACAAGTATTGTGAAGCCAACTAAGTTAAGAATAAAGAAAGGAATAAAATATAACTGAGTTTTTGGGTTTGCATTCTCATCTGAAGGCAAGCCAGTTAGGGCCAAAGACTAATGGTCAAGGAATGGAATGGGTTCTCTTTCCTAAGAAGAAGATGACACCAATCACTGCACATCCAACACTGAAATTGAGCAGAATGTCTAAAGAAAAATGCAGGACATCTACACTATGTAAGAAGGAGGTTGCACCTTGGCAAATGTGTATACTAGAGAAGTGGAATCTAAATATTATATAAATATATATAAAATATCAAAAAGTAATATATGAAATAAGTATTGTGGAACGCAAAAAGGAGGCTTATAAAACCTGTACCTGTGGTTGCTTGGGTGCACACAGTTGTGTTTTTGTCTTCAAACATCCAGCCTTTTAATAGGAACACAGAAGTTCTTTCCACGTGTTCAGACTGGGTATAGGCAGAAAGGGAGGGAGTGGAACAGCATTTTATGACTACGTCCCAAACTCCATGAATTTTGCATGCCCCCAACTTTATATCCAGATGCACATACAGGCTATGCTTATATGTAGACTCTATGAACAAAGAGCTGATACATACCCAGAGGTCTCATCTTCCCCCATATGTTCAGAACACACACATTTTAAAGTATTCTCCTGTTGTTCTTCCCCAGAACACAGCATTCATCCTTATGAGCAAAAGAGACTGATACAAACTAACAACAAACGTTTGCTGACAGAATATGGCCTTAACTCTTGTAGTAGAAATGTGAAAGACCATTGTATATAGAGGGGCTAGCGGTGCATCACAATCGTTCTCTTGCCCGTGTCTAGAGTGCCAAGGACTCGACCTTGGGGGAGCTGGGGGTGGCGACGGCTGACAGGAAGCTCTGGCGTGGGCTGGTCAATGAAGTCAAGAAGAGTTGGAAGTGACTGAACGAACAAACAACAACAAGAGTGCCATTGGGCCTTATACATTGAACCGATGGTGGGGGAGCTATGGTGGTTACCAGGGCTAAGGCTGTTGATGCTGTGCTCAAGGCCAGTGGATAAGGCCTTCTGGCACGATCTCAAGGCCAGCCAAGAGTGGTGATGGGAGCTACCTGCCCTGGCTGCCTGCCAATGGTTGAGGTTGGTTCTTTCTCCCAACTTGAAGATGCAGGGTGGGGGAGCAGTGAGTGACAGCAGCCAGTTCCTGCCACTACGGATGCCACAGGAGTCTGAAAGGAGGGTGGAATCTGGTGGACTCCCCCCTGCACTCACCCCCCCCAGACCCTGCTCACTGAGCTGGTGCCATTTACCAGACCTGTTTGCCAGGTGCTTGTACAGTCTGTGAATGCCCAGTGCCACCTGTCCCCTTAGGGAGCTGCCATTTTGCATAAAAATGGCAGCTTGGGTTTCTCCATAAAAGTAATGTAAATGGCTGCCATAAAGGGACCATTTATGCAATGTTACTTTTACGGAGAAATCTGAGCCGCATTTTTACACAAAATGGCATCTTTACACACTAAGGTGATGGGTGGCCTTGCAGCACTCACCAGGTGCTTGCCGAGTTGTCCAGGGGCACACACAGGTGGCTCAGCAACTGCCCAGAGTCCATGGCTAGAAGTGAGTCCATCCACCCCTAGCCACCGCTGACCATTCCCTTTGAGATGAGGTTTGGGAAGGGGGGAAGAAAGAGTCCACTAGGTGTGTGCTGTACTGTATAGAGCTCTGAGAGGGAGCATCTTGACACAGACTACTCACAAAAGTGTTGTGCACCAACCAAGCCAATTCTTGGGGTATGCTCACTGCTGGGAAGGACTCCCAAGAGCTGAAAGGGTATACACATATTAATCTAGCTTTGTAATTTTGTTTTTGGCTGCTATTATTCTGTACTGTTTTACCCTCTTGGTTTATTAGACTATTTTAGCTAAATAAACTACTGTCTTTCACCCATCGGTGTCTTTATTGCCTCTGAATATCCAGAAAGAACCATTGCCTATTGACAAAACAATTGGCAAAACAGCTCTCCCAAGACAACATTGTTTAAGAGACTGAGAGATCACTTTTCCATATGTGAAAAATCCTTATAGCAAGCAAATTATAGTTTTGTTGGCATATTGGAGGAAACTGGGGGCTAGGGCCGATGCTATACTATATACTATATTATATAGTATATATACCATGCTATGCTATAGACTATATTACTCTTTTTACTTTTTATTTCTCAGTTATAGATATTTCTTGAAGTGATGTGATAGTCCTTTTATCATGGTCTTTGGCTCATACAATAAACATGCAAAAGAGTAATGCACAATGCAATTTGGGAGAGGAGGAAATAAACAAGAAAACATCCTTTAAAATTCATTAAATTAGCAATCCTGGAATAAAACAAGATGACAGCAAGGATAAAACAGTAGCAGAAAGGAAATCCAAGGAAGGCATATGGATATAAAAGCAATTGTCAAATATGATATGCAATAAATAACAAAACAAAACAAAAAAAACCTGTCCCCTACTCTGAGGCATTTAATGGCATATGATTTGACATTTATGCCAGCTGTTTAGCAGGTCTAGCATTTTATTGAAATTATTTGCTTTTAAATTATATATATATATATATATATATATATGTATTTTTATCTGGTGAATTTGTGAACCATCCAGAGAGCTTTGGTTATTGGGCAGTATAGAAATTAAATTATGAATAATAACAATAACAATATAGAGGACATAGGACAGTCTTAACCCTACATCTAAGTGGCAGTACCACGGTTCCAGGCAAATGTTTCTAGAGCGAGTATTCAAAAGCCAGGTACTACCACAGAAAAGGCTATCTCACCTAGAACCACTTGTCTGATCTCTTAAATTGAGGGTACCTATAGAAGGGCATCAGCAGCTAATCTTAACTGTAGAGTCATATGGGGAAGACCATTTCATACTCTGGTCCCAGTCTGTTTGCACATTGTTAACAAGTAGGTGCTGCAATTCAGTATTCCTGTCAGTCTCCCATGCCTTCCTTCAGGAGAGTCTACTCCATTCACCCTTCCACCTAGATTTCCTCCCTCCCCAACAGTCAGTCAGAAACCTGTACCTACTGAGCATAGTAAGTCTTCACTAGGCTCTTTTGCAGTTCCCTCCTCCATTATGTTTTTGTTTAGTTTTTAATATTTTTTGTACTTCTGCAAACCTCAAAGTCTAGTCAAGTCTTCTGATAGTTCCCTCTTGTTCATGGATGGTGTTCTGTGGGGTATATTAAGTAACAACTGTCACATCTGAACATCAGAAATAGAGGGAGTTATTTTTAATATAGTATTTCTGTACCATTTCTGACATTCAATGACCTTCAAAGCAGATTACAGTCAATGCAAACTTTAAATACAACCAATCATATAAAATCAAATTAATAACATTACAGAACATCTTTAATAAAAGAGCAACCTGAGCCATAGAAATCAGTCAAGGTATCATTGGACTGTAAGGCTGTAATCCTTGTAAGGCTGTAATCCTAAAAAGCCTAATTGAAATCTATGGGACTTACTTCTGAGTAGACATCTACAGGTTGGTTACTGTTACTATAAAGTAGTACTGCGTACTATAGCACTACTACACAGGCATTAGGCTTCCAGTCATAATCTCCAGGTCAAGAAGAAGGGCAGTCCAAAACCCAGGTCTGAGATGGGCAGGTCTGAGATGGAACCAAAGTCACTGGTAATGGTTGTTCAGCTATTAAATAAGGATGGCAAAACGATAACAGATGACAAAGAAAAGGCAGAGGTGCTCAATTCCTACTTTGGCTTAGTCTTCTCCCAAAAGAGGGTCTATGACTCCCCCAGCAAAGGCAAAGTGCAGGTGGAAGGGGCAGGATTACAGCTTGAGATTGATAGGCATATGGTCAAGGAACACCTAATTACTTTGAATGAGTTCAAATCTCCAGGGCCAGATGAATTGCACCCTAGAGTAATAAAGGAACTGGCAGAAGAACTCTCAGAACCGCTGTCTATTCTCTTTGAGAAATCATGGAGGACGGCTGAAGTGACAGATGACTGGAGGAGGGCTAATGTTGTCCCTATCTTCAAAAAGGGTAAAAAGGAGGAACCTGGGAACTACAGACCAGTCAGTCTGACAACAATACCAGGGAAAATTCTGGAGCAGACGATAAAGCAATCCATCTAGGGATGGCGGAGAATTTCTCCCCGAAACTTCGGGGGGCCGAGTGCCAACGTGTTCGGCCCCCCAAACAAGTTTCGGGGAGAAATCCTCCGCACCTCCCCGCCCCCCGCACCCCCCCCGGAACGGGACTTACCTTCACCGAATGTCCCTCCCGGTGGCTGGTCCGGCCGGCGGTTCGGCAGGTGTTCGAGCGAGGCAGGAGCGGCAGCCGGTCTTTCGACCGGCTGCCGCTGCCGCCATTGCCATGAAAGAAAAAAAAACACAAACTTCCCCTGATAGGCTACGTGATGATTCACGTAGCCTATCACGGCTAGATTTGCAAAGTCAGCCGTGATAGGCTACGTGAATCGTCACGTAGCCTATCACGGGTGACTTTAAAAAAAAAAAGAGTGTACACATAATGGCGGCCCCCATAGGGAGCCGCCATTCCCGTTCCTTATTTGGTCGCTGTAGTCTACGTAAATGTTTACGTAGACTACGGCGAAAATAAGGGCAACGCTATTTGCATTGCCCTTATTTTCGCTGTAGTCTACGTAAACATTTACGTAGACTACAGCGACTAAATAAGGAACGCGAATGGCGGCTCCCTATGGGGGCCGCCATTCGCGTACGCGCTTTTTTTTTTTTTTTTTAAGTCACCCGTGATAGGCTACGTGATGATTCACGTAGCCTATCACGGCTGACTTTGCAGATCTAGCCATGATAGGCTACGTGAATCGTCACGTAGGCTATCAGGGGAAGGTTTTTTTTTTTTTTTTTACTTTCGCGTTCGTGGCCGGGCAAGGCGAGGCGCCTCCTCCCCGGCCTGAATTTCGGCCGGACAAGGCAGGAAGCCTCCCCCCCGGCCTGAACTTCGCGGGGGGAGCAGCGAAGCGCCTCCCCCCCACCGCGAACGGCCTTCGACGACAGGTAAGTGACTTTCGTCCACCCCTAAATCCATCTGGAAGCACCTTGAAAACAATGCCGTGATTACTCGAAGCCAACATGGATTTGTCAAAAACAAGTCCTGCCAGACGAATCTGATCTCATTTTTTGATTAAGTAACCTCCCTTGTAGACCATGGGAATCCTGTAGACATCATATACCTCGACTTCAGCAAAGCTTTCGACAAAGTGCCCCATGATATCCTGATGAGCAAACTAGCTCAAAGTGGGCTAGATGAAACAATGATCCGGCGGATCCACAGTTGGCTACAGAATTGGACTCAAAGAGTGCTTATCAATGGGACCTTCTCAAACTGGGGAGAGGTAACGAGTGGGGTACCGCAGGGCTCAGTCCTGGGCCCAGTGGCCTTCAACATTTTTTTTAATGACTTGGAGGAGGAGGTGCAGGGAATGCTGATCAAATTTGCAGATGACACCAAATTGGGTGGGATAGCTAATACTTTGGAAGACAGAAACAAAATTGAAAGTGATCTGGATAGACTGGAGCACTGGGCAGAAAACAACAGAATGACATTTAATAGGGATAAATGCCAAGTGCTGCACCTAGGAAAAAGAAACCAAATGCACAGTTACAAGATGGGGGATAAGTGGCTCAACAACACTACAAGTGAGAAAGATCTTGGAATTGTTGTCCATCACAAGCTGAATATGAGCCAACAATGTGATGTGGCTGCAAAAAAGGTAAATGCTCTTTTGGGCTGCATTAATAGAAGCATCACTTGCAAATCCTGGGAAGTACTAGTTCCCCTCTACTCAGCACTGGTTAGGCCTCATCTGGAGTACTGTGTCCAGTTCTGGGCGCCACACTTTAAGAAGGATGCAGACAAACTGGAGAGGGTTCAGAGGAGGGCAACAAAGATGATCAGGGGACTGGAAACAAAGCCCTATGAAGAGAGACTGAAAGAACTGGGCATGTTTAGCCTTGAGAAGAGAAGACTGAGGGGAGATATGATAGCACTCTTCAAGTACTTGAAAGGTTGTCACAGAGAAGAAGGCCAGGATCTCTTCTTGTTCATCCCAGAGTGCAGGACATGGAATAATGGGCTCAAGTTACAGGAAGCCAGATTCTGGCTGAACATCAGGGAAAACTTCCTGACTGTTCTAGCAATACGACAATGGAACCAATTACCTAGGGAGGTGGTGGGCTCTCCCACACTGGAGGCATTCAAGACGAGGCTGGACAGCCATGTGTCAGGGATGCTCTCACTTGGATTCCTACATTGAGCAGGGGGTTGGACTCGATGGCCTTGTAGGCCCCTTCCAATCCTACTATTCTATGATTCTATGATTCTATGGTCGGGATGTTAGAGAATTCTGCCACAGATTCCAATGAGGCCAGATTCTTTAGAATCCAGCCCCCCAGAGTCTGTGGCAGAACCGAGCACTCCCCCCCGCCACTCCGTGAAATTTTCCTGGGACTGAACCTACCTGGCATTGGCCGGTCTGGTCCGTCCGCTGGCCCAGTCTGCGGCCCCAGTCTGCGGCCACCATTTGCCTCCCTACTCTTTGCTGTGATAGGCTATGTAAATAAATACATAGCCTATCATGGCTAAAGCAGGGACGCAAATGGCACCTGCTACACTGGATGCCATTTTCGGCCGCAGCCTGGCAGCGGACAGAAGTCCGTCTGTGGGCAGACCTGGCCAGTGGCTCCACGGACTCACCAGGGAGTGGAGCCAACCGGGGAGGATTCTGGGGGGAGGGATGGATTGCCTCCCCCCCCAGCAGATGCCCCCACCCAGAACAGGGTAAGTAATCCACCCACCCCTAAGCAAAAGCAAGCAGTCCAAAGCAAGCACAAACCAAGGGAACAGGGTCTTCTCAGGGGGGTCAGCAGCATAAGAGAACTGTCAGGGTGAGGAAAGTTAGGTTGCTAGACAAGGAGACTGAACCAAACATGCTGTGCCAGCACCCTTCCCTATCTAGGTCTGAGGCTTATAAACTGGAACTTCTGGAGCCCCACCCAAGACTCAACTGCACCACATCAGAGGTGTTTTAAATAAGTCCTCCTCATGAGTACTCACAAGGTGTCTTTTACTTATGAGGAACCTTCCTTTGCAAATGGGTGCACCTTCTCACATTGTTCTGCCCTGCCTCTTGAGATATGGCCACTCAGGAGCTAGGTGGTTGCTCCACCTCTGTCTCAGAGGCAGAGTTCTCCTTTTGCAGAGGTGGACCCATCACTCCCCTGAGGACCCAGGCTCCTCGTGGTCTTCTGGCATGGGCTGCTCCTTGATGCTCTTTATCTCTGCTAACTCTAGCTCATCCTCTGAAGAGGATTCATCTAGCAGGGGGCATGACAGGCAGCCCAGAAAAGAAAGACACTTTGGAAGGAGATGATAGACAGAGAGAGAGAGAGAGAGAGAGAGATGATAGATAGATAGATAGATAGATAGATAGATAGATAGATAGATAGATATTATTTTGTTCTTTTTATTATCCCCTAGAACAGGGATGGATAACTTGTAACCCTCCAGATGTTTTGGTCTACAATTTCACTTGCTAGGGCTGATGGGAGTTGTAGGGCAAAACATCTGGAGGCCCATGTGCTGCTTAAGAAAAAGAAGGCCACTTAGTAGGAAGTCCTTCACCATTTAGTTAGTTAGTTAGTTAGTTAGTGATGGAGGCCACCCATGTACACACACACACAATGATGTCACAGTATGACACTAGCTCTGGACAATTGTGAAGAATGCAAAATGGTGGCCAAGTTACCAACACAGTTACTGCTGCTGTCACTTTCAATGGCAGCAAAAAGTGGTGTGTGTGTGTGTGTGGGGGGGGAACCTTAGGAAAAAAAGAAGTCATGCTTCTGTCACTGCTAATGGTGAGCCCCATCTCTGATAAATTGTTGAATGATTTCTCCGCCCCCTGGAGAAATTTGGTGAAATCCCTCCCCCTTCCAATTTTTATGCCTACAAATAGAGTGGATACTTTTGAGAAGCCACAGCTATATTTAGAATGCAGCTGAGGGGGAAAGGCTTTATGAAAGTAACGTGTAAATGTCCATTGTCCCTTTAGTTCTACTCCATATTTGGTAATACAAGCTAAATGTGGATTTCATCAAACATCATCCTTTACTATTTTTAAAAAATCCAATTAAAGGTACAAATTAGTCATGTCAATACAGAGTATTAGATTTAAACATGATTAACCAAGCTAACAGAAGTGGCATAATATAGGGTGTGTTGGTAGCGATGAGCCAATCATGATTTCAAGGAAATGCTAACAGTGTCCAGGATGGGGATGGATTCTTTTGTCCTCTGGGAAAGAAAGATAAAGTATTTCCAATAACGTATTATCCATTTTCCCTTGCCATCCCTTTATAAAACATCAGAAATATTACACATTCTCTCTCTCTCTCTCTCTCTCTCTCTCTCTCCAGAAGTAGCTATGTTATGATTTTATTTATTTATTGCATTTATACCCTGCCTTTTTTCTTCTTGCAAGGAACCCAAGGTGGCTTACATTATCCTCCTCCTCTCCATTTTATCCTCACAACAACAACCCTGTGAGGTGGGTTGTGCTGAGAGTCTGTGACTGGCCCAAAGTCACCCAGTGAGCTTCCATGGCTGAGTGGGGAGCATTTTACACATCTTTCTGGAAAAACACACATATTATTTTAAGAGAGCTAAGTCATTTGGCTGACACCCTTTTGCAGGAGAGCCAGCTTGAGGGATAAGTGGAAATATAAGGTGTATAGATCTGTGCGGAACTTATTTGGCTTCAGGGCATAAGTCTTGTTCCTTCAGGGCAGGAGAGTTTACAGCAGAGGGAAAATCGAAACTTAAAGCTGGCTGACTCTCTGGTAACCAAGAGAAGCTTGTCGACATGTATGAGTCAGATTAGTTTTTGCATATTAAATTATATTAAATTATATGAGACATTTCCAGCTGGATTCATCAATGTATTTATAATTCAGACCTACAATTTTGTTTTAGGCTGAAACCTGGCATACAAAACTTAGTTTAGACAGCATTTTAAAAAAGAAAAGAAATGGAAGTCTTCAAAACAAGCGAAGATTGGGGACAGTGTCAATATACCATTGTAAACTGAAGAACTGTGGAGTACAAGTAGACTTGGCATAAACTTTGCCAGAAGTCTGTCTTCCTACCTTCAGATCCTGACATTCTCTGAGTCGGGCAAGCAGGGGGATTCACAAACTGGTGTCTGGGGGACCAAGCCTGCAATTTCTCACCAGGCTTCAAACCCCAGCTGTACACCCACAGCATGTCTGTTTTAAACCAAGACACGCCAATACATCAAGATTGTATAACTGTAAAGGTGTACCCCCTCTTTCAGGAGCGGGATTTTAAAACAAAACTCTGGGATTGGATATATCTAACACACGCAAGTCAGGAGAGGAGAATTCTCCAGTATTCAGGTTTCAGTAGATGGTAGATTTATTTGGCTTTAAAAAGACACCAGAAGTGTATTATTATTTATTATCATTATTATTTATTTCATTTCTATACTGCCCAATAGCCGAAGCTCTCTGGGTGGTTCACAAGTGTATTCCCCTGCCTTCAGATCCTGGTATTTTCTTTTTTGTGGCGAGCCTTTACTGAGCTACACTTTCAGACAATGGCCTCCATTTATTTGGATGGAAGGTATGCAGAGTTGCTTATCATACAGCAATTATGTATTTGTGGAACTCTACAAATAGAGAATATTGTCCATTAGATGTTGGTTTGTGAGTTGTAGTTATCTCCAAGAAAGAAATGGATTGCTCCATTGTTTAAAAAAAATGTTTGGTGGAACATTATCTGAGAAAATACTAGTACTGTTATCTGATAATGATCCTTATGTTATGAAATGGGTGGCCTTGTCCGCAATTTCAGCTAAGAAAATCAGAACAAAGTTTTTTAACATCTATTTCCATTAATTGTAGAGTTGATGGCCTACCTTTGTTTTAACCTTTTGCAATAACCCATGGTTTATACAAATAAATTTAGAAGAACTGAATTTAAGTGGAGGATTTCCCAGTCGTTGGGTCATAAAAGAGTGAAATCATTATTTCCACACAAGAAATGAGCTACACTGGTCTACTGTCACCACATGTCCTGGTTTGCACATGTCAAATAATGTCCATGTCCCCATGACAAGGGTCTTTAGAGCAGGAGTGGGCAACTGTAGGAGGCTATTTTCTCTCCCTGGACTCCCTCCCCCCCACCTTGCAGGATACACTGGGGGTAGTAAAATAAAAAAAAAAAACAGTTTTAAAAAACGATAGTGCTCAAAGGCTTTAATTAGCTCATATTGTTCAATTTTCATTTGTTCTGAAACAAAAGTATTGACAAATAAGTAGTCATTAATTGCTTTGTGTTTTCGTGTGTGTGTGTGTTTACCACATTCATTACTCATTTGTGCCTCTTCATCACTTACCTTTCTCTGGTAGTGGCGATAGCAGGAGCAGAACCAATTTCCTGATTCCCACTTTTTTTCCCAGAATACCCTGAATTGTAGGGCTGTGCACCGCTTTGGCCTGAGGCCTGAACACTGAGTTGAAGCGGGCTGCTTCAGGTCACTTTGAGCTCCTTCCGAGGTGAAGCGGAAGGGGCGCAAAGTGACCTGGAGTAGGTTGGGGGCTCTCCAAAGTGCTCGGTGCACTTTGGAGCTTCGGCAACCCCAGCCCAGCCATGTTGGCCCCTCCAGATCCTTACCTGAGCCTCCCACCTCTTCCGCCTCCCTCTCTGTCATCGCCGCTGCCTTCTCCTCAGCCTCTGCTGGGGTCATTGCCACCTCTGCTGCCATCTCCACCTCCGCTGCCATTGCCTTCTCCTCGTCCTCCGCTGCTGTCATTGCTGCCATCAGCTCCCGAGGCCTGGATGTGCTCCGACTCTTATTGCAGGGAGTCACCATTTTAAAAATAGCAACCTCCTGGAAGTTCCTGGAGCTTGCCATTTTAAAAATGGTGACTCCCTGTAATAAGAGTCAGCACGTGTCCAGGCCTCAGGAGCTGATGGGGGTGAAGGCAGCAGTGGTGGCTAAGGTAGAGAAGGTGGCGGCAAGGAGAAGGTGGCAGCGAAGGCAGTGGTGAAGGTGGTGATGAAAGCGGAGGCGGTGGAGAAGGTGGAGGCGGTGGCATTGGAGGAGGAAGAGGCAGCGACAGATAAGGAGAAGGCAGCGATGGAGGAGGAGGAGACGGCAAGGTAAGGAGCTGGGGGGTTGTGTGGGGGTGTCAAGTGGTGACCCGAAGCAGTGTTTAGTATCTGAATCCCGCTTCTGGGTTAGGACCAAGTCGGGTCGCCCCCCCCCCCGAATCACCCCAAGCCGAATTGGGCCCACCTGCAAAGCCACGAAGTGGATTCCAGGTCAGATCTTGGTGTCCCTGCACAGCCATACTGAATTCTGCATTCTTCCGTTGAAATGGGGGATGAAATTGCATCCTCCCAGGTGCTCCCCCCCTCCCCAATTCCCCAGAATGATATGATGTCTGTAGCATTAAGGGAAAATAAAAAAGAAAAGGGCAACTAAAATGATTGAGGGGCTGCCTGGAGCATCTCCCCTATGAAAGATTACATCAGCAGGGATGGTTTGGCTTGGAAAAAAGGAGGGTAAGGGTAAACATGACAGGGGTCTACAAAATCGTGCATGGTGTGGAGAATGTGGATAGGGAGACCTTTTCTCTCTCACTCAAAAAATACTGGAACCCAATGGGGTCATCCCATGAAGCTGATTGGTGGGAGATTCAGGACAGATAAAAGGAAGTGCTTCTTCACACAGCGCATAGTTAAACTATGGAATTTGCTACCACAGAATGTAGTGATGGCCACCAATCTGGATGGCTTTAAAAAGGGGGTTGGACAAATTCCTGGAGGAAAAGGCTATCAATGGCTACTAGTCCTCATGGCTATGTGCTACCTCCAGTACCAGAGGCAGTGAGCCTATGTACACCAGTTGCTGGGGAACATGGACGGGAGGGTGCTGTTGTGCTCATGTCCTGCTTGTGGGTTCCTAGTCGACAGCTGGTTGGCCACTGTGAGAACAGAATGCTGGACTAGATGGGCCTTTGGTCTGATCCAGCAGGGCTCTCTTATGTTCTTATGACACCACGAGTCGACTGGCCACCAAAATTTGTTCTTGTCACTGGCAGGACAAGCAGCAATAAATATATAAATAAGAACTTATGAATGGTAAAACAAATCCATTAAAAAAATGCATGACAATACAAATGAGGTCTTGCGGTCTATCACCTGGAGAGGGATTTTGCATTCTGAAAACTTCATTCCCCTCAACCACTGGGTAATGCTACATAATTTGCCTGCAGATTATTACTGATGATGATGATAAATATTTACAGACTACACTGCCTACAGTTTATCTCTCCAGCTTTGCTGATATACAACTGTCATGATTCTCTTTACTTCTATTCTTTGCTTACCCAGGAACCTGTGTGTTTCACTTAGAGTGTTCAGAAATGGGGGTCAGCCATTGCTAATTTGTTTCAGAATGCTAGGTATAATCTGATATCTGCAACACCTACCAGTGACTAATTCATTCAGTCTGCAATCTCTGTTTTGGGACTGAGTTCGGACTTCAGAACATCTGACCTAATTCCTGGACTTTTCTGTTCTCTTCTTCTCCTTCTCCTTCTTTTATTTTTGTAACTACCTAGGCTGGAGAAGACTGCTCCTGAACAACTCAAATGGCTTGTGCCATTTTGGTTGGTCCTTATAAAGGTATTGCTGAGCTGTGTAAAAACAAATGGATTAATGAAACCATTACTTTTCTGAATCCCACTGTGTGCCCCTCACTGAAATGTAAGTCATTCAAGCAGTCCCACACTTAGGCTATTCATTAGGCAGCCACTGTGTGTTGAAATTGAGTATATAAATGGAAATAAACAAACAACTGGCTATAGAGCCCAAACAGCTCTGCCCAGAGCTTTTTCTACTATGCAGCAAAGTGAAGTGACCTGGTGGCACTGTGTGTGTGTGTGTGTGTGCCCATGAGTGTGTGTTTTTTTGGTAGGAAGGGATATATGAAAGTAGGGATGGGAGAACCAAGGACGTTTGAGCTCACCAAAATCCTGCAAATGTCACTTTGGAGTTTGCGGTGCTTCCATTTTCATTTGCAATCTGTTTTTCAATTTGTTTGAATGGGAGAAGTCCCCATTTGGAACAAGAAAATTCCCAATTTCTGTGCACATTTTTCAAAACTGTGTACTTTCTCCAAATGGACTAAAGTATGAAAATGCATGGGGGGGGGGTGCATTGCAAAGTGCACTTTACAAAAATGCATTTTCCGAAAGCAATTGCAAATGTGTTCCTGTTCACATTTGCATTTGGGGTTGTGAATGGAGCAAGTCCAAATGATTTGCAAACTTAAATGAAAATCTCATACATCCATCAATGAAGGCAAGAAATATATAGTAGAGCAAGGGTATGTGGACCTACTGAAGTGGAGCCTAAATGGGCAGGCACTGTTTAGGCTCCACTTTAGGTAGCAAAATGTCATACTGGCTCCACCATACAAGGGAGGGAAAACCCAGCCAGGTCTCAAACATCTAGGATAAAAAGCCAGGGAATCTAGGGATGTGCAAATCATCCAAACCTAAGATTGATGCTTGTTCTTACTTGGGTCCATATCGGATTACAAAGTCTGAATTTCTTTGTTTTGTCCTCACGATAATTGTGCATATTTCCATGCACATTTTTTTTCAAATGTATGCATCAATTGTGCACATTTTTGAAAAGTATGCATTTCCCCCCATTGATAAAAGCCTGGTTGTTGCATTTTTCTAAAGTATGCATTTTTACTGTGGATTTTTCCCCACACTTCTTCTTCTTCTTCTTCTTCTTCTTCTTCTTCTTCTTCTTCTTCTTCTTCTTCTTCTTCTTCTTCTTCTTCTTCTTCGCAGCCTTTTAGAGTGGGACCTCTCATCACAAGCTCAGAATAGCATTGCAAGCTCAGAAATGTATGGAGTTCTAATATAGATTGTGTTCAGCTTTGCATCCAGTTACAGGGTACGTCCAGTGTGAACTCACTAGATTCCTGGGAAAAATGAACCAAAAGTATTTCTCATTCATCTCTAATCCAGATGTGTAGATTTTGCCTCATCCCATCATTTCTCTGGGCCGAACTACACATTCCACACACACCTACATGGAGGTAAATAAGTCAGTCACACATAGCTCTGTGTGATTTGAAAAAAAAATAAAATAAAAATGTGTTGCTTGGCCCTCTCTTTCAGAAACTATTGGTATAGATCTAAAACTATTTTCCTCAGACTATCATATGTGTTCTTCAGTATCTTAGTTAATTTTGACATGACTTCCTTTACTGAAGTGAAATATGAAAAAAAAATGGATACACAATAGAATACATTGGGAAAGGATGTGTTCCAACAAACAAAAGTTGTGCTTTGATAAGTTGTGCTCCACAACTCCAAAGGAGGTGAGAACAGAGACAGTTGAATGTAGAACAAATGGGCATTGCATGCATTATATATATATATATATATATATATATATATATATGAGAGAAATGCTCAAACAGAGTTCACCTGAATGAAGTCTGGAGGCAGATGGCAACCTGATCTGCAATGGAGTAGATAAACATGCAATTTTCTGCTTTCCCTGGGTTTTAATTGGTTTGATTGAGCCAATCTTCCTTTTAAAAATATCGTGTCCCAGAGGCAGACACCTGGTTTGCTGTTGGCCAAAACTCACGAATACAAGCAATGTGGCTGCAAATGTGCTTGTGTAACTCAGGAACACTATGTGTGCTCCCACACGGGTTGCTAGAAGCCAGTCTTTGAGCTTTGCTCTTTTTTTTTTTAAGTAACAGATAATGAGAGTCATTATCTGTATCAAGATGGTTAGGCCTTATTCATCAATTCACTCAAGGGAGAATCAGATTGGTCCTTCCACTTGACCAAGACAGCTGAAATTTGGTAGATATATAGTACAAGATACCCTAACTTCTCAGACTGGAGGAGGGGGAAAGCCAGATACTTGTTCATCACAAATAGCGGACATGACATGAAGTATTTCCCATGATAGTAATGGATTTTAAAATAAGTTGAACCTTCAGACACTTAGGGAGCAATCCTATGGCTATTAGACAGCAGCTAGATGGCATTAGGAATTTTTGTGTTCTGGGAACCGAGCCCAGAACTAGTGCTCCAAGGTCAGTTCTCAGAACACTGACTCCCCGCCCCCTCCCGTGCCACCTTGTAGGTGGTGTGGTTTGTCCCTGTCTCTGTGCTTTTAAGAGCAGCGCAGAGTGGGGGGAAAGACGGCATTCCTGGAGGCATTCCTGGGGGTGGGGAGGGGAGGGATGTACGGACTGTGTCAAATCCACTCCATCTGTGTTTTGTGGATTGTCAGGTGCCTTTTGTTCTGTCGTCTGCCCACAGACAGATGCATTTTTTTGTGTGTGCGCGGAAAAATAAGCAAATAATGACAGAAGTATTTACGTGTTTACATAATTTACCATAGTACGTAACATTTAGCATATTGTCCCCATTTCATTCAATGTTTCTTCAGCAGGAACATGTGTATTTTCCTATGAATTTATGTGTGTAAATTTTGTGAAAGTTAAAAAAAAATAAAATCTGAAAGTAGGGATGGGCAGATCACTTACCTCGTTCCAGGTGGGGGGGTCCGTGGGGGTAGGCGATCCGGCCCTCCCCCCAGAATCTGGCCAGGCCAGCTCCACTCTATGGTGATGCTTTGGAGCCATGGCATCCACTACGCCATTTGCGTCCCAGTTTTCACCCCATAGGCTACGCAAATTATATTTACGTAGATATTTGCATAGCCTATCATGTAAAAAAAACAGGGATGCAAATGGCTTAGTGGATGCCATTTGCGTCCACACTTAGCACAGTGATACGGCACAGCAATGGTGGCCGGCCGTATCATCAGCACTGCGGAACCGGCCGCTGGCTCTGCAGCATCACCACGTGGAGGAGCCGGCCTCCATGTGGTGATGGACGGATTCCGGGGGGGCATGGAGGTGAGTGCTCCATTCTGCCACAGACCCCAATGGGGCTGGATTCTTGGAATCCAGCCTCATTGGGGTCCCTGGCGGAATTCTTTGACATCCCTATCTGAAAGTCCACAGGCTTCCTGTGGCCTGAGGGGGGTGTTCCGCAGCGGATTCCACAGTTTGGATTCTTAAAAATCTGAGCTCATTTTAGTCTGTCTCAGATTTCTCCAGCATCCCTAGGGGATGGGCAGCAGAAGTGCTGTTACAATGCTTCCTATGTGCTGCCATCTGGCCTCCCCCCCCCCCCGCTCTGAGGCATCCTGGCTAGACAGCCAAAATCATCCATGTAGCTTCAAATGCAGGGTGGCCGGAGCGTGGAGGAGAAGATCCCCCCCCCCGTGCTCTCCCACCCTGCATTGATTGTTGGTCTCCTCCAAGTTTGGAGGTGGCTGACTATCCCCAGAGGCTTGTGCCCTCTGGGCTCAATCCTCTGAGGATGGCCATAAGCTTCTCAGAGGCTTATGGCCATCCAATGCAGTTTTCCCCCATCTAGGTGAGGCATCAAAGAGTGGGAGGGAAGTAGGCTGGGGATGGTTGTCTGGCTTCTTAGGGAATTCTAAGCCCTTCTGCCAAGGGCCCTTCCCATCAATCCAATACTAGGAAAAAGAAGGCGGCATTTGGGTTTATCCTGCCCAAAGCCCAAACACAGAGAATTTAACAATATCTTGTAAAAGGCCTGAAAGCACAAGTGGTGTCTTTGTAACCATGTAGTCCCTCATTAGTAAGAAATTCCTTAAAAAAAAAAACCCATAGCCAAATGTCCAGTTACATATAAAGAAAGTTTATTTGGAATGAGAGTTAGACAATAGACCCATACACAGCATTCCAAATTAAACCAAGAAAGTCCATCTAACCTAGCTAGTTACATGTTACCTTCTTGAGTTGAGTGTTGGGTTTCAGAGGATATGCACAGTTCATTGACAGTATCTTTGGCATCTGGATTTGATGTTCTTAGGAAGACAATGGGGAGGGAGCCATCTCTCACTTCTATGGGGACCTGAAATAGAGATGTGCAAAGCAGCAAAACTCACATTTGTCAAGGTTCTCCAAATTCCTCCACAAAGCTCGTTCTGACTAGTGACCATATCAGATTGAGAGCTTTGCTTTTTTTTTTCGTACAAAAATGCATACATATTTTGTGCACATATTTCCAAATGTACACATCAGTTCTGCACATCTTTTAAATGTACACATTTTTCTTCCATTGATTCAAGCATGTTTGCACTCCTTTTTCAAAAGTACACATTTTTCTCATGCACATTTTCCAAATGTACACATTTTTTAACATGTTTATTTTGTTTCTGTGGATTGCATCACAAGCTCAAAAATTTATGGACTTTGATCGCAGATTGCATCCAGTTGTGTATTCACTTGCAGGAGGTGAAAACTGGGTGAACTCTGGTTAAAAATGAACTGAAACAAATTTTGCATGCAACCTTTCTCTGAAACCTAGTCAACAAATGTGACTAGTAGGAGTGGTGAATACATAATTAGAATGAAAGAAAGAGTAGGAAAAGGAAGTGGGAGACTCAGTCTGTCACTTTGGGAATTATGTTTTTTGCTGCCCATGATCTGTAAGGTTTTGTATCAATGGTCCTGGTTGCTCTGGAGATCAGACCTAATGGGTCTGTGTTTGTTGAGTATGCACATTGTCAAGTGTTGTTGTTTAAATTATTATTCTCCTTCCACATCTGACTTCCTTTTGCCACTGCTTTAAAGATTAAAGGTGAAATGCTATGCATGTTTAGATAGAAAAGAAATATGCATAGGATTGCACGTTAAGAGGCTATAGTGTTTCTACAACTCTGTTGTAAATATATATGGACATTATTCCTGATATTAAAAGAAGAGGAGGGATTAGACATTTGGGATTTGGGGATTTTCAAATAAGATAACATTGTGTATTTATCTTGTGTACTCTAAAAAAGGAGACCCTGCCATCAAAATGTGATATTGTTGTGAACTTCCTAGAGAGCTGCGGCTATTGGGTTGTATAGAAATATAATAAATACATACATACATAAATAAATAAAAATAAAAGATAGATAGATATTTATTTATTCATGGATAATATAAATGTGCATATTTGAGTTCCAACTTCCAATCCTTTTGTAGCCAAAGTGTCCAAGTTTCAGTCCTTATGTAGCCAAAATAGTACCAAGAGGGAGATATCAGCATGCTCAGGAGAACTTGGAGGTTTATAGAACACTTTTTTTGTACCAAAAAAAGAGGAAAACAACAAGGGGCAAACAAAGAAATCTAAGAACAGCCCAATGGACTGAGCATCCTCCGTGGGCACATATTACTGACTGACTGTTGGGTCGGGGGTAACGGAAAAGTGAAATGGAGTACCCTGAAAAAGGGGCTGGGTGGCTGGAACCCTGAACTGGAGCAATTCACACTTCAGCAGGTCCCACGTGTTTGTTTGAATTGCTCTGGCGGAGTGACTGCTCTCCTATTAAGCGTGAATTTTTATTTTATTTTAATCAGCTATGCCCCACTATTAGTTTTAAATAGCCATTGTGATATACAGTAGAATCCTATGGGTTCTGCCCTTGTTGGACAAAATCCTTTGATCTTGGAGGCTTCTGAGTATTCAGTGCCCTGCTGGGCTGCTGCATGGCCAGAGGAGTGATGGTGGAGGGAATTTTCACCTCTCTGTCCTTCTTTGTGTTTTTCCCCTCTAGCCTCTAGGTAGGCTTCTGAGACTGTCTAGCAGAGGTCAGAGACTGGGCTGGCGAGGCCATAATATTCTTCATAATCTCACCTCTCCTACCCTCCCTGCCCACTACGATGCTCCATTTCAGACCTTTCTGAGGTCTTCTGGGTTTTTTTCCATGACAGTTGTGAGGGGGGCAGTTGGTGTGCAGGAGAGGCTGGGGGTGGGACCAGATTCCAGGCTCCCCGTTTTGAGTGTCTACAAGGGATGTACAGATTCTGTAAAATCCGTTCCATCTTTTTTTTTTTTTGCAGATTGTTAGGAGCCTTTCATTCTGTCGTCCGCCCATCAATGGAATCAGGGGCTTTTTTTGTTTTGAATTTGCACAAATTAGCATATGTGAAAATGCACAAATTCCCCCCAAATGTGCATATACATGCTTTAGCTATGGGGGGCAATGCACTTGTTTGGCTGTTTTATTTGTTTTATTTTTTTGCATATTTGTCAAAGACAACATTTGCACAACGTTCGGGAAAGTTAAAAAAAGGAGAAAGGTCCACAGGTCTGCAGAATTCACCCAACAGGGGGAACGCCAGTCCACTGTGGAATCTGTGGGTCATATTCATGAAACTCATTTGGTTCTGTTACAGATTTCTCTGACATCCCCACGCTTTTAAACATCTACATGAAACATGAAAGCTGGGGGAAGTCATCAGGAGGTTTGGGCTGAAATGTCATCAGTATGTTAGGGATGTCAGAGAATTTTGCAACCAACACAAACAGGATCGAATCACACCAAATCCGTCCCGCAAAATCCTCTTCGGATCGTGGCGGCCTGGTCTACTATGACCGGAGCTCTCCCAGACCAGATTTTTTTTTGTCCCCCGAACAGCCGATTTTTTGAAAACAACCACAAAAAGAAATCCACAGATCGAAAATCAAAGATGGACGTGGATGGCTACTTACCCAATAATAAATAGGGATTTCCCCCCGGGACCACGAGGCTTTTTTTCACTGGGGCTGAGTTGGAAGTGCACAGAGGTCAGGTGAGGTGAGGTGAGGTGAGGGGAATCCCTGCAAGCCGCGACCGGCTTTACCCTTTTTAAATGGGCATTTCCCTGGGACCTTGAGGCTTTTTTTCACTGCTGAGGGGGGCTGAGTCACGAAGTGCATGGAGGTCAGGTGAGGTGAGCTCAGGTGAGGTGAAGTTACATGGGGAATCCCCGCGACAGGCTTTATCCATTTTAAATGGGTATTTTCCTGGGACCTTGAGGCTTTTTTTCACTGCTGGGGGGGGGGGGCTGAGTCACGAAGTGCATGGAGGTCAGGTGAGGTCAGGTGACCGGAAGTTATGTGGGGGATTGCCGCCATGTGAAAACCCGGAAGCCTTTACGGAAATGTTTAGTGAACCGTAAACTTCCCTGTAAAACGGAGCAATCGGACTATGAATTACAGAGAGAGATGGTGGGCACCGAAATAGGATTTCCCTCAGGTATTTTCGGAATTATTTATGAAAGTTCCAGGGAGCCAACCCTCCCCCAGAGGATTCCAGGGGGCAGAATGGATCACCTCCCCCCCCCGTGGATGTCCCGAAATGGACCCAGGTAGGGAATTCGTACACCCCTAATGAGGATGATACTTATCTCTACCTCTTGTTTCCATCTGTACATCCCAGGGAGGCTGTGGAACTCTTGAACCAGTGTTTGGTGCCTGTTTTGGATAGGTTTGGTGGAGAATTTCTCCCCGAAACTTCAGGGGGCCGAGTGCCAATGTGTTCGGCCCCCCGAACAGGTTTTGGGGAGAAATTCTCCGCCCCCCGCCCCCCCCGGGATGGGACTTACCTTTGCCAAATGTCCCTCCTGGCGGCGGGTCCGGCCGGCGGTTCGGTGGGTCTTCGTCCACGGCGGGATCGGCAGCCAGTCTTTCAACCGGCTGCCGCCGCCGCCATTCCAATAAAAGAAAAAAAATGCCCCCGTGATAAGCTACGTGACAATTAACGTAGCCTATCATGGCTAGATTTGCAAAGTCAGCCGTGATAGGCTACGTAAATCGTCACGTAGCCTATCACGGGTGACTTTAAAAAAAAAAGCACGTACGGATAATGGCGTCCCCCATAGGGAGCCGCCATTCCCGTTCCTTATTTGGTCACTGTAGTCTACGTAAAGATTTACGTAGACTACAGCGACTAAATAAGGAACGCGAATGGCGGCTCCCTATGGGGGCCGCCAGTTGCATACGCACTTTTTTTTTTTTTTTTAAAGTCACCCGTGATAGGCTATGTGACGATGTACGTGGCCTATCATGGCTGACTTTGCAGATCTAGCTGTGATAGGCTACGTTAATCGTCACGTAGCCTATCATGGGGCCTTTTTTTTTTAACTTTTTAGTTCGCGGCCGGGCGAGGTGAGGCGCCTCCTCCCCGGCCTGAATTTCGTCCGGGCGAGGCGGGAAGCCTCCCCCCCGGCCTGTATTTCGGCCGGGCGAGGCGGGAAGCCTCCCCCCCCGGCCTGAACTTCGCGGGGGGAGCAGCGAAGCGCCTCCCCCCTACCGCGAAAAGCTTCGAGGACAGGTAAGGGACTTTCGTGCACCCCTAGTTTTGGAATGGATGAGGGTGAACAAGTGGAAACTTAATCCAGACAAAATGGAGGTACTGTAGGTTGGGAAACCAACTACTTTGGATGGAGGCTTACAACTGGTCTTAGATGGGGTTGCACTCCCCCTAAAAAAAACAAGTGTGCAGTCAGGGAGTTGTCCTGCACTCTGAGCTAACTGGGGAAGTCCAGGTGGCTGCTGCATCCAGGAGTGCATTTTACCAGCTTAGGCTGGTACACCAACTGCGGCCCTATCTGGAGAGGATGGAGCATGTCTCAGTTATCCATGCACTAGTGATGTCCAGGCTGGACTACTGTAATGCGTTATATGTGGGGATGCCTTTGAAGATGGTTTGGAAACTCCAACTTGTGCAGAATGCAGCCACCCAAGTATTGGTGGGGGCTAGGCAATTCAATCACATAATGCCTATCCTGTGCCAGCTGCACTGGTTACTGGTGTATTTCCGAGCCCAATTCAAAGTGCTGGTTTTGACCTTTAAAGCCTTAAACAGTTTGGGACCAAGTTACTTAAAGCACTGCCTTTACCCATATCAGCCTGCCCAAACTTTAAGATCAGAAAGAAAGGCCCTTCTCATTTGCCCACCCATGAGAGTAGTAGGGTAGGTGATCACATGTGAGAGGGCCTTCTCTGCATTGGCCCCACACTTTTGGAACAAGCTACCATTGGAGGTCCACCATGCTCTGTCATTGCAGACTTTTAAGAAGGCCTTGAAAACATTTTGTTTGTTTATTTTACCTTGGCCTTCTTTTAATAGGACTGCTATTGTTGCTGTTACTGCTGTTAACATTGTTGCTGGTTTTATTGTTGGCTTTTATTGTTCTTTATATTGTTTTGATGTTTTTTTATCACTTTTAGTATTTTAACTGTTTTAATGTATTTTGTTGCTGTGAGCCACTTTGGGAGGGCTTCGGAAAGGCAGCCAATCAATATTTTAAATAAATACATAAATTCCCTGGTGTCTACGGCTTTGGAGGGGGGACTCCAGCAAATCCTATGGTCTCTGGGACACTCTCCAGGGACCATACATCTCTTAAACTTGATAGATAGATAGATAGATAGATAGATAGATAGATAGATAGATAGATGATAGATATAGACAGATGAAGACAATACATTTCTGATGAAATGCCTCTTTTCCTTCTTGTGAGGTTTCTTGTGTTATTCAGGGTTCCTATACCTGCAAGATTGAAAAGTTAATAATTTAAGATCTGAGAACTCCCTTATGCCCCTCACTTGCTTTGACATTTTTATGTCTGCATCAGAGTTTGATACGCACAGGAAAGGTCTACAAAATGCAATCAGAAAACCCTGTGAAACAAAAGCATTTTTCTGTTGAATTTACAGAAGTCAGTAAATACCATAAATCAGCTCTAATGCCATTTTCAAAATTATCTGCTTGCTTTATTGACAATATTGAAGACACCTTATTTTCATGGGATAGGCAATTTGGGCTCTGAGGACTGAAATCTAACATTGCTATTCTCATAATTTTCCAAGACAATATAACAATTGGGAAACTCAGCAAAATAATCCAGAGGTTCCAATATTGTTATGATTACTCTGACACTCACCCCATTGATAGTATTATAGGAAGTCCAGGAAGTTCATTTCTCCCAAGCAAAGCTCTTTTTACAATCTGAAATATGATGGGAACAGTACCATCTTAAGGATTGTTTCCCTCTAGTTTTATCAGACATTGAGGGCTGAGCTAGAAGTACTTTTCAGAACTTATGTGGGCCAAGCGAGATCCCAGACTGCAGTTGAAACTGACTGAAAACAGCAGTAAGAAGAGACACAACTTCAGGAATTCTTTGAATTTGAGTTTGCAGTTGTTTGAATAATCTCCCTGTAAATTGATAACTTGCAGTTTATGTATTGTTTCTGTATCAGTTATCAAGGTGCCATAATGCTGTTACCTTTTAGAAAGTAAGAATTTATATAAGCGCAGGTAAAGTTAAATAGCTATCTTTATGATTACAGTGCAATCGTATATATGTTTTCTCAGAAATAGTCCCGTTGAGTTAAATGGGGCATACTCCGAGGTCAGTGGGTATATAATTGCCGCCTTTATATTGTATGCCTTCTTTCTTGAAATTGGTAGGGACTAGGGATACTGGAGAGATTTGGGATAGAACTAAGAATCCAGCCTGCAAAATCTGCTGTGGAGTGATCCCCTCAGGCCACACGGAGTCCGTGGACCTTCGGATTTTTTTTTTTTACTTTCCCGAAAGTTATGCATATAAATCTGTAGAAAAATATGTGAGTTTCTGCTGAGGAAACATTGAATAGAATAGGGGACAATAGACTAAATTGTACATACTGGGGTTAATTATGAAAATACTTGTGTAAATATTTACATAATTATTTCTGTATTTTTCCGCATGATGGGGGGGGGAATTGCATCCATCTGTGGGCGGATGATGGAACAAAAGGCACCTGACAATCCAATCCACGAAACACAGGTGGAGTGGATTTTACACAGTCCATACATCCCTAGTAGGGACAGTGTTCTAGTCAATTAGAATGCAGTAGTAATGGACTAGCCCATCTCCGTCTGGGATTGGAGAGTTTGACGAACTGCCCCCGGTGGTTCCCGCAGCCCGGGCCTGCTTGGCGAGCTTCCTTGTTCGCCCTGCCTGTGCCCATGAGCTGCACGAGCTGCCCCTCTTCCAAGTGCCAGCTGTCAAGGGCTGGTGCAGTGAAGAAGGGTGACAACATCCAGCCCCCACCCGCTCTCCCTGGCCTTCTCCAGAGGAGGCCAGGGTGAGAGCGCTGGGGTGCCGCTGTTGCCCCTCTTCTGTGCACCATCTGTCAAAGACCAGCACAGAGAAGGAGGTCCTCGACTCAGCCATCCCCCAGCCTCTCACCCTGGCCTTCTCTAGAGGAGGCCAGGGCGAGAATGCTAGGGTGCTGCTGTCGCCCTTCTTCCTTGTGCCAGTTGTCAAGGGCCATCGTGGGAAAAAGGGCCTGGGAGGCCAGCCCCCAGCCTCTTGCCCTGGCCTCCAGCAGGTGGGGGGTGGGGGAGAAGAGAATAGGTGCCTCCTTCTTCCCTCCGCCCTCACCTGCTACAGCAGCGGTGGCGAGGGACAAGCTGGTCATTTTCCATAAGGCCAGGAAAACTTAGAGAAAACAACCAGCCTTTCCCATGCCACTGCCACTGTAGCAAGGATGGGGGAAGAAGGAGAGGCGCTGCCTTCTTCCCCTATCCTTGCTGAGGGAGTGGGCACCCGAGGTCTTGCCTGACTCAGCATGCCGTGAGTCGGGCAAGAGCTCAGGGCTGCGAGCTGGTGTCTGGGGGGCCGAACCAGCAACTCCTCACCAGGCTTCGAGCCCCAACCAGATGCTCGCAACATCCCTAGAATGCAGAGATGTCAATTCCAGTGTAGACTCAGGATTCGTTATGGAACATTCTGGGCCTCTTCTGGGACAAAGTACCTAGTGTGGCCTGGGGACATAACCAGATCGTGCTATGCCTTAGACCCCTGCAGGATGTTACTGTGTCTACATACCTAGAGGGAGTTGAAAAATCCACATGTTTTGCTTAACACTTTCCCACTGAAATCATTTAGATGTAGAAGTGCCTATGTGGCGTTCCTGCCCGGGTTCCACCATATCCACAGCCTCCACCTCTGAAACTGAGAAACAAACCCCTCAGGAAATGCCTGCTTCTGCCTGGATCAGTTGTCCCCACAGACATCCAAGCTTCAGCCCTTTTACTCTGTCTGGGTTTTAGAGAATCTCAATAGGCTCAATAGGTTTTCTCAACCCACTACAGGAGATGTAACAAGGAAACAGATTTAATAAGGGAAGCATAACAATTCAATCAACACATGGGAGTCTGTATTTTAAAAACAAGCAAAATTAGCAAATAAAAATTTATTTAACACAAGAGTTATAATGTTGTCATTATTCATTATTGCTTGGCCCTAACTTCCCTACCTTCTCTACCCCTTCTAAAATCCTACACAGAAACCCACTAACTAAATGTGGATTCTGTGATCCCTAAGGCCCTATCCCACTCTGTCCGTTCATTCCTTCTATAACTTCAGAATCTTCTCCCTCTCTCTCTCTCTCTCTCTCTCTCTCTCACACACACACACACACACACAAGCCCCTACCACCTTTCACTCACTCACTCCGAAACAGTTAACTCTGTCTTTCCTGGGTCACATTTAGCAATGAAAACACATACATTATTATAACAAGCATAAGTTACAGCCTACCTTTGGCTGAATAAAATCCAAACATACTTCAGAACAGATTTTTACGAACTTCCTTCTCGAACAGTCACCAATTGATACTTTGCACTGATGCATATTCCCCTTCCCCCTTTTAGGGATGTTCAACTTACTTCCCAGGGAATTATAGTTTAAATTTGAAATGTCCTCTGAAAATATAAGAGAAAGAGAACACAAAATCCCTTACCGGAAAAAGAAACGGGGGGGGGGGGGAGCCATGAAAAGCAGAATAAAATACTGGAATTGACCGTTTCTGAAAATGCTTGTGTAAATATCCGTTTGCATAAGCTCATTAATGACCAAATATTAGATTACCCTTTTGTGATATTTTCTGAGCATTAATTTTTATTTAATTGAAACAATATTAGCAGCTCAGTAACATTTACAAGAATGGTTGTTGTAAGGTCAGATGCTGTGTCTTTCCACAAGCATATATTTAATCAGCCAGCCCAGAGAAAGCACCTTCAGCTGCTACACAGCCTGTTTGATGTACTTGTACCCTATAGATCATAGAATCATAGAATAGTAGGGTTGGAAGGGGCCTACAAGGCTATCAAGTCCAACCCCCTGCTCAATGCAGGAATCCAAGTCAGAGCATCCCTGACAGATGACTGTCCAGCCTCGTCTTGAATGCCTCCAGTGTGGGAGAGCCCACCACCGCCCTCAGTAATGGGTTCCATTACCGTATTGCTCAAAGAGTCAGGAAGTTTCTCCTGATGTTCAGCTGGAATAAAGTGTGTGTGTGTAGGGGGGTGGGGGTAGTTGTCCTTTACAAGTCACATTGCAAGATACTGAAAAGAATTATGGGCATAATCTAGCTGAATGTCAGTGCTTTTCATTCCCATATGGGGCAGTACTGCATCTCAGTGGTGGAGTACATGGTTTGCAATGTAAAAGGGGCATTAAGGGTGATCTATGCAACTCTGCAGGTGTGAATGGGCCATCCTGCCTGTAATGTTGGATAGATCACCCACAATCCACACAACCTTTGTGCCTTTACGCCTGCAATCCATGAAACATTCCCTTTCTGGAAATGCCCAAGCCTCCATTGCTGCACAAAATGGTGGCTCAGGGAAGGAGCAGATGGGCTTCCAGATGCTCGCAGACCACGGGGCACTCACGGATGGGTCTGGTGAGTGCTGCACAGTCTGTGAATGGGGGACGGGCGGTGATTTTTGCAGGCACAAATAAACACAAGGCCAAAAGATTCATGAATAAATATTACCAATTGCATCTGCAAAGGAGATTGGATTGGGACTACAGCACTGGGTCAGTGGGGGAGTTAAGATTTTCCCATTTTTATTTTCTCAGTGAAAATTCTCTCCTCTAAGGTGCTATTTGCCCAACAGGAGGGAACTATGGAGACCATATGGGTGCCTGCAAAAAGAACAAAGAGAATAAGGATCAGTCTCTGCTCAACTTGCCCACTTCCCCTGGGTGGTTCTTTGGATTGGGACCAGAGGCCAAGTGCAAGTGAGTGAGCAGTAAAGACAGGAGTGAGAAGAAGGCCTATTCAGTGAAAACCCCTCTAGAAAGTCTTCCTAGAGCTGGTTTTACCTTTTCCTTTCCTTCTCCCACCTTAGTGTGTGCTTGTGTGAGTGTATATGTGGAATTAGCTCACCAGACATGCCTGTACATATAATCAGGGGACTAGAAGCTAAGTCCTTCAAGGAAAGATGGAAGGAACCTGCTGAATTTAAGCCTGCTGAAGACAAGACTGAGTGGGGAATAAGATAGCACTTTTCAAATACCTAAAGGGTTGTCACACAGAAGAGGGCCACAACTTATTCTCTGTCATCCAAGACTGTAGGGCACAAAATAAAGGGTGAAAGCTATAGAAAGGAAGATTTTGGTTAAACATCAGGAAAAAACAAACAAACTGCCTAATGGTCAGAGCAGTCAGACAATGGACCCAACTGTCTAGAGAGATTGTGGGCTCTCTGTTGCTGGAGGTATTCAGGCAGAGACTGGACAGCCATCTGTTGGGTACTTTAAACTGGATTCCTGAACTGCGCAGAGGGTTGGACTTGATGGCCTAAATGGCCCCTTCCAGCTCTATGATTCCCATATTCCTAATCAGCTTTCCTTCTCACCACAATGCATGTTAACCTGAACAATGCAGAAAGGGGGAGGCAAATGAACTGAAAGATGTGGCAAAATGTGCATACTCTAAATCTGGAGTTACGTTTCGACATAAGAACGTAAGAAGAACCATGCTAGATCAGACCAAGGGGCCATCTAGTCCAGCATTCCGCTTGTACAGTGGTCAACCAGCTGTCAACCAGGAAACCACAAGCAGGACACAGGTCCCCCCCCATGTTCCCCAGCAACTGGTATACATAGGCCTACTGCCTCTGGTACTGGAGGTAGCACATAGCCATCAAGCCTAGTCACCATTGATAGCCTTGTCTCCAGGAATAAACCCCTTTTAAAGCCATCCAAATTGGTGACCATTGCTACAACTTGCAGTAGCAAATTCCATAGGTTAACTATATATACTTCCTTTTATCTGTCCTGAATCTCCCACCAATCAACTTCATGGGATGACCCTGGGTTCTAGACTTCTAGTATTATGAGAGAAGAAGAAGAAAAAGTCTCCCTATCCACATTCTCCACACCATGCATAAAACCGGTGACTAGAACTGTACACGGCATTCCAAGAGTAGGAGTAGACATACTCCTAGTTTTTAAAAAAACACCATTCCAGAGGCACTCAGAGCACAGCTAACTCATGGAACAGCTAAGGGGTGGAATGAGGGAACCCACTCATCCTTCCCGAGTGCAGGCTGCCAATGTAAATTGATGTCAATTGAACATCCACAGGTCCCTCATTCAGCTGAGACCTACAGAGGAAAACCCTTCCCCTGTATGCATAAAAGATGCTTTCCACACTGATGTTCAGTGGCAATGGACATGTTTTCCCCCATGTTTTCTGGTGATAAGCAGATTGTACGCCTGATTGAAATTCTGACATCTCACAAAGTTTGTAGCAGTCACATTTAATGTGCTGAGCTCCCTAGGAAAGTTGACTTCCCTACAGGAACTTAATATGCTACCAGATGTTCTGCTCCTTTGGAACACAGTACATGTCGACAATGTGACAGTGTGCTTGAGAGATCAAATTCAAATGGGGGGGGAGAGAGAATCTAATTAGGCAGCAAGATATTAATTAATAACACCCAGTTGAGGAAAAAGAGACATATATATCCTGTACTGTCAAAATATTGCTCTGACAGCCAAGCACATACAGGTCTACAGGCCTTTCCCTCACTCTAACTACATACAGGTCAGAAATGAATATGGCCTTTTGGTACACAATATAAATGGAGCCGGACATCCTAGAGAGTGAAGTCAAGTGGGCCTTAGGAAGCATTAGTAACAACAAAGGTAGCGGAGATGACAGTATTCCAGCTGAGCTATTTAAAATCCTAAAAGATGATGCTGTTAAAGTGCTGCATTCACTATGCCAACAAATTTGGAACACTCAACAATGGCCACAAGACTGGAAAAGGTCAGTTTACATTCCAATTCCAAAGAAGGGCAATGCCAAAGAGGGCTCAAACTACCGCACAATTGCGCTCATTTCACATGCCAGCAAGGTGATGCTCAAAATCCTACAAGCTAGGCTTCAGCAGTATGCGAACCGAGAACTACCGGAAGTACAAGTGGGGTTTCGAAGAGGCAGAGGAACCAGAGATCAAATCGCCAACATTCGCTGCATCATGGAGAAAGCAAGAGAATTCCAGAAAAACGTCTATTTCTGCTTCATTGACTACGCGAAAGCCTTTGATTGTGTGGATCACAACAAACTGTGGCAAATTCTTAAAGTGATGGGAGTCCCAGACCACCTTACCTGTCTCCTGAGAAACCTGTACGAGGGTCAAGAAGCAACAGTAAGAACCAGACATGGAACAACCGAGTGGTTCAAAACTAGGAAAGGAGTACGATAAGGCTGCATATTGTCACCCTGCTAATTTAACTTATATGCAGAGTACATCATGAGAAATGCCGGGTTGGATGAATCAGAGGTCGGAATTAAGATAGCTGGGAGAGTTATCAACAACCTCAGATATGCAGACGATACCACCCTAATGGCAGAAAGCGAAGAGGATCTCAAGAGCCTCTTGCTGAGGGTGAAAGAGGAGAGCGCAAAAGCTGGTTTGAAACTCAACATTAAAAAACGAAGATCATGGCATCTGGCCCTATCACTTCCTGGCATATAGAAGGGGAAGAAACGGAAGCAGTGACAGATTTTCCTTTCTTGGGCTCCAAGATCACTGCAGATGTTGACTGTAGCCATGAAATTAAAAGACACTTGCTCCTTGGGAGGAAAGCTATGGCAAACCTAGACAGCATAGTAAGAAGCAGAGACATCACCTTGCCGACAAAGATCCGTCTAATCAAAGCTATGGTTTTCCCAGTAGTAATGTGAGGGTGAGGGTGGCAAAGAGACAGTTCTTTTCCACCAGCATTGCATCTTCTCAGTGTTGTCCAGCGGAGCTTTTCCAAGTGGTTCGCAGCCTGTTACATTCTGGGCCAGGGAGAGAGATGGTGGAACCCTCGGTAGCATGCTGTGATGAGTTTGCACAGCACTTTGAGAATAAAGTCGCTCAGATTCGTCATGAATTGGACACCACCATTAATGCAGTTCCATTGGTAGAGGCGTTCAGAGCACCGTCTGGTCCAGTTTTATTGGATGAGTTTCAGTTAGTGAGGCCTGAGGATGCAGACAAGGTGCTTGGCCAAGTCCGATCGACCACTTGTGTGCTTGACCCTTGCCCTTCATGGCTTATTAAATCAAACAAGGAGGGGTTGTCTGGCTGGGTCCAGGAGGTTGGAAATTCCTCCTTGAGAGAGGGAGAGGTGCCTGCTGCTTTAAAAGAGGCGGTAATTAGACCACTCCTGAAAAAGCCTAACCTGGACCCAGAGGATGTTAACAATTATAGGCCAGTGGCCAACATCCCCTTCCTGGGCAAGGTGCTTGAGCGGGTGGTTGTAGGACAGCTCCAGGCACTCTTGAATGAAATGGATTATCTAGATCCATTCCAATTGGGCTTCAGGCCTGGTTTTGGAACGGAAAATGCTTTGGTCGCCCTATGGGATGACCTCTGCCGGGCGAGGGACAGGGGGAGTGTGACCCTGTTGATTCTCCTGGACCTCTCAGCGGCTTTCGATACCATCGACCATGGTATCCTTCTGGATAGGTTGTCTGGGTTGGGAGTTGGAGGCACTGCACTACAGTGGTTCCGCTCCTACTTGGATGGTTGATTCCAGAAGGTGGTGCTGGGGGATTACTGCTCTGTGCCATGGCAATTGTGCCATGGGGTTTCACAGGGCTCTATTTTATCCCCCATGCTGTTTAACATCTACATGAAACCGCTGGGGGAGGTTATCCGGAGGTGTGGGCTGAGGTGCCATCAATATGCGGATGACACCCAGCTCTACCTCTCTTTCTCATCAAAACCAGGTGAGGCAGTGGCTGTTCTAAATCAGTGCCTGGGCATGGTAATGGACTAGATGAGGGCTAAAACTGAAACTCAATCCAGAGAAGACGGAGGTACCGTTAGTGGGTGGTTCATCTGCCCGGCTAGGTGATATTCAACCTGTTCTGGAGGGGGTTGCACTCCCCCTAAAGGATCAGCTTCGTAGTTTGGGGGTGCTCTTGGATCCAGAACTGTCACTTGAGGCACAGGTGAACTCAGTGGCACGGAGTATTTTTTATGAGCTTAGGCTGGTATACCAACTATGCCCTTATCTGGACAGAGATAGCCTAGCTACAGTTATCCATGCTCTGATCACTTCTCGTCTGGATTACTGCAATGCATTATACGTGGGGCTAGGGGTGCACGAAAGTCCCTTACCTGTCCTCGAAGCTTTTCGCGGTGGGGGAGAGGCGCTTCGCTGCTCCCCCCACGAAGTTCAGGCCGGGGGGGGAGGCTTCCCGCCTCGCCCGGCCGAAATTCAGGCCGGGGGGGAGGCTTCCCGCCTCGCCCGGCCGAAATTCAGGCTGGGGAGGAGGCGCCTCGCCTCGCCCAGCTGCGAACTAAACAGTTAAAAAAAAACCACAGGCCCCCGTGATAGGCTACATGACGATTAACGTAGCCTATCACGGCTAGATCTGCAAAGTCAGCCGTGATAGGCTATGTAAATCGTCACGTAGCCTATCACGGGTGACTTTTAAAAAAAAAGAAAAAAAACCACGTACGCAAATGGCGGCCCCCATAGGGAGCCGCCATTCGCGTTCCATATTTGGTCGCTGTAGTCTACGTAAAGGTTTACGTAGACTACGGCGAAAATAAGGGCAACGCTATTTGCAATGCCCTTATTTTCGCCGTAGTCTACGTAAACCTTTACATAGACTACAGCGACCAAATAAGGAACAGGAATGGCGGCTCCTTATGGGGGCCGCCATTATCCGTACGCGCTTTTTTTTTTTAAAGTCACCTGTGATAGGCTACGTGACGATTTACGTAGCCTGTCACGGCTGACTTTGCAAATCTAGCCATGATAGGCTACTTTAATCGTCACGTAGCCTATCACGGGGGCGTGTTTTTTTTTTCTTTTATTGGAATGGCAGCGGCAGCAGCCAGTCGAAAGATCGGCTGCCGCCCCCGCCCCTGACGAAGACCCGACGAACCGCCGGCCGGACCCGCCGCCGGGAGGGACATTCGGCAAAGGTAAGTGCCATCCCGGGGGGGGGTGCAGGGGGCTGGGGGGGTGGAGAATTTCTCCCCGAAACTTGTTCGGGGGGCCGAACACGTTGGCGCTTGGGCCCCCGAAGTTTCGGGGAGAAATTCTCCGCCAACCCTACGTGGGGCTGCCTTTGAAAACAGTCCGGAAACTTCAGCTGGTCCAAAATAGGGCAGCAAGATTGTTAACAGGGACTGGCCTGCGAGCTCATATTACGCCAGTACTTTTCCAACTGCACTGGCTGCCAGTCCATTTACGGGCCCGATTCAAAGTGCTGGTGTTAACATTCAAAGCCCTTAACGGCTTGGGGCCAGGTTACCTGAAGGATCGCCTCCTCCCATATGTGCCTGCCCAGACCTTAAGATCATCATCAGCGGCTCTTCTCCATGAGCCCCTGCCAAAGGAAGTGAGGCGGGTGGCTACCAGGAGGAGGGCTTTTTCTGTTGTGGCACCCCAGCTCTGGAATGAGCTCCCTAGTGAGGTTCGCCTGGCGCCTACATTGTATTCCTTTCGGCGCCAGGTGAAGACCTTTTTATTTTCCTAGGCATTTTAGCATTTTAGCTTTCTAAATTTTTATCTTTGCTGTTTTAAATCTGTATTTTAAACTCCTGCACTGCTGCTAGGTTTTATTGTGGTTGTATTGTTATATTGTGGTTTTAATGTTCTGTATATATTAAATTGTTTTATTGTGTGTTGCTTGGATTTAATTTTTGTGAACCGCCCAGAGAGCTTCGGCTGTTGGGTAGTATAGAAATAAATAAATAAATAAATAAATAAATAAATAAATAAAGAAAGTATGCCTGTGAGAGCTGGACTATAAGGAAGGCTGAGTGCCGAAGAATTGATGCTTTCGAACTGTGGTGCTGGAGAAGACTCTTACGAGTCCCCTGGACTACAAGGAGGTCAGATCAGTCAATCCTAAAGGAAATCAACCCTGAGTGCCCACTGGAAGGACAGATATTGAAGCTGATGCTCAAATATTTTGGCCACCTAATGTGAAGAGAAAACTCTCTGGAAAAGACCCTGATGCTGGGAAAGACTGAAGGCAAAAGGAGAAGGGGACGGCAGAGGATGAGATGGCTAGATAGCATCACCGATGCAATGAATATGAACTTGAGCATGCTCCGGGAGAGAGCACAGGACAGGAAGGCCTGGCGTGCTATGGTCCATGGGGTCATGAAGAGTCGGACACGACTGAACAACAACAACAAATAAATGGGGCATATGACTTGCATTAAAGAAAAACAGAATAGTTTAACCTTCAATAGTCTGATTGATTCCTCATTTAAGTCATGCTCAGCCAAGTGAATACTGTCAGTATCAATTCGTAATATACAGTAGCTATGTAATTACATTATATTTTGTAATATCGGTTCTGTTTGTTTGGCTATTTTTACATTCTGAAGTCAACTAAGTTTGAAAAACATCCTGATCCTATGCAGAGTTAGATGCTCTGTGCTGGACTGGACTTTGCATCCACCATTAAGGACAATTGAAGTCAGTATGATGATTAGTGATGCTGCTGAAGTTCATAATGACCTAATTCAGAATATATATATATTTTTTCCAGATCATAATGCTTTCATATGTTATGAAGCAAGTGTCATTTCTCCAAGACATTATTTTCCAGCTCTGTCTGAGCTGTCATTAGTGTTCAAGACATATCAACATTCATGCACCCAAGTTATGAGTAAGAATAGACAAATCAGTCGAGTACCCCCTCCGTGCTTGATGAGCAGCCTGCAACTTACCCAGGCCTGTTCATCTCTGTGCCGATCACCATGTTTAAAAAAAAAAAGGCAGTCGGAGAATTTCTCCACGAATCTCAGGAAGGCCGAATGCCAACGCATTCGGCCCCCTGAAATTGGTGGAGAAATGGTCCGCCCCACCGCCCCCCCCCAGGATGGGACTTACCTTTGTCGAATGTCCCTGGCGGCAGCGGCTCTTGGCGGCGGTTCGGTGGCAGCAGCGGCCAGTCTTCCAACCGGCTGCCGCCGCCGCCATTTCCGAGTAAAACAGCAACAGCAACAAACGTGATAGGCTACGTAAAGATTTACGTAGCCTATCACAGCGAGATTTTCAAAAAACACTGTGATAGGCTACGTAAATGTTCATGGGGGGGGACATTTACGTAGGCTTCACGGTGGGGGGGAGGCGCCCCGTCCCTCCCCCCAAAATTCTGTGTGGGATGGGAGGCACCCCATCCCACCCCGCTGAAATTATGGACAGGGGGGAGGTGCCCCGTCCCTCCGGCCGTGAATCTCGTCTCCTGCCGGGACGCAAATGGCGGCAACGCTATTTGCGTTGCCCTTATTTTCGCCGCAGTCTACGTAAATGTTTACGTAGACTACACGTGCCCAAATAAGGAATGCAAATGGCGGCGCCCATGGGCGCCGCCATTTGCGTATGCACTTTTTTCCCCCCAAAGTCAGCCGTGATAGGCTACGTAAACATTTACGTAGCCTATCACGGCTGACTACAGGGATGCAAACGGCGGCGGCTATGGCTGCCGTCATTTGCGTCCCGGCAGGAGACGAGATTCACGGCCGGAGGGATGGGGCGCCTTCCCCCCCGGCCAGAATTTCAGTGGGGAGGAATGGGGCACCTCCCACCCCACCCAGAATTTTTGGGGGAGGGATGGGGCGCCTCCCCCCCACTGTGAAGCAAGTTGCGGGACCAGGTAAGGGACTTTCGTCCATCCCTACAATCGGCAGCACTTGCCCATAGAGCTATATGCAAAATAGCTCTGTAAACTATAGCCTGTGGGTGATTCACAGCACTTTTGGCATACTATGTGGGCACATAGACCTATATGTAGAAAGCACTGTGAGTCACCTATAGACTCTAGTTTACAGAGCTATTTTGCGTATAACTCTATGGGCAAGTGCTGCCGATTGCCATTTTTTAAAAACATGGCGATTGGCACAGAGACGAACAGGCTTGGGTAAGTTGCAGGCTGCTCATCGAACATGGAGGGGATGGTCAACTGCAGCCCAGAGGGCCAGTGAGCAGGAGGGAGTTCAGCAGGCATAGCTTGGTGGGTGTGGGCGCCAGCGGTCTGTCAAAGTTGCAGACCAAAACGGGTGCCTGCGACATCCCTACTTATGAAGCATTTGAGCCTGCAGACAAGCAAATGGAAGGGGTGCGGAGGTGCTGCTACAGAAAGGGGGGGCACAAATGATTAACGGGAAAGGGGGAAGCACATGAAGAAAGGAAACTGGTGGGGCACAGACCAGTAAACAGAAGGGGTGGGGGCACAGGTATGGGAAAGGGTGGTGTCCAGTCACCCTGAGGGGATTGCTAGTGCACACACACACACACACACACACAGCTCCCAGAAACTCACCATTTAGCTGCTGCTGTGGTCTTTTTGCTTTCCCTCCAGGTGGCAGGTATTTTCCTTTCAGCCAACATTTCAAATCATCAGTTGTGAGGGGGCGGGAGCGGGAAAGGGCTCTGCATTATGAGCCTCCCATACACTCTCATTATATAAATTATAAATACATTTTTTTAAATAAATAAATAAATAAATTGAATTTAAAGAAGAAAGAAATTCCATTCCACCAACTAGAATAGAAGATAAATAAGAAGTTATCAATCTCTAAAGCAACTAGCCTATAGTTGTTGTTGTTGTTGTTGTTGTTGTTTTTCCACAAATTGTGAGCACAAAAGGCAACCAACACATTTTTCAGAAACACTTTTGAGTAAGGGGGAGGGTTCCCCCTTTTTTGTGTGTTAATTGCCTTTCTCCCTCAATCTTTAACCAATCTTCCTGACATTTTTAGGTTATGTAAAACTGACATTTCTTTCTGGCACATATATATTTTAGGAAGATTGCTGCTGCTGCTGCTGCTGCTGATAATAATAATAATTTCTTATCTAATAGAAGCCACAACTTGGCTCCTATAATAAATGTATATACAAATTTAAATACATATTTTAATGCATTTTTTCCACAAAATAGACATATGTATCCTAAAATGCACATTTTAAAATGGAATTTGGCAAAAAAAAAAAATTGAGCTCAGATATGCATCACAAAATTCCCAGAAGTCTTCGGACCTACACATTTGCCCAGAAGGTGTGGATCAAATCACTTTGCATTGGAAAACACAAAGATCAAATTATTCAAGTATCCCTAATTAAGGGCACAGACAGAGAACTCTCAGGAAAAGGTAAGCATTAAAGAAAAAACAAAAACAAAAACACCACTATATGATTCTCCAAGAAAGCTTGTAAATACCAAGCCAATTTCAAACTGAATTAAGAGTAGTCAATTCATCGCTAATGAAAATAATTCCTATTGAGATGTTAAGTAACTGTGGATAATGAATGTGTGGAGAAACTGGGTGCATGATTGGACCCTTTGCCCCCCTCTCCTGACCTCCACATTTTGATCCAAAGGTTTGAATAAGCTCTGTACATTTGACCAGGGACCTTATTTTGTTATTGATTGTTAAGGAAATGGGGCTTGTGAATTTTAAGAATGTTTGAGAAGTCCACTTCTGTTCACAGATAATCAGAGCTTGCCTGCATTTGCAACCCCAAACACAAGCACATTTTCCCCCAAAAAACTCTCACATTTCCAAACTTGTGACGATATTCAAAAAATGCTCACTTGAGAATGCACATTAAAACAAAAAACAAACAAAAACCCACGACTTTTCATGCTTTAGTCAATGGGGGGAAGTATGCAGTTTTGAAAAATGCACAGGGAAATGTGCACTTTCTCCATGTGCTTCCTGTTTGAATGAAAAGAAGAAGAAGAAGAAGAAGAAGAAGAAGAAGAAGAAGAAGAAGAAGAAGAAGAAGAAGAAGAAGACAGGTCACAAATGAGATCAGAAACAAGGTGAACCAGGTTTTGAAGCAGCTCTGGTTCTTCCATTCCAAGTGCATTTGCATGGACATCTAGTAAACAAGCCCACTTAGAGTGCAGTCCTAAGGGATTGCTGCTTGATAGTCAGAAGGCTCCAAGAGTCCCAGACTGGAATGCTATGTCGATAACCTGCCAGCCAGCTGGGCCAGGACAACTCTGGGCAGGAGGAAGACAGAAACAAAAATTCCTCCTGTTCCTCCTTTTCTTTACATCTGAAGCTAGATGAGCATCTTGGCTCGCAAGCTCAGCCTGAGGCATGTTGCCACCTCAGGCGAGCTGCTGCTGCCCCACTTCTTCTTCAGGTGGTGGGGGCACCACTGCCACCATCTGCACCACCACCAGCCACACCACCTGCACCACCACCACCTCTTACCTGACCAGCCGTGCCACCACCACCTCCCACCCAACTAGCTGTGACACCACCACCACCTCCCACCCAACCTGGTTGCCTGGCCAGTTAACTGGCCAGCCAATCCAGCTGGCTGCTCCTGTCCACCTATGCTCTCTCTCCCATCTGCCCACCTGCACACCTGCCTGCCACTCCTTGTACCCTAGCATTGGGGCACCTGGGAAAGGTCAGCTGAACTATTGCGATAGGTCCCAAAATATCACTAAAGGTCCCAAACAGGTGGCCAGCAGCAAGAAGAAGTGGCAGACCCTTTGGAAGGCGAGAGTGGCACAATTCACTGCTCTTCCCATTCTGACACCTGACATGCCTGGATCAGGGTGCCTCATGATAGGGCCGGCCCTGTTGGCTCATCCAGCTGACCTACCTTTCTGTTGGCAGAATGGGCAACAGAGAGACTTTAGGCTCCTGCAGCTCATGGCCACTTCTGCTCCCTCCCCTTTCCACCACCACCTTTTCTCCCTCTCCAACTTCTCTTATGGGGTCACAGATGTGATCTCATAAGAGAAGCTTTCCACTGTGGCTGGGAAGGGGAGAACATGGGGGAGGGAGGATCCACAATTGAATGTCCTCCTCTACACTTGTAATTCAGTCTATGGTTGCAGAAGAAGAGAAACACAGCATTCTATGGTCCCCTAGATGCTACCTAGGGGCCACAATTGCATTGTTAATTGTTTTTTAAGTGTATCACAGTAGTGAGGTAACGAGATATAGGTGTTCCTGAAGAATTATCACATATCATCTGAAACAAAGGCTGGGAGACAAGATAGTTTCCTGTCTCCCTCTGACTTTTCTTCTCCCTAGCTCTACAGTTTAAAAAGAATTAAATTTCTGAAATTAATTTTATGCACCATTTAAATAAGTGGAACCCTGAATAAGTCAGCCTTTGACTTAATTATTCTAAATCATTCCATAACTTTTATGTAACATAATAAATGTGGACTTCATTTGCTTCTGGGGAAACAGTTATATTTTGCATGTGTTCAAAACCAACCAAAGTACAAAGTAATTAAAGCTTTCACTGCTTTCTGATAAGCAAATCCATGACACAGTAATTAAGCCCTAAAAAAAGTGCAGGAAATACAGTACTTTAAAACTATATTAAGATGTGAACGTCTGCTATATTTTGGAACAGTATGTATAATGTACTGCTTAAATTTGTCCTAAAATTAATGTTTTATGAGTCTTATGAAATAAGGCTTGAGAAAATACCTGATTATATACAAACAGTATGTTGTTGGTGGTGAAAGGATGGAAGTAGTCATAAAACTTCTCCTTCCCTCCAGTTCCTCTTCACTCCACTCAGTGTTCTTTCTGTCCCCTAAGGAAGGAGCACTATTACATGCAGAATCAGGCCTTCCCCCTAGAAAGAAGATAGAATTTGGTCACTGAAGGTCCATCTTGAGATGGTGACAGATGTGGGGGGGGGGCAGAAAAGAGGGGAGAGATTCAAAATCCAACAGCATATATGAGATCACTGCTGTGGAGTCATAGAAACAGAAAACTGTAAGAACATAAGAAGGATCATGCTAGAGCAGACCAAGGGTCCATCTAGTTCAGCATTCTGTTCACACAGTGGCCAACCAGCTGCCCATGGAAAACCCACAAGTAGGACATGAGTGAAACAGCAGCTCCCTGCCCATGTTACCCAGCAACTGGTGTACATAGGCATACTGCTTCTGATACTGGAGGTAGTACATAACTATCAGGACTAGTAGCCATTGATCACCATAGAGTTGGATGGGTCCTTGTAGGCCATCTAGTCCAGGGGAGGGCAGACATCAGAAATCTGGGTTCTACTTTTATTTTTACTAGAACTTCAATGTCCAACAACTGGACCCAGATGCAAAGTGGTGGCCCAGGGTGTTGAACCAATGACCTACTCAATCCTATGAGCCGTATACCAGGATGACATGCATACACAAGTACAAATCTACACCTGTAGTAACCTGAGTTACTACAGAATGGGGATTCTAGTAGTGTAATTAAACTTAAAAATTACTATTTTAAAACAATTGAGAGTTGAGGACTCTTGCTGCTTTATTGCAAATTACCCAGAGATCTACTGGTAGATCCTGATCAACCTTCTGCCCACTCCTGATCTAGTCCAACCCTTTCCTCAGTGCCGAAAGTCCAGAACAACAGCTGCCCTAAATGCTGTAGCTGAACTAGAACATCCATCTCCAACCTCTGTTTGAAGACCTCCAGTGAGGGAGAACCCATTACCCCTCTAGGCAATAAGTTCCATTTTCAAACTGCTCTTACCATCAAGACTTTTTACTAATCTAATACTAAAATCTACCCTCTTGTGCTAATATGCTTCTACCCCTCTGTCTTCTCTTCTCCAGACTAAATATACCCAGTTCTTTCCATCTCTTCTCATAGGACTTCTTTTTCATCTCACTGACCACCTGTGTTGCCCTCTTCTGAACCTGTTCCAATTTGTCTATATCCTTCTTAAAAGTGTGGCATCCAGAACTGGACACAGTACAGTCCAATACACAGCTGGTCCAATATGAGCATGCTGGAACAGGCACTTATGCTACAATGACCCCTTTCTACTAGGTATAGTACCTGTTTCCTGGTGCCTATCCTTAGCAAATCACCCTAGTTTGTCTGTATTTCTGACTTTGGGGGAAGAGTCAGAATTTTGATAGGACTTATTCCAAAAGACTCTGAAAGACCCTGTTCTTCTCAAATTACTTCCATCTGACCTTTCTCCATCACCTGCCACCAGGTAACAGCTATTTAATCAGAGGTAGAGATGGGGAACAGGGCCAGTCCATCAGCTCTGCTAAAAGACCAAGTCCGCCTCTCCCTGAAGTGTATAATAACCATCTGGTCATTATAAGAACTACAATATCAATTACTGGCAAAAATGACCAAACTATACCATGACCTTTAATATGCAGCATGCAGCTACTGTGTGGCTGTTCTTACCCAGGTAACCCAATATGGATTGGAACTCAAGGGAGAGTGTCTTAACCTCTTTGACCCTGCTGTGTACTTTGAATAGCAACAAAAATCCCCATGAAGTGAAGTGAAGGGTGCTTTTTTCCCATTATGCAAATTGCAGATGGTGTATGCATGTGATTTGGACAGAGATCACAGTGTAAGTAAAGGGTTAAACCCCTTATTCCCCCTCCATACATGAGTCCTGATCTAGATTCCCCCCATTACTTTTGAGTAAAGAAAAAGAGCAGACATAGCTACTTGCTGTGTTATATATTAAACCTAATGTATCATTTAGCCACAACTTTGCTCATTTCCTCATCTCTCCCCAATTCCTTTTGCCCTTTGTGTCATGACTTTTTCATTGAAAGCCTAAGGGCAAGGGATGTCTTGTTTTTACTGATCATATGTAAGTTCCTCTGGAAGCCTTTTTGGTTGAAGAGTGGGGGGTAAACATGCCTGAAAAAAAGAAAGAGAAGATGGCATAAGATTGCTGCCATGCTTGCTTACACTGGATAAAACAGAGGTGACACAATCCTGCACACACTTCTGAGCAAAAACCAAAGGATTAGGCAGCTATCTTTAATTTTATTTACTGATTTATTTGTATGATCAGTTCACTAATACACCCTACCTCTGAAGCCATTTCACAATAGTTCATTTCAGAATAAATGAAAGCAATGTACAGCAAGCGGAGAAGTATCCTTAGCAATATGTAATGATGGGAATATGAGGATAGGGATATCACAAATTCCAAAATGTCCCCTTTTTTATGTTGGGAAATATTAGATGCTATGCAGACTCTGTCCAATGGAACTGGAGTACACAGGTGGTGGTGGGGGACACGTCAGGACAGGAGCAACTTCAAGGCTGGCAAAGTTAGTTCTGAGCAAAATGTTTCTCAGTTGAGAACTTTCAGCTTGAACTTTGGCTGCAGCAGGCTTAAAAAGGTGCCAAAATTAGCCCAAAATTATTTCAGGAGTGGTGTGTGTGTGTGTGTGTGTGTGTGACTATGTATTTATTTAATACATTTCTATACCGCCCAATAGCCAAATCTGTATTTATGACATTTGCAGGGTCATAAATTAACTGCTACCATGGGGGTGGGGTGGGTGGCCAACTGATAGGTGCCATTTTTGACATAGAAGCCCCCGACAGAGTGGTACTATGTCATTGCATTATATTGCCCCCGGGCTTTGGGGGAAAGAAAATGGTGGCCACAGCAGCACCTCTCCTGTCAGCAGCAGTGAGTTTCACTTACTCTCAAATTCACTTCTCTTACAGAGGACAATACTCTATTTGAAAGGCTGCCAGAGGACTGCCATGTATTTTAAATATATCCTCTAGTTGAGGAGTGGTCCAGTCCAAGTCCAATTTAAAAATAAAGAACCACCAGGCAAAGCTAGGCCTTGAAGTTGCCCATTGACCGAACTGAGCAAGGACACAGGTCACCTGATCACAGTCTTCCACACTGTGGCAAGATGCACTGTATTTCCATTTAAATTAAAATAATTGTTTCTAAATGTGCAACTGTATATAAAGGTTGGCATGTGCAATTGTTATGCAAATCTGTGTTCTCCTTTGTCCTCTTTTTTGGTGATTTGTAAGTGGCCCCCCTCCCCCCTCCCCCCTCCCCACCCCCATCACAGAAATGCCCTCCAATTCAGTGTGTACAAGTCAGACAGCAAAATGGGAGTTAGCCTTGGATGGAGCCCTCTTTTTCAGGCATGAGATACAATGGTCCTGCATATTCTGTAATGCAGTATGCTGAATACGGTCCTCCTAACATACAAAATAGCCCATTAGATGTTCAATAAACCTTCTCTTTGTGTTGCTGCAAAAATAGGTCTGGGTAGGATTGTCAGCCACCCGGCAGGCCCACTGGAGAATATCTGCGTGGAGATTCAAAACACTGCATATATATTCATGAATTTCCGAGGCCAGTATCTAGGGTGGCAGAAATATTAATGGAAATGAAGGTGGGGTTGTACACACCTATAATTAAGGTCAATTAAATATATGATGTCAGTAATTTCATTGCTATCTGATCCCAACACACTGATGAAGTGTGTAATAAAAAAAGATGATAAACAGAAACAAAGGAGGTGATCTACTATTACTCATACTCTCTACCACTCTGCGTGTGTGTGTGTGTGTGTGTGTGTATGTGACAATTGTGTACCAAAATTATTGCATCAATATCACTTTTTATTGTTGTGACAAATGTTCATAAACCAAAACAAAATTATTGGGACTGGATGTGTGTTCTAACACTGATTGAAATGTACTAGACTGACCTTTACGAAATACAGTGTTTCAATTGGCTGGACGTTTTCCCTTCCCCACCAATTAACAAAGAAGAAAAGCTGAGAAATGAGGAGATGTATGCATGGAAATGGGGTGGGGTGTGGGAAGAGAATGGCATCCATTTACAGAATATTGAAAAGGTCAAAACGATGTGGTGCACCGCTCTAATTCTTTGAATATATGAGACATTAAAATTCTGATGCCTCATTCAAGGTTGTAATGAGAACATAATACAAATGCAAACCTATTATTTTGACAGTGATTGTAATGAGAATGCAAAATAATATAAACATAATGACACTGCAAGGGACTCTGTTGTCATCTCCCCTCCCTTTAATAAATTTCAGAAACTCACTTTTAATTTTTCTTTCCAAGAGGAAGATGTAATTTGAATATGAGACAGCATCAAATTCCCCAAGTAATCAATGCAGATGCTAACATGAAGATAAAAAGGTTTAATGTCTCATAGGACAATGTGCTTGGAGGGATTTTAAGTTGTCGCTTTCTCGTTTCAAGGTGGCACCACAGTTTAAAACTTGAGGTAACCACCAAATTTTACCTAAAGTGAAACTTTAAGGTACATTTTGAGGTGCCTGATAGGAACATTCTTTGAACTTTAAAGGAAATGGAACAGTTTGTCATTCAGGCAAGCAACATTTCTAGAGCTTAGAGGATCTTTGCATAGAGTACTGCATTATATCATCAACACCAGAGATCCTCCAGGTAGTAAACAACATCGATAAGTCCAAGATCTAGAGCTGGGGTGGGCAACAGCAAGAGGTCCGGGAAACCCCCCCCCCCATGTGCTGAAAAAATAAGCTAAAATTAAAAAAGCTGTCCATACCAGCTATGGGCCATTAAAGGGGTCAAAAGTAGCTTGCAATCGTTATCAACCTGCCTGGTTAATGAGGTCATCAGATGAGGCATTGCTGATGGTTCCACATGGCCCTATCGCCCAGTTGGAATGCACCCAGAGCAGAGCATTGTGTCATCTCCCTCTCCATGGAAGTTCCTGCCTCTGGATGCCAGGCAGGCACCAGCATCGTTATGTTTTTGAAGTCTGCTGAAGACATTTTTATTTAATTAGCCTTTCCCAATTGACTAGCCATGGATTTTATTGGTACTCTGATTTTAAAATAACCATATTGTTCACCACTTCGGAATCTGTTTAGATGTGGAGTGGTAAGTACATGTTATTGTTGTTGTTCAGTCATTAAGTCATGCCCGACTCTTTGTGACCCCATGGACCATAGCACGCCAGGCCTTCCTGTCCTCCGCTCTCTCCCGGAGTGCGCTCAAGTTCATATTAATTGCATCGGTGATGCTATCTAGCCATCTCATCCTCTGCCATCCCCTTCTCCTTTTGCCTTCAATCTTTCCCAGCATCAGGGTCTTTTCCAGGGAGTTTTTTCTTTGCATTAGGTGGCCAAAATATTTGAGCTTCAGTTTCTTTTAGCCTTATGATACATTCCATCGGGTTTTCTTGGCAAGAATACTGGAATGGGTTGCCATTTCCTTCTCCAGTGGACCACATTTTGTCAGAACTCTCCACAGTAACCTGTCCGTCTTGGGTGGCCCTGCATGGCATAACTTATGGCTTCACTGAATTATGCAAGCCCCTTCGCCACAATAAGGCAGTGATCCATGATGAGGGTACATACATATATGAATAAATAATTTTGACAGTTTTGAGGCTCTGTAGCCACTACCAATGCCATGTTTATGTTTTTAAAAATGCTGCATTTGGGTCAGTGGTTGGTGGCAAGGAGTGCAGGGTGAGTGTGTGTGTGTGTGTGTGTGTGTGTGTATGTGGCCTGGGGGGCACATGGTGTCCATCCCTGATCTACAGCCACCCATGAACACTTCATGTAAAGCTTGATTGCTGAAACTTACTGAACTCCTCCCACTTTCTAAATTTACTACTGCCCCGAGCTATCCTTGGACCAAATGGCAACATGGGCAAGAAGCTTCTTCGGTGGCTCCATCTACTGAATAGCTCATTATTTTAATTGCATATGTCACCCATTGCAAGACTTCAATGCATGATCTGTAGGCATGATTTATCGCTATCATACAAGCAAATACTTTTGCATGCATGGACCTGATCAATATCACTTACAATTAGTGATGCTGGAGAAATTCGAGACAGACTAAAACAAGCTCAGATTTCTAAGAATGTGACCTGTGGAATCTGTTGCAGAGTGACCCCCTCGGGCCACATGAAGTCCGTGGACTTTTGGAGGGTTTTTTTTTAACTTTCCCCAAACTTATGTGTATTTATTCGTAGGAAAATATGCACATTTCTGCTGAGATAAAGTTGAATGGAATGGGGGACAATATGCTAAATGTTATGTACTATGATAAATTATGTAAATTGTTATGAAACTTCTTACATAATCATTTATTTATTTTTCCATATGACAAATAGGATTCAAATTCTGTCTGTGAGCAGATGACACAACAAAAGGTGCCTGACAATCTACAGAACAGAGATGGAGTGGATTTTACTAGGGATGGCACAGGTGCCCATTTTGATCCACAAATTTCTCAGACCGCAAGTGCTCAAGCCCCTTGAGCTGCACCCACTGGGTTCTTGCCCCCACTTGCTGCTCCCCAGACCACCCTCCCATGTTCGGTAAGCAGCCCGCAACTTACTAGGACCTGTCCACCTCTGTCCAAATTGCCATGTTTTTAAAAAAACAAGATGATCGGCAGCCTGTGTCCATCAATTTATACACAAAATAGTGCCATGAATCCAGAGTACATGGGCAATTCACAGCATTTCTTGTATAGACATCTATGTGCCACATTTCTCCTGACAGTGTAATGGGAGAAAATGGACCGAACAAACTCCTTTGAAACTCTACGGTGTACCTGCATTGCATATGCAAGAATTTTTGAGAGTAAAACTATTTTCCCTTCTTCACTAAAGAAGTGTGTGGTCTCCTTGTATTGTTCCAACATAGTCTGTGTGCATGGGGGGCTGGTAAATGCTCATTCTGTTTTGACTATTTTTTCTCTGTTAATCGCCTTTCTAAACATTATGATTACATAATCCCATCAAACAGAACTAGGGGAAGTGACTCCATTCACACGTTTTGAGCCTTAGCTCCCATCTTGTCTTGTCAACTGCTTGCCCTCTCTACCACTGAATTGGCTCCTTGGAATGAAACCCCTTCATGGATCACTGCCTTGTTGTGGTGAAGGGGCTTGCATAACTCAGTGAAGCCATAAGCTATGCCGTGCAGGGCCACCCAAGATGGACAGGTCATGGCAGAGAGTTCTGACAAAATGTGGTCCACTGGAGAAGGAAATGGCAACCCACTCCAGTATTCTTGCCAAGAAAACCCCATGGAACGTATCACAAGGCTAAAAGATATGACGCCGGAAGATGAGACCCTCAGGTCAGAAGGTGTCCAATATACTACTGGGGAAGAGCAGAGGGTATTTCCAAGTAGCACCAGAAAGAGTGAAGCGGCTGGGCCAAAGCCGAAAGGACACTCAGCTGTGGATGTGTCTGGTGGTGAAAACAAAATCCGATGCTGTAAAGAACAATATTGTTTAGGAACCTGGAATGTCAGATCAATGAATTAAGGTAAGCTGGAGGAGGTCAAATATGAGATGGCAAGATTAAACATTGACATCTTGGGAATCAGGGAAGTAAAATGGACAGGCATGGGCGAATTTAATTCAGGTGACCATCATATCTACTATTGTGGGCAAGAATCCCTTAGAAGAAATGGAGTAGCACTCATAGTCAACAAAAGGGTGGGAAAAGCAGTACTGGGGTACAATCTTAAAAATGATAGAATGATCTCAGTACGAATCCAAGGCAAACCATTCAACATCACAGTAATTCAAGTCTATGCCCCAACCACTGATGCCGAAGTAGCTGAGGTGGATCGGTTCTATGAAGACCTACAACACCTTCTAGAACTAACACCAAAACAAGATGTCCTCTTCATCATAGGGGATTGGAATGCTAAAGTAGGAAGTCAAGAAATCACTGGGATAACAGGCAGGCATGGCCTTGGTGTACAAAATGAAGCAGGACAAAAGCTAATAGAGTTTTGCCAAGAGAACATGCTGATCATAGCAAACACTCTTTTTCAACAGCACAAGAGACGACTCTACACATGGACATCACCAGATGGTCAATATCGAAATCAGATTGATTATGTACTTTGTAGCCAAAGATGGAGAAGCTCCATACAGTCAGTAAAAACAAGACCTGGAGCTGACTGTGGCTCAGATCATGAGCTGCTTCTTGCAAAATTTTGCCTTAAATTGAAGAACGTAGGGAAAACCACTAAAGCATTCAGGTATGACCTAAATCATATCCCTTATGAATATACAGTGGAGGTGAGGATGGATTTCAGGGATTAGACCTGATAGACAGAGTGCCTGAGGAACTATGGACAGAGGTCCGTAACATTGCTCAGGAGGCAGCAACTCAATCCATCCCAAAGAAAAAGAAATGCAAGAAAGCAAAGTGGCTGTCTGATAGGGTTGGTGGAGAATTTCTCCCCGAAACTTCAGGGGGCCGAGCGGCAACGTGTTCAGCCCCCCGAACAAGTTTCGGGGAGAAATTCTCCGCACCCCCCCTGCCCCCCGCACCCTCCCCGGGACGGAACTTACCTTTGGCGAATGTACCTCCCGGCGGTGGGTCCGGCCGGCGGTTCGTCGGGTCTTCGTCTGGGGCGGGAGCGGCAGCCGGTCTTTCGACCGGCTGCCACCGCCACCATTCCAATAAAAGAAAAAAAAAACGCCCCCGTGATAGGCTACGTGACGATTAACATAGCCTACCACGGCTAGATTTGCAAAGTCAGCCGTGATAGGCTACGTAAATCGTCACGTAGCCTATCACGGGTGACTTTAAAATTTTTTTTAAAAAGCGCGTACGGATAATGGCGGCCCCCATAGGGAGCCACCATTCGCGTTCCTTATTTGGTCACTGTAGTCTATGTAAATCTTTACGTAGACTACGGCGAAAATAAGGGCAAAGCAAATAGCGTTGCCCTTATTTTCGCCGTAGTCTACGTAAAGATTTACGTAGACTACAGCGACCAAATAAGGAATGGGAATGGCGGCTCCCTATGGGGGCCACCATTATCCATATGCACTTTTTTTTTTTTTAAGTCACCCGTGATAACCTACGTGACGATTTACGTAGCCTATCACGGCTGACTTTGCAAATCTAGCCGTGATAGGCTACGTTAATCGTCACGTAGCCTATCACGGGGGTGTTTTTTTTTCTTTTATTGGAATGGCGGCGGCGGCAGCTACATGACGATTTACGTAGCCTATCACGGCTGACTTTGCAAATCTAGCCGTGATAGGCTACGTTAATCGTCACGTAGCCTATCACGGGGGCATGTGTTTTTTTTAACTTTTTAGTTCGAGGCCAGGTGAGGCGAGGCGCCTCCTCCCCGGCCTGAATTTCGGCCAGGCGAGGCGGGAATCCTCCCCCCCAGCCTGAATTTCGCGGGGGGAGCAGCGAAGCGCCTCCCCCCACCGCAAAAAGCTTCAAGAACAGGTAAGTGACTTTCGTGCACTCCTACTGTCTGATGAGGCTTTACAAGTAGCTGAGGAAAGAAGGGAAGCGAAAAGCAAGGGAGAAAGGGGGAAGTTATATCCAACTGAATGCAGAGTTCCAGAGAATAGCAAGGAGAGACAAGAAGGCCTTCTTAAATGAACAATGCAAAGAAATCGAGGAAAACAACAGAATGGGAAAGACTAGAGATCTCTTCAAGAGAATTGGAGATCTCAAGGGAACGTTTTGTGCTAAGACAGGCATGATAAAGGACAAAGAAGGCAGGGACCTAATAGAAGCAGAAGAGATTATAAGAAGAGGTGGCAAGAATACACAGAAGAACTATATAGGAAAGATCTTAATGTCCCTGATAGCCATGATAGTGCGGTCACTGAACTTGAGCCAGACATCCTCGAGAGTGAAGTCAAGTGGGCCTTAGGAAGCATTAGTAACAACAAAGCTAGCGGAGATGGCAGTATTCCAGCTGAGCTATTTAAAATCCTAAAAGATGATGCTGTTAAAGTGCTGCATTCAATATGCCAACAAATCTGGAACACTCAACAATGGCCACAAGACTGGAAAAGATCAGTTTACATTCCAATTCCAAAGAAGGGCAATGCCAAAGAGTGTTCAAACTACCGCACAATTGCACTCATTTCACATGCCAGCAAGGTTATGCTCAAAATCCTACAAGCTAGGCTTCAGCAGTATGTGAACCGAGAACTACCGGAAGTACAAGCTGGATTTCGAAGAGGCAGAGGAACTAGAGATCGAATCGCCAACATTCGCTGCATCATGGAGAAAGCAAGAGAATTCCAGAAAAACGTCTATTTCTGCTTCATTGACTACGCTAAAGCCTTTGATTGTGTGGATCACAACAAACTGTGGCAAATTCTTAAAGTGATGGGAGTACCAGACCACCTTACCTGTCTCCTGAGAAACCTGTACGAGGGTCAAGAAGCAACAGTAAGAACCAGACATGGAACAACTGAGTGGTTCAAAATTGGGAAAGGAGTACAACAAGGCTGCATATTGTCGCCCTGCTTATTTAACTTATATGCAGAGTACATCATGAGAAATGCCGGGTTGGATGAATCAGAGGTCGGAATTAAGATTGCTGGGAGAATTATCAACAAACTCCGATATGCAGATGATACCACCCTAATGGCAGAAAGCGAAGAGGATCTCAAGAGCCTCTTGTTGAGGGTGAAAGAGGAGAGTGCAAAAGCTGGTTTGAAACTCAACATTAAGAAAACTAAGATCATGGCATCTGGCCCCATCACTTCCTGGCATATAGAAGGGGAAGAAATGGAAGCAGTGACACATTTTCCTTTCTTGGGCTCCAAGATCACTGCAGATGTTGACTGTAGCCATGAAATTAAAGGACGCTTGCTCCTTGGGAGGAAAGCTATGGCAAACCTAGACAGCATAGTAAGAAAGCAGAGACATCACCTTGCCGACAAAGGTCCATCTAATCAAAGCTATGGTTTTCCCAGTAGTAATGTATGGCTGTGAGAGCTGGTCTATAAGGAAGGCTGAGCGCCAAAGAATTGATGCTTTCGAACTGTGGTGCTGGAGAAGACTCTTACGAGTTCCCTGGACTGCAAGGAGGTCAAATCAGTCAATCCTAAAGGAAATCAACCCTGAGTGCTCATTGGAAGGACAGATACTGAATCTGAAGCTCAACTATTTTGGCCACCTAATGCAAAGAGAAAACTCACTGGAAAAGACCCTGATGCTGGGAAAGACTGAAGGCAAAAGGAGAAGGGGACGGCAGAGGATGAGATGGCTAGATAGCATCACGGATGCAATGAATATGAACTTGAGCATGCTCCGGGAGAGAGCGCAGGACAGGAAGGCCTGGCGTGCTATGGTCCATGGGGTCACGAAGAGTCGGACACGACTGAACGACTGAACAACAACAACAATGAAACCTCTAGCTTCCATCTACCTACAGAGCTTGTGTAACCCTAACTTGACTTGATATAGACCCCATTGACTCCACTTGGGTGTCAGCACCCATAACCATGTTGGAGGAATTCCTGTTGGAACTCTTACTGCTGCAATATTTCACCAGCAAAGGGACTCTTAAGGCTAATTCGATGGGCTACAGCTCCTGCATAACAAGCAGAAGAATTGGTACCATTAAGCCTGGAAAACATGGGTTCTTTGGTGTTTCATGGGAAAAAAATGTACTAGAACAGACTAGGAAATATGTTTTGTGTAATCAGGCCCCAGATGCTTACTCATGCCTATCGAGAAGAAGAGGTAAAGATTAGCTTCAAGAAGATGGATGCTTCAATAATGCAAGCTTATCCTGCCAACTGTAACACTGCCAAGTTCTCTTCTATGGCAGAAGCTTATTCCAATGGCATTGAAGCAGTGTGGAAGAATATGGGTAGGTTTCCTTACATAATATAATACCATCTGAAGTGAAAAGGGGTGAAAAAGAATTACAGTTTCTCTTTCCTAATGTTGGCAAGCGTTTAAGCCTCGTCGTTCTGTTGGGGTTTATTTGGAAAGCCTTCTTCACAGCACCTGGGAAATGCAGTTGTGAACTAATGAGCAGGCCTGTATAGCAACAATAATGGGCCAATTGGCAGTCTTAATGAGAACTTGGAGACTTCTCAGCTAGAAGACACTGCTATTGCTCTGGTAGGAGATGTTTGCCTGTTTCTGACCCAGGTGGCAGTAATAAGCCAGAACAGGTGGCTCATTTAGGGAGAGCAAAGGGAGTCTTTGCCCTCTGTGTTTCAGACCCCATGTGATTATTCAGTGGAAGGACTTCTACATTTGCCCACTCATTGGTACTGCACACTGAGTGCTGATTGTTATAAACAATTAAATTGACACTTACAGTGGCAATGCATGCTAACGGCACAAATCCTTGGGCTTGCATAACGTGCCTCTTTGTCCCTGTGCAGCAATAACCCTGCTATAGCCATGGTTGGGTATGAAAATAACCATAACAAATGTGCTTAAAATATGGCACTTTGTCGTCATGTCAATTTTCACCTTGCATGTATCCAAGAATGGACCTTGGATCGTGTTAAATATGCCCCCAGGCCTTCAATACAAACCTCTTGTTGATAAAATCCCTGGTGGGACTCCAAGAGCCTCTCACTGCTTCTCTACTACAAAATGCCCACCAGAGATTGGCCACTTGGCTGATGTTAAACATGGCATTCTTTAAAAGGGTATATGCTCTGTACTATGCAGTTAGCAAGCAATCATGTTTATCAGTGTGAATGCCTGATGAACGTTGCTAGGTCCAGCCACAGAGGAGAGCGTGTAAGTACATCAGATAAAAGTTGTAATCAGGGCACCAGTGTGGTGCAGTGGTTAGACAGTTGGACTGGGACTTGGGCCATCCAGGTTCTATTCCCCACTTGGCCATGAAGCTCACTGGGTAACTTGGGGCCAGTCACTGACTCTTTGCCTAACCTCCCTCACAGGGTTGTTGTGAGGATAAAATGGAGAGGAGGAGGGCCATGACATCCTTGCAAGAAGAAGAAAAAAGGTGGGATATAAATGTAATAATAGATTACAAAATTAAAATTTAAACATCAGCACTCCAGACTCAGAGGTTGCAATAAGGCACTAAGCTGAAAAGTAGAGCTGTGCATAAATGGCCTCTTGAAATTCTCCACTCTATTTCTGGGCAGAGAATTGGGAGAGGAGAATTTCACTGAATTTCTCCAGTGGGAGGAGAAATTCTCCAACAGTTTTTCATGGGTAGGTAGGGATGGGTGAACTTATCATTGTCCGTGTTGCACGCCACTCACTGGACCCCCATCGGCTGCCCACACCTGCTAGCCACGTGGGACGCTGGGTGGTCCTTGAGTGCCTGGTGAGTGGTGCATGGCTGCCTGATCCCTAACTGAGCTTCCATTTTGTGTAAAAATGGCAGATTGGCCTTTTCCATAAAGGCTGATTTTATGCAAATGGAAGCTGGGCAAGCACAGGGATCTGCGACCTGGTGGTCGGGGGTGGGTGGGGCTGAGCCAGTGATTTTTTGCCAGGGCTTTGAGCCCCAGCCAGATGCCAGTGACATCCCTATAGGTAGGGCTTACCATAGACAAGTGTTGTAGCACAACTTCTTTCTTTTATCCTAAAGGGTGGGGGTGGGAGTTGCACTGCCACTACAAGTGGCAAAAATAGCAACTATATTGGCAGCCTGTCTCTATTTTGCATTTTCCACAGTATCACATACCTAGCATTGTTCCAGGGTGTTGTTCTGTGGGGGGGAAGAACAATAATGGGGAAGAAAATTTGGGGAAATTCTGTAATATGGTATTTTATTTCCGGGGTGGGGGGAGAAAAGATACATCTCAGGACTTCTGTCTTCTGAGAAATTTTGGCTCATCTCTACTTCTTTAGAGTTCAGCACTTACTCCAGGGTCTTCCAAATGTTAAATTTCTGAGAGGTGATACACCTTGTGTAAAATGCAGGTGCAGAGAGATGATTATACAAAGAAAGACAGGACACTTCATACACACTCCTCAGCCACCTCACAAGTAAGGTAAGCACAAGAACCCTGAACCCAGCCAATGAAGGTTCTCCAACACTACTTCTCCTTTGAATTTCTTTTCAAAAGCAATTTCTTGTCTATCAACTTGAATGAGAATGTTTGAAAATAATGTGGAAGAAATGTTTGGCACAGCACTATTAAAAATAATTCACAAACGGAAGTGGAAATGAGAGCTTCGGCTATTGGGCGGTATAGAAATGAAAAGTAAGTAAGTAAGTAAGTAAGTAAGTAAGTAAATGTATGTGGTGGAACAAACCTGTGCTTGAAAAAAAAATGTGAACATTATCGACAGTGAAATGGACAGAATTTCCCACCCCCACCCCAGTTTAGAAACTCGGCTCCCATAATTCCAAAGGTGGTTTGCCATGCAGGATAGGAGGCAGCTTTTCAAGAAACCATGCCATGAAACTTCTCTGGCACTTTCTGGCCCTTGGATGTTAATTAGACCAACATCAGTAGTGACCAACTGAGTGAGCCACATGTCCTGAAGTGGACAAACTTCCTATTTTATGTTGCTTCCCCCCCCACACACATCTGGAACCACAAAATGGGGGGGGGTTGTTAGCACCTGTCAGGCCAAAGCACATGGCTTATAGGTGTGTTTCACTTGATGAGCCATGAATTTTGCAGCCCTGAAATAAATGCGTCACTTGCTGAATGTTCATTCTAATGGAGTGAACTTCAAAAGTTTAAGCACAATAGAACAGCTTCTATTTTTGGGCGGCTTTTTAGTTTCAGAAATGTTTTATCCTGCTGCCTACACTTGCTGTAAAGCTCTGACATTATGTAAATTAACATCTTAATCCTAAATCCCAAGCAATTCTGTCACTTCAAAAGCACCCCATCACCATCAACAGTGCACGCGGGCACGCACAGACACACACACACACACACATACACACACACACTTCTCTTTATTACTAGTAAGGAAAGAAATAAAGGCGAAAGGGAGAAAAGAAAAGAGAAGCCTCCTGCCAAAGAATAATCACTGTGTTCGCTGTTGATCTCTGATTTTCTTTTGTTTAAAACCTATCTCCTGCCATGACCTGTCTTAAAGTGCATTGCCTGAATATGCTAAGAACCTAATTAAAACTAGAATACAATCAAAGAAAAGAATGAGTGGAAAACTTTGCTCAGAGGTTTTCTGTTCTCTGGATCATCAAGTGGAAATTTTTCAGGGGATATATATATACATGCCTCTAGTTTCAAATCTATGAATATCACTACTCCTTTCTTTTGTTCTGCTTCCCATAGAAGTCCTGAGAATGAGGACATGGGTACAGTTCATTATTGTGTCCTCTGGTTTTCTTTTTTGGTGGGAGGAAGCCCATTGGATGACTTGAACACAGAGTGCTTTCCTCCTTTGAAAAAGGTGAGGCCAGGGGTGGTCATGCATGAATCCAGACCCACGGTGTCTCCTCACCAGCTGTATGTTGCTTGGACTTGAGACTTGAGTAGGGGGGTTGGGATTTGAGTTTGAATCACAGAATGTATTGCCTGACTGGAGACAGACAGAAGGGCAGGTTCCTGGGATTTTTGTAGGGATGTCTGAGAATTCCACCATGGATCTCAGGAAGGCCGAATTCCAGCGCATTCGGCCCCCCGAAATCGGTGGCAGAATGGTCTGCCCCCCCACCCCCCCCCCGGCACGAGACTTACCAGGGGCGGATCTTCCTGCCACCACCACCATTTCCAGTTAAAAAAAAAAAAAAGACGTTATAGGCTACGTAAAGTTTTACGTAGGCTATCACGGCTAGGTTTAAAAAAAAAACACCGTGATAGGCTACGTAAATGTTTACGTAGCCTATCACGGCTGACTTAAAAAAAAAAAAAAGCATATGCAAATAGCATAGCCATGGCCGCCGCCATTTGCGTACGTGTGTTGTTTTGTTTTTTAAGTCAGCCGTGATAGGCTACGTAAACATTTATGTAGCCTATCACGGCTGACTGCATACCTGCTAGCCAGCAGCCAGATGTCCGGCTGCTGGCGGAGCAGACAGGCGGCTCTGCAGAATCCCTGCAGAGCACAGCCGGCCGGCCAGGATTCCGGGGGGAGGGACGGAGCGCCTCCCCCCCCACCATCAACATAATCCGCGGAAGGTAAGTGACTTTCTTACATCCCTAGATTTTTGCCAGACCCCACCAATCCAAAGGGATCATACTACCTGGACAACTGCAAGGGACATTGTTGTATATTCTTATTACTTCCTACTTCTCGACTGCACACAGTCCACAGTGGATCACTAGTCAGGGGCGGACAGCGGCCCCTATTCCAGGGGGGAGGAGAATCCACTCTGGGTTTCAGCCAGAACCAGTCAGACCTTGAGGGAGCCATCCAAGGCACTGAACCCATTTGGGGGATAGGGTTAATCACATCAGGTAGCTCCTTTAGAGTCCTGACTACTTCTGACTGAAACCCAGAATGGATTATCACCCCCACCAAAATTGGAGCCACCAGCCTCCACTGGGCTAGGGGCTAGCTTCAAGCCTTTTGATTCACGCCCTGGAGTCCTGAAAAGCAGCAACACATAACTGGAAATACTGAGAGAGAGAGAGAGACGTTGTGCATCCCAGCCAGGCAGCGAACACCATTCCCATCTGCCTGAGACCTGTGTGTAAATCCTGCTGCTTAATTTGACAGCCTGTCTTCCCTCCCTCTGCAGTCACCATTACTAGGAGCAAAGCAAAGAAATAGGGATGGCGGAGAATTCCTCCATGGATTCCAGTGAGGCAGGATTCTTTAGAATCCTGCCTCCGGGAATCCGTGGCGGAATGGCTTCCTGCCCCCCGCCCCCCGCGGAATTCCCCCGGGGCGGCACTTACCTGGGGAGGATTCGGCGGTGGCTCCGGCTCTGGCGGTGGAGGCTCCGGCAGTGGCAGCTTCGGCGGTGGCGGCTGGTCTCCTGGCCAGCCGTGACAGGGCTGCTGCCGCCTCCATTGCCATCCTTGGACCGTGGTAGGCTACACAGGAATTTATGTAGCCTATCACAGCTAACCTGAAAAAAAAAACTCGCAAAGTACGCAAATGGCGGTGGCTATGGTGGCCGCCATTTGTGTTCCCTATTTTTCGCTGATTTATCTTACGTAAATATTTACATAAGATAAAATGGCTAAAAACAAGGGGAATGCAAATAGTGTAGTGGACTACGTGAAAAATATTTACGTAGGCTAGAACGGCGAAAAATAAAGGAATGCAAATAACATCCAATACACTATTTGCGTTCCCCTTTTTTTTCACCATTTTATCTTACGTAAATATTTACATAAGATAAATCGGCGAAAAATAGAGAATGCAAATGGCGGCCGCCGTAGCCGCCACCATTTGCGTACACTGCATGTTTGGTTTTTTTTCAGGTTAGCCGTGATAGGCTACGTTAATTCTTATGTAGCCTATCATGGTTGCTGGCTGGACGCAAATGGTGGCCACTACGGCGGCCACCATTTGTGTCTGCACCAGGCCGTCCGCGGCTGGAAATCCAGCTGCGGACATCCCTGGCCGGCTGCTCTGCGGCCTGGCCGTGGAGCAGAGCCGGCCATCGAGGATTCTGGGTGGGAGGACCGGATTGCCTCCCCCCTGTCGAGGATTCCATGGGGAGGGATGGAGCAAAGGTATGTGAGTTTCATACATCCCTACGAAGAAAGCACACTGGAATCACCACAGTTTCTCTGCTGTACACCACTGAGGAATGGGATCTTAATGGTGGTATAACTATACATTTTATTTTCATTGCTGCTGTTCCCTCATGTCTCAGGAATCCCCTGACATCCCTCTTTTCACTTCACAAAGGGAATCCTTTGAAAAGAAGGAAATAAATGGCACAGCCTCTTTCTTTCTCAGGGTCTGATGTTGCCTGACCTTATTCCCTTCTCTTCCTGAAAAGAATTTTGAGGCCTGAGCACATCTAGCTTTCCTCAGCCTATGACCTCCTGGTTTGTGCTTCTATTTTTTTCTCTGCCCCCCCACGGGAATCAACATCTGCCTCCTATACAAGTCCCTTTTAGATGTTAGGGTCGCCAGCTTTATGACATTAGGGAAATATGTACAGAATGAAACGTTCTGTATGGCAAAACCCTGCAAAACACAAAACAATAGGTGGTTGCCTCATGCAAACTAAAACCTCCAAAGGTGACAAACATGATAGACAACAGTGGAATTGTAGGTTAAATTCTTACAATCCCGCTGTTGTCTATAGTGTCTGTCACCTTTGGAGTGAGATACAAAACTGGAATAGTCAAATGTTTATAGCATGAAAGGACCATATTTATAGCACAAAAGCGATAGATGACAACTTTTCTATATGGCTTATTGGATTCTGAAGACAGGTTGGTTGAATTTGTTACATGTACACATATACATGTGATGTTAGTTAGTTAATTTAATAGTACAGTCTACAACCAGCTCATATGTATAAACAATCTAAAAATGTCACAATAAACTAAAATGTTCCCGAACAATAAATAAGTGAACAATACAAACAATAAATGAGCAATAAAATATTATTTAAGATTACCTATTACAGATTAAAATTAATATTATTAGGATTTTAAAGCATTATATACAATATCCCCACGGATCTTACAGGCAGCTGTAAAAAACCTTGCACAAGGATCTGTTAACTGCGTATTAGGACCTAAAAGAAGCTTCCTCCTGGCATCCTCAGCATCAGATCTGCCTGGAAACCTTCTAAGTAGAGGACAAATAAACTTTACATGGATTTCTTGATAAAATCGACAAGAAAAGATAACATGTTCAGTTGTTTCAACCACTCCAACACCACAAGGGCAAATCCTCTCTGCCATTGGAGTCTTACTATATCTCCCCTCCAGCACTGCTGAGGGGAGTACTCACCATCTGGCTAAAGAGAAAGCCCTGTGAAGAGTAGGAGACTCCAAAAATAATACATAGGCTGCCATTTTTACAGTGTATCTGATGTTGTTCGGTGCCAGAAAGTCTGGTACTCTGATAATATCACACTGCCGTTCAATATCTAACACTCTATGTTTGGTAGTTCTAGGGATGTACGAAACTCACCTTTTCGTGGAATCTTTCATGGTGGGGGGGGTGCTCCGTCCCTCCCCCCAGAATCCTCGATGGGGGGGGAGGCAATCCGGTCCTCCCCTCCCTGGAATCCTCGATGGCCAGGTCCGCTCCGTGGTCAGGCCATGGAGCAGCCGGCCAGGGCCATCCGCAGCCAGATTTCCAGCTGCGGACGGGCTGGTGTGGACGCAAATGCCTGCTGCCGTAGGGGCCGCCATTCGCATCCAGCCAGGCAGCTGTGATAGGCTACGTAAGAATTTACGTAGCCTATCATGGCTAACCCCCCCCCCAAAAAAAACCCCAGCATTCCCATTTGCGTTCCCTATTTTTCACTGATTTATCTTACGTAAATATTTATGTAAGATAAAACAGCGAAAAAAAGGGGAACGCAAATAGCGTAGTGGACGCTATTTGCGTTCCTTTATTTTCTTTCTTCTTTAGAATCTGGCCTCACTGGAATCCATGGCGGAATTATCTGCCATCCCTAGTAGTTACCATCACCTTATACAATCCCATTTTTAGGAGAGTCTGTGGAGAGAATCCCAACAATGTAATCTTTTGATGGACTGCAGTTAGTCAAGAAGAATGAAAGCTGTCCTGAAGAATTAAGTTAATTCTTGTGAGCAATAATTTAATTTGAGCCAAAAGTTAATAGAGGCAAGACTTACCCTAGCCTCTATTTTAATCAGGCCAGATTCTAAATGCATACTAGCAATAGAAACACAACTGGGCATACAGAAAATTGCCCTTATAACTTTGGATTGAACTCTTTCTAATGGTACATGTGATATGCATGTACAACTGACTTGTACAGTGTGCTTTTCTTCTTCCAGAGTAATACCCACAGGGGAAATGCAAGAGGTCCAAATATGGGGATAACGCACACATAGGGAGGATCTACATTGTGTCTGCTAGTGCACTGAATTTGGTAGACTGGTGAGTTAAATGTCATCACATTAAAATGTGATTATTCACACACACCTTGTTTCCCCATTCCAGTACTTCATCGAATGTGCAAGCATGGTTCACACTCGTGCGCTGTGCTGTTTTCCTGCTCTTAAGGAAGGCGGCTGTCACTGGAGGAGCAGAAACTCTTCCTGTTTCTGCTGATTCCCCACCCACAGTCCCTCTCTTCCTCTATCTCTGTGTGTGTGTAGGGATGGCAAGAGCATCCTGCTGGAGCTTGAAGCCTGGTGAGAAGTTGCCACTCCCCCCCCCCAGACACCAGTTCCTTCAGCAAGAAGAGGGGAAGAAGGCAGTGCCTCTCACCCTCCCCCCATCATTGCTACAGCGGCAGTGGCATGGGAGAGGCTGGTCATTTTCAGTAAGTTCTCCTGTCCTTAGGGAAAATGACCAGCTTGTCCCTTCCTGCTGCCACTGTAGCAGGTGGAGGTGGAGGGAAGAAGGAGGCACCTAGCGTCTTATCCCCCCCACAACAGCTGGAGGCCAGGGTGAGAGGCTGGAGCGTGTCTCCTGATGCTCTTTTCCCCACGCCAGCCCTTGACAGCCAGCATGAGGAAGAGGGGCAGTGGCAGGGGCACCCAGTGCTCAGGTTTTTTTTGGGGGGGGGGCTGCTAGCATCTTCAAAGCTTTGAAGACTGCCCTGTTTTTGTCCACCGCTCATGAGATGAAGTTAAAATTGTCCACAGACATTTTTATTGATGTTAGTCGTGAATAGTGATGACTGTCTGCCTGGATATGTGTGTATGTTTGTTTCCATGCTGTGAGCATGGAGGGGACTGTGAAAAAAAAAAAAAACTACGCTTGCCTGGGCTTGCTGGAGAAGCTACGATTCTTCAAAGATTCAAAGATTTGAAGATAATACTTTTTTTTTTAAGCCAAAGCAGGGGATAGAAGGAGGTAAAACTTAAAGTCATTCGAAGGGATAGGACAGCAAGCTGCTCAATGCAGGAAGCCTGATTCTCAGGTGGTAGAGGTGTACGAAATCCCACTTACCTGGCTCCGCCGTGTTCCACAAGTGGGGGGAGGTGATCTGTTCCTCCCCCTTGAATCCTCGATGGGGGGGAGGCGACCTGTTCCTCCCCCCTGGAATCCTGCCCGGCTGGCTCTGCTCCGTGGCCAGGCCATGGAGCCGCCAGCCGGGCCAACCCGCAGTGGGGCCTCCAGCCACTGCTGGGCTGGTGCGGACACAAATCATGTCCTGTGTAGGGGATGCCATTTGTGTCCCTACGCCGGCCCGTGATAGGCTACGTAAATATTTATGTAGCCTATCACAGCTAAAGCAGGGATGCAAATGGCATCCCCTACGCCATTTGCATTCCCGCTTTAGCCATGATAGGCTATGTAAATATTCACATAGCCTATCACGGGGGAAAAAAAAAGGGAATGCAAATGACGGCAGCTATGGCGGCCACCATTTGCATTCTCTTTTTTTCCCACCATGATAGGCTACGTAAATATTTACGTAGCCTATCACAGCAGAAAAAAAAGGGAACGCAAGTGGCGGCCACCATAGCCGCCGCCATTTACGTTCCCTTAGTTTTGCCGTGATAGGCAACGTAAATACTTACATAGCCTATCATGCCTTCCTCAGGGACGCAAATGGCGTTCCTGCGTTAGCCATGATAGGCTACGTAAGTATTTACGTAGCCTATCACGACTATATGGAAGAAGCGAATGGCAGCTGCAGACACAGACGCCATTCGCAATGCAGCGCGGATGGCAGCCGGTAGGTGCTCTGTTCTGGGCCCATTTCATGGGAGGGCAGGGGGGCTTCGTTCCACCACAGATTTCAGGGGGGTGAATGCGCTGGCATTCAGCTTCACCAAGATCCATGGTGGAATTCTCCGTCATGCCTACCAGGCAGTCTCCCATCCAAGTACTGACCAGGGCTGACCCTGCTGAGCTTCTGAGATCAGACAGGAATGTGCACATCCAGCCTTTTGCTTGTTGGTGATGAAACTTGGAGTGGTGAAGAAGCTATGCAATCAGTAGTGGGAAGACCACATGGGGGCACTGAGAGCTGTGATTGGACAGGAGAGAAATACAAACACCACCATACATGGGCAAGCATGGGAGGGGACTACAACCTTATACAGTGACAAACACAGAAGAGCAGAGCATATGGGTGGGAAATAACAGAATATCAAGGTATTGAAAGCAGAACCAAGGAAGCAGGAAATTGTGGTTCCAATGTGAAGCAGGGATGGCATAATGTGAAAGATGGGGGATGAAACCTCATTGGAAGTGTAAAAAACCGTAAGTGTAGATCAGCCCTAGGGATGGCGGAGAATTTCTCCCCGAAACTTCGGGGGGGCGAGCACCAACGTGTTCGGCCCCCCGAACAAGTTTCGGGAGAAATCCTCCGCAACCCCCCCCACCCCCCCCCCGGGACGGGACTTACCTTCCCTGAATGTCCCTCCCGGCGGCGGGTCCGGCTGGCGGTTCTTCGGGTGTTCGAGAGGGGCGGGAGCGGCAGCCGGTCTTTCGACCGGCTGCCGCCCCCGCCATTGCAATAAAAGAAAAAAGAAAAAAAAGTCCCCTGATAGGCTATGTGACAATTCACGTAGCCTATCACGGCTAGATTTGCAAAGTCAGCCGTGATAGGCTACGTGAATCGTCATGTAGCCTATCACGGGTGACTTAAAAAAAAAAAAAAAAGTGTGTACGGATAATGGCGGCCCCCATAGGGAGCCACCATTCCCGTTCCTTATTGGGTGGCTGTAGTCTACGTAAATGTTTACGTAGACTACGGCGAAAATAAGGGCAACGCTATTTGCGTTGCCCTTATTTTCGCCGTAGTCTAAGTAAACATTTACGTAGACTAGAGCAACTAAATAAGGAACGCGAATGGCGGCTCCCTATGGGGGCCGCCATTCGCGTACGCGCTTTTTTTTTTTTAAGTCACCCGTGATAGGCTACGTGACAATTCACATAGCCTATCACGGCTGACTTTGCAGATCTAGCCGTGATAGGCTACGTGAATCGTCACGTAGCCTATCAGGGGGCGTTTTTTTTTTTTTACTTCCGCGTTCGCGGCCGGGCGAGGTGAGGCGCCTCCTCCCCGGCCTGAATTTCGGCCGGGCGAGGCGGGAAGCCTCCTCCCCGGCCTGAATTTCGGCCGGGCGAGGCGGGAAGCCTCCCCCCCGGCCTGAACTTCGCGGGGGGAGCAGCGAAGCGCTCCCCCCCACCGCGAACAAGCTGCGAGAAAAGGTAAGTGACTTTCGTCCACCCCTAATCAGCCCATCTTCTCTGAAACAGAGATATGTGACTTTCTCATTTGGCTACTCTACCAAATCACTGAAAGTAGGTCGACAAACCATTCACGACATCCAAAGTAGCTCCCAGTTGTTATCAGGTCTAGTATTTCTGCACTAAAGGAGGGAAATTGAGTGTCTCTTTAAGTATACCAAGAAGAACGATATCAATAAATGTGATGTAAACATTTTAGATACCTTGAGAATTCATAACTGCAAGTGGTAGTTTCCCCCTAAGTTTGTTCTGCTTATATGCAAGCAAAATTAAAGAAAAAGTGTGATTGGCATGTAGACATCAAGCTGGGATCTGTCACACAAGATACCAATAGAAAGAAAACGGATGACAAATAATAGCTTTTGTGAAAAGGGAATGCTTAATTGCTGTCAATCACTGATCATGTGTTGCTTCAGTTATCCCAAAGAGAAGGCACTCACCTGTTTAGAGTATTGCATGCTGGCTTCCAACATCCAGAATCCAACTGTCACATTTCAATATTTCACTACTTAGAAAGGAGTGGCAAAAAAATAAATTGTCAGGGATCATCTCTAAGAGTTCCAAGGAGGGTTACCTTTTCTTTCTTTCTTTTCTCCCCCCGCCCCTGAGACAGAGACTTCATGCCTTCCCCAGTTAGTTACATGTAGGGGTGGGGTGGGGGGAATAGTTCATTTTGCATGTTTATGCAAACTTACCAAATTCACACTACCCCGAACCATAAATGAACTGGAACACAGTTAAACATTAATACCAGCACTTTTATGAAATTTGCAATCAAAGTTTGCACACGAAAATTACAGTAAGCATACAAAAATACATATAATTCAGAAAAGTGTGCGCAAAAATGTGAATATTAAGAGATGTGCACACAAGAATGCTTTATTTAAGGGGAAATTGCCTGCAAAAGTGAATGGAAAATGCATACATTTTTCATGAAAATAGGAACAAGTTTGTACATGCATTTTAAAAACAACAACAGATGTGGAAATAGGATAGAACAAAATTAAATTAGGGGGAAAATGAGGAAATGAGCAAAACTGAAGTTTACTGATTCATCTATCTCTAGTTGCAGCATGACAAATAAATGAAATTAGGTCTGTGTCAAGAAATCTTAAATTCTACTCTTAAGTTCTACTTTATTTAGGAAATCTAGTCTCAGGATCAAGTTCCCCTTCAGGGCAATCTAGATATGTTGAAACACAGGGAGGATGAAAGAGTGCACGGATCCATTGAATGGCAGATGTTATAAATGTCATAAAACAATATGTGGTTTATGCAATCAAATCACAGAGCACTCATGAGCAGTTAATATATTGGGAAATATTAGTTTGGAAAAGGTGATCGGTGGCAGGGCTGAGCCAAAAAGAAGCAACCTTCCTGTCTAAGAGAGCTCAGTGACCCACCTGGGTAGGTAAGACCACTCCAGAGCCTGAGAATATTTCACTGCCTTAGATGATGCTCCAGTTGTTCACTACACTGGGAAGATGCACGCAGCATGTCAGGTAGGGATGTACGAAAGTTCCGCCATGGATCTCGGGGAGGGCGAATGCCAGCGCCTGCCCCCCCTCACCCACCCGGGATGAGACCTACCTTGGGCAGATCTTCCTGGCGGAGGCAGCGACGGCTCTGGCAGCAGCTCTGGCGGCGGAAGCTGTGGCGGCCGGTCTTCCGACCGGCTGCCGCCACCCCCATTTCCAGTTAAAAAAAAAAAATGTGATAGGCAACATAATGATTTACGTAGCCTATCACAGCTAGGTTTTTTTAAAAAAAGTGATAGGCTACGTAAATGTTTACATAGCCTATCAAGTCTGATTTTAAAACAACAACAACAACAACATGCGTACACAAATGGCAGTGGCCATAGCCACTGCCATTTGCGTTCCTTATTTTGGCACGTCTTAGTCTATGTAAACATTTACGTAGACTAAGACAGAGAAAATAAGGGGAATGCAAATAGCATAGATGCTACGCTATTTGCGTTCCCCTTATTATTGCCGTCTTAGTTAGGAATGTCAGAGAATTTCTCCACGAATCTCGGGGAGGCCGAATGCCAGCGCATACGGCCCCCCGAAATCGGTGGAAAAATGGTCTGCCCTGCCCCCCCCGGACGGGACTTACCTTCCTCAAATCTCCCTGGCGGCGGCAGCAGCGGTGGCGGTTCAGCCGTGGTTGTGGTGTGGCGGCGGCGGCCGGTCTTCCGACCGGCTGCTGCCGCCGCCATTTTCAAGTTAAACAAAAACAAAAACAAACAAATGTGATAGGCTACGTAAAGATTTACGTAGTCTATCAGGGCTAGATTTTAAAAAAACACTGTGATAGGCTACGTAAATGTTTACGTAGCCTATGACAGCTGACTTTGGGGGAAAAAAAGCGCGTACGCAAATGGCGGCGTCCATGGGCGCCGCCATTTGCGTTCCTTATTTTGGCACGTGTAGTCTACATAAACATTTACATAGAGCACGGCGAAAATAAGGGGAACACGAATAGCGTACGTGCTTTTTTTTTAAAGTCAGCCATGTTAGGCTACGTAAACATTTACGTGGCCTATCACGGCTGACTGCAGGGACACAAATGGCAGTGGCTACAGCCGCTGTCATTTACATCCCGGCAGACGATGAGGTTTCATGGCCAGAGGAACGGGGCGCCTCCCCCCCGGCCAGAATTTTGGAAGGGAGGGACGGGGTGCCTCCCCCCTGGCCAGAATTTTGGGGGGAGGGACGGAGCACCTCCCCCCCACCACGAAGCAAGCGTCAGGATCAGGTAAGGGACTTTCGTCCATCCCTAGTCTTAGTCTATGTAAATGTTTAAGTAGACTAAGATGTGCCAAAATAAGGAACACAAATGGCAGAGGCCATGGCTAGGGATGGACGAAAGTCACTTACCTAGTCCCACAGCTTGCTTCGTGGTGGGGGGGGAGGCGCTTCATTCCTCCCCGCTGAAATTCTGGCCAGGGGGGAGGAGCCCCATCCCTCCGGCCGCGAATCCTCCTGGCTGGCCGGGATGCAAATGGCAGCGGCCATAGCACCGCCATTTGCGTCCCTGCAGTCAGCAGCGTGATAGGCTACATAAATTCTTATGTAGCCTATCACGGCTGACTTGGGGGGGGGAAGCGCATTTTTACGCCTATCACAGTGTTTTTTGAAAATTTAGCCGTGATAGCCTACGTAAATCTTTACGTAGCCTATCACATTTGTTGTTGTTGTTGTTGTTTTTTATTGGGAAATGGTGGCAGCGGCAGCCAGTCAGAAGACCAGCCGCCACCGCCGAACCGCCGCCAGGAGCTGCCAGCGCCAAGGACATTCGCCAAAGGTAAGTCCCATTCTGGGGTTGGCAGGGGTGGCGGACTGTTTCTCCACCAATTTCGGGTGGCCGAATGCGTTGGCATTCGGCCTCCTGGAGATTCGTGGAGAAATTCTCCACCACCCCTAGCCATGGCTGCCGCCATTTCTGTACGCGCGTGTTTTTTTTTTTTTAAGTCAGCCGTGATAGACTACATAAACATTTACATAGCCTATCACGGCTGACTGCTCGGACGCAAACAGCGGCGGCTACGGCCGCCACCATTTGCGTCCCTGCTAGCCAGCGGCCGGATGTCCAGCTGCTAGCTGAGCCAGCCGACGGCTCTGCAGAATCGCAGTCAGCCGGCCAGGATTCCGGGGGGGGGGGAGGAATGGCGCGCCTCCCCCCCGTCCAGGATTCCGGGGGGAGGGACAGAGCACCTCCCCCCCACCATCAGCATAATCCATGAAAGGTAAGTGATTTTTGTACATCCCTAACATCAGGTACTAGCCCTGGTACTTCTTGACAACAGGTGAACACAGTATAGATATAGTTAGGGATGGCAGAGAATTCCGCCACGGATCTCGGTGAGGCTGAATGCCAGTGCATTCGGCCCCCCAAACTCCGTGTTGGAACGGCCTGCCACCTCCCCACCCCCCGCTGCGGTGGCGGCTGCGGCGTCGGTGGCCGGTCTTCCGACCGGCTGCCACCGCTGCCATTTCCAGCGTTAAAAAAAAAAAATGATGTGATAGGCTACATAAAGATTTATGTAGCCTATCATGGCTAGGTTTTTTTAAAAAAACTACGTGATAAACTACATAAATCTTTACGTAGCCTATCACGTCCATATAAGTGGACCCTCGTGTGTGAGACAAACGCTCAAGTGTAGGGAACTGAGAATGACTTGAAACTGCTCTTAAATCATGCAAAGTGGTAACATTTATAAAGGAATTAATAAATGCATGAATTTATGTACACTTATGCATTCGGTAAAAATTCACTCAACTTGTTCTGAAACTGATCATTAATTCTGTCAGTGAGGGGCTGTCTATTTTAACTCTTTCATTTTATTTGTGAACAGAACCAGAAATAGAAAGGTGAAGCATAATTAAATAGGTTGAACCAGGGCCATGCTTATTTAACTCACAACAAGGTCTGCAGAGGTGACTGCATGGGAAGCTAACTCATAGGGTCCTGTGGGTCACTAGTAGGGATGTCAGAGAATTTTGCCATGAATCGCGGGGAAGCCGAATGCCAGCGCATTCGGCCCCCCAAAATTGGTGGCAAAACGGTCTGCCCCCCCCCCGGGATGGGATTACCTTGGGCGAATCTCCCTGGCGGCGGCGGCTCTGGCAGCGGTTCGGCGGTGGTTTGGCAGCAGCTGCAGCGGCCGGTCTTCCGACCGACTGCTGCCGCCGCCGCCATTTCCAGTAAGAAAAAAAAAAACGTGATAGACTACGTAAAGATTTATGTAGCCTATCACGACTAGGTTTTTTAAAAAAAACGTGATAGGCTACATAAACGTTTACGTAGCCTATCACGGCTGAGTAAAAACAAAAAACAAAAACCGCTCATACGCAAATGGTGGCGCCCATGGGCGCCACCATTTGCGTTCCTTATTTTGGCATGTCTAGTCTACGTAAACATTTACGTAGACTACAGCGAAAATAAGGGGAACGCAAATAGCGTAGCGTCAATGCTATTTGCGTTCCCCTTATTTTCACCGTAGTCTACGTAAATGTTTACATAGACTAGAAGTGCCAAAATAAGGAACGAAAATGGCGGCGCCCATGGGCACCGCCATTTGCGTACGCACGTTTTGTTTTGTTTTTATTCAGCCGTGATAGGCTACGTAAACATTTACGTAGCCTATCACAGCTGACTGCAGGGACGCAAATGGCGGTAGCTATGGCCGCAGCCATTTGCAGACCCGGCTGGCCAGGATTTGTGGCGGGAGGGACGGGGCGCCTCCCCCCCAGCCAGAATTTCGGGTGGAGGGACAGGGCGCCTCCCCCCACCTCAAATCACATTTCGTCAAATGGTAAGTGACTTTCGTACATCCCTAGACTAGCCTACTAGGTATTGTGTGAGCCTGTGCCCACCAGGCTCACACAAGGGATTGCAATTGTTCCCACTTGCCCCCTTACCATAAGCATTGCCTTAGGCAGGTGAGGAGGGAGAGCTGCCCAAGCAACTGTCCTAATCTAAACTGAGGATGCATGATAAATTTGTTTCAGTTCATTTATGATCGAGATTAACCCAGTTCTCCCCTTCCAGACCAAACTAAGGATGGCAGAGAATTCCGCCACGGATCACCATGAGGCCGAATGCCAATGCATTCGGCCCCCCGTTCTCCGTGGTGGAACGGCCTGCCCCCCTGCCCCCCGTGGATCCCCCCCAGGACGAGACTCACCTGGGGCGGATCTTCCGGGCTGCGGCGGCTCCAGCAGCTGCCGCTGCCATTTCCACTCTTGTAAAAAAGAAAAAGAAAGACATGATACGCTACATAAATCTTTAGGCGGCTCCCTACCACCCTCCCTTAAGCAGTGTGGGTTTATCACCAGTTGCCCTTTTGGGATCCATGTAGGAATTTTTGGCTCACAGTTCAATTGGCCTTCTACTGTGAGTCTTTTTGCCTACTTCACACTGTTATTGGGGTAGGGTGTGTCCTGTAGGCAAATTAGGTCCAATCGCTCATAGGTCACATTTCAGTTGGCAGGTAGAATGGGTAGGACAAAAGCAGAAAGAGATTAGGGATGGTGTGCATCATGCAGAGGCACCTTATGGTGACAGGTGACACCTGAGGCCCCCCAAATGGGTTGTGCGGCTCAACGGGGGGATAAGGATTGCCTGGGAGACCAACCCTCCTCACTCTCCCAGGTGTTGTGCGGCAGCAGGAGGGGGTGACAGGGGAAGGTCTACCTCCCCCAGAAGGGGCAGTCCAGAGGGATGGCGAGATCACCGCCACCCCTCAGGCTGGGTGTGTTTTTGCCCAAAGAATTGCCTGCTAGTCACTGACACAGTCAGGTGCCCGTCCTAGGTACCCCTTTGCAGATATTTTCAATAAATGTGGCCCAATTTTCAACCCAAACTTCATATTCTGAGTCTTCTTTGACCCATCTCCGCACACAATGCCCCGTTTTCGCTACTCCATGCTGCTCTCACAAGCGTGGAGCACAGGGACAATCTGTGCTGCCTATGAGGAGGTGTGGGAGGGGGTGGGGGTTGGTTCTCCAGGAACCAACCTTGGAGTGTGGGCTCCGAGATCAGTTCCCAGGAACCGACCTATCCTATGGCCATCAACCTCTGACTAGAGGCCATAGGATTGTGCCCTGAATAGCTCATAACACCATGTAGAAATGTCTAAGAATGAATTAAATATCTAATTAAATATCAAATAATACATGAGAACAAGTTTTACATATCTTCCGATGCCAATGATCATAAAAGTAGCAAAACAAGTATATATATTAATCCTTTACTATGATTATTTTTTCCAAAATTCAATAAAAGGTTTCCTCTGTAAATTCAGGAGTCTTTTGTCTGCCATCTCTCAGTCTAGCTCATTGATTTTAAATAATTGTGTAATTTGCCAGACTTTAATAATCCATTCTTTACATGTGATTGGTTTTGTATTTTTTCAGTTCTTGGAAATAGCAGTTTTTGCTGCTATTAACAAAATACATATCATTGGCTGATGAGCTAAATTTCATATATACACTGACCTGAATTAACAAGCCAATTCATTGGCCACAGACTTCTAGCCAATATGTAAGGGAATGCTGCCATGACGGAACGTATGTACATGCTTTTGCTTTATTAATATGAAATTGATTTTCTGCTTTCCAACTGCAATGAGCCCAAGGAAAAGGAATGAACTTAGGGCAGAGTATTCAAGGGGAGGTAGAAGTTATCTCAATCTGGAATTGGCTATGTGGAAGATAAGAAAGAGGCATGGTATAGTAAAAGCAAGATTGGAGAGACTTGGAATGACATGAAGAGATAAGATGAAACTGACAGCCAGTGAAGATGAAAATGAGGGTGCCTAAAGCAAAGGAAAGCTAGCAATGAAACCCGAAGTAGGTTTGAAGAAGCTTCAGAGAGCAGAAGCATTGAAGTGTAGTACACATAGGTCTCTGAAAGTGAAAGTGTGTGAGTGTGTATTGTGAACTATAAAGGCTTATTAGCCCAAAACTGAGTGGAATCACACACTCAAGTGAGTCACATGGTACTGTTTTTGATAGGTATTACCATTTCAGATTGAATTTGGAGTTATGATGGGCACTGACTACAATTATCATCTGAGACATTACCATAGAATCAAAGAATTACCATACATTGCCCCTGAAGACTCAGGCAGGCTTACAGTTTGGATGTACTCCTGGGCTCATCCCTGAACTTCATTGCCCAGGTTTTGGCAGTGGCCAGGAGTGCATTTACGTAGCTGAGACTAGTGTACCAAATGCATTCTTTCCTAGAGATGTCTGATCTGGCCATGGTCATGCATGCCTTGGTTACATCCCATTTGTATTACTATAACACAATCTACATGGTTCTGCCTTTGAAAACTATTCAGAAACGTCAGCTTGTCCAGAATGCTTTGGCCAGACCATTGACCAGGGCCGGTTACAGTAAGCAAGTGACTTCCTTGCTGTAACAACTTCATTGGCTACTGGTCTATTTCCAGACAGAGTTCAAAATGCTAGTTATGACCTATAAAACCCTATACAGATACCTGAAAGACCCCCTTCTCCCATATGAAACTTCCTGGGTATTAAGATCTTCTAGAGAGGCCCTTCTTTAGTTACCACTGCCTTCTGACACACATTTGGTGAGAGCACCTTCTTGGTGGCCACTCCCAAGTCATGGAACTCCCTGCTGAGGGAGGCCAAGCTCACTCCCTCTCTGCTGTCCTTCCACTGGCAGGCCAAGATCACATTAGGGTCTTTGGTGTGTAAATAGGCTTGTTGAGTTGGATACTATTTTTACTGTTATCTTTGTGTTTTAAATTGTTTTTAACTGTGTTGAATGTATTTATTATTGGTTTAATAAATTTGTATTATGATTGAAAGCTGCTTTGAGTGCAATTTTTCTTGGTAGAAAGATGGGGTACAAATCAAACAAACAAAAAATAAATAAATACATGAATAAATAGAATTACAGAGTTGGAAGGTATGTTTAGGTCATGCAGTCCAACCTCTTGCTCAGTTCAGGAGATGTAATGCCAGAGCATGCCTGACAGATAGCCATCCAGCCTCTGCTTAAATATCTCCAGTGAAGGGGAATCCACCACCTTCTACAACAGTCTATTCCACTGTTGGAAAAGCTCTTAACATTAGGAAGTTTCTTCTAAAGTTTCACCAAAATCTGCTTCCCTGCAATTTCCACCCATTGTCTCTAGTCCTGCCCTCTAAGACAGTAGTTCATTTCCACCAATATGGAATATTGGTGGAATATTCCACCAGTAAAGCTCCATAAATCCATTTTGACTTGCACCTTTGCATGGTTTATCCTTTTCTTTTCTTTTTGATACTTACAGAATGGTGTTGCCTGTGTATTGACAGGGGCAGTGAGATTTGGGCATATCACACCAGTTTAGAAATCTCTGCACTGGCTTCCAGGGACCCAATTCAAGGTGTCAGTAGTAGTGAAGAAAGGCTTAAATGTCTCAGGACCCAGATACTTGAAGGATTGCCTTCCCTAGTGCCAACCAACCCAGAATTTAGATTGACTGGAGAGGCATTGCTTATGGTGTCCTTGAGGAATGTAGCCCAGGGGGCTACCACATGTGGCAGAGCCTTCTCAGTGGTGGCACTCTTCCCATGGAATTCCCATCCAGATGAGATTTGGCTGTCCTCCATGCTGCTGACATTTAGGTAACAATTAAAGACATGTTTATTTGTGCATGTCTCAGTAGCGTATTCAAGTACTTTTTTTTTTAGTTGACTGTACTAACAGTTTTATTGCATTTTATATATGTTTGTGATTTTAGAGTTATGCTCTTAATGGTGTTTATGTGATGTATTGTGTTCTATATAGGTTATTTGCTGCCCTAGGTTTTTTGTAAGGAAGGGTGGGATATAAAACAAATAATACATTAGAAAAAATTGATCTGTGGTACATTCAAGTGGGTAGGTTCTGTTGAGCTGATGGTAGCAAGGTACTGAAGTCCAGAACAAAAAAAGGAGGTGATGGTGCTACAATAGGAATTTTTATCATTCCTGCTACTAGGGATGTGTACGAAGTTTGTTCAGGTTTGCAAATCATCCAGAAGTGTCATGTTCACAATCCCAAATGACCGCAAGATAGATAGATAGATGATAGATAGATAGATAGATAGATATGCACGTTCATAAAAATTGTGATCACATTTGAAAATGTTTACATGTTTAGTCAACGGGGGGTGCACTTTTGAAAAATACACACAGAAATGTGCATTTTCCCTGTTCAAAATGCACATTTTTCCCATTCGAATGAGCCAAAAATAAATTGAAAATTAACAAGCGAGCAAGGTGAAGCAAGCTTGAAATTGCATTTCAGGAAAATTTGAGCAAGCTTGAAAATTCCTGATTGTTCCATGCCTTCCCGCTACCTTGCATAGCAACTCCATCCTAATCCAACAGAGTCTGCTGGGCTGGATCCTCTGACCCCATGAAATATCAGGATTCTTGAAATTAAATTTGGCAACTCAAACTGCAAAAAAAGGAAAGAAAAGAAAAAAAAAAGGTTGCTTTGGAAGAACAAGGAGTAGGAGTAGGAGTTGCAAAGTTGTTACCAAGGTGCTTGGAAAATTGCCTAGAAAACATTTCCCTAAACATCATAATTGCCTGAATACTCTCAAATGTGGGCTTAATAATTGAATTCAGTGTGACCAACTTAAGATGAATTATATTTAATGGAGCGTAAGTGTAGTTTCTAAATGTAATGTCAAGTGAAGTGATAGTATTTCTTTTTTTCCCCTTTTAAATGTCTTGTTATACAAAGCAAAAAGGTGCTAAAATGTTTTGCTGCATTGCATAAGTCACAAAATTGCTGTCAAAATATAACATCCTAAAGTCAGGTATGCAGTAGGAGGCCCGTGGATGAAATTCAGGTTCTCAATGTCCTATGGACAAAAAGCAGGAAAAATAATACAATGGAGCTGCCACTATACCAGGTCAGACATTTTTGTTCATCCAGACTAGCATGTGTCCGCCTTGAAGTCATTAATTACTGCTATGAGAGTATGGGTAAAATCTAACATAATGGGTCTACTGAGTAGGACCTAGGTTGGATTTTCTCCTATGGTATCTCCATATTATTCTTAGGCATGGCATAGGTGATTCTTTGTCTATGTACCATGGAGCTATGGTACTTTCAAATGGCAACTTCCTGAGTTTCTGGATGAGCACTTTATTACTCATCTAGAAATTATCTCGAGAAGAAGAGGACAAGGATTTTTGCACAGAAGATTACATTCACTGCAGTAACCAGGTGCTTCAGGCAGGTCTTCCAGAGGCTGCTAAGGAAGGAGCTTGAGGGGAAGAGGACCAGCTAGTTGGACCCTGAGGCTGTGTTTGTCTCTGTCCCTACCCAACCATGTACATTCACTGCAGAAAAAGAAAAAGGGGGGAGGGACAGCAATAGGAACTGTACACACTGTACTTGTCAAGCTAGACTATGGGGACCAATAGACTGAAACCACACTTCCTTTCAGAATTCTGATGTCCAAATTGTATATTTGAACTGGTGTTTAGGGATATACGACAATTTCCTTTTGCTTCATTTTTTTTAAAACTTGAATTTGCCCTGTTCGCACCTCTGAATATGAACATGAACACTTTTTCCCCCCAGAATGCAAAGTTTAGGCAATTGTAGGGATGGAGAGCAGGATTTCCCAGGTACAAACTCCTAGCATTGTCGACAAGCTTGGAGCTGGGAAACTGAAAAAGCCTATCTCCCTGAGATGTCTAGGGGACATAGGATTGCTCTCTTAGTAGTACTTGGGAATTTCATTAGGGACTTGGGATTGCAGCCCCACTTTTTTTGCTGTGATTCCTGAGAACCACAGTTCTGTGAAGAAGGATAACACTCATTAATAAAGAATTCTTCAGCACCCTTATAAAATTCAAAAATTGTAATTCTCGTGTGGGTTTCTTTGGTGGGAAATAGCAATGAAACCAGTTTCAAAGTAGCTTCAGTGTACATATACTCCATGAGTTCACACAGATCTAGTTTCTGATTTTCAGAGTACTGATAACAGGTGCAAGCAGATGTTCTTTTATTATCATCTAACACCTCAAGACAAAATAGCCTTAGTTGCTTCCTCATGCTTATGGTTTTGTCTGCTTAATTTAGCAGCACTTAAAAGCATAGGAAATGTCAGTCTTCTGTTATTTGTGGGTGCTCTAATTTTTGTTTATCTAAACTGCCAGGCAATGCTTTTAACACTTCATAATAATCCATGTCTCACTTCTTCTCCATTAATGTTTGTTGAAAGGCTGATTCACATTCCACTGAGAATTACCTTGCAGCGCCTACAAATGTTTTATTCAAATCTTCAGCAAGGTTTCTTTGGTTTTCAAAGAGGACAGGTTGTAAAGTCTCTTATACCCCTTTCTGAATATTTCATAATAATTCCTGCCTGGAAATATGCTATGAAGGACTAGACTATCAACTACATTTGGAAATACTTCATGCACTATGAAGTTTTAGAAGTCTCCTTTATATTGTTGGACTGAGACCCTGGTCTCTAATTCTGGTTGTCCTATACCATGAGGAAGGGGTTCTCAGATAGTACCCTGCTTATATAGTTCTTTCAAGTTTTGGTCTTGAACTGGAGGGTCGTCATCAGTTGCAGCCTCTTTCGAGTCAGTCTGATTTGGCAACAGTTATCCCTGCTTGGTCACATCATATCTAGAATATTGCAATGCGCTCTGCATAAGGCTAACCTCGAAGAGTGTCCAGAAGCTTCAACTGGTGCAAATTGCAGTAGCTAGGCTGCTGACTGGTGCATGACATCAAGATCGTATCACCCCAGTATTGAATGATTTGCACTGGTTGCCAAGACAGACATAATCCGGGGGTGGGGGGGACGGATATGAAAAAAAACATTGAAAGTAATTGTTACGTTGTGAGAATGACCGTAGCTCAGTGGTACAATACAGAAGCTGCTAAGTTCAATCTTCAGCATTGCTAGGTATAGAATCATAGAATCATAGAATACTAGGGTTGGATGGGGCCTATCAGTCCATCAAGTCCAACCCCCTGCTCAATGCAGGAAACTAAATCAAAGCATCCCTGACAGATGGCTGTCCAGCTTCATCTTGAATGTCTCCCGTGTGGGAGAGCCCACCACCTCCATAGGTAATTGGTTCCATTGTTGTATTGCTCTAACAGTCAGGAAGGTTTTTTTTCATGATGTTCAGATGGAATCTGGATTCCTATAACTTGAGCACACTATTTAGCTGTGGACAAGGTGAGAAGTTGTGGGGGAACCATTTCTTCATTGCTCCCCTTGTCATCAATGGGATGGATTTGACTATGTCCCGGGACTGGCTTAGGGTCCTGCTGTTTCTGTGGGCTTTTGTGAGAAAGGATGAGATATGTCCTCTTCATTCCTGCTGGTAACTCTCCCCCAACACATCCTCTTTCCCTGCACTCTGCTGGCAGGACTTCTATTTATTTGGAGCCCAAGGTGGGAAACATGATCTTCCCTCTCTCCCTTTTATCCTCACAACAACTCTGTGAGGTAGATTAGGCTGAGAGTCAGCGACTGACCCAAAGTCACCCAGTGAGCTTCATGGCTCAGTGGGCATAGAACCTGGGTCTCCTCAGTCCTAGTCCAACATTTTAACCACTACACCACACTGGCTCTCCACATGAGTGGAGCTTTCTCCTAGCATACTGGGGGAGATGGTTGGTCAGTATCAGTAATGTCCAGCTGGCATATATTGGTCTCCACCAGTGGATCAGCAGTATTTATGCTGCTTCCTGAGGCCACTTAGCCAGCTTCTAGCTGAGATTAAGACACAGGATTGGTCCCTTTATCTGGACTTTCTCTGCTTGTCTTAAGACATTGGACCAAGACTCTAGCTTTGTTCACTCATTCTAAAGGATGGACAAATCTGTCATTTTTGGTTTCTGTCAGTTGCTAATTTTTCCTAGGTTTATAGAATCATAGAATAGTAGGGTTGGAAGGGGCCTATAAGACCATTGAGTCCAACCGCTGCTCTTTGCAGGAATCCAAGTCAAACCATGTCTGACAGATGACTGTCCAGCTTCATCTTGAATGCCTCCAGTGTGGGAGAGCCCACTACCTCCCTAGGTAATGGGTTCCATTGTCATATTGCTCTAAGATTCAAGAAAAGGTTTGTTTTTTGTTTGTTTGTTTGTTTTCTGATGTTCAGCCGGAATCTGGCTTCCTGTAACTTCAGCCCATTATTCTGTGTCCTGCATTCTGGGATGATCTATAAGAGATCCTGGCCTTTGTCTCTGTGACAACCTTTCAATTACTTGAAGAGTGCTATCTTATCTCCCCTCAGTCTTCTGTTCTCAAGGCTAAACATGCCCACTTCTTTCAGTGTCTCCTCATCAGGCATTGTTTCCAGTCCCCTGATCATCTTTGTTGCCCTCCTCTGAACCTTTTCCACTTTGTCTGCATCCTTTAGGGATGGCGGAGAATTCCGCCACAGATTTCAGTGAGGCCGAATGCACTGGCATTTGGCCCCCCGAAATCTGTGGTGGAACGGCCTGCCCCCCTGCCCCCCCATGGATTCCCCCCGGGATGAGACTTACCCAGGGCAGATGTTCCAGATGGTAGCGGCTCCAGCGGCAGCTGGTCTTTCGACCGGCTGCCACGGTGGCCATTTGCATTCTGGTCTTTGCCCTGATAGGCTACGTAAGTCTTTATGTAGCCTATCATGGCAAGCCAATCAAAATAAAAAACAAAAAACCAGCGTACACAAATGGCAGCGGCTACGGCAGCTGCCATTTACATTCCCTATTTTTCGCTGTTCTAGCCTATGTAAATATTTACGTAGGGAATTTTACAGCGAAAAAAAAGAAAACCGCAATAACATAGTGGGCGCTATTTGCATTCTTTTTTTCCTACGTAAATATTTACCTGGGAATGAACTGTTTCTGAAACCATAGAGAGCTGCCAGTTGCTGATCCTTGTATGTATGTGTGTGTGTGTGTGTGTGCATGTGTGTATGTATATATGTGTATATATATATATATATATATATATATATATATATATATATATATTAGGATGACTATGAGGTCCATCAAATAGTATTAAAACAACATAATCACCTTCATCATTACCATCCTTCCGGTGGAGGATGGTGACTCCAATGTCAATGGGGCAGTGCATCTGCTCTTGGGTTCAGTCAGAAGCAGTCAGATGTCTGAGCTCTCCAAGGTGCTGAAACCATTTTGGACAGTTTCACATTTGATTTCTTTAAAACTATAAGATGGATAACATCTGGACCCAGTGTTTTGTTAGTTTTCAATTTGTCAATTAGGTCTACGCTGTCATCTCTTGTTAGCACTATTTGCTAACAAGTTTCTCAGTCTACCTTCATCAAAACATCAGTTCTGGTATGGTTCTCTGCTCTACATCTACAGCAGTGAGACAGATGAAAATAATTTATTTGGCTTTCCTGCAATCTCCTTATCCTCCTTTGGTACTCCTTTAACTTGGTTGTTACTGTGTTAGGGATGGAAAATCTCATTGCAGTCTGAGCCCGGTGGGCACTCGAGCAGCCACTGCTGCCCCTGCCTGCAGGAGCATCTGGAGATCTCGGCAAGCTCCAAGGAGCATTCTGCAGCTGCCCGCTTCTCTAAGCAAGCTGCCATCTTTTACACAAGACGGGGCTTATTTTTTGTAGATTTCTTAGGGATGTATGAAACACTTACCTGTTCTGGTTGGGGCATCCGCTGGGGGGGCAGGTGCTCCATCCCTCCCCCCGGAACTCTCGACAGGGGGGAGGCACTCTGTCCCTCCCCCCAGGAATCCTCGACAGCCAGCTCCGCTCCATGGGGATTCCGCAGAGCTGCCGGCCGGCTCCGCCAGCAGCCGGACATCCGGCTGCTGGCTAGCAGGGATGCAAATGTGCCATAGCCACTGCTGTTTGCATCCCTTTATTCAACCGTGATAGGCTACATAAAGACTTACGTAGCCTATTACAGCTGGGTTAAAAAAAACACACATACGCAAATGGTGGTGGCTACGGCTGCCGCCATTTGCATTCCTTATTTTTGGCCGTCTTAGTCTACATAAATATTTACGTAGACTAAGACAGCGAAAATAAGGGGGAACGCAAATAGTGTAGTGGGTACTATTTGCATTCCCCTTTATTTTCACCATCTTAGTCTACATAAGTATTTACGTAGACTAAGACGGCCAAAAATAAGGAACGCAAATGGCGGCGGCCGTAGCCGCCGCCATTTGCATACGTGTTTTTTTTTTGACACAGACATGATAGGCTACGTCTTTTCCTAGCCTATCACATCTATGTAAAAAAGAAAAGAAAAGATGAGACTGCAAATGGTGGCGGCATCAGCCGGTTGGAAGACCAGCCGCCGCAGCTGCCACTGGAGCTGCCGCCATCCGGAATATCCGCCCCAGGTAAGTCACGTCCCGGGGGGGATCCGCGGGGGGCGGGGGGCAGGCCATTCCGCCATGGATTTCGGGGAGCCGAATGCACTGGCATTCGGCCTCACCGAGATCCATGGTGGAATTCTCTGACGTCCCTAAGATTTATTGTTGTGCACAATGGTGGTCAGAAGGGGCCATTTCCACAACAAGAAAAGGCCTCTAATGTTTCAGAACTGGCCCTGTCTGGCCACGTTGTGCACAACAATAAATCTATGAAAAATATAGAGCCCCATCTTGTGTAAAAGGAACTATATGTTTGTAATGGGGGAGGGGGGAGGATCACACAATAGCGTTGTCCTTATTTTCACCGTAGTCTATGTAAATCTTTATGTAGACTACCCGGGCCCAAATAAGGAACGCAAATGGCGGCGCCCATGGGTGCCGCCATTTGCGTACGCACTTTTTTTTTTTTCAAAGTCACCCATGATAGGCTACATAACGATTTACGTAGCCTATCACGGCTGACTTTGGAAATCTAGCCATGATAGGCTATGTAAATAGTTACATAGCCTATCACGGGTGTGTGTGTGTTTTTTTTAACATTCACTTTTTTATTTCGCAGCCGGGGAGACGGGGCGCTTCTCCCCGGCCTGAATTTCAGCCGGACGAGGCGGGGCGCCTCCCCTCCCCGGCCTGAACTTCGGGGGGAGAACCGAAGCGCCTCCCCCCCACCACGAAGCAAGCTGTGGGACCAGGTAAGTGACTTTCGTACATCCCTATTAAGGCTACGTAAGTCTTTATATAGGCTATCACAGCTGACTACAGGGACGCAAACAGTGGCGGCTACGGCTGCAGCCATTTGCGTCCCTGCTAGCCAACGGCCAGATGTCCGGCTGCTGGCGGAGCCGGCCGGCGGCTCCACGAAATCCCCTCGGATCGGAGCCAACCGGCCAGGATTCCAGGCGAAGGGACGGAGCACCTCCCCCCCCAGCGGAACCTGGCAGAACCAGGTAAGGGACTTTCATACATCCCTACATCTGACAGTGCTGTACTTTTTAAATGCTATTTTCCACTGAGACTTCATAGCAATGTGGGCACTATTTCCAGTCAGGGCTGCCTCTTTAGTTTCCACTTAAGATAAGCTATTCTGAACATAGGAATACTTCTTTAGATTCTGCCTGTGGCAGATCTCTGCTCCAAGAGGTTATATTGTGTGACTTCTGCTGGTAAGAAAAAGTTAGAAGACCTACTTGCCAGGCAGAAGGAGAAATCCATCATGGCTAAGGAGAAGCAGATGTGGTGAGCAGAAGTGTCCTGTTTATAGAACTTTTGATATAGGTAGGGATGTGTGAACTCATCCACCACCACCCCAAAAAACCTCACTAGACTTGGAGCTTTTTTAAGTAGCCCTTTCAGCAACTTCCATTGCATTTCCTCAGACTACTTTGCCTCAGCAGGAATCTGCAAATTTATTTCAGATTTTTCAGAAAAATCTGATGGAAACTCTCATCAGGCTATTGAGATATTCTGGAAACAGGATGCCACGGAGTACTAGATGCTAATGAGCAACAGGGAGATGTGGCCATCATGTAACTGCATCTGTCAATTTTGTCCCCCCACCCTTTTTCTCATCTTTAGTTCATTCCATCCCATTTCTGCATCAGTTTGAAACTCGTTTTTACAATCCACATGAGAATGTGTACACATTTTGTGCACATATTTCCTATTCTATGAATTTTCTATGCATGTTTGCCTTATACATCTCTTTGTATACATAGAATTGACTAAGAAACACCTTTTCCAATCAGTTCTCCTTAATATAATGCTGTTTTATGCATTTTTTTCACTATCATGTGCATTTTAATGCACTTGCTCTTAATATATGCATTTTTGTAGACGTTTTGTTTTTAGAGAACTGCATCACAAAATTCTGACAAATACTGAAGGATAGCTACATCCTGATTCATATGTTTATCTGTGATGTGTAAACTTCTGAAATTCTTATGGAAATGGGAACTGAACAAAATTCTTCCCCCATCCATAGTGGAAACAGGATCTTGGTCTAGATTTATCCATGACTTTATCAAAGAAGGCAGTTCTTAGGGGACAAAGTGTTACTAAAAGCGGAACCAAAACTGACCCCAGTCAGTTTATTGTTGCCATGAGTTTCAGAAAGCATATATAAGGAGCAGCATATGACTGCAAGCAGTTTAACAGTAGAGTGCATAGTCCCCATTAATAACGACAGGTACCACATGGGGAAAGCCTTAGGCATTCTTACCAAAGGTCAGTCAAAATGCACATTCCAATTCATTGTGTTTTTTAGTTTTGTTTTTTACTACAGCCTACAATCAGAAATCCAATTACTGCTGTTTGGTATGTCAGTATCTTCATCAGCAGCATGCAGCAAAAACACAAAGAATACTTAGGTGACATTTTCTTAGCTGTAGGCAGATCTGATTAATGAGGCAGGTCCTAAATTAGCTTTGTTTGTTTTCCCCCTCTACTCTTCCCCTCCCCCCTCCCCTTATGTCAAGTAGATTTCTTTTTTAATTTTTTTTAAAGTATTGCAAGATCCTTTATATAGTGTTGTTCATTAACATTTTAAGCAACAATAAGCATGCTGAAAAATAATGGACTTCTTAAGCTGCAGTAGCCAACCAGCCATGTCCTACTTATCCCTGTATATATAATGGGATATGATTTGATATTAACAGACTCACATGCAACCATTTAAATAACTCTGAAGGCAGCCAGGGCCTTGGTTTCTAACTACCTAGAAAGCTTGATGGTGCCAAACAGAGTCTGCCAATTAAACTCATGTAAAGAGGGCTTTTAGCCTGCTACATTTCAGCTTCATCTATATAATACAAACAAACAAGAGGAAACAAATTCATAATAGAAAGCTATGAAAACAGAGCACCCGGTTTGCATGTGGAGGCTCAGTCTGTGGAATCTTCAGTTCAATGTCAGAGAATTTCTCCACGAATCTCCGGGAGGCTGAATGCCAACGCATTCGGCCCCCCGAAATTGGTGGGGAAATTCTCCGACACCTCCTGCCCACCCCCCCGGGATGGGACTTACCTTGTGCAAATGTCCCTCTCAGAGGCGGGTCCTGGTGGCGGTGCGGCGGTGGTGCAGCAGGGGCAGCGGCCGGTCTTCCGACTGGCTGCCACCACTGCCATTTCCAAGTAAAGTTAAAAAAAAAGAAAAAAATGTGATAGGCTATGTAACGATTTACGTAGCCTATCACGGCTAGATTTCCGAAGTCAGCCATGATAGGCTACGTAAATCTTTACGTAGCCTATCACGGCTGACTTTGGGGGAAAAAAAGCACATACGCAAATGGCGGCGCCCATTGGCACCGCCATTTGCGTTCCTTATTTGGGCACGGGTAGTCTATGTAAAGATTTACGTAGACTATGGCGAAAATAAGGGCAACACAAATAGCGTTGCCCTTATTTTTGCCGTAGTCTACGTAAATCTTTACGTAGACTACCCGTGCCCAAATAAGGAATGCAAATGGCGGTGCCCATGGGCGCCACCATTTGCGTACGCGCTTTTTCCCCCCCCCAAAGTCAGCCGTGATAGGCTACGTAAAGATTTACGTAGTCTATCACTGCTGACTTTGAAAATCTAGCCATGATAGGCTACGTCAATCATTACGTAGCCTATCACGTTTTTTTTCTTTTTTTACATATCTTTTTTCTTTCGTGGCTGGAGAGGCGGGGCGCTCCCCCCCGGCCAGAATTTTGGCGGGGAGGGATGGGTAGCCTCCCCCCCGGCCAGAATTTCGGTGGGGAGGGACGGGGCACCTCCCCACCCGCCAAGAATTTTGGGGAGAGAAACGGAGCACCTCCCCCCCCCACTGAAAACAGCTGCGAGACCAGGTAAGGGACTTTCATCCATCCCTAGAATCTCAGGCAACAGAGCTGCTCAGGCAATAGACCTTTACGTAGACTACAGGGACCAAATAAGGAATGCGAATGGTGGCTGCCTATGGGGGCCTCCATTTGCGTATGCGCTTTTTTTTTTTTTCAAAGTCACCCGTGATAGGCTATGTGACGATTAACGTAGCCTATCACGGCTGACTTTGCAGATCTAGCCATGATAGGCTACGTTAATCGTTACGTAGCCTATCACAGGGGTTTTGTTTTTTTCTTTTGAAGTTCGCGGCTGGGGAGACGGGGCGCTTCTCCCCGGCCTGAATTTCAGCTGGGCGAGGCGGGAAGCCTCCCCCCTGGCCTGAATTTCGGCCAGGTGAGGAGGGAAGCCTCCCCCCGCGGCCTGAACTTCGGGGGGAGCAGCGAAGCACCTCCCCCCCACCGCGAAGCAAGCTGCGAGACCAGGTAAGTGACTTTTGTGCATCCCTAGTCAGAACCAGGGCTCTGATCTTGGAGCTCTAAAACCACACTCCCATGCCCTCCACCGCCCCCTTGTAGCCAGCATGGTTATCTCCATACCAGCTACATCTCTGTGCTTGGAAAAGGAATATGGAAACCAGGAAAATTGAGTGGTCCCAGGACAGGGGAGGGGAGGAGACCATGGAATCCATGTTACACAGCTTCCTATGAGCATCCCAGCCTCTTTCCCTCCCTTTTCCCAAAGCCACAGCTAGATAGGGACGTCAGAGAATTCTGCCATGGATCTCGGTGCCACTGTATTTGGCCCCCTGAAATCCATGGCAGAACGAAGCACCCGCCCCCCCAACCCATGAAAGGCACGCAAAACAGAATACTTACCTGCTGCTGTGCACGCTGACTTGTGAATGGCGGCCACCCTGCGGCCACCATTCGCTTCTATCATGGCAAGCCTCCCCCCAAAAAAACAGCATACGCAAATGGCGGTGGCTATGGCGGCCGCCATTTGCATTCCCTAGTTTTAGCCGTTTTAACCTGCATAAATGTTTACGTAGGCTATTACGGTGAAAAAAAGGGGAACGCAAATAGCGTAGTGGGCGTGATTTGCGTTCCTTTTTCTTCTGCCATTTTAGCCTACATAAATATTTATGTAAGCTATTACGGCAAGGAAAAAAAAAGAACGCAAATAGCACCCATTACGCTATTTGCGTTCCCCTTTTTTTTGCCGTAATAGCCTACGTAAATATTTACGTAGGCTAAAACGGCTAAAAATAGGGAACGCAAATGGCAGCTGCCATAGCTGACACCATTTGTGTACGCTGTTTTTTTTGGGGGGGGCTTGCCGTGATAGGCTGCGTAAATACTTATGTAGCCTATCACAGCAGCTTCGCTGGACGCAAATGGCAGCTGCTACGGTGGCTGCCATTTGCGTATGCAGCAGCCCGTCCACGGCCAGAACTCCGGCTGCGGATGGCCATGGCCGGCAGCTCCGCAGAGCCGCCATGGAGTGGAGCCTGCCCAGGGAGGATTCCAGGGGAAAGGACAGAGCACCCCCCGACCGCGAATCCAAGCTGCGAAAAGGTAAGTGACTTTCGTACATCACTACAGCTAGACAGGCAAAATCTCCATCTAGCCAAAAATGTAGGGTGGCCAGAACACAGAGGTGTGCATCACTTCCATGATCCAGCTGCCCTGCATTGGATACTACGAAGCCTCCAACTTCAGAGGATGCTGACTATCTCAATAGGATTGTGCCCTAAGTAATCTACAGCAGATTTCTATATATGTGTAACATTTTTGGTTACTGCCACTTGTATAGTTTCCTGAATGCCTAGAAGACATATTCAAATGCCAGTGAAGCAGGTAGGGATGGCGGAGAATTTCTCCCCGAAACTTCGGGGGGCCGAGCGCCAACGTGTTCGGCCCCCCGAACAAGTTTCGGGGAGAAATCCTCCGCACCCCCCCAAACCCCGCACCCCCCCGGGATGGGACTTACCTTTACCGAATGTCCCTCCCGGTGGCTGGTCCGGCTGGCGGTTCGGCGGGTGTTCGAGCGAGGCGGGAGCAGCAGCCGGTCTTTTGACCGGCTGCCGCCACCGCCATTACAATGAAAGAAAAAAAAAAAACCTTCCCCTGATAGGCTACGTGACAATTCACGTAGCCTATCACGGCTAGATTTGCAAAGTCAGCTGTGATAGGCTACGTGAATCGTCATGTAGCCTATCACGGGTGACTTTGAAAAAAAAAAAAAAAAGAGTGTACGGATAATGGCGGCCCCCATAGGGAGCCGCCATTCCCGTTCCTTATTTGGTCTCTGTAGTCTACATAAATGTTTACGTAGACTACGCCGAAAATAAGGGCAACGCTATTTGCGTTGCCCTTATTTTCGCCATATATATATTTTTGCCATAGCCTTTGCAGATCTAGCCATGATAGGCTACGTGAATCGTCACGTAGCCTATCAGGGGGCGTTTGTTTTTTTTTTTTACTTTCGCGTTCGCGGCCGGGCGAGGCGAGGCGCCTCCTCCCCGGCCTGAATTTCGGCCGGGCGAGGTGGGAAGCCTCCCCCCCGGCCTGAATTTCGGCCAGGCGAGGCGGGAAGCCTCACCCCCGGCCTGAACTTCGCGGGGGGGGGGCAGCAAAGCGCCTCCCCCCCACCGCGAACGGCCTTCGACGACAGGTAAGTGACTTTCGTCCACCCCTAGAAGCAGGTTCATTTGAGCCTCAGATATAGGGATGGCGGAGAATTCCACCACGGACTACAATGAGTCCAATGATTCCACCACGGACCCCCGGAGTCCGTGGCAGAATGGAAGACTTACCCCCACCTCCGCACGGAATCCTCTTCAGCCAGATCCTCTGGCTCCAGATTGCCAGCGATACAGCTGCCATGCCATATCGCTGGCTGAAGGGGTCTGACTGCGGACACAAATGGCATCCGGGATGCCATTTGCGGCCTTAAAGGCCTTAGTTTGAGGTAAATGCACCCGTAAATGGATGCCATTCACATCTGCAGTCAGTAGTCCCCTTCAGCTAGGGATGTAGGGATGGACAAAAGTCCCTTACCTGATCCTGCAGCTTGCTTCGTGGTGGGGGGGAGGCACTCCATCCCTCCCCTCGAAATTCTGGGCGGGGGGGAGGCGCCCCATCCCTCCGACCGCAAAACCTCTTCTCCTGCCGGGACGCAAATGGCAGCGGCCATAGCCGCTGCCGTTTGCATCCCTGCAGTCAGCCGTGATAGGCTATGTAAATCTTTACGTAGCCTATCACAGCTGACTTTGGAAGAAAAAAAAAGTGCGTACGCAAATGGCGGCCCCCATGGGCGCCGCCATTTGCATACGCGCTTCCCCCCCCCAAAGCCAGCCGTGATAGGCTACATAAAGATTAACGTAGCCTATCATGGTGTGTTTTGAAAATCTAGCCGTGATATCATGTTTGTTGTTTGTTTGTTTGTTTTACTTGGAAATGGCGGTGGCGGCAGCCGGTCGGAAGACCGGCCGCCGCCGCCGCCGAACCGCTGCCGAAGTGCCGCCGAACCGCCACCGGGAGCCACCGCCACCAGGGACATTCGACAAAGGTAAGTCCCATTCCGGGGGGGGGCGGGGGGCAGACCGTTTCTCCACCAATTTCGGGGGGCCGAATGCGTTGGCATTCGGCCTCCTGGGGATTCGTGGAGAAATTCTCCGACATCCCTAGATATCAGAGAATTCCACCATGGACTGAAATGGGATCGAATTCCCTTCAGTCCATGCCACGGAATCATCTGTGGAATGGCACCACGAGGTCCTGCGGAACCATCAGTCATGCATAGGGATGGCAGAGAAATCAGCCTACCCCCCCTGCCACCCCTCGAAATCCCTGCGGGACAGACTCTACCTGGCGCCGGCTGGTCCAGGTCATCGTCTTTGTTCTGCAGCCATCCGCTGCCAGGCTGTGGAACAAAATGGCGTCCTGCGTAGCCTATGCCATTTGTATCCCTGCCCTTGGCCGTGATTGGCTATGTAAATATTCACATAGCCAATCACGGCCAAGGGCAGGGACGCAAATGGCATCCCCTATGCTGGACGCCATTTGCATCCACAGCCCAGGAGCGGACAGAAGCCTGGCTATGGGCAGCCCCATTCAGTGGCTCCACGGATGTGCCACGGAGCGGAGCCAGCCGGGCAGGTTTCCAGGGGGAGGGAGGGATCACCTCCCCCCCCCCAATGGATGCCTGGACAGGGATGGGGTTAGTATTCCATACACCCCTAGTCATGCGGCTTTTTTTTTTACATCCGCAAAGAGTAACAAAAGTTTCATAAATAAAAACACAGTGTAGGATATTCTGATAATAAATACTTACTTTTTTTAAAAGATGAATTGTGCTCACCACCTTGTTTGTGGGTGTTCTTTTTAAATTGAAATCCTCCATCTCTGTTTACTTTCAGCCAAAACACTTCCTCTTCCTAGGGGCTTCCCAAAAGAAGGCTGTCTTAGGTGTGCCTGAGCAATGAACTCTTTGTTTAAAGCAATGCTGTTTTAAAGAAAGAAAAAAACTTTTAAAATGACCATGCCGGTCCTGGAGCCCCTCGAAATCCCTCGAAAGGGAAAGTAAACGGAGACAGAGGATTGCAATTAAAAAAAAGAAAAATGTAAATATTTATGAAAAATAGCGATTCTTATGGAAGTTATGCGGACTCAGGGAGACGGCTGGGCACTGGAATTACGGTTGTCGGTAGGGATTTATCTTTGTAATTTTTGGAGCAGAAAAAAAGAGAATTCCGGGTGCTTGTTAACGGCAGAATGGAGCAATGGCTGCAAACTGCGGAAGTCAAGCAGCACTGAAGGTACACAATTCATACATCCCTACCTTCAGCCAGCGATACAGCATGGCGGCCGTATCACTGGCACTTCGGAGCTGGCTGGCAGCTCCACAGAATCGCTGCAGAGCAGAGCCACCCAAAGAGGATTCCGGGGGGAGGAACAGATCACGCCCCCTGCAGACCCCCCCCCCCCGACTGGCAGGTAGGGGATTTGTACATCCCTACTCAGATATGAACGTTGGGAGCTTGTAATGCCCACCTCAAAGAAGAGGTGGGCATTCCAACTGTTTCTCCAGCTCAGATCCAAATTTAGGGGATTGTTGGGGTTGGAGGGTGGGAGAGAAGGGATTTCAGACTTCATACGATGGGAAGGGGTGAATTTGGCTTTGGCCCAGAAATTAAAGAAACAACATCTTGGTTTGGAGAGAAGTAGTTTTAAGACAAAGTCGATACAAGCTATGGCTGGCTCGTCCATCAATAGTTTAAAGCCATCTGTCTGCTCATCACATAATCACACTTACATGAAGTGCCACATCTTTGGAGGGGCTGGGAATCTCTTTGGGACCATGCCCACAGAGGAAGAATGAATGGAAGTGTTTGTACACACTTCTAGTGGCGTGGAAGCAGCAAGAGGGATTAGAGCTGAACAGAAACTTCTGATCCAGCTTTTCTTTTTGCAGTAACGGAAAGGTGATCGAAAAGGAAATGCCTTCATATATATATATATATATATATATATGCACACACACACACACACACATATATATATATATATACACACACACACACACACACACACACATATATATATATATATATATATATGGGGGGAGAAATTATGAGACATTTTTAAGGCGGGGTGGCATTGACTTACTTTAATTTTAGGTGAGGTGGCCAAGGGATTTTTTTAATTCCACTTTAAAAAACAACAGCAGCAGCAGCATCAACAAGTACAACAAACAAAGAAACACATAAAAATACATCTCATCAGCCCCACATCTTGGCCTGGCTGTTTTTTTTTGTGTGTGGGGGGGGGAGCAAGAAAGAATTCTCATCCCCATAAGCATTCTGGCCAAGCTCCCAAGAAACACAACCAGTATTTCTTTTTAAAAAATGAAAAGAAGGAAGGAAGGAAGGAAGGAAGGAAGGAAGGAAAGAAAGAAAGAAAGAAAGAAAGAAAGAAAGAAAGAAAGGGCTTAAAAACTACACATCAAACCATCAGCCACTTCATCTAAAACTAAGATAAGCCAAACCCACCCACCACAAAAAAGAAAAAATCCAGATTTCTCTTGCTCCTCAAAGCACCCGAAGCAACCAAAACTGATACCAATTTTTGTAGATGATGAAAGGGATGGCGGAGAATTTCTCCATGAATCTCCAGGAGATTCGTGGAGAAATTCTCCGCCATCCCTATGATGACGATGACAACGACGATGGTGATGTTAAAAATTCTGGCAACACACTATATATGACAATCGAAATTTCCACTACAAAGTCCATATAATTTACTTGAAACAAAGAAAAATACATTCTTGGTTGTTAGTTGCAAAATGCAGCACTTCTTCACAATACAGCCATAAAAGGAAGTGCATTTGACTGTCAATTATAAAAGCAAAACTACTGCAACAAGAACAAAAACAAAACAAAGAAAAAACCCAGCCCCTATATTTCAGTTATTAGGGTAATAAATCAGCTAAAAAGAATTAATTCTCTGCAGCAACCCACCCACCCCCCAAACACCCTCCAGCATATTCAAAATGATTTCTTCCTTTAAAGGGAAAGGCAATCTATTTATTTATGTTAGGCGTTGTATTAACAGAGGCAGTAAATAATACATTTTTTCCCTTGGAAAATGTTGTTAGTCTAAGTGTGCTCTATCAATAATGTACCATGAGAAACCCTTTGTGTCTTGATTTAAGCTCTAAAACTCATTTATTATTGACCAGATCGGGGGTGGGTGGGGGATGAGATTACATTTTACTTGAAATTGTCAAGTGCTTCATCATATATATATATATATATATATATATATATATATATATATATACACACACACACACATACATACATACATATATTCAGTCTCTTGATATTCAGATGACACCAGATTTCCATCCCCAGCGCTGTTTTGTGGCAAAGATGAGGTCAGGCACCTTGCTTTGGGAAATCAAATGTTTCCAACATATGGTACAACATGTCAACATGTCAAAAGTGTGCTGGTTGTAATTGTCTCAGAGAGGGCAAAGCATCACACACATTTCTTGTACTGTCATTATTGTTTACATTAGAAAGTGATGAGCCATTGAGAAAATAGCCAGCATATTCAGATTGGCTTTATACACCTTGGAGTCTCCTTAATTTTACACATTTGTCATTCTCTTTCATTCTGTTTGTCTCTCTCTGTGTTAGTCAACAGAAAAATAACCCTAACAAAACTGATCCTATGCTGTTGCTGTCAATAATATTCATAACCATAAACATCATCATCATTATCATCATCTACAATGAACAGACTTTACAATGTAGAAAAGGAGATGTCCCTACTACAAGGAACTTAAAACCTAAGACTTGACAGAACAGGAATGGGAGAGAAATGGAGACAGGAATAAATGGGGGGAAGAATATGCATTTATTTCACAAGGGCCAGTTTGCATGGCCAAACATGCCACCATGGTTTACATTAACCCTGGTGGCTTGTTTTAATCTCTGGTGCATGCTGGTGTATGCCCAGTGCCATTTAAAGAATCTGATTTCTTTTGTTTCCAAATTTGCGCATATTCACTAGGGATGTCAGAGAATTCCGCGACAGATCTTGGTGAGGCCGAATGCCAGTGCATTCAGCCCCCCGAAATCCATCGCGGAATGGCCTGCCACCCCTCCACCCCCCGCGGATCCCTCCCGGGATGAGACTTACCTGGGGCGGATGTTCCGGACGACGGCGGCGGCGGCTCCAGCGGCAGCTTCAGCGGCAGCAGCGGTGGCGGCTGGTCTTCCAACTGGCTGCCTCCGCCACCATTCGCAGTCTGGTCTTTTTCTTTTTTTCCCCCCATAGACGTGATAGGCTACGTAAAGACTTACATAGCCTATCACGTCTGGGTTTAAAAACAACAACAACACGTACACAAATGGCGGCGGCTACGGCCGCCGCCATTTGCGTTCCTTATTTTTCGCTGCCTTAGTCTACATCAATATTTACGTAGACTAAGATGAAGAAAAGAAAGGGGAACGCAAATAGCGCCCACTACGCTATTTGCATTCCCCTTTCTTTTCTTCATCTTAGTCTATGTAAATATTGACGTAGACTAAGACGGCGAAAAATAAGGAACGCAAATGGCGGCAGCCGTATACGCCGCCATTTGCATATGCATTTTTGTTTTTTTTTACCCAGAGCCCTCCGTGGCCAGAAATCCAGCTGCGAAAGGCCCTGGCCTGGGACTGGCCAGCTGCTCTGCGGAGCCGCTGTGGAGCACAGCCGGCTGTCGAGGATTCTGGAGGGGAGGACTGGATTGTCTCCCCCCATCGAGGATTCTGGGGGGAGGGATGGAACGCCTCCCCCCCACACCATGAACAGAATCTGCAAAAAGGTAAGTGACTTTTGTACATCCCTAATTTTTGTACATTTTCACACTTTAGCCATGGGGGGGGGGATTTTTGGCTGATTATATATATATATATATATATATATATATATATATGTTAGAAAACTGGTCTGCCTGACAGGAGAAAAACTGGTCTGCTGTGGAATCCATGGGTTGGATTCATGGAAATCCAAACTCATTTGGTCCTGTTGTAGATTTCTCCAGCATCCCTAGTGCCACTCCCCCAATTACCTGCCCAGGTGTGGGTTCTTGTATCACCTGAACCTGGGTGGCATGGCTTGTTTGAGGGGGAAACGACACTCAAATAACCCTACCACAGGCCATGCCACCAGGGTTCAGATGACATAGCAAACCACATCCAGGCAGATAATTAGGGCAATGGCACCGGACATACACCAGCATGTGTCAGGGATTAAAACAAGCTGCTGTGGCTTATTTAAGGCACAGTGGCTTGTTTCGATCATGCAAACTGCATCAACAAGTCTTGGGGCATCTTACAATTAAATTCTGTGCCCTTTGATGTTTCCCCTCAAACAAGCTGGTTTCAGAGCACTCCATATATCCAATGCTCTGCCCGAAGATGCCCAGCAGAGCAGAAGGAGTGACAGAGAAGATTTTCATCTCTCCATCCTCCTCATTGTTGTTGTTTTCTGCCAGATGGGCTTTTGAGGCCATCTAGAAGAGTCAGACTGCTGGGGACAGGGGCTATGACTGGGACTGGAGGGGCCACAGGATACTGCAAATCCTGGCCTCTCCCCTCCCCAACCATTAGAATGCCTCCATTTCTTCTGCCCGAAATCACTTTTGCAAACTTGGGAAGCCGCCACTGGTGTTCTCTCCACAGAGGCTGTGAAAGAGCGGGGGAGGGATGGGAACTCAGAGTCCTTCGCTTGTGGTCATAGGAGTGTTTATGACCTTGGGAGGGGGAATCTAAAAAAATCCAATGGTCCCTGCAATGCTCTCCCAGGGAACCTGGGGGTTCCTGTCTTCATGGTTTTTGTTATTTCTTCCTCCAACAGACTAACATGGCCATCGTTTTGGAAGTTCTTGACCTTTATTTCAGATGCACATATTTAAGTTTAGTTGCAGGCAGTATGGTAACATTTGTTGTGCATGTGAGCGAGGATGAAGTGTACTATTTCTATTTTTATATTTGCTTCCACATCTGTATGTTAACAGTTCTGCTTAAAATCCCTAACCCTACAGTAGCCTTTCCCAACATAATGCCATCCAGATGTTTTAGATTACAACTCCCAGCACGCCTGACCATTGGCTATGCTGGCTGGGGCAAATGGGATTTGAAGTCAAAAACATCCTGCCGGCACCAGTCATGGGGTATCATGTACCTTATATACCCCACTTTCTAACGGTGTGAATGAGAGTCCTGAATGAGAGTCGAGTTTGTACAAATGTGCATTAATTTCGGAACAAATGAAAATTGAATTGAATGGGCCCTATTTAGTTCAGTTGTTCATTTGCTCTGTAAGGAGTTCACCCTAGGGATGTACGAAAGTCACTTACCTTTCCACAGATTATGTTGATGGTGGGGGGGGGAGGCGTTCCATCCCTCCCCACGGAATCCTCGATTGGGGGTGATCCGTTCCTTCCCCCTGGAATCCTCCACGGCTGGCTGTGCTCTGCAGCAGGTCTGCGGAGCAGCCGGCCAGGCCCAGGCCAGATCCGTCCGCAGCTGGATTTCCAGCCACGGAGGGCTCTGGGTAAAAAAACAAACAAAAAAAGCGTACGCAAATGGCGGTGGCTATGGCTGCTGCCATTTGCGTTCCTTATTTTTGGCCGTCTTAGTCTACGTAAATATTTAGGTAGGCTATGACGGCAAAAATAAAGGGGAATGCAAATAGCATAGCGGGCGCTATTTGCGTCCCTTTTTCATTCACCGTTTTAGCCTACATAAATATTTATGTAGGCTAAAACGGTGAATCAAAAAGGGATGCAAATAGCGCCCGCTACGCTATTTGCATTCCCCTTTATTTTTGCCGTCATAGTCTACCTAAATATTTACGTAGACTAAGACGGCCAAAAATAAGGAACGCAAATGGCAGCGGCTGTAGCCGCCACCATTTGCGTACGCAGTTTTGTTTTGGGGTTTTTTTTACCCAGCCATGGTAGGCTACGTAAATCTTTATATCTTGTAAAACAAAAACAAAAATGACAAGACTGCAAATGGTGGTGGCGGCAGCCGGTCGGAAGACCAGCCGCCGCCGCCTCCGCCTGGAACATCCAGCCCAGGTAAGTCTTACCCCGGGGGGATCCGCGGGGGGGGTGAGGGATGGCAGGCCGTTCCACCACAGGGTTCGCGGGGGCGAATGCCAGTGCATTCGGCCTCACCGAGATCCGTAGTGGAATTCTCTGACATCCCTAGTGCACCCTCATAGAATTAATTGGTCTTACTCCCCAACCAGAAGGCAAAGAGGACAGGAGAACTCTAGACCTCTTCAGGGATCTCATTCCAAAGCATCAGGGCAATAGTGGTAAAGTTCTGCTATTCTAATTACATGCAGGGGAGGATCTCCCTTGAGAAATAGTTCTAGTCTTATCCCCCCTCTTTTTGCATTCCTAAAACTCCTTTGGAGCCTCCCAATCATCTTCATAACACTGCTTTAGACAAAACTGGGTGGCAACCTTATAGACCATATCTCAATTTACTAGCCAAGTACAGAAACCTCTCAATACAGTTGTTTAGATCCAAAATAATTGACAACTAAGTATTCTGCCAGTTAGCAGGGCTAAAATTTAACTAAAGTTGCCATGAAGTATTCGATAAAAGCAGGTGGGGTAGGGTGGGGGGAACAGATGCAAGAACTTTTCGCCAGACCCAAACTCTGCAATATTTGCTTTCTTCATGTGTCTTCACATTGTCTTTCTCCAGGTGGTCCTTTTGCTGACTTGACTTTAACAAATGGCTCCAACGTCTTTGCTGATGCTGTTATGAATACAGAAAACTCAGGTCTTGCCTTGCCAGGATTTCACACTTTACCATAACAAAAGAAAGTGCACAGCATTGATTACCGAAAATGATTTGAAGATAATTGCATCGTATTCTTCCATGCATGTTAGTTGTGATTTCACGAAGAATGCTTTGAAAACTGGGGGGGGGGGTGTTGTTCAGGGAGACTGATTTCTGTTGCAGAAGCAGAAGCCAGTGGTTTTTTGTGCATGCAAAGTTGTCAGAAGGAAGGAGGGGAGAAATGATATTTTGAACTTAGAATGAGAATTAGTGAAGCCCTGGCTCATCCCAAAAACCATTTGGGCTTGTTGAGTGCTCCTGATGAACCCTTAAAAAAGGTGGAAGGTTCTCCCCACCCCTGGAAGTAACACCCTTTCCCTCTTTTCTTTTCTTTTTTTTTCTTTTTAGCATTCCATATGCATGGAGGCAATGTATTTGGCCCAGACTTTTTCATCAATTTTGGAGGGAACCTCCAAAGAGCCAGTGTGTTGTAGTGGCTAGAGAGTCAGACTGGGACTCAGGAGATCTGAGTTCTAGTCCCCACTCAGCCAAGAAGCTCACTGGGTGGCTTTGGGCCAGTCACAAGCTCTCTGCCTAACCTAACTAATAGTAGGGATGTACGAAAGTCACTTACCTTTCCACGGATTATGTTAATGGTGGGCGGGGAGGCGTTCCGTCCCTCCCCATGGAATCCTCGACGGGGGGGGAGGCGATCTGTTCCTCCCCCCCGGAATCTTTGACAGCCGGCTGTGCTCCGCGGCGGCTCCACGGAGCAGCCGGCCAGGCCCAGGCCAGAGCCATCCACAGCCAGATTTCCAGCCATGGAGGGCTCTGGGTAAAAACAAACAAACAAAAAACCCCCCGCATACACAAATGGCGGCTACAGCCGCTGCCATTTGTGTTCCTTATTTTTCACCATCTCAGTCTACGTAAATATTTACATAGGCTAAAATGGCGGAACAAAAAGGGTTCCCACTATGCTATTTGCATTCCCCTTTATTTTCGCGGTAATAGTCTATGTAAATATTTAGGTAGACTAAGACGGCGAAAAATAAGGAATGCAAATGACGGTGGCCATAGCTGCTGCCATGTGCGTACGTGCTTTTGTTTTTTTAACTCAGCAGTGATACGCTGAGTTAAAAAAAGATGTAAATCTTTACATAGCCTATCACGTCTCTGTAAAAAAAAAAAATGGTAAGACTGCAAATGGCAGCAGCAGCAGCCGGTCAGAAGACCAGCCGTGGCCGCCGCCACCACCACAGTTGCTGCCGGAGCCACCACTGCCCTGAACATCCGCCCCTGTGGAACATCTGCCCCTTTTCCTGTGGTCCATTATAAAATGAAAGTACCCTCTCAACCTGTTTTTTTCCTCTGCGTGGCAAAAAAAAAAAAAAAAACAGGCTCAGTATCCCACCCCTTAGGTGAAAATAGGGATGTACAAAATTGGCCTTACCTGGCTCCGCCAGGTTCTGCTGGGGGTGGAGGCGCTCCGTCCCTCCCCCCGGAATCCTCGCCGGCCGGCTCCACTCCACGTGGATTCAGCCGTAGCCGCCGCTGTTTGTGTCCCTGTAGTCAGTGGTGATAGGCTACATAAATCTTTACGTAGCCTATCACGTCTGACTTAAAAAAAAACCCAAAAATGCGCAACGGCCGCCGCCATTTGCGTTGGCCCGTCTTAGTCTACGTAAATATTTACGTAGACTAAGATGGCGAAAATAAGGGGAATGCAAATAGCATAGCGGACGTAGATTTACATAGCCTATCACATCGTTTTTTGTTTGTTTTTTTACCTATCCATGATAGGCTATGTAAATCTTTACGTAGCCTATCACGTTTTTTTTTTTTTTAACACTGGAAATGGTGTTGGCGGCAGCCGATCAGAAGACCGGCCGCTGCAGCAGCCGCTGCCGCCGCCGCCGCCACTGCCTGGAAGATCCGCCCCAGGTAAGTCTCATCCTGGGGGGGATCCGCGGGGGGCGGGGAGGTGGCAGTCTGTTCTGCCACAGAGTTCTGTTCTGCCTCCCCCCCCCGTGAGGATTCCGGGGCGAGGGATGGAACACCTCCCCCCCCACCATCAGCATAATCCCCAAAAGGTAAGTGATTTTCGTACATCCCTAGCCATCCCTAGGTGAAAAAGCCTTTGGGGGAAGCAATTTGGTCTTTAAAAAGAAGGGGGGGGGGAGTGAAGCTCTGCTCTTCCATCAAGTCTTTGTGATCAAATTTGCGGGAACTGTATTTCAGTTAAGAAGAAGAAGGATAAGGGGAAGATCCCCCTCCCAAGACATTTGTGTTTGGCCTGAAAAAATACATACTTTAATTCATTGATCTAAATATAACAGAGGTAAACACACTAGCACCAGATTTGTGGATCTTTTGTTCATAATGACTTCAATGGTCTTACATATTATGGAAATTTGTTTTTATTGCCTAGAAATAAAAAGAGTGTCAATGAAACAGCACTGTTCTTTGTGACTATTTCAGGCTCTTGATTTTTTTCTTGGCTTTCTTCTCACTGGCTTAAGATTTGTGTTTGTTTGTTTATTTGTTTCATTAAGTGGAGAGGTTCATTCATTTTGATTATGCTCATTCCTGCACTTATCACCTACACCTGCCTATCTAATCTGATTACCATAACGTGATGAATGTTATTGCAGTTAACTATAATGACCTCAAACCTTAACTGCTGGATATCTCGACCTGGCAAGATGGTAGAATGCTCAACCTATAATCACAGCTTTCTATTTCATTCTGTAGTGTTGTGGCATTTAAAACTTAATGGACACAACAGTGAGAGACAAGTGATACAAATGTTGTTATAACATTAAAGGCATTTACAATCTCCCCCACCCCCTCAGATGAACCCTTTATTAGAATAATTATCAAATTCATTGTCCACCCTGAAGATCTTTCAAGTATTGTTATTGAAGAACTCTTGTAAAGAAACGGTTTAGTTACTGAGATAGAAACACGTATTTTGAAGGTTAACGGAGCAATCCTAATCCCCTCAGACATCAATCTGAAAGGGTTTAGGATGGGGCAGAGGTCCCCCTCTGCCATCTGAGAGGTAGGGATGTACGAAAGTCACTTACCGTTTCGCGGATCTGGTTCATGGTGGGGGGGGAGGCGCTCCGTCCCTCCCCCCTGGAATCCTCAACAGGGGCGGAGAGGTGCTCTGTCCCTCCCCCCAGAGTCCTGTCCAGCCGGCTCCACTCTGCGGGAATTCTGCAGAGCTGCCAGCTGGCTCTCCCGGCAGCCGGACATCCGGCTGCTGGGCAGCAGGGACACAAATGGCAGTGGCCGTAGCCGCAGCCGTTTGCGTCCCTGTATTTAACCATGATAGGCTATGTAAATATTTACGTAGCCTATCACGGCAAAGTTAAAAAAAATGCGTATGCAAATGGTGGCAGCTACGGCAGCTGCTATTAGCGTTCGCTATTTTTCGCCATTCTAGCCTACGTAAATATTTACGTAGGCTAGAACGGCTAAAAATAGCGAACGCAAATGGTGGCCGCCTTAGCCGCTGCCATTTACATACGCTGCACCCAGCCACGGCCGGCAAGGAAACCAGCCACCCCCGCCGCTCCCGCCCCCACTGCCACCGCAACTGCTGCCCCTGCTGCTGCACCTGCCGCCCCCGCCGCACCTGCCGCCCTCGCTGCCGCACCTGCCGCCACCTCCACACCTTCCGCCAGCACACCGCCGCACCCGCCACCGAAGCCGCTGCCGCATCCGCCTCAGGTAAGTGCCATCCTGGGCATTCAGCCTCACTGGAATCCGTGGCAGAATTCTCCGCCATCCCTACTGAGAGGTGTTTTTCTGGACAGTGGGCCGTCCAACATGGTGGCCCCAGTTACACCTGTGAAAAGCTGGTCTACATATTCATGTCCATGACAGCCCCCATTTTATTGAATGATGTTTAGTCTGTACTATTTGAGCTGGCAGGTGAGGATCACATAATTGAATGGTCTTCCATAATGTTTTTGTTTCTCTGTCTCTCTCTCTTTCACAAAATATGCACAAAAAAATAGCATGCCAGTGATAAGCCTAGGCTATAATCTTTCCCCCTGACATCCATGTCGATGAACATTTGTTATGGGGTGAGGAAGTATATTCCAGCGTGGAAGTGTATTCATTTGTGTGAGTCCACACCTGAAGTCTGAAGTGGTACAGCCCAAACACAAATGTACCACATGACTGAGAACAGGGGGCACTTGGTCATTCTCAGTTAGATATATGAACTACCTCCATTGAAAAGTATTGCATTTGGAACAACATCAGGAAACAGCAGCTTTCAAATTGTGTCAAATAAGCTGTGATCGCTCATTCACACGTAAAACAAATTATCTGATGCTACACAGTCAATGGATGATGATAATGCATGTGTGAACAGGTGTTCACGTAACAGAACTAGTGTAGCCACATGTGCCTATCAACATGTCATAGCTAACATACGGACCTTGCTTTAAATTGTTCTGTGTTTCAGCTGTTACGACATGGTGAGCTATTTGCTTGCAATAGATAAAAAAGATTATAAGTTTTCTATATTTTTATACCAAACGTCCTAAAAAAAGCAAAAACAAAATACAGTAATTTGAGATGGGGTGAAACCATTGTAGATGAGGAAATTGCACTAAAACATAATTAAACATGGAGAATCCAACTGGGAAGGCCTGGCAAGTGGGAACATGTTGAATAGGATGTTGTATATTCATTCCATTCACACCTCTGGACTAGGGAGTGTGGGTAAATCTCATTCCATTTGTGACTTTCCAACCTCCCCCCCCCTTTCCTGAAAGAATTTGGGGGGGGAGAGATTGATAAACAACCTTTATAAATTAGTAGTTTGTTTATAATATTGGATAAATACAAATATATGGATAGGTTAACACAAATAATTGGCTAATTGGTTAACACAAATAATGGCGCTCTTTGCCATGATAGGCTACATAAATCTTTACGTAGCCTATCGCACAAGGGAACAGGAAGGCAAATACACCATTTTTTCTTTACCGTGATAAGTTGCGTAAATCTCTTTACTGTAATAGGCTATGTAAAACTTTACGTAGCCTATCACGGCAAAGAGCAGGGACGCAAATGGCACCCGCTATGACGGACACCATTTGTGTCCACAATCCGGCAGTCCGGCAGCGGACGGACCCAGCCAGGGAGGATTCCAAGGGAGGAATGAATCACCTCCCCCCCCGCGGACCCCCCGGCGGACCCGGGTAGGTGGGGTTCATACACCTCTAAGTAAGACTCAGATGCTTCATAAGTCAATATGAGACCAGAACAATGTGCAGCATCTTTGCTAGTCCCAGGCACTCCATCTTCCCCATCTGGATTTGGCCCTAAAAGACTAAGCCAATGTGTGGGTGCATGGAGGGTAAGTTGTAAGCAATAACCATTTGTGACATTGCACAACATCATTACTGATCATGGACCATGTATGTTAAGGTGTTAAGGCCATGGCCTCCAGTTTCCCTGCTTTGTGGAACTTGAACCAACACAAGATAGCCTTAACTGGTCTTAAACTGGCATGCTGTTCGATCATTCAATTTTCCTGTTTGTTTTTATTTGTGTTGTTGTTGTTCTTGTTTAAGGAAATAGATCATTACAATATCCAGAAAGAAAGAAAGAAAGAAAGAAAGAAAGAAAGACAGACAGACAGACAGACAGACAGATAGACAAAACCACTACACACTAGTGATGTACGAAAGGGACTTACCTGGTCCCACAGCTTTCTTCGCAGTGGGGAGAAGGTGCTTTGGTTCTCCCCCCGAAGTTCAGGCTGGGGGGGAGGTGCCCCGCCTCACCCGGCTGAAATTCAGGCCGGGGAGAAGCGCCCCGTCTCCCCAGCCGCAAAATAAAAAGTGAAAAAAACACAAAACACCTGTGATAGGCTACATAACGATTTACGCAGCCTATCATGGCTAGATTTCCAAAGTCTAGCATTGCCCTTATTTTCACCGTAGTCTACGTAAATCTTTATGTAGACTAGCCAGGACCAAATAAGGAATGCAAATGGCGGTGCCATGGGCGCCGCCATTTGCATACGCGCTTTTTTCTTTTTTTTCAAAGTCACCCGTGATAGGCTACGTAACAATTAACGTAGCCTATCATGGCTGACTTTGGAAATCTAGCCATGATAGGCTATGTTAATCATTACGTAGACTATCACGGGTGTTGTTTTTCTTTTACTTTATTTTGTAATGGCGGCGGCAGCCGGTCGGAAGACCGGCCGCCACCCCTGCCTCCGGCGAACCGCCGACGAACCACCGCCGGGACCCGCCACCGAGAGGGACATTCGAGGGAGGTAAGTCCCATCCCGGGGGGGCGGAGAATTTCACCAACAATTTTGGGAGGCTGAATGCGTTGGCATTCGGCCTCCCCGAGATTTGTGGAGAAATTCACAGCCATCCCTACTACACGCTAAAAAAAAAAACCAAACACAATAAAATCATTTCCTGAGTAGTTGTGAACAGATGAATAGATGTGCCCCTGTATGTTCAGAAAGGTGTACATCTGGGTAAGCATACACAGGATTCCAGCATAACATTTTTCTTTTTCCCTCCCTGTCTTCATCAGTGATTTGCCAGGCAGGATGACTCCCTCAGTCTTCAAAATTACTTCACTCTAGTCTCAGTTGACAGTTTCTTGCTGCCCCCTAACCATCTGTCAGAATGTTGCCGGGAGAACCGCACTGAGTATGCTTGACTTATGTCAAGCATCAGGATTCTAAAATTTTGGGGAGAGTTTGCATGAAAAGAGGAGGTTCTCCTATGCAAACAATCACCCTCCATGTACAGAGGCTATCAAGAACAGTGAGAGAGTGGAGCTAGTGCACTCATTTCCACTTCCCCTCCTTCTGTGTAGAACTTGTGTAGAACTTGTAGAATATTGTGGTTTTAATTAGGGATGTACGAATCCCTTACCCGGCTCCGTTCCGGGGCATCTGTGGTGGGGGGGAGGCGCTCCGTCCTTCCCCCCGGAATCCTCCCCAGCCAGCTCTGCTCCACGGTGACTCCGCAGAGCTGCTGGCCAAGGCCGGCCACAGCTGGATTCCAACTGCTGCTGGGCTGCTGCGGCTGCAAATGGCAGCCGCTATGCCGGCTGCCATTTTCATCCCTGCCAAGCCATGATAGGCTACGTAAGTATTTATGTAGCCTATCACGGCAAAAGGCAGGGACGCAAATGGGGAAGCGGCCACCATTTGCACCCCTACTCTTTGCTGTGATAGGCTATGTAAGTATTTACGTAGCCTATCATGGCACAAGGCAGCCACGCAAATGGTGGCCACTATGACAGCTGCCATTTGCGGCCGCAGCAGCCCGCCAGCAGCCAGAAGAGGAGCCAGAGCCACCGCATCTGCCGCCGCATCCGCCGCCACTGCCACATCCACCGCCAGATAGGCTCCATCCCAGGGGGATTCCGTGGGGTGGCAGGGGGGATTGCTCCTTTCCACCATGGAATCGGGGGGGATTCTTTAGAATCCGGCTTCACTGGAGTCCATGGTGGAATTCTCAAATATCCCTAGTTTTAATGTTCTGTATATTTTAAATTGATTTATTGTGTGCTGTTTGGTTTTAATTTTTGTGAACCGCCCAGAGAGCTTCGGCTATTGGGCAGTATAGAAATAAACAAACAAACAAACAAACAAACAAACTTAGATGTGAGAAGATTTACTGAATAGGGCGACATTCTCACAGCTATCTTAATGAGTGTGCATAGAGTGTGGATGCATGTTCAGGGAAATGTGTGAATACCCCTCGTGTGAGTCATGGTCCTCACACATCCTTTACCTATCTACTAGGGATGGCAGATAATTCCGCCACGGACTCCAATGAGGCTGGATTCTTAGAATCCGCCCACCCCCGGAGTCTGTGGCAGAACAGAACACCCCACCCCGCCACCCCGCGAAGTCCGACCCGGCTGGATTCTACCTGGCAGGCTGGCACTGCCGGCTCTGGATTCGGTCGGGTCCATCCACTGCCCCATGTGGAAGCCATTTGCGTGCCTCCATTTTTGCTGTGATAGGCTAGGTAAATCATTATGTAGCCTATCACAGCCAAATGGAGGCATGCAAATGTAGGGATGTACGAAAGTCACTTACCTTTTCAACGGGGTGATTCACAGTGGGGGGGAGGCGCTCCGCACCTGCCCCCGAAATCCTAATCTGGCTGGCTTCACTCTGCGGACATTCCACGGAGCCGCCGTCTGGGGCCATCCACAGCTAGGGATGTCAAAGAATTCCGCAACAGATCTCGGTGAGGCCGAATGCACTGGCATTCGGCCTCCCAAAATCCATCGCAGAATGAAGCCCCACCTCCCAACCCATGAAAGGCATGTGGGACAAAGTCCCCACCGCCCCCAACCCACAAAAGGCATGCAAAACGGAGCACTTACCTGCTCCCATCCGCGCTGCTTTGCTAATGATGGCCGTCCTGCGGCCGCCATTCGCTTCCTCCTCTTCATAGCCATGATAGGTTATATAAATACTTACGTAGCCTATCACAGCTAATGCAGGGATGCCATTTGCATCCCTGTGGAGGCCGTGATAGGCTACGTAAGTATCTACATAGCCTATCATGGCGGGGGGGGGGAGACCCAGCATACGCAAATGGCGGCAGCTACCGCCATTTGTGTACACTGGTTTTTTTTCCCCCTGCCATGATAGGCTATGTAAATATTTATGTAGCCTATCACGGCTCAATACAAGGACACAAATGGCGGCGGCTCTGCAGCTTAGCCATGGAGTGGAGCTGGCCAGGCAGGATTCCGGGGGGGAGGACTGGATTGCCTCCCCCCCATCGAGGATTCTGGGGGGAGGGACGGAGCGCCTCCCCTCCACCATGGATTGCCCGGCGCAGAGCCAGGTAGGTGTTTCATACATCCCTATCCACAGCCGGACATCCGGCCGCTGGGCAGCCTTCTGAAAAAAAACACACACCGAGTACTCAAATGGCGGCAGCTACAGCAGCCACCATTTGCATTCCCTTTTCTTCGCTGTTTTAGCCTACGTAAATATTTAAGTAAGCTATTACGGTGAAAAAAAGGGGAACACAAATAACGTAGTGGGTGCCATTTGCGTTCTTTTTTTTCCTACCGTTTTAGCCTAAGTAAATATTTATGTAAAATACTACAGCGGAAAAAAACGGAACTCAAATAGCGCCCACTACGCTATTTGCATTCCCCTTTTTTTTGCTGTAATAGCTTACATAAATATTTATGTAGGCTAAAACAGCGAAAAGAAGGGAATGCAAATGGCGGCCGCCGTAGCCGGCGCCATTTGCGTATGCTGTTTTTGTTTTGTTTTGGTGTTTTTGCTTGCCGTGATAGGCTACGCAAGTATTTATGTAGCCTATCATGGCAAAGGCAGCTACGCAAATGGTGTGCTGGCTGCCATTTTAGTCCACAGCAGCCGGCTGAGAGACCAACTGCCACTGCCGCCACCACGGGAGCTGCCACTGCTGGAACATCTGCCCCAGGTAAGCTTCTTCCCAGGAGGGATTCCACGGGGGGCAAGGGGTGGGAGGCCATTCCGCCATGGGTTTCAGGGGGCAGAATGCCAGTGCATTCAGCCTCACTGAAATCCGTGGAGGAATTCTCCGCCATCCCTATGCAAATGGAGTCCACTATGCCAGACGCCGTTTGCGTCCGTAGACCAGCCGCGGCTGGAAGTCTGGCAGTGGCTGGCCCAGGCTGTCGGCTCCACAGACTTGCTGCAGAACAGAGCCAGCCAGGGAGGATTCCAGGGGGAGGACCAGATCGCCTCTCCCCCCTGTGGACCCCCCAGCAGACCCAGGTAGGTGGGGTCTGTACACCCCTACTAGAGATGGACAGATTCACCTCCACCTGTCACCACCAGGCACTGACCAAACCACTGCCTGCCCCGGCTCACTATGCTGCATGAGCCGCTGAACACCCTGGTGGCCACCTATTTGCGAAAAAATGGTGGCTCAGGGTTTTCTGTAAAAATAATGCATATATGGGCAATTTACATAACATTGCAGGCATAAGTGGACCATTTACACCTGAAATATTGCATAAACAGCCCCTTTATGGTCACCATTTACATAACATTGCTGTTATGGAAAACCCCCAGCTGCCATTTTTTTGCAAAATGGCAGCTTGGTGAGGGTCTAGTCAGCTGCCGGGTGCTGGCAGACTGTGTGGTGAACAACAAACAGTCAGGTAAGCACACAGCATCTTGGTGAGTAAGGTCCAGAAAGCTGAGTGGTGAGGAGTCCACCGGATTCCACACACACACACACACACACACGGATTCCTGTGACATCTGTAACTACAGCAAACATTGGGGCCCTCACAATGTTTTTCTGTATTCAGAAAGTCTGCATGTGGCCTCCAACCTATTTCCTTTACGTGCCACATGGAAAGAAAGATGAGAGAGTTGGGCCTTTGTGAGGTATTTCTGCATTCAGAAAGGTGGTGTGATGTCCTGCTTCTTCTCCTTCCTCCACCTGTGCATTCTGTCTTCTCACCCCCAAAATTCCATGAGGATCAAGCTACATGTTAAAGATTTAGCTTTTAAAGGGGTTTTAAAGGGTTTTAAAGGAATTTTACAAAAGGGATTTAAAAGGGACTTAAAGGGATTTAAAGGGGATTTGATAGGATTTTTTAAAAGGGATTTAAAGGGGTTTTTGAGGATTTTTTAAAGATTTAGCTTTTTAAAGGCTGTTTAACACACATACACACCCCAGTAATTGCACGAGACTGGGTATGGTTCAGGATCCTACAGTGTGGGTTGGGGGGTTTAAACCTTTGTCTTATCCCTGTGATTTAATTACAACTGTATGACCTTTTGGTAATGTAAATTGGAGATGTAGGGCCTGATTCAGATTGGGACCACAGCAAGGGAAAAGGGTTAACATCTCCCTAAGTTAGGGAGAACTCCGATCTGTGTAGTAATTTGTAGAATGATTTTGTGAGGTCTGATTCCACAACTACAGGAATAGGCATTGAACACAGAATACCATATATTTCATCTGCAAATCCTTTTGAAAACACTGGAGTATGGACAGCTTTTTAGCTTTAGAATGAAACTGAGCATGCACAATGTAACTTTGCCAGCATTTGCTTCCATAGACTATAACTGGGCAGGAAAAGCTTTAATAACTTTTGAACTGCTGCTCAGAACTTAGTTCCCTAAACCAATGAAAGTACATTCCTCCTCACCAAGTCTGAATAAGGTGCATCAGAACAGTTCACCAAAAGAAATATATGATATGCTAGGACACAAACTGGAGAAAAAAGGGCAAATGTATATATTTGTTATCACTCTTTACCTTGTTGTACTTCTAGCAATTGCTGTTGGATGGGTGTGGGTTTTTTTCTCAGTTGCAGACCTCATTAGGTAGATCATAGATGGGAAGTTTCTCGTTATTAGCTCAACAGATGTCATTTGTATAAGCAACAGACGTTTGAGGCTTATAATGGAGGAACCTTTCCCCCCCTTTTCTTTCTTGAGACTCACCTTAAATAAATAAATAAATAAATAAATAAATATTAGCCAGCATTGTGCTATTCTTAAAAAAAAAGGAAAGCATGAATGCATTTAAATCATTATTAACCATGCAATCCTATGCACGTTTATTCAAAAATCAATCCCACTATATTCAGTGGGCCTTACCTGCCAGGTCATTGTGCATAATACAGCAGCAAAAATTAAGACCTGATTTCAGCAGGCCTTATGGAAGACGGACTTCCTCTCGATCAGACCCATGGACTGCAAGAAAATGGATATGTTCAATGAACTGGTTTGGCCAGAATACTGACATTGTACTCATTGGAATTCAAGTGATTCGGTGTAATTGGTTTGCAGAATGGACAGAAATTGCTTCTGTTTTAGCCATGAAGTGGTCTTGATTGGAGTTTAGCAATCCGTTTTGGGCTACAGCAGAAACAAAATCCTGAAAAAAATCAACGTATCACAACATTACCAAAGTCAGATCAGCTTAGAAAATAAGCAAAGCTATGAGTGTTGGTGAAAGAGCTAGACATCACCAAGTTGATCTGATTCAAATTGTGGGAGGGAACCTTGGCCTTCAGTAGTGCTTGCTTGGATAGAAGTGGTGCAACTGTCTAGTTCCTCTTCTTCCTCAAGGCTGCTGGCTGCTAACAGAATGTTCTTTCTGGCAAAGAAGGTGGAAGAAAGCTCCCCACAGCTGGTCTTTCTCTGGACAATTGATGGAGCCAGGACAGACTTCCCCTTGCCATGGTGTTCTTTCTGGGAGGAAGGGGGTGCTGATTCTTAGCCCTCTAGTCTTCCTTCTCTTTGTATTTCCAACCTAACATTGTCTAGAAGGATTTATGTGGAACTTGCTTAGAATAAGGAAACATGGATTCAACCCCCACTCATCCATGGATTCATTGGTGGCCTTAGGTAAGCCATGCTTTCTCAGCCCAGGGTGTTTCAAGGGGTTTTGTGAGGAAAGAATGGGATATATGATATATCTTCCTATATGTCCTGAAGTAGGAATGTCATGGGAGTCCAAGAGGTGGGTGGAGTTTGGTAGCTTCCCCCCACCCCCTGTTCAGCCTTCTGGACCCAGTTTACTGAGCTGCTGTGCTTACCAGACCCTATTCACTGGACCGCATGCAGTCCGCGAGCACCCAGCAGGTGCCCACTCCTTCAGCAAGCTGCCATTTTGCCAGAAATGGTGGTTCCTTTTTTTTGTATATGTAATGTTATGTAAAATGAGGCCGTATATGGGCCATTTCTGCAATGTTACAGGTGTAAATGGCCCATTTATGCCAGTAATGTTGCATAGCTAGTCCCTTTATGGCCTCCATTTACACATTATATTTATGGAAAAACCTGAGACACGATTTATTTCTTGTTTGTTTTTGTCAAAATGGTGACTTGATGAGGGAGTGGGTAGCTGCTGGGCACTTGCTGAGCACCCATGGAAGGTGTGGTGGCTCACACAGTGAGCAGGATAATCCAGCCAGTGAGGGCTTGGTGAATGGAGCATGGAGCAGATGGAGGTGAGTCTGTCCATCTCTATCCTGAGGTAATTACTGGAATTAAGCTGTCAGAATGGCCCTCTCCCTTTAGTAAAACTAAAGGAAAAGCAGTACCATGGACATCAATTGTTGTCACAGGCAGGACTAGGAACAGGTAGCAACCAAAATGTGAAGGGATTATAAAATCTCCCCCCCCCCCGTCTCTCACTCACACACACACACACACACACACACAGGCTTTCCAGTGGTGAAAGGTGGCAATTTCTGGAGAGTAATTGGTCAAGAACTTTCAGCTCATCCTTAGGTGAAATAGAAATGTGGTAATAAAATAATGGACTGAATATTCAGTTATATTCTCTGAAACACATTCTATCCTTCCAGCATTAACCATGGTGGTGGTGACACTGCCAAAGGTCGATGAAGGATTTGTACAAGGAAGTGAGCTGGGATTAAGAGAACAGAAACTTTTGGTTTGTTGAATCTACAAAAGAAATTGAGAGTCAGTCAAGGCCATCCTTGATGTGTCAGATCTATTCTCCAACTCAGAATGTTCTAAGACACTCTTTTAAGAGAACCAGTATTTGTTGTATTAAAAGGCTTTGTGACCTGGGAAATGACTACTAGCATTTTGAAATCCTTTTACTTCAGATCCTTCATCCTTCAGAAATTCTAAGATTTTTGAAATTCTCCAAGGAGTGTATCAGAGGGAGAAAATATACTATGTCAATATGAAAGAAAGGGAACACTTTTTTGAATGCAAGACTAGAATGACTTTGGCTATAGTCCTCATAGAGCAATAATTTCTGGTGGAAATGAACGGACAAATAACAGAAAGGAATAAGCACAGCAATTGGCTTCAAACAGTAGTTATTCAGACTGAGATGTGTAATAGATATCAATCTCAAGGGAGTGAGGGATAGATATGTCCATATTGACATCAATATGGGCAGGGGATGATAAAAAAAGTCACATAAATTTCAGATGATCTAGCCTGGAAGGTCCTCTGAATAACGGCTCTTGACTCAGCAAGTTTCCAGAAGTGCTAACATACTAATGCTATGCAGAGTTGGGGTACCCAGTGCACTTTGATTTCAATGGATTTATGCATGCTGAATTCTGCATAGGATTGGGATGAGAGTCTGGAGAATGTTTGGGGGAATTTAGAAGCAGGAAGCAATCAGGGCATGGCTTTGAACATTCAGATCTTAACAAGGCATGAGTTGTGTAGAATGTGGGATTGTTTAGCAGTGGGAGTTGAGAACTTGAGTGCAATTTACAATGTTGTCTTTGGAAATCAGCAACAATATAGGGCAGGTTCATCTCACACCTGCATGTACATGCAACATTATTTTTGCATTATGGCCTTATTATATGCCATATGACACACTCCTTCTCAATACAGTTCAGATCACACATTTAGCTAGGAGATATCCAGAATTATCAAGCAATGAGAAATCAAGTTCTTTTACACATGCACATCTGTGATACAACCCCATAGCATTGGGTTTGTTTTTCATCTTGATGACTCTTATCACTAGTCTCAAGCCCAGCAACAGTTCTTTCAAAATCATGGCCTTAGACAGCCTTAAGCATAGTGAAAAAGATTTGTAGCAAACTTAGAAACACAAGCTAATTGCATAGATTCACATGGAACAAATTCTAATTTGAGTGTTTCTCAGATAAGCCATTTGAATTGCAAATCTGAAAAGTACTGTTTGTTCCATCTCTATTGCTCTATACAACTATATTTCATACAAAATGATTTCAGTGACTTGAATAGCTATTATTCAGAAAACCACTTAAGACTATGTATTTATAACTAAGCCCAAATAAATCAGTGTTAGTTGTCCTACATTGAACCATGTTCCTTTATATTGTTTCTTCATAGGTGGAAGCCTGGTGCATTATGGACAGCAACCTAGAGTGGGACTCCTCTGCATGACTGCTGGATGTGGGAGATGTTGTGTCTTAGGGCAGCCTTTGACCGTACATGGAAGCTTGTTTCTGCATCAGGGTTAACCTTTCTTGGATCAGAACATATGAGTGTGTATTACTACATTTGTCATGTTATAGAGGCATGGATGAGTTAAGGTGAACCATTAAAAAAAAAAGTTCCACCATTATAAGCCTCAAAATTCTACTGCTTATAAAAATGACACCATTAAGTGAATAACTTGAATCTTGGCCTGATGATACCTCATAATCTACCTGATGAGGTCTACAATTTGGCAAAGCTCAAATCAATCTGATACAAATGGCCACAGATACAACAAGGTTCTGAAAATTGACACATTTGTATTTTTACTCCAAAATGTGGCTTGGCATATCATATATTTCTTTCAAATTCAGACTTGTTGAGGAGGTGTACATTTAATTGCTTTGGTGAAATTCTGAGCAGTTAAAATGTTTTTTTTTTTTTTTCTGCCCCATGAAAGCCTATGGAAGCAACGGGTGGCAAAGTTATGTCAGGCATGCTGAGTTTCATCCTTAAGCAAAAATGCTGCCAGTACCCCAGTGTTTTGAATTCCACCATTCCTATCAGCATTCTGACAATGGGAGAGAGGTTGCAGGAAACAGTCAGCTGAGATAAGATTAGGGATGCGTAGGGATGGGGGAGAATTTCTCCCCAAAACTTCAGGGGGCCGAGTGCCAACGCATTCAGCCCCCCAAAATTGGTGGTGAAATTCTCCGCCCCCCCCCCCCGGGATGGGACTTACCTTTCACGAATGTCCCTCCCGGCGGCGGGTCCCGGCGGTGGTTCGTCGGGTCTTCGTCAGGGGCAGGGGTCTTCGTCAGGGTCAGCTGCCGCCGCCGCCATTACCAGGAAAGTAAAAACAAAACAAAACCCCGTGATAGTCTACGTAACGATTAACATAGCCTATCATGGCTAGATCTCCAAAGTCAGCCATGATAGGCTACGTAAATCGTCACGTAGCCTATCATGGGTGACTTTGGAAAAAAAAAAAAAAAACCACGTACACAAATGGTGGCCCCCATAGGAAGCTGCCATTTGGGTTCCTTATTTGGTCCCTGTAGTCTACGTAAAGATTTACGTAGACTACGGCGAAAATAAGGGCAGCGCTATTTGCGTTGACGGGGCGATTCTACCCAGCCTGAATTTCGCCGGTGAGGGATGGGGCGCCTCCCCCCGGCCTGAATTTCGGCCGGGTGAGGTGGGGCGCCTCCCCCCCGTCGCATGAACTTCGGGGGGAGAAGCGAAGCGCCTCCCCCCCACCGCGAAGCAAGCTTCGAGGACAGGTAAGGGACTTTTGTCCATCCCTAGGGATGCTGGAGAAATTTGAGATGGATTAAAATGAGCTCGGATTTCTAAGAATCCAACCTGCGGAATCTAATATGGAGTGCCACCCTCAGGAAGTCCACAGTCTATGGACTTCCGGATAAATTTTTACTTTCCCAAAATTTATACGTATAAATCCATAGAAAAATACATAAGTTTCTGCTGAGGATATGATGAATGGAATGGGGGACAATACACCAAATGTTACGTACTGAGGTAAATTATGTAAATACCTACATCAATATTTATGTAATTATGTGCGTATTTTCCCACGTGACGAAAAAAAAGCACATCCGTCTGTGAGAGGATGGCAGAATGAAAGGCGCTTGACAATCCGCAAACACAGATGGAGTGTATTTTACACAGTCCGTACATCCCTAGATAAGACTGAGGGAATTTTGAAGGCTGAGGGAATCACTCTCAGTGTTGAAGAGACAGAAGAAAACGGTGTATGTGTGTGAGGGGGAGTATGCTGGAATCCTGTTCAGACTTACTCAGAAGTAAGCTATTCTGAACATAGCAGGTCATAGCTATTCATTTGCTCACATCTACTCAGTTAATGACTTCTTTGTGTTATGTTGTTGTTGTTGTTGTTGTTCAGTCGTTCAGTCGTGTCCGACTCCTCGTGACCCCATGGACCATAGCACGCCAGGCCTTCCTGTCCTGTGCTCTCTCCTGGAGCGTGCTCAAGTTCATATTCATTGCATCCGTGATGCTATCTAGCCATCTCATCCTCTGCCGTCCCCTTCTCCTTTTGCCTTCAGTCTTTCCCAGCATCAGGGTCTTTTCCAGGGAGTTTTCTCTTCGCATTAGGTGGCCAAAATATTGGAGCTTCAGCTTCATTATCTGTCCTTCCAATGAGCACTCAGGGTTGATTTCCTTTAGGATGGACTGATTTGACCTCCTTGCAGTCCAGGGGACTCGTAAGAGTCTTCTCCAGCACCACAGTTCGAAAGCATCAATTCTTCGGCGCTCAGCCTTCCTTATAGTCCAGCTCTCACAGCCATACATTACTACTGGGAAAACCATAGCTTTGATTAGACGGACCTTTGTCGGCAAGGTGATGTCTCTGCTTCTTACTATGCTGTCTAGGTTGGCCATAGCTTTCCTCCCAAGGAGCAAGCGTCCTTTAATTTCATGGCTACAGTCACCGTCTGCGGTGATCTTGGAGCCCAAGAAAGTAAAATCTGTCACTGCTTCCATTTCTTCCCCTTCTATATGCCAGGAAGTGATGGGGCCAGATGCCATGATCTTAGTTTTTTTAATGTTGAGTTTCAAACCAGCTTTTGCACTCTCCTCTTTCACCCTCAACAAGAGGCTCTTGAGATCCTCTTCGCTTTCTGCCATTAGGGTGGTATCGTCTGCATATCGGAGGTTGTTGATAATTCTCCCAGCAATCTTAATTCCGACCTCTGATTCATCCAACCCGGCATTTCTCATGATGTATTCTGCATATAAGTTAAATAAGCAGGGTGACAATATGCAGCCTTGTCGTACTCCTTTCCCAATTTTGAACCAATCGGTTGTTCCATGTCTGGTTCTTACTGTTGCTTCTTGACCCTCGTACAGGTTTCTCAGGAGACAGGTAAGGTGGTCTGGTACTCCCATCACTTTAAGAATTTGCCACAGTTTGTTGTGATCCACACAATCAAAGGCTTTCGCGTAGTCAATGAAGCAGAAATAGACGTTTTTCTGGAATTCTCTTGCTTTCTCCATGATGCAGCGAATGTTGGCGATTTGATCTCTAGTTCCTCTGCCTCTTCTAAACCCAGCTTGTACTTCCGGTAGTTCTCGGTTCGCATACTGCTGAAGCCTAGCTTGTAGGATTTTGAGCATCACCTTGCTGGCATGTGAAATGAGCGCAATGGTGTGGTAGTTTGAACACTCTTTGGCGTTGCCCTTCTTTGGAATTGGAATGTAAACTGACCTTTTCCAGTCTTGTGGCCACTGTTGAGCGTTCCAGATTTGTTGGCATATTGAATGCAGCACTTTAACAGCATCATCTTTTAGGATTTTAAATAGCTCGGCTGGAATACTGTCATCTCCGCTAGCTTTATTGTTACTAATGCTTCCTAAGGCCCACTTGACTTCACTCTCGAGGATGTCCGGCTCAAGTTCAGTGACCGCACTATCATGGCTATCAGGGACATTCAGATCTTTCCTGTATAGTTCTTCTGTGTATTCTTGCCACCTCTTCTTAATCTCATCTGCTTCTGTTAGGTCCCTGCCTTCTTTGTCCTTTATCATGCCCATCTTTGCACAAAACGTTCCCTTGAGATCTCCAATTTTCTTGAAGAGATCTCTAGTCTTTCCCATTCTGTTGTTTTTCTCGATTTCTTTGCATTGTTCACTTAAGAAGGCCTTCTTGTCTCTCCTTGCTGTTCTCTGGAACTCTGCATTCAGTTGGGTATATCTTCCCCTTTCTCCCTTGCTTTTCGCTTCCCTTCTTTCGTGAGCTACTTGTAAAGCCTCATCAGACAGCCACTTTGCTTTCTTGCATTTCTTTTTCTTTGGGATGGATTTCGTTACTGCCTCCTGAACAATGTTACGGACCTCCGTCCATAGTTCCTCAGGCACTCTGTCTATCAGGTCTAATCCCTGAAATCTATTCCTCACCTCCACTGTATATTCATCAGGGATATGATTTAGGTCATACCTGAACGGTTTAGTGGTTTTCCTGACGTTCTTCAATTTAAGCCGAAATTTTGCAAGAAGCAGCTCATGATCTGAGCCACAGTCAGCTCCAGGTCTTGTTTTTACTGACTGTATGGAGCTTCTCCATCTGTGGCTGCAAAGGACATAAGCAATCTGATTTCGATATTGACCATCTGGTGACGTCCATGTGTAGAGTCGCCTCTTGTGCTGTTGGAAAAGAGTGTTTGCTATGATCAGCATGTTCTCTTGGCAAAACTCTATTAGCTTTTGTCCTGCTTCATTTTGTACACCAAGGCCATGCCTGCCTGTTATCCCGGTGATTTCTTGACTTCCTACTTTAGCATTCCAATCCCCTATGATGAAGAGGACGTCTTTTTTTGGTTTTAGTTCTAGAAGGTGTTGTAGGTCTTCATAGAACCGATCAACCTCAGCTTCTTCGGCCTCAGTGGTTGGGGCATAGACTTGAATTACTGTGGTGTTGAATGGTTTGCCTTGGATTCGTACTGAGATCATTCTATCATTTTTAAGATTGTACCCCAGTACTGCTTTTCCCACCCTTTTGTTGACTATGAGTGCTACCCCATTTCTTCTAAGGGATTCTTGCCCACAATAGTAGATATGATGGTGTTATGTTGTGCATGTGCGTAAAACACTATAACAATACAATTCCTTTAAAACAAACAAGCACACAAACAATCAAAAACAGGGAAACTGAATGATCAAACAGCCTGCTAGTCTGAGACCAGAAGTAAGGCTATCTCATGCTGGCGCAAGCTCCACAAAGCTGGGAAACTGGAAGCTTTGACGGATTCCTTAACAGACATGCCCCATGATCAGTGATGATGTTGTGCAATGTCACAAATTTGCTTGCTAACAAGCAACGAACAGCCATGGATCAACTCTCACCAACACTGTTGTCTGGGTCAGAATGAGAGGTAAGTGAACGAGTGGATGAAATGGGGAAGAGGAGGAGCAACTCCAGGGATCTCTTGTCAGTGGGCCCCTTCTAGGGTGTGGGCCTTTGTCAGCTGCTCAACCATCCTACCATTGATGCCTGTCTGGCTATATGGCAGCAGCAGCATGAAGGTCATGAACAGACTAAGTCCTAGATGTGATCCTGTCTGCCAATTGTCTTCACGTTCATTTCAGATGTCAAGAACTGCTGCTTGGAAGTCTGTTGCTGGAACAATAAAAGAAATGTTGAAAACTCTTTCCTTACACGAACCTCAGATGATTTGTCACAAAATGGACACCTGGCTGGCCACTGCTGGAAATAGAGTGGAAAAGTCATTGATCATTGTTCTTATCTTTTCCTCTATCATTGGGGGGGGGGACAAAAAACAAAAACCGAGCAACATAAAGCAGTTTCTGTGTTACAACCCACACATATGCAAAGTAGTAAAAAGCAATTGAAATCTAATACCAGTATTTCTGACAAAGTCAAATCAGTTTCTGGTCTTGTAACATAGTTTAATAGATGTCAGTCAGCTAGATATAGGCACTGTCACACACATTTCAGTTGTGAACACTTGCATAGGGATATCTGATTGCAGTGATACAGTAATATCACAGCTTGTGACATGTCACTGTCACAGCAATTGGTATATGCTTCACTTTAATTTGATAGCAAACCACCTTTTCTGGCATATGTATCAAATTCAAACCAATGTTCAGTTGTCCTAAAAGATCCATACCCTCACTGATGTGTCAGGCCAGTCCATGGCAGTGGAAGCAGATGGAAGCTGTTACTGCATATCTTCATTCACAGGTAGGGATGTATGAAAAATTTGTTTCAGTTCATTTTTGACCAAAATTTGCACCTACTGGGACCAAACGTGGACAAGAACACAATCTCCAGTTGAAGGCCATACATATAGGAGTTTGCAATACAGTTCACAGAACAGCAAAAACATTCAAAATGAGTACATTTGAAAATGTGCAAGGAAGAATGGATAACTCTGAAAAATATGCACAAACACACTTGAATCAATGGAAGAAAATGCATACATTTAAAATGTACACAATTAATGTGTGCATTTGGGGGAGTAGACATATGCATGAATTTTCATACAAAAAGGACAAAACAAAGCTTGTGATATGATATGGACACAAGTCAGATCACACTTCATGGTGGAATTTGGAGAATGTTGATGGGCTTGGTATTTGCTGATTTGCACATCCCTTATCGCATTTGTATACAAATTCACATGTACTGTATGCATGCATACCCAATGAACCCAGTAATATAGGCATATTTTGCAGAGCAATGGTGTGTACAGTAGATCTCACATTGTTCTCTGACAAATTAGGAAATTAACCTGAGAACATTGAAAAATATTGGGTCTCACTGTCTCATAGTTAGGGATGTACAAAAGTCACTTACCTGGTCTCGCAGTTTGCTTCGCGGTGGGGGGGAGGCGCTTCGCTTCTCCCCCTGAAATTCAGGCCGGGGGGGAGGCTTCCCGCCTCGCCCGGCCAAAATTCAGGCCGGGGAGAAGCGCCTCGTCTCCCCGTCTGTGAACTTCAAAAGAAAAGTTAAAAAAAAGCAAAAAAAAGCCCCGTGATAGGCTATGTAACGATTTACGTAGACTATCACAGCTAGATTTGCAAAGTCAGCCGTGATAGGCTATGTGAATCGTCACGTAGCCTATCACGGGTGACATTAAAAAAAAAAAAAAAGTGTGTACGGATAATGGCGGCCCCCATAGGGAGCCGCCATTCCCGTTCCTTATTTGGTGGCTGTAGTCTACGTAAATGTTTATATAGACTACGGCGAAAATAAGGGCAACGCTATTTGCGTTGCCCTTATTTTCGCCGTAGTCTACGTAAACATTTACGTAGACTACAGCAACTAAATAAGGAACGCAAATGGCGGCTCCCTATGGGGGCCGCCATTCGCGTACGCGCTTTTTTTTTTTTTTAAGTCACCCTTGATAGGCTACGTGATGATTCACGTAGCCTATCACGGCTGACTTTCCAGATCTAGCCATGATAGGCTACGTGAATCGTCACGTAGCCTATCAGGGGACGTTTTTTTTTGTTTTTTTTTAACTTTTGTGTTCGCGGCCGGGCGAGGCGGGAAGCCTCCTCCCCGGCCTGAATTTCGGCCAGGCGAGGCGGGAAGCCTCCCCCCCCCGGCCTGAACTTCGCAGGGGGAGCAGCGAAGCGCTCCCACCCACCGCGAACAAGCTGCGAGAAAAGGTAAGTGACTTTCGTCCCCCCCTAGATACCAGCCAGTGACATTGTAGATATTGAAGCAATTGTATGTCATTGCTCAGCTGGTCCTGACAGAAAGCATATAAAAAAGATCAGTTGAGGTAGTCTAGTCAGGTGTCAGTAGGGATGGCTATCACCAGGAAATTCTGCTGGCATCTGGCTCAATGGATCCCTGTGGCACCACCGACTCCAACTCAGTGAATGCTTGCAAGCCAAGTGGTGGGTCAGTTCCCAAAACTTGGGAACTTTCCCGCCTTTTGTTCTTCTCTGCAAGCCATGATTCGCACAAAATCATGGGTATAACTATTTATGGAAATCGTGATTTGCACAAAAACAGCAGCTATAAATAGCACAATTTGTGCAAAATTGAAGGTGCAAATTACCATTTACACCTGCAATAAATTGCACTATTTATGGCTTCCATTTTGTGCAAACCACAATTTCCATAAATATTTATACCTGAAATTTTGTGCAAATCGTGATTTGTGCAAATTAAAAAGTGTAAAACCATAAGCTTGCCTGACTTGGTGCTCATCAAGTCAAGCAAGCCCAGAGATCCACAAGCTGGAATCCAGGGGGGTGAGCTGGTGAAAACTCTGAACTCTACCCCACAACTGGATTCCTTCAACATCTCTAGGTGTTGGTGGATTGGTGTGGTTGGTGGTCAGAGAAAACAGATCAATGAAGGCAGAAGCTAGGAGAGCTAACAAGGAGAAGAAGACCCTGAATGCAGTTTATCAGGATACTTTCTGGCCAGAGTTTTAGCAGTACCCAATTGCCTGCAGGAAGACTTCAGATGAGGGAACTGTACCATCATCTTGGCTGTGTCCTGGTCCCCAAGTCCCTGACCAGAAAGGAAACTTTTGGGAAAGGTGAAGAAAGCCTGACAGAGAAAAAGCATCAGTCTCAAGTAGTGAGGTAAGAGAATTTCATTTTTGCTTGCAAAACATGTGAACATTCCCCATTTGAAGCTCCTAATGTGAGCGTGAGCATGTGTCCACCAGAAAGAGTCACAAATTGTTGAACACATGCTCACATTCATCCCATTCCCAATTCCGAGTTTAATTTCTGTAAATTTCCTAATTTGTGCCAATTTCCTCAGTAGACAGAAGCAGCCCCACTTTAGTCTATGGAGGAAATTTTCAGGAATTAGAAAATTTACACAAATTTGGGGAAAATTGTGCAAATTTGGGAAGATCTGTACAAATCTCCTGTTCAGTTGCACCCTGATTTGCACAAATCTCCTATTCGCATAGAGCAAGCAGTGATCGCAAGCATGAATGGGAATTAGGTACAAGATTAGCTGCAAGACCCTGTTCAGAGAATCTTAACACTCTTGAACACTGCTTGTTTGCCCATCCCTCATTTGAATTATGTGAGGACCCATGGTTTCTTTCTTTTTATAGAACTATCTGGGTCTGTTCATCCCATGCCTAATGCTTACCTGCTACTCTAACATTGGTGATGTGCTAATGGGGGGGAGAGGGGGAGAGAGAGAGAGAGAGAGAGAGAGGCAAAAAAGACCTCAGGGCCTGCTCCAGCTGGAATTTCCCTACCCCACAAGGCCATCTACCATCAACTATCCTTGGGAAGGATTCCCAGAGAGGGATGGTGATGAGGAATTTCACCAGACAGACACCTGCTTCTGTTCCAGCCAGACTCTCTATGCCCCCGGGCCATCTTCCACCAACTGCCCTGAGGGAAGGATCCTGAATATTATTTTTAAATGTGCTAATATTGCTTATTGTGATTTTATTGTTTTTATGTTACTTGAAAGTTGCCTTGATGGGATTTGTATGCTGAATATAAATATAACAATTTATATCTGGCATTAAAAATGTGCAATAAATAAATAAGTAAATAATGAAGTTTTATTTGGATTTTTATGGTGGCCATGGAATTTGAGGGATAAGAAATTACAATGAATTTATAGTACAGCCAGAGGAAGGATTGTAGCCAGATCCCCCACAATTTGGAGACAGTTTCCATGGGATGTTAAGAAACCCAATCAAACTTTATTTCACATTTGGTGGGAGCCACAGAATATTTCCACAGAATATTTGGAGCCCAGATTTCCCACAGCTCCCACACCCTGAAACCCCCTTCCCTGTATATGGGGACTAGCACCTTGCTTGATCCATTACAGTGAGTATTGAAAGCATATTTGGGGGGAGGGGATGAAGCACACCACTACATGCACATACCTGCAGCTCAAAGTGACATGTATGTGGAAAAGCTTCATTCCTTGGTTCTGCAGCATGAAGAAACTACTCATAGTTAATACAAACTCCTAAAATTCTATAGAAGCACATAAAAATATCCAAACTCCTATTGTAACTTAGACGGATTTCTGGCGGGGGGGGAGGTGTTATAAGAACATTATAAGTGACCTGCAACCAGAATTGAAATTGTGCTCGGCACAGATGGTGAGATGCAATATCATTTTACTGCCAAGAAATATATGTGAGCACAAAAGGAGGTAGATGACTTATTAATATTGTTCCTTTAACATTTAGATTTTTATGAGGACATCAAGAAATTTCAATAGAACTCACATAAAAGTTTTACCTCTGGCATATTACAGAATCCTGCATGTAACAGGCTAACGTCAAACACTGAAGAAAGGAACTGTCCTACATAATAAGTAGGCTAGATTATCTACTGGTATAAACCGGAACAAAAACCTTTCATTATATGTTTCATGCATTGGAACAAGACAATGCCAGCGATCATGTGGGCACTGTACAAGGAGTATCTTTTATTTAACTATATACAAATAAGACCAGAAATGTACTTTCTGTGGCCACTAAGCATATTGAAACTTTCCCCAGCTTTCTCTAGGTTGGGGGCTCACTTGATGGCAGCATCAGGCATCACTCGAGGTGGCTAGGTCTGGGAGCTGGCATTTTAATTTCCCACAATGCCCCCAATTGCCTCAGGTCATTCTGGAGAATTAATGGTGGTTTGTTTGTTTATTTATTTATTTATTTATATACCCCCCCAATAGCCGAAGCTCTTTGGGCAGTTCCCACAAATTAAAACCACAAAGCACAGCATAAAACGATATCAAATATGAAAGCTTAAAACCACAAGATAACAGTATAACCAGAATAAAACCTAGCAGCAATGCAGAGATTTAAAACAGAGATTCAAAACACCCAAGCTAATACACCAGGAAGCTAAAATGCTAAAATACTGGGAGAATGAAAAGGTCTTCACCTGGTTTTGGAAGGAGTACAGACAGGACCTCTCTAGGGAGCTCAGGTCTCTAGGTCTGCAGACGTAGCTGCTTGGTGCTGCTTGGAATGTCAGAAGGAAAGAATAACAAGGATTAAAAGGGTGGGGGAGGCAGGCATCAGGGTGGCCCCAGCAGCTGCCTAAAGGTGGTGTGTGCTGATGCTAGGAATGCCAGTGTTTTATTTTTTAAATCTTAGGTCTGGATTGTCCCAACCATTGAGCTTTTTTTTTTAGAGGTTCACATGAAACTGTCTATGCAATTTTGTGCATGTCTCCTGATACATGCATTTTCAATGTGATTTGTCTAATATACACCTTTTTTACAAGCAACTGTCCTAATATGATGTATTTTTGAAGATTATTTTCACTAATATATACATTATTGTGGGCACATTCCCCTAAGATATGAGGGGAGAGCAATCCCATAACCCGCTAGGCACTGCCTAGCAGGCCATAGGACATGGTCTATTCCAGGAACCGGCCTCCCCCCTTGTCCGTGCTGCCACAGAGGCAGAGCAGAGAATCCCTGTCCTCTGTGCTCGGAAGACAAGCATGGAGTGACTGAAAAGGGGCAGGGCGGGGGGGGGGGTCCAGGGTGGGGATAGTGAAGCTGCATGTACGACACATCCAAAAATGGCTGTCTAGTGAAAAAGAGCAAGGCAGGAGAGGCACGGAGGGAACGACCCCCCTGTGCCTTTCCTGCCTTGCTTTGGATAGGCGGTTGCCTCCGCGGTCAGAGGCGGCCACCTATCTACTTAGAATTGTGCCCTTAGCCCCCCAGATCTCCTCCTGTGCTGTTCTGGAGGAACAAAAGGGGCAGCAGGTAGGGAGGGCGGGGAATTTCTCCCTGAAACTTCGGGGGGCCGAGCGCCAACGTGTTCGGCCCCCCGAACGAGTTTCGGGGAGAAATCCTCCGCACCCCCCCACCCCCCTCACCCCCCCCCCCGGGACGGGACTTACCTTCCCTGAATGTCCCTCCCGGCGGCGGGTCCGGCTGGCGGTTCGTCGGGTGTTCGAGCGGGGCGGGAGCGGCAGCTGGTCTTTCGACCGGCTGCCGCCGCCGCCATTGCAATCAAAGAAAAAAAAAAAGTCCCCTGATAGGCTACGTGACGATTCATGTAGCCTATCACGGCTAGATTTGCAAAGTCAGCCATGATAGGCTACGTGAATCGTCACGTAGCCTATCACGGGTGACTTAAAAAAAAAGAAGTGTGTACGGATAATGGCGACCCCCATAGGGAGCCGCCATTCCCGTTCCTTATTTGGTCACTGTAGTCTATGTAACTGTTTACTACGGCGAAAATAAGGGCAACGCTATTTGCGTTGCCCTTATTTTCGCCGTAGTCTACGTAAACATTTACGTAGACTACAGCAACTAAATAAGGAACGCGAATGGCAGCTCCCTATGGGGGCCGCCATTCGCGTACGCGCTTTTTTTTTTTTTTAAGTCACCCGTGATAGGCTACGTGACGATTCACGTAGCCTATCACAACTGACTTTGCAGATCTAGCCGTGATAGGCTACGTGAATCATCACGTAGCCTATCAGGGGGCTTTTTTTTGTTTTTTGTTTACTTTCGTGTTCGCAGCCGGGCGAGGCGGCAAGCCTCCTCCCCGGCCTGAATTTCGGCCAGGCGAGGCGGGAAGCCTCCCCCCCCGGCCTGAACTTCGCATGGGGAGCAGCGAAGCGCTCCCCCCCACCGCAAACAAGCTGCGAGAAAAGGTAAGTGACTTTCGTCCACCCCTAGCAGCAGGATGAAGGGAGAATCGATTAAAAAAAATGCAAATTTTCTATGCAAATACCATAGGATGCAGATAAACCATAAATGTAACAATTGTTTCAGATCTCAACTGCTGCAGTAGACATATTTGGAAACTATTCTCATTAAAACACCCAACATTATTTTCACATATATCTTTGCGAATAATAATAGAAAAAGATGGCATATTTGGCTGCACCGCAGTACTGAGATATCATGGATGAAAAATACAAATGCATTTGCAAAATAAATGGTACTAATAAAAACATTAACATACAACATTAATTTCATGATTTTAATAAATAATGAAATGGTAATAAACATGTTAAATCTTTTGAAGGAGGGGTGAACTCCAGAACTGAAAACAGCTGTGCAGCATTGCATAAAGAAGGAAAGAGTCATTGAAAATTGAGACACTTGTACAGTGACCCAGAGAAAAATGAAATCTGCATTTTATGCAGTGAAGCTGAATTAGAGCTGATTCAAATGTCCAGAAGAGAACATGCTGCAGTTCTCTGCATCACTTAAACAGCTCAAAATGACTGTTGGAGATGGTATTTTTCAATATACCCCTACACTAAAATCCTGCATAGACAAAGTTAACAGTATGACTGAGCTAAAACTATTTTAATCCAAACATAATCTACATATATTTTCTACTAGAGCAGACTTCTATATCACTTTACTCTGTATTTACACTGAACACATGGAAGAATGGGTAGGGATGGGAGAGAAATTCATCGAGTTCACATTTTCATGTGAAATTATCTAATTTTGCATTTTCAAACCACTATGTGAACCAAATCTTAGTTATCCTTCACAATTCACATTTCTTTAAATTCTGCGTGGAATTCTCCAATCAAAAAATGTATCCAACAAAGCATAGATAAAGGAAAATAACATTAAAAATTTGTTCCATTAGGAAAATTGCTTGCATGAATGTGTATAATAGGTAAAATACATACACCAACGTATGCATGAAGACAAACATGCACAGAAATGCTTATGCATTTTCATGTATATGTTTAAAGAAAAAATCCTGAAATTTGGAATGAATTGAACTGAGGACTGGAGAAGATTTTGATCAAAGCGAGCAAACAGGGAGAGCAAACAGGAGTTTGGCAGGGGAGCTGCAATGGAAGGGGAGACAAAGGCAAAGTGGTGAGTGGGCTGGAATAAGCCCAGGGACCTTCTATTCTGAGTTGCTGTGCGCTTACCATGTGTTCCTGAGAGCTCCAATTGAAGGGGTGTGGCCTGATTATTCTCAGCACCTGTGTGGATGGGGAGTTTCACTCTGTATCCTGATTCCTTACTGAGCAGAACAGAGGAAGCTGCTCCAGCTGGTGTAGGGGCTATACAAGCAATCAATCTCTCAGAGTCAGAAAGCAAGAAATTTCTTTTTCTTGTAACACATGTACACTTCTCTACCAGTGGGACTCTGTTGTTAACCTGCAGTGAATACAGGACAAAGCACAGGCTATTCCAGTACAATCAGAAAGCTAGAAACAAAAAGGGAATAGAGACTATAGAAGGAAAAGACTCTCCAGTGGTGGTGACCTGCAAGGTAGGTGTAATGTTTCTTTTCTTGCCTGAGATCAACATGGCTTACACGTAGGGATATACGAAAGTCACTTACCTGGTCCTGCAGCTTGTTTCGCGGTCGGGGGGAGGCGCTTCGGTTCTCCCCCCAAAGTTCAGGCCGGGGGGGAGGCGCCCCGCCTCGCCTGGCTGAAATTCAGGCCGGGGGGGGAGGCGCCCCGCCTCACCCGGCCGAAATTCAGGCCAGGGAGAAGCACCCCGTCTCCCCAGCCGTGAAATAAAAAAGTGAATTTTTAAAAAAAACAACCACACCCGTGATAGGCTACGTAACGATTTACGTAGCCTATCACGGCTAGATTTCCAAAGTCAGCCGTGATAGGCTATGTAAATCATTACATAGCCTATCACGGGTGACTTTGAAGAAAAAAAAAAAGCACGTAGGCAAATTTGCGTTCCTTATTTGGGCCTGGGTAGTCTACGTAAAGATTTACGTAGACTACGGCGAAAATGAGGGCAACGCTATTTACACTGTTTAAATTTACAGTATTTACAACGCTATTTGCGTTGCCCTTATTTTCACCGTAGTCTACGTAAATCTTTACGTAGACTACCCAGGCCCAAATAAGGAACGCAAATGGCGGCGCCCATGGGTGCCGCCATTTGCGTACGTGCTTTTCTTTTTTTTTCCAAAGTCACCCGTGATAGGCTACATAACGATTTACGTAGCCTATCATGGCTGACTTTGGAAATCTAGCCGTGATAGGCTACGTAAATCATTACGTAGCCTATCACGAGTGTGTGTGTGTGTTTTTAAATTCACTTTGTAATGGCGGCGGCGGCAGCTGGTCAGAAGACCGGCCCCCGCCCCCGCCACCGCCGAACCGCCGCCGAATTGCCGCCGGGACCCACTGCCGAGAGGGACATTCGAGGGAGGTAAGTCCCATCCCAGTGGGGTGGCAGGGGGTGGCGGAGAATTTCACCGCCAATTTCAGGGGGCCGAATGCGTTGGCATTCGGCCTCCCCGAGATTCGTGGAGAAATTCTCCGCCATCCCTACTTACACGTGCAACAAGTGCAAGTGGATTACACTGTTGGGAGAAAAAGTAAGATGACTTGAGCTGCAAGTGTTGACTCTCAAGGGAATAAGAGAAATCGAAGAGTTCTTGGACAGAACAGTGGAACTACAGCAGCAAAGCAAAGTAGAGGAACTAGAAGTGTAACAACAAGCTCAAGCAGAAGATGAAAATGCTGACGTGAGAAAAAAATAAGGTAGAGGATACTCCTTGGAAAAGGGTGACAGTTAGGAGCAGAAGAACTAGAAGCCACTCTGCACCAGTGGAACCATGGATCCATTTTCAGATACTTGAGGATGAGACTGGTGGACAGCTGCAGGGGAAGAATTACAGGGTACCCCACATGAGATTGAGCAAGAAGCTGAAGGTCAGTCAAGTAGAGGCAATGAAACCTAGCCCTACGACAACAGGAAGAGAAGAGTAGTAGTTGTGAGAGACTCCTTGCTGTGTGGGATTGAAACCCAAGTATACCATGAAGACCCATGGACTCACCAGGTATGCTGTCCAAGGAGGACAGATAAAAGATGTGACTGAAGGGTTGCCTACACTCATAAAGCCCACTGATATGTATCCCTTTCTCCTCATCCACGTGGGAACAAATGATACCACCAAGCAGAGCTATGAAGAAATCACATCAGACTTTGAATCTTTGGGAAGGAAACTCAAGAACTTTGGTGCCCAGATAGTTTTCTCATCCATCCTCCCACCTTATTACTTTGAATGAGTTCAAATTTCCAGGGCCAGATGAATTACATCCTAGAGTAATAAAGGAACTGGCAGAAGAACTCACAGTACCACTGTCTATTATCTTTGAGAAATCATGCAAGACGGGTGAAGTGCCAGATGACTGGAGAAGGGCAATGTTGTCCCTATCTTCAAAAAGGACAAACAGGTAGGAAGCTGGGAACTACAGACCAGTCAGTCTGAAATCAATCCCTGGGAAAATTCTGGAGCAGATGATAAAGCAATCCATCTATAAGCACCTTGAAAACAATACAGTGATTACTCAAAGCTGATATGGATTTGTCAAGAACAAATCCTGCCAGACTAATCTGATGTTTTGATCAGCTCACCTTCTATGGGGACTGTGGGAATGCTGTGGATATTATATACCTTGACTTCAGCAAAGCTTTCAATGAAGTGTCCCATGATATCCTGATTAGCAAACTAGCTCAAAGTGGGCTAGATGAAACAACTATCAGGTGGATCCACAGTTGGCTACAGAACCGGACTCAAAGAGTGCTTATCTTCTCAAACTGGGGAGAGGTAACAAGTGGGGTACCACAGGGCTCAGTCCTGGGCCCAGTGCTCTTCAACATTTTTATTAATGATTTGGATGAGGTGTAGGGATTGCTTATGAAATTTACAGATGGCACAAAATTGGGTCGGATAGCTAATCCCCCGGAAGACAGAAACAAAATTCAAAGTGATCTTGATAGGCTGGAGCACTGGGCTGAAAATAACAGAATGACATGTAACAGGATAAATCCCAAGTCCTGCACCTAGGAAAAAGAAACCAAATGCACAGTTACAAGATGGAGGATACTTGGCTCAACAATACTACAAGAGAGAAGGACATTGGAATTGTTATAGATCACAAGCTGAATATGAGCCAGCAATATGATGTGGCTGCAAAAAAAAAAAAGGCAAATGCTATTTTGGGCTGCATTAATAGACATATATCTTCCAAAACATGTGAAGTACTAGTTCCCCTCTACTCAGCACTGGTTAGGTCTCATCTTGACTGCTGTGTCCAGTTCTGGGCACCACACTTTAAGAAGGACACAGACAAACTGGAAGGGGATCAAAGGGCAACAAAGATGATCAGAGGACTGGAAACAAAGCCCTAGAGACTGAAAGAACTGGGCATATTTAGACTTGAGAAGAGAAGAATTAGGGGAGATATGATAGTGCTCTTACTTGTCACAGAGGGGAAGGCCAGGATCTCTTCTTGATCACCCCAGAGTGCAAGACTTGGAATAATGGGCTCAAGTTTCAGGAAGCCAGATTCCGGGTAAACATCAAGAAAAATGTCCTGATGTTAGAGCAATACAACAATGGAACCAATTACCTAGGGAGGTAGTGGGCTCTCCCACACTGGAGGCATTCAGGATGAAGCTGGACAGCCACTTGTCAGATATGGTTCCCTGCATTGAGCAGGGGGTTGGACTTGATCGTCTTATAGGCCCCATCCAACCCTTCTGTTCTATGATTCAATGACCCCAAGAAAAAGTCCTTTTATGAATCCCTAGCATTTTTCTTCATCACAGTGATCTTCTATTTCTGGGGTTGGCAGAAGTCAGATTGGCATCTACTGGTTGATTTCTATGTGAAATGTGTACTGTTCATCCATAGCTAGGGATGTGTGAATCAGCAAAATATGAGCTTGCCAAAGTTCTCTGAATTCCATCTCAAAGCTTGTTCCAAGTTGAGTCCATATCAGATTGTGATTTTTTTTGCATGCAGAAATTAGGGATGGGCGGATTACTCACCCAGTTCTGGTCCGGGGCATCTGCTGGGGCAGGGGAGGCAATCCGTCCCTCCCCCCCCCCTGGAATCCTCCTTGGCCATAGCCGGACTTCCGGCCACTGCTGCAGCACTGCAGACGCAAATGGTGGCCGCTATGCCGGCCGCCATTTGCATCCGTGACTTAGGCCGTGATAGGCTACGTAGACTATCAAGGCAAAGAGCAGAGGCACAAATGGTGACCATTAAGCCATTTGCACCCCTGCTCTTTGCCGTGATAGGCTATGTAAGTATTTATGTAGCCTATTATGGCCTAATGCAGGGACACAAATGGCGGCCGCTACGACAGCCGCCATTTGCGGCCGCAGCAGCCCGGTAGTGGCCGGAAGATGACCCGCCGCCACTGTCGCCTCATCCACCACCGCTGCATCCACTGGCGCATCTGCCACTGCCGCCAGGTAGGTCCGTTCTGGGGGGGACTTCGTGGGGTGGTGGGGGGACTTCTCCATTCCACCACAGACTCTGGGGGGCTGGATTCTAAAGAATCCGGCCTCACTGGAGTCCGTGGCAGAATTCTCCAACATCCCTAGCAGAGATGTATATTTTCATGTGTACTTTTCTAAAAGTATGCATCAATTATGCACATCTTTGAAATGTACACAAGCTGAACAAGCTAAAAAGTCAGACTGTTTTCAAAAGCAGCCCCACGTAGATCACATTTGGGTAATCTACATGACTCATGCCTTTGAACATGTAGAATTCAACCACGTATGCACTAGTCTGCTGCTATAATGTGTATCAGCCTATGTAACTGCTTTGGGTTGGGGGAGAGAAACCCATAGACACAACAGCTATTCAGAAACTCATGCATTTCCAAGAGTTTCATAGAATCATAGAATCATAGAATAGTAGGGTTGGAAGGGGCCTACAAAGCCATCGAGTCAAACCCCCTGCTCAATGCAGGAATCCAAGTCAGAGCATCCCTGACAGATGGCTGTTCAGCCTCGTCTTGAGCACCTTCAGTGTGGGAGAGCCCATCACCTCCCTAGGTAATTGGTTCCATTGTCGTATTGCTCTAACAGTCAGGAGGTTTTTCCTGATGTTCAGCCGGAATCTGGCTTCCTGGAACTTGAGCCCATTATTCCGTGTCCTGCACTCTGGGATGATCAAGAAGAGATCCTGGCCTTCTTCTCTGTGACAACCTTTCAAGTACTTGAAGAGTGCTATCATATCTCCCCTCAGTCTTCTCTTCTCAAGGCTAAACATGCCCAGTTCTTTCAGTCTCTCTTGATAGGGCTTTGTTTCCAGTCCTCTGATCATCTTTGTTGCCCTCCTCTGAAGCCTCTCCAGTTTGTCTGCATCCTTCTTAAAGTCCGGTGCCCAGAACTGGACAAAGTACTCCAGATGAGGCCTAACCAGTGCTGAGTAGAGGGGAACTAGTACTTCCCAGGATTTGGAAGCTATGCTTCTACTATTGCAGCCCAAAAGACCATTTGCCTTTTTTGCAGCCACATCACATTGTTGGCTCATATTCAGCTTAGGGATGTCAGAGAATTTCGCCATGAATCTCGGGGAGGCTGAATGCCAGCGCATTCGCCCCCCCGAAATCAGTGGCAGAACGGTCTGCCCCCCCCCGCCCCCCTGGAACGGGACTTACCTTGGGCGGATCTTCCTGGCGGCAGCAGTGCAGCGGCGGTGCGGCAGCAGTGGCGGCCGGTCTTCTGACCGGCCGCCGCCACCACCATTTCCAGGTAAAAACACAAAAAACACAAAAAAACGTGATAGGCTACGTAAAGATTTACGGCTATCATGGCTAGATTTTTTAAAAAACACTGTGATAGGCTACGTAAATGTTTATGTAGCCTATCACGGCTGATTAAAAAGAAAAAAACCGCGTGTATTCAAATGGTGGCGCCCATGGGCGCCACCATTTGCGTTCCTTATTTTGGCACGTCTTAGTCCACGTAAACATTTACATAGACTAAGACAGCGAAAATAAGGGGAACGCAAATAGCGAAGACGCTGCGTTGCCCTTATTTTTGCTGTAGTCTACATAAATCTTTACGTAGACTACCCGTGCCCAAATAAGGAACGCAAATGGCGGCGCCCATAGGCGCCGCCATTTGCGTACGTGCTTTTTTTTTTCTTTCCCAAAGTCAGCCGTGATAGGCTACATAACGATTTATGTAGCCTATCACGGCTGACTTTGAAAATCTAGCCGTGATAGGCTACGTAAATCTTTACGTAGCCTATCACATTTTTTTTAAAATTATTACACTTTACTTGGAAATGGCGGCAGCGGCAGCTGGTTGGAAGACCGGCCGCCGCTGCCACTGAACTGCCGCCAAACCGCCGCCAGGACCCGCCGCCGCAAGGGGCATTTGCATGAGGTAAATTCCATCCCGGGGGGGCGGGGGGGTGTCGGAGAATTTCCCCACCAATTTCGGGGGGCCGAATGCATTGGCATTCGGCCTCCCAGAGATTCGTGGAGAAATTCTTCAACATCCCTAGTATCAGGCAGCTTCCTATGTTGTCTGCAATTAGGGATTTTCAGAGTGCAATCCTTATTTCAGCTGTTTTCTGCTTTGCTCCTTCATGCTCTAAGATATCCAAATACATTTGTGGAATCTTAAATTAAACAGCAGAATGACATTCAGTAGGGATAAATGCCAAATTCTGCACCTAGGAAAAAGAAACCAAATGCACAGTTACAAGATGGGGGATACGTGGCTCAACAACACTACAAGCGAGAAAGATCTTGGAATTGTTGTCGAAATTGATTCAAGGTGGGGGGGAGGCGCTCCCTCCCTCCCCCCGAAATTCTGGCCGGGGGGGAGGCGCTCCATTCCCCCCCCCCCGAAATTCTGGCCAGCCGGCTCCGCTCCGCAGGGAATCTGCGGAGCCGCCAGCCGGCTCCTCCAGAGGCCGGACATCCGGCCGCTGGCTAGCAGGGACGCAAACGGTGGTGGCCATAGTCACTGCTGTTTGCGTCCCTGCAGTCAGCCATGATAGGCTACGTAAATGTTTACATAGCCTATCACGGCTGACTTAAAAAAAAACACAACAACACGCGTACGCAAATGGCGGCGGCCATGGCTGCCGGCATTTGCGTTCCTTATTTTGGCACATCTTAGTCTAGGTAAACATTTACGTAGACTAAGATGGCGAAAATAAGGGGAACGCAAGTAGCGTAGATGCTACACTATTTGCGTTCCCCTTATTTTCACCGTAGTCTACGTAAATATTTACGCAGACTACCCGTGCCCAAATAATGAACACAAATGGTGGCGCCCATGGGCGCCGCCATTTGTATACGTGCTTTTTTTTTTTTTCAAAGTCAGCCATGATAGGCTACGTAAAGATTTACATAGCCTATCATGGCTGACTTTGAAAATCTAGCCGTGATAGGCTACGTAAATCTTTATGAAGCCTATCATGGTTTTTGGGGTTTTTTACACTTTACTTTTTTCTTTCGCGGCCAGGGAGATGGGGCACTCCCCCCCGGCCAGAATTTCGGTGGGGAGGGGCGGGGCACCTCCCCACCCGCCAATAATTTTGGGGGGAGAAACGGAGCGCCTCCCCCCCACACCGAAAACAGCTGTGGGACCAGGCAAGGGACTTTGGTCCATCCTTACCTGATACCGAGTCAGTCCATCTAGCTCAATATTTTTGACACTGACTGGTAGCAATGGCTTGCCAGGGTTTGGGGAACAGTTTCACTTCCCTCCTGGAGATGCCGGGAATCCGGGATTGAACCTGGGACCTTATGCATGTGAAGCAGGTGCTCTACCACTAAGCCATGGCCCCTTCCCTGACTGGCTTGTGAAAAGAAAAAAAAATGTGGTGGAGGAAATTACAACTCCCTCAACAACATGCAAGGCAGAACTACTGGGAACAAATATATCTGACTTAAGTGCACCTGCTGATCCAATATATTTAACCACAAAAGTAGATAGTTATGTTGAGCACATTCTTAATGGCTATGATTGTACGACAATCCAATAAGGCACTTATCTTAATTGTTATGCTGGTGTTAGTTTAGCTGTTAAGTGAACCTGCTGGAGAACAAAATAGATTTTCAAGAAGTTGGTCTGATTTGGAGTGTTTAAAGTTCCAAAATCTCTTGCATAATTTGCTCCTATTTTGTTTTAAAGTGTCTGTAGAGATTGTAGAAGTGCCACCAAAATTTTACTGAAGTAGAAATTCCACGCAAATGTACAGGTCCTGGAAGGAAAACATGAGTTCTATCAAAAGCCAAGAACTGTTTTGATAAGACTACTAAAAGTTGTCAGGGGATTCTGTGCGTCTCTAGATTGCTACTGCGTTTTCTTTCTGGCACTGCCTCAAGATACAGGGGGGGCAGAACAGAAAGTCATCAAAATACTTTAGCACAGTCTTCCTCAACCTGGAGCCCTTCAGATGTTTTGTGCTTCAATTCCCATGAGCCCTAGGCTGAATCTACACATAGCAGTTATACTGTTATCATACCATTATCATAACTATTGGTGCCCATTGGTGGAGAGCCAGTGTAGTGTCGTGGTGAGAGTGATGGACTGGGAACTGGGAGATCCAGGTTCTAGTCCCCACTCGGCCATGGAAGCTCACTGGGTGACTTTGGGCCAGTCACAGACTCTCAGCCCAACCTGCCTCATGAGGTGTTGTTGTGAGGATAAAATGGAGAGGAGGAGGATAATGTAAGCTGCCTTGGGTTCCTTACAAGAGGAAAAAAGTGGGATATAAATGAATTGAATGAATGAATGAATGAATGAATAACTGCTGTGTGTAGATTCATCCCTAGCCAGCATGGTCAATGGTCAGGAATGCTGGAATCTATAGTCCAAAACATCTAAAGGGCACCATAATGGCAAGAGCTGGACTAGGATTTCCACTTGCTTATTCTTAGGACAAAATCCAACAGGGCACTTACACCCCCACCAATCTGCTTATGCCTCACCAATTCTGTCACACAAGTGATCCCCCACCACTTGTGCAACAGCAATTTAGAACTTCCAGAATGTAGTGGAAATGCCCCGGAACGCTTTTGTGTGATAGCGTGACATGCTACATCTGCTTCTTTAATGCCTGAAACTCCCATGAGCCCTTTAAAATCAAGTCTCTCAGGCCCCTTTAAGAGCCTTCTAGCTGCTTGGCCTGATTCCTTGTCTTTTTTACCAGTTAGGAGAGCACGGCTTTGGAAGGCAGGAAGGGTCTTGGCTGCAGTCCTCGTGTTAATTTAACTTAAGATGAAAAAATAGGGGTGTACAAAAGTCACTTACCTTTTTGAAGGGTGACATTCGCGGTTGGGGGGAGGTGCTCCGTCCCTCCCCCCGAAATTCTCTCCAGCCGCAGCCGGACATCCAGCCGCTGGGCAGCCTGCAGGGACGCAAATGGCAGCTGCCATAGCCGCTGCCATTCGCGTCCCTGTATTTTGCCGTGATAGGCTACGTAAATATTTACGTAGCCTATCACAGCAAAAAACAAAAAACAAACAGCAGACGCAAATGGCGGCGGCTACGGCGGCTGCCATTTGCATTCCCTTTTTTTTGCTGTTTTAGCCTATGTAAATATTTACGTAGCCTATTACGGCAAAAAAAAAGGGAACACAAATGGAGGCCACTACACCATTTGCAGTCCTTTTTTTTTCCACCATAATAGCCTACGTAAATATTTATGGAGGCTAAAATGGCAAAAAAAAAAAGGGAACACACATGGCAGCCGCCATAGTTGCCGCCATTTATGTAGCCTATCAGGGCCTCCACAGGGATGCAAATGGCGTCCCTGCATTAGCCGTGATAGGCTACGTAATTATTTACGTAGCCTATCATGGCTATAATGAGGAAGCGAATGGCAGCTGCGGATGCGGCCACCATTCGCAAGTCAGCGTGGACGGCAGCAGGTAAGTGCTCTGTTTCGCGTGCCTTTCACGGGGTGGGGGCGGGGGGATTTGTTCCACCACAGATTTCGGGGGGCTGAATGCACTGGCATTCGGCCGCACCGAGATCCGTGGAGGAATTCTCTGACAGCCCTATGAAAAAATGCCTAGCCATCATGGGACCATCACAGTAGGTGTGACTGATTAGGGAGTTGTGAAAGATATCAGGTAGCCATAGGGATGGACGAAAGTCCCTTATCTGTTCTCGAGGCTTGCTTCGCAGTGGGGGGGAGGCGCTTCCGTTCTCCCCCCGAAGTTCAGGCTGGGGGGATGCGCCCTGCCTCATCCGGCCAAAATTCAGGCCGGGGGGGAGGCGCCCCATCCCACGCCGGTGAAATTCAGGCCAGGTAGAAGCGCCCCGTCTACCCGGCCACGAAAAAAAAAGTAAAAACACACACACACACACACCCATGATAGGCTACGTAACGATTAACATAGCCTATCGCGGCTAGATTTCCAAAGTCAGCCATGATAGGCTATGTAAATCGTGACGTAGCCTATCACAGGTGACTTTGGAAAAAGAAAAAAAGCGCGTACGCAAATGGCGGCGGCCCATGGGCGCCACCATTTGCGTTCCTTATTTTGACACATCTAGTGTACGTAAAGATTTACATAGACTATGGCGAAAATAAGGGCAACGCAAATAGCGTTCCCTTATTTTTGCCATAGTCTACGTAAATCTTTAGGTAGACTAGACATGCCAAAATAAGGAACGCAAATGGCGGCGCCCATGGGCCACCGCCATTTGCGTACACGCTTTTTTTTTTTTCAAAGTCATCCGTGATAGGCTATATGACAATTTATGTAGCCTATCACGGCTGACTTTGGAAATCTAGCCATGATAGGCAACATTAATCATTACGTAGCCTATCACGGGGGTGTTTTTTTTTTTTACTTTACTTTTTTTTTAAAAAATGGCAGCAGCGGCAGCCGGTTGGGAGACCGGCCGCCGCCCCCGCCCCGCACGAACCGCAGCCGAACCGCCGCCGGGATCCACCACCGAGAGGGACATTCAGCTACGGTAAGTCCCATCCCGGGGGGGGCGGGGGGCCGGCAGAGAATTTCCCCACCAATTTCGGGGGGCCGAATGCGTTGGCACTCGGCCCCCCAAAGTTTCGGGGAGAAATTCTCCCCCATCCCTAGGTAGCAATGGGAGACTTTGGTATGTAAGTTTCTCCAGAGCATCACCCAGATGCTGTGGAGCTTCAATAGACTGGGACCATGGAGGTGCTGCACTTCGGCCAACTGGAGTCTCTCCACTGTCATTATCTGGGGCTCCCAACAGCAGAATGGTGGAGTGAAATATTTTGTTTAGTGTTGCTTTATAACATCATATGCTTAACTGTAATACTCTGCCTGCTGTAGCTAATAAAGTGTTTTGCCTCTTACTCCGTTGTGTAGTCATTGCTCTGAATTAGGGGTGCACGAAAGTCACTTACCTGGTCTCGCAGCTTGCTTCACGGTGGGGGGAAGGCGCTTCGCTACTCCCCCCGAAGTTCAGGCCAGGGGGGGAGGCTTCCCGCCTCACCCGGCTGAAATTCAGGCCGGGGAGAAGTGCCCCGTCTCCCCAGCTGCGAACTTCAAAAGAAAAAAAAAACGCCCCTGGTCCCTGCTATTTGCGTTGTCCTTATTTTTGCCGTAGTCTATGTAAATCTTTACGTAGACTACAGGGACCAAATAAGGAACACGAATGGCGGCTCCCTATGGGGGCCGCCATTAGCCGTACGCGCTTTTTTTTTTTTTAATGTCACCCGTGATAGGCTACGTAACAATTAACGTAGCCTATCACGGCTGACTTTGCAAATCTAGCCGTGATAGTCTACGTTAATCGTTACGTAGCCTATCACAGGGGCGTTGTGTTTTTTTTTTACTTTGCTTGTAATGGCGGCAGCGGCAGCCGGTTGAAAGACCGGCTGCCGTCCCCGCCCCTGACGAAGACCTGCTGAACTGCCGCCGGGACCCGCCGCCAGGAGGGACATTCGTGAAAGGTAAGTCCCATCCCGGGGGGGGGGGCGGGGGGTGGGGGGGCAGAGAATTTCTCCCCGAACAACCTTCGGAGGACCGAATGCATTGGCGCTCGTCCCCCCGAAGTTTCTTGGAGAAATTCTCCCCCATCCCTACTCTGAATCCCCCCCAAAAGAGAAGAGAACCTTTGGCAGAACACAGGGGCGGGCAACCCAACATGAACAGAAATGCTTGTTTCTGGAAGAAGGCAGTTGGTGAAGCTCTCTTATGTGAACTCCTCTGACCTGTCTCCTTCCAGAAACAAGTTTTTCCACTTATTTCAGGGTTTCCCCTAGGAAGTGCTAAATGTCCTTTGTGTAAATAAACAGTGAGTGGAATCAGCGTGACCCACCAGTTGTGGAAGGGAATCAGCAAGGCATAAAGGAATCAGTGGGGTGTAAGCACCCTGTTGGATTCTGACCTCAGGGATGAAACACTTCTGCACAAACACAAAAGCTGTGCGCATTTTCACCCCCATAACTTGTACTGATAAAAGGTTATCACATTGCCTCTTATTTCATTACCATGTTAACCTATTCTTTTGTTATAGCATATAGTAAAATCCTAGACAAATCAATAACACAGCCACCAACATTCATGTTATTATTCACATAGGAGCCACACTTTCTTTTTTTCTGACTGTTTTTCCAGGGTCACATTTCAATATAAATGCTGTGTGAGGACTGAGGAATAAAGCAAACATCTATGCCAGCATCACCATTCACAGATACATTTGCAAATATGGTGCACACTCACAAATATGCAACCATCTGCTGGAGACGGAGGGACAATGTAAAAGATGGAATTATTCAATCAGTTAAATGCATTTAGGTATTTTGTTTCCTGTTTGTTCTAGCGTAATTACTATGTTAATGTCTGCGTGCCTTGCATATTAAGCTGAAAGTATTCTAAGACGCTAATGACCGCTGCATCAGCTTTTTATTAAAAAGGAAATAAACATGCACAAGCTTGCTACCGAAACTAATTAGCTTACTATTCATATCAAAGAAGGTAAAAAGAAATCTGTTTCTCTGCCTCATGAGCAGATGTTACATTATGCCATTTGTTCAGTTCACAACTCTTCTGTTGCAGGGGCATCCATCTCCATGAAAGTCAATGGACATGTTCATTCTGTGAAATTCACTGCCACATAATAGTCCTATTCAGACATTTTGTACCACACCTTTCCTTCATCACATTTGTTGCCTTGTACTGCTGGAGGGTAGTGTTCCGAAGATGAGAGCCTCCTGTATCCATGGAGGCTCCCCATGCAAGTCAGAACACTGATTTCCCAGTGTCCTGGATTGCAGGACAGCCAGAAAGGTTCAGACCTTTCTTCTACACTGTGCCAGCATGGTCTGTAGCCTGCACCATAAGAAGAAGGGGAGTAAGCCAGCTAAAATAGCCCTCTGTCTGCCCTTCCTCTCCTGCGGTCCACACTTCTGCCACCAAGTAAGAGTCATTATTTCCTGGCTACAGCCATTAAAACAACCATTTTTAACCTCTGTAACTTTCTTTCTGACTCAGGCAGCCAACTCATCCTCTAAGGCAATTTAGAGAATGGAAATCAAGGCACCACACCAAGGTTAAATCCAAAACATATTTAGATTTTACTAAAGCTTTTGAAAACTTTCTCTCCCTCCCTCTCTCTTTCACACACACACACACACACACACACACAGAGAGAGAGAGAGAGACAGAGAGAGAGACAGAGAGACAGAGAGAGATTCAATATTTACTGTGAAGATATTTCTAGGGGAAAAAAACAATTTTTAAATAGTTTTAGCAATTAACCATTAAGATAAACTAGGATATGAAAACAACATGGACAATGCTTCCATCTAAACCTAGACTTAACACTTCTTTACCAAAGTCCTGGCAATAAAGCCATTTTAGCTATTCTTAATTTATTGGCAATGCAATGATAGTTTATTGGTAATGCAAAATTTGTGCTTTTAGCTCAGCTTCTTTTGTCTGTAGAGCCTAATCCCTCTGCAACACTCCCCATCCTGACTTCTGATTTCTAGCTCTTTCTTCAACACGTTTTCTTGCCTGCTTACCAGCTCCACTTACATACACTGGGCAGTATCTAAACGGGTTGCTGTGCTTACGCAATTGATGTAACACTATAGCGTAAGCAACCTCTAGGGCAATGCTAATAGTATAATTTCTCTCTGGTGTTTAATTGAGGTTTTATGGAGTTTTCTGCTGTTAGCTATTTGAAATTGGATTATTTTAACTGGGTTATTTTAAAATTGTTTGAATTTAGGGTGTGTGTGTGTTTATAATTTGATACTGAATTTTAGTGTTTTCAAATTGTAAGTCTCCTTGGTAAGACCATGGTCTTTTAAGGCAGCTAAGAACTATATCAAATAAGGCTTATTTTAAATAAGGCTGCAATCCTATGCATGTATAGGTAAAAAGATAAAGAAAAATCCCTACAACTCCCAACTGGGGATTGCTGGGAGTTGTAGGACTTTTTTTCTGTCTAAACAAGCATAGGATTGTGCCTTAAATAAACAGTAAAATTAAATTGTGTGTTTTTGTTTGGCTTTGGCTTGCAAAAGGCAGTGGTGCAGCTAGGTAATTTTAGAACCTGGACGTAGAGGTCTTATGCCCTCCCCTGCAGAGGGCCATGTGCATTACTGAAGTTATGGAGTACACAACTAACATTTCTCTTCTCAGTCCTCCCACCACAACTTCATGGTTTACAACTGCTTCACATTCCTGATATACCTGCCCTGATGTGGAATACATTTACTTGGGAATAAGTAGGGATGTTGGAGGAATCTGTTTGGGGATTCCCTAACTCAGTGAGTTTTCACGAGCTTGGACAAAGAGTTGGGCCAGCTTGCAGTTTTCTGCTTTTTTAATATGCACAAATCGCAATTTGCACGAAATCACAGATATAAATATTTACTGAAATCACAATTTGTGCAAAATCATGGCTGTAAATAGCACAACTTGGCAAAACTGCAGATGCAAATGGTCTAATTAGACCAGTTACACCTGCAATTTTGCTCCAATTGCAGTATTTACAGCCACAATTTTGTACAAATTGTGATGTCCATACATACCTATACCTGTGATTTTGTGCAGATTGTGACTCGTGCACACACACACACACACACACATATATATATATATATATATATATAGGCAATGAAATTCCTGAGTTTCAGGAACTGACCCATCACTCAGCTCACAAATATGCACTGAGTCAGGGCACCACTGGGATCCATTGTAGGGATGTATGAAAGTCATTTACCTTTTCATGGATGTGATTCACGGTGGGGGGGGAGGCGCTCCATCTCTCCCTCTGGAATCCTCGATGGGGGGGGAGGCGATCCGGTCCTCCCCCCCGGAATCCTGCCCGGCCGGCTCCACTCCGCTCCGCGGCGGCTCCGCAGAGCAGCCAGCCAGGGCCATCCGCAGCCAGAGTTCTGACCGCAAATTGGCTGCTGCGGATGCAAATGGCGGCCGCTGTAGCGACCGCCATTTGCGTCCAGCCAGGCTGCCGTGATAGGCTACGTAAGTATATACATAGCCTATCACAGCAGGCAAAAAACAAACAAACAGTGTATGCAAATGGCGGTGGCTACAGCAGCCGCCATTTGCGTTCCCTATTTTTCGCTGTTTTAGCCTACGTAAATATGTACGTAAGCTATTACGGCGAAAAAAAAAGGAACACAAATAGCGCCCACTATGCTATTTGCATTCCCCTTTTTTTCCGCCGTGATAGCCAACGTAAATATTTACGTAGGCTAAAATGGTGAAAAATAGGGAATGCAAATGGCGGCCGCCGTAGCCACCACCATTTGCGTACGCTGTTGTTGTTGTTTTTTACTTGCTGTGATAGGCTATGTAAATACTTACGTAGCCTATCACGGCAAACAGCAGACGCAAATGGCGGCTGTGGTAGCCGGTCGAAAGACCAGCCGCCGCCGCCAGAGCCGTCGCCGAAGCTACCGCCACAGAACATCCGCCCCAGGTAAGCTTTGTACCGGGGGGGGGAATCCATGGGGGGTGGGGGATGGGAGGCCATTCTGCCATGGATTTCAGGGGGCCGAATGCCAGTGCACTCGGCCTCACTGAAATCCATGGCAGAATTCTCCGCCATCCCTAATCCATTGAGCCAAGAGCAAACAGAATTTTTAATGCCTCCCCCCCACCATCAACATCATCCGCAAACAGGTAAGTGACTTTCGTACATCCCTACGTCTGGGTAAAAAAAAAACGCGTACCCAAATGGTGGCGGCTACGGCTGCCGCCATTTGCGTTCCCTATTTTTGGTTGTCTTAGTCTACGTAAATATTTACGTAGACTAAGACGGCAAAACTAAGGGGGAATGTAAATAGCGTTGCGGATGCCATTTGCGTTCCCTATTTTTGGTTGCCTTAGTTTACATAAATATTTACGTAGACTAAGACAGCGAAAAATAAGGAATACAAATGGCGGTGGGCATAGCCACCGCCATTTGCGTACGCTTTTTTTTTTTAACCCAGACGTGATAGGCTAAATAAGATAAATAAGTCTTTAGGGAGCCTATCACGAATGGGGGGGAGGGGAAAAAAGATGGGGGGGAGGGGAAAAAAGCAAATGGTGGTGGCAGTAGCAGTGGCAGCTGGTTGGAATACCAGCCGCCGCTGCCACCGCCGCCGAAGCTGCTGCTGGAGCTGCTGCCATCCGGAACATCCGCCCCAGGTAAGTCTCGTCCTGGGGGGGATCCGCGTGGAGGGAGCAGGGGGGAGGCAGGCCGTTGCACCACGGAGTTCCACCACGGAGCACTGGCATTCAGCCTCACCGAGATCCGCTATTTGCGTTGCCCTTATTTTCGCCGTAGTCTACGTAAATCTTTACGTAGACTAGATGTGCCAAACTAAGGAACGCAAATGGCGGCACCCCATGGGCGCCGCCATTTGCGTACCTGCTTTTTTTTTTTTTTCAAAGTCACCCGTGATAGGCTACGTGATGATTTACGTAGCCTAACACAGCTGACTTTGGGAATCTAGCTGTGATAGGCTACGTAAATCGTTACGTAGCCTATCACGGGTGTGTGTGTGTGTGTTTTTACTTTACTTTTTTATTTTGCAATGGCGGCGGCGGCGGCAGCTGGTCAGAAGACCGGCCGCCGCTGCCACCCCCACCGAACCACCACCGAACCGCCGCCGGGACCTGCCGCCGAGAGGGACATTCGCACGAGGTAAGTCCCATCCCGGGGGGGGGGCTGGCGGAGAATTTCTCCACCAATTTCAGGGGGCCGAATGCGTTGGCATTCAGCCTCCCTGAGATTCATGGAGAAATTCTCCGCCATCCCTAGCTATTTTGCATGAATTGTTCAAAAGCTGATGGAAAACAAAAGCAAAAGCAAGTAATGATGAGCTCATCTTAATGGAAAAATGCTCTAACCCTGGCACCAGCTCATCTGATTAAGGCAGAGTTGCCTTAAGCTCTGCCCCCCTCTCAACCAAAGGTCTCTCACTCACGCAGCTGTCCTGAGCAAGACAGACCCAACAGATGACAACTCCACACTGGGCGTGTTGGATGCTGTGCTCAGCCCCAGCTCACCCCCTGCCTCTGGCTGCAGGCACATGCCACACCTCCAAGGGCTTGGACGCTGCCCTTGGCAGAGCACGTGTCCCTCGCCTGCCTTGCGCCGCCGCTGGCCTCATGCCGTGGCTGACTCTGCGACCAGCACAGCTGGTCTCCGGTGGTGGTCCTGCCGCATTGCCATTTGGGTGGCGGCACTCACTTTGACGGCGCATGACCCCGTTGCCTGCTTGGCAGCAGCGGTGCTTCATGGACTCCTGGGTGGCTGCACCCACTTCGGCACACACACACCCCTTGCCTGCTTGTCTTTGGCGGCAACAGCCCAACCAGCTACAGCAAGGCCTCCGGCGACGCGCCTCCTACTGGCCAACGATCGTGTCTGGCATAGAGAGGAGTGGCGGGGACACTGGAGCAAGTGGCAGCAGCTTTCGCGCACCTCATGCCTCGCCCCCGCGAGGGCGGGGGGAGTCAGCGACAGTGATCCAGCCAGTCCCCTTTCCTCATGGCTCCGACGCCTGTGGGGTTGCATGTGATGCGGCTGCGGGGCCGGCGCTGGATTGGGTGGTTGCTGCTTGCCTGGCAGCTCCTCCTTTCCACACTGTGGCTGCCTGTTCACCCACCCTGCCTGGCCTCGTCGGTGGTGGTGACTTTTCTCATGGGCCTGGCCTGGCCGGCGGTTCTAGCAATGGTGGTGGCAGTAGGCCACAATATGGCGGCAGCTTTGCTGCTGCTGAGATGGCTGGAGGAGGCGTAGAGTGTGAGCACTCTCCGGCCTGCGGTTGTGTGGCGTCACCAGCAGGGGACTTTCAGGCAGTTTCTTGCCTCGCCTGTGACTCCTTTGTGGGGGGGGGGGCTGGATGGTCTGCCTCATGGGCTTGATTGCCCTCTCCCTCTTGGGCAACTTGCAGCCCCCCTGCTTTCGTCAGACTTTGGCCATTGACCACCCCTTAATGTCCCTGTTTCACCACAGAAGGTTTGAGGCTCAATCCCCAGCCCTGGGCTAGGGCAAGGATCTTTCTTGTCACCCGAGCAGGACCCATGTGAACATTGTGCAGGCAGACCAGTAGCCCTTTGGGCCTGGGGTTCACCTATTTTCTCACCTCCTGGGCAACCTAGACCAGCTTAAGATGGGCAAAGGGCAGGATGCGCCTTATCTCATCTGATCTCAGAAGTTGAGCAGGACAGCCTTGGTTAGTACTTCAATGGGAGACCGCCCGGGAATTAGGCCACCGGCACTGAGCAGAGGGTTGGACTCGATGGCCTCATCGGCCCCTTCCAATCCTATGATTCTATTCTATTGCGCAATGGTTATATGCCGTACTGGGACGGGGGGATGCGGGCTCTTGTCCCCTCATGGCCATGAGCTCACTGCACTAGGTCCCCTGGGCCAGTACTCTGGCCCTCTGCCAACTTGCCTCACAGGGTTGTCCTTAGGTTGTTCCACATTATTTACGTGGCAGTGGCTTTAACCTTGGCTCCAAGGGGCATGGCCTGTAGGGACAGCTGTTTCTGCTTTGCTGATGCAAAGCAGGGCTGGGCCTGGTTGGTAAGTTTGGGTGTGACCTGTATCCCAAGTCCATACATAAGTCTAGCATTACTTTCTGTGGGGATGTGAAAGGGGATTCCAGTGATCAAGTCTGTCTTTTGACACCCACCCTCCTTCTTTTGTTTATATTTTACCACCTCCGTAGTGGGTTTGTTGGCCCCTTGGGACATGGCTCCATGGCATAGGATGCCCCGCTGGATGGGCAAGCAGTGGAGGGGGAGGTACTCTGCACACTTGGTAATAGACAGAGGAGAAAGCTGGATTCTTCTTCAGGGACTGAGACTCAACTGGTCCCACCCCGAGCCATGCTTTATCAAGACAATGGAGCAAACTAAGGGATGGTGCTTGCCCCCCCCCCATTGTTCGTTAGGATGTGGTGTGAGCTCTTTGCCCAAGACAAACCTTGAGATGGACCCAGTGTAACCTATTCCTTTGTTGCAGCACGCTTGGCCACGATCAAAGCTTCCTCCAGCATGGCTCCACAGTAGGCTATGCACCTGTTCTTGTGTGACAACAGAGGTCCAAGTCATCTGGTGCATTCAACTGGCCGGGTGTCTTCAGGCATCTCCTACATCAGCCCATACTCCGAGATCAAGATCTGCACCTCTTGCAGGACCAAGGCATCCCATGCCATTTTGGTATAATACGTGGTAGCAGCATCCAAGCCACTCCACAGCCCTCTATGCTAATTACGGACCCAGGGCACTTTTGCATTAAGTACTACAGTATATAATCTTATTCTACCTAATGCGGTGCAACCTTCACATTTGCATTACAAGATCACCCCCCCGCCGCCCGGCAGCTCCCCTTCCATGCGGCTGCAATAGCAAAACCATCAGGGATGTCAGAGAATTCTGCCACAGATCTCAGTGAGGCTGAATGCCAGTGCATTCGGCCCCCTGAACTCCGTGGCGGAACAGCTTGCCATCCCCCAACCCCCCGCAGATCCCCCCCCGGGATGAGACTTACCTGGGGCAGATGTTCCGGATGGCGGTGGCTCCAGCGGCGGCTCCAGTGGCAGCGGCAGCAGCGGATGGTCTTCTGACCGGCTGCCGCCACCACCACCATTTGCAGTCTCCCCCCCCCATTCATGATAGGCTACATGAAGACTTACGTAGCCTACCATGTCTGGGTTTAAAAAAAACACCACACATATGCAAATGGCGGAGGCTACAGCCGCTGCCATTTGCATTCCCTATTTTTTGTTGTCTTAGTCTACGTAAATATTTACGTAGACTAAGATGGCGAAACTAAGGGGGAACGCAAATAGCGTAGCTGACGATATTTGCGTTCCCCCTTATTTTCACCGTTTTAGTAAATTTAGTTTTAGTAAATCAATATTTACGTAGACTAAGACAGTGAAAATAAAGGGGAACGCAAATAGCATCTGCTACGCTATTTGCATTCCCCCTTAGTTTCGCCGTCTTAGTCTACGTAAATATTTACGTAGACTAAGACAGCCAAAAATAAGGAACACAAATGGCGGCGGCCATAGCCGCCGCCATTTGCGTATGCGTTGTTGTTTTTTAAAACCCAGACGTGATAGGCTACGTAAGTCTATAACGGCTGAATACAGGGACGCAAACGGCGGCAGCTACGGGAGGAAGGAAAGTTCACAAGAAGGAAGTGTGGACCGTTCTGACCAAGCCATGAAAGGGCTTGTCAGATACAGTAGGTTGACAGACGAGGTATGTGATGGGACTCCCTCCCTCCCACCCTGTTTCATCAAGTTTTGGTCAGTCTTCCTCCTGGGAGAGAACGACTTGGGCTGCAAGCCAGGTCTGATTGAGCTAGGGATGGGGGAGAATTTCTCCCCAAAACTTCGGGGGGCTGAGTGCCAATGCATTCGGTCCTCCGAAGGTTTGGGGAGAAATTCTCCGCCACCCCCCCGCCACCCCCTGCCACCCCCTGGGATGGGACTTACCTTTCATGAATGTCGCTCCCGGCGGCGGGTCCCAGCGGCGGTTCGGCAGGTCTTCATCAAGGGCGGGGGCGGCAGCCAGTCTTTCGACCGGCTGCCGCCGCCGCCATTACAAGAAAAGTAAAAAAAAAAAAAACGCCCCTGTGATAAGCTACATAATGATTAACGTAGCCTATCACGGCTAGATTTGCAAAGTCAGCCGTGATAGGCTACGTTAATTGTCACGTAGCCTATCACGGGTGACTTTGGGGGGAAAAAAAAAAGCTCGTACGCAAATGGCGGCCCCCATAGGGAGCCGCCATTCGCGTTCCTTATTTGGTCCCTGTAGTCTACGTAAAGATTTACGTAGACTACGGCGAAAATAAGGGCAACGCAAATAGCGATGGGTTCATCGCCCATATTTGCAAATAGCAAATAGAGATGGGTTCATCGCCCATCAGGGAATTCTGTAGACAAGGAGGGAGATTTACAGGCAGGACAGCGTCCACCTGTGCAATGCAGGGAATGACATATTTCTGTCTGATCTGCAAAGGGGCCTGCAGGAAGTTCTTCTTCACAGGTGGGGGGAGTTTCACAAGCAATAGGTTTGTGACTCCTGTGGCGGTTAGGATGAGCAATAGCAGAAAGATATTAGGGATAGTGTGCATGCCGAGGCACCTTATGGTGACAGGTGATAAGCACCCAAGCAGGGAGGGGCAGGCAGAGTTGCCTTAAGCTCTGCCCCCTCCCAACCAAAGCTCTCTCGCTCACGCTGCTCCCTCCCACCCTCCATTAAGCAGTGTGGGTTTATCACCAGTTGCCCTTTTGCGATCCATGTAGGAATTTTTGGCTCACAGTTCAATTGGCCTTCTACTGTGAGTCTTTTTGCCTACTTCACACTGTTATTGGGGTAGGGTGCATCCCGTAGGCAAATTAGGTCCAATCGCTCATAGGTCACATTTCAGTTGGCAGGTAGAATGGGTAGGACAAAAGCAGAAAGAGATTAGGGATGGTGTGCATCATGCAGAGGCACCTTATGGTGACAGGTGATGCCTGAGGCCCCCCGAATGGGTTGTGCGGCTTGGCGGGGGGATAAGGGTTGCCTGGGAGACCAACCCTCCTCACTCTCCCAGGTGTTGTGCGGCACCAGGAGGGGGTGGCAGGGGAACCAGAAGGGGCAGTCCGGAGGGATGGCAAGATCACCGCCACCCCTAAGGCTGGGTGTGTTTTTGCCCAAGAAGTGTCTGCTAGTCATTGACACAGTCAGGTGCCTGTCCTAGGTACCCTTTGCAGATATTTTCAATAAATGTGGCCGAATTTTCAACCCAAACTTTGTTGTCTGCATCTTCTTTAACCCATCTCTGCTCGCAATGAGCTTGTTACTATAACTGTTTTGCCATCACTTCTGACAGAGTGATTCTTGGCAGCAAATAATAGCTGACTGCTTACCTGCAACCATGGAGCAAGTGCTCCTGACAGCCCTCTGCTACACAGAAAGAGGAGGCATTAATCATATCAAACTACATCCTGTTCTACTCTTAATAGTAATAATTTTAGCAAGGGCGATATATCACTCCACTCCCAAAGAGGTCAGAGAGTTATTCCATTTTCTTGAGACATCCCAGGCTTTATGAGAATAAATCTGAGCCATGGCTCATCGGCACTTAGCCCCAATGCATACTTTGGTAACAACAAAAGAAGAATAAAAGAAAGCAACAATGAAGAAAGGCTAAAAGGAAGTAATCATGAAAAAACAGCATGTTTGGACATGCATACAATGTCTTTCCCCCATCCCTAAGTAGTTATAATGGACACCCACCTTTCTGGGCTTATAAGGAAGGAGAAATTTTAACCAAGAAAGAATTCTTGGAATTCAGTAATGTGGGAGAGATTAAAACAAGGACAACTTGTGTAGAAAAACAAAGAAAGAAAAGTAAGGAGATGTTTAGTTTTCATTTTCTTGAAGCAGGGATGGGGAACCTCCATGGGTCCAATCTGGTCCATGGTGGTTCCCCTTCCAGCCCACTGAGCCTTCTTGGATTGCTCCAGAGCACGTGGCTTGGTTTCTAAGCCCCATCCCTAGGAAAAATCCTGATGATTATCTCTGATCTGTGATCAGCGATATGAGTGAAGATTCTCCTGCACAACACTCCCTGCCTCTCTCAGCACTGGGATAGGTAAAATGGGTGTGATAGTAACAGCAGTGGGCATGACCCAGGCAGCCCACTGGCATCAGCTGGCACGGCCATGCCCACTGATGTCTTCCGGCCCCTGGAGAGCCAAAACATGCTCCTCACCCCTGTCTTGTAGAACAAGACTTGCTTTGGATGTCACCAGGGCCATCACTGGGTTTTAGAGTTCCTGGTAAAGCCCTGTCTGGAATGCCCTCCTGTGCCTAGCAAAACTTGAGTTTACTGAGGTTCTCCAAATTCCATCTTGAAACTTGTTCCAACTCTAGTCCATCTCAGATTGTGAGCTTTGGTGTTTGTTCGTTTGTTTGTTTTCACAAGAACATCCGTCCATATTTCCATGCATATTTTCCCCAAATTTATGCATCAACTATATGCATTTTTGAAATGTACACATTTTGAAATGTATGCATTCTTGAAATGTGCTCATTTGTTAATGTATACGTGCTGTTGAAAACACACATACACACCCATGTGTGTGCACATGCATGCATACACACACACACACACAGATATAAATATGTGTGTGTATGCATGCATGTGCACACACATGGGTGTGTATGTGTGTTTTCAACAGCACGTATACATTAACAAATGAGCACATTTCAAGAATGCATACATTTCAAAATGTGTACATTTCAAAAATGCATATAGTTGATGCATAAATTTGGGGAAAATATGCATGGAAATATGGACGGATGTTCTTGTGAAAACAAACAAACGAACAAACACCAAAGCTCAACTGCACATTGCATCTGAGTCCATGTTCGATCCAGGAGGTGTGAAGTGAGTGAGTAAAATCCCGATAAAAAACAAACTGAAATGAATTTCTCATACATTCCTACCTGTGCCATCAGTGTTAACCCTCACCTTGTGCTGCAATCTCTGTCAGGTGGAGGTGAATTGCCTACCATTTTAACTTCTTCACTGCCCCCCACCCCTGGAACGATGCTCTGTCAGGACATTGCAGGAAATGTGCTCAACCACCTGATGTGAAAGAGGGAGGGTGGGAGCGGCTTTTGCATATGCCCTGGATATAAGGAAAGGCACATCAGAATATGGCATGCCATGTACGTTGTGCTGATACCAGCATGGGATGGGACTAAATAAGCCTGCTCCACCCCAAACCAGGCCTCTTTCCAATTGTGGTGCCTATGCTCCCCCCTCCCCAAGTTAGGACTCAGTGTAAAAGTTAGCTGGATGCATATGGGCCAAGTAGGAACATTTCATCTTGCAAGCAGATAGGCCACCCCCCCCATCATGGCCTGAGTTGGGGGTTTTATTGGCATTCGGCTGGGGGTGCGTGGGCCTTGAAATAGTGATCCGGTTGGTCACAATTGTGCAGTGAGTTCGAAGGTGAGGGAAATTCCCAGGGCTGTGGAACCAGGTGGGCAGAGTACGGGACCCCTCTGTGCCCAATCTGTTTTACCTACTTGGAGCTGTGGGGCCCAGTGGGGGAATGATTCAGGATTCCTTCAACATCTGCACGGGCCTGGCCACTGGGAAAAGTGGTAGATGTTTGACTGCTGCCAACCCAGGGGCTAGTCAGCTTTCCCTGTCTACAAGCAGGCGGGAGTTAGGCAGCTCCAGAGTTGACAACAAAGCTGAATACATGTTACTCTTTCAGATCTTGTTATAGTAATCTCTGGTGGCTGCGGTGTCCAGCAGTATGTTTTGCCTGCTTAGGCTGGATTACTGTAATGCACTGTATGTGGGGTTGCCTTTGAAGGCAATCCACAAATGTTTGCTGGTGCAGAATGCAACTGCCCAAGTGTTGGTGAGGATGAGAAGGTCAGCTCATATAGCACTTACTTATACTGCATGAGCTGCACTGGCTACCAGTATGTTTTCAAGCCCAATTTAAAGTGCTAATATTGACCTTTAAAGACTTAAACAACTTGGGAGGAAAATTCCTGAAGAACCACCTCCACCCATATCACCTTGGCTGCACTTTAAGATCAGCAAGAGAGGCCCTTCTCACTTGCCTACGTTTGAGGGCAGTTAGGTGGGCAAGTATACGAGAAAGGGCCTTTTCTGCAGTGGCCCCACACCTCTGGAATAAGTTGCCATTGGAAGGCCATCAGGCCCCATCATTACAGGCTTTTAGGAAGGCCCTCAAGACCAACTTATTTACTATAGCTTTCCCATGACTATGTTTTTCTGGACTGTTCTTCTCTGTAGCTGCAATTATGCTATAGGTTTTTAGTAATGTTTTGTTGGCTGCTGTCTGATGTTTTATGAATGCTTGCTGCCTTATTATTGTATTTTTTTTTGTTTTAAATTTTTACTATATGAATTTTAATGTTGTAAGCCAGCTTGGAAGGGCTTCTGTCCTGAAAGGTGGCACAGAAGTAATTTAAATACATGCATACATATATACATAAAATATATAATAGTATTTATAAATTGCAGCCCTAGTTTACCCAATACTCTTTTGTTTCATCTCATTGTTCCAGAAAACACACACAAATTTGGAATGACCCACAGCTAGGGATGTACATACAAGCAAAACTCAAATTTGTTGAACTTCTCCAAATCCCACTTCAAGTCTCTTTCCATCTCATGTCCATATCGGAATTGTGATCTTTGATTATTGAGTTTTTGTTTTGTTTTTCCATGAGCACTTGTGCATATTTCCATGCATATTTTCCAACTATACTAATCACTTGTGTGCATCTTTGAAATGTACACATTCTTCTTTCATCAATTACAACAAGTGTGTGCACATTTTTCAAATGTGCGCATGCTGCTGAACACAATTTTTTGGGTCCGCAATCACATTGCAAGTTGGGAAATACATGAACTTCGACCACAGATTGTGTTCGAGTCTGTGTTCAATCCATTAGGTGTGGAGTGGGTAAATCCTAGGGATGTACGAAAGTTCCGCCACGGATCTCGGGGAGGCGGAATGCCAGAGCATTTGGCCCCCCGAAATCGGTGGCGGAATGGCCCACCACCCCCTGCCACCCCCCTGGGACTGGACTTACCTGGGGCAGATCTTCCTGGCAGCAGCGGCTCCGGTGGCGGCTCCAGCAGCAGCTCCAGTGGCGGCGCGGCAGCGGCTGTGGCGGCCGGTCTTCCGACCGGCTGCCACCGCCGCCATTTCCAGGTTTAAAAAAAAAGAAAAAAAGTGATAGGCTACGTAAAGATATACATAGCCTATCACGGCTAAATTTTTTAAAAAACACCATGATAGGCTACGTAAATGTTTACATAGCCTATCATGGCTGATTTAAAAAAAAAAAAACACCACGCGTATGCAAATGGTGGCGCCCATGGGCGCCGTCATTTGCATTCCTTATTTTGGCACATCTTAGTCTACGTAAACATTTACATAGACTAAGATGGCGAAAATAAGGGGAACGCAAATAGCGTAGACGCCGCTATTTGCATCCCTGCTAGCAAATGTCTGGCTGCTGGCGGAGCCGGCCCGCGGCTCCGCAGAATCGCTGGGGAGAACAGCTGGCCGGCCAGGATTCTGGGGGGGGAGGAACGGAGTGCCTCTCCCCCGGTGAGGATTCTGGGGGGAGGAATGGAACGCTTCCCCCCGCACCATCAGCATAATCCCTGAAAGGTAAGTACCTTTCGTACATCCCTAGTAAATCCTGATAAAAAATGCACTGAAACAAATTTATCATACATCCCTACCCATTGCTAGGTTTTTAAAAAACTGGACGCCATATATAGGTGTGCCCAGTCTCCACATCTTGCTTCAGATTAGCACCAGTTAGCTTTCCTGTTCTATTTGAACCCTAGGCAGCTTCCTGAGCATCCTAGGTACTGCTACAATGCCTAGATGTCATATAAAGTCACTGCCAAATAGTTGCACAGACTGTTCCACATTCAGCTGGTGCCACTCATTTGTACCATCTGAAAAACGGACAACTTGCATTCATTTTCTTAAAACTGTCAGTAAATGGCAACCCAATTTTTTATTATTATTTTAGTCAGCTGTAATTTCCTTTGTGAACAGCTAAAACTAAGTCCCTGTTCATTGTCAATTGCAGTAAGTCACTGGGAAGGACAGGGAGGAAAAAAGGAAGAAATAAAATAATTGCACATACTCCTGTTAGATGAAATGATAAAGGAGGCTAACTGAAAGGGTATATATATATATATATATATATATTCTAGGTATAGCCACACAAGGGAAAGTACCGTGTAATGTCCTCTAGATGTTTTTACCCTGAGATATCTGGCTTCCTTTAAAAATCAGAGGTTAGCCCTAATTAAAAAAGTGGTTTTGCATGCAAGAAATGTCCATCTGTTCTCCTGCAGGGTGGATGACTTGTAGACCTCTCCATAGACTTAAAGGTGTTGCACAGTTATAGTGCTATTAACATCAAGAAACATCCCATCTGTTCATTCATGGAATTCATAATGAAGTTATCCATGAAATACAAGGAAGACTTTATCCTCTGTTCAGAATAGTATTACAGCAAATGCATTGATTCCCATTCTCTAAGTCTCACCATAAACTATCTAGGCATGCAAACTAAATGTGTGCACAATTTAAACCAACCGTGTGTGTGTGTGTTGTGTAAACTGCCCTACAAACGTAGGGCAGATTTCTATACAAAATGTTGAAAGAAAGTTATAAAGGGTCTCTGGGAACTTGAAGCAAAATTCTTATGTCCAGAGCCAGGGAACTGGGTTTGCGCACAGGATGCCCTCTTCAGGTAGGAAATATGAATGTGCAACATCAATCCTTATGAATGGCAGGTAGACATCTCTACATTAGGGTGGACACTTTTGCATCAACAAAAAGGAGGAAATGCATCAACAAAAAATAAGATAAAAGAGGACACAGTTTTACATAAAATTTGCAAATGCTGAGAGAGAGAGAGAGAGAGAGAGAGCTCGATGCACTTTAGGAAGAAGGACTATAATTTAAATAGAAATACAAAACATTAAGGATGTTGCAGGAATCCAAGATGGGGGTGGAGCATGGCGGACTGCCCCCCACCCTCTCTTGGGCTCCTGGATTCCTATCTATGGACTGCCACCACTTACCTGGCATGTTTAGCTCCCTGGTCAAGCCGGCAGGCAGTCTGTGGGCATCCAGCAAGTGGCACACGGCCACCTGACTCCTCAGCGAGCCACCATTTTCACATGAAAATGCAGGCTCATTGTTTTACGTAAAATATATTTTACATAAATGGTGGCCATAAAGCAGCCATTGATGCAAGATTACAGATGCGAATAGACCACTCACACACCTGAAGTCTTGCTAAATGGCTGCTTTGAGGCCACTATATTCGTGAAATGTCTTTTATGTAAAACAACAAGCTGTCATTTTTACACAAAAGTGTGGCTTGCTGAAAAGTCAGGGAGCCGCACACCACTCGCCGGGTGCCCATGGGCCACCTGCCAGCTCGACCAGGGAGCTGAACAGGGGCGGGTAAGTGAGGATCTGGTGACCAGTGCACAGAGTGGACAAGGGGTGGTTTGCCCATCCCTAAAACACACCTCACCATAGTGGAGAAGATTCTGAACAGGTGGCTGACTTTTGTGCCCCCTCAGTCTGATGACCAGGTGCTAACTGGTAAAGGGCAACTTAAGGTCCCTGCTTTCCCTTCTTAAGATGCTTTATCTTTAAACCAGATTTGGATGGGAGAACCCTTCATTTAGGGGACAACTTCAAATAAAGGACTGCCCTCTGACAGCCCGTCAGTTAGAGGACTGTCCTCTGTAAAGGAGGACACAAGGCCACTGTCATGGACCAGTGATGCCCTGTTCTGTCTGTAGAAAGGAGACTAGGCAAAATAGTGTGCCCCACTCCTTTTTGCCCTTTCCTTCCTGTGACCTTTCCACTGCCCCTGGGTGGAAATCTATATTTTTCCCTGTCTGCCCCCACCAAGCAGCCTAAAAATCTCCTGGGTCTCTTGTAAACACTTTTAGGTACTGTGGGGGTTGGCTTCAGATGTGTGTTGGGTAACCCAACAAGAAAACAGACCATAAAGGTTTAAAGAGCGAAACTTAAAAGTTTACTGAAAAAGTCCGCTAATAGGGAAAAGGTTTTAGCATCTGAATGGATACTTCTCTGTCACATGGGTGGGGGATGGGGGTGCAATACAGGGTAGTAAAATAGCTTCCCAGCAATTATCTTACTATCAGTATTCTCCTCCAGGTTTCAGCTCTCTCTCAAGCAGCTCATTGATTCCTTCCCCCCCATTCCTTCCAGCTTCTCTCTAAAAGTCTCTTAGTGTCAGGCTTTTTAAATCTTAAAGATAGCCTGTTCTCTTGTAACTCTGACCAATCAGAAGGGTTTACCTTTGCCCTAAATTCTGATCTGCTTAGGGATGGATGAAAGGGACTTACCTCATCCCGCAGCTTGCTTCGCGGTGGGGGGGAGGCGCTTCGGTTCTCCCCCCGAAGTTCAGGCGAGGGGGGGGAGGCGCCCCGCCCCGCCTCGCCTGGCTGAAATTCAGGCCAGGGGGGAGGCGCCCCATCCCTTGCCGGTGAAATTCAGGCCGGGTAGGAGCGCCCCATCTCCCCGGCCACGAAAAAAAAGTAACAAACACACACACACACACACCCGTGATAGGCTACATAACGATTTACGTAGCCTATCATGGCTAGATTTCCAAAGTCAGCCGTGATAGGCTATGTAAATCATCACGTAGCCTATCACGGGTGACTTCGAAGAAAAAAAAAGCGCGTACGCAAATGGCGGCTCCCATGGGGACCGCCATTTGCGTTCCTTATTTTGGCACGTCTAGTCTACGTAAAGATTTACGCAATAAGCGTTCCCTTACTTTCTCCGTAGTCTACGTAAATCTTTACGTAGACTACCCCTGTCCAAATAAGGAACGCAAATGGTGGCACCCATGGGCCGCCGCCATGCGTACGTGCTTTTTTTTATTTTTTCAAAGTCACCCGTGATAGGCTACGTGACGATTTACGTAGCCTATCATGGCTGACTTTGGAAATCTAGCCTTGATAGGCTATGTAAATCGTTAAGCAGCCTATCACGGGTGTGTGTGTGTTTTTTACTTTACTTTTTTTTTTTGCAAGGGCAGCGGCGGCAGCCGGTCGGGAGGCCGGCCACCGCCCCGGACAAAACGCCGCCAAACTGCTGCCGGGACCCGCCGCTGAGAGGGACATTCGTCAAAGGTAAGTCCCATCCCGGGGGGGCCGGGGGCCGGCGGAGAATTTCCCCAACACTTTTGGGGGGCCGAATGCATCGGCGCTTGGCCTCCCGAAGATTTGTGGAGAAATTCTCCGCCAACCCTAGATCTGCTGAGCCTCTGTGTCCTTCCTCTGAACTCTTTGCAAACTTGTTGCATGTCACAAGTTTCTTGCGAATCTCAAACTTATCCCCCCCCCCACTTCGGCACAGACTTTTTAGCACCACAGTCAAAACAAAATGTTTCTGCAAGTTCCTTATCTTTTCTGACCATCTGTTGAGTTCCCAGCCCACTCCTTTATTTCCACTTCTCACCAGACTTTCTGGCACTATGAGTCAACTGTAAGCTCTTGGCTTCCTGAGCACACATCCTGATTCCAACCATCATTAACTAAACTTTTGACCTGTTGACTATCACTGATTAGCACACATACCAATAACAACAACAACAACAATAATACTGACCCATTCTCCCAGCCCAATAATAGCCATTCCAAACTATACACAAAAACGTACGTCAGTTCTGTTCCTTCACAGCCACCCTACTCTAGATTCGCTAGGCCTGATATAAATTCTGAAAAGTTCCAGCCTTCCTACACAGAGAGGCCTCAGGATAATTTGTATCCTGCCCTCTCCAGTCTCTCCCCGCCCTGCCCACTAAAACACCCCTTTCTCCCCTTCTCCGAGGTTGTGTTCCCAACCTCGGAGAGTAGCCAGCATGGTTGTTTCCATGCTGGCTGTGAGGAGGAGGGGGCAGAGCTCTGATTCCCCCCTCTGAGGTCAGAACACTGTCTCCAACCTCAGACCGGGGAATTCAAAATATCCTACAGCCCCTCAGACACTGTCTACTAGGGCCCACAGGATAGCTTCCTCCATTAAGTATTCTTTTTCATTGTTATACTATATTGCTATTGTGAATCATTTAGGGATTTTAATGTATTGAGTGGTGTAAAAGTATTATAAGAATTAAATAAAACTCAAATCCCTCCATATTCACTTAGGTCCAGCTTAATGGTGATCTCACACATGCACATTAACTTCTCAGTGACTACAAGATTAAGTAACAATGAGTTCTATTTGCAAAGGCTTCCATCACACACTACAGGAAGAACTTTCATAGTAAGTGGCATCACTACAAATGTAAGGTTATCATATAATAATATATGAGAACAAATGTAAGGTTATCATACATGGACACAGCTCATGCATGCTATTGTTGGCCATTGTGCAGGCATGCTTGAATCAGCTGTAGGGATGGGTGGATTCCCTACCTGCCGTTCTGTGGGGGAATACGCCCACAGGGGGAGGTGATCCATCCCTTCCTGAATCCATCAGGGCCAGCTCCGCTCCAGCATCGATCCTGCAGAGCCGGCCACCAGCTCCGCTTTGCTGGCGAATGTCAAAATGGCCGGCATCCATTGCTGTGCCTTATCTTTGTAAGTCTCCAGATGCAAATGGCATAGTGGGTGCCATTTGCGGCTGTAAAGCTGGTAGATTAGCCTAAATGAAGCCATTTATGGTTGCATTTAAGTCAATCAACCAGCTTTACAGCCACAAATGGCATCCACTATGCCATTTGTGTCCCTGTTTTTTGACGTGATAGGCTATGCAAATATTGGCATAGACTAGTGCGTGAACAGGGACACAAATGGCATAGTGGACGCCATTTGCAGCCGTAAAGCTGGTAGATTTACCTAAATGCAGCCATAAATGGCTTCATTTAGGCTAATCTACCAGCTTTACAGCCACAAATGGCACCCACTACAACATTTGCGTCCGGAGACTTACTTACAGCGATATGGCATGGCAATGGCTGCCGGCTATATCGGCATTCAGCAGTGATCGACGCTGAGATGGATCTGACCAGGATGGATTCCGGGGGGAGGCGGAGGTGAGTGCTCTGTTCTGCCATGGACTGGGGGGGGGGATTCTTTAGAATCCGGCCTCATTGGAGTCTGTAGCGAAATTATCCACCATCCCTAACCAGCTGTAACATAATGGTAAGTAATACCATTATGGGACTAAGCAGCTGTAACATAATGGTAAGTAATACCATTATGGGACTAAGCAGCTGTAACAGAGTGGCTGGGTGACCAGCCAGATGGGCGATTAATAAATCTAATAATAAATAAATAAATAAATAAATAAATAAATGGCTGATGAATCGTACTACTCGATTCCTTTTTGCTGTGTAGTGGTCACTAAAATGCTTCCTGAGTGGTAGATTTCACCATATGCAGAGATCAGTGTCTGTAATTTCCAGCCACACCATGAAGAATTACCTGGCTTAGCCAGCTTTTTCTTAATTTCTGAAAAAAAGAAAAGAAAAATGCAGGAATTTTGCAACTAGGAATGTTCACAACCTCTTTGAGAATGTTGGTTGTGTCTTCACAACTCTGTTTTATCTATCCACATTTGTTGGTTGTTTCACCTGAGTTGGATACTTTAAATTCACTTTGATACTTTACTTGATACAGAAATTGAATGGTGACTCTAGTCCAGATCATATCTATTTTGCCTAGTACAACCACAGACAGAAAAGTACAGCTTCATTTCTAAAAAAACATAAATGCCTGAGAACAGAATGTCTTTTTCTTGCATGTCTTATACTACTAGAAGCATTTCAAACTGGCATCTCATAATGCAGTGAGAAGCTATTATATCACCCGAGATATTGCCAATAGAGTACACACACATATACGCACGCACACACACACACACACACACACACAGATTTCTGACAGTCCCTCCACTCCATTTTACCATGTGCCTATTGTTGTAATTTATTCAGTTAGAATCTTGGACTCTTCACTAGGGCTTCTATGGCTCATGGTGACCTTAGAATCCCACATCTCTCTTGGTAGCAGCTAATTATTGATTTTAAATTTGAGCTCTTTAATTAAACAGATAATTAATTGTGGAAGACAGTTGAGAAATTCAGAAGGGAATTCTGGAGGATGCCTGAATTCTCCCTCCATATGGACCCTTATGCCTCCTATTGTTGTTATTTTAATGTTGTCACTAGATGGTATTTGGTTTTCATTTTTAAATAATGTTATGCACACTGCACTGTGATTGTTTGTGGATGAAGGAGTGGTTTAGAAAATTTCAAAATAGATACATACTCCATGGACATTTGGTGGATCTTGGATTGATGTTGCATCTCCAGCAAGGGGAACCTTCATCTTCGGTTTAATTTCCCCAAACGTGACAAGCCGCCCACTTCTTTTAGACAGCTGGCATTTCTGAAAAGTATTGGCTCGCTCGACACACATGTACTAATTTAAGAGAGTTATTGAAAGTGTCATCTTTCATGGAGGAAGGTCAATTGTGGATGCTTTTGCTTGTTTTCTGAATCTTTTTTATAAGAAGACAGAAATGTATTGCCCTGCCTTCTGTCTTTCAATCAATATATACACCCATAGTTTTAGCAGGTTCCCTGCAAGCTGTCCAGTATGCATTGTGGTAACTCACAGCAAAAGATAGACATAATAGGCCTTTACACCAAATAGGGATGTACGAATCACTTACCTGTTCTGGTGAGGGCATCCGCTGCGGGGGGGGGGAGGCGCTCCGTCCCTCCCCCCTGGAATCCTTGATGGCTGGCTCCGCTCTGCGGCCAGGCCATGGAACAGCCGGCCAGGGCCGTCCGCAGCTGGATTTCCGGCCATGGACAGGCTGGTGCAGACGCAAATGGCGCTGGCTATGGCGGCCGCCATTTGCGATCTCTATTTTTCACCGTTCTAGCCTATGTAAATATTTACGTAGGCAATTATGGCAAAAAAAAAAAAGGAGCCGCAAAAAGCGTAGTGGGCGCTATTTGCAGTTCCCTTTTTTTTCCCACCATAATTGCCTACGTAAATATTTACGTAGGCTAGAATGACAAAAAATAGAGAAAGCAAATGGCGGCCACCATAGCCGCCATTTGCGTACACTGGTGTTTTTGGGAGGTGGGGGGGTTAGCCATGATAAGCTACGTAAATTCTTACATAGCCGATCACAGCTGGAAGGACGGCAATGGCGGCCGCAGCCGCACAGCCACGGCTGGCCAGGAGACCAGCTGCCACCACCGCCGAACCCACCGCTGCTGCCGCACCCACCGCCACTGCACCTGCCGCCGCCACCACACCCACTGGTGCCGCCACCGCACCCGCCACCACTGCATCCGCCGCCACTGCCGCCGAATCTGCCGCATCCGCCCCAAGTAAGTGCTATCCCAGGGGATTCTGTGGGGGGGCAGGGGGATGGGGGGCAGGCTATATTTTAGGCTACATTTGCATCCAGCCAGGCTGCCATGATAGGCTACATAAGGTGTTACATAGCCTATCATGGCAGGCCCCCCCAAAAAAACAGCAGCCGCCATTTGCATTCCATATTTTTTGCTGTTTTAGCCTATGTAAATATTTACATAGGCTATTAGGTCAAAAAAAAGGGGGGAACGCAAATAGCGTAGTGGGAGCTATTTGCGTTCCTTTTTTTTCGCCGTAATAGCTTACGTAAATATTTATGTAGGCTAAAACAGTGGGGAAAAAAAGGAACGCAAATGGCACCTACTACACTATTTGCATTCCCCCTTTTTCCCTGTAATAGCCTATGTAAATATTTACATAGGCTAAAACAGCGGAGAGAAAGGGAATGCAAATGGCGGCCCCCGTAGCTGCCGCTACTTGCGTACGCAGTGGAGGTTTTTTTGGCTTGCTGTGATAGGTTATGTAAATACTTATGTAGCTTATCATGGAAACAGCAGGACGCAAATGGTGGCCGAGGCAGCCAGTCGAAAGACCAGCCACCGTAGCCACCGCCAGAGGTGCTGCTGCCGGAACATCCGCCCCAGGTAAGCTTTGTCCTGGGGGGGGGGAGATTCTGCAGGGGGGGAAGGGGGTGGGAGGCCGTTCTGCCATGGGTTTCAGGGGGCTGATTGCCAGTACATTCGGCCTCACTGAAATCCGTGGTGGAATTCTCTGCCATCCCTACTCTCAGCCAAAACCAGCACCAGCAGTCTCCAAGAAAAGAGAGTGGTGGAGGAAGGGGGTATATATACTGGGGATGGCGGAGAATTCTGCCACAGATTTCAGTAAGGCTGAATGCATTGGCATTTAGGGATGGCAGAGAATTCCACCACAGATCTCGGTGAGGCTGAATGCCAGTGAATTCGACCCCACAAACTCCGTAGCGGAATGACCTGCCCCCCCGCCCCCCCGCGGATACCTCCCAGGATGAGACTTACCTGGGGCAGATCTTCTGGGCGGCGGCAGCTCTGGCAGCTGGTCTTCTGACCGGCTGCCACTAGGGGTGGACGAAAGTCACTTACCTGTCGTCGAAGGCCATTCGCGGTGGGGGGGAGGCGCTTCGCTGGTCCCCCCGCGAAGTTCAGGCCGGGGGGGAGGCTTCCCGCCTCGCCCGGCCGAAATTCAGGCCAGGGGGGAGGCTTCCCGCCTCGCCCGGCCAAAATTCAGGCCGGGGGGGAGGCTTCCTGCCTCACCCGGCTGAAATTCAGGCCGGGGAGGAGGTGCCTCACCTCGCCCGGCCGCGAACGCGAAAGTAAAAAAAAAAAAAAAAAAACTTCCCCTGATAGGCTACGTGACGATTCACGTAGCCTATCACGGGTGACTTTAAAAAAAAAAAAGCACGTACGCGAATGGTGGCCCCCATAGGGAGCCGCCATTCACGTTCCTTATTTAGTCGCTGTGGTCTATGTAAATGTTTACGTAGACTACGGCGAAAATAAGGGCAACGCAAATAGCATTGCCCTTATTTTCGCCGTAGTCTATGTAAACATTTACGTAGACTACAGCGACCAAATAAGGAACGGGAATGGCGGCTCCCTATGGGGGCCGCCATTTTCCGTACACTCTTTTTTTTTTTTTTTTTAAAGTCACCTGTGATAGGCTACGTGACGATTCACGTAGCCTATCACGGCTGACTTTGCAAATCTAGCCATGATAGGCTACGTGAATTGTCACGTAGCCTATCAGGGGAAGTTTTTTTTTTCTTCCTTTCATTGCAATGGCGGCGGCGGCAGCTGGTCAAAAGACCGGCCGCTGCTCCCTCCTCGCTCGAACATCCGCCGAACCGCCGGCTGGACCAGCCACCGGGAGGGACATTCGGTGAAGGTAAGTCCCGTCCCGGGCTGGGTGCGGGGGGCGGGGGGGGTGCGGAGGATTTCTCCCCGAAACTTGTTTGGGGGGCCGAACACGTTGGCGCTCGGCCCCCCGAAGTTTCGGGGAGAAATTCTCCGCCATCCCTAGCTGCCACCGCCACCATTTCCAGTGTAAAAAAAAAAAAAAAGACGTGATAGGCTAAGGCTACATAAAGATTTACCTAGCCTATCATGGCTAGGTTAAAAAAAAAATGACGGGTTAGGCTTCGTAAATCTTTATGTAGCCTATCACGTCTGACTTAAAAAAAACAACGTGGTTACGCAAATGCGTCTGCTATGCTATTTGCGTTCCCCTTATTTTCACCATCTTAGTCTACGTAAATATTTACATATACTAAGACGGGCCCAAATAAGGAATGCAAATGGTGGCGGCTGTAGCTACCGCCATTTGCGTACACACATTTTGTTGTGTTTTTTTTAAAGTCAGGTGCGATTGGCTACGTAAAGATTTACGTAGTCTATCATGGCTGACTACAGGGACGCAAATGGCGGTGGCTACAGCTGCTACCATTTGCATCCCTGCTAGCCAGCAGCCAGATGTCTGGCTGCTGGCGGAGCCAGCCAGCGGCTCCGCGGAATCCCCATGGAGTGGAGCCGGCCAGCCAGGATTCCAGGGGGGAGGCGCAGAGCGCCTCCCCCCTGGCAAGGATTCCGGGGGGAGGGACGGAGTGCCTCCCCACCCAGCGGAACCCGGCAGAGCCAGGTAAGGCCAATTTCATACATCCCTACTGGGCCCCCCAAAACCCATGGCGTAACAGCCTCCCCCCCCATGGAATCCCCCCTGCGATGAAGTTTACCTGGGGCGGATGTTCCGCCGGCGGTGGCTTTGGCGGTGGCTCCGGCTCCAGCGGCGGCTCCAGCTCCAGCAGCGGCAGCTGGTCTTTCGGCCAGCTGCTGCGGATTTGCCATGATAGGTTACCTAAATACTTACTTAGCCTATCACGACAAGCTAAAAAAAAAAATGAGCATACGCAAATGGCAGCGGGTACGGCGGCTGCCATTTGCGTTCCCTTTTTTTCGCTGTTTTAGCCTATGTAAATATTTACACGAACTATTACGGCGAAAAAAAGGGGAACGCAAATAGTTTAGTGGGCTCTATTTGCGTTCCCCGTTTTTTTGCCGTAATAGGTTACGTAAATATTTACTTAGGCTAAAACGGCAGGGGAAAAATGGAATGCAAATAGCGCCCACTATGCGATTTTCATTCCCCTTTTTTTCGCTGTAACAGCTTACGTAAATATTTACGTAGGGTAAAACAGTGAAAAAAAGGGAACGCAAATGCTGGCTGCCTTAGCCACCGCCATTTGCGTATGCTGTTTTTTTTTCCCCAGAAGGCTGCCCAGCGGCCGGATGTCCAGCTGCGGGCGGCCCCGGCTGGTGGCTCCACAGAATCTTCGTGGAGCAGAGCTGGCCGGATCAGGATTTTGGGGGAGGTGCAGAGCACCTCCCCCCCCACCGCAAATCACCCCATTGAAAAAGTAAGTGACTTTCGTACATCCCTAGAGGGCTGGTGTGGGTAGATGATTGTGTGTCTGTGCATATGCATTCCTAGGAGTTGTTCCTTCAGTTTATTCTATTTTGATAGCCATTCGGCTTTCCTCAAAATTTAAATTAAAAGGAAATAGCTTGACTGTAGTGGGATCCTTCCCTTGCTCATCTGTCCTATTTGGGACAGTGTCCTTTGCAGCACATCTTCCAGCCACCTTCTCATATTTCTTTCTATCTCTGGCTCGTTTGTTATTTGTATTTGATTAGATTCATCTCTCGTTTCCAGAATTTTTTCATACTAACCTTTTCCTTGCTCACTGCTGCTATGCTCCGCCTCCTTCACCATTCCTGCGTTTGTTGGTTTATGTTGCTTGTGGACTCCAGAAAGGGCTGTGTTTCGTGTTTGAGGTCACCCCTCACTTCTATTTTCTCCATTCTATTTCCTTGGTTTTTTTTGTCAGTCAACTCTGTCTCTTTTAGATTTTTAAAAACCCAGTCTTGTTTCAATTTTGAAAAGCAAACATTGACTTCTGGCCATGACATGTCCCCCCTCCCTTTTTAAAGTCATATTCAAGCATTAAGTTTTTCTTTCTTTCTAAATTCTTAAAGAAACTAGGCGTAGCAGCCTATGTGTGTAGTGTTTCGTCCCCCCCCCCAAAATGCTGAAGTGAACCAACTGTGTCTTCTCTGTGTTGATCCTCCCAAACCAAAATTAAAGAAGAGGTTTTTTAAAAAAAAAAAAGGTTTGATTTGGCTCTTATCGCCTGCACTGTCATCCTGCTTTTCTTGAAGTTACCCTGCCTTCCATAAAGGAACATGAAATATAAAACAGTAAATTAAAGACACCCATCATTTGCTTAGGTAGTTCTGCTTAGCTCTTGTGTGTCTGTGTGTGTGTGTGTGTGTGTGTGTGTGCACGCTAGGTTATTGTTCCACCAACACTATATGTCCAAATTTCAAGACAATGTGGGAAAAGCACGAGACACATAATATTTGGGCACTTGAGACAACAATCTCTCAGAAGAGAAAGAGGAAGGTGGAGCTGTATTCTGGAAAGTGGAACATAGCTGCCTTACACCAGGTCTGCAATTTCTCCATCTTGCTCAGTATCGTCTACTCTGACTTTGAGGTCTCAGGCATATATTCCCCCTCAACTGTTCCTTGATCTTTTTTTAAATGAAAATGCCACAGACTGAAACTGAGACCTTCTGCATGCAAAATGAGTGTTCTACCGCTGAGCTGCAATCCCTCCACTAAAGAATAGAAAGGAAAGGAGGACATTACATTGCACATATTGCTTTGACACAAATAGCCAGATTTTTGGCTACATGCCTTTGTCATATACAATAGGATGGCTACATTTATATAACCATGGTATAATTACTGGGAAGAAGGGAAAATAGTGTTCTTTGCAGAAGACACTTTCCATTCATTTTTATTGCACAGCCCTTGACATTTTAACAAAAAGGTACCCTTTTTAAAATTCACAGACTCAGCCTTGGAGGTTTTAATCTGTTCTCAGTTGAACTTAACAGGTATCAACCGTTTTAGAAACTTCTTGAAAACAGCACTGGCTGTCTATAAATGTTTGTGTGTTTTGCTAAAAACAACCACCACCAAACCAAACAAAAGCAGTAGCAGACAGCTATTAGCAAAGAATCTAATCAGGAACATTGCTTTAGTAGCAATCATTAAAAAAAGCTTTAACGGTTGAACTATTGTTCCGTTCTCTTTTTATGAAGACCTCATTGATGTGCAAGCTGAATGCCATAGAAAAAGGAGAGCTTTATAGTAGGATTAATTACTGACCTCTATTGCCCCACATGAAGATTACCCGTTGCTTTTCATACCTCATCTTCATTATAATATGCAAAGGCAACAAAACATGGAGGACAAGAGCAAAAACTTGATGATGTGATTTTTTTTAATTTTACCTATTATTTGCAATTGCACGTCGGAACAATGTCAGTAAATGCAAAGGCTGTGATATTGTAATACACTCCAAAAATTCAATGGGACATTTTCAAAACACATAGACCTGGGTGTCAGGTACTGAGCAGTTCAATCCAGGGGTCCTATGCTTCAGAGGAGGGATCTACAGGACATTTCAGCCATCTTCCTGGCATGGGAAGTCAGGTGATACCGAAGGATCAATTGGGTGCCATCGAGGGATTTAAAGACTAGGGAATTTTGTTTTGGTTCGCAAATCATCCAAAGTTGCCCTGAAATCCCAAATGCAAACACAAGTGCCTTTAAAAAAAAAGTTTACTCATTCTAGAACTTGCAACTATGTCTGCAAAATGCACACACACACACACACACACACACACGTGTGTACATTGTACGTGTACACTGAAATGTATTTCTTCATGCCCAGTTCTTTACATAGCCTATCACGTCTGACTTTAACACAAAAAACAAAAACGCGCATATGCAAATGGCGGCGGCTACGGCCGCCGCCATTTGCATTCCTTATTTTGGGCCGTCTTAGTCTATGTAAATATTTACATAGACTAAGATGGCCCAAAATAAGGAACACAAATGGCGGCGGCCATAGCCGCCGCCATTTATGTACGCACATTTTTTGTTTTTTGTTTTAAGTCAGACGTGATAGGCTACGTAAAGATTTACATAGCCTATCACGGCTGACTACAGGGATGCAAACGGCGGCAGCTATGGCCGCCACCATTTGGGTCCCTGCTAGCCAGCAGCCGGATGTCCGGCTGCTGGCAGTGCCAGCCGGCGGCTCTGCGGAATCCCCGCAGAGCAGAACCAGCTGGCCAGGATTCCTGGGGGGGGGGAGGTGCAGAGCACCTCCCCCCCGGCGAGGATTCTGGGGGGAGGGACGGAGCACCTCCCCCCCCCAGCAGAACCCAGCAGAGCCAGGTAAGGGCAATTTTGTACATCCCTAATCTTCTTGAGATCCTGACACTGGATTGTGCCTTACATTTGTGGTGTCCTCATTCATTCATTCATTAAATTTCTTAATCACCCATCTGGTCAGTCACCCAGCCACTCTGGGCAATGTACAACAGTAGAATTTAAAACAGTAAAATTATACGTTACAACATTATTTAAAAAAACCCTAACCCACCACAAATGCCTGCCTGAATAACCAAGTTTTCAGTGCATGGCAGAAGCTCATTAAAGAGGGGGCATAGTGGAGTTCCCTAGGGAGGGAGTTCCACAGAGTGGGGGCCACCACAGAGAAGGCCCTCTCCCTCATCCTCACCAGCCTAGCTGTCCTGGTTGATGGGGCAGAGAGAAGGCCATCTGAGGCTGATCTTGTGAAGTGGCCTGTCTGGTGTTGCTGGAGGCGCTCCTTAAGATAGGAAGGGACAGAACTGTATGGTGTTTTAAAGGTCAAAACCAACACCTTGAATTTGGCCTGGAAAACAACTGGTAACCAGTGCAACTCCTTCAGCACCAGGGTGATGTGATCACGCTGGCAGCTGCCTTTAATCAGGCGAGCCGCTACATTCTGCACTAGCTGCAACTTCCGAACCATCTTCAAGGGTAACCCCACGTAGAGCTCATTTCAGTAGTCTAGATGATAGGAGACCAGGGCATGTACTAGAGATGGGAGCAGATGGTCGGGAAAGTAAGGGTAAAGCTGCCATATCAGATGGAGTTGGTACAACACTGTCTGGCTCATGGCTGACTAGGGGTGCACGAAATCCACTTACCTGGTCTCGCAGCTTGCTTCGCGGTGGGGAGGAGGCACTTCGCTGCTCTCCCTGAAGTTCAGGCCGGGGGGGGGAGGCTTCCTGCCTCGCCCGGCCGAAATTCAGGCCGGGGGGGAGGCTTCCCACCTCTCCCGGCCAAAATTCAGGCCGGGGAGGAGGCGCCACGCCTCGCCCGGCCGCAAAATAAAGTTAAAAAAAACGCCCCTGTGATAGGCTACGTGACGATTAATGTAGCCTATCATGGCTAGATCTGCAAAGTCAGCCGTGATAGGCTACGTAAATCGTCACGTAGCCTATCACGGGTGACTTTAAAAAAAAAAAAAAAGCACGTACGGCTAATGGCGGCCCCCATAGGGAGCCGCCATTCGCGTTCCTTATTTGGTCGCTGTAGTCTACATAAATCTTTACGTAGACTACGGCGAAAATAAGGGCAACGCAAATAGCATTGCCCTTATTTTCGCCGTAGTCTACGTAAATCTTTACGTAGACTACAGTGACCAAATAAGGAACGTGAATGGCGGCTCCCTATGGGGGCCGCCATTAGCCGTACGTGCTTTTTTTTTTTTTTTAAAGTCACCCGTGATAGGCTACGTGACGATTTACATAGCCTGTCACGGCTGATTTTGCAAATCTAGCCGTGATAGGCTACGTTAATCGTCACGTAGCCTATCATGGGTGTGTGTGTGTGTTTTTTTACTTTTATTGGAATGGCGGCGGCGGCAGCCGGTCAAAAGACCGGCTGCCCCCTCTGCCCCTGTCGAAGACCTGACGAACCGCCGCCGGGACCCGCCGCCGGGAGGGACATTCGGGAAAGGTAAGTCCCGTTCCGGGGGGGTGCGGGGTGCGGGGGGGTGCAGAGAATTTCTCCCCGAAACTACTTCGGGGGGCCGAACATGTTGGCACTCGGCCCCCCAAAGTTTTAGGGAGAAATTCTCCCCCATCCCTATGGCTGACACCTGAGTCTCCATGGACAGCTGGGAGTCTAAAATGACCCCCAGGCTGCGGACCTGTTCTTTCAAGGGTAGCCGTACCTCATTCAACACCAGGTCAACATCCTCCAACCTACTCTTGTCTCCCACCAAAAGTACCTTGGTCTTGTCAGGTACTTGTTCAGTTTCAGCTTATTCCTCCCCATCCAGCCACTCACCATCTCCAGACATTTAGACAGGGATTCCACGACCAACCCTGGTGAAGATTTGAATGAGAGGTAGAGCTGCATGTCATCCGCATATTGATGACACCACACCCCAAATCTCCTGAAGATAGTCCCCAGCGGCTTCACATAGATGTTAAATAGCATCAGGGAGAGGATGGAACCTTATGGCACCCCACACATGAGTGGCCACAGGTCCAATACCTCATCTCCCAGTGCTACCCTCTGGTGCCTGCCAGAGAGGAAGGACTGGAACCTCTGTAATACGATGTTTCCAATCCCCATCCTCTCCAGGCGGTCCAGGAAGATACTGTGGTCAATGGTATCAAAAGCCATTGAGAGGTTGAGGACAACAAGGAAGGAGTATTCACCCCTATCCAGAGCCCTCCTCATATCATCCACCAAAGTGACCAGGGCCATTTCTGTCCCATGCCCAGGCCTGAAGCCCGTTTGAAATGGATATAGATAATTGGCTTCTTCTAAGTGTGCCTTCAACTGCATCACTACCACCCACTCAATGATCTTGCCCCCAAATGGCAGATTGAAAAACACAACAGTCCCTGCCAAAAAACCCCACCCCCTACCAACAGTTAAAGAAAAATCAAAACAAAACTTCCCTTATGGCAAGTCTTCCACCTAGGGATGGGTGGATTCCCTACCTGCTGCTCGGGGGGGGGGGAATCCGCCCTTGTGGGGAAGCGATGTGGTCCTCCCCCTGGAATCCTCTTTAGGCTCCGCTCCACTAGCCTATCATGGGGAAAACCACAGATGAAAATGGTGTAGCCCACACCATTTGTGGCCATAAAGCCCTTAGTTTAATCTAAATGCAGCCATTTATGGATGCCATTTGCATCCAGAGTGAGCCCTCAGCCAGGGATAGGGCACAGCAATGGCAGCCATTTTGCTGGCACTACGGAACCAGCCGGTGGCTCTGCAGAATTGCCGCGGGGAGGATTTGGCCCCGGACAGTTCCGAAGGGAGGTGGAGGTGAGTTGTGTCATTCTGCCACGGACTCTGGAGGCCAGATTCTATTGAATCCAGCCTCATTGGGGTCCATGGTGGATTTCTCTGACATCCCTACTTCCACCTCCTCACCATTAGTGGAATTCCTCAACTTCCAAAGGTACAAGCAACTCTTTGCGGGAGCCTTAAACCAGCAGGTGTTGAACCACTTTCAGCCTGAGGTTCAAATCCCATTTCAGAAACATTCTCAGGGTGGGGGGTGTCCAGCAGTGGTCAGGGCCTAAGGCAAAAGTGCCTTTAGTGCCATTTTCTTGGTGGAAAGGCAGGGTACAAAATGAATGAATGAATGAATGAAGAAAATGGTCATGGCCCACATACCAGCATAATTTAGCTAAAAGTTCTTATTGCCTGTAACTAAATCTTAGGACATGCATTTTAACCTTTTATAATGGAGGTAAAACTGTACAAAGGGTGGAAGATCACTAAACAATCAATGGGTGGGGGGAAGTGTGTGGGACCAGGAGAAGGGTGTGTGGCCATCTGAGGAATCCCTGAGGGCCAAAGTTGGCCCTGCGGACTGAGGTTCCACACCCCTGCATGAAGAAATGCTATGTAAGAACACCACTTCATGAACCTGATCTCCATGCATCTGAGTCTGGACTTCAGTGCAAAAAGGGTTACACCATAATAAATATCTTAATCTTTAAAATGCCACAGGACTTTTTTTTTTTTTTTCAGTCTCTAGTTAAGGTTTGAAGGGGCATAATTTAATGGATATTGCTGATTATACTATTGCCTCTTCATCAGTTGGTGGAAATTTGCCCAGGAAAAGATACCATCATGTAAATACATTAGCTCTCATGTAACAATGCAATGTTGAAAATACTGCATGAAGCATCAGAATGAAGAGGTTGTTGTTGCTGGGGGAACATGGGTACTTATGGGATACCTACAGTGAAGTGTTACTGTGCTTGCCTACTGATCTCTGCCAACAATCAAATCTTAGAATTCATAAAAACCCATCTGGGAACATCTGTGGGTGGCTAATGGAAACATAATCATAACAAACATTATTCCTTAACCCTGCTGTTTAAGTAACTCTGTGTGATGGAAAGCACAGAATTATTTACCCTTATGACTGTGCATTCCACGTAGGATCTTCTTTTGATTATAAATTACCATAACTTTTATAGTAAATTAATTGATGAATACATTTTGGATGCTAATGTATGAGTATCCCTTTGGACTGTACAAACACAACTTTGGACTGTGTGTGTGGTCTGAGATATAGATATAGATATAGATATAGATATAGATATAGATATAGATATATTCACAACAGAGATACAAAGGAAATAGATTTAGGGTGCAATTCTATCCATCTGTGTTTTAATAGACTGTTTCTAAATGGTAGGTTAGGTTAGTATGTTTCTCTTAGTGGTCCTAGTTTTTAAAAAATATCTCATGGAGGAATGGCTGACTGAAATAGAATGAAATGTTTGGAGGGGGTTGTCATTTTTAATATTGGTATGCATTTTAAATTTATTTTATTATACCACTTTGTATTGCACCTAGGGATGTACGAAAATCACTTACCTTTCAGTGATTATGCTGAAGGTGGCGAGGGGAGGTGCTCCGTCCCTCCCCCCGGAATTCTGAACGGGGGGGAGGTGCTCCGTTCCTCCCCCACCCCAGAATCCTGGCCGGCCGGCTGTGCCGTGCTATCACGGCTGACTTAAAAAAAAAAATGCGCGTACGCAAATGGCGGCGGCCATGGCCGCCGCCATTTGCGTTCCTTATTTTGGCACGTCTTAGTCTACGTAAACATTTACGTAGACTAAGACGGCGAAAATAAGGGGAACGCAAATAGCGTAGCATCTACGCTATTTGCGGTCCCCTTATTTTTGCCATCTTAGTCTACGTAAATGTTTACGTAGACTAAGACGTGCCAAAATAAGGAATGCAAATGGCAGCAGCCATGGCCACCGCCATTTGCGTACGCATGTTTTTTTTTTTTTTTAAAGTCAGCCATGATAGGCTACGTAAACATTTACGTAGCCTATCACGGTGTTTTTTGAAAACCTAGCCGTGATAGGCTACGTAAATCTTTACGTAGCCTATCACTTTTTTCTTTTTTTTTAACTGGAAATGGTGGCAGTAGCAGCCGGTCGGAAGACCAGCTGCCGCCGCACCGCTGCTGGAGCCGCCGCCAGAGCCGCCGCCAGAGCTGCCGCCACCAGGAAGATCCGCCCAAGGTAAGTCTCGTCCTGGGGGGGGCAGTGGGGTGGCAGGCTGTTCTGCCACCGATTTCGGGGGGCCGAATGCGCTGGCATTCGGCCTCCCCGAGATCTGTGGCGGAACTTTCGTAAATCCCTAATTGCACCTTGGGAAAACATTGAAAGAGCACAATCCTATGCATGTTCAGACAGGAAAATGTCCTACAACTTCCAGCATCCCCCACCACACACACACACCTCATTCCACTGTGGTGTGATATATTGTATTTCTATTGAAATTATAGTTGTTGTTTTTAATGTACCTATACATATAAAAATACATATGCAAATGGTATGCAAATTGGTGTCCTTTTCTTTCCTCTTTTTGGTGATGTGCCAGTGGCCACCCTATTTTGGTAAAAAAAAAAATTACCATAAACTATTTTGCTACAGAATGTGATGTACTTCCTTCGTCTGTAGTAGGAAAGTAACACTGAGGGGGAGGGGTGCCCCCCAAAACACAACTTAGCTTATGGGTATGGCATCCATAGCGTTCTTCAGTGTACTATTTGAGTAGATTAGGAAATTAGCATGACATTCTATTTCCAATCTGGCACAGCCAGAAGACTAGGGAAGAAGAGTAGTTAGAAGAATGGTAGAATCATAGAATCATAGAATAGTAGGGTTGGAAGGGGCCTATAAGACCATCGAGTCCAACCCCTTGCTCAGTGCAGGAATCCAAGTCAGAGCATCCCTGACAAGTGGCTGCCCAGCTTCATCTTGAATGCCTCCAGTGTGGAGGCATACCACAGTGTGTGGTAGGTAAAGAAGAGCTTGAACAAACAATTGCCCAATATATTTCTTGCGAAGCTCTGCTCACATTTTAATAACCACCAGTTTGTACCATAATCTGTGTTCACAGTGCACCCTTCTGAACAACAACATTGCAGAGATGTATAGGAATTTCTCCTTAAGGTCTGTTCTTTTGAATCATATGGGCAATCCAAGCCAATCAGAGATAATGTAGTGAACATGCTGAGGTCAGCACTTCACAGCTAATCAGATTTTACCATGAGATGATGCCACAAAGCTAGCTGACAGTGAGGGTAATGTTTCCTGGATCAGTATTGCCTTCACACTGAACAGGTGGAAATTTAACTCCATTTCACAACAGTTCTTGAAAGTACACCGAGAGAGAGAGGCACTTTTGCTACTGACCAATGTCACATGGAAAGCGCCTCCCCATTTTATCTCAGCCTTACTTCCTATAACATACTCCCTTCTTCACAATGCTTACTAGTGCAGAAACAAGCTGAAATGCAATGGAAGAACTCCACTGAGGAAACATACCCGTGATGTGAACCAGTAGCAAATAATGTGAACATTTGCCCCCTAAAAACACACTGTTTGCCCCCAAACAGGTTAACAGAGCAGGTTATCATTTAGCACCGCCCTAATAGAGAGTGATACACTTACTCTTCACAGAGACATCTCTCCTAATACTACAGAATGCTCTATCAGCAGGAGCATTAACCTTCTTGGCAGTCAATCAGGCTTTTCAAAGGTTAGAAGAGAACTGTCTGTGGCATGGTTAGGAATGATTTATAATATATCAATTTCAATGGACTTTACAATATTATTTCCATTCTTATGATTCTTTCCAGGAAGGTTTCTTTGAGTGCTGCATTGAGAACATGACACAAATTCACCTGTAGATAATTAACTGGTAGAGTTTATACATTATATTGACTAGGGATGGGGGAGAATTTCTCCCCGAAACTTTGGGGGGCCGAGTGCCAACGTATTCGGCCCCCGGAAGTAGTTTCGGGGATAAACTCTCTGCCCCCCCGCCCCCCCCCCCGGGATGGGACTTACTTTTCCTGAATGTCGCTCCCGGTGGCGGGTCGCAGCGGCGGTTCGGCAGGGCTTAGACAGGGGCAGGGGCGGCAGCCAGTCTTTCGACCGGCTGCAGCCGCTGCCATTCCAAGAAAAGTAAAAAAAAAAACGCCCCCGTGATAGGCTACGTGATGATTAACATAGCCTATCATGGCTAGATTTGCAAAGTCAGCCGTGATAGGCTACGTAAATCATCACGTAGCCTATCACGGGTGACTTAAAAAAAAAAGCGCGTACGGCTAATGGTGGCCCCCATAGGGAGCCGCCATTCACGTTCCTTATTTGGTCGCTGTAGTCTACGTAAAGATTACATAGAGTACGGCGAAAATAAGGGCAACGCTATTTGCATTGCCCTTATTTTCGCCGTAGTCTATGTAAAGATTTACGTAGACTACAGCGACCAAATAAGGAACGGGAATGGCGGCTCCCTATGGGGGCCGCCATTTGCGTACGTGCTTTTTTTTTTTTAAAGTCACCCGTGATAGGCTACGTGATGATTTACATAGCCTATCATGGCTGACTTTGCAGATCTAGCCATGACAGGCTACGTTAATCATCACGTAGCCTATCACGGGGGCGTTTTTGTTTTTTTTTACTTTTTATTTTGCGGCCAAGCGAGGCGAGACTCCTCCTCCCCGGCCTGCATTTCGGCTGGGCGAGGCGGGAATCCTCCCCCCCGGCCTGAATTTCAGCCAGGCAAGGAGGGAAGCCTCCCCCCCGGCCTGAACTTTGGGGGGAGCAGCGAAGCGCCTCCTCCCCACCGCGAAGCAAGCTGCGAGACCAGGTAAGTGACTTTCGTGCACCTCTAATATTGACTACATGATTTTGTGCTTAAGTGAGATATGGTTGGGAAAAAAGTTTGAGCTGCAATTTAATATATACCATCCTAATTCTCTCTCTCTCTCTGTGTGTGTGTGTGTACACACACATACAGACACAATTAGGATGTCAGAGAAATCCAAAACAAATTCAAATGAGTTCAGATTTCTATGAATTTGACCCATTATTTCCATAGCAGACCAACATCTTCCATGTCATGCAGATTCTATGGACTTGCAATCTGTTTGTTTGTTTATTTGTTTAACTTTCCATAAACGTACACAAATTTCGTCATATGAAAGTATGAAAGCTAGTAGAAAATATGCTTAATATATGCACTTTTTAAAAAACCCTCACCAACATTTTATACATCTCTGATCTTTCTTCAGCTTCCACTGTATAGCAATACGAAAAAATACACAAACTATTGTGTGCCAGCAAAACTTATGTAAATTACGGCATGCTTTTTTACATATTTTTCCAAAGAGGGGGGATCCAATTCCGTCAATGAGCGGACAAGGAATGAAAGATGCCTAACACTCTGTGAAACACACAGAGAATGGATTAAACAAAATCCATGCATCCCTAGTACATACACACACACACACAAACACAATTACCCTTTTCTTCTTTCTTTCTTCCTTCTTTCTTTTCATGCTACTGTGAATTGTTGCTGTTCTTCAATCAAATAAATCACACATTAGGGTAGGTTTTCGCCATAGGGAAAAAAGCATGCAAAAAATATTACGGGAAATTGCCTACAAAAGACCATGCATATTAGAGGAAAATGTGTACAAATGCGCAAAATAGGGATGGGAGAAACAGGGATGCTCAAGCTTGCTGAGATTCTCTGAACTCCACTTCAAAGCTGAGTTCACCTTGCTCCCATTTTTGCTTGTGACCTGTTTTTCTTTTTGTTTGAACAGGAAAAGTGCACACAACAGATGGGAAAAGTGAACATTTCCATGTGCATTTTTCAATTTCCTCCCATTAACTAAGGCATGAAAATGCATATTAAAAACAAAACAAAGCACCCCTCCAGACTTTAAAGTGCACTTTCCACACAAAAAACTATGCATTTTTCTAATGTGATTGCAAGTTTGGGAATGTGCAAGCTTTTTTCTAGGGATATACGAAAGTCACTTACCTTTTGACAAAATGTGATTCGAGGTGGGGGGGAGGCGCCCCGTCCCTCCCCCCAAAATTCTGGCCAGGGGGAGGCACCCTGTCCCTCCCCCCCGAAATTCTGGCCAGGGGGGAGGCGCCCCATCCCTCCCCCCCGAAATTCTGGCTGGGGGGGAGGCGCCCCGTCCCTCCCGCCGTGAATCCTGGCTGACCGGGTCTGCAAATGGTGGCAGCCCTAGCCACCGCTGTTTGCGTCCCTGCAGTCAGACATGATAGGCTACGTAAATGTTTACGTAGCCTATCATGGCTGAGTAAAAAAAAAAAAACCCGTGCGTACGCAAATGGCGGCGCCCATGGGCGCCACCATTTGTGTTCCTTATTTTGGCATGTCTAGTCTACGTAAACATTTATATAGACTACGGCGAAAATAAGGGGAACGCAAATAGCATAGATGCTACGCTATTTGCGTTCCCCTTATTTTCACCGTAGTCTCCGTAAATGTTGACGTAGACTAGACGTGCCAAAATAAGGAATGCAAATGGTGGCGCCCATGGGTGCCGCTATTTGCGTACGTGCGTTGTTGTTTTTTACTCAGCCGTGATAGGCTACGAAAACATTTATGTAGCCTATCACGGTATTTTTTAAAAATTTAGCCGTGATAGGCTATGTAAATCTTTGGTTTGTTTCTTCTTTTATGAAAAAAATCTGTACATTCTGTTCGCATGTTTTTTTAAAAATGTGTGCATTGTTGTGGACTTTTTTTTTCAAATTGTACATTTTTGTGTGTGTAGCCATCCATTGAGTAAAGTATGTCTACGCGTATTGTACACATTTTTCTTTGCGCTCTTTTCAAATGTGCAGTTACTCAGACACATTTCCTCTTCTGTGGAATGAATTGAAAGCCCTCAGGTGTATGGTTGTCTGAATGTAAAGATCATGTCTCTAGGTCCTTGTTCATTCCAAGTGGTCCAGATTGGGGAAATCTGGGGGGGGGGGAATTAGGGATGGCGGAGTATTCCACCACGGATTCCAGTGAGGCTGGATTCTTTAGAATCCGGCCTCCCAGAATCTGTGGTGGAATGGCCTCCTGCCCCCCACCCCCCCACAGAATCCCCCCGGGATGGCACTTACCTGTGGTGGATGTGGCAGATGCGGCAGCGGTGGCTCCGGCGGCGACGGCTCCAGCGGCTGGTCTCCTGGCCGGCCGCGGCAGGGCTGCTGCCGCTGCCACTGCCATCCTTGGACCGTGATAGGCTACATAAGAATTTACGTAGCCTATCACGGCTAACCTAAAAAAAAAAACCAACGGAGCATACGCAAATGGTGACGGCTATGGCGGCTGCCATTTGCGTTCTCTATTTTTCACCAATTTATCTTAAGTAAATATTTACGTAAGATAAAACTAGGGATGTCAGAGAATTCCGCCACGGATCTCAGTGAGGCTGAATGCCAGTGCAACCGGCCCCCCGAAATCTGTGGCGGAATGACCTGCCACCCCCCTGCCCCCGGGATGAGACTTACCTGGGGCAGATGGTCTGGGCGGCAGCGGTTCCAGTGGCGGCTGCAGCAGCAGGGGCTGCGGCAGCTGGTCTTCCGACCAGCCACCGCCATTTGTCTGCTAAAAAAAAAAAATGTGACGTGATAGGCTACATAAAGATTTACATAGCCTATCATGGCTGGGTTAAAAAAAAAAGATGTGATAGGCTACGTAAAGAATTACGTAGCCTATCATGGCTGGGTAAAAAAAACAACCCGCGTACGCAAATGGCGGTGGCTATGGCTGCCGCCATTTGCATTCCTTACTTTTGGCAGTCTGAATTTACGTAAATATTTACGTCGACTATGACGGAAAAAATAAAGGGCTGCTGCCATTTGCATACCCAATTCCCCCCCCCCCGAGAGCCCTCCGCGGCCGGAAATCTGGCTGCGGACGGCTCTGGGCTGGGCTGGGCCTGGCCGGCTGCTCCGCAGAGCTGCCGCGGAGCACAGCCGTCCATCGAGGATTGCCTCCCCCCCTATCGAGGATTGCCTCCCCCCCATCAAGGATTCTGGGGGGAGGGACGGAACGCCTCCCCCCCCCACCATCAACATAATCCACGAAAGGTAAGTCACTTTCGTACATCCCTAGATAAAACGGCGAAAAAAAAGGGGAATGCAAATAGCGTAGTGGACGCTATTTGCATTCCTTTATTTTTTGCCGGTCTAGCCTATGTAAATATTTACATAAGATAAATCGGCGAAAAATAGAGAACGCAAATGGCAGCCACCGTAGCCGCTGCCATTTGCGTAAGCTGCATTGTTGTTGTTGTTGTTGTTGTTTAGGTTAGCTGTGATAGGCTATGTAAATTCTTACGTAGCCTATCACGGCTGTCTGGCTGGATGCAAATGGCGGCCACTACGGCAGCTGCCATTTGTGTTCACACCAGGCTGTCCGCAGCCGGAAATCCGGCTGCAGACGGCCCTGGCCGGCTGCTCTGCTGCCTGGCCGTGGAGCGGAGCCAGCCATTGAGGATTCCGGGGGGGAGGAGCAGATCGCCTCCCCCCCATCGAGGATTCTGGCGGGAGGGATGGAGCTCCTCCCCCCCACCGTGAAAGATTCTGCGAAAAGGTGACTTTTGTACATCCCTAAAAAAAATCCAGTGCAGTGAATTCCTGACACATCCCTAGTCTCAGATATATGTGCATACAATTTCAGCCTCAATCACTTCAGAGTACAATTATCGGGCTTACTCCCTTGTAGGGTTGTTTACTCCCTTGTAGGACTGACGCCTCAGTGTAGTTACTGTGTGAATATTTTGCCATATAATTTATTTTTTAACTAGACAGAGGCAGAAAAATCCTACCCTGTTAAATGTGTGTGTGCGCGTGTGTTAAACAACCTCAGTTTCACGTGGCTGGTTTTCCCTTTTAAATAGGAATGGTGTAGATAAAAGACCACTCTGATGCTGTGAGTGTATGTGTTTTAAGCGCACACACACATACACAAATGCACACACACTCATGCACACACACACACACACACACACTGTCTCCTTTTTTATTTGTATTATTATTTACAGGTTCATTTAAAAAAAAGAATAGAAATGTAGCTTTTACTTGGAATTTTACTTGGAATTCTGGGTAAGTCTCAGAAAGTCTGTTCCTTGTTGAAGTATTTATGGTTCACTTTTCATCAAGAACCACAATGAAATATAGATGTTTCTTTTGACAAACATTAATGAATTCCTTGGAGCTGACCTTCACAGAACTCATTCTGGACTTTTATAGATCATCTGCTGAATTTGAAGGGTTGATAAGTGTGTGTTTCAGTTTCAGTTTCCACCTTTTCATTGCCTATGGAATTATGACCGTGGTTGCACATCACATGCATTTGTATCTTCTCTATGCCTTTTGTGATAGGGTAACCAAAGTTTTAGGAATTTTGCTGTTGAGTCTTGTTTACAAGATTTATTTCACCCTGAAAGAAAGAAAAAAATGCTAGTAAATGAGTGTGCTTCCTAATGCCAGCCTGTTGCAAAATATTTAAATAATTATGTTGTGCTTCCTCCAAGGAACTCAATGAAGTACAAGGTTCTCTTCACAACAACAAAGAGATAGTGGCTCACCCAAAATCACCCAGAGTGCTTCATGGTTGGAGAGTCGATTTTGAACCCGGTTCTCTCCAGTTCTAGTTTGACCATGGATCCTAGCCAATCCAAATTCCATGTATGGCTAAATCCAAAGGTCACTAATATTGTTATAAATTCAACTAGATTCAGTGGGATTTCCTTCCAAGTATATGAGCATAAGAACAAGTGGTTTATGAATACTGTGGAAGTGCTGTAGCTCAGTGGTAGAGCTCTTGCTTTACATGTAGAAGGTCCCAGATTCAGCTCCTCACATTTTCAGGTAGGGCAGGTAAAGATTGTTGACTGAGTTTCTGCCAGTCAGTGTAGATGGTCCTGAGTTAGGGGGAGGAGGACCAATGGTCTCACTCAGTATAAGGCAGCTACCTATGTTCCTAAAGCATTGCTGTAACTTATGCATGGTAATGTAAATGTTAGTGTTTGAATTGTAGAATGTTACCCAGGTAAGTTAAGGGAATGATGGTGTGTAAGTGAAAGGTGGGAGGGGCTTGTGAGTGAGTGAGATTCTAAGGGGATTTAACAAGAGAGATGTTATAGTTTAACAGTCAGATAGGGTTTAGGGATCCAGTTAATGCACATCTAGTGAGACTGGTTTGGGTGATGGGTTTAGAAATGGTATGTAGGTAGGTTAGGAATACATGTAAGATGATTAAATAATAACCGTTATAAGCTTTCTTGTAAATAATAAAATATTATATGTTTTATTATTTATATCATTTGATTTGTCAGCTTGATTTGTTAATGCTACCAACCCCAAATAGAAAAGTCTATTTTCCTGAAACTGCTCCTGTATTGGTTGAAGGAAACCAGTTAACCGAGTGGTGTCTCTTTGACACAAGGTAAAAGAGCTGAAGTTTTGGGATTCAGTGAGAACAACTAGCAAAAGCTGAGACAGGTATTCTGGGGTTATTTTTTTCAGTTTTGAGTGTGAGGAAACTGGAAAGAGAAAAACCTAGAGACAGGAACGTCACAATTAGGGATGTGAGAGAATTCCGCCATGGATTCCAATTCTAAAGAATCCGGCTAGGGGTGGACGAAAGTCACTTACCTGTCCTCGAAGGACGTTCACGGTGGGGGGGAGGCGCTTCGCTGGTCCCCCCGCGAAGTTCAGGCCGGGGGGGGAGGCTTCCCGCCTTGCCCCGGCCGAAATTCAGGCCGGGGGGGAGGCTTCCCGCCTCGCCCCAGCCGAAATTCAGGCCAGGGAGGAGGTTTCCCGCCTCGCCCGGCCGCGAACGCGAAAGTTAAAAAAAAAACAACACGCCCCCTGATAGGCTACGTGACAATTCACGTAGCCTATCACGGCTAGATCTGCAAAGTCAGCCATGATAGGCTACATCAATCATCACGTAGCCTATCAGGGGGCGTTTTTTTTTTTTTCTTTCATTGCAATGGCGGCAGCGGCAGCTGGTCGAAAGACCGGCTGCCGCTCCTGCCTCGCTCGAACACCCGCCAAACCGCCGGCCGGACCAGCCACTGGGAGGGACATTCGGTGAAGGTAAGTCCCATCCCGGGGGGGTGCAGGGGCGGGGGGGTTCGGAGGATTTCTCCCCGAAACTTGTTCGGGGGGCCGAACACGTTGGCGCTCGGCCCCCCGAAGTTTCGGGGAGAAATTCTCCGCCAACCCTAAATCCGGCCCCTCGGAGTCTGTGGCGGAATGGACCACCCACCTCCATCACCGTGCGAAGTTGCCCTGGAACAGATCCTACCTGCCACCAGCCGGGTCCAGTCCGTCCGCTGCCGTCCTGCTGAAGAAAATGGCATCCGGTGTAGTGGACGCCATTTACATCCCTTCTCTTTGTCGTGATGGGCTACATAAAGATTTACGTAGCCTATCACAGCAAAGAGCAGGGACGCAAATGGCGTCTGCTACGCTATTTGCGTCCCTGCTCTTTGCCATGATAGGCTACGTAAAACCTTATGTGGCCTATCACGGCAAAGAGCAGGGATGCAAATGGCATGTGCTATGCTGGACGCCATTTGCGTCCCAGCTGCCGGAAGTCCACCAGCGGCCAGAGCCGGCCTGCAGCTCCACAGACTCGCTGCAGAGCAGAGCCAGCCAGCGAAGATTCTGGGGGGGAGGGATGGATCGCCCCCCTCCACTGCGGTCCCTCCGTGGACTCCAGGTAAGGGGGTTTGGTACATCCCTAGTCACAATTGCACCTTATAGAACTTTGGCTATTGGACAATTTTAAAATTTAAGAAACAAACAAATGAATGAATAAGTGACACCTTCCTAGGGATGTACGAAAATCACTTACCTTTCGGGGATTATGCTGATGGTGGGGGGGAGGCCCTCCGTTCCTCCCCCCCAGAATCCTGGCCGGCCAGCTGTGCTCTGCACACAGCGATTCTGCGGAGCACAACCGGCCGCTGGCTAGCAGGGACGCAAATGGTGGCGGCCGTAGCCGCTGCCGTTTGCGTCCCTGCAGTCAGCCGTGATAGGCTACGTAAATGTTTATGTAGCCTATCATGGCTGACTTAAAAAACAAACAAACACGCGCGAACGCAAATGGCGGCGGCCATGGCTGCCGCCATTTGCATTCCTTATTTTGGCACGTCTTAGTCTACATAAACATTCACGTAGACTAAGACGGCAAAAATAAGGGGAACGCAAATAGCGTAGCGTCTACGCTATTTGCGTTCCCCTTATTTTCGCTGTCTTAGTCTACGTCAATGTTTATGTAGACTAAGGCGTGCCAAAATAAGGAATGCAAATGGTGGCGGCCATGGCCGCCGCCATTTGCGTACGCGCATTGTTGTTGTTGTTTTTAAGTCAGCCATGATAGGCTATGTAAACATTTACATAGCCTATCAAAGTGTTTTCTTTAAAATCTAGCCGTGATAGGCTACGTAAATCTTTACGTAGCCTATCACTTTTTTAAAAAAAAATGGCAGATTGGAAATTGGAAATGGCGGCAGCGGCAGCTGGTCGGAAGACCGGCTGCCACTTCCGGAGCCGCCGCCGCCGCCAGGAAGATCTGCCCAAGGTAAGTCCCGTCCCGGGGGGGCAGGGGGGGAGAGCCGTTCCGCCACCAATTTCAGGGGGCCAAATGCTCTGGCATTCAGCCTCCCCGAGATCCATGGCGGAACTTTCGTACATCCCTACACCTACCTTCCTTCCTTCCTTCCTTTCTTTCTTTCTTTCTTTCTTTCTTTCTTTCTCAATTATATTTCTACTGCCAATAGCCGAGTTCTCTGTTAACAACAATTAAAATCATAAACTACTAGAGATGTCAGAGAATTCCACCATGGATCTCTGTGAGGCCGAATGCCAGTGCATTCGCCCCCCTGAAATCCGTGGTGGAACGAAGCCCCCCTGCCCCCCCACCCCGTGAAAGGCACGTAAAATAGGACACCTACCTGCTGCTGTCCGCGCTGACTTGTGAATGTTGGACATGGACGCGGATGCCATTCGCTTCATCACTACAGCTGCAATAGGCTACGTAAATACTTACGCATTCATTTACGTCCCTGCAGAAGCCGTGATAGGCTGTGTAAGTATTTACATAGCCTATCACAGCAAAAAAAAAGGGAACACAAATGGCAACCGCCGTAGCTGCCGCCATTTGCGTTCACTGCTCTTTTTTTTTTTTTTGCCGTGATAGGCTACGTAAATATTTATGTAGCCTGTCATGGCAAAATACAGGGACGCAAATGTCAGCGGCTATGGCTATGCCATTTGCGTTCCTGCAGGCTGCCCAGAGGCTGGATGTCCGGCTGTGTATGGCCCCGGCTGGCAGCTCCACGGAATCTCTGCAGAGCGGAGATGCCCAGAGAGAATTTTGGGGGGAGGGATGAAGCACGTCCCCCCACCGCGAATGTCACCCTTCAAAAAAGTGAGTGACTTTTGTACATCCCTATAGAGTACAACATAATAAAACATAATATAAAACTTTAAAGGTTTAAAACTACAGTATAAAACTGAAATACAAACCAGCAGCAGTGCAAAGATGTAAAATGCAGTAACAGATCTAAAACCAACTAAAACCCAAAGACTCAAATGCGTGGAAAAATAATCAGGTCTTCATCCGGTGCTGAAAAGAGAACAACATAGATGCCAGGTGAGTCTCTCTGTGAATCACATTCCACAACCAGGGTGCCACAATGGAATTAGGGATGTACGAAAGTAACTTACCTTTCCGCGGATTATGCTGATGCTGGGGGGGAGGTGTTCCATCCCTCCCCCCAGAATACTGGCCGGGGGGGAGGCGCTCCATTCCTCCCCCCCGGAATCCTGGTCGGCCGGCTCTGCTCTGCAGGGATTCTGCGGAGCCGCCGGCCAGCTCCGCCAGCAGCCGGACATCCGGCCGCTGGCTAGCAGGGACGCAAATGGTGGCGGCCGTAGCCGCCACCGTTTCTGTCCCTGCAGTGAGCCGTGATGGGCTACGTAAATGTTTACGTAGCCTATCACGGCTGATTTTTTTTAAAAAACACGCGTACGCAAATGACGGCGGCCATGGCCGCCACCATTTGCGTTCTTTATTTTGGCACGTCTTAGTCTACGTAAACATTTACATAGACTAATACGGCAAAAATAAGGGGAATGCAAATAGCATAGCATCTACGCTATTTGCCTTCCCCTTATTTTTGCCGTCTTAGTCCACGTAAATGTTTACATAGACTAAGATGTGCCAAAATAGGGAACACAAATGGTGGTGGCCATGGCCGCCGCCATTTGCGTACGTGCGGGTTTTTTTGTTTTTTTTTTAGGTCAGCCGTGATAGGCTACGTAAACATTTAAGTAGCCTATCACGGTGTTTTTTAAAAAATCTAGCCATGATAGGCTACGTAAATTACGTAGCCTATCACTTTTTGGTTTTTTGTTTTTTTTTAACTGGAAATGGCGGCAGTGGCAACCGGTCGGAAGACCGGCCGCCGCAGCAGCACCGCCAGAGCCACCGCCGCCAGGAAGATCCGCCCAAGGTAAGTCCTGTCCAGGGGGGGCGGGCCGTTCTGCCACCAATTTCGCGGGGCCGAATGTGCTGGCATTCGGCCTCCCCGAGATCTGTGGCGGAACTTCCGTACATCCCTAAATTGAATATCCCCATCCTCAGCCACCCATCTCATTTTCTTTTAGCAGGAACACCCAGAAAAGGGTTTCTAAAGATGAACTTAGGGTCTGGACAAGTACATATGGGAGGAGATGATCCTTCAAGTAACCTGGCCCCAAGCCATTTAGGGCTTTGAATGCTAATACCAGTGTAATAATTAGGGAGCCAGTGTGGTCTAGTGGTAAGAGTGTTGGACTGGGAGCTGGATGATCTGGGTTCTAGCCCCCACTGGAAGCTCACTGGGTGACTTTGGGCCAGTCACGGACTCTCAGCCCAACCTACCTCACAGGGTTGTTGTTGTGAGGATAAAATGGAGATCAGGAAGAGGATAATGTAAGCCACCTTGGGTTCGTTGCAAGAGGAAAAAAGGCGGGATATAAATGCAATAAATAAATAAATAAATAAATAAAACCAGCTAGTGATGTCTGTCACTGGGAAATCTGGTTCCTTTTTGGCTTGACAGAGTTCTGCAGTGTCTATTACTCTATTTGTGTCTGCAAGCCAAGCTCAGGAGCTTTTTTTGCACATTTTTGGAAGGCTCTGCAATTTGCCGGTTGGCTGTAATTTGCACAAATTCGGCCATAATTTTTGCAAATTGCAGAACCATACCCCCTCCCAAATGTGAAACATTCCCAGGAAATGTGCAAACTGGCTTGACTTTCTACAGGTTGAGTCTGGTTCCACAGTGGGAACAGAAATGAAGTTGGGGGGATAGGAAAACTCATCAAACTCCCCCCTCCCCGGATTTCTCTGACATCCCTAATACCAGCATTTTGGGCCCAGAAATGGACTAGCAGCCAGTGCAGATGGAAAAGTACTGGCATAATATGATGCTGGCCAGTCCCTGATCACCCTATTTTGGACCACCTCAAGTTTCTGGACCATTTTCCAAGGTAGCCCCATATATAAGAAATTGCAGTAAGCCAAACTAAAGAAATGTAGGGATGAGTGGATTTCACCATTTGTTCCTGTATTGTTGCATGGCTTTTCTCTGCCCTGTCTCCCCCTCCTTTTGTTTTCTCTTTTATCTAAGAGAATTTATCAAATTAATTCCAGAATGGAATGGATGTACAGTTTACTGCGACATTTAGTTCATTTTCATCTTGTCCCTCTCTACGTTACCAAAGCCCAGGTGTGCATTGATAAAACTCTGCTGGGAAAAAAATACACACTTACAGTTGGAAATATAGAAGATGGGGAAAGACAAGAACAAATAGAAAGGATTGAAAACTGTGGAGAAGTATGCATATTGTATATAGAATTCCCTACAAAACAGTGGGGGAAAATGGAACAATGGAGAACACCTGATGAACCACTTGCTTTTTGGAAACATGTTCAGGTTATTCAGAACTCCAAGAGACAGGGAGAAATTCTGATAAAGGGAATTTTAGAAGCATCCTTAAAATAATTTCATTTATTCATAGCATCCAATCCTGCATCAAAGATTTATTATTTTTATTGTAGCTCCAACCATTTTCTCTAAGGAAAATGTACTTTTTATTTGTGATAAAATACAGGGACATCGGTGCTTTATAATGGGTTCCTGGTAGCTCTTGCTATATCAATGAATCAAGTGAATGATGCTAAGTGTTGCATTAGCATAGTAATGGCCAGCAGGATTATGGCTTACATGATGCATTAATGTTGGACCGGCCAGCATGAATGGTACTCTGATAATATATTAAGACTACACCATCTGGCAAGAGCCCATATAGAAGTTTCAATCACAACTGTGTTAATCGTAGCATTCTGAACAAGTGAGTATTACTTGGAGGTAGTACGCATGCTACATAAGCAGAACATTCTTTTCACTTGTCAGGACAATGTTAAGTGATTGAAATTTGATTGATCTGGGAAACCCATGGGAGGCTACGTCCAGGAAATTGCAACCACAATAGCAAAGCACCCTTACTGTCTCAGTGATGTGCTTGGAGATTGTTTTTACATCATTAAAGAACAGGGCCTGGGGGTGGGGGGGGTAGACCAAAGGACATCTAGTCTCACCATTGTTCATCAGCAACTTCCCCCATCTTTTTTTATGTTGCAATGCTGCTATGTGCAGTAAAATAATAAAGGCAACTTACCTATAATTAAACCATAAAACAGTAATAAAGTGTTTATTGTTGTCCATAGCTTGGGGGTCCTCCTGGAATTGTCTTTGTCACTTGTGGCTCAAGTTGCCTCAGTGTAGGGATGTATGAAAGGGACTTACCTTGTCCCGCAGCTTTTTTCACGGTGGGGGGGAGGTGCTTCGCTTCTCCCCCCAAAGTTCAGGCGAGGGGGGGGAGGCGTCCCCCCTCGCCCAGCTGAAATTCAGGCCGGGGAGAAGCGCCCTGTCTCCCCGGCCGCGAAACAAAAAGTGAAAAAAAAACAAAAAACCCCATGATAGGCTACGTAACGATTAATGTAGCCTATCACAGCTAGATTTCCAAAGTCAGCCGTGATAGGCTATGTTAATCTTCACGTAGCTTATCACGGGTGCCTTTGGGGAAAAAAAATAAAAAGCGCGTACGCAAATGGCAGCGGCCCATGGGCACCGCCATTTGCATTCCTTATTTTGGCATATCTAGTCTACGTAAAGATTTACGTAGACTATGGCGAAAATAAGGGCAACGCTATTTGCGTTGCCCTTATTTTCGCCATAGTCTACGTAAATCTTTACGTAGACTACCCGGGCCCAAATAAGGAACGCAAATGGCGGCACCCGTGGGCCGCCGCCATTTGCGTACGCGCTTTTTTTTTTTTTCAAAAGTCACCCGTGATAGTCTATGTGACGATTAATGTAGCCTATCATGGCTGACCTTGGAAATCTAGCCGTGATAGGCTACGTTAATCGTTATGTAGCCTAACATGGGGTTTTTTTTTTACTTTATTTTGTAATGGCGGCGGCAGCAGCCGGTCGGAAGACCGGCCGCTGCCCCCTCCCCCGCTGAACCGCCACCGGGACCCACCGCTGAGAGGGACATTCACAGGAGGTAAGTCCCATCCCGGGGGGGCGGGGGGCGGAGAATTTCACCGCCAATTTCGGGGGGCCGAATGCGTTGGCATTTGGCCTCACCGAGATTCGTGGAGAAATTCTCAGAAATTCTCCGCCATCCCTACCTCAGTGGCATGGAGTGCCTTCTGTCAACTTTGGTTGGTGGCCCAGCTATGCTCCTATCTGGACAGGGATAACCTGGCTTCAGTTGTCTATGCTCTGGTAACTTCCAAGTTAGATTACTGCAATGCACTCTGTATGGGGCTGCCTTTGCAGATGGTTCAGAAGCTGCAGCTTGTGCAAAATGCAGTAGCCAGTTTAATAACTGCAACTAGAAGGTCTGCACATATAAGACTGACTCTGGCTTCACTGGCTTATATGCTTCCTCTGTGCACTGAGCACTTGCACTGGGCTTTATGCTTCCGAGCACAATTCAAGGTGCTGGTTTTAAGCTCTAAATTCCTACATAGCTTAGGACTGCAATATCTGATGGCACGCCTCTCCCAAATAGAGATGGGTGGAACACTTACCTGCCATTCTGGGGGGGGGGGTCCACAGGTGGGGGAGGTGATCCATTTCCCACCCCAGAATCCTTTTCAGCTGGCTCCGCTTCGCGGCAATTCCACAAAGCCACCAGCCGCCTCCAAAGTGCCAGCAATACGGCCTCCATGCCATATCACTGGTTGAAGGGAGGGAACTGACTGTGGACACAAATGGCATCCAGGACGCCATTTGCAGCCATAAGGGCCATAGTTTAAGATAAATGCAGCCATAAATGGCTGCATTTGCCTTAAACTAAGGCCTTTACAGCTGCAAATGGCGTCCTGGATGCCATTTGTGTCTGTGCTTTTTATTAATGCGATAGGCTATGCAAATAGGCTACACAAATATAATGGCATCCTGGATGCCATTTGTGTCCACGCTCATTGCCCTTCAACCAGAGATATGGCATGGTGGCCGCATCTCTGGCAATCTGGACCCGGAGGATCCAGTCAAAGAAGATTCCTTCTGGAGGTGGGAGTAAGTCATCTGTTCTGCCACAGACTCTGAGGGCCTGGATTCTTTAGGAATTCTCCCCCATCCCTACTCCTGAAATGAACTTACCCATATTCTACAGTCAGCATCTAAGGTCCTCCTCTGGGTGCTTCCTCTGAGGGAAGCTTGGAAGGTGGCAATGAGGGAGAAGGCCTTCCCAGTGCTGACCCCCATCTGTGGAACAAGCTCCCCAATGAGGTCTACCTAGTGCCAACATTGTTATCTTTTTGGCACCAGGTTAAGACCTATCTCTTTTCTCAGGCATTTAGCAGCACATGATGAATTTTAAACAGTCTTGGATGTGTCTTTAGTTATGACTGACTGCTCAAAGTGGTTTTTAGTTGTATGCTGTTTGTGCCTACTGTCTGTGTGCTTTTATGTAAATGATTTTTAAAGTTTGTATATTGTATTTTAATGTTTTATCTTCTGTAAACCACTGTAAGGCCTCAGGCCTGAACCAAACTATTAGTAGTTTTAGAGGGGTTTAGATGATCCATAATGCTCTCTGACTTTGGTTCAGTTGGCTGCTGTTTTCCCTAACAGGCCTCTTGATTTACCAGGACGAGTCAAAGGTCGATAGCGCAGCCTTGGCACATTCCATACTAATGAGCTGCAGTGTCTTATCAGGATATGCCTGGGAAATGAAGCTTGTTTGCCTTAAAGCTGCAGGTGTCTGTGCTGGGAAAGTTCTGATTGTTTTCCTTCTGACCAAGTGATGTTAGCCTATGCTGGGAAAGTTGCAGATGAATGCTAAATAACGTTTGCTGCTATCATGCTGCCTCACTGCTCACATGTATGGTATAAAACCCATTTTGCCCCATGGTTATGTGTTCAGAGAAGCTGTCTCATCCAACCATTGGGTATGCCTGTGTGCTGTAAGTACTCAATAAAGGCTCCTTGTAAGCAAACCTGGATCTGGCTTACCATTATCTTGGCACTTCTAAATTAAGAGGTCTACTGCAGGGGCAATACAGAGAGATTTGGCTTTGGGGTGGTATAGAAATAATAATAATAATAATAATAATAATAATAATAATAATAATTGCATAAAGTCATTCCAAAGTCAAATTAAGAAAAAGAGATACAATCCAATTGTTGCCCCATTTATACACCTCCTGTTTGATTCAGCTCATAATGAACAGAAACCAAGTGAGCATCAGAAAAGGTTCCTACAGTGGACATAGAATTCCTCAGTGCTAAATATTAAGGTCCCAGTCTTGTGCATTAGTGTTGGATTGTCACACTGAATTCAAAAGTATGTACTCATGAGTATGTGGCTGACTGTGGCAAATCACCATTGGACACTGCATTAATAAACATTGGCAACCCCTTCTAGCAAAACATTGGATTGTGCATTTCAGGAGGGTAATTCTTACATGTGTACACATCACTTGATTACTCTGCACTTGATGATGTGCTGCTGAAGGTGTGTGGATTGATTCTTTTAGAAAACATACACAATGATTTGGAATGATCTGTCTGTTTGTTTTTAATTCTCCATGCCTGATTCAGTTTGTCGAGGGATACAGATGGATGTGGAACACCACCCTTTGCGAGATGCAATTTTCTGTTTCAATGAGGGACAGTTCATATGATCTCTCTGCTGATAGAAGTTATGCTTATTCACAAAAAAAAGTCTGGGCCCTACCATTAGGTAGAGTGAGATGGCTTCCTCAGGCATGGTGTGGAGAAAGTGGATAGGGAGACATTTTTCTCCCTCTCTCATAATACTAGAACCATGAAGCTGATCGGTGGGAGATTCAGAACACATAAAATGAAGTCCTTCACATAGCATGTAGTTAAATGATGCAATTTGTTACCACAAGACAAAGTGATGGCCACCAATTTGGAAGGCTTTAAAAGGAGGTTAGACAAATTCATGGAGCAGAAGGCTACCAATTGCTACTAGTTCTGATGGCTATATGCTACCTCCAGTATCAGAGGCAGTTGCTGTGGAAAATGGGCAGGAGAGTGCTGTTGCACTCATTCCCTGCTTGTGGTTTTGTGGTCGACAGCTGTTTGGCCACTGTGTGAACAGAATGTTGGACTAGATAGACCTTTGGTGTGATCCAGCATGGCTCTTCTTATGTTCTTATGACAGCACATGGTTAGTTATCTAATGCATTGTTTCTATATATTTTTTTACTACTGCCAGACAGGATGGGGAAGAGGTGCCCGTGGGATGTTCTGCCTCAGATGCTCAAATGACATGAGTCACCTTGGCCTAGGGAACATGCCATGCACTGCTTTGCCTTGGACAGCAAAGGCCAGACTGCACTGTGTATGTGTGAAATGGGTATTTGTAAATTATTTGTTATCAGCCCAACCCGCACACCACAATCAACTTTTCTTAAGTTGGCTTGAGTGGTAGCATGCATAACAGAAAAGAAGAATGTGAGAATGACAAATAGTTCAGATGACCTGTTTGTCTGAGCTCCCTTTACATATTACTTGCATAAAGGGGGTGGATAGTGGGAAGTGGGGCCATCCTCCGGGCCTCACCCCCAGCATTAGGCACATGCCCTGGCTTTGCCTCTAGACATCCACATGTTAATGCGATTGCCTTTAAAGAAAGAAGTCTGTGCATGAGTCCTTGCCTGTGCTCCCTAGCACTGTCATTGCTACTTCAGATGAGTAATGTGTGAAGGGGATGGTGCAGTCCAAGCCCACAAAGTGGTTATGAAAGCTGACCCCAGCTACATTATCAGGGTGATTGAAGACTTATCTTCTGAGGATGGACTGCAATGGAACCAAATAAATAAAATTATTCCATGGCCATGAACCATATAGCCAATTGTTTTCATGAATACTACTTCACTTATAGTTATACAGTACTATGGGTTTTGTAGTCTGGTAAGGTCTATTTAGGAAAGGAAAGGTTCCTCCTGTGTAAGCACCGGGTCATTACTGTCCCCTAGAGGGATGCCTGCTTACGCTGGCGTTTTCATGGCAGACTATAATGGGGTGGTTTGCCATTGCCTTCCCCAGTTGTGACCTACTTTCCCCCAGCAAGCTGGGTACACATTTTACCGACCTCGGGAGGATGGAGGGCTGAGTCGACCTGAGCTCGCTACCCAGACCTGGCTTCCACTGGGATCGAACTCAGGTCATGGGGAGAGTTTCAGTTGCAATACTGCCGCCTACCACTCTGCACCACACGAGGCTGTACTTAGACTATTAAAAACATTATGTAGTTTAAAACTGTGGCATAAGGTACTGTGATCCTGACCATCATCTGTGAATTGAATCAAGGATTTCTGGTAGGTGAACAAGATCAACTTCATTGAGCTTCTTCTAGCCCATCAGATCTGAAGACACACCAATGCCGGTAAACTATTTATTTCCCTAACATGTCAGTTTCCATGAATTCCATCAACGGTACTGAGATAGCAACATTAGCTATCACATAGTGCACATCAGAACATTCCCTCTCTATTTTGTGGTATCATACTGAAAGCACAGAAGGAGACTATATTCTTTGCTGTTAACTAGCTGTTCTCTTTGGAAGGCATTCCCTCTCTTAGTCATTTATGTATATTGTGTAGGTTTTTTTATTTTCCAATAAAAACAATGATTAATAGCTAGATAATTTGCTGCCTCTGGCATTTCTGCTGAATCTATGTAATTACATCCTAGTATACAGAGGGCATTTAAATTGCCCACACAAGTGAGTTAGAAGACATTTAACTCATGATAGGGAGTTGTAAGAGGAGAAATAGTATGTTGAATTATGTGGGTAATACACAATTAGGCTAAGTTTCCTAATAAGGCTTTGCACTGGCCAGTTCAGAAGTACCATCATGGGTTCATCACTGGGTGATGGCATGGCAATCAGGCAGGCATGTGCATGTTTCCATAGTTAGAGTGAGCAACTCCCTTTAACCTGATTGATGGAGGGAAAAATGTCCACAATAGCTCATGTCCCTCTGCGGCCATCTAGAGCCTTATTGGAATACCTGGTGCCTTTCCATGTGTCTGCTTCTGGAACCAAACTACAGTCTTCAGCTAAGCATCAGGGTTATGTTAATAAATTACAAAGTATACAAACTACATGTCCGGAGAACCATTTCTGATCTACTCTGTAGCAGAATTTGCTCATCAGAAGTCAAATATGCAATAGTCACAGAACAGCAAAGGGTGAGACTTGGTGTATGTTTCTTCTAATCAAGTTAGACAGCACCTAGATGAGTAAATGGTATTAGAAATGTTGCCCACCAAAACTGAACAAAATCCATTGTGAGTGGCTTGCATTCCAGAGGCATCCTGGATGGTCACTGTTGAAAACAGGATGCTGGGAACAATAAGCAGTGCTCTGCTTAGTGGGGTAACCTAACCCCATGGTTCTATTGACTGCTTTAGGCACTGGTTTATTTCTTTGGGGGAGGCATGTTTGCTTTTTTTTTCTGCTACCAAACACCCCCCAAAAAGTAAAGTGAAATCACTTTTAAGAGTATAATTAGTGCTGTTCTAATAACTGTTTTGCAATTTCCTCAAAGTTTACTTCCTGTGTGAAAAGAGGGTTCATTCATGACAGACTCATTCTCAGTCAGGGACCTTTAGAATTCATTTTTGGTGGTGGTTTTGAGCTTACTTTATCATTGTGAGGTGGCTCTCTGTGCCCCCCCCCCATGAATGCTCCTCTCTAGAACACATCTCTCCATTTCTCTGCAGCCTACCTGGTTGTCCATGATTCCTGATCTAAAAAAAGCCCCCTGGGAGGAGTCACTTCATTGTATCTTCCCCTGAGCTTTCATTGCAGAGCAGGGAGAGATAGGGATGTTAGAGAATTTCGCCACGAATCTTGGGGAGGCCAAATGCCAGTGCATTCGGCCCCCCAAAATCGGTGGCGAAACGGTCTGCCACCCCCCCCGCCACCCCCCGGGACGGGACTTACCTTGGGCAAATGTTCCAGGTGGCGGTTTGGCGGCAGTTTGGCGGCGGCGGCGGTGGCTGCGGCGGCCGGTCTTCCGACCAGCTGCCGCCGCTGCCATTTCCAGTAAAAAAAAAAAAAAAGTGATAGGCTACGTAAAGATTTACATAGCCTATCATGGCTAGATTTTTAAAAAATACCGTGATAGGCTACGTAAACGTTTATGTAGCCTATCACAGATGAGTAAAACAAAAACAAAAAACGCGCGTACGTAGACACTACGCTATTTGTGTTCCCCTTATTTTTGCCGTAGTCTACATAAATGTTTATGTAGACCAGATGTGCCAAAATAAGGAACGCAAATGGTGGCGCCCATGGGCGCCGACATTTGCATATGCGCGTTTTTTGTTTTTGTTTTACTCAGCCGTGATAGGCTACATAAACATTTACATAGCCTATCATGGCTGACTGCAGGGACACAAACAGCGGCAGCTATGGCCGCCGCCATTTGCGGACCCGGCTGGCCAGGATTCGGAGGGGGAGGGACAGAGCACCTTCCCCCCCGGCCAGAATTTTGGGGGGGAGGGATGGAGCACCTCCCCCCCACCAGAATTTCGGGAGGGAGGGATGGAGCGCCTTCCCCCTGGCCAGAATTTCGGGGGCAGGGATGGAGCGCCTCCCCCCCACCTCGAATCACATTTCGTTAAAAGGTAAGTGACTTTCGTACATCCCTAGGAAGAGAAGGAGAAGGAGATGACAAGAAAAATGGTTGTGCAATGAAAGATAGGACACAGTCACACATACACCCCAGGCATAATTAAGGTAAGAAAACACAAGCATCCTGCACCCCATCTATGGGAATTTCACCAACATTTCATATATGTGTGCTTTACACACACACACACACACACACATCTGTGTGTGTGTGGGGGGGTGTATGTGTAAAGTAATTTATTTTATTTCCATTTGAATGGTCAAAGAAAAATATGGAAAAAAGATTCACACAGCGCTAATAAATGCTATGAATGAATAAATGAATATTGTTTGAAACCATTGGCTGGTAAAGAAGATTAAAGGAATGCATGTGTGTAAAGAACCCAAAGAACAATACTGTTAGATTACTGGGGGGGGGGGGATTGAAATGGGGAATGATAAAGAGTAAAGCTAATTACCATATGGAGCCAACATAATTAATGAGAACCTCCAGTTAAGCAAACTCAAAATTCAAAGCCATTACATCTTAATAGCACATTTGCAGTGCAATGAGAGTTAAATGTGCACAACACTTTGCCATTATCAACTGAAAGATTTGTCTGTTCTCAGCAGAAGTGAGAAAGGAATATTTTGCTGCTGGTGACACCACAAACTAATTTCTAACCATCTGTCTCATGGACTTCACCACAATGGGCTTCACCACATTGCCAAATGATTACCCTGATTTACAAATATCTTTCCTATTAACCTTGCTTTGCATTCAAAGATATTTCCAAGTTCAGTAACCACATAGATGGTCTACAATTGTCCTATGAACCTGAATAATCAACCATCAATCCAATGGTTTTAAACAAGCAAGAAGACTGGTGTATGTAGAGTTCTGTGTAAATGGCCTCTTGAAATTCTCGAGCTTACTTGTGGGCACAGAAATTTGAGAGCGCGTTTCAGCAAATTTCTCGAGGGGGAGGAGAAATTCTCAACAGTTTCTCCCAGGTAGGGTTCCTCACTGGCAGGCCTTGTAGCACAGCTGCCTTCTTTTTTCCAAAGGGTCTTGGGGTTCTTCATGCTGCAACAGCATCAACCATCTTGGCAGGCTGCCCCCCCCCCCGTTTGCATCCACCACAATGCAGGTGGAGCAGTGTTGTGTCTGGCTCCAGGAATGAGCCGGATTTAGCACTCTGCCAAAATCTGTCCTCCAATTTCCTGAAAGTTTTCTCACCCTGTGTAAGAGGCTTCCATTGTTCTGCCCCATTCAGGATGTTTTATAGTTTATTTTTGTGGTGTTACCTAATCACAGCTACACTCCCAGGCTGCCTGCACATCCTGATCTGCAAAAGCCCCAAGGGAGTAACTACCTCACAGTGCCTTAAACTGATTTTAATTGAAGTGTAGGAAGCTGAGGAGGCTACAGGCAGCCAGAGAGAGGATTGTACAATGAAAAACAGGGCAATTGTGCTCACTTCTCGGTCCCTCATAAGTAAGGTAAGCCCCAAACCCCCAAACCCAACCCATGAGATTTCCCCCCCAAAAAAAATTTCTTCACCATTGAATTTCTTTTCAGAAGCAATTTATTTTCTATCATATTGAATGAGAATCATTGCAAAAAAAAGGGGAGGGAGAAATGTACAGCACAGCACCAGTTGTATACATGATGAATGTTGAAAAGGATACAGAGGATGCTCAAGGAGTATGAGAACAGTGCATCAATTTGAAAGTTCTAAAATCTTATCCCAGTGGGTTTCCAAAAGAGCACATCATAGTAGTAATTTCTGTACTCCTACTTGAATCTAAGAGCCCAAGGGTTGTACCCAGTCTTCTTTGCTAGGCAGTTTCATCATATTTCAGATGGAGCTTCAAAGGATCAGTAATTTTCTTATAATCATCCATTTCATTAGTTTCTATGAATATTTTGGTATCATATATTTTAATTCATGGAGGATGAGCGTATTAATGCTACTATTAATGGTGGAACATAGGCAGCTGGCTTATATCTACTCAGACCATCGGTCTATCTAGCTCAGTATTTATAACAGTAACTGGCAGCAGTTCTCCAGGTTTTCAGACATGCATATTTCCCAGCCCTACCTGGAGATGTCAAAGATTAAACCTGGAACCCTCTGTATACAAAACATGTGCTCTACCACTGAGCTATGCTCCTCCCCCTTATATACAACCTCCAGGTTCAGAGTATTGTAAACCAGACAAATCAGTGTTTCAGCTGGAGTGGTGAAGTCCTGGCATCAACACATGGCACACTCTGGCAGTTGCGAAGTCCCATGTGCAGAAGGCACTTTGCTGAAGGCCCCTTCAAACTTGGAGCCTGGGGTGATGCACCCATTGCTCAAAACCTAGTTACAACTTTGCCCTTGCCAGTAGCTGTGCTGTTGACTGGGTATCAGGAGTGGCAGTTTGGAATGCCTGGAGATGAAAGTTCCTTAGGAGGGGTGGGGGAAGAGAGAGAGAGGTGTGAGTGGTATAATGCCTGCAAATTTTCCTTCAGATTAAGGCCATTTGGACTAGGAGTTCTGAGTCTGTAGATCCAGAAATGTTCCCTTTTGCCAAGCATATCAGGGTATTCTGTTTGTTCAGTTGGAACCAACTGTAAATCTGAAAGACTATGTGCAGGAGAGTTGAAATGTCTTGCAACAAGCTGCTCTAATTTGGGGGGAAGAATTTGTGGTTACAGAATATTGTTGTTAAGTTTGTTGAAGTTTTCCCTACATATCGCATATCACCTTCTTTTTTTGAACACTCAGATAAATAAACCACATAAACCAAAGTGCATGTTAACGACTGTCGAATGCAATATGTTTCATTAGTAACTGTACTCCGAAAAAAGTGGATTCTTGGTGGTAACTGCAGGTAATGCAATGTGTTGAATTACAATGGTATGATCCTAGCTTGCAAATATCTTGTTTAAGTGTAGCTTTAACTAACAATTTACACAGATTGGGTGGTCATAACCTTGAGGAACTTTCATCTCCAGGCATTCCGAACTGCCACTCCTGATACACAGTTAACAACACAGCTATTGATGAGGGTAAAAGCTGAAACGTTTATATATATATATATACACACACACACACACACACACACATACACACACACACACACACACACACACACACTGTTGTTGTTTGTTGGAAAGGTCTTTCCACCTTTCTTATACATTTTACCTTAAGACTGATGGCATCAACAGTGGAAGCAGAGCCTCCTTGTGGCTTTGCTGCTGCGCTGCTTTACTCCAATCTCTCTCTCTCTATGTGTGTGTGTGTATGTGCGCGCTCACGCACGCGTGTGCACGTCAACACAACCTACACAGGTATCTGTCAAGTTTGTGAACTAATGGTCTACAAGTGTATCCTGTCTGTCTTTCTTTTGTGGACTGGATTCAGCAGAGGGCGCTTTTGCTGGCAGCGGCATTAGAAGTTTCACCTGCTGAGTTTTCTTGTGCAACTATTAAAGGCAGATGAACCTTGCCAGAAAAAAAAAATCTGGCAGTTCCATTTCAGCTCATTTTGTGAACATCAATTTGAATGATGGCATACACTTTGAGGTCACTTGAAAATGGGGGGGGGTTGTGTGTAAAGTAAATGTATTCCATATCTTTATTTTTACTTTTTAAAAAATGAGTTAAAACTAGGGGTATGACATGGATAATCCTATTCAATGTGTCCTTCAAGGTATCTCAGAAGTCTAGAAGTAGTGTATGATTAAAGTGACAATAGATACAACCTAATGATTGTTGTTGTTGTTGTTCAGTTGTTAAGTCGTGTCTGACTCTTCGTGACCCCATGGACCATAGCACGCCAGGACTTCCGGTCCTGCGCTCTCTCCTGGAGTGTGCTCAAATTCATATTCATTGAATCGGTGATGCTATCTAGCCATCTTATCCTCTGCCGTCCCCTTCTCCTTTTGCCTTCAATTTTTCCCAGCATCAGGGACTTTTCCAGTGACTTTTCTCTTCGCATTAGGTGGCCAAAATATTTGAGCTTCAGTTTCAGTATCTGTCCTTCCAATGAGTGCTCAGGGTTGATTTCCTTTAGGATTGACAGATTTGACCTCCTTGCAGACCAGGGGACTTGTAAGAGTCTTCTCCAGCACCACAGTTCGAAGGCATCAATTCTTCAGCGCTCAGCCTTCCTTATAGTCCAGCTCTCACAGCCATACATTGCTACTGGGAAAACCATAGCTTTGATTATACGAATCTTTGTTGGCAAGGTGATGTCTCTGCTTCTTACTATGCTGTCTAGGTTTGCCATAGCTTTCCTCCCAAGGAGCAAGCGTCTTTTAATTTCATGGCTACAGTCACCACCTGTGGTGATCTTGGAGCCCAAGAAAATAAAATCTGTCACTGCTTCCATTTCTTCCCCTTCTATATGCCAGGAAGTGATGGGGCCAGATGCCATCATCTTCGTTTTTTTAATGTTGAGTTTCAAGCCAGCTTTTGCACTCTCCACTTTCACCCTCAACAAGAGGCTCTTGAGATCCTCTTCACTTTCTGCCATTACGGTGGTATCATCTGCGTATCTGAGGTTGTTGATAATTCTCCCGGCAATCTTAATTCCAACCTGTGATTCATCCAACCCAGCATTTCTCATGATGTACTCTGCATATAAGTTAAATAAGCAGGGTGACAATATAGAGCCTTGTTGTACTCCTTTCCCAATTTTGAACCAATCGGTTGTTCCATGTCTGGTTCTTACTGTTGCTTCTTGACCCTCGTACAGGTTTCTCAGGAGACAGGTAAGTAGGGGTGCACGAAAGTCACTTACCTGGTCTCGCAGCTTGCTTCGCGGTGGGGGGGAGGCGCTTTGCTGCTCCCCCCGAAGTTCAGGCCGGGGGGGGGAGGCTCCCCTCCTCGCCCGGCTGAAATTCAGGCCAGGTGGGAGGCTTCCTGCCTCTCCTGGCCGAAATTCAGGCCAGGGAGAAGCACCCCGTCTCCCCGGCCATGAACTTCAAAAGAAAAAAAAAACAAATAACGCCCCTGTGATAGGCTACGTAACGATTAACATAGTCTATCACGGCTAAATCTGCAAAGTCAGCCATGATAGGCTACGTTAATCGTCACGTAGCCTATCACGGGTGACTTTGAAAAAAAAAAAAGCACGTACGCAAATGGCGGCCCCCATAGGGAGCTGCCATTCGTGTTCCTTATTTGGTCCCTGTAGTCTACGTAAAGATTTACACGGACTACGGCGAAAATAAGGGCAACACTATTTGCGTTGCCCTTATTTTCGCCGTAGTCTACGTAAATCTTTATGTAGACTACAGCGACCAAATAAGGAACGGGAATGGCGGCTCCCTATGGGGGCCGCCATTAGCGTACGCACTTTTTTTTTTTTTTTTTAAAGTCACCCGTGATAGGCTACGTGACGACTGACGTAGCCTATCACGGCTGACTTTGCAAATCTAGCCATGATAGGCTACGTTAATCGTCACGTAGCCTATCAAGGGGCGTTTGTTTGTTTGTTTCTTTTATTGGAATGGCGGCGGCGGCCGCCAGTCAAAAGACCGGCTGCCGCTTCCGCCCCGCACGAACACCCGACGAACCGCCGGCTGGACCCGCCGCCGGGAGGGACATTCGGCGAAGGTAAGTCCCGTCCCGGGGGGGGTGCGGGGTGCGGGGGGGTGCAGAGGATTTCTCCCCAAAACGTGTTTTGGGGGCCGAACACGTTGGCGCTCGGCCCCCTGAAGTTTTGGGGAGAAATTCTCTGCCATCCCTACTTCCGACTGGCTGCCGCCGCCACCATTTCCAAGTTAAAAAAAAAAAAAAGTGATTGGCTATGTAAACATTTACGTAGCCTATCATGGCTAGATTTTTAAAAAATACCGTGATAGGCTATGTAAATGTCTACGTAGCTTATCACGGCTGAGTTTAAAAAAAAAAAAAGCGTGTAAGAAAATGGCAGCACCCATGGGCGCCGCCATTTGCGTTCCTTATTTTGGCACGTCTCATCTACCTAAACATTTACATAGACTACGGCGAAAATAAGGGGAATGCAAATAGGGGAACGCCATTTGCGTACGCATGGTTTTTTTTTATCTCAGCCGTGATAGGCTACGTAAACATTTATTACGTGATAGGCTACGTAAACATTTATTATTACATATATACGGCTGACTGCAGGGACGCAAACGGCGGCGGCTATGGCCACCACCATTTGCAGACCCGGCCGGCGAGGATATGCGGTGGGAGGGACGGGGTGCCTCCCCCCGGCCAGAATTTCGGGGGAGGGGGACGGGGCGGCTCCCCCTGGCCAGAATTTCAGGGGAAGGGACAGAGCGCCTCCCCCCCACCGTGAATCAAATTTCGTAAAAGGTAAGTGACTTTCGTACATCCCTACTCCCATCTCTTTAAGAATTTGCCAGTTTGTTGTGATCCGCACAATCAAAGGCTTTAGCATAGTCAATGAAGCAGAAATAGACATTTTTCTGAAATTTTCTTGCTTTCTCCATGATCCAGCGAATGTTCGCAATTTGATCTCTCGTTCCTCTGCCTCTTCGAAACCCAGCTTGTACTTCCAGTAGTTCTCGGTTCACATACTGCTGAAGCCTAGCTTGTAGGATTTTGAGCATAACCTTGCTGCCATGTGAAATGAGTGCAACTGTATGGTACTTTGAACACTCTTTGGCATTGCCCTTCTTTGGAACTGGAATGTAAACTGACCTTTTCCAGTCTTGTGGCCACTGCTGAGAGTTCCAAATTTGTTGGCATATTGAGTGCAGCACTTTAACAGCATCATCTTTTAGGATTTTAAATAGATCAGCTGGAACACTGTCATCTCTACTAGCTTTGTTCTTAGTAATGCTTCCTAAGGCCCAATTGACTTCACTCTCTAGGATGTCCGGCTCAAGTTCAGTGACCACACTATCATGGCTATTAGGGACATTAATATCTTTCCTGTATAGTTCTTCTGTGTATTCTTTCCACCTCTTCTTAATCTCATCTACTTCTCTTAGGTCCCTGCCTTCTTTGTCCTTTATCATGCCTGTCTTTGCACAAAACGTTCGCTTGAGATCTCCAATTTTCTTGAAGAGATCTCCAGTCTTTCCCATTCTGTTGTTTTCCTCGATTTCTTTGCATTGTTCATTTAAGAAGGCCTTCTTATTTCTCCTTGCTATTCTCTGGAACGCTGCATTCAGTTGGATATATCTTCCCCTTTCTCCCTTGCTTTTCCCTTCCCTTCTTTCCTCAGCAACTTCTAAAGCCTCATCAGACAGCCACTTTGCTTTCTTGCATTTCTTTCTCTTTGGGATGGATTGAGTTGCTGCCTCCTGGTAGGGATGTATGAAACTCCCCTTACATGGCTCCACCAGGTTCTGCTGGGGCGGGGAGGTGCTCCGTCCCTCCCCCCGGAATCCTCACCGGCCAGCTCCGCTCCGCGGGGATTCCGTGGAGCCGCCAGCCGGTGCCACCAGCAGCCGGACATCCGGCCGCTGACTAGAAGGGACGCAAATAGGGATGTACGAAAGGCACTTACCTAGTCCCGCAGCTTGCTTCGCGGTGGGGGCAGAGGCACTTCGGTTCTCCCCCCGAAGTTCAGGCTGGGGGGGGAGGCACCCCACCTCGCCCGGCTGAAATTCAGGCCGGGGGGGGAGGCACCCCACCTCACCAAGCAGAAATTCAGGCCGGGGAGAAGCGCCCCGTCTCCCCGGCCGCAAAATAAAAAAGGGGAAAAAAAACAACACCCGTGATAGGCTACGTAACGATTTACGTAGCCTATCACAGCTAGATTTCCAAAGTCAGCCATGATAGGCTACGTAAATCGTTACGTAGCCTATCATGGGTGACTTTGAAAAAAAAAAAAAGCACGTACACTAATGGCGGCGCCCATGGGCGCCGCCATTTGCGTTCCTTATTTGGTCCTGGTAGTCTACGTAAAGATTTACATAGACTACCGCGAAAATAAGGGCAACGCTATCATGGGTGTTTTTTTTTACTTTATTTTGTAATGGCGGCAGCGGCAGCCGGTCGGAAGACCGGCCGCTTCCCCTGCCCCCGACGAACCGCCGCCGAACTCCCGCCGGGACCCGCCGCTGAGAGGGACATTCAAGTGAGGTAAGTCCCATCCTGGAGGGGGGTGGGGGGCCAGAGAATTTCACCAACAATTTTGGGGGGCCAAATGCGTTGGCATTCGGCCTCTCCAAGATTCGTGGAGAAATTCTCCACCATCCCTAGACGCAAATGGTGGTGGCTGTAGCCACCGCCGTTTGCGTCCCTGTAGTCAGCTGTGATCTGTACTCATATCTCACCAAGATCCGTGGCAGAATTCTCTGCCATCCCTACTCCTGAACAATGTTACGGATAGGGATGTACGAAAGTCACTTAACTTTTTGAAGGGTGACATCCGTGGGGGGGGGAGGCACTCTGTCCCTCCCCCCGAAATTCTGGCCAGGGGGGGAGATGGTCCGTCCCTCCCCTCCGAATCCTGGCTGGCCTTCTCCGCTCTACAGGGATTCTGCGGAGCTGCCGGCCAGCTCCACCAGCAGCCGGACATCTGATTGCTGGCTAGAAGGGATGCAAATGGCGGCGGCCGTAGCCGCCACCGTTTGCGTCCCTGCAGTCAGCCATGATAGGCTACGTAAATGTTTATGTAGCCTATCACGGCTGATTTAAAAGAAAGAAAAACGCGCATTCGCATAGACTACAGCGAAAATAAGGGGAACGCATATAGCGTAGATGCTACGCTATTTGCGTTCCCCTGATTTTCGCCGTAGTCGACGTAAATGTTTATGTAGACGAGACATGCCAAAATAAGGAACACAAAATAAGGTACACATTTGTGTACGCGCGGATTGTTTGTTTGTATTTTACACAGCCGTGATAGGCTACGTAAACATTTACATAGCCTATCATGGTATTTTTTAAAAATCTAGCCGTGATAGGCTACGTTAATCGTCACGTAGCCTATCACAGGGGCGTTTTTGTTTTTTTTTCTTTTCTTGGAATGGCGGCGGCGGCAGCCGGTCGAAAGACTGGCTGCCGCTCCCGCCCCGCACGAACACCCGCCGAACCGCCGGCCGGACCCACCGCCGGGAGGGACATTCGGCAAAGGTAATTCCCGTCCCGGGGGGGTGCAGGGGGGGCGGAGAATTTCTCCTTGATACTTGTTCGGGGGGCCGAACATGTTGGCGTTCGGCCCCCCGAAGTTTCGGGGAGAAATTCTCCGCCATCCCTACAATATATTGGTTTGAAACACAAATTAGGCACTTTCAGCACAATCCCATGCATTTTACTCAGAAGGAATTTCCACTGTGTTCCATGAAACATACTCCTAGGTAAGTGTGCATAGGACTGCATCCATATGCTCCACCCCGCTGATTTCAGTGGCATTTAGACTCACCTAAGTTTCTCTGGATTGTGTCCTGTATGTATTATTTGAACACATGAGTTAGAAGTACCATCTGCAAGACTTGACTTAAAATATTCCATTATATTTCTTACTTAGCATTCAGACCTAGACCAAATCTATTTCTTGGTATATAAATATTTAGCTCATCTTTTCCTGTGACTCAAGATCAGTACAAATAGAAAATGAATACCTGCATTTTATACTTCCTTTCATGCAAGAAGTGTGTACAGATTCCTAAGCGTTAGCATTCCATTTTTAAAAAAGAAGTTTGGGAGAGTGACTGGAAGACCTTCCCTACGTTAGCGACTCCAAAGAGGAGGTTAGCAACCACTCCCCAGACATGTAAGTCTCCCTAAACCTACCCCTCCAATATGTATAGTAGGGGTGAGCAATGTGTGGCCCTCCAGACATTTTGGCCTAAAACTCCCATCACCGCTAGCCAATTTAGCTAATGATGAAGTATTACAGGAGTTTTAGGCCAAAACATCTGGAGGACCATAAACTGACACCCCTGATACATAGTGTGGGACCACCAATGTGACATATACCCCTGAAAAACTAACATGGGGGACACGAGTTTGCCTACCCAGAAATGCACATTGTCCCTTCTGTGGGCTGAAGGTGGTTGTGTCTGACAACACTTAATCTGTTGTTGCCTCTGCCAGTTTAATTCTGTGTTCCTCCAATATTTAGTTGTGTGGTGCTGCTGCTATTACTCCAGAGCAGGAAGATTAAGTATGGTGGGATTGCAAGAGACTTCCCTATATCCCCTTGGAGGCCTCTCCCACTTTCACTAGCCTATAGCAACAGAGAAAATCAATCAGTGATACTGTATGGGAAATTCAGTGTTCCGGGCCTAATACCAATGGCTCTGCTCTGCTCAAATGAAGTACCATTTACTTTAAAAACTGGTGCAGCATACAAAGCTGTACATGAATCCATTAGTATTTGGGAGGGAGAATTTGTATTTTGTGTTGGAGGCAGTTCACATTAAACTCAAGGTCTTAATACTCTTTTGAAGCTGCTGGAAACCCCATGGCAACTCTTGAGAAAAGGCTTTTATTTCTTCAGCATATGTAAATTGGATAGGGTGAAGTCAATCTGATTTAAGATGAAGATCTCTTCATGAACTCAGACAAGACAAAGACTTTATTAAGTGAAAGAGGGATGAGACTGAAGTTCCAAGAATCCACTGTAATACAATCCTGAATGGGCGGTGGAGGTAGGATAATAATAATCAGTAAAATTAAAAGTGCAAGACCAACATTTATATCACTCAGTCTGCATCCACTGCTTTTGTTATTGTTGTTTTCAGTTTAATTTATCTGGCATGGCCCTCTTCTTTTAAGAGAATTATACAACAATTCTATTGGGTGAAACAACATTAATGGAAATGCATTGGGTCACTAAAGGATTAATTTAGCATTCTATGTATGATGATAATCATGCAGGAGATGGAGATAGATAGATAGATAGATAGATAGATAGATAGATAGATAGATAGATAGATAGATAGATAGATAGACAGACAGACATGCTATAGATATATGCTATAGATATGCCAGCAGATCCAACAACATTGGCCTAGGGAGCAATCCTATGGCAATCCTATGTCCGCTAGTCAGTGACTAGATGGCCATAGGATACGTCGGTTTCCAGGAACCGACCTCAGAGCCCGCACTCCGAGGTCTGATCCCAGAGAAGTGATCTCCCCCCCTCCCACACTGCCCTGTAGGCTGCTTGGAACAGTCCCTCACTCTGTGCTCAGAAGAGGAGTGCAGAGCAGTGAAAACTGGGTGTTGCTGGGGGTGTTCCAGGGCGGGGAAGAGAGAAATGCCAGTACAACACCTATGTGTTGTCCAGCAGCCACTTCTGTCATGCCACCTTCCAGTGGCTAGACACGGTGATATTACGGCAAAGAGTAGGGACGCAAATTACGTAGCCAATGAGAGCTTCAGCTATTGGGCGGTACAGAAATGAAATAAATAAATAAAAATAAAATAAATTTGCTTCCCTGGTCTTTTCGTGATAGGCTACATAAATATTTACGTAGCCTATCATGAAAAGCACAGGGATGCAAATGGTGTCAGCTATGCTGGATGCCATTTACATCCGCAGTCTGGTGCAGTGGATGGATGGCAGCGGATGGACCCACCGGCAGCAGATAGGGTCCATCCCAGGGGGATTTCGAGGGGGCAGCGGGGGAGTAGTCCGTTCCGCCACGGACTCAGGGGGGGCGTATTCTAAAGAATCTGGCCTCACTGGAGTCTGTGGTGGATTTCTCCGTCATCCCTAGCCAAAACTGGCCGCCTAGCCACAAATGCAGGGCTGCTGAACTGTGGACGGGATGATCCCCTCCACACTTCTCCTGCTTTGCATTGGATAGGCAGTCGCCTCTGAGTTTGGAGGCAGCCACCTATCTCCACAGGACTGCACCCTAAGAGGAAGAACTTCCTCATATACACCATTGACTTGTTGGTACCACATGGCCTTAACCTGGAGGACAGTGTGGACATGGCTGAACATCTGCAATTGATCTGAACATTCCATCCTCACAGCTCTATAACTACTACCTCTTTGGAAATAATGTCTGTACCTTAACAGCTGATGAAGGTGGAAACCAAAACATTTTGTTAGTTAAACTGAAATATCACAATTACTGATGTGTATATAAAGAGAATAGTTTACACACACACGCACACACACACACGTGTGTGTATAGTGAAGTTTCAGTCACATGCAAACATAATGCTGTCAAGCCTCTATTGGCTCATTGCAGTCATGTATAGTGGTACTTTTTTCACTGTTATTTCAACTTCTTTAAAGTATTATTTATTGTCTTTCTCAAGCCTGCCCACTGTAAGGTTATGATAAATAAGTGGGGTTAACACTTAAGAACATTCTAATCTTAAAGGTGTAATTAAATGATAGACATTACAATCCTGTGCATTCATACTCATTTTACAGTGTTCCTTAGGCTTACCTTCGAATAGCTATGTTTCAATGCCACTGTGTTGGCAACCATGTCTTTCAAACACCTCTGATTTCAATTACACATAATCCTAGTATTCCCCTCATTATCCTTTCCCCCCAACACACAAACTATTTACTCTTTTTTCGTTTAGTTTTCCCTACCTCCTTGTTTAATGACTACCAGCTTGGATACACAGGCACTATTTCTATGTGTGGATCCAAATGAACTATCTGTCAGTGGCTAAACCAAAACCGTAGCAGCCCTATGCAGGCATTACTCACATGAAAGAGCATTGCGAGCGGAGATGGGTTAAAGAAGACGCAGACAACAAGCTTGGGTTGAAAATTGGGCCACATTTACTGAAATAACTGCAAAGGGGTAACTAGGACGGGCATCTAACTGTGTCAGCGGCTAGCTGGCACTTCTTGGGCGAAAACATACCCAGCCTGAGGGGTGGCGGTGATCTTGCGATCCCTCTGGACTGCCCCTTCTGGGGGAGGTAGACCTTCCGGTGTCACCCCCAACCCGGTGCCGCGAAACACCTGGGTGAGTGAGTAGGGTTGCTCTCCCAGGCAACCCTTATCTCCCCGCTGAGCCGCACAACCTGTTCGGGGGGCCCTCAGGCTTCACCTGTCACCATAAGGTGCCTCTGCATGCACACCATCCCTACTTTCCTGTTTTGCCCGTCCTAGCCGCCAACTGGAATGTGACCGATGATAAAGACCATATTCCCTTATAGGACACACTCGACCTGCAAAACAGTGTGACGTAGGCAAAAAAGACGCACAGTAATAGGCCAATCGAACTGTGAGCCAAAAAATTCCTACATGATTCCCAAAGGGCAACCGGTAATAAACCCACACGGCTTAGGGGAGGGTGGGAGGGAGCTGCGTTGAGCCAGAGAGCTGAGTTTGAGAAGGGGGCTGAGTTTAAGGCAACTCAGCCTGCCCCTCCTTGCATGGTGGTGCCACTGGGGTGCACCAATCAAAGGCCCCTGCGTCATGTCACCCCACCTGCCCACAATGCCCCCCCCTTTTAGCCAGACAAGCTGGCGCCGGGTGAGGGCATTTACGAGCGGAGATGGGTTAAAGAAGACGCAGACAACAAGCTTGGGTTGAAAATTGGGCCACATTTATTGAAATAGCTGCAAAGGAGTAACTAGAACGGGCATCTAACTGTGTCAGCGGCTAGCTGGCACTTCTTGGGCGAAAACATACCCAGCCTGAGGAGTGGCGGTGATCTCACCATCCCTCCGACTGCCCCTTCTGGGGGAAGTAGACCTTCCGGTGTCACCCCCAACCCGGTGCCGCGAAACACCTGGGTGAGTGAGTAGGGTTGGTCTCCCAGGCAACCCTTATCCCCCCGCTGAGCCGCACAACCCGTTCGGGGGGCCCTCAGGCGTCACCTGTCACCATAAGGTGCCTCTGCCTGCACACCATCCCTACTTTCCTGTTTTGCCCGTCCTAGCCGCCACAGGAGTCACAAGCCTAGAGCTTGTGAAACTCCCCCCACCTGCGCAGAAGAACTTCCCGCAGGCCCCTTTGCAGATCAGACAGACATATGTTATTCACTAAATGAGACAGGCGGACACCATCCTACCTGTAACGCTCCCTCCATGTCCACAGAATTCCCTGGCGGGTGGTGCATCCATCACCTCATTCATCTGGCAATAAGCCATTTCTCTGTGCACTTTCCAACATGCCCTGCCACTGGCAATGTCATTCCATTCCTTCCCATTGATCCATGGGAGCAGTGAGGGCTGCAATAGGCTACTTCCGGCCAGGTATGCCGGACCACCTGTATCTCAACCAAGGCCTGTTCCATCAGGTCCTCGCCTGGCTTACAGCCAAAGTCATTCCCTCCAATGTGCAGCACCTGGACCTGCAGAGGACGACTGACAAACTTGGTGGGACAGAGTGAGGAGGGGACTCCCACCGTATGCCATGTCTATGGAGCCACTAGATCTTAATGTGACAGGGTGACAGAAGCTGAATTCTGAAGAAGACATACAAGCTCTTCATGAAGCTACAGACATCAAAACGTGCCCATGTAAGAGCACCCGTACCGGCGTACAATGAGTCTGCTGGTCTCAGGAAGAAGCACATTAAGGGAAACTACACAATTGCCCTTAAGTCAACAGCAAACCGTTGAAGTGAAAAAAACGGAGGCCCCTCCTCAGACCGTGGCGTGCCATAAAACCCATAAGGTGCCGCCAGAGCATAATCCGTTGACTTGCGTTTGGCCGTGGGCCACTGCCGTGCCCTTGCCATGCCGATCAATTTGATCACCAAATATGTAAATGGATTACTTTGGGCCAGACCTGTACCTTGCAGCAAATCAAGGCCCTCCGGGACAAGTCGGGCTTGTGAGCCCAGACCAACCCTGCATTCCGTTAGGGCTGCTACGTGGAACAGGGAAAAGTCTTATTGGAAAGCTCAAATGGAGGGCCATTACCCCCGGAGCCCGAAAGGGGTATCCGGAGAGAGAGGGTGGTTAATTTACTAATGCAGGCAAACATCTGTGCCCAACACTATCTTGCATGCCGAAACCTAAATTCTGACATGGAGTCAGTGAAACCCACCTTTGTGGGCTTGAAGGCTAAATGGCCAGCTTGTGACTTATGGTCCCAAATAGTCTCTTGTTCCTTATGGAGGTGTGAAATTGTGGCCAATGATCTATAGATAAGGGCCATGAATCCTATCGCTGAGGTTTTGCCTAATGCACGGCACACACACCCTGCTCTGTCTCAGGCGGCTCCTGTACGGAGAGCCATGGAATGCAGGCTGGCATGCCTGGCTTCAGTATCCTGATCTCCCATAGTACTGCAAGGATGGGATCTGGGAATGGAGCACCCATGGGGATAAGACCCGGAAGATGTTGACCTAATTTCATGACAAGGCATCGACAATTGGGTTTGCCTAACCCAGCACATCGTGGACCCAGAACCAGATGTTGTAATACTGACTCTGGAGTGGGAACACACTGACACATGACATGACCCTCCAATTTCGGGAGGACAGAGAATGAATAACGTGGTCATGTTGTCATAGCGAAGGGGGGGGGGTTACTGACTTGGCTATAAGGTTATCCCTCAATGTGCTTGGCAGGGGCGGCAGCCTCCACTCTACAGGCCTTTACCCACTGCACGATTGGACCCGCCCTAAGAATCTGAAACCGCTTGGGGTAGGGGTGGAACCATGTGAGTCCGCAGTCCGGCTTTGAGGAGAGGCTCATGCTTCCGAAAGGAGGTGCCATTAAAGCCCTACTAAGTTGAAGCCATGCCTGATGTATAACTAATTGGAGCTGTGCCTAACGGACCTGAACATTGTCCTGAGGGAGGTTAGAATAACACCTATCGGATTGGCTTCACCGAATGTTGCTGTGGGAGACAGGCCCTCAGCCTTTGTGAGCTAAGGGGCACCGAAGTAACAGAAAAGGGGAAGCAATACTTGCGTTAGGTCAGAACAATGACCGCCATCTTTGGACTCCATGTAGCACATGCCCATCAGGGACCCATGGCCGGGATCCCAGACAAAGACAGCTGCCTCATCGAAGAGGTATGACACACTGAGCAGAGATGATCAGGGATCTCGTGATAATTGACTGGCCCTCAGGAAAGAGAGGTTACGAATCAGGATAAACTCCCTAGAGGATTTCCTGGGCACCATTTCGAGAAGGGAGATCCCTAGAATAGCTAACGGGGTGTAGAAAAAAGAGGGGGGGCTAAAACCCTTCTGCCAGTACTGCATTTTTAACCTCTCCTGAACCTGTCGAAGCCTAGCAAGGAGAAATGTTGCTTATGAGGTAGGGATGGTCTATGTTGACTTAAAGAAAAAATGCTAGGGGGCCCTAGAACCTAGCATAAACCGTGTTCCAAGTTAAGACGCGTTCCCCCAGTTGGGTAGTGTCTTAAAGCCGGAGTATCAGCGCCAACCTTACTAGGCATTGGCCATCCAAAGCTTCCTACTGCCTCAGCTTTTCCAAGGGGCCCTCCCCTCCCCGAGCATTGGACAAGAGGTGCAAGAGTGCTGACTGCTACAAGGGAGCACTCACGATGAAAACTGCACGTGTCCTGGGAGCATGTGCCCACTGGGGCTTTACTCCCAGCACAGATAGCAGTGCGGAAGCAGTGGACCCGACATAGGCCGAGGGCCAGTGCGGGAGACCACCTGGTGAATGTGGCCACTGCCAGATCTGTTGCCGACCCCAGCTGGGAAGGAGTCAAAATTGGAGTGAAAGGTCCTGGTCAAACAGGTCCTTACGCAGAGAAGGGCAATGGCGGCCCTCCTGCGAGAGGCCTCAACAAGCCATTCGCACACCTCCTCGGGCGAAAGACATTACGAGAAGGAGTAGCCCTGGTGACAATACAACTCGCCAGATTAGCGTAGGGATCTGATATGCCCCTTACGTGGATGTCCAAAATGGGTGGGGGAAGGCGAGGGATCCTACTTAATCCAGGAAAAAACCCTGTAAGATGATGCATTAAGTGGCTGGGGTTACTGGGGTGTGACTGACGGAGCTGCAGGCGGCCCGAGCGTCATATAGGGAGATGACATTGGGAGGGACAGCCGCCCCCAGGAAGGTAAGCTAAGGCAGCAACCCCACAGCCCTAAGGGTCACCTGTCTGAACAACTGGGGTGAGGTGCAGTCATCTCACCCATATCCAGGGCAGCCGTGTCTGGGTCCCCGGGAGCAAGGGAGGCGATACCACTTGCATTGCTCCTGATGGAGATGCCTCATGAGGGCGGACCGCCTTCAGGTGTGCTGTGTCGCCTGGGCAAAACCCCAAGGAGGAGGATGTTGCTTGGATCACTGCTGAGGAAATGCCGCAGGAAGGTGGACTGCCTACAGTGGTGGGGTGCTGCCATGGTGAACCTGCGAAGGCGAGATGGAGGCCTCAGTGGCGTCCGGGTGCCCTGAACCCAGAGACGAGCTGTACCAATCGTGGGCACACTCTGATCCCCAGCTGGAAAAAACCGAGGTTGCTGCTTGTGCGCCCAGGGAAGATGAGGCAGCAGAAGGGAGGAGCTCCGCTGAAGGCGGTGAGCCTTCTGGAAGAGCTGATGAAGCGGAGGTGGATGCCTCAATAGCATCCAGGCGATCTGAAATAGAAAGGAGCAATGAGCGTTGGGTCTGCTGTCATGTTCGCTTGTGCTGGACCACTGTGGATCTTTTGTGCCTGGCCAGGGGAGGAGGAGGGATCCCCGAGGAATGCTCAGCAGCTTCCAAACGAGAAAAAATTGATGCCAGTACCGGGTCTGTGTCCACATCAGAGTCAGAATTGGGCCTTGGCAGCGGACTTTGGGGAGGGGGGGCGGGGCCCTCCCATTCCCTTTCTTACCACCCTGGCCCTTCTTAGGAGGCATGATGCAGGAGGTGAATTAAGCAAGCAATCTGTCAGGGTGGACACTGAGCCCATAGAATCCCAGAGTAGTTCTAATGCTGAGGAAGAGCAGTCGCTCCTGGGAGAGGAGCGCGCTCCTCTTTCCCAGGACCAACAGCTGACGGAGTTTCCTCCCCCCCACATTCCTAGTTTTAGTTAGCAGTCAAGGGAGTGACCGAGCACAGATAGCAGAATTAGTGAAGGCGCACACTCAACGGCTGCGCCCCGAGGATCCAAGGGGAAAGGGGAGGGATTCTCCCTAGTCCTTATATTCAGGGGTCTGCCAGTAATTGCTTTTCAAACGGGGACCAACTGATCCAACTTAGGGCATAGGGATGCTGCTGCTCAGATCTAGCTGATACCTGTAGAGTTGTTAAGTTGCAAAGGAAGAATAAATCTTTGAAAAGAATCCCTTTGTCTGTGTCTGGACTTGGCTACTGGATTAGACTGAGAGAGCCCTCTAAGGAGCCCTTGACACCATCAAAGAGTTAATAAAGCCGCTGGGCACCCCAGACAATAGGCAGCCACCCCACAGTCTTAAGATCTGTGGGTGTGAGTTCCAGACTGAGACAGAGAGGCCTGGGGATGAAGATGGGAGCGCTGCACTACCGTTTAGGTAGAAAATCAGATTTTCAAGAGGCGCAGCCAGGGGCCAAAGGTGATGGAGCTGCGTTTGAGCGTGGGCACCCACAGCCGAGGGCACCCTGTCACGGGAGGCGCCAAACAGGCAGTCGCCGCTGTTACGCAATTTTATTAATTAAATATTTAATAATCGTAATTTAATGAATTTTTCTTATTATTATTATTATTATTAATATTATTATTTATTTAATGAAAGCTTTCTTTTCATACAAACATAGGAAGCTGCCCTATACTGAGTCAGACCCTGGGTCCATCTAGCACCGGATTGTTGACACTGACTGGCAGCAGCAGATCTCCAAAGTTTCAGGCAGGATTCTTTCGTAGCCCTACCTGGAGACGCTGGGGATTAAACCTGGGGCCTTCCGCATGCCAAGCATGTCCTCTACCACTGAGCCGCAGCTCTTCCTATTTTTTATTTTATTTTATTATTATTTTTATTTATTTATTTATTTATTTATTTATTTTTTGGGTGGGAGGGGGAGACGTGCCAAGCCCGTGGGAGGCGACCAATCGGGCTGTGATATACACGCCCCTACTCGGCTCAGCAGCCAGGCGCCCCTCCAACAGGCAGGCTCAGCTGACCAGTGGGGGGGGGCAGTCAGAACGTCGCTTGGAGAGCTGCCGCTGGCAAACACCAGCGCCGCGCTCACCCGCCCGCCGATGCCTCCCGCCGGGAGCAACACCTCAGGGAGGCAGGCAAGGCGAGGAGGAAGAGGCCGGCAAGGCCGGCGGCCAGGTAGACAGGCTGGCAGGCGGGCCGTGAGCAGGCCCGGCTGCCGGCAGACCCATCAGGCAAGCGGGCGTGTGTGCGGGCAGGGTGAGCGAGCGAGCGAGTGAGGTGGCCGGTGGGTTGAGCGTGCGCGCGCGCGCGCGTGCAGGCAGGGCGAGCGAGCGGGCGGGCGGGTGGGCGGGTTGAGCGAGCGCGTGGGCGGGCTGGCGAGCGGGCAGGAGAGCGAGTACATGAGGAGACCGAGCGGATGGGCAGGCGAGAGGAAAGGAGCCGGCGAAGGAGGGAGGGAGGCGAACAATATCACCAAGCGAAGATTTTGGCGCGCAGAAGCACGCTGGGTCCAGGCGGCTGGAGCGAGGACGAAGCCGTTCTCCAGCAGGCCAAAGTCCCTCGGCATGACCGAGGAGAAAGGAGGGGGCGGGCGCACTGCAGCCTCAAGAGCCGGGGCCCTCAGCGTGCGCGACGACACCGGTCTCCAGCAGGCCGGTGTCCTTCGTCGTTTCTGGCGGAGCTGTAGTTCTCTCTAGCTGTGTTGAGCCAGAGAGCTGAGTTTGAGAAGGGGGCTGAGTTTAAGGCAACTCAGCCTGCCCCTCCTTGCATGGTGGTGCCACTGGGGTGCACCAATCAAAGGCCCCTGCGTCATGTCACCCCACTCGCCCGCAATGCCCCCCCCTTTTAGCCAGACAAGCTGGCGCCGGGTGAGGGCATATGTGGGTATAAGGAGCTGAGGAGCTGTGTATTTTGCCCCATACTCCTGAGGTCATGTTGCTCCTCACAGGCAGTCACACGTTGAGGGAAAACGTATGCAGCAAGAAGCCTTTTCTATCCATGGAGGCTCGCCATAAAATTTATAAGAACTCTGGGGAATCAGAGTTCTACACCATACAGGAAGCTTCCGTGGATAAAAAATGATCCTTGCTGCAGAAGTTCTGCCACAACTTATGAGGGGCCAGGAGGATCCATACAACTGAAACGTGGGGCTGAATGTGTGGCCCTGCAGGTCCATGTGCTCATGTTGCTCTTTCACACAATTCAACCCTACTTAGGGCTTCTCACACTAGGCAGTAGTGTGATTCGTTCATGTGTGTAGCTGTCCTATGGGAGCATCATGCATCTCAAACTTTGCTTTTTGTTCTTTTCACATGAAAACCTATACATATTTTTTTCCTAATCTACACATCAGTTGTGCACATCTTTGAAATGTACACATTCTTTTCCCATTGATTAAAGCATATTTGTGCACAATTTTCAAAGGTACACATTTTTTTCGTGCACATTTTTCAAATATATGCATTCTGTCAAACACATTTTTTTGGTTCATGAATCACATTGGAAGCTTGGAAATGTTCAGACTTCAACTTAGGGATGGCGGAGAATTTCTCCCCGAAACTTTGGGGGGCTGAGCGCCAACGTGTTCGGCCCCCTGAACAAGTTTCGGGGAGAAATCCTCTGCACCGCGCCTGCCCCCGCACCCCCCCTGGGTACGGGACTTACCTTCGCCGAATGTCCCTCCCGGTGGCTGGTCCGGCCGGCAGTTCGGCGGGTGTTCGAGCGAGGCGGGAGCGGCAGCCGGTCTTTCGACCGGCTGCCACCGCCGCCATTGAAATGAAAGGAAAAAAAAAAAACGCCCCTGATAGGCTACGTGACGATTCACGTAGCCTATCACGGCTAGATTTGCAAAGTCAGCCATGATAGGCTACGTCAATCGTCACGTAGCCTATCACGGGTGACTTAAAAAAAAAAAAAAAGAGTGTACGGATAATGGCGGCCCGCATAGGGAGCCGCCATTCCCGTTCCTTATTTGGTGGCTGTAGTCTACGTAAATGTTTACGTAGACTACGATGAAAATAAGGGCAACGCTATTTGCGTTGCCCTTATTTTCGCAGTAGTCTACGTAAACATTTACGTAGACTGCAGTGACTAAATAAGGAACGCGAATGGCAGCTCCCTATGGGGGCCGCCATTCGCGTACGTGCTTTTTTTTTTTTTTTTTTAAAGTCACCCGTGATAGGCTACGTGACGATTCACGTAGCCTATCATGGCTGACTTTGCAGATCTAGCCGTGATAGGCTACGTGAATCGTCACGTAGCCTATCAGGGGCGTTTTTTTTTTTTTTTTACTTTCGCGTTCGCGGCCGGGCGAGGCAGGAAGCCTCCTCCCTGGCCTGAATTTCGTGGGGGGACCAGCGAAGTGCCTCCCCCCCACCACGAATGGCCTTCGACGACAGGTAAGTGACTTTCGTCCACCCCTACTTCAACTGCAGATTGCATCTGAGGCTGTGTCTGATCTGGAAGTTATGAACTGGGTAAAACTTGATCAAAAATGAACTGAAATGAATTTCTCATACATCCCTGCTGAAAACAATCCAGATTTTTAAAAGTAAATTAATAAATCATTCCACCACACAATTAAGGAAATCATGTTTGGAAGCACAATTCTAGTAATATCAACAACAACAACAAAATTAAAAGAGAAGAAATTAAACACACACACACACACACACACACACACACATATATATATATATATAACTTTGTCACCAATGCAATGAATATGAACTTGAGCACGCTCCGGGAGAGAGCGCAGGACAGGAAGGCCTGGCGTGCTATGGTCCATGGGGTCACGAAGAGTCGGACACGACTGAATGACTGAACAACAAACCTTGCACTATTTCAAAAATACACCAGTGGAAATGCCTTGGATTTCATCATTTTGAGTTCTGTCTCATAAATATATCTAGTACTAGTGAAAACTCAAAATCTAAAGCACTATCTAGGAGAAGCAGTTTCTGGAAGCACCCCCCCTCCTCCCCATCTAGTGTGAGAGTGACAGTGTCTCATGCATTGGCCAAAAAGAGAGAAGCTGTTATTATATATGATGCACCTGATATTGGATGTCACTCTTCTAAAACCTAATCACATTAAATATAATTTTAACATAAATATTTGTGTGTGTGTGTGTATGTCTGTTACACATCCTACTTAGGGGATGAGACAGATTAAGGACACAAAACTACGCATATTTAGACAGAAAAAGTCCCCTAACTCCCAGAATACTGGGAGTTGGAGGACTTTTTGTGTCTAAACAAGCATCGGATTTCACCCTATTTAAATAATTATAATCAATAATATACATCAGTTGTTTTTGGTTTTTTTTTAAGGGAGAAAAAAAGGAGGTAGTTTTCATCCACCCTCTTCATCAGACATTTTGTTGCCTAAACTCTAACTTTTTTCTGTGTCTGGCCATCTGTGACATTCAGTATCATAATCTCCTCTTTCTTCCCTAGACACTTACTAAAATGACATTTGGATAGTGCTTGTAGCTCTGTCCATGGCAGCAGAATGAGACCATTTTCAATGATACAATCAACAGCAACGTCTACTATGAATATTTATGCCTCTGAAACTCCATGTTATTTCAGTAATAGTGCACAGTGCATTGCATATGCCAAGGGCACATTAACTTGAACTATTTGACTTTACTGATAGAAGAAGCTGAGAAGGGGATGAACCTTATTCTGATTAACTGAGAGCAGAAAAAAGCCTTTCCTACTTCAGCAATTTGAAGAATTTGCATTTAAAAGCTCCAGTCAGCATCCAGTGATCTTACATTAACACAGAAAGAAAAGGAGAAAGAAGCTTAGTTCCCACAAGCATGCATAGGGAGATGGAGGGAAAGAGAGTCCTTTTTTGTGCACTCTAGAGAATAAAGTATCACAGTAAAAACACAGGGGCTTTTTACCACCACAATTTCTGGCATAGGAATGTTCCTTGTCTCCCCTCCCATCCTGATAGTTTGTTTCTAGTCCTTAGGTCCTATCACATGCCAATCATGCATCCCCCCCCCCAAAAAAAAAAGCATGGGGGGGATGGACTGTGCCTATGCTGTCATCATACCAACCTCTACATAGTGAGCTGAAGGTGCAGTGTGTGTGTGTGTGTGTGTGTGTGTGAGAGAGAGAGAGAGAGAGAGAGAGGCAGACAGGCAAGCAGGCAGGCATGCAGGCATACATAGACAGACAGACAGACTGACAGACAGACAGACGTATGGCCTGCCCCACTTGTGGAAATTCCAAGCCACTTCCAATTAGGGATGTACGGAAGTCACTTACCTGTTCGCGGATTATGTTTATGGTGGGGGGGAGGCGTTCTGTCCCTCCCCCGGAATCCTGGATGGGGGGGAGGCGCTCCGTTCCTCCCCCCCGGAATCCTCTGCGGCCGGTTGTGCTCCGCGGCAGCTCTGCGGAGCAGCCGGCCAGCCCCAGCCAGACCAGAGCCGTCCGCAGCCAGATTTCTGGCCGCGGAGGGCTCTGGGTAAAAAAAAAAAAAAGTGTACGCAAATGGCGGCAGCTATGGCCACTGCCATTTGCATTCCTTATTTTTGCCCGTCTTAGTCTACATAAATATTTACGTAGGCTATGACGGCGAAAATCAAGGGGAACGCAAATAGCATAGCGGGCGCTATTTGTGTCCCTCTTTGATTCCCCGTTTTAGCCTAGGTAAATATTTACGTAGGCTAAAAGGGTGAATGAAAAAGGGACACAAATAGTGCCCGCTATGCTATTTGTGTTCCCCTTGATTTCCTCCGTCATAGTCTACGTAAATATTTACATAGATGAAGAGGGCAAAAATAAGGAACGCAAATGGCGGCGGCCGTAGCTGCCGCCATTTACGTACGCGGTTGTTTTTTTTTAACCCACCTAGTCATGATAGGCTACATAAATATTTACGTAGCCTATCACCTCGTGTTTTTCTTTAGAAAAACCTAGCCATGATAGGCTATGTAAATCTTTATGTAGCCTATCACATCTTTTTTTTTTTTTACAAGAACAAGAGTGGAAATGGAGGCGGCAGCAGCCGGTCGGAAGACCAGCCGCCGCCTCCGCTGCCACCAGAGCCGCCGCCGCCCAGAAGATCCGCCCCAGGTGAGTCTCATTCCGGGGGGCATCTGCAGGGGTGTGGGGGGGGGGTGGCAGGCCATTCCGCCACAGATTTCGGGGGGCCGAATGCACTGGCATTCGGCATTCGGTGAATGCATTCGGCCTCACCGAGATCTGTGGTGGAATTCTCTGCCATCCCTACTTCCAATAATGTTCTGCTTTCACGTTAAGGTTGAGCTGGTGAGAATGTTTAGCTCAAAATGTGAGCCAAAAGGTGCAGGGACCAAAGATGCCTCAAAGCTGAACCTGCAACCCATTCTGCAATCCAACCTACCTGGATGTAAGCCTCATTGAAGTCAATTTTGCTTACTGATGAGTAAGCATATGTTTGCTTCTGCTTCTCCTACTACCTAGCAGTGGGCCTCTCAGGAACAAATTTCTGGCTATGGATGTGTGAAATTTTGAACACAGTCAACGTGCATTCAACCATACACACCTTTTTCAGAGTTCAAAATCCTGCAGAGAGAGCCTTCATATGGATGGCCCATCAGCACATTCACTGCACATATGAAAAGAGCTTTGTTGGTACCACTTATTCCTGATTCCTCATGGCATGGCTCACAGTCAGAGCCCTCACTCCACATGTTGTGAGAATGTGCAAGGTGGCTGTGGGGCACATCATTGTTTATGGTGAGAGTGCTTCCCTGCCATTTGCACATTTGGACCACATGGAAAACGATTCTCCACACATACTCATGTAAGTGCATAGAGCTCTTCCACATGAGGCGGGCCTCTACCCAAGCAGGTTCCCTTCTCGCATGGATGAGCTCCATGCTTATTCATAGGGACATAAGAGCAAGCACTCTCCAAACATGGATGGTGGGGAAGCCTTACCAACAGATTCACGACCCCGGAATCTGTTTAGATGTGGAGTGGTATATGAACACTGTAAATATAAACAAACAAATAAATAAATCATGGGCATCAGTGGTGGAGGCATAGCCACTTCCCTCAGTGGTGGTGTGAATAAGCTACACAATCTGATGGCCCTTGGGACATGCAAGTCCGCAAACCTTGAGCTTGCTGACATTCTCCAAATTTCATCTCAAAGCTCATTCTGAATCGAGTCCATATCAGGCTGCAAGCATTGTGTGTATGTGTGTGTTTTCTTTTCTCATGAAAATCCATGCATACTTCCATGCATTTTTTGTTTTGTTTTTGTAAATGTATTAGGGATGTCAGAGAATTCCACCACGGATCTTGGTGAGGCCGAATGCAAGTGCATTCGGCCCCCCAAAATCTGTGTCAGAATGGCCTGCCACCCCCCGCCGCCCCGCGGATCCCCCCCGGGATGAGACTTACCTGGGGCGGATCTTCCGGGCGGCGGTGGCTCCGGCGGCGGCTCCAGCGGTGGCTCCGCCGGTGGCTCTGGTGGCGGCTCCGGTGAAGGCGGTGGCGAAGGCAGTGGCGAAGGCGGCGGCGGCCGGTCTTCCGACCGGCTGCCACCGCTGCCATTTCCAGGCTTGTGAAAAAAAAAATAAAGATGTGATAGGCTACATAAAGATTTATGTAGCCTATCATGGCTAGGTTTACAAAAAAAAGAAAAAAAAAGACGTGATAAGCTACGTAAATCTTTACGTAGCCTATCATGGTTGGGGGTGAGTTTAAAAAAAAAACACGCGTACGCAAATGGCAGCAGCTACGGCCACCACCATTTGCGTTCCTTCTTTTCTCCATCTTAATCTACGTAAATATTTATGTAGACTATGACGGCGAAAATCAAAGGGAACGTAAATAGCGTAGCGGGCACTATTTGTGTCCCTTTTTCATTCACCCTTTTAGCCTACGTAAATCTTTACGTAGGCTAAAATGGGGAATCAAAAGGGGACGCAAATGGCACCCGCTACGCTATTTACGTTCCCTTTGATTTTCACCGTCATAGTCTACATAAATATTTACGTAGATTAAGATGGAAAAAAGAAGGAACGCAAATGGTGGCGGCCGTAGCCGCCGCCATTTGCGTACGCATTGTTTTGTTGTTGTTGTTGTTTTACCCAGAGCCCTCCGCAGCTGGAAATCCAGCTGCGGACGGCTCTGGCCTGGCCAGCTGCTCCGCGGAGCTGCCACGGAGCACAGTTGGCCATTCGAGGATTCCGGGGGGGAGGAACAGAGCGCCTCCCCCCCCAGCCAGGATTCCGGGGGGAGGGATGGAACGCCTCCCCCCACACCATCAACATAATCTGCGAAAGGTAAGTCACTTTCGTACATCCCTAAAATGTATGTATCAATTGTGCACATTTTTAAATGTACACATTTTTAAATGTACTCATTTTGAAATGTATGCATTTTTTAAACACACAAATTTTGAAATGTATGCAGTTTTGAAATTCTTCTTCCATGATTTAAGTGGATTTGTGCACATTTTGGAAATGTCCTCATTTTGAAAGGTATACATGCTGTAGAACCCTTTCTTTTTTGGATCCACAAATCATATCGCAAGCTCAGATAAGTATGGACTTCAACTAAAGATTGTGTAGACTCTGGAAGGTGTGAAATGGGTGAAATCCTGATAGAAATGAACTGAAACCAGTTTCTCATGCATCTCTATATGGTCAACCTCTGTGCATTGTTTCAGTGTGTGTGTGTTTAGGTGGGGGGAGAGTTCATGTTAACCATCCCTTTGAATTTAACTTAAAGGAGAAATTTTGCTCTTGACTCTACTCTGGCATATTAGCTGCCTGCTGATATAGGATTTATCACTTAAAAAAAAAAGTTAGCAATAATAATGGATGCCATGAATCAATGACCAATACGATGAGGATCCCAGGTATGTTAACTAGCATTGAACAGGCAACCCTAGAATCCCGCTCATATATCTGAATTACTAACTACAAATATATTTTAATGCAAATTTCTGTATGGCTGGACCCCACCTCACCCCGCCACACACACATACACTTATAATGATTTGTTTAATCTTTAATTTGTCCCACCAGGCATTTCCAGAGAGCAGCAATACAACCATGAAAATTCCTTAAATTATGGAAAGATTGACAAGAAAAGAGAAGCCATACAGTAATGAATATATTAAACAGTGTGTAGTGAGAAAGACACTGTTTTTCCTTCCTGCTTGTGCCTTAAATGTGCCTGCACACACAGAGAGAGCTTTGTTATTTTCAGCTGTAATAAAGTGTGTTACAAATGTATTGCCACTTTCCATACTTGTGTAATCATACCGCTCCTGAGCTGGATTTTTAGCAATCAGTACCTGAATACTTCTCACCCCCTCCCTGCCTACTCTGCTTGTAACACAGACCAGCTGATCCGAATACTGAATGCATTATTGCCTGCAGATGAACGGCATACACAACACTAAGGGAAAAGATGGTCTCACATTCAGTCCTCTCTGAGAAGATGTCCATAGATGCAATTTTGCAATACCTTCCCCTGCTTAAGAGAGAGAGAGAGAGAGACAGAGAGAGAGAGAGAGAGAGAGAGAGAGATCAAATGCATAAGGTGGAAATGCATATTTTTGTGAAAAAAAGTTCAAAAATTATGCACATTTTTGTGCAATTTCTGAAAATAATAAGAATGAATTGATGTTGGAATAGGATGGAAGAGAACTATAAATGAACACATGCAAAACTGACATGACTGGAAATAGTCGGATCCATCCATCCCTAATTTTTCTCAGCCATTTGGAGGATCGAAGCCAAAACCTCTTTGCTATGGCTGCTCCTGAAATGGGCAGAAGTCTGGTTCCAATGACAGCTTAAGGCTGCCATTGCTGGCTCCAGGTTTGGAGGGATGGCGGAGAATTTCTCCACGAATCTCTGGGAGGCCGAATGCCAACGCATTCAGCCCCCTGAAATTGGTGGTGAAATTCTCCGCCACCCCTCCGCCACCCCCCGGGATGGGACTTACCTCCTTCGAATGTCCCTCTTGGTGGCGGGTCCCGGCGGCGTTTTGGCGGTGTTTCGGCGAGGGTGGCGGCAGCGGCCGCCGCCACCATTACAAAGTAAAGTAAAAAAAACAAAAACATGATAGGCTATGTAACGATTTACATAGCCTATCACGGCTAGATTTTCAAATCAGCCATGATAGGCTACGTAAATCGTTACGTAGCCTATCACGTGTGTGTGTTTTTTTTATTTTACTTTTTTTATTTTGCGGACGGGGAGACGGGGCGCTCCCCCGCGGCCTGAATTTCGGTGGCGAGGGATGGGGCGCCTCCCCCCCAGCCTGAATTTCAGCCAGGTGGGGCGGGGCACCTCCCCCCTCGCCAAGAATTTCGGGAGGAGAACCGAAGCGCCTCCCTCCCACCGCGAAGCAAGCTGTGGGACCAGGTAAGGGACTTTCATCCATCCTTAGTTTTGAGGGCCTTTGGGCAAGACACCCTCAGTGTGTCTGCCTTCTCACTCCTATTCTTACCAGCGGCTATTGCTCTTCATCCTTGCTACCACTTTCTCGCTTAACAGGCCGATAGCTGTATTGCCCCTGTAGTGGGCATGTTGAACTCTTAGGTTAGAAGTGCCAAGATAGTGATAAATCAGATTCCAAGGTTTCCTTACAAGGAGACTTTATTGGGTAACTTACAGCACACAGGCGTACCCAATGGTTGGATCAGACAGCTTCTCTGAACCAAGAGCCATGGAGTACAATGTGTCATATACCATACATGTTAGCAATGAGGGAGCAAAACGGCAGCAAGCGCCCCTAGCTAGGGATGTATGAAAGTCACTCACCTTTTCAACGGGGTGATTTGTGTGGGGGGGAGGTGCTCCGCAACTCCTCCCGAAATCCTAATCCGGACGGCTCCGCTCTGCAGAGATTCTGCGGAGCTGCCGGCCAGGGCTGCCTGCAGCCTGACATCCGGCCACTGGGCAGCCTGCAGGGGGAAAAAACAACAGTGTATGCAAATGGCGGCAGCTACAGTAGGGATGGCGGAGAATTCCGCCACGGATTCCAGTGAGGCCGGAATCTTTAGAATCCAGCCCCCCGGAATCCGTGGCAGAACGGCCTCCTGCCCCCTCGTCCCCCATGGAATCCCCCCAGGACAGAACTTACCTGGGGCGGATGCGATGGATTTGGTGGTGGCAGTTCCGGCAGCAGCTCTGGCGGTGGCGTCTCCGGCAGCTGGTCTCCTGGCCAGCCGCGGCAGGGCTGCTGCCGCTGCCATTGCCATCCTTGCAGCTGTGATAGGCTAGTAGCAGTGATGAAGAGGAGGAGCAAATGCAGGTAGCTCTTGTAAGTGGGTCCCCTGCTGGGATGTGGGCCCTTGGCAGGTGCCCAGCTATGGCTACCCTTGATGCCAGCCTTGAAATCTGCATTCCCCTACATACTTACCAATGAGTAAGACCCACTGAACTCAACAGGACTTATTTCTGAGTAGAGATTATTGGATTGCAGTGTAAAGGATTTGCTTGGCATGCAAAGAACTTCAGTATTCTGACCTTCCAATTTGTGTAGCTGCCATCTTTTAAATGGAAGCATTCAAGCTGCTCACCAGAAAATCTTCTCCATTCACTTCCTTCCACTGGGAAAAGTGAATGGCCCAACTCTCTCCATATCATCACCACCAAAACTGTCAGCAGGGTGTTTCTCTTTCCACACAATGTACACCCTAGTGGAGGATCTTATAGGGAGCAACTTGAATTCTCCTGTATCAGAAGTGGTGGTCAGCAGGTGGAAGTGGACATTGTCACTCTGGATCCTGTCTGGGAAGCTGCACCTGAGCATCACCAGTTATGAAGTGAACTATCACGTTCCCAACTGCTTGTTTACCTTGTGACCATGATGTGGGTGGCAAGGAACAGCTGTAGCAGAGAACCAATGGAGAAGAAGGGGTGGTCAACATTCTTTGTTTCTGCTGATTCTCCTCTTCAAATACCTCTGCCAATGTTGTTGTTGTTGTTGTTGTTGTTGTTTTAACTCTCCCCACCCCAAACACACACATACACACACACACACCAGCCTGGCTCTGAGACCAGAAGAAGTCCAGGGAAAAAAATGTCCTGGGGAGACATTTGTAAATAAGGACAGTGGATGCAACAAAGGTTACATAACTCCCATCCATCCATCCATCCATCCATCCATCCACTAATCATGCTTTGCAGTTGTCCCCTTCCTTACCCGGGCCGTGCAATGACATCAGCGGACCCTTGGTCTGATCCAACATGGCTGTTCTTATGTTCTGAAGACCAAGAAATTTACTTTCGGATTAGGGATGAGTGAATCTGATCATTTCACTATCTTCCACATTCTTCCACTTTCTTCTTCTTCTTCTTCTTCTTCTTCTTCTTCTTCTTCTTCTTCTTCTTCTCCTCCTCCTCCTCCTCCTCCTCCTCCTCCTCCTCCTCCTCCTTCTTAATCGCTAGTTCTTTCTCTCCTGGATATGAAGAACTTTATGGATTTTGGAGAAATAGATAAATAAATAACTGCAAAATGCAGCGGTCAGCTTGATAAATGGGACTAGAAGGTCCACACATATAAGACTGACTCTGGCCAGCTTGCACTGGCTGCTTATATGCTTCTGAACTCAATTCAAGGTGCTGGTTTCAACCTTCAAAACCCTACGTGGCTTGGGACCACAGTACCTGATGGCACACCTCTGCGAAAATGAACCTACTTATGCAGTACGTTCAGCATCTAAGGTCCTCCTCTGAGTATCTCCTCCAAGGCAAGCTCAGATGGAAGCTATGAGAGAAAGGCCTTCTCAGTCCCCCCCCTCCCCCATCTTTGGAATGAGCTCCCCAGTGAGGTACCAACATTATCTTTTTGGCCCCCGGTGAAGACCTCTCTCTTTTCCCAGCTATTTGGCAGCTCATGATGAGTTTTAATCAGTCCTGAATGTGTCTTTAATTATGACTAACCGTTCAATGTTGTTTTTAGTTATATGTTGTTTGTGTATATAGTATGTGTGCATGTATGTCTATGGCTTTTTAATTATATTAATTATATATTTAATTAGATTTATATTGCATTTTAAAGTTCTAACTTTTTTACCCACCCAGAGAGCTTTGGCTATGGGGCAGTATAGAAATGATGATGATAGCAACAGCAACAACAGTAACTAGAATGAAATTCTCACCCATTTGCACTGCACATTTGATAGGTACAGCTATGCAAAGGACATCCCATAAAGCTGTTGAAGATGAGGAGTCTGTCAGGAAAAAAAGAATGAAAAAAGAAGTGGCAACTTTAAGAAAGAACTCACATGATTGTATATACAAGTATTCAAACCCAGGCTTTTAAGAGCAAAGCAATGGAAATACTGGGCTTGGGAATTTCAGCTTCTCCCACATTCTTCTTCTTCTTTTAATCTAAATTTCTTTTTGTCCTAAATATGGAGAACTTTGCAAATTTTGGTAAATTAGCATCAAAAGTGAACTGAAACAAATGTCTCACTCTCACCCATCTTTGGGACAGCAGGAGGAAGAGGCACATAATCCCAGTCCTTACAGAACCTTTTTTCCCCCTTGCTAGTCCCAGGAGTCCCAGAATACTTGGCAGGAAATTGATGCTGAGCATGCCATTCCCACCGAGGAAAAGGCTCCTGCCGCCCACACTATCTGTCGTTCCCAACATCTGATCCCAAGGTACATTTCTTAGCCATCAGACAGCTGGAGAGGCAGCTAATGCTATAGCAGTATTTGTTTGTTTGTTTGTTTCTAATACTTGTATACTGCTTGAAATAGCAAAATTTCTAGGGATGGACAAAAGTCCCTAACCTGATCCCAAAGCTTGCTTCGCGGTGGGGGGGAGGCGCTCCGTCCCTCCCCACGAAATTCTGGCCAGGGGGGAGGTGCCCCATCCCTCCCCGCCAAAATTCTGGCTGAGGGGGAGGCGCCCCGTCCCTCCGGCCGCGAAACGTCGTCGCCTGCCGGGACGCAAAAGGCGGCGGCTGTAGCCGCTGCCGTTTGCGTCCCTGCAGTCAGCCGTGATAGGCTATGTAAATGTTTACGTAGCCTATCACGGCTGACTTAAAAAAATTAAAAAAGCGTGTATGCAAATGGCAGCGCCCATGGGCGCCGCCATTTGCATTCCTTACTTTGGCACGTGTGGTCTACGTAAATGCTATTTGTGTTGTCCTTATTTTCGCTGTAGTCTACTTAAATGTTTACATAGACTACACGTGCCAAAATAAGGAACGCAAATGGTGGCGCCCGTACGCACTTTTTTTTTTCAAAGTCAGCCGTGATAGGCTACGTAAACATTTACGTAGCCTATCACAGAGTTTTTTTAAAATCTAGCCATGATAGACTACGTAAATCTTTACATAGCCTATCACGTTTGCTTGTTTGTTTGTTTTTTTTAACTTGGAAATGGCAGCGGCGGCAGCCGGTCAGAAGACTGGCCGCCGCCGCTGCCACCGACGAACCACCACCGAACCGCCGCCGGAGCCGCCGCCACCAGGGACATTCGACCAAGGAAAGTCCCGTCCCAGGTGGGGCGGAGCGGGGGGGGCAGACTGTTTCTCCACCAATTTCGGGGGGCCAAATGCGCTGGCATTCGGCCTCCCTGAGATTCATGGAGAAATTCTCTGACATCCCTAAAAGTTTCTAAGCAGTTTACATGCCAAAGTGTTTTTTATTTTTTAGATTCATTATTAAAAGACTCAGTTAATACACAGTTAACAGAAGGGATGTATAAGAATTTTGTTTTTGCTTGCAAAACGTGCGATCATGCCCTGTTCATTGGTCCAAAGATGAGCACAAGCATGACCGTGTGTCTGCTGAAAACATTTGCAAACTGCCAGACATGTGCTCATGTTTGACTCTTTCCCGATTACCAGTTCAATTTGCATGTCCTAGTTTGTGCAAATTTCCTCAGTAGACTGAATCAGTCCCGCTTTAGTCTATGGAGGGAATTTCTGCAACTAAGGGGATTTTTGCACAAATCTCCCATTCAATTGCTGCTCAATTTGTGCAAGTTTCCCATTCGCACAGAGCAAGTGGCGACAATAAACACAAATGGGAATCGGGCACAAGATGAGCAGCAAGATGATGTACAGAGAATCCTTGTTATCTCAAAGATCACTCATTTGCCCATCCCTAGTCAGCAGGCACCAGGTTGGGAGAAGCTGTATTACACATACATACTAGGGGTGCACGAAAGTCACTTACCTGGTCTCGCAGCTTGCTTCGCGGTGGGGGGGAGGCGCTTCGCTGCTCCCCCGGAAGTTCAGGCTGGGGGGGAAGGCTTCCCTCCTCGCCCGGCCGAAATTCAGGCCGGGGGGGAGGCTTCCCGCCTCGCCCGGCTGAAATTCAGGCCGGGAAGGAGGCACCTCGCCTCGCCCGGCCGTGAAATAAAAGGTTAAAAAAAAAAATCCCCCGTGATAGGCTACGTGACGATTTTACATAGAATACGGCGAAAATAAGCGTTGCCCTTATTTTCGCCATAGTCTATGTAATCTTTACGTAGACCACAGCGACCAAATAAGGAACGCGAATGGCGGCTCCCTATGGGGGCCGCCATTAGCGTACGCGCTGCTTTTTTTTTTTTAAAGTCACCCGTGATAGGCTACGTGATGATTTACGTAGCCTATCACGGCTGACTTCGCAAATCTAGCCGTGATAGGCTACGTTAATCGTCACGTAGCCTATCACGGGGGCGTTTTTTTTTTTACTTTTTTTGGAATGGCAGCAGCGGCAGCCGGTCGAAAGACTGGCTGCCGCCCCCGCCCCTGACGAAGACCTGCCAAACTGCCGCCGGGACCCGCCGCCGGGAGGGTCATTCGGGAAAGGTAAGTCCCATCCCGGGGGGGTGGGGGGCAGGGGGGCAGTGAATTTCTCCCTGAAACTACTTCGGGGGGCCGAATACGTTGGCACTCGGCCCCCCAAAGTTTCAGGGAGAAATTCTCCCCCATCCCTAATACATACACATACTTCAAGAGGGTGGGGGAAGTGCTGTAAAAGAGAAATCATGACAGCTAGGTAGAAGAACTGCCTCATTCAGGTGCAGTGTACCACTGAAAACCTGTTTGCATGGTAGAGTGTGACTGAAAACAGAGGTTCTTTTTTCTGTCTTCCTGTAAGGGTTGTTTCTGAGCACAGGGAGTGGGATAGCAGTTCAGATTCTGAAGGAGAACCGCCAGACACGGGGGAGGTGCTTTCCCAGGCTAGTCCAGACATGACTGGGCCAGCTTCTCAGGTTACAAATGCCCAGCTGGCTGGGGATGAGGGTTCCTCTTCACACACTCCTGTGAGAGACAGCAAACAGAAAGGGGAGGTGGAGAATCTGATCTAATAGATGCCAGGTGCAGGCGCAGAGCAAAGAGAGAGAAGTTTGGATGTGCGAAAGTCACTTACCTTTTCGAAGGGTGACATTCATGGGGGGGGAGACGCTCCGTCCCTCCCCCTGAAATTCTGGCTGGGGGGAGGCACTCTGTCCCTCCCCCCCAAATCCTGGCCGGCCAGCTCCGCTCCACAGGGATTCTGCGGAGCCGCCGTCCGGCTCCGCCAGTGGCCGTACATCCGGCCGCTGGCTAGCAGGGATGCAAATGGCGGTGGCTGTAGCTGCCACCGTTTGCGTCCCTGCAGTCAGCTGTGATAGGCTATGTAAATGTTAACGTAGCCTATCACGGCTGATTTAAAAGAAAAAAATGCGCGTATGCAAATGGCGGCGCCCATGGGTGCCGCCATTTGCGTTCCTTATTTTGGCACATCTTAGTCTATGTAAATGTTTACGTAGACTAAGATGTGCCAACATAAGGAACGCAAATGGTGGCGCCCATGGGCACCGCTATTTGCGTAGGCATGTTTTGTTTTGTTTTTAAATCAGCTGTGATAGGCTATGTAAACATGTACATAGCCTATCACGGTGTTTTTTAAAAATCTAGCCGTTATAGGCTATGTAAATGTTTACGTAGCCTATCACTTTTTTTGTTTTTTTTTGTTTTTCAACTGGAAATGGTGGTGGCAGCAGCTGGTTGGAAGACCGGCTGCCGCCGCCGCCGCCACCGGACCGCTGCCGGATCGCCGCCAGAGCCGCCGCCGCCAGGAAGATCCGCCCAAGGTAAGTCCCGTCCTGGGAGGATGGGGGGGGCAGACCGTTCCGCCACCGATTTCGGGGGGCCGAATGCGCTGGCATTCAGCCTCCCCGAGATCCGTGGTGGAATTCTCTGACATCCCTAGAGAGAAGGCCAGGGCAGAACTTAGATGGTCTACTAGACTGGCCTTGCATGAGAAGCTGTGGTCAGAAGCCTCACAGGAGAGAGGTTCCTCCCCACCCCTTTAAGTTAGGCTAGTAAGACCACCTTCCTCTTCCAATGGCAGGCAACTTTCTTAACTTCCTTTTGAATTCCCCTGAAGGCATTCCTTCGTAGACTGAGAGTCACTGAGAATTTGCATCTGTATGTCTCTGTGAAGTAATGGATTAAAAGCTGTAGACCGAAGCCTGTGTGTTTGTGTTCGGTGTGGAAATAAGGTGGGGGCTAAAGGAATCCTGACACTTCCTCTCATAGCTTCTCTCTTTGAGTTTCTCCACCCCACCCCACCCCCATTGCACAATCATTCAGTCATGCAACATATGGGGGGGAGTGCCATGTGTGTGTGTGTGTGTGTGTGTGTGTACATGCATGTATGTTTTAAATCCTTCTGTGTGGGGGGGGGGCGGAATTGGAGAAAACACAACACAAGAGAGAAGCCATGCCAGTTAGACAGAATAATATCCTTCTTCAGATGCAACTCTGCCTTCGAATATGAGGTTGCATGGTACACTGCATCTGAACATGGAGCACCCTTCGACTGTCTACCTGTCTTGGCTTCTCTCTGGTAGCATAACTTATCTCACCTGGAAGTAAGCTTCATTTGAACACAGTGGGACTTTCTTGCAAGCAAATACAGATAGGGTCAGGATGTAAGGCTGCACTGTCCAGTGCATACTTAGTAGGAAGGAATCAAGGGAATTTTCTTCTATATAACAGGTAGGGATGGCAGAGAATTCCGCCACAGATCTCGGTGAGGCCGAATGCCAGTGCATTAGGCCTCCCGAATTCCATGGTAGAACAGCCTGCCACCCCCCCGCCACCCCGCGGATCGCCCCCGGGACGAGACTTACCTGGGGCGGATCTTCTGGGCGGCTGTGGTGGCAGCTGCGGCAGCCGGTCTTCCAACTGGCTGCCGCCACCGCCATTTCCAGTGTTAAAAAATAGAAAGAAAGACGTGATAGGCTACATAAAGATTTACATAGCCTATCATGGCTAGGTTAAAAAAAAAAAATGACGTGATAGGCTACGTAAATCTTTACATAGCCTATCACGTCTGACTTTAAAAAAAAAACACGCGTGTACGCAAATGGCGGCGGCTACAGCTGCCACCATTTGCGTTCCTTATTTTGGCCCGTCTTCGTCTACATAAATATTTACGTAGACTAAGATGGCAAAAATAAGAGGGAATGCAATAGCGTCTGCTACGCTATTTGCATTCCCCTTATTTTTGCCATCTTCGTCTACGTAAATATTTACGTAGACGAAGACGGGCCAAAATAAGGAATGCAAATGGCGGCGGCCATAGCCACTGCCATTTGCGTACGTGCGTTGTTGTTTTTTTTAAGTCATACATGATAGGCTACGTAAAGATTTACGTAGCCTATCACGGCTGACTACAGGGACGCAAACGGCGGAGGTTATGGCCGCCGCCATTTGCATCCCTGCTAGCCAGCAGCCGGATGTCCGGCTGCTGGTGGAGCCGGCCAGCGGCTCTGCGGAATCCCCGCAGAGCGGAGCTGACCAGCCAGGATTCCGGGGGGGAGGCGCGGAGCGCCTCCCCCCCGCAAGGATTCCGGGGGGAGGGACGGAGCGCCTCCCCGCCCCAGCGGAACCCGGCGGAGCCAGGTAAGGCCAATTTCATACATCCCTAATAACAGGAGTCCTGGTGGATAGGGATGTCAGAGAAATCCGCTGCGGATTCAAATGAGGCCAGATTCTTTGGAATCTGGCCTCAGGAATCTGCAGTGGATCGGAACCACTTACCTCTGCTCCAGGAGGACTGGAGGCAGAACGGCATTTGGCTGCTTCTTCCAGCCAGAGCCGTTCACCTCCTCCCTGTCCCTGCTGATTGCCTTTACAAAAAATGTCTTAAAAAAAAAACACAAGGCGATTGGGAGGATGTGTCCATAGACTTATATGCAAAATAGAGTGGTGAATCTTGAGTATAAGCCTATGGACACAAAACTTAGTCTTATATGCAAGATTCATGACTCTATTTCCATCTAAGTCTATGGGCACATCCTCCCCATCGCCATTTTTTTTAAGACTTTTTTTTTAAAGCAATCGGCAGGGACAGGGAGGAGACGAACAGCTCTGGCTGGCAGGAGGGAAGGTAAGCGCCCCCAAGCCAGTCCCCCCCCCGGAATCTGAGTGAATGGCTCTGGAGGATTCCAGGGGGGGGAAGGAGGAATGGATCATCTCCCCCCCTCACAGGTTCCCCACTGGAACAGACGGTGGGGAATCCGTACACCCCTACTGGTGGATCACAGCAAAGTTAGTCCAACATCCTGTTTTCAAACTGTGGGTGGCCAGTGATAAGGAGGAATGCTTTACCTGTGACTATCCTGCACTGAGCAGTGGGTTGGACTAGATGAACTTCAATGCCCTTTCCAACTCTGTTCTTCTATGACGATGGTATTGGTTGCCAGTTGTAATGTGGAATTGCAGCTTCAACTGCATGATAGCTGTAGGTGCTTAGACTCCATGTGTCTATTCCAGCAAACAGGCAGATCTGGGATTCACGACCACCACTCTGCTGCTGACAGCTGTCCATTTCTAAGGCAGTGTTGAAGGAGAAACTAACCACAGCATAGGGTATCATACCATGTACTTATTGCCTAAATGATGCATCCGTTAATGTTGCAGCCCTTAACAGCGGTAATTTCCCAGCATTTTGGCACTTGAGTGAACATGGACAGCCCTTAAAACAACAAGCTAAACCCAAAGGATTTTGTTAATTGAATATGATGTTGAGTCGCCACCGAATTTGGCCTAAAGTTCACTGTGCGGTGAATTCCTCAATAAACTTTGAGAAAAGGAAAAACAATGTTGATATAACTAGTGAAATGCCCCCAGATAGTTCTGCACATCCCTAAATTATTTTGCCCTATCAAATCTTTGAATGTCTACCCTGAATTGCATTAAGATACACATTATTGCATTGAAGATTTTTGCACATTCCCAAATTGCCATTGACTGTTGTCTAAAGCAGAATTTGGACACACATCCTTCTTGGAAAAACAACCAAGGGATCTGGGCATGAAAGCATGAAAAGGGTATTCTTTTTTTCAAGTGGGCATCAGATCCCCAGATTACACAATGGAGGAATAATCTGAAATAATCTGAAATAATCTCCTTTAGCACCGGTGCTAGGTTCTGTAGTGAGGTGCCCCAAATTGGCCAGGGAACTTGCAATTACAAGGTAATTGCTATCTATCTATCTATCTATCTATCTATCTATCTATCTATCTATCTACATTTCTCTGTTTCTTCCCTCTTACCTCTGGTATGATAGCTTTATACTGAGTTGTGCACAGGAATTAGTGGGGTCTTTCTCTACCAAGGGATGTAACTGCAGAGCTGCACATCTCTCCTAGCCCTGTTTTTGGCATCGTTGGTGTCCATCTGCTCTTTTTAATGCAGCAACACAGAGAGGAGCAGATGGGGCCTCTTCTCCAGGCTTCTCCTGAAGCCTATATCCATTATAACCTAATTTTTATGATGACAGCCTCACTGTCAGAAATGCCAGTCACTTCCCTCCACTCCTCTGAAACAAAAATAGCTCTGCCATTGCTGCTGAGCTGTTAAACTGAAAACTAGCACCCTGGTATAAAAGACAGTGAAGTTGAAGTAGCAGTATTTAAACCAACAGTAATCCCATTGATTTAACTCACTTATGGGACAGAGCAGTTTGTTGTAATGCATGGATCCTGAATCCTTGCAAGCAGTTCTGTATTGATTCCAAGACTCGTACTGTAGCAGGCCACAATTCCTGACCATTTGGTGTGTCGCTGATGCACCTCTGATACATTTCATTACAGCCAGAGGAAGGATGGAATGCTCCTTCTATTGTTTATGCTGTACCTGGTATTTGTGGCACCAGCTGCAAGACCTAAGCAGTTTCTGTGGTGGGCAGAATCGGGTTTAATAGTAAGTAGAATTGCCCCCAAAAATGTTTGCTTAAGCAAGGTGAATCTGAGGAAAAAAAAAATTAACTTAAAGTGACATGAACTGGGGAGGTCCCCAAAACAAAACATTTGCAAAACTTTTAGAGCAACAAAATGAGTTTTGAACCCTTGTAGTGAGTAGCACAGTAAGGATTTATCTGCTACATTTAAGATCATTTTTACTTCAAACACCCCCCCCACACACACACACACGCACATATATAATGTGTGTGTGTGTGTGTGTATATGTGTGTGTGTGTGTGTGTGTGTGTATATATATATATATATATATGATAGATGAATCTGACAGTTTCATTTCTCCTGTATTCAATTTAACAAACAAACAAACAAACCCCTCAGGTTCCTTCCATCCTGAATATGAATATGAATGAATTTGTGAATTTTGGTAAGTTCTTAGGAAAAAAATTAAATTCCCAGCCATCTGTGCTGACCAAATTCAATAGGTACAGCTATTCTGTGCATGGGAAAGAGATGGCAACTCTAATTCAGCTCTAACATGGCTGAATACACAGGAATTCAAATCAGGACAATCAAGAGGTAAACACACAAAGCCCTGGACCTGGATGGAAATGAATATATATATATTCATTCTCAATGAGGGATGGCACGGATGCCTGATTCCATCCTGGAATCTTGTAGAAGCCCCCCTGCTCACACCCCCAGCCTTTGTCACCAAGCCCCTGCCTCCGCTCGCCCCCGCCTGCATTCAGTGAGTGGCCTGCACTCACCCTGGTGGCCTCAGCGAGCTCTGCAGTCAACATTTTTTTGTAAAATAAAATGGTGATTGCCAAAATGTGCATATTTGCATATGCATGAAAATTTGCATTTTTGTGAATGCACATATTTGCATATGCACATTTTTGTGATTGCCATTTTATTTTTCAAAAAATGGTGATCACGGAGCTCAACAAGGCTGCTGGGGTGAGTGCAGGCCACTCGCAGAGTGCAGGAGGGACTTGAGCATGGTCTGGGGACCTTTGAGCTGGGGCAAGGGCTGGGCAGGAGCCTGGAGAACCCGGATGGGGGTGGGTTCACACATCTCAACTTCTTTCCATCTAAAGTATGAAGACATTTTTTCAGATTGTAATAAATTCTTACAAAAAATGTACTGAAAGAAGATTCTTGCTCATCACTAACAGACACACACACATACACACACACACACACACACACTATTTACTAGAATGGGCTGGGTTTTGGCAACCACCTAGAAAAGTGGGCCTCTCTCATATGCCAAGCTAGATTTGTCGATGGACAACCCAATGTCCCATCAGTGAACATGCCACACTAAGCATAAGGGGTATGTTGTGGTCATTTATATAATTTATTGATCGCAACATCATCAATCTACATGGCATATGCAAAAGAGATGGATCCCTGCCCCAGAAACTTGAGTCACAACACAGCATTTTATCACATACAGGAGATAAAAGTGGCTTAAGATGGTGTCTGAGATCTAAATATAATTGCAATCACAAGGCATATTGCTGAACTTGTTATTATCTTTTGACTGAAGTACTCTGGGCAGCCCACAAAACAGATACATCATTAAATATACAGCATTAAAACTAATGTAAAAAGCATTAAAAACTACAACACAATTAAAATTGACACTATAGAGAGACCCAGACTATAAGTTATTTAAAAGGCCTAGGTGAATGGAAAGGTATTTTCCTGACACCAAGTCCATACAGATGGTGACAAGAAAAGATGTCTGGAAAGGCTATTCCATAACTGGATGTCACTTAGGGATACAAATTGTGTTCCTTCCATGCCGCTTGACATCCGCAGTTTGTGTCCAGTGCTCCATTCCATTGTTCAAAAGCCCCCGGAATTCTCCTCTTTTTTTTCCACTCCAAAAATTACATAAGTAAATACGTACCAGCAAACATAATTCCTGTACCCATCTGTCTCCGCTAGTCCACATAACTTCCATAAGAATCACTATTTTTCGTAAAAATATTGCAGTAATTGCTGCCATGCAATAATTACTTCCAGCAAAAACGCTTCCTCTTCCTTGTAGGAGCTTCCCAAAAGAAGGCTGTCTTAGGTGTGCCTGAGAGATAAACTATTTGTTTAAAGCAATGCTGTTTTAAAGAAAGAAAAAGGCTTTTTAAATGATCGTGCCAGTCCTGGAGCCCTGCATGATGTATTATTCTCCCTGCTGAGCCTTGTATTTCCACATTCAGCCTTGTTGTTGACATTGTAAGACTAAAATGGAGAGGAGAACCAACTCTGTGCATGTCTACTCAGAAGTAAGTCTTATTGAGTTTAATGCAACTTACTCCTACACATGTCAGCACTTCACTTGCCCCCAGCTCAGCTTTATATTTCCACATCCAGCTCATTATCAAACCTCCTGTTAGGTTATCTCAGAAGACCTTTGGGTGAATGGGGGGGGGGTTTCCAGGGAAACAGCTGGATTGGGGAGAAGCTCCTCCCCCTACACACACACACACACACACACACACATACACACACATAATGGAAGAATATAGTTCATATTCCCTGGTATGTTTATTCCTCTTTTTGTCAATTCCCTGAGCATGTGCAGACTGTGCTTTTTGTTCAAACAAAGAGAAGCTTGCTAATCTTTCCCCTCATGCTGCATTTGTACAAGTGTAACTGCTCCAGAAATAACTTTCCATTTTACTGTATCTTTTTCATGAGTTTCATAACAGCAGTGTAGTGTAGTGGTTAGACAACCAGTGTAGCCTAGTGATTAGAGTGCTGGACTGGGACTTGGGCGATGGGGGGTTCTAGTCCACACTTGGCTATGGAAGCTCACTGGGTGACTTTGGGCCGGTCTCAACTACACACATTGTTTGGGTGTTCTTTCTGAAGCAGTTACACTTGTACAAATGTAGAATGACTGTGACTCCTTGCGTGACTCTTTGCAAATGACAACAAAAAAGCCGCATGATTGCTGGCTCTGCAGGACTTCGTGGTGCTTCTTCGCAGAGGATTTTGTGGCACACAAAATGGGAAATTCGATCCCATTTCAGTCTGTGGCAGAATTCTCTGACATCCCTAAAGTCACTACTGAAATCCCCCTTTCTTGAGTGGTAATGTCATTCATTTCACTCAAAACAGAGCCTGTGTAAAGGATATTTTGGTCCACATCTCCCATCAGGCCTAGCCAGCATAGACAATGGTGAGGGAAAAAGAAAATTATAGGCCAAACATCTCAGCCCCATCTACATGAGCCATTTGTCCCGGTGCCGCTTTGAAGGGAAGATCTTTGCGATAGATGACACAGATGCTGCTTCACAGCCCAATTGTGGTATTCCTGGAGAAATCCAGGTTTTCTCAGAGTCCATTTGCGGTGACTTTTTCATTTGCTTCAGGTTCCCTGTGGGGGGTTGAGCAGTCTGTCCCTTCCTCAGATTGAAATCGCAGCATCGGTAGTGATGCCCCTCCTCCTCTGCAGCTCCACAGTTACAGAGGCATGAAGAAGCAGGCTGGTGGAAGCCGCAATGATTGGTGGAAGGGAAAGAAGTCTAGGGTGGGGGCGGGGGGAGAGCAGAGGGGCAAACAGGTCTAGTGAGAAGTAACTCACTGCCTCCAGTTTCACGTCTCTGCCTTTCTCACTTTAAGTATCGAGCCTGAGTGTGGAATCATTCAGCTACAAAGGAATAAGGATGGTGGAGAATTCCGCCACGGATTTCAGTGAGGCCGAATGAACTGGCATTCGCCCCCCCCTAAACCTGTGGCGGAATGGCCTCCCCCCCCCCCGTAGATTCCTCTCTGGGACGAAGCTTACCTGGGGTGGATGTTCTGGTGGCAGCTGGTCTTTCGACCGGCTGCCACGGCCGCCACTTGTGTCTGCTGTTTGCTGTGATAGGCTACGTAAGTATTTACGTAGCCTATCACGGCAAGCAAAAAAAAAAACAGCGAACGCAAATGGTGGCAGCTACGTTGGCCGCCATTTGCATTCCCTTTTTTTCACTATTTTAGCCTACATAAATATTTACGTAAGCTATTACGGTGAAAAAAAAGTGGAACACAAATAGCATAGTGGGCACTATTTGCATTCCTTTTTTTTTGCCGTAATAGCTTACGTAAATATTTATGTAGGATAAAACGGTGAAAAATAGGGAACGCAAATGGCAGCCACCGTAGCCGCCACCAGTTGCGTTTGCTGTTTTTTTTTTTTTGGCCTGCCGTGATAGGCTACATAAATACTTACGTAGCCTATCATGGCAGCCTGGCTGGACGCAAATGGCGGCCTCTATGGCAGCCACCATTTGCATCCGCAGCAGCCCGTCTGTGGCCGGAACTCCGGCTGCGGATGGCCATGGCTGGCTGCTCCGCGGAGCTGCCACAGAATGGAGCCAGCCGGGCAGGATTCTGGGGGGGGAGGACCGGATCACCCCCCCATCGAGGATTCTGGGGGGGAGGGACGGAGAGCCTCCCCCCCACCGCGAATCACATCCATGAAAAGGTAAGTGACTTTTGTACATCCCTACAAAGGAACACAGCTGAGAAAGGCTGGATGCCTATGGATTCGCAGCTGTGAAGCTGAGGAAGGCTGGGTGCCAGGGCAAATGATTTTTATAAACATGTACTCAGAATCACTTCATTGAGGCTGTGTTTGTGTGTGTGTGGGGGGGGGGGACTGTTGACTGGGCAGTTAAGAGAGTATGTTATACTCACTCTGTTCTTCTCCCCAGCTTTCTGCACGGGCTGAATTTCCCAAGGCAGCGTCTGCCCGCTTCCCTGCCCACCTCAGAAATGTGTATGCAGGGTTTGTTATAAATGTCTACTCATAAGCAAGTCCTACATGCTAGTTGTGCACCCTCCTCCCCAGCTCTGCGCTCTCTGCTCTTCACAGCTTGGGAAGCCTGCTTTAATCCTCCCATCTACCGCCCCAGTTGTTAATTCACAGCACTAATACTGCCCAGCTCCGATGGAACGAACAATGGAATGTGCACCATGTACATGTAGGGATGTTGGAGAAATCCTCCGCAGACCCCAGTGAGGCCAGATTCTATTGAATCCGCTCCCCCAAAGTCCATGGAGGATCGGATCTCCTACTTTGCCTTCCAGCACAAAGTCCTCGCCGGCAGATCCTCCATGCCACCAGCTCCAAAGACCCAGCGATACGGCTGCCATGGCTGTATCGCCGGACTGTGGATGCAAATGGCATCTGCCACGACATTTGCATCCCTGCACTTTACCATGATAGGCTACATAAAGATTTACGTAGCCTATCACGGTAAAGTGCAGGACGCAAATGGCGCCCGCTACAACGGATGCAATTTGTGGACGAAGACTGGCCCCAGCCGGAAGTCTGGCAGTGGCCAGCCCCGGCCGGCAGCTCCATGGACTTGCTGTGGAGTGGAGCTGGATGGGGAGGATTCTGGGGGGAGGACCGGATTGCCTCCCCCCCTCGCGGACCCCCCAGTGGACCCAGATAAGTGGGATTCGTACACCCCTATATGTGGCCCTGGAGAGCCACAAGTTACTGACCTTTGCTTTAGAAGTTAAATGCAGCACTTAAAATTGGATCCACATTTATTGTTGTTGTTGATGATGATGATGTTGGCTGCTATATTGGTTTGCAGACACCACTGCACTGGTTTGCTGTCATTATTACATTGTTTGAATGAGCTCAGCATTACAGGATAGCATAGAGAGTGGCTTTTATCATGGTACTGGCTTTGCTCATGAAAACTGTATGAAAGGAATAGTGAACAGAGGGATGCCTCCAAGCAAGAAATATCTAACGCAATTAGCACTGAATATGTAGATTTAAGGAAAGGTGACACTCAGGTTTGGTTTGCTGATTCCAGAAGATTTCCTGTTCCATTGGTGAAGCCTGGCCTGATCAGAAAAGATCGGAGTCTTGCTTCTACCTGAAAATGGGAGGAACTGCCCAAATGCTGTTAACTGAAGGTGTCAAAAATGTGGAATGATCCATTTTTGTTTGGCAATTATCTCCCGCTGTGGCTAGAGCCTTATAGAGCAAACTGACTGTCCTAGGACGACCTTGTTGGAGAATGAATGTATTGTTGAATACAATTGATGAACCTTTTTCTCTTTGGTGATTTGGATTCTTGTTCCCAATTACATGATATGGTTAACCCTTAAACTGACGTGTATTGGGGATTACATAATTTAGAATTGGAGTTGTACACTTCTTTCGTTCATTTAAAGCCTGTCATCAGGGCCTGGATGCCTTGGGCTTGCAAGCATCACATTGACACTAGAGATCATGCATGTCATGGTGAATGAAACCCAGAGACTAGGGATGCTGGATAAATTTGCAACAGATTCAGATTGGATTTCTGTGAATCTGACCTGCGGATTTCACAGTGGACCATTCCCCCTTCTCGGGTTCTGTGGATTCTGTGGATCCTTCTTAAAACATCAACAACAACAACTGGTGGGGATTAGCCCAAGTGCCCACTTGCACTAGTGTGGTTTAGCACTAATCTGCATTAGCACAAGTGCACATTTGCAAACGAACAAAATTCTCATACAAAAAAATCCGTTTCTGTCAATGACTGGACAATGAAACTAAAGATGTCTGACAATCAAGACAGAGACAGAATGGATATAACAAGACCTGCACAACCCTACTAGACACCAATCCATATTCCATCGCCTTATACGTGACTAAGTGATTTTATTTTTTCTGAGCTGCAATATTTCTTTGCAGTTTCTGATGACACACCTTTACTTTTGAATTTTGGTTCATCATCTTCAGGCATGGACTTTACAGAAAGATTTTTATTTTTTTTTTAGAAATCAAACTGAAAACATATCTGTCCTCCCACCATCTCAGGAACTTTATTTACTTACTTACTTACTTACTTACTTACTTACTTTACTTTACTTTACTTAAGGCTATAACTTAAGCTGCCTTGCCACCACACTCAGACTTTAATGCCATCTATTACCTTGGCTCTGTACTACAATTTGTTCTTGGCAGCCTGCCCTGCTACAGGATTTCTCACAGGCATTTGCATCCAGCAATGCACAGCTGATCGAAGCTCAACTGTACCATCCCAGCCTTTGGAGAATGACACAAAGTTGTGGTCATTCCTGCAAAGATAACACGGAGATGGATTTTCTTCCCAACCAGTGGTACAGCACCTCAGGTTTTAATTAATTCCCAAGGCAGAGCTTCCACTCTGCTGCTGCACAGTGTTTGTTGTACTTTTCCACAAATAGTACTGGATAATTCAGCTACCCCTGGCTGTTTTGTCCTCACCCATTTCCCTAGTACATGACCAATACATACTTATTATATTACATTATGTTAAATTATATTAATATCATGTTTTGGAGGTTAAGCTAAAAGGGCAGCTACCAATTTAGTTTCTTAGAGACAAGAGCTGGTATAACTTTTGTTAGTTTCTGTGAAGACTCCCTTGGTCCTTCTTTCCTTCCCTCAGTGGGTAGAGAAATATGACAGCATTACTACATGTTGAAGTGTTTGTTTTGTATTTTGTTAATGGTTGGTGTGTATGACAGAGAGGGAGAACAGGGAGGGGAGTTTAAATGACTGTGCTCAAGCTTATTGTTTGAAATGTCACATCCTCTTCAATTGTGTATATTTTATTGACATGTTTGCTGGGAAAGGGGCATATTCTTTTCTTCTGAGATCCTGTCAGATAATTGTTCAGTCTACAATAGACTTTAATTATCAACGAAATGGGGGAGTCCATCAAGGCTGTATATATATATATAGTGTGTGTGTGTGTGTGTGTGTGAGTGAGTGAGTGAGTGAGTGAAGAAGGAATTATTTAAGTGGATTATCTGCACTAATCTCCATGGCACTAGTGACAGGAAATGTCCACATTTCATTTTCAGCAAGTGACACTGAGTTACACAACCAAACACTTGTTACAGCATTTCATCCCCTTCCCGCCTCCAAGTAACCAGCTTTTAGTCCTCCCAATAATACATGCACAACTAAACATTCTCTATGTGTCAAAGAGTTTTTCACAACTTCCCAAGGTCATGGTAATGTTCTATTGTGGCTGTGTATCTGCAAGAAGTATCTGAAGATTGTGTTCATTAACCTTTACTCCACATGCATAAGAATCTCCTTTTATGGAATGAAAACACCCCTCCAAACATATTCTACAGTTATTGGAACAAGCTCATTAAAAATGCAAAATAAGCACAAAAATGACCACTGCAACACTCACCAAAGATCAACAATTAACCTTGATTGCTAAACCTTCTAGTAGAGAAATGTTTCTGAAGTCTGAAGGGTGCAGATTAGGGAATCTTGAGGAATTGCAAATTGCAATTCTAACTTGTCTGATTTGCACCTCCCAGAATAATGTGAGGATCAGAATTTAGTTATTTATCCACTGGTTTTTACACTTCAGATGTTCTGATGCACACCAGATGTTCTGACACAATTCCTGGCTGGCTATACACACACACACACACACACACACACAGTACACACACATACATACATATGAATGATCTGAGCTGACATTTCTAGGAAGACATATTTCTGAGAAACGTCTTTTTTAATCATCTGCCTCCCAACCAGAAAAAGAAGGCCACACTGCAGATTTTTTCCCCTAAATATTCTCTACAGTGTTTTATGGTATCCAGCATTCCCATCCCCCCAAGAAAACCTTGGAACAACACTAGGCATTTGAAGGATATACGTAAAATGGTGGCCAGACTGCCAATGTGTTTATTGCTGCAGCTACTTAGAGCACTGAGTCTATGTTCCAGTTAAGTTTTCTACTTGTTGGTCAGGCTCTTGAAATGTACTAATCATGGAGTGGTATGTGACTCTTAAATGAATGATATGGATATGTGGCAAGGATTCACACCGTTTTTAATAAAACGTTTATCTGATTTATGTGTGCAAATCAAATTTGGTGTAGCCAGTTGATGTTTGGATAGAGTTAAAGAATTTCACATTTTAATCTTAATTGGCAATGACAAAAGGAAAGTGTGTTCGTGTGTGGAGAGAGCAACCTGGTTCTCAAGACAGTGAAATTAAGCAACATTTATAATGTCTAAGTTACAGACAATTCATCAGCAGCAAAATGATCAGAAGCTGGATCTCACAGGCAGGGAGCATATACACCATTTCCAGCCAATAGAGAGATAAGGCAAGGAGCCAATCAGGGTCTGGAAAATATATCTGTAAAAACTAGGGATGTCAGAGAATTTCTCCACAAATCTCAGGGAGGCCGAATGCCAGCGCATTCAGCCCCCCAAAATTGGTGGAGAAACAGTCTTCCCCCCTGCCTCCCCCGGGATGGGACTAACCTTGTGCGAATCTCCCTGGCGGCGGTGGCTCCGGTAGCGGTTTGGCAGCAGTGCGGCGGCGGCGGCTGCGGCAGCCGGTCTTCTGACCGGCTGCTGCCACCGCCATTTCCAAGTTAAAAAAAACATGTGCTAGATTTTTAGATTTTAAATCTAGCACAGCTAGATTTTTAAAAAGCACTGTGATAGGCTATGTAAATGTTTATGTAGCCTATCACAGCTGAGTGAAAAAAAAAACACGTGTACGTAGCCTATCATGGCTGACTGCAGGGAAGCAAACAGCGGCGGCTATGGCGTGGTAATGCACACATGGATGTGCTAATGCACACATCATGAATGCTGTGTACCACTAGCTCTCAATATGATTTCAGCCTCTACATCATGCATTAATAAGCACCCAGCTTTCCACAGAAGATCTTCTGAATCCCTCTGAAGCTTTCTTTTAATAGTGATCATTGTATTGACTGTGTGTGTTTCAGTTAGGAGCTTAGCACCGGGGTGCGAATTTAATTTGTTCAAGTTCAAGTTGGCCTTTCATTTGAATTTCCTTATGGTTAATCATACATTTATTTCCCTTGTTATTTTTGCTATATTTTCTAAACATCTGTCTCATTAAGTGAGGTTTTGGCCACCAACTTGCTGAAATCCCTGCTGAGGGCACAACACTTTTGGAGCACTATGTAATTCTACCCACTGTGTAAATGAAAGATTAACATAATTTCGGCTTTCTTGTATGAATGCAGTTTGCTGCTATTGAACCATGTGGTTTAATATCTCCAGTACATTTAATTAGCTGGAAGTGTCTGCCATGTTATAACCCAGATACTAGTCTTGGACTCAGCAGCACACAATGTGATGGCATTACTTCTGTATCATCCACTGTTGTATTAGTTACAGACAGACAGACAGACAGACGTATTGTGGACCATTGTTGCAGTTTGCTTGTTCATTTATTCCCAACATATATTCTTACATTACAGTTGCCATATGGAAAGATGCTTGAAAGGCTTCCATGTTAAAATACAGCTCTATCTGCACTCTGATGCAGCTATAACCAATACAAGGAATTCATGTTTGGTGCCTCTGAAATTATCCTCACACATGATACTACTATTTAGGGCCAGAATAGCAGTGTCTAGACTGGCTAACAGTGTGTTCCAGGCACTTAATCAGCACATACTTGAGTTCTGGGAGAGGTATGAGTCCATGCATATAATGTATCATCCAGTCATGCTCTCTTTCTCTAGTGTTTTCATCCTTGATTCAACAGATTGATATATCACTGCAGAGTGTACGTTTGTATTTACCAAATTTGTTGTTCAGTCGTTAAGTCATGTCCGACTCTTCGTGACCCTGTGGACCATAGCACACCAGGCCTTTCTGTCCTCCGCTCTCTCCTGGAGTGTGCTCAAGTTCACATTCATTGCATTGGTGATGCTATCTAGCCATCTTATCCTCTGCCATCCACTTCTCCTTTTGCCTTCAATCCTTCCCAGCATCAGGGTCTTTTCCAGTGACAATTCTCTTCACATTTGGTGGCCAAAATATTTGAGCTTCTGCTTCAGTATCTGTCCTTCCAATGAGCAGTCAGGGTAGGGATGGCGGTGAATTCTGCCATGGATTTCAGTGAGGCCGAATGCACTAGCATGGCCTGCCCCCACCGCCCCCCCACGGATCCGCCCCGGGAGGAGACTTACCTGGGGCAGATGTTCCAGACAGCGGCAGCTCCAGCGGCAGCTTCGGTGGTGGTGGCTGGTCTTCCGACCAGCTGCCGCTGCCGCCATTTGCAGTCTGGTCTTTAGTTTTTTGGGGGGTTTTACCCAGACGTGATAGGCTATGTAAAGACTTACATAGCCTATCACGTCTGGGTAAAAGAAAAGAAAAAGTGCATATGCAAATGGCGGCAGCTACGGCAGCTGCCATTTGCTTTCCTTATTTTTCGCCGTTTTAGTCTACGTAAATATTTACGTAGTGGGCGCTATTTGCATTCCTTTTTGATTTGCTGTTTTAGCCTATGTAAATATTTACGTAGCCTAAAACGGCGAATCAAAAAGGACACAAATAGCGCCCACTACACTATTTGTGTTCCCCTTTATTTTCTCCGTAATAGTCTATGTAAATATTTACGTAGACTAAAATGGCAAAAATTAAGGAACGCAAATGGCGGCCGCTGTAGCCGCCGCCATTAGCATATGCGGTTTGTTTTTTTAACCCAGACGTGATAGACTACGTAAATATTTATGTAGCCTATCACGGTTAAATACAGGGACGGGAACGGCGGCGGCTATGGCAGCTGCCATTTGCATCCCTGCTACCCAGCGGCCAGATGTCCGGGTGCTGGCGGAGCCAGCCAGCGGCTCCGTGGAATCCCCGCAGAGTAGAGCTGGCTGGGCAGGACCCTGGGGGGAGGGATGAAGCACCTCCCCCCCCATCGAGGATTCCAGGGGAAGGGATGGAGCACCTCCCCCCCACCGTGAAGCAGTTCCGTGAAACGGTAAGTGAGTTTCATACATCCCTAAGTCAGGGTTGATTTCCTTTAGGATTGACTGATTTGAACTCCTTGCAGTCCAGGGGACTCGTAAGAGCCTTCTACAGCACCACAGTTCGAAAGCATCAATTCTTCGATGCTCAGCCTTTCCTATAGTCCAGCTCTCACAGCCATACATTACTACTGGGAAAATCATAGTTTTGATTATGCGGACCTTTGTCGGCAAGGTGATGTCTCTGCTTCTTACTATGCTGTCTAGGTTTTCCATAGCTTTCCTCCCAAGGAGCAAGTGTCTTTTAATTTCATGGCTACGGTCAATGTCTGCAGTGATCTTGGAGCCCAAGAAAATAAAATCTGTCACTGCTTCCATTTCTTCCCCTTCTATATGTCAGGAAGTGATGGGGCTAGATGCCATGATCGTAGTTTTTTAATGTTGGGTTTCAAACCAGCTTTTGCACTCTCCACTTTCACCCTCAACAAGAGGCTCTTTAGATCCTCTTCGCTTTCTGCCATAAGGGTGGTATCATCTGCATATCGGAGGTTGTTGATAATTCTCCCAGCAATCTTAATTCCGACCTCTGATTCATCCAACCCGGCGTTTCTCATGATGTACTCTGCATACACATTAAATAAGCAGGGCGACAATATGCAGCTTTGTCGTACTCCTTTCCCAATTTTGAACCACTTGTTGTTCCATGTCTGGTTCTTACTGTTCCTTCTTGACCCTCGTACAGGTTTCTCAGGAGACAGGTAAGGTGGTCTGGTACTCCCATCACTTTAAGAATTTGCCACAGTTTGTTGTGATCCACACAATCAAATGCTTTAGTGTAGTCAATGAAGCAGAAATAGACGTTTTTCTGGAATTCTCTTGCTTTCTCCATGATGCAGCGAATGTTGGCAATTTGATCTCTAGTTCCTCTGCCTCTTCGAAACCCAGCTTGTACTTCCGGTAGTTCTCGGTTTGCATACTGCTGAAGCCTAGCTTGTAGGATTTTGAGCATCACCTTGCTGGCATGTGAAATGAGCGCAATTGTGCGGTAGTTTGAACACTCTTTGGCATTGCCCTTCTTTGGAATTGGAATGTAAACTGACCTTTTCCAGTCTTGCGGCCATTGTTGAGTCTTCCAAATTTGTTGGCATATTGAATGCAGCACTTTAACAGCATCATCTTTTAGGATTTTAAATAGCTTAGCTGGAATACTGTCATCTCCACTAGCTTTGTTGTTAGGAATGCTTCCTAAGGCCCACTTGACTTCACTTTCTAGGATGTCCAGCTCAAGTTCAGTGACCGCACTATCATGGTTATCAGGGACATTCAGATCTTTCCTGTATAGTTCTTCTGTGTATTCTTGCCACCTCTTCTTAACCTCATCTGCTTGTGTTAGGTCCCTGCCTTCTTTGTCCTTTATCATGCCAGTCTTTGCACAAAACGTTTCCTTGAGATCTCCGATTTTCTTGAAGAGATCTCTAGTCTTCCCCATTCTGTTGTTTTCCTTGATTTCTTTGCATTGTTCATTTAAGAAGGCCTTCTTGTCTCTCCTTGCTATTCTCTGGAACTCTGCATTCAGTTGGATATCTCTTCCCCTTTCTCCCTTGCTTTTCACTTCCCTTCTTTCCTCAGCTACTTGTAAAGCCTCATCAGACAGCCACTTTGCTTTCTTGCATTTCTTTTTCTTTGGGATGGATTGAGTTGCTGCCTCCTGAACAATGTTATGGACCTCCGTCCATAGTTCCTCAGGCACTCTGTCTATCAGGTCTAATCCCTGAAATCTATTCCTCACCTCCACTGTGTATTCATAAGGGATATGATTTAGGTCATACCTGAATGGTTTAGTGGTTTTCCCTACATTCTTCAATTTCAGCCGAAATTTTGCAACAAGAAGCTCATGATCTGAGCCACAGTCAGCTCCAGGTCTTGTTTTTACTGACTGTACAGAGCTTCTCCATCTTTGGCTGCAAAGGACATAATCCATCTGATTTCGATATTGACCATCTGGTGATGTCCATGTGTAGAGTCGTCTCTTGTGCTGTTGGAAAAGAGTGTTTGCTATGATCAGCCTGTTCTCTTGGCAAAACTCTATTAGCCTTTGTCCTGCTTCATTTTGTACACCAAGGCCATGCTTGCCTGTTATCCCAGTGATTTCTTGACTTCCTACTTTAGCATTCCAATCCCCTATGATGAAAAGGACATCTTGTTTTGGTGTTAGTTCTAGAAGGTGTTGTAGGTCTTCATAGAACCGATCAACCTCAGCTTCTTCGGCCTCAGTGGTTGGGGCATAGACTTGAATTACTGTGATGTTGAATGGTTTGCCTTGGATTCGTACTGAGATCATTCTCTCGTTTTTCAGATTGTACCCCAGTACTGCTTTTCCCACCCTTTTGTTGACTATGAATGCTACTCCATTTCTTCTAAGGGATTCTTGCCCACAATAGTAGATATGATGGTCACCTGAATTAAATTCGCCCATGCCTGTCCATTTTAGTTCGCTGATTCCCAAGATGTCGATGTTCAATCTTGCCATCTCATGTTTGACCACCTCCAGCTTACCTTGATTCATTGATCTGACATTCCAGGTTCCTAAACAATATTGTTCTTTACAGCATCGGATTTTCTTTTCACCACCAGACACATCCACAGCTGAGTGTCCTTTCGGCTTTGGCCCAGCCGTTTCACTCTTTCTGGCGCTACTTGGAAATACCCTCTGCTCTTCCGCAGTAGTATATTGGACACCTTCCGACCTGGGGGGCTCATCTTCCGGTGTCATCTCTTTTTGCCTTGTGTTACGTTCCATGGGGTTTTCTTGGCAAAAATATTGGAGTGGTTTGCCATTTCCTTCTCCAGTGGACCACATTTTGTCAGAACTCTCTGCCATGAACTGTCCGTCTTGGGTGGCCCTGCACGGCATAGCTTATGGCTTCACTGAGTTACACAAGCCCCTTCACCACAACAAGGCAGTGATCCATGAAGGGGGTAAAGGCCTTAGTTTAAGGTAAATGCAGACACTTACAGCTGCATTTACATTAAACTAAGGTCTTTAAGGATGCAAATGGCATCCTGGACACCATTTGCGGCCGCAGTTAATCCACCCAGCCACCAATACAGCAATGGCGGCCGTATCGCTGGCGCTCCGGAGCTGGCTGGTAGGGAGGATCCGGCTGGCGAGGATTTCTCCAGGAGGTGGAGATAAGTCTTCCAATCCTCCACAGACTCCAGGGGGGCGGATTCTTTTGAATCCAGCCTCACTGGGGTCCATGGAGGATTTCTCCCCCATCCCTAAATGAAACCCCTTTCAGGAATTGTGACTTGGTCGCTAAGTATTCAGTGAACACTCAAAGTGTAGAGAGGTATTGATATGGTGGCACACTCTGCCCCCTGCCATATGTCTCTAGTACTAAGCACATTCTGACACACATCTTCAGTGTGCTACAGCAAAAGCACCTTTCCCCATGAAAAGGAACAGAATTGTCCTTCTTCTTTTTTATGTAGTTTGGTTTTAGGATATTTTGGGCTTAAATATCAGGAGCTGCCCCTTTCAGCATGTTACTCCTTTGCTGAGGGAGCTGCACTGGCTGCTTATTTGCTACTGGGCCAAGTTTAAGGTTTTAGTACTAGGCTGGATCTACACTTACCTCCTTTTTTTGCTTCCAATGAGGTTTCACCGCCCGCCTTTCACACTACACAGTAGCTGCCTTGAATTGGAACTGGAATTTCCCGGTTCTATACTCCCGCTTTTAATACCCTAATATCCTGGTATTTCCCCTTGATGTGCTCTGATTTTCCACCTTCACTACCATATCCAGTAGTAGTCCCCTCCCCCGCCTGTCTGTATGCGGCGGTGTTTGTATTTCCCTCCTGTCCAATCACAGCTCTCGACGGCCCCATGTCTTCTTCCGGCTACCAATTGCATAGCTTCCTCAGCAGCCCCCATTTCCTCAGCAGCAAGCAAAGGGCTGGATGTGTGCACGCTTGTCTGATCTCGGAAGCTAAGTGGGGTCAGTCCTGGTCAGTGCTTGGATGGGAGACCTCCTGGGAATCAGCCTTCCTGCACTGAGTATGGGGTTGTTCTGTCCCTTCAAATGAGATTAAGTTTTACCTCCTCCTATCCCCCACTCTAGATGCTTTTAAAAAAAATTAAGGCGTTATCCTTGCAGAATCGGGGCTTCTCTGCAATTTTTTTTTTCTAATTGAGGCATGATCCTAGAAGCTTCAAAGTTGTGAAGCTTCAGGAAAACAGCAGGAAAACAGCACAGTGCTCGAATGTGAACCAAGCTTGTGCATTCAATGAAGCACTGCAACAGGGAAAATGGGTGAGTGTGAATAATTACGTTTTAATGTGAGAGCGTTTAACCCGATGGGACACTGAATTCATTGCGATGGTGGGCACAATGTAGATTGGCTCCTAGTGTACAAAGCCTTAAACAACTCGGGACCAGGATACCTGAGAGAGCACCTTCTCCTTTATTGAGGCCATTGGAGGGCTTGCACTTGGTGGTTCCACATTGACCTGTGGCCTCATTGGAGTCCACCAGGAGAAGAGTCTTCAGTGTGGTGGCCCCCTTTCTTTGGAATTCCCTGCCCCTGGAGGTCAGGCAAGCACTAACACTGTGCTGTTTCTGGCTCCTCCTGAAAACAACAGTTCCAGGAGGCATTCCTTAATTGACCAGCCATGGTTTCTATTGATATTCTGTGTTTGTTTGTTTGTTTTAAATAGCATACTTTTAATCTGGTGTTTTAATGTCTTTATCTGTTTACTGTTTTATCTCTTGTGTTCACCACTCTGAAATATTTTCTAGATAGCGTGCAGTACACAAATATTGTAAATAAATAAATAAATAAGTGTGTGTGTGTGTGTGTGTGTGTGTGTGCGCGCGCGGGTGGGCTAGTCAGTTTCAGTGAAAAGGTTAATCCTTCAGAGGTCAACAGTTTAGTCAGAATATAGAGGAACAATGTTTTCTCAGGAATCCAAGAAATTATGAAGTTCAACAGAAGGTCAGACGAAGGAACAAATAGAACAAACTTAGGGAGCAATCCTATGGCCTCTAGACAGCATCTGAAGGGCCATAAAATTGTTTGGAGTCCTTTCTTCGAGATTGGAGACAGTGCTCCAACATTGGAAGGGGGAGATGGAACCCCCCCACACACACAGACACACACACCTCTGCCCCCTCATAGTCAGCATGGAGAGAACCATGCTGAATTCTCTCCAAGTGCAGAAAAGTGACCATGGAGAGAGGGAAAAAGAAGCATTTTGGTTGGTGGGGAGCTATCCTGAGACCTCTCTAGCCTCCTTCCCACTCTCCTTTGAAGTGCCCCAGCTAGATGACAAAATAACCAATCTAGCGAAAAATGCAGGATGGGAGGACAGGGAGGTGAAGATCACTCCTGCCACTCCTCCTGCCCTGCATAGGAAGATTGTAAGCTTCCAAGTTCAGGGACTCCTGCTTATTGGGGGTGCAATTGATGGGACTGCACCCAAGTCTGCAGAAATGGGGAAAAGAAAGAAAGAAAGAAGGAAAGAAAGAAACTTCCCTCCCAATTGTTTGGAGTTGGGGAGAGAAAGAGGGGGAGGGAGGCAGAGAGAATGATTTTAGAAGCCAAAGACAGAGAGGTGGAGGGAGAGGGAAGGAAGGAAGGAAGGAAGGAAGGAAGGAAGGAAGGAAAGGCCAGAGCCCTAGAAGAAGAAAGAGCTGCTAGAACTGGTTGAGAGAGAGCCAGACTAATAACAGAAAGATATTGCTTGGATAAGGGACATGGATAAAGTAGGGACTAGGAATGTTAGAGAATTCCACCATGGATCCTGGGGGGGGGGCGAATTCCAGTGAATTCCGCCCCCCGGCATCCATGGTGGAACGGAGCCCCGCACCCCACCACCCCGCGAAAGCCCCGCCAAATGAGGCCTATCTGGCTGTGGCTGTGGCTCACGTCCCTGCTTTAGCCATGATAGGCTACGTAAATATTTATCACGCAGGATGCCATTTGCGTCCGCAGCAGCCCTGCAGCTGGCCCAGCAGGTGGCTCTGCGGCCTGGCCGCGGAGTGGAGCCGGCCGGGCAGGATTCCGGGGGGAGGAATGGATCGCCTCCCCCCCTTGAGGATTCTGGGGGAAGGAACGGATTGGCTCCCCCCACCTGTGGAACCCGGTGAAGCCAGGTAAGTGAGGTTTCATACACCCCTAGTCTACTAAGTTTAATCGTGAGCATTTAATCCTGGTTGTTTTATTACCCTATGGTTCGTGTTTGTGTGTGTGTGCCTGTGTGTGTATCCATTCAGATTTTACAACTTTTTCCTTTAGAAATTTTTCTTCAGCAAAATGTAAAAAAAAAAAAAAAAAAAATTAAATTGTGTGTGTTCTCTTTCTCGATACCCACTCCACATCTAATAGCCATCCGCACACTAGATATCTGAGACTCAGAAACTTCTGAGGTTGGTTTGGTGTAGGCAGCCAGAGAAATAAAGATTTGGTGGCAGCGGGAAAAGGCACTGGAACAGAAGAGCAAAAAAGAGTGTGGGCACACTATTTGGCTTGTTTTCCCTTCCACTCACAGAACAGAGTGTTGCTGGTCTGTAACACCCCGTAGTTGGAAATGCTACAAAAGTAGGGTGATAAAAATAGGAAGAGATGCCGAGATATGTACAGACGTAGTTGCATAGGCATGGTGCAGACATGCACTGGATTGAATATTGCAGATGTTCAGCAGAATGTACATAGCCATGGAGGGTGGCAGAACCCACTACCATAATGCCGTCACACCCACTCCACGTGTATTCATTGAATAGATGGAGGTGCAGCCTTAACTTCTTAATATTCTCACTCAGGATATTGATCCAACATACTGATTTCTGATATCCAGGTAGTGTTAAAAAAAATGCACCTCTGCAGCAAAGTCCATGATATAAAGTGTGGTAGAAGCCAGCACCACAGTAAGTAAGCCAAGTCACATAGAAAGTAGAATTATGTGGCATAGGCCATCATACATGGTGGCATAGGACATAATAGACATTGACATCAACAATCCTTAGATTGAGTGAGGCACTGGGGGTGAGGGGTGATTTCCAGTGGCAGCCAGGAATGTGCAATGCTTTTTGACAGATAGGAAGGGAGTTCGGGAGTTTTGTTTTTGTAGACTTTAACATCCCTCCCATTGGTGAAAGGAGGCTTTTCAATAGCAGCCAGGACATATCTGTACTTAGAATAGAATCTCTATTTACTAGCAAGGAGTAAAATCCAATGTAAATGCTACTTAAATTAGACACATTGAAATGAATAGGACTTAAGTTAGTCATGCCTAATTTTAAGTCCCATTCATTTCAATGAGTCTACTCTAATTAGGACTTAACTTTGGATTTCACCCACTGTACCGCATTTTTTAAAAACTAGTGATGATTTTGGCATCCTTTTTTATATATTAATTGTTTGACCTTATCTATGCTGTCTTAAATCCAGTGGGATAATTATTCTGAACAGTATTTCTTTAAAATTCTTCATATTTTTAACAAATAACTGTGAAAATCCATTATCTCTCCCACACACACACACACACACACAGCTTAACAATTATGGATATGACTCATACAAATCAGCCTTTCAAATATCTTGTCATAAAATAAAGGTCAACTCATGGAATAGTTTAACAAGAAGTGCTTAAAGAATATAAAGGAATAACGTTGTCGCTTTCATTATAGTTTTATCTTTAAATGCTCCGAACTTATTATTAAAGTTAATTTTCAGATGACTTAAAAAAAAAATACCCTGCTATTTTTGACCTGATTATACTACAAGTCTAAAACTCAATGATGAAGGGGGAAAAAAACTTTATGATGTACTCTAAAAAAGTTTATGGCACTGCTATAATTTTAATCGGTGGCTATCAATCATCTGTCTGGGAAAAGGTCTGTGGATTTTATATACACTAGCATTTTATAATCTTGGCTCTGACTTCCAGTGTCTGAATGTTCTGGTATTCTGTAAAATGGAATAAAATGCAGAAAACACTGACAGAAACCATCCAGCTTTAGTCATCTGCTCATCATTCATTAGCACAGTGGATCATGCACTGCATTTTTTTTTTAAGTACAGAGCAATCTTATGCCTGTTTTCCCAGGAGTAAGTCCCATAGAACTCAATGACACTGACTTTTGAGTATATATGTATTGGGTTATGCTCTTAACTGGGAAAAAGGTGCTTCATTGGCCACAATTTTGATGGCTTTGTATTTAAAACACGCACACATGCACACACAGAGAGCTGAAAATCCCATGGCGGGGGCAATTTAATACCACTCTCCTTTGTTGCCACATTTTATTTAGTATTCACATTCCTGTGGCAGAATGTCAGTCATACACTTCAGGCCTGGCCCTATCATGCAACAGGGTGAAGTGAAGAGGGGCATAGATGGAGGCAGCAGATGCTGTCTGAATGTGCAAGAAAAAACAAAACAAAACAAAACAAAACAGAAAGCAAAAATGGGGTGGGGGGAACAATAAGAAGATATGTCAGCAACAATTAATAAGGGGTAAATAAAAGGAATATATACATGTTAGTGCAATGCATTTCAGATCCTTCATCAGGAAATTTCAGAAATAAAACTATTTCAAATTTGACTCTTTAACCTCTTTTGTGGGGGCAGGGGTGGGGGATCTGAAAATGTATTCTTTCTGAAATTCCCTGATGGGCAGGCACAACTTGGTTGCTCACCAGGCAAGAAAATGTCATGGCTGAGATGCTCTATGTAGACATTTATTGGAAACTTGAACTGGTGCAAAAGGTTGCCTCCCGTTTTCTGCCTGGGAGAGAAAATTCAGAGAATTTTCCATGGGTGTTTGGGTGGATTTGGTGGCTGCTAGACAGCTTTTGTGCATGTTTTTGTCCTGAGCTGTGATAGCTATATAGTATATACTGTAGACAGAATAGGGTTACTATAAAACAAAAGGGAGGTACCAGCATGCTCAGAGCACATTAACATTTGCAGAAGTCTCCCTCCACCAACGAACAAACAAACATTTTGAAGTCAGTTGCTTTAATATATCACAGTATCTCATTGCAACTGTTTTTAGCTGTTGAAATTGTTTTTGGTTTTGCATGTTAAAATCTTAAGATTATGTTTTGAGAACCACCCAGAGAACTTTGGCTGTTGGGCAGAACAACAATAAAATTGTTGAGGGAAAAATTCATCTCCCTTTCCCTAGCTACTGTTCCAATTACAGCTAAGCTGTAATTGGACTCATTGGAGCCAGTGTGGTGTAGTGGCTAGAGTGTTGGCCTGGGAGCCGGAAGATCAAGGTTCTAGGGATGTACGAAAGTTCCGCCACGGATCTCGGGGAGGCCGAATGCCAGTGCATTCGGCCCCCCAAAATCGGTGGTAGAACGGTCCACCCCCCACCCCCCCGGGATGAGACTTACCTTGGGCGGATCTTCCTGGCGGCGGCGGCTCCGGCGGCGGCTCCGGCGGTGGTTTGGCGGCGGCAGCAACGGCGGCCGGTCTTCTGACCGGCTGCCACCGCCGCCATTTCCAGTTGAAAAAAAAAAAAAAGTGATAGGCTACATAAAGATTTACGTAGCCTATCACGGCTAGGTTTTAAAAAAAACGTGATAGGCTACGTAAATGTTTACATAGCCTATCACAGCTGACTTTAAAAAAAAACACACGCTCGTACGCAAATGGCGGCGGCCATGGCCGCCGCCATTTGGGTTCCTTATTTTGGCACGTCTTAGTCTACGTAAACATTTACGTAGACTAAGACAGCGAAAATAAGGGGAACGCAAATAGCGTAGACGCTATGCCATTTGCGTTCCCCTTATTTTCGCCGTCTTAGTCTACGTAAATGTTTACGTAGACTAAGACGTGCCAAAATAAGGAACGTAAATGGTGGCGGCCGTGGCCATCACCATTTGCGTACACGGGTTTGTTTGTTTTTTAAGTCAGCTGTGCTAGGCTACGTAAACATTTATGTAGCCTATCATGGCTGACTGCAGGGACGCAAATGGCGGCAGCTACGGCCGCCGCCATTTGCGTCCCTGCTAGCTAGCAGCCGGATGTCCAGCTGCTGGCGGAGCCGGCTGGCGGCTCCGCAGAATCGCTGCGGAGCACAGCCAGACAGCCAGGATTCCGGGGGGGGGGAGGAACAGAGCGCCTCCCCCCCAGCGAGGATTCTGGGGGGAGGGACGGAACGCCTCCCCCCCAACCATAAACATAATTCGCGAAAGGTAAGTACCTTTCGTACATCCCTACTGGGTTCTAGTCCCCACTTGGCCATGGAAAGTCACTGGGTGTTTTTGGGCCAGTCACAGACTCTCAGCCCAATTTACCTCACAGGGTTGTTGTTGTGAGGATAAAATGGAGAGGAGGGGGATAATGTAAGCCGCCGTGGGTTCCTTACAAGCGGGAAAACAAGGTGGGATATAAATGCAATACATACATACAGTACATACATACACATGCTTTCAGAACACTGATGGCCATATTATATATGAAGATTACTGGCAGTTTCATATGCAACATATTAACAGGTAATTAATTACATTATTGTAGGTCTTTTGAAGAAGGGGGAAAGAGAGAAAAGCAATAAAATGATCTAGAATTATTTGACTCAATGATTCTTATTGCTTTAAAACATAAACCTTTCCATAAGACTAATGGCACAAGGTACACAAGTCCCTCTTAAAAGTAAAATATATTCATGTAAGCAACATTTATGAGGCAGAATCTAAGGGATTTTTGTATATATATAATTTGCAGCACTGCAGCAATCTCCTTGGTTCATAAATCTGCTGCATGTAATTTTGGAGGGTTATACTGTCTGTTCAGGAACATCATTGCTGCTTGTGCTGACTGAAATCATTAAGAAGAAGCTGGAAGTGAGGGATGGTTGGGCAAAAGCATCAACAGAGAAGATTTCTTACCTCCTTGAATTCTGGGAGTAAAACCAACATCGTTAGAATAGAAATGTGGATGGGGTGGGGTGGGGATAGATCCTCCCTGAAGAGGTTTTTTTTTTTTTAAAAAAAAAAAAGCTTACATAAAGACATCAATTGTTCGCATTTCATTAATGAAGAGTTTAAATTTCTCAGAAGACATTTGTTTTATGGAAATTTTTCAGATGTTTCCTTTTGCTCGGCCCTCTAGGAGGAACAAAATGGTACTTTGCAGAATAGAATGTTCTCCATAATTTTCTCCACTATATTTTTTTGGCAGATGTCATTTTCCCCACCCAAATTGTTGAGGATGCAAATTGTTGGCCAGGCTGCCAACACGCTTGCTGCCACTTGCAGAGACAGAAAAAAATAGGAAGATACAATACTGCCACCTACCACTCTGCGCCACACAAGGCTCTACAGAAACAGCAACTCAATGGTAAAAAAGAAGTAAAAAATAGAGCCAATTAATACCTGTTTTTGAGCAGAATGGAGCTTCCCATGGTAGGGAGGAATGCAGTTCCACAGGTTTCTGGGGTTGCCAATACAACTCCCCCTGCCCAGCCCCCCAAAGTTGTCCATCCCATGACTCTTTACTTCTATTTCTACTGTGATGCATGAACATTGTCTTTGAAACAGGGGATGCGACAGTTCTGCTTTTCTCCCATTCTTGAGTAGCAGTGAATGAGACATTCATTTCAGTTTGTTTTTGATAGGGATGTCAGAGAATTTCTCCACAAATCACGGGGAGGCCGAATGCCAGCACATTCGACCCCCTGAAATTGGTGGAGAAACGGTCTGCCCCCCCGCCCCCCCGGGACGGGACTTACCTTAGGCGAATCCTCCTGGCAGCGGCAGCTCCAGCAGCGGTGCGGCGGTGGCACAGCGGCGGTGTGGTGGTGGTGCGGCGGCGGTGCGGCGGCGGTGCGGCGGCGGCGGCCGGTCTTCTGACCGGCCACTGCCGCCGCCACTTCCAAGTAAACAAAAACAAAAAAACAAGCAAATGTGATAGGCTACGTAAAGATTTACGTAGCCTATCATGGCTAGATTTTTAAAAAACACCGTGATAGGCTACGTAAATGTTTACGTAACCTATCACGGCTGACTTTGGAAAAAAAAAAAAGCGCGTACGCAAATGGCGGCGCCCATGGGCTCCGCCATTTGTGTTCCTTATTTTGGCACATGTAGTCTACGTAAACATTTACGTAGAGTAAGGCGAAAATAAGGGCAACACAAATACCGTTGCCCTTATTTTCGCCGTAGTCTACGTAAATGTTTACGTAGACTACACGTGCCAAAATAAGGAACGCAAATGGCGGCGCCCATAGGCGCCGCTATTTGCGTACGCGCTTTTTTTTTTTCAAAGTCAGCCGTGATAGGCTACGTAAACATTTACGTAGCCTATCACGGCTGACTGCAGGGACGCAAACGGAGGTGGCTACGGCCACCGCCATTTGCATCCCGGCAGGACTAAAGGATTCACGGCCGGAGGGACGGGGCACCTCCCCCCTGGCCAGAATTTCGGCGGGGAGGGACGGGGCACCTCCCCCCTCCTCTGAATTTCGGGGGGAGGGACGGAGCGCCTCCCCCCCACCACGAAGCAAACTTCAGGATCAGGTAAGTGACTTTCGTCCATCCCTAGTTTTTGATCAGAATTTTACCTAGTTCGCACCTTCTGGACCCAACACATACTTGGATGCAATCTGCGGTTGAGGTCTGTACATTTCCAGCTTGTAATGTGATTTGCGGACCAAAAAAAAAAAAGATATTTGTGAATATGTGCACATTTGGAAAGGGGCATAAAAATGTGTACTGTTGAACACAATACCCATTGTGTACACATTGTATACACAAATATGATTTAATCAATGGGGACGCATACATTTCAAAGATGCATATAACTGATGCATACATTTGGGAAAATAATATGCCCAAACATATGCATGGATTTTCATGCAGAAATCAAAAACAAAGTTTGCAATCCGATATGGATTGAGTTGGAATGAGTCTTGAGATGGAATTTCAGAGCACTTCAGCAGCTCAAGTTTTGATGACTCTCACATCCCTACACATGAGTAAACACATATACATACAAATATTCTCTTCAGCTGCAAAGCCCTGTGTATTGCTGGTATGATTAAAGTCCTTCAGCACCTGAGAAGGTGATGATTCAGATGAGATAAGTGCCTGTGCTGTTCATTTAGCTATGTATTTTATAAATATGATTTGCTTCCAAGGAACATCACAGCTGGATTTTTCTCAGAAGACAAAAAAGAAGGACACCATTATGAGATAACAAGCGTCTTCACTATCAAAAGTGACCTGAGATCCACTGACCTCTCCACAGCACTCCTTTTTTTCTAAATTTGACCACAGGGCTTGTCAGTCCTGCCCTCAAAAAGGATGCCCTTCCTTTTGTTTTAGTTTGCTCACTAAAGAGCTCAGTGGTAGAAATCCCACAATTTCATGAAAAATGCTTTTCAATTAGGGATGTTGGAGAAATCCTCCACGGACCCCAATGAGGCCGGATTTTATTGAATCTGGCCCCCCGAAGTCCATGGAGGATCTGATCTCCTACCTCTGCCTGCCCGCTAGGGATGTACAAATTCCATGGACCGGTACACTGCCAGGGTCCACTGGGGCGGGGATGCGATCCCTCCCTCCCCCCTGAATCCTCCCCAGCTGGCTCCACTCTGCAGCAAGGCTGCAGAGCTGCTGGCCGGGGCTGGCCACAGCCAGACTTCCAGCTGTTGCTGGGCCGCTGCGGCTGCAAATGGTGGCTGTCGTAGCGGCCACCATTTGTGTGCCTGCATTAGGCTGTAAGATGCTACATAAGTATTTATGTAGCCTATCATGGCAAAAGGCAGGCACGCAAATGGCGGCTGCTACGCCATTTGCATGCCTGCCTTTTGCCGTGATAGGCTACGTAAATACTTACATAGCCTATCACGGTGTAATCCAGGCACACAAATGGTGGCCTTTAAGACATTTGCGGCCGCAGAGGCCAGAAGATGACCTGGAGCCACTGCCGCAGCTGCAGCTACAGCCACCACAGCTGCCACTGCAGTTGTCAGGTAGGTCCATCCCGGGGGAGATTTCGGGGGGGGGGGGAGGCTGTTCCACCATGGACTCCAGGGGGCCAGATTCTAAAGAATCCAGCCTCAATGGAGTCCGTGGCAGATTTCTCCAACATCCCTACTCCCTGCGAAGTCCCTTACCAGCTGGATCCTGCCTGCCGCTGGCTCCAAAGCCCCAGCGATATGGCCGCCATTGCTGTATCGCTGGCTGGATTGACGGGCTGAGGATGCAATCCCTCAGTCATCCTTAATCTAAAATTGTACATCATTCCTTGTCAGGGTTCCCCTTATGACCTGGACCCCCTGCGCAAGTCCTTAAGGATCTGAGAGCCAGTGTGGTGTAGTGGCAAGAGTGTTGGACTAGGAGCTGGGAGATCCGGGTTCTAGTCCCCACTCGGCCATGGAAGCTCACTGGGTGACTTTGGGCCAGTCACAGACTCTCAGCCCAACCTACCTCACAGGGTTGTTGTTGTGAGGATACAACGGTGAGGAGGAGGATAATGTAAGCCGCCTTGAGTTCCTTGTGAGAGGGAGAAAGGCGGGGTATAAATGCAATAAATAAATAAATAAATAAATAAATGATTTGCATCCCTGCTCTTTGACGTGATAGGCTACGTAAATCTTTATGTAGCCTATTGAGTGAAAAAACTGGGACGCAAATGGCGTATTTGCATCCCTGTTGCTTCGCGCGATAGGCTGTGTAAAGATTTACATAGCCTATCATGTCAAAGAGCAGGGACACAAATGGCCGGTTGCCATTTTGCACCACAGTAAGTCAGTGCAGCCAGTGATACGGCAATGGCGGCCATATTGCTGGGGCTTCGGAGCCAGCCAGTGGCTCTGCGGAGTCAACGCGGAGCAGAGCTGGCAGGCAAGGATTCTGGGGGGGAGAAACGGATCGCCTCCCCTCGCCGGCGGACCCCCCATGGATGGCAAGGTAAGGGATTTGTACATCCCTATTTTCAATATGCCAAATATGCCAGGTTTCTTTTCTTTTTTTCATACTTAGTGTGGAGGGAACAGATTTCAATTGATAGGAGCTTGTGTTACCCAAAATGGAAGATGGGAAATACTTCCTACAAGTAGGGATGCTGGAGAAATTCAAGCTCAGATTTCTAAGAATCACATTTCTAAGAATGTGACCTGTGGTCAGAATCTGCTGTGGATTGACCCCCTCAGGCTACATGGAGTCAGTGACCTTTTGGATTTTTTTTTTTTTTTACTTCCCTGAAATTTATGGTTTTTTATTTGTAGGAAAATATGCAAGTTTCTGCGGAGGAAAAGTTGAATGGAATGGGGGACAATATGATAAATGTTACATGCTATGGTGAATTATGTAAAGTATTACAAAAACTCTTACATAATTATTTGTGTGTTTTTCTGCATGATCAAAAATAATAATAATTTGCATCCATCTGTGGGTGGATGACAGAACAATAGGTGCCTGACAATCCACGAAACACAGACAGAGTGGATTTTACACAGTCCATACATCCCTACCTACAAGTGGGATCTCTTCCAGTGTAGAGCATTCTTTGTCAGGATTCCAGAAAGACATGCCTTCTTCCAGGATATTCCTAGGGATGGCGGAGAATTTCTCCCCGAAACTTTGGGGGGCCGAGCGCCAACGTGTTGGGCCCCCCGAACAGGTTTCGGGGAGAAATTCTCCACACACCCCCGCACCCCGCACCCCCACCGGGACGGGACTTACCTTTGGCGAATGTCCCTCCCGGCGGCGGGTCCGGCCGGCGGTTTGGCAGGTGTTCGTCTGGGGCGGGAGCCGCCGCCGCCATTCCAATCAAAGAAAAAAAAACAAAAACGCCCCCGTGATAGGCTACGTGATGATTAACGTAGCCTATCATGGCTAGATTTGCAAAGTCAGCCGTGATAGGCTACGTAAATCGTCACGTAGCCTATCACGGGTGACTTAAAAAAAAAAAGTGTGTACGGATAATGGCGGCCCCCATAGGGAGCCGCCATTCCCGTTCCTTATTTGGTCGCTGTAATCTACGTAAAGATTTACATAGACTACAGGGACCAAATAAGGAACGCGAATGGCGGCTCCCTATGGGGGCCGCCATTTGCGTACGCGCTTTTTTTTTTAAAGTCACCCGTGGTTGACTTTGCAGATCTAGCCATGATAGGCTACGTTAATCGTCACGTAGCCTATCACGGGGGCGTTTAAAAAAAAAACAACTTTTGAGTTCGCGGCTGGGCGAGGCGGGAAGCCTCCCCCCCAGCCTGAATTTCGGCCAGGCGAGGCGGGAAGCCTCCCCTCCCGGCCTGAACTTTGTGGGGGGAGCAGCGAAGCGCCTCTCCCCCACCGTGAAAAGCTTCGAGGACAGGTAAGTGACTTTCGTCCACCCCTAGATATTCCATTCCCTTCTTTCTGCCAAAACTCTCAAGACACTTTACAGTTTAAAATAATTAAGAAAGCTTGTGTGTTCCCCACACAAATGGTTATTCGTGTGTGTGTGTATGTGTGTGTGTGTGGGAACATAGGGCTGCATCCTAGGAAACACTGACACAAATCACAAATAAATTAACTACACCATCTACAGAGCAAAGCATTTCTGGCTTTGGTTTTGTTATTGTCAAAATGTCTTTTAACAACAACAACAACAAAAAGAACTCCCCAAGCAGCTTTCAGGCAGTCGACAGGTTGAAGCATTGGAAAGAACTCCCTACTCCCCACTTGGGAAAGAACTCCCCACTCCCCATTTGGCTTTCAGGTAGGGATGTACGAAAGTTCCGCCACGGATCTCGGGGAGGCCGAATGCCAGCGCATTCGGCCCCCCGAAATCGGTGGTGGAACGGCCCACCCCTCACCCCCGGGACGGGACTTACCTTGGGCGGATCTTCCTGGCGGTGGCGGCTCCAGCGGCGGCTCCAGCGGTGGTGCGGCGGCGGTGCCTGCGGTGGCCAATCTTCCGACCGGCTGCCGCTGCCGCCATTTCCATGTTAAAAAAAAAACGTGATAGGCTACATAAAGATTTACGTAGCCTATCACGGCTAGATTTTAAAAAAACACCGTGATAGGCTACATAAATGTTTACGTAGCCTATCACTGCTGACTTAAAAAAACAAACAAACGCGCGTACGCAAATGGCGGCGGCCATGGCTGCCGCCATTTGCGTTCCTTATTTTGGCACGTCTTAGTCTACGTAAATATTTACGTAGACTAAGACGGCGAAAATAAGGGGAATGGAAATAGCGTAGACGCTATACTATTTGCATTCCCCTTATTTTCGCTGTCTTAGTCTACATAAATCTTTACGTAGACTAAGACGTGCCAAAATAAGGAACGCAAATGGCGGCGCCCATGGCCGCCGCCATTTTCATACGCACATTTTTTGGGTTTTCTTAAATCAGCTGTGATAGGCTACGTAAACATTTACGTAGCCTATCACGGCTGACTGCAGGGATGCAAACGGCGCCCGCTACGGCCACCACCATTTGCGTCCCTGCTAGCCAGCGGCCGGATGTCCGGCTGCTGGCAGAGCCGGCCGGTGGCTCCACAGAATCGCTGCAGAGCACAGCTGGCCGGCCAGGATTCCGGGAAGGAGGAACGGAGCATCTCCCCCCCCGGTGAGTATTCCGAGGGGAGGGACGGAACGCCTCCCCCCCACCATCAACATAATCCGCGAACAGGTGAGTGACTTTCATCCCTACTTACAGGCAGTCAGCAGGTTGCAGCGCTGGAAAGCCCCAAGGGAGGAAGCCTTCATCAAGTCCTTGGTGGAGCAATCCTATGGCCATAGACATTGGCTGAGGGCCAAAGATCAGTGGGGATTCCCGCCCCTCCAGAGTTGGAGGCAGTGCACCAACCCTGAAAGAGGGAGTTGGAGATCTGCTCCCCTCCCCTCCCCCCTCACAGCCAGTGCAGAAAGAACCATGCCAGGTGGCCTCTGAGGTCAGAAAATTGACCTCAGGGAGGGAGAACAGGGGGTGTTCCAGTGGGCAGGGAGGGGAGGAGACTGGAGAGGCTAGAATATGAGCTATCCTGAACCTCTTCAAGCCTCCTTCGCTCCTCCTTTGAAGCACCATTGCTAGACAGGCAAAAAAGCTGTCTAACAAATATCACCATGATGGGGAGGAGAAGATTGCCTCTGCTGTTCCTCCAGCCCGGCTAGCTTCAGCCCAGCAGGGCATTGGATACATGGAAGCCTTCAGGTCCAGAGGCTTCCGTCTCAGGAGGGCCCAACTCATAAAATGGTGCCCCCAGGACTTTTTAGAAAGCTCAAGCGACTGGAGGGGCTGCACGGACAGCATGGGATTTTTTTTTTAAATAAAGTAAAGAGTGCACACACACCACCACACCCCTCAGCTTCCTCCTTACAGTAAGGTAAGTACTGAAGCCCAGCACACTGAGACAATTTTCACACCTTCCCACATTTTTTGCATGCAATTTCTTTTTGCCCCTCCACTCCATGAATGATTAAAAAAATAAACAGATAAAAAAGATTCAGTACAGTGCTAACTGGGGGCTTCTTCAGGGTTGTAGGTGCCACCCATCAGTGGAGCTTCTCCTTACATATATTTCAAAGGCCGCTCAGCTGGCCTTGCCACCACTATAAGACTGCATTGTATTTAATGTGTTTAATATCCTTATGGTATTTAACATGCTTAATATTCTGTCTTTCGGTTCCGAAGAACTCCCAGGGTAGCATGCATCAGCCACCCAGTCTGCTAGTCAATTGATGCATACATCCATGCAGAAAAAAATAAGCCGATGATGGTGACGATGATGTTAAAATAAATAATGTACAGGAAGGAAGCTTCATTAAATATGAGCAAGTAGACCAGCCTCTCTCAATCTGGTGCCAACCAAATGTGAATTCCCAGCCAGCATGGACATTGGCTATGCTGCCTGGGGATAATGGGAATTTCAGTCCAACACATCTGGAGGTCCTCAGGTTTCGGAAGGCTGAAGTGCACAGCTTTATGATATAACCAAATTGCACCAATGTTATGGAGTACCTTAAGGAAGGAACTAGTTTTTAATCAGAAAGAGGTAGCTAGTCCTTTGAAAAGCACAATTCAATGGCATTTGAAGAATGTATGTTACTGCCATTAGAATAACTATACTGGTTAGGAAAAGCTTTTTTACAGGTCATGACTTGACAGATTTGCATTGCAAATCTCACACAGCATTGTGAAAGCTCATATTTTATTGAACAAGATCAATGAAATGTAGCTTCGCCATGGATGTACGAAACACAGGGGTCTAACTCAGCAGTGGAAGAATTGATTCCAAATATCCATTATAGTTTGCTTCTATAACAAATCTTAAGGCAACTGACAAAGAGAGAATACACCCAAAAAAGGAAAGAAAATCAAATATACATCAAATATACGTGTGTGTGTGTGTGTGTGTGTGTGAGAGAGAGAGAGAGAGAGAGAGAGAGAGAGAGAGAGAGAATGTTTAGCAAAGCAAAATAAAGTCATGCACATGACAAGTGCAGTTGTTATAGTGGAGCTATTAATATCAAAATGATCTTGGGATGACAATAGGACGTGTTGGCATGGGAAAAAACAGAATTGGTAGGTCATAGGGTACTTACTTCATTCCAGATTGTTTCTCAAGGAGAACAGCATCTTTAGATTGAGATATCTCGATTAATAAGTGAAATGTACAAGCACAGTTTTGCTTCAAAAGCACACAGTTGAAATTGCGGCGGATTGCCCGTTGGCAAGATGTATCCAAAGAGTCCATGTTTCCATCAATGCAAGGTCCTACACTCTATCATATCAAAGTGAGAGATGCCAGTCCTCAGATTTCTGATGAGCAGAGCACCTAATCAAGCTGCAAATAAGAAGAAAGATCTGTTTGCACCATTTGGGGTTCAGGGTGAGAGGGAGTGACGTTCTCTTTCTTTTTCTGTTTATTTTTTTGCTGTTCATCATGACCAGGGGCAGCCCAAGACATTTTGCTGCCTGAGGCACAGGACAAGAAGGTGCCCCCTCCCATTCCATGTACAAAAGCTGACTGGATGATTCTGTTTTAACACAAATGATAGGACAGCATCCTCCCCTGTAGCTAAAGGCAGCAGGCTAACTTAGGGAAGTTGTGGGTATCTGGTTGGGGCTCGAGGACTGGCAATTTTTCTCCAGCTTGGCCCCCTGGACGCCAGTCTGCAGATTTGCATGCTTGCCAAATTCAGTGCGTGCCGAGTTGGGCAAGCGTGGGGATCCCCGTTATCTTGCTGAGCCAGAAAATCGTGGCTCAGCCTTTTTCATAAAGGGCTGTTTTATACAAATGGTGGCCCTAAAGTGGCCCATTTATGCAAAACTACAGGCATAAATGGTTTAAATAGACTGAGCTGCCATTTTACCGCATTGTGCAAGAGACCAGGAGCCTGTGCACCACTTGCAGGAGGCAGCCTGAGAAGGGCCTGTCCATCCCTAGGCTAACTTAAAAGGCACAGAGCAGATCACACGGCACAAAGTTCTGGCCTTCAACACCTTGCTGCCATGTCCCAGCATCTGCCACCTGAGGTGTCTACTTCACTCTGCCTAATGGTAAGGCCGTCCCTGTTCATGGTCAGCTTCTCCATTCCCATTGCTTCTGATTTTTGCAGGGGGAGGGGGAGATATGCCTGGATTCCCTTCTGGAGAAACCCAGCTGTGATCTCCTCCACATTGGGTGAGGGAGTGGTGTGCATATGAGATCCCCACTGCTATCTCCCATCTCAGATCACTAGTGGAGGCTGGTAGCACCAATTTTGGTGTGGCCCAGTGGCTGTAAATCCAGTCTGAGTTTCAGTGAAAACCAGCCAGAACTCTAGAGGAAATATCTGAGGTGCTGAACCCATTTGGGGGATAGGGTTCGATAGCTCCTTCAGAGTTCTGACTGGTTCTGATTGAAACCCAGAATGGATTCACAGCCCCACTGAAATCAGAGCCATCAGCTTCTGCTGCAGAACAGAGACAACAAATGTGGGCAGCAGGGGGCTCAGGCAGTGCTGGGAGGAACAGACACTCTTCTCCTTGCAGGCTGAGTGGCTTTGTGTAGTGCCCACCACCACAAAGGGATGATGTGTGCTGTTCAAAGCTAGGTACTCACCTGGTGCTGGGAGATGTGACTGCTCCTCCCAGCACCAGCTGAGTCCCGTTCTCCATGCTGAGCGAGGCACGGAACTCTGTCCCTGTCTAGGCTAGGGATGTTAGAACCCACCCTAGTTCGGTTCTCCGTGCACTTGCCGAAGCAGCGTCCCTGCTCGCTTCCCCCCCGAACCTGCGTTCAAGCCACCCACGAGTTCGGTGAATTCCCCAGCACTCACCACGAACCCGTTCGGTGAGCGCTGCCAGTTTTGCCCCTTTGATTTCTGCACAAATCAGGGAGTTGTGCTGTGCCCGGATTATACCTCTAATATTGCACCTATTTAGCTTTCCCAGCTCCAAACTGCACATATTTGAATATGTGCATTTTTTTAACTTCCTGTTTTTCCTAGAAAGCAAAGGCGGCACTCACCGAAAATGGTGGCACTCACCGAATGAGTTAGCGGTGAGTACTTTGGAGCATGAGCGGGAATGAGTGGGAGATGAACAAGGACAGCGTCTTAGCGGGCACAGTTCAGGGGTCATGGGCAGGGGTTGCTCAACGAATTCCCGAACCCCGAACTGCGCTCGCAACATCCCTAGTCTAGGCATAGAAGTGATGGGTGGAGGTGATGATGTCAGTGGTTGTGGCCATGCCCACTGCCATCATCCAGCCCACAGAGAGGGCCTGGTGTGGGGCAATTCCCCTCCTTCTGGTTCTGCACCCATGCACTATATGATTGCACCCTACTGAACAGAGTAATCTATCCTTTCAAACATGTATTTAATCAATTTATAGACGGCTTGACTATATCCAAAAAGACATCTCAAAGGGGTTTCCAACATAAAAGTTGAAAAGACAAAATGTTCTGTAAAACAGAATACAAGACATCTCAGTTAAAAACATTTAAAATGACCACCACAATAAAACACACTCTTGATGAAAAAAAAATTAAAATCAGAGAACTAACTATCAACAGAATGGGCAGCACAATGTCAGGGAAGGTCTGGGGTGGGGGGAAGGCTTTAACTGGAACCTAAAATGTGCCATGGCTGGTGTCTCCCACATATCAAGGGGAAGGGCATTTCACAAAGTGGTTGCCACACCACCTAGGGATGCCGGATAAATCTGCAACAGACTCAAATGAGTCCAGATTTCTTGCAGTCCAGTCCTCAAATTCCATTCTGGACCTGCATCCACAGGTCCACTGATTCCACAGACATGTGACTTTCCCCCGATTTCCCATTTCTGAAATTGGGGGGGGGGCAGTATTCTGTTTACTGGCCGTAACATAGTGAGCTGTGTGAGTGAGTGAGTGAGTGTGTGTGTGTGTGTGTGTGTGTGTGTGTTTTAGAATGACGTCCCCCATATGGGTGTACTTCCTTATATCCATAAAATAACTTGGGACCCTTTCATGGGCATTCTCCTAAGTTTACTGACTTGGAGACTGCCTGAGTCTTTCAAGTAAAGATCCCTTTCTATCTGTCTTTGAAAGACACTCAGGAAATCTCCCATCCAGAAAAATTAGGGGAATGCCCATGAAAGGACCTCAAGCCCTTTTATGGATATTCCAAGAAGTGCACCAACATGGGAGATTTCATCCTAAAGGCACACACCACTTCCTATATTACAGGTAAATGCAATACTTCCCCCACCCATCCCCACAACTCCTTTTATTTTAAAAGTGTATAGTTTCTATTTAGTTTTTTTAAAAAAATACTTGCGTATTGGGGGGGGGGGCAATCTGCATCTGCAGGTTTGAGAATGGAGGACTGGAAAATTTAACCCAATCTGTGTACCTCTTGCAGACCAGATTTCATACAATCCTAATATCCCTAGCGCCATCATGGAGAAAGCCCATGTCCAGGTCTCTGCCAAATGGCAATCTGCAGGTTGCAGTACAACCAGCAAGGCCTCTTCCAATAGTGACCAAATGGGTAGGAGAAATGCCAGCAACAAAACCTTGATCTTGGCTTGGTAGCTCTCAAGGGGATGGTGAGCTTTCACCAACAGTTCCCAGATTGCTGTCAAAACTCCGTATGACATATATCCATCCAAATGTGTTGGGATCATCAATAAAGCTGAACACCAAATATCCGTCTAAAAAGATAGCCAAAGCGAGTATGAATGGATATCCCTTCCCGGGCCCCAGATAAAATATAATAAAAATAATCTGAAGATGGAAAAAAGTTTCACTAACTTTAGCAACCTTTTTAAAGGTGCTTCTACCATACACCTCTCTTGTTTTGTTTTGTTTTTTAATAGTAGAACAAACAGTTTAAGTTAATTCATAAGAAGCTGTGCCAGATCTTAGTGGAAGGCAGAGTATACTACTGCATCTCTATTACAACAGCTGTGTGTATGTGTGTGGAGAAGCTGAAGGAACAAAAGCTGTAGCAAACTATGCATTTGTGGTGTCCTGTACAAACTTTGGAAATTTTAAGAAATATGTCAGAAGAATGGAGGATTCCTAATACAATATTTCTACGTCAGAAACAAGACCAGGTCATTCAGAACTCCAAAACTCAAGATAAATTATGTAGAGGAAAAAATGTTTTGAAGCATCCCAGGGAAGTTCCTTCTCAGGCAAAACTTGAAATGGTGGGTGTGGTGATTCCACATGTACAGTATGTAAATAGTAAAGGTTTGTATCTATGTATGGTGGCTGGTATGTATCTGGAATGATTGACAGGTGAGTGTGAGGCAGGGTTTGGCAGAGTGTGGGCAAGAATGACAGTTTGGCAAGTGGAAGACAGGGGGCGTGGCTGAGTGAGGATGGAATGCAATGTGATTGGACGAGAGCTTGTGCATAAAAGGTAGAGTGATTGCTTATGTGAGAGAAATAAGTCTGAGAGTAAAATAGATTGGGAACAACTAGATAAATTGGGGATTAGGCTGAGGCATAAGAGTGGGAACGTCTAGTGAGATAGTCTGTGGGTTAGAGAAAGTGTGAGACAAGGTGTGGGCGTTGAATATAAAATTAAAAGCAAGGGTTATACTGTGCAGTTTATAATGTTGCCTTATTTTAATCATCGTTCCTGATATCCTTTCATCATCCCAAACCAGTTCCTATTTCCAATCCTGTTGTACCAAATAAACCTCCTTTGTTTTCAATTTTAAAAGACAGATTCCTTTTTTTGTGATTAGGAAGGGGTTCGTGGAATAAGAATAACCCCCATGTGCTGGCTTGGTCTGTGCTACCCAAAAGGAAGAAAACAGCTCTAAAAGGGTTATTGGTGGCAGCAATTGAGTGTGTGGTGAAGCATCACAATACATCAGCAAAGGGTTGTGGGTGAGAGCCCAAAGGTGGCAGGGTGAGGAGAGATAGTGACCAAAGCACCTGACATGGTGACTAAGAAAGGGAGACCTGGTGGCAAGGAGTTCTGTAGTCACCCAGGGATGTGTGGAAAAGAGGGATTTGGGGGGAAATCTCACCAGTGCAGGAGCATAGGTACTGGTTGGAAAGACCCACACACACACACACTCGGGTAAAGGGAATCCCACAAGTGGTGACTAGAAGTGGGATCATGAGGTAGTCAAAAAGGCATCAGGGTCCTACAGAGGAATTTCCCAAGAAATCAGAAGAATTTCAATGCAATGACCAAAAGTGATGTTGCACATCCCAGATCAGGGTGTAATGGGATCATTGTTTCAATCGAATCTATTGTTTGATTACACATTTTTTTGTAAGGGTAGCATAGATTTTTCCTCAGTGTGTTTTTTCTTGATACAAACCTACCAAAATCCACACATTTCATCATAAACAGGATGGAAAGAATTTGAGATGAAAATATACACACACAAATGTAGGAGAAATCAAAATTGGCATCCCTGGCTTAATCAGCAAAAGAAAGACATTTGATAACTGAATTTCACAGGAGAGTGCGGGGAAGATCCTTTATTTTCCTCCCAGGCCAAGCCATTACACTGCACAAACTACTTCAGCAGCTATAAACATTTGATCTCTCTTTCTCTGTTTTTTTCTTTCTTTTTTAATGTAGTCATTTGGCAAGAGAGGTTTCTTAGAACTGGGATTAGGTTAGGTGGTCTTAGCATCTGGTTGGTAAGAAGCGTGTTTGGAGACAGCAAGTTATCAGTAAAAGAGAACACAAAAGCCTATATCTATCGATACAGAAATCAAGTGCCACACATAGAATCATAGGGTTGGAAGGGGCCTACAAGCCCATCAAGTCCAGCCAGCCCCCTGCTCAATGCAGGAAGCCTGATTCATGATGTTAGATTCCTTTTTCTTTTTTGCTCCTGCTCGTGTGTTCAGCAGGTGGGATTACCCCCCACATGTTAGCAGCTTTAATTTTAAAATTCTTCTGTCACAAATTAACACATTTCTTTGAAGTGTAAAGCTTTAAAAAGGATACACGGGGTGCTATAAGATTCACAAATGCCAGCAGTTCACAGATGGGCTCAGAGCTGTTGTCTGAAAAAAGTGGGAGAGTGGGTGGGGGAAGCATAACTGCAAGGGGTTGGTAGCAAAGCCACACTGCACTCAACAGGATTTGCGACTGATTAAGAGACATGAATAGAGGTGAACCCACTGACAAGGTAAGAGCAATCTGTCAGCGAGAAGATCTAGGGTAGTTCTGACAAAATGCTTTTTGAAATGAAAGAGGGTCGCTTTTGAGAACTTTCAACCCAAGAGGTTATAAACAAAAAGCTTTTATTGACTGGGGATTTGTTCCTAACATGTGAGTGAGAGATGAAATGAATTGGATATCACTAGCAGAAGAACATAGCAGCAGATGAGAGATGGTGACTAAGTGGGACTTAAACATTATGAAGGCAAGACACGATTTGTTCCCACTGAGATCTGCCAAAGTTGCCAAGCATGGGATAGATGTTTTACAGAGGTGCCATTCCCATTTTCCCCATATTAACCCCCCCCAAAACAAAACAAAAACCAAAACAAATGCAGACTTAACAATGTTCAAACTAATGTGGAAAGTGGATGAAATGAATTTAAGATGGGGAAAATGAGAAAAAAAGAGAAACCCAAATTGACCGATGTGCCCATCCTTAGCCACGCCATGGGGACCTTGGGTTTCTCTTGACTTTCTTTTTCAGGTGGAAACATGTCATACCATAATCGGTTACATTTCCCTTCTCTGCTGTTCCTAGTGATTTTCTGTTCCTTCCTCATACAGATGTTCTAGTGCTCCTCTGCAGTATCTCTGTACACTTTCAGAAATTCTAAGTCCACACACAGAGCCACACCTTCCAACACCACTGTAGCCACAAAATGGGATGTTGTGGGATGTGGGATATACTTTGGGATGGGATGTTTTATAGCAGTGACAAATTGGGTAAATGGAGGGCAGGTTGAAATAACTTTGAGAAGTGTGTGACATGAGCACAGTTCAACATTCACATGCACACTGGCCCTGCCCCTCATTCCCTGACCTTCCTGTACTGAGGGAAGGGTCTGAAACAGACTTCTACTCATGCTGGTTTGTTTGAGCACAAATTGAAGTCTCTGTGCAATTGAGAACTCTGCCAAAGCAAGGTTCCTAGTAGCATGGAGGCTTCAACTCAGGGCTGCCTCCAGGTTTCTGAGGGCCCTTGGGCAAGGCACCCTCAGTGGGCCCCCTCTCTCAGTAAATCCTCTTTCTCATCGTTGCTACCAGTTGCTTCCTTGACACGTAGAGAGCCAGTGATCTTGTCAGCAGTGGCATCTGATGCTCTTTCTCACCACCGCTGCTGTCTGCACCAGAATTAGGCAGGTGAACAAGCAGGTTGCACTGGTGAAGAGAAGGAGCCACTCCAGGGAGCGCTTGTCAGTGGGTCTCTGCTGGGGTGTGGCCCCTCAGCAAGGAGTCTGACCATGTCTACCTTTGACGCCGGTCCTGCTTTAACTCATATGTAAGCCAACTCAAGGACAACACCCCCTTCAGACCTCCCTGCTCAATGTGGCAACACAGAGGAAGTAGATCAAGATGTTGGGGGTGGGCCAGCATGTGCAGCCCCATGTCCTTGATATGTGTCCCTATACCCTGTTCAGGCACAATGCCTGAATAGGACAATTGTACATTCTGACTTTTAAAAATGTCTGTTTGCCTGATGGGAAAACTTCTAAACTCTAACACACAAGTAACCCATTGAGATGCTTTTGAAATGAGTTGTAATCGAAATCCCCATTATCTTTACATGTACATTACAAAGAAGATTTGGGTCTTATCAGCCACAATAGTAACATCTTGAAACATCTGTCATGGCCATTTCATCCATTGTATTGGGAAGAGGGAGGGCTGACATTTTCCATCTAAATGTCCAACAACAATAAGGCTGATAAGAAATAAATCACTGTAATAAAGATGACAATCAAATCTTGATAAATCTTTGCAGAGCAGTGTAGCTATCTCATGAATGATTTTTTTTTAAATACATCTACATTAATCAAGGATATGTTTTTGACCTCCCATACATGTTTGGAACTTTCTATTAGCAGTAAGTTTAGTGCATCATGTGAGCAAATAAATGACTAGGTAAAAGGAAGCAGAGACATTTTTTTTTCCTGTCAACGTAAGAAGATATTTGATTACAAGAACACTCTGTAGAGAAATATGTATAGTAGTTTGTTCCAAGCTGATGGTGTGGGAACTACTTCTTACTGCAATTGAACCATCCAGTAGACATCATCATCACATCATCATCAACAACAACAACAACAACATGGAATCTGCAATATACCGAATTACTGAAATATATATGATATTTCCAACTGTGAGATGGATAGTCCTTCTTTGTGTTGTTTGATATTCTGAGCAATGCAGTATTATTGATAGGGATGGATGAACCCACCCCCATCCAGTATCGGCGGGCACCCATTGAGGTGTTGCCCCCACTCGAGCCCCCCTGGACCAGTGCTCAACCCCCCATGAGCTTGCTGAGCCACCCACATTCACTCTGGATCCCATCCAAGAGCACCCGCCATTTTGCCGAGCATATTTAAGGGAAAAAAGGTCATTAAAATGTGCATATTTAAATATGCACAAATTTGGGCTGAACAAGCTTGATATATGCAATGTTAGAGGTGTAAATGGCCCATGGATGACTCTAATATTGCATAGATCAGCCGTTCCCAGCCCAAATTTGCACATGTTTAAATATGCTCATTTTTAATGGCCTTCTTTTCCCCCTGAAAGTAAGCTTGGCAAAATGGCAGGCACTTACAGACAGCTCTGGGTGAGTGCAGGGAATGTCCGGGAGGGCACAAGTGGGGGCAAGCAAGGCCAGAGGCTCAGCAGGCATGGTCCAAGGGCACAGATGGGGGTAAAGGCAGGGGAGAGCCTGACGGACTCCCAGACCCAGTCGGGCATCTGCACCATCCCTAATTATTGAAGAGCTGTTCTCTCGCCTGAGCAGCTTTTCTGAAGGTTCCTGGCAGCAGATCTCAGAGGTGCAGGGCTAATGGAGGTGTGTGTGTGTGTGGGGAGAATAACCCCTCTTCCTCAATACTAAAGATTAGCAATGGATAGATTAGTCTGTGAGCTTCTCTACATTGAGGAAAAATCCTGCATCCTTACTAGTAGGGATGTTGCAAGCGCAGTTCAGGGTTTGGGAATTCATCAAGCAACCCCAGCCCACGACCCCTGAACTGTGCCTACTGAGATGCTGTCCTTGTTCGCCCCCCACTCGTGTCTGCTCATGCTTCAAAATACTCACCACGAACCCGTTCGGTGAACACCACAATTTTCGCACCTTTGCTTTCTAGGAAAAAACAGGAAGTTTTTTAAAAATGTTCATATTCAAATATGCACAGTCTGGAGCTGGGAAAGCTAAATAAGTGCAATATTAGAAGGATTATACCTCTAATATTGCGCTTATTTAGCTTTCCCAGCTCCAAGCTGCACATATTTGAATATGCACATTTTTTAAAACTTCCTGTTTTTCCTAGAAAGCAAGGGCGTGAAAATGGTGGTGCTCACTGAACAGGCTTGCAGTGAGTGCTGGGGAATTCATCCAACTTGTGGGTGGCTCGAGCACAGGTTCAGGGGGGGGGGAACGAGAAGGGATGCTGCTTTGGCGAGTGCATGGAGAACCGAGCTAGGGTGAGTTCTTACATCCCTACTTACTAGGGCTTTCTTCTTCCAGAGTCTTTCCGTATTTATGATGGGCTCCTTTAGATGATGGAGCTAGAAGTGTACAAACCCCACTTACCTGGGTCCGCTGGGGGGTCCACAGGGGCCAGGAGGTAATCCGGTCCTCCCCCCGGAATCCACCCCAGCTGGCTCTGCTCCATCACAAGTCCCCAGAGCCCCCGGCCAGGGCTGCTGCCGGAATTCCAGCTGCGGCTGGTCTTCATCCGCAAATGGCATCCGGCGTAGCAGATGCCATTTGCGTCCTGCACTTTACCATAAATCTTTACATAGCCTATCATGGTAAAGTGCCAGGATGCAAATGGCATCCACTATGCCATTTGCATCCCTGCACTTTACTGTGATAGGCTACATAAAGATTTATGTAGTACATCACGTTAAAGAGCAGGGATGCAAATGGTGTAGCAGACACCATTTGTGTCCGCAGTCTGGAGATATGGCCATGGCGGCCGTATCGCTGGGTCTTCAGAGCCAGCGGCAGGGTGGATCCGCTGGTGAGGACTTCACGCTGGAAGAGAAGGTAGGAGATCTAATCCTCCATGGACCTTGAGGGGCTGGATTCAATAGAATCCAGCTCATTGGGATCCATGGAGGATTTCTCCAACATCCCTAGGTGGAGCTGAAAACTTCTCTTGTTGGCAATGCTTTATATGGTCCATGAAATGGTGCAATCTAGTGGCTGAATTATAGTGCTACACCAGCTTCACACACTGCCGATATCACGGCATTTCCTTTTTATTACAGCATATCTCCAATCTTTTTGAAAGCAGGATAAAGGGGAGATAAAGGGTGGAAAATGCAAGAGACATCCTCGAGGTTGACGACATTGTGTGAAGGACCTGCAAACTTCTGTGAGTGACCAATCATGAACATGCAAAAAATTGCTCATGTAGAGAAGCTCTCTGGCATTTTCACATACATTCAACCATAACTCCATTCTGTTCCCCTTTCCAGGAAAATTTTTAAACCAAAAATTGCATTTAAAATTGTAAACACCCCCCTCCCCAAAATGCAGTTTCCTATGCATTTCCACCTAAATGCATATTTTTGTATGCAGTCTTGAGCTTAAAACTACATTACAAAATTTAGAATGGGGCCAATCCTAAAGAAAACAATGTTACCATATGTGTATGAGATTGGTTTGTTTAAAATGCAGAATGGATGAAATTTTCCATCATCCCTACAAAAAACCTTTGGCTAGTTGGAGCAAGGAGGGAGGAAAAAAGAGGCCTGGCTGGATGAGACCAAGTACCACTGAGGTCCCAGCATTTGGTTTCCAACATCAGCTAACCCTATAACTTTCAGATTTTTCAAAAATGTACAACAAGCAGGGATGAGGTTTCAGCAATGTTTTATGAGGTGTACATTAAACAGGTGGTGACCCTTGACTTTGAGAATGGGAAGGTGATACAAGTATACAGGAGTTTCCCTACTCAGTCTCAACTGTTGGAGGGTATGTTTTCAAGCCATCACCAAACAAATAAAACTTCCTTGTCTAGTCTCCCCTTCCTGGTATGATCCTTCGTCCTGGTATTTCCCAAGACCAAGGACCACTAAAGTGCAAACAATGTAAACATATAGAACAGCACACTGAGTTGTAAACATGATACCAGCTGCATGGAGAGTCAGCACAAGTAACCACCCTCCCCTGCTCAATGTCTTCTTTAATTATGAGAATGAAACAACTGCATAACCCAGAGACCCATGAGCCACAGTGTTTAGGCCTGACCTGGGACTAGGGATGCATGAGAAATTATTTCAATTCATTTTTCATCAGGATTTACCCAATTTGCAGCTTCTGGACTAAACATGGGCTTCGACACAATCTGCGGTCAAAGTCCATACATTTCCAAACTTACTAATTTGAAGACTAAGGATGTGCAAATCCACCCCCGTCCGGGTTCTCCGGGTGCCTGCCCAGCCCCTGCCCTGCTCACCAATCTCCGGACCATGCTTGAGCCCTTCCTGCACTCAGTGAACAGCCCACACTCACCCCGGCAGCCTCATCAAGTTCTGCGGTCACCATTTTTTGAAAAATAAAATGGCAATTGCAAAAATACATGCATTTGTGTATGAGTGAAAATGTGCATTTTCATGAATGTGCATATTTGCATATGTGCAAAATGCACATTTTTGCAAAAACATGCACATTTTTGCACATACACACAGATGTGTGCATTTTTGTGATCGCCATTTCATTTTTCAAAAAATGGTGACCGTGGAGCTCAACGAGGCTGCTGGGGTGGGTGCCGGCCACTTGCCAAGTGCAGGCAAGGCGTGAGCAGGGGCAGGTGCTCGGGAGTGGGGGAAGGGCGGTTTCCAAAGGATTTCTGGACAGAATCAGGCACCTGTGCCATCCCTATTGACGACCCCTGAAAAAGTGTTTGACAAAATGTGTACATTTAAAAAATGTGCACGAAAAAATGCATACTTTTGAACAATGCACACAAATATGCTTTAATCAAAGGGAGAACAATGCATACATTTCAAAGATGCACAAAACTGATGCATACATCTGGAAAAGTACACACACAAAATACTGTGGCCTTCTCGTGATATGACTGCTGTTGTTGCTGTTGTTGCTCTTTTTGTTGGTTTTATTATCAGCTTTTATTCTTGATTTTATTGCTATCTTCTTGTGTTTATGTTCTTATTGCCTTTAATATTTTAACTGTTTTTATGTATTTTATTTCTGTGAGCCACCTTGGGAGGGCTTCTGCCCTGAAAGGTAGCCAATATTTTTTTATATAAATAAAAATAATAATTAAAAAATGCACATGGATCTATCTGTTTGTTTGTTTTCTGTTCACTCCTTCATATATATATATTTCCCCTTTTCTTTTGCTTAGAAGAATTGACAATGACTTTCACACATGCTAGCCCTGGATTTCTTTAGCCAACCACAGCAATTGGAGGGGTGGGGTGGGGGCGTTGAAACTTCCACAATCACATGTAACCATCTGGAAAGATCTAATCAATACTCCCTAGCTAAATCTAGAGGAACCTCAAACCTCAAGAGGAAGTTTAGAGCTACTGTTTTATATTTTTGTATCCCTATATGCAGGTCATTCTTGCTGGGTTATTTCATGCTTGGATTTAAAAAATCATTAAAAATCCTAACAATAGCAGAAGCAGAAGCAAAAATCATTGTTGTGCTACTGGTGAAACTCACCAGTTGAAGACCAATGGTTTAGGCCATTCTTGTAGAGTGTGAATGTCACTCTATTTAATTATTGAAGCAGCAAAAGTAGAACACATAAGAAAAGTCAGATCATTTGCATTGTGCTATCTGAAAATGTTAGAGTCTTGAAATGCCTTTCGTATCTGCAACATTAACTTTCCGGTTATAAATTCTTTCAAAAATGATAATCAGATGCAATAGAAATGGAAAGAAACTGATCCTAGATAACAAGTCACTCATTCTATTTAGGTTTCTAGTGGAATATTTCTATTAGAAGTGACTAATTGCCAAGAGCTGACAGCCCCTATACATTGTTAAGTGTCTGCCTATCTTGTGAAATATAGGAAAAAGCAGGACCTCTTGTAAAAATCTAATTAGACTAAATTCTGTTTGTCTCTGTGGTTTGTTCATGCAAAAGGCTGAGCAGTTTGTTTTACAGATAATGCATTTATAAATCAGGGAAACAAAATGGCCACCCTGACAGCACTGTTGTTGGTTTGCTGAATAATGCCAGCTGTATCCAAGCAACACTAATGTCTGAGTCAGAAAAGTCCATGTGAGGAATTTGTTTACCTTCTAGAAATGCGTTCCTGGTGGTGCTTATAGACTTCAAAAGAACAGGCATTAATACATTGGAGATTATGCTATTGCAAGTTAATGAAGTCCACATCTACTCTGCTCAAGGAGAAAAAAAGATGTAATTTCTGATCGCTCCACCTGTACTTGGAGATTAAAATAATAGACTGACATCAGCAAATAACAGAGGGAGAGAGAGAGAGAGTTTGGTTTTAGTAGATGGTTGTGATATACAACTACTAAAAGCCACACAGCGCATATTCTCACCTTCAAGCCACATCCAATGAACGTGTGGTGAGGAAGCAGAGCTGTGCCTGCTACCCTATCCCAATCTGACCTCTATGCATTCAGTAGAAGTTGTGAATAACATATATACACACATGCATCCTACACACACATATCTGTATGCATCACCGGGAAGATGAATATCCCTTTTCTCAGCTTCAAATCAGTGAGCACACAGAGTAGGGCAATGTTGCTTTTGGTGGCCCCTGACCTGTGTTCTTTTCTTCAGGAGGTGTGAGTAGAGCTGTATTAGCATACCACTGTATGAATCAATGTAGGCTTCATATGCACAGCTGGGAACCCTTATCACACAGGGTCACATGGAAGCACCAGTTGCATTTTATTTATTTATTATTATTTTATTATTCTATTTATATCCCACCTTCTCTTCCCTTCCTGCAAGGGACCCAAAGTGGTTTACATGGCCCTCCTCTCCATTTTATTACCACAACAACCCTGTGAGGTAGGCTAGGCTGAAAGTCAGTGATTGGCCCAAAGTCACCCAATGATCTTCATGGCTGAATGAGAAGTAGAACCTGGATCTCCCAGGTTCTAACCACTACATCACACTGGCTCTCTCTATAAACAGTTGTATGTTTACAGAGCTCTATTCTTTAGACAATGTCCTGACCCTCCAGTTCCACTTCTGTTTGAATATACCACAGTGCTACCTAGAGGGTATGTAATGGGAAAGAAGGAAAGGAAATGCTTCTCATGTTGTGCTCAGATATCAATTGCGAGCGGAGATGGGTTAAAGAAGATGCAGACAACAAGCTTGGGTTGAAAATTGGGCCACATTTATTGAAATAGCTGCAAAGGGGTAACTAGGACGGGCATCTAACTGTGTCAGCGGCTAGCTGGCACTTCTTGGGCGAAAACATACCCAGCCTGAGGGGTGGCGGTGATCTCGCCATCCCTCCGGACTGCCCCTTCTGGGGGAGGTAGACCTTCCGGTGTCACCCCTGACCCGGTGCCGCGAATCACCTGGGTGAGTGAGTAGGGTTGGTCTCCCAGGCAACCCTTATCCCCCCGCCGAGCCGCACAACCCGTTCGGGGGGCCCTCAGGCATCACCTGTCACCATAAGGTGCCTCTGCATGCACACCATCCCTACTTTCCTGTTTTGCCCATCCTAGCCGCCAACTGGAATGTGACCGATGATAAAGACCATATTCCCTTACAGGACACACTCGACCCGCAAAACAGTGTGACGTAGGCAAAAAAGACGCACAGTAATAGGCCAATCGAACTGTGAGCCAAAAAATTCCTACATGATTCCCAAAGGGCAACCGGTAATAAACCCACACTGCTTAGGGGAGGGTGGGAGGGAGCTGCGTTGAGCCAGAGAGCTGAGTTTGAGAAGGGGGCTGAGTTTAAGGCAACTCAGCCTGCCCCTCCTTGCATGGTGGTGCCACTGGGGTGCACCAATCAAAGGCCCCTGCGTCATGTCACCCTACCCGCCCACAATGGCCCCCCCCTTTTAGCCAGACAAGCTGGCGCCGGGTGAGGTCATTTGCGAGCGGAGATGGGTTAAAGAAGACGCAGACAACAAGCTTGGGTTGAAAATTGGGCCACATTTATTGAAATAGCTGCAAAGGGGTAACTAGGATGGGCATCTAACTGTGTCAGCGGCTAGCTGGCACTTCTTGGGCGAAAACATACCCAGCCTGAGGGGTGGCGGTGATCTCGCCATCCCTCCGGACTCCCCCTTCTGGGGGAGGTAGACCTTCCGGTGTCACCCCCAACCCGGTGCCGTGAAACACCTGGGTGAGTGAGTAGGGTTGGTCTCCCAGGCAACCCTTATCCCCCCGCCGAGCCGCACAACCCGTTCGGGGGGCCCTCAGGCATCACCTGTCACCATAAGGTGCCTCTGCATGCACACCATCCCTACTTTCCTGTTTTGCCTGTCCTAGCCACCACAGGAGTCACAAGCCTAGAGCTTGTGAAATTCCCCCCACCTGCCCAGAAGAACTTCCCGCAGGCCCCTTTGCAGATCAGACAGACATATGTTATTCACTAAATGAGACAGGCGGACACCGTCCTACCTGTAATGCTCCCTCCATGTCCACAGAATTCCCTGGCGGGTGGTGCATCCATCACCTCATTCACCTGGCAATAAGCCATTCCTCTGTGCACTTTCCAACGTGCCCTGCCATTGGCAACGTCATTCCATTCCTTCCCATTGATCCATGGGAGCAGTGAGGGCTGCAATAGGCTACTTCTGGCCAGGTATGCTGGACCACCTGTATCTCAACCAAGGCCTGTTCCATCAGGTCCTCGCCTGGCTTACAGCCGAAGTCATTTCCTCCAATGTGCAGCACCTGGACCTGCGGAGGAAGACTGACAAACTTGGTGGGACAGAGTGAGGAGGGGACTCCCACCGTATGCCACGTCTATGGAGCCACTGGATCTTAATGTGACAGGGTGACAGAAGCTGAATTCTGAAGAAGACATACAAGCTCTTCATGCAGCTCCAGACCTCAAAACGTGCCCATGTAAGAGCACCTGTCCCAGCGTACAATGAGTCTGCTGGTCTCAGGAATAAGCACATTAAGGGAAACTACACAATTGCCCTTAAGTCAACAGCAAACCGTTGAAGTGATAAAAACGGAGGCCCCTCCTCAGACCCGTGGCATGCCATAAAACCCATAAGGTGCCGCCAGAGCATAATCCGTTGACTTGCGTTTGGCCGTGGGCCACTGCCGTGCCCTTGCCATGCCGATCAATTTGATCACCAAATATGTAAATGGATTACTTTGGGCCAGACCTGTACCTTGCAGCAAATCAAGGCCCTCCGGGACAAGTCGGGCTTGTGAGCCCAGACCAACCCTGCATTCCGTTAGGGCTGCTACGTGGAACAGGGAAAAGTCTTATTGGAAAGCTCAAATGGAGGGCCATTACCCCCGGAGCCCGAAAGGGGTATCCGGAGAGAGAGGGTGGTTAATTTACTAATGCAGGCAAACATCTGTGCCCAACACTATCTTGCACGCCGAAACCTAAATTTTGACATGGAGTCAGTGAAACCCACCTTTATGGGCTGGAAGGCTAAATGGCCAGCTTGCGACTTATGGTCCCAAATAGTCTGTTGTTCCTTACGGAGGTGTGAAATTGTGGCCAATGATCTATAGGTAAGGGCCATGAATCCTATCGCTGAGGTTTTGCCTAATGCACGGCACACACACCCTGCTCTGTCTCAGGCGGCTCCTGTACGGAGAGCCATGGAATGCAAGCTGGCATGCCTGGCTTCAGTATCCCGATCTCCCATAGTACTACAAAGATGGGATCTGGGAATGGAGCACCCACGGGGCTAAGGCCCGGAAGATGTTGACCTAATTTCATGACAAAGCATCGACAATTGGGTTTGCCTAACCCGGCACATGGTGGACCCAGAACCAGATGTTGTAATACTGACTCTGGAGCACGAACACACTGACACATGACTTGAATTTCAGGAGGACGGAGAATGAATAACGTGGTCATGTTGTCATAGCGAAGGGGGGGTTACTGACTTGGCTATAAGGTTATCCCTCAATGTGCTTGGCGGGGGCCGCAGCCTCCACTCTACAGGCCTTTACCCACTGCATGATTGGACCTGCCCAAGGTTTCCTTGTGTACTTGCTCTCCTGCTCGCTCAACCCGCTCGCCCGCCCGCCTGCTCGCTCGCCCTGCCCGCACGCCCGCCCGCTTGCCTGATGGGCCCGCTGGCCGCCGGGCCGGCTCACGGCCTGCCTGCTGGCCGGCCTGTATACCCAGCCGCCGGCCTTGCCGGCCTCTTCCTCCTCGCCTTGCCGGCCTCCCTGAGGTGTTGCTCCCGGCGGGAGGCGTCGGCGGGTGGGTGAGCGCGGCGCCGGTGTATGCATTGAGGGATAACCTTATAGCCAAGTCAGTAACCCCCCCTTCGCTATGACAACATGACCACGTTATTCATTCTCTGAATGAATCCGACCACCAGATTACATGGCGGAATGGCACCACTTACATCCAGCTCTGGAGGATTTTGTCTGGAGCGGCTTTCCAGGTCCCTATACAAAGGGATACGCTAATGGCGGCTGCCATTAGCCTATTGCTGGGACAAATACAAACACAAATGGCATATTGTACGCCACTTGTGGCTGTAAAACACTTATTTTGACCTAAATACAGCCATAAACGGCTGTGATTAAGTCAAAGTCAGGGCTTCATGGCCACAAGTGGAGTTCAATACGTTATTTACATCTATATTTTTCCCCGTGAGAGGCTAGTGTATCGCGGGGAAAAATACAGATGTAAATATTAAACGTAAATACAGACGTAAATACAGATGTAAAAATACAGATGTAAAGGGGGTGGTGCCTGCTGCTTTAAAAGAGGCAGTAATTAGACCACTCCTGAAAAAGCCTAACCTGGACCCAGAGGATGTTAACAATTATAGGCCAGTGGCCAACACCCCCTTCCTGGGCAAGGTGCTTGAGCGGGTGGTTGTAGGACAAAAAAAAGATTTACGTAGACTACGTAAAAAAAAAGATTTACGTAGACTACGTAAAAAAAAGATTTACGTAGACTACGGCGTTATTTTCGCCGTAGTCTACGTAGAGATTTACATAGACTACAGCGACCAAATAAGGAACGCGAATGGCGGCTCCCTATGGGGGCCGCCATTAGCGTACGCGCTTTTTTTTTTTTTTTTTAAGTCACCCGTGATAGGCTACGTGATGATTAACGTAGCCTATCATGGCTGACTTTGCAGATCTAGCCGTGATAGGCTACGTTAATCGTCACGTAGCCTATCACGGGGGCGTTTTTTTTAAAAAAAAAAACTTTCGAGTTCGCAGCCGGGCGAGGCGGGAAGCCTCCTCCCCAGCCTGAATTTTGGCCGGGCGAGGTGGGAAGCCTCCCCCCCGGCCTGAATTTCAGCTGGGGCGAGGCAGGAAGCCTCCCCCCCTGGCCTGAACTTTGTGGGGGGAGCAGCGAAGCGCCTCCCCCCCACCGCGAACAAGCTTCGACGAAAGGTAAGTGACTTTCGTCCACCCCTAACAAGGACTGGCCTGCGAACTCATATTACGCCAGTACTTTTCCAGCTGCACTGGCTGCCAGTCCATTTCCGGGCCCAATTCAAAGTGCTGGTGTTAACATTCAAAGCCCTTAACGGCTTGGGGCCACGTTACCCGAAGGATCGCCTTCTCCCATATGTGCCTGCCCGGACCTTAAGATCATCAGCAGCAGCCCTTCTCCATGAGCCCCTGCCAAAGGAAGTGACTATTATGAAATGGGTGGCTACTAGGAGGAGGGTTTTTTCTGCTGTGGCACCCCGGCTCTGGAATTAGCTCCCTAGTGAGGTTCGCCTGGCATCTACATTGTATTCCTTTCGGCGCCAGGTGAAGACCTTTTTATTTTCCCAGGCATTTTAGCTTTCTAAATTTTTATCTTTGCTGTTTAAATCTGTATTTTAAACTCCTGCACTGCTGCTAGGTTTTATTGTGGTTGTATTGTTATATTGCGGTTTTAATGTTCTATATATTTTAAATTTCCCCTTCATGGATCACTGCCTTTTTGTGGCAAAGGAGCTTGCGTAACTCAGTGAAGCCATAAGCTATGCCGTGCGGGGCCACCCAAGATGGACAGGTCATGGCTGAGAGTTCTGACAAAATGTGGTTCACTGGAGAAGGAAATGGCAACACACTCCAGTATTCTTGCCAAGAAAACCCCATGGAACGTATCACAAGGCTAAAAGATATGATGCCGGAAGATGAGCCCCCCAGGTCGGAAGGTGTCCAATATACTACTGCGGAAGAGCAGAGGGTATTTCCAAGTAGCACCAGAAAGAGTGAAGCGGCTGGGCGAAAGCCGAAAGGACACTCAGCTGCGGATGTGTCTGGTGGTGAAAAGAAAATCCGATGCTGTAAAGAACAATATTGTTTAGGAACCTGGAATGTCAGATCAGTGAATCAAGGTAAGCTAGAGGTGGTCAAACATGAGATGGCAAGATTGAACATCAACATCTTGGGAATCAGCGAACTAAAATGGACAGGCATGGGCGAATTTAATTCAGGTGACCATCATATCTACTACTGTGGGCAAGAATCCCTTAGAAGACATGGAGTAGCATTCATAGTCAACAAAAGGGTGGGAAAAGCAGTACTGGGGTACAATCTTAAAAACGATAGAATGATCTCAGTACGAATCCAAGGCAAACCATTCAACATCACAGTAATTCAAGTCTATACCCCAACTACTGATGCTGAAGAAGCTGAGTTGGATTGGTTCTATGAAGACCTACAACACCTTCTAGAACTAACACCAAAACAAGATGTCCTCTTCATCATGGGGGATTAAAATGCTAAAGTAGGAAGTCAAGAAATCACCGGGATAACAGGCAGGCATGGCCTTGGTGTATAAAATGAAGCAGGACAAAGGCTAATAGAGTTTTGCCAAGAGAACACGCTGATCATATCAAACACTCTTTTCCAACAGCACAAGAGGCGACTCTATGCATGGACATCACCAGATGGTCAATATCGAAATCAGATTGATTATGTCCTTTGCAGTCAAAGATGGAGAAGCTCTGTACAGTCAGTAAAAACAAGACCTGGAGCTGACTGTGGTTCAGATCATGAGCTTCTTGTTGCAAAATTTCAGCTTAAATTGAAGAATGTAGGGAAAACCACTAAACCATTCAGGTATGACCTAAATCATATCCCTTATGAATATACAGTGGAGGTGAGGAATAGATTTCAGGCATTAGACCTGATAGACAGAGTGCCTGAGAAACTATGGATGGAGGTCCGTCACATTGTTCAGGAGGCAGCAACTCAATCCTTCCCAAAGAAAAAGAAATGCAAGAAAGCCAAGTGGCTGTCTGATGAGGCTTTACAAGTAGCTGAGGAAAGAAGGGAAGCGAAAAACAAGGGAGAAAGGGGAAGAGATATCCAACTGAATGCAGAGTTCCAGAGAATAGCAAGGAGAGACAAGAAGGCCTTCTTAAATGAACAATGCAAAGAAATCGAGAAAAACAACAGAATAGGAAAGCCTAGAGATCTCTTCAAGAAAATTGGAGATCTCAAGGGTCCAGACCACCTTACCTGTCTCCTGAGAAACCTGTACGAGGGTCAAGAAGCAACAGTAAGAACCAGACATGGAACAACAGAGTGGTTCAAAATTGGGAAAGGAGTACGACAAGGCTGCATATTGTCACCCTGCTTATTTAACTTATATGCAGAGTACATCATGAGAAGCGCCGGGTTGGATGAATCACAGGTTGGAATTAAGATTGCTGGGAGAATTATCAACAACCTCCGATATGCAGACGATAGCACCCTAATGGCAAAAAGCAAAGAGGATCTAAAGAGCCTCTTGTTGAGGGTGAAAGAGGAGAGTGCAAAAGCTGGTTTGAAACTCAACATTAAAAAAACGAAGATCATGGCATCTGGCCCCATCACTTCCTGGCATATAGAAGGAGAAGAAATGGAAGCAGTGACAGATTTTACTTTCTTTGGCTCCAAGTTCACCGCAGATGGTGACTGTAGCCATGAAATTAAAAGACGCTTGCTCCTTGGGAGGAAAGCTATGGCAAACCTCGACAGCATAGTAAGAAGCAGAGACATCACCTTGCCGACAAAGGTCCATCTAATCAAAGCTATGGTTTTCCCAGTAGTAATGTATGGCTGTGAGAGCTGGACTATAAGGAAGGCTGAGCACCGAAGAATTGATGCTTTCAAACTGTGGTGCTGGAGAAGACTCTTACGAGTCCCCTGGATTGCAAGGAGGTCAAATCAGTCCATCCTAAAGGAAATCAACAGTGAGTGCTCATTGGAAGGACAGATACTGAAGCTGAAGCTCAAATATTTTGGCCACCTAATGCGGAGAGAAAACTCTCTGGAAAAGACCCTGATGCTGGGAAAGACTGAAGGCAAAAGGAGAAGGGGACGACAGAGGATGAGATGGCTAGATAGCATCACCAATGCAATGAATATGAACTTGAGCTAGGGGTGCATGAAAGTCACTTACCTGGTCTCGCAGCTTTTCGCGGTGGGGGGGAGGCACTTCGCTGCTCTCCCCGCGAAGTTCAGGCCGGGAGAGGAGGCTTCCCGCCTCGCCCGGCCGAAATTCAGGCCGGGGGGGAGGCTTCCCGCCTCGCCCGGCCGAAATTCAGGCCGGGGAGGAGGCGCCTCGCCTCACCCGGCCACGAAATAAAAAGTTAAAAAAAAAACAACGCCACCGTGATAGGCTACGTGACGATTAACGTAGCCTATCACGGCTAGATCTGCAAAGTCAGCCGTGATAGGCTACGTAAATCGTCACGTAGCCTATCACGGGTGACTTAAAAAAAAATAAAAGTGTGTACGCAAATGGCGGCCCCCGTAGGGAACCGCCATTTGCGTTCCTTATTTGGTCGCTCTAGTTTACATAAATCTTTACGTAGACTATGTTGAAAATAAGGGCAACGCAAATAGCCTTGCCCTTATTTTCGCCGTAGTCTACGTAATCTTTACGTAGACTACAGCGACCAAATAAGGAATGTGAATGGCGGCTCCCTATGGGGGCTGCCATTATCCATACGCGCTTTTTTTTTTTTTTTAAGTCACCCATGATAGGCTATGTGACGATTTACGTAGCCTATCACGGCTGACTTTGCAAATCTAGCCGTGATAGGCTACGTTAATCATCACGTAGCCTATCACGGGGGCGTTTTTTTTCTTTTTTCTTTTATTGGAATGGCGGCGGCGGCAGCCGGTCGAAAGACCGGCTGCCGCTCCCGCCCCGGATGAAGACCCGACGAACCGCCGGCCGGACCCGCCACCGGGAGGGACATTCAGGAAAGGTAAGTCCCATCCTGGGGGGGGTGCGGGGGGCGGGGGGTGCGGAGAATTTCTCCCCGAAACTTGTTTGGGGGCCGAACACGTTGGCGCTCGGCCCCCCGAAGTTTCGGCGAGAAATTCCCCACCATCCCTAACTTGAGCACACTCTGGGAGAGAGCGCAGGACAGGAAGGCCTGGCGTGCTATGATCCATGGGGTCACGAAGACTCGGACACGACTGAATGACTGAACAACAACAACAATATTTTAAATTGTTTTATTGTGTGTTGTTTGGTTTTAATTTTCATGAACCGCCCAGAGAGCTTCGGCTATTGGGTGGTATAGAAATGAAATAAATAAATAAATAATAAAATCGCATATTGGAAGCCACTTGCAGCCGTAAAGCCCTGACTTTTACCTTATTGCAGCTGTTTATGGCCCTATTTAAGTAAAAAAAACCCACAGTGCTTTACAGCTGCAAGTGGCGTCCAATATGCCATTTGCAGCTGCATTTCTCCCAGCAATATCGCCTGCATTAGGGAGCCGGAGTGCTGCTCTGTGAAATCCTCAGGATGAGGAGCTGCTCCGGAGGATTTTGAGGGGCCAGGAACAGTGTGACTGGCCCCTCTGTGAACCCCTCCGCAGACCAGAAGATGGGGGGTTTGTACAACCCTACCTCTCTCTCTTCCTCCTCTCTTTTCTCCAGGCTTCGCTAAACCAGCTTCAACTTTCACTTAGTAAATGTCAGTTTACTCTCATTTCTTCTCCTAGATTCTCTGTGAAAGAGCCAGGACAAAGAAAGAGAATTGTTCACTACATGGAATTGGCCTGTAGCAACTGGCTAAAGGAATGAAACACTGATGATTAAAGAGAGAGAGAGAGAGAGAGAGAGAGAGAGAGCAAGCAAGCACACAATACTCTTTCAGTATTAAAAAAAAATCCTATAATTTGTGTTCGTTCAACTGCAAAAGGGTAACCAGCTCTCTCCTGTGATATTGGATTGCCTTGAGCATCAGCGAGCACAAAACCCATGAGGAAAGTCCACCTGCACCAATTCCTCCAAGCATGCACAACTTTCTAAATTATTTACTAAGTCTGTGTGATTTAGATTTCTGTACAAAACTAGTTCAGATAGGGTTTCTCCTTTACAGACTGGAGTGCTCTGATGAAAATACATGCATATATTAGCCAGAAAGGGAAAGGTATTATTTCTTTAAAAAGAATAGTCAGGGCTAGTGATGTGAACCTACCCCGAGTGCATTTGTTCTGTACTCAGAGAGTAACACATTCATCCATGGGACCTCAGAGAAGAGTTCTCCTTTAGTGCATAATCTTGTTCCATGAATATGAGTTTTTGCGCATGCGCAATTCTGACTTGCAGAGTCCTTCTCTTCCTCTTCAGAGCTACAGCTGTAGGTATAGCAACAATGAGGTTAGGGATGTACGGACTGTGTAAAATCTGCTCTGTCTGTGTTTCATGGATAGTCTGGTGCCTTTTGTTCTGTCGTCCTCCCACAGATGGATGCAATTTTTGTTGTTGTTGTTGTTGTGCAGAAAAATACACAAATAATTACATATTTATGTAAATGTTTGCATAATTTACCTTAATATGTAATGTTTAGTTTATTGTTGCCCATTCTGTTCAATGTGTCCTCAGCAGAAACTTATGTATTTTCCTACAAATTTGTATGTGTAAATTTCAGGAAAGTAAAAACAACAACAATGATATCCAAAAGTCCATGGAGTCCACACAGCCTGAGGGGGTTGCTCCACAATGGATTCTGCAGGTCAGATTCTTGGAAAACCAAGCTCATTTTAGTCCGTCTCAAATTTCTCCAGCATCCCTAAATGAGGGAAGCATCTAATGAGACTGCTTCAAGTAAGTCTTCTGGGGGTCTAGGCAGAAAGATAACTGAAACTTTTTGGGAGGAGTAGGGTTGGCGGAGAATTTCTCCCCGAAACTTTGGGGGGCCGAGCGCCAACGTGTTTGGCCCCCCGAACAAGTTTCGGGGAGAAATCCTCCGCACCCCCCGCACCCTGCACCCCCCCAGGTACGGGACTTACCTTCGCCGAATGTCCCTCCCGGCGGCGGGTCCGGCCGGCGGTTCGGCTGGTGTTCGAGCGGGGCGGGAGCGGCAGCTGGTCTTTCGACCGGCTGCCGCCGCCGCCATTGCAATAAAAGAAAAAAAAAACACCCCCTGATAGGCTACGTGACGATTAACGTAGCCTATCACGGCTAGATTTGCAAAGTCAGCCATGATAGGCTACGTCAATCATCACGTAGCCTATCACGGGTGACTTTAAAAAAAAAAAAAGCATGTACGGATAATGGTGGCCCCCATAGGGAGCCACCATTCCCATTCCTTATTTGGTCGCTGTAGTCGACCTTTACGTAGACGACAGCGAAAATAAGGGCAACGCCTTTATTATTAATAGTGAAATGGATCTAGATCCTCAGGCCTCAATAACTGAAACTCAACCAATAAAACTGGACCAGATGGTGCTCTGAATGCCTCTACCAATGGAACTGTGTTAATTGTGGTGTCCAATTCATAACGAATCTAAGCAACTTTGTCTTCAAAGTGCCGTGCAAACTCGTCACAGTGTGTAATCAAGGGTTCCACAGTCTCTCTCCTTGGCCCAGAATATAACAAGCTGTGAACCACTCAGAAAGACAGAGAAGATGCAATGCTGGTGGAAAAGAACGGTCTCTGTGCCACCCTCACCGCCACAGAGTAGGCTCGATAATGAGCTCTTACCTGTGTTCGGTCAGACTCAGAATGAGTTTTCCTCCACCTGCATTCTAGCTGTCTCCCCTCTTGCTTCATTGCCCTCAGCTCAGGTGTATACCAAGGAGCTGGCTGGGCTCTGCTTGGGCGCGATCATGTCAATCGCCCAAGTCATCTCTGCATTCCACAGAGCAACCTCGGCTTCAACAGGAGCACCTGCCACACCAGCAGGAAAATCCACCAGAGCCCTCTGGAATCCATCGGAATCCATTAGCCCCTGGGGTGGACCATTTTAATAGGTCCCCCACCCTTGCAGAGGGGGAAGTCTGCCAAGAGTCTAAACCTCAACAGGAAGTGATCTGACCATGACAAAAGGACAGATGTTAATTCCTCCACTTTCAGATCACCATCCTCCTGCCCAGTCGAGAAAACCAGATCAAGTCTGTGTCCTTTTATATGTGCTGGGCTGATGACATGTTGGGACAGCCCCATGGTTGTCATGGAGGTCATGAAGTCCTGGATGATCATACCTGACATGGCCTGTCTAAGACATTTTGCTGCCTAAGGTGGAACAGCAAATGGTGCCCACCCCTCAAGTCAAGGAATACAAAACCCAAATCCAACCAAGTTATTTAGGTACATGAGGCAGAAAATCAGCACCTTATCTCATTAAGGGGACTCTTCAAGTTCTAAATTTGACTGAGAGTCAGTATAGAATCAGTGCAACACACAAAAAAGGTCCCTTTCTCAGTGCTCAGCAGGGAAAAGCTCTTACCTCCAATCAGCTGCTGAGAAGAGATAACAGCTTTTGCCAGGGGAGCAGGGCCTGGGAAGGAAGCTACTGAGTGATTCAGTCCTGCTTCCTTCTGAGGCTTGTCCTGCTTACTTCTGTGTAGACATACAGAGGTTTGGTATTTGAGATGCTATTTAAAAGTGCTGCCGAGTGATTAATTCCTCCATACTTCTGAATAGACATGTAGCGGCATGTTCTGCCTACTTCTGAGCAGGCTTAAAATCCATATGAATCACATTTTTACTCTGCCCACTTCACCTTTGGTCCTGCTCATTTTAGTTTTGGCACTGTCCATAAATGGAATGCAACCTCCAAGACTTTCGTAGATTGGAATTTAGCCCTTGGACTGAAACAATATTCCCCAACTCTGGCTTAAACACTCTCCTCCTGATTTTCTTTTTAAACCCTCCCACATTGTTATTTTAACCCTGACATTACTGGAGGTAACACATATAACTGAAATAACTTATGGTTAGGCCTTACACATGGTTAAATAGACGGACATGTTTTAGACACGTGGGTTATGCACAGTTCTCAAAATGCGAATATTTTCTATAAGCATTCCATCATGTGTGGAGGGAGGAATTCCTTCCTTCCTTCCTTCCTTCCTTCCTTCCTTCCTTCCTTCCTTCCTTCCTTCCATTTTACTGAAATTCTGAGATTAACTGCAGTTAATCATTAACTGTAGTTATCATATAAGAACTAACGTTAATTTGTGATTAACAATAGTTCTCATATGGGAGTCAAGAATTTGGATTTTTAAATAGAAACCAGTTATATTAATGAAACCATAAAATTAAACTGGCTTAATAGATCTGAATGTAATACCTGTAGCACAATCTTATGAATGTTTACCCAGAGGCAAGTGTTCAATGACCTTACTCCCTAGTTTCCCAGTCTCCAGCACACGCGCCCCCCCCACACACACACATGTTGGGTCCCACATGTCACTGTTTTCTCAAGTGTTCAGCTTATTCCAGACTCTGAATGATTATGTCTATTAAAAAAAAAATGTGGTTATCAGATATATATTCTTAGGGTTATGTTCTGACTCCAGGTTCACTGAATCATTTTGTTTTTGTAGCCCTATTCAGGCATTCAAAAGAATGTGTAAGGACACAAACTGTGGAGTGGTGTGCCTTGACCCTGCTCTCAATCTTCTCCCATAACCCATTCCTTCACTCTCCAACCCAGACCTGAAGGGAGATTCTAACTGCATATGGCTGGATGTGCTTAGACACCTCACTGCAATGGGGGAGTCAGACAGGGGCAGCTAGGGCCAGTGGGCATAGGGATGTTGGGGCCAGGGCCAGCACAAATCCATGCCGCCTACACAGTTTGTGCTGTCTCACCCTTTCTGCTCAGATCACACATATATTGTACAAGTCAAAAGCCATGACAAAATAATATCATATAGCTTATGGATTGGGCCCAGCACCTCTGCAGAGGTACCCCCAAAAGACATGTGTGATTCAGAGTCAGAGGGGGAGGAGATGGAAGGGTTTGCTGATGCACCAAGGTTGCAGGAGGCTAAGAGTCCTAAAAGGGAGGTTATCCAGGTGCAAGCTAATCAGTTGGAAAGTAGCTAGCCAGGGCCCTCTACACTCATGGGAATGCCAGAGCTGGAGGAGGAGTCAGAAATACACGATCCCAGGATAGGATGTCGGGCTAGCAAGAGGAACTATCCAGAGAGCTTTGGATATTGGGCAGTATAGAAATGTAATTTTAAAAAAGGAAGGAAGGAAGGAAGGAAGGAAGGAAGGAAGGAAGGAAGCTAGCAAGCAAGCAAGCAAGCAAGCAAGCAAGCAAGAAAGAAAGAAGAGCAAATCAATTCATGAGGTGTTCGTGTTCCAAAAGGCTGGCCATGCAGGGAAGGTCTCTCTGGGAAGACCCACCCTAAGGGAGGGGCTTCACCAGCCACCCAGTTTGTCAAAAGACAGCTGGCATCAGTTTTTCTTGCAACTGACAGATGTACTGCATTAACCAATGGGAGTTGCTTGTAGCTAGGGATGGCGGAGAATTTCTCCCCGAAACTTCGGGGGGCCGAGCGCCAACGTGTTCGGCCCCCCGAACAAGTTTCGGGGAGAAATCCTCCGGACCCCCCCGCACCCCGCACCCCCCCCCGGGACGGGACTTACCTTCACCGAATGTCCCTCCCGGCGGTGGGTCCGGCCGGCGGTTCAGCAGGTGTTCGAGCGGGACGGGAGTGGCAGCCGCCCCCGCCATTCCAATAAAAGAAAAAAAAACGCCCCCGTGATAGGCTACGTGACGATTAACGTAGCCTATCACGGCTAGATCTGCAAAGTCAGCCGTGATAGGCTACGTTAATCGTCACGTAGCCTATCACGGGTGACTTTAAAAAAAAATAAAAAGCGCGTACGGATAATGGCGGCCCCCATAGGGAGCCGCCATTCCCGTTCCTTATTTGGTCGCTGTAGTCTACGTAAATCTTTACGTAGACTACGGCGAAAATAAGGGCAATGCTATTTGTGTTCCCCTTATTTTCACCGTAGTCTATGTAAACATTTATGTAGACTACAGCGACTAAATAAGGAACGCAAATGGCGGCTCCCTATGGGGGCCGCCATTAGCATACGCGCTTTTTTTTTTAAAGTCACCCGTGATAGGCTACGTGACGATTAACGTAGCTTATCACGGCTGACTTTGCAGATCTAGCTGTGATAGGCTACGTTAATCGTCACGTAGCCTATCACGGGGGCGTTTTGTTTTTTGTTTTTTTAAACAATGGCGTTCGCGGCCGGGCAAGGCGGGAAGCCTCCTCCCCGGCCTGAGTTTCGGCCGGGCGAGGCGGGAAGCCTCCCCCCCGGCCTGAATTTCGGCTGGGACGAGGCGGGAAGCCTCCCCCCCGGCCTGAATTTCGGCCGGGGCGAGGTGGGAAGTGCCTCCCCCCCGGCCTGAACTTCGCGGGGGGAGCCGCGAAGTGCCTCCCCCCCACCGCGAACAAGCTTCGATGAAAGGTAAGTGCCTTTCATCCACCCCTACTTGTAGCCTAAGTGATCCTGTATTATGGCTGTCTGGACACTTAGTACTTGGCAGCTGTTCAGGGATTGCAATTGTAACCTGAAGTAGTGCTGAATCTAACTTCAGTTGCATAATAAAAGCAAATGTTTTGCACCTTGTCTTCTCTGATCAATCACAAAAGAGACTTGAGGCTGGGCAACTGACAATATCTGAAGAATAAAAAGTAAAAAAAAGAGAGGAATAAGTATACAGTACAGTATGGGCTCTAGTTCCCAGGTTTCTCCAGCCTTCCTGCAAAATTTGCTCTGATTTTCTTTGCATTTAGTGGAAACATTGATACTCTAAAGCAGAGCTTTCCAAACTTTTCATGTTGGTGACACACTTTTTAGACATGCATCATTTTGTGACACGGTAACTCAGTTTTACTAGCAAACCAGAGGTTAAACTAACCCGTTATAAGAGATATGGACACATACATAAATTGTTATAACGAAATGTATGGGGATACAACATATCTCATGAAAAACTTTCATTTATATTTTTAAAAATATATGATTTGTAAGATAATAACATACACTGTTGTCATTTATGAGTAACAGTATGTAAATATGTGCAAGAATTTTAAAAAGTTGAATAACACCAAGAACTACTTACCATTTCCAGGTCCAGGTAGGAGCTCAGCTGCAAAAACACATGAAGTAGAGAAGCAAAAGTCCAACAAAAATGGTGTAAATATATATGTCTCACTACAAGGCTATACTGCTGTAAATATTTGCAATGCCTATGTCCAGAGTCCAGTTCCAGCACTCTCTGGTGGTACACTGCCAGTGGGTGGTTAATCCACAATTACAGCAGAGTAAAAATAAAAATAAATGGCAGGAATCAACTGAGCTCCATTCCGATTGGCCAAGATGGCGGACGGCCTGCTCGGTGCAGTCCCAGGTGGCATTTCCACCTGTGTGTTACTTTGGCCTGGCCGCGCGGCAGCGCAGTGCAGAAGTCCGCGAAGGGCACGCCTGAAACCACGCAGGGCTGGTGGCCGCTGCCACTTCTCCACACCGGTGTCAGCCGAGCTCTGCTCCCAGGGCAGTGCCTCCCTTCCCCTCTCTTCGCCCCGTGCCTCTACCTTTCTGGGGGGCACAGGCTCGAAGCTCCTCGCCTGCCCGGCTCAGCCCTCCCTGCTCTGGGGGCATCCAGCGGACCGTTGTTCTCCCCTGCTGCCTTGCAGCCGCACCGAGGACGTGGGGAAGCCTCTCGCCTGAGCTGATTGCAAATTGCTCCACTAATTGCTCTGCTAACTTCGAATTCTCCACACTCCTCGTGCAGCCAGCGTTACCACACTCCTCGCCATACCGCTCCATCAAGATGCCACATGAACCTAAAGCAGCTAATGTTAAAGCACCTAAGCCTTAGCAGCTAAGCTGCTTTATCATTAGCTGCTTTATGAAGTTCCGGGGGAGGGACCAAGTGAAGCAAACGTGAGTAAGGGAACTCGGCGGTGCCCTTCCGCACAATTTTCACGCAACACACCTACACACTGCCGGCGACACACTAACGTGTCGCGACTAAAAATTTTGGAAAGCTCTGCTCTAAAGGTAGTTGCTCCATCCAGTTCTGAAAGCGAATAACAGACTGTTTCTACATATGAAGCTAAGTCATGAGATCCTAGGATGCCAGCTATAAATTTTGTTCTGATGTTGCTAAACAAGGGACACTTCCGAGAAGGTAATTTCTTTTGAATGCCTGAAAAGAGCTTTATTCTTCAGCTCAAGTGAGGTCTAGTTTAGACATTCCACTAATGTTGCATGTAATGCAACCCTGAAGGCCACACATATTCACAGAGAAGCTATGTCAGGAGGGTGCAGTTTGCAGTAAAGTAGTGTGTTTGGTTGCTGAATTTCACCCACACCCACACACACATCTACTCTTCTTTCCTGTACTCTCCCAGTAGCTTTTTTTCCCCCTTATGAGGTTTAGATACAATTTTCTGAACTGTACACATCCATCTGGAGCTCTGTGAAGTGATTGGTGGTTTGAGAGAGATAACTCCTTTGAAGCAATCTGGTGTCTTGAAGAAGTATCAAGCACTCCCCCTCATCTAACTGCAGTAATTTGCTACACTGCTTTGCACTGAAGGGAGGGGGGAAGCAGCAGTTAGGTTATGCAGATGTTACATGACTTGGAATGGTTTGGTGGAACTTTGGGGACAAAACAGTAGTGGTGTCAGATTTCAGAAGGTGTATTGTATTGTATTGTATTGTATTGTATTGTATTGTATTGTATTGGTTGTTTGTTACAACATGGGAAAATGGGAAAAAAAGTTTTTCCCCCATGGTTTAGAAATTTCTGGAGATCTTACATCTCTATCTCATTCAAAACAAATACTGAAAACTTCCTGGATGTTACACATACAAGACAAGCACTGCAGATTCCATTAAGGCTGTCAGAATGTTTAAACTACTGCTCTGAATGAAGAGAGATCTGAATGCGGTCCTAATTCCACTAATAAAAAGACTAAGGGTAGTATCCAACATTAGTCCTACATAGACTAGACTTGAACTTAGTTGTGGGATTTCAGTTAGTTGTGACTTCAGGTTTAGTTGTGTCTAAGGATGCTGGAGAAATTTGAGGTGGAGTAAAATGAGCTCAGATTTCTAAGAATCCAACCTGCAGAATCAACTGTGGAGTGACCCCCTCAGGCCACACGGAGTCTTGGACTTCTGGATTTTTTGTTTTGCTTTGGGTTGGTTTGTTGGGTTGGTTTGTTTCCCGAAATGTACACATATTTGTTCATAGAGAAATAGGTAAGTTTCTGCTGATGAAAAGTGGAATGGAATGGGGACAATATACAAAATGTTACGTACTAAGGTAAATTATGTGTTGTTGTTGTTCAGTCGTCAGTCATGTCCGACTCTTCATGACCCCATGGACCATAGCACACCAGGCCTTCCGGTCCTCCGCTCTTTCCCAGAGTGTACTCAAATCCATATTCATTGCATCGGTGATACTATCTAGCCAACTCATCCTCTGCCGTCCCCTTCTCCTTTTGCCTTCAATCTTTCCCAGCATCAGGGTCTTTTCCAGGGAGTTTTCTCTTCGCATTAGGTGGCCAAAATATTTGAGCTTCAGCTTCAGTATCTGTCCTTCCAATGAGCACTCGGGGTTGATTTCCTTTAGGATGGACTGATTTGACCTCCTTGCAGTCCAGGGGACTCGTAAAAGTCTTCTCCAGCACCACAGTTTGAAAGCATCGATTCTTCGGCGCTCAGCCTTCCTCACAGTCCATGTCTAACAGCCATACATTGCTACTGGGAAAACCATAGCTTTGATTATACGAATCTTTGTTGGCAAGGTGATGTAGGGATGGCGGAGAATTTCTCCCCGAATCTTCGGGAGGCCGAGCGCTGAGGCATTCGACCCCCTGAAAGTGTTGGGGAAATTCTCCGCCAGCCCCCCACCCCCCCGGGATGGGACTTACCGTGGCTGAATGTCCCTCCCGGCGGTGGGTCTCAGCAGCGGTTCGGCGGCGGTTCAGCGGGGGCGGGGGTGGCGGCCGGTCTCCCGACTGGCTGCCGCCGCCACCATTACAAAATAAAAAAGTAAACAAAAACACACCCGTGATAGGCTACGTGACGATTTACGTAGCCTATCACGGCTAGATTTCCAAAGTCAGCCGTGATAGGCTACGTCAATCGTCACATAGCCTATCACGGCTAACTTTTGGGGGGAAAAAAGCGCGTACACAAATGGTGGCAGCCCATGGGCGCCGCCATTTGCATTCCTTATTTTGGCACGTCTAGTCTACGTAAAAATTTACGTAGACTATGGTGAAAATATGGGCAACGCAAATAGCGTCCCCGTATTTTCGCTGTAGTCTACGTAAATCTTTACGTAGTCTACAGGGACCAAATAAGGAACGCGAATGGCGGCTCACTATGGGGGCCACCATTAGCGTACGCACTTTTTTTTTTTAAAGTCACCCATGATAGGCTACGTCACGATTAACGTAGCCTATCATGGCTGACTTTGCAGATCTAGCCGTGATAGGCTAATTAAATCGTTACGTAGCCTATCACGGGGCTTTTTTTTTTTTTTACTTTTCTTTTGAAGTTCGCGGCCGGGGAGACGGGGCACTTCTCCCTGGCCTGAATTTTGGCCGGGCGAGGTGGGAATACATCCCCCCCAGCCTGAACTTCAGGGAGAGAAGCGAAGCGCCTCCCCCCCACCGCGAAGCAAGCTGCAAGACCAGGTAAGTGACTTTCGTACATCCCTAGCTAGGGATGTCAGAGAATTCCACCACGGATCTCAGGGAGGCCGAACGCCAGCGCATTCGGCCCCCCAAAATCGGTGGCGGAACGGTCTGCCCCCCCCACACCCCCGGTATGGGACTTACCTTGGGCGGATATTCCTGGCGGCGGCAGTGGCTCCGGCGGCAGTTCGGCAGCGGTTCGGCGGCAGCGGCTGTGGTGCCGCCGCCACCATTTCCAGTTAAAAACAAAACAAAACAAAAAAAGTGATAAGCTACATAAAGATTAACGTAGCCTATCATGGCTAGATTTTTAAAAAACACTGTGATAGGCTACGTAAATGTTTATCATGGCTGATTTAAAACAAACAAACGTGCGTACGCAAATGGCGGCGCCCATGGGCGCCGCCATTTGCATTCCTTATTTTGGCACGTCTTAGTCTACATAAACATTTACATAGACTAAGACGGCGAAAATAAGGAACGCAAATAGCGGCGCAAATGGGCACTGCCATTTGCATACGCACGTATTTTTTTCTCGTTTAAATCAGCCATGATAGGCTATGTAAACATTTACGTAGCCTATCATGGCTGACTGCACGGACGCAAACAGCAGCGGCTACAGCCGCTGACATTTGCGTCCCCGCTAGCCAGCGGCCGGATGTCCGCCTGCTGGCGAAGCCGGACGGGGGCTCCGCAGAATCCCTGCGGACGAACAGCCAGAATTTCAGGGGTAGGGGGGGAGCACCTCCCCTCTGGCCAGAATTTCAGGGGAAGGGACGGAGCTCCTCCCCCCCCCCCACAAATGTCACCATTCGAAAAGGTAAGTGACTTTCGTACATCCCTAGCTGAAGCCTAGCTTGTAGGATTTTGAGCATAACCTTGCTGGCATGTCAAATAAGCGCAATTGTATGGTACTTTGAACACTCTTTGTTATTGCCCTTCTTTGGAATTGGAATGTAAACTGACCTTTTCCAGTCTTGCCGCCATTGTTGAGTGATCCAGATTTGTTGGCATATTGATTGCAGCACTTTAACAGCATCATTTTAAGTATCTTAAATAGCTCAGCTGGAATACTTTCATCTCCGCTAGCTTTGTTTTTAGTAATGCTTCCTAAGGCCCACTTTACTTCACTCTCAAGGATGTCTGGCTCAAGTTCAGTGACCACACTATCATGGCTATCAGGGACATTAAGATCTTTCCTGTATAATTCTTCTGTGTATTCTTTCCACCTCTTCTTAATCTCATCTGCTTCTGTTAGGTCCCTGTAGGGATGGCGGAGAATTTCTCAACGAATCTTTGGGAGGCCAAATGCCAATGCATTCAGCCCCCCGAAATTGGTGAGGAAATTCTCCACCAGCCCCCTGCCCACCCCCCAGGTTGGGACTTACCGTGGCCGAATGTCCCTCTCGGCGGCGTGTCCTGGCAGCGGTTTGGAGGCGGTTCAGTGGGGGTGGGAGCGGCGGCCGGTCTCCCAACGGGCTGTCACCGCCGCCATTGCAAAAAAAAAAAAGTAAAGTAAAAAAAACCAAAAAACACCCGTGATAGGCTATGTGATGATTTACGTAGCCTATGATGGCTAGATTTCCAAAGTCAGCCATGATAGGCTATGTAAATCGTCACGTAGCCTATCATGGGTGACTTTGAAAAAAAAAAAAGCACGTACGCAAATGGTGGCGGCCCATGGGCGCCACAATGTGCATTCCTTATTTTGGCACGTCTAGTCTACATAAAGATTTACATAGACTACAGCGAAAATAAGGGAACGCTATTTGCGTTGCCCTTATTTTCGCCGTAGTCTACATAAATCTTTACATAGATTAGACGTGTCAAAATAAGGAACGCAAATGGCGGTCCCCATGGGAGGTGCCATTTGCGTACATGCTTTTTTTCCCCCCCAAAGTCACCCGTGATAGGCTACGTGATGATTTACATAGCCTATCACGGCTGACTTTGGAAATCTAGCCATGATAGGCTACGTAAATTGTTATGTAGCCTATCACAGATGTGTGTGTGTGTGGTTTTTTTTTTTACTTTTTTTTTCGCGGCCGGGTAGACGGGGCGCTTCTACCCAGCCTGAATTTCGGCCTGGCGAGGCGGGGCGCCTCCCCCCCTCGCCTGAACTTCAGGGGGAGAACCGAAGCGCCTCCCCCCCACCGTGAAGCTATCTTCGAGAACATGTAAGGGACGTACGTCCATCCCTAGGTCCCTGCCTTCTTTGTCCTTTATCATGCCCGCCTTTGCACAAAACGTTCCCTTGAGATCTCCAATTTTCTTGAAGAGATCTCTAGCCTTTCCAATTCTATTGTTTCCTTCGATTTCTTTGCATTGTTCATTTAAGAAGGCCTTCTTGTCTCTCCTTGTTAATCTCTGGAAATCTGCATTCAGTTGGATATGTCTTCCCCTTTCTCCCTTGCTTTTTCCTTCCCTTCTTTCCTCAGCTACTTGTAAAGCCTCATCAGATAGCCACTTTGCTTTCTGGATGTACGAAAGTCACTTAACTTTTTGCGGAATTGTTTCGTGGTAGAGGGGAGGAGCTCCGTTCTAGCCGGGGGGGCACTCTGTCCCTCCCCCCCTGAAATTCTGCCGGGGGGGCGCTCCATCCCTCCCCCCCCAAATCCTGGCCAGCTGGCTCTGCAACTGGCAGTGGCCATAGCCGCCGCCGTTTGCCTCCCTGTAGTCAGCCGTGATAGGCTATGTAAATGTTTACATAGCCTATCACCGCTGCTTTAAAAGAAAAAAACGCACGTGCAAAAATGGGGGCGCAAATGGGCGCCGCCATTTGCATTCCTTATTTTCGCCGTCTTAGTCTACGTAAACATTTACATAGACTAAGATGGCGAAAATAAGGTACGCAAATGCGTACGCGCATTTTTTTTCCTTTTAAAACAGCCATGATAGGCTACATAAACATTTACATAGCCTATCACGGTGTTCTTTAAAAATACATTCTTTAAAAGTAAGTCCCATCCCGGGGGGGGCAGAGAATTTCTCCCCGAACAACCTTCGGAGGACCGAATGCGTTGGCACTCGGCCCCCCGAAGTTTCGGGGAGAAATTCTCCCTCATCCCTAAGGCTATGTAATGATTTACGTAGCCTATCACGAGTAGATTTCCAAAGTCAGCCGTGATAGGCTATGTAAATCGTCACGTAGCCTACCATGGGTGACTTTGGGGGGAAAAAAAGCATGTACTCAAATGGCGGCTCCCATGGGGACCGCCATTTGCGTTCCTTATTTTGGCACGTCTAGTCTACGTAAAGATTTACATAGACTACGGTGAAAATAAGGGCAACGCAAATAGCGTTCCCTTATTTTCGCCATAGTCTACGTAAATCTTTACGTAGACTAGACGTACCAAAATAAGGAACGCAAATGGCGGTCCCCATGGGAGCCGCCATTTGCGTACACGCTTTTTTTTTTCCCCAAAGTCACCCATGGTAGGCTACGTGACGATTTATGTAGCCCATCATGGCTGACTTTGCAGATCTAGCCGTGATAGGCTATGTAACGATTAACGTAGCCTATCACAAGGGCATTTTTTTTCTTTTTTCCTTTTCTTGTAATTTTCTTGTAAAGTTTTTTACTTTCCTTTTTTTTTTTTGCAATGGCGGCGGCGGCAGCTGGTCGGGAGACCAGTCGCCGCCCCCGCCCCCGACAAAACGCTGCCGAACTGCCGCTGGGACCCGCCGCTGAGAGGGACATTTGCCAAAGGTAAGTCCCATCCTGGGGGGGGCGGGGGGCCGGTGGAGAATTTCCCCAACACTTTCAGGGAGCCGAATGCATCGGCGCTCAGCCTCCCGAAGATTCGTGGAGAAATTCTCTGCCAACCCTACTAAGGGGGTCAACTCTGGGGAATGGGGGGAGCCATTTTTAAAATGGTGACTCCCTGTACTTCCGGAAAAACAGGAAGTCACCATTTTAAAAATGTCTCCCCACATTCCCCAGAACAAGGTGGCTGCTGGCGCGTGAGGACCTAGGAACTGGCGGTGGCAGCGGCTGCCCGGCAGCAGTCTGCCTTAATTGCAAGCTGCCACTGCTGGCCTCACTCAAGCCTTCACAGGCTCCTTGCAAGGAAGGTACCTGTGAAGGCTTGATCAGAGGCAAGTAGGGATGTCAGAGAAATTCTCTCGAAAGTGAAATGGGCTCGAAAACAGTCACTTTCGGTTCGCCGAACCCTTTCCCGAGACGAGGCGCCCAGGTCTACCCGAACGCGAGCTCACACGACCCTTTTTTTTTTAATCTGCCGAAAGTTTTACGAAGGTATTTACGAAGGCAACTTCGCAAATTAGGATGAAAGATGGCGAAAGGGATTTCACGAAACTATTTAATAAACATGCGGTTTCCTTTCCTGCTACGACGCGGCTTTCTTTTGCTGGGAGGGACGGGGTCACGAAGTGCACGTAGCCTGCCTGCCCTGAGGCTGAGCTGCATAGCCTCATCTTTTGTTTTATACTTTTATTGTATGTGTGAGGTCAGGTTCAGGTCAGGTGAGGTCACCTGAGCGAGATCCCTACAGGCCACCCCCCCACCCCACCAGGAAGATAATTGAGGGGAGGGAACTCATCGACCATTCATCCCCTGGATTCCCTCCTTTAGTTCACAACAGGACGGCGGTCGTGCAGCAGCCTCACTTGCTCCAAGCTAGACTCCAGAGTCCAGAGACAGACTAGAACAGGTGCTGCTGCTGCTCCGTCCCAGCTGCTGCAACTTTCTTTCTCTGTATCCCTGTGTTCTACGGCACTGCAGTTCAACCTTTTTTCTTTTTTCTTTATTACAGTGAAGGTATGTTTACTTTACCTGAATGTGCCGTTATGCTTAGTGATTTTGGGGTGAGATGGAGGAGCAGGGGGAACCCATGTGCCTGCCTGCCTATGCAATTCTTTCTGGGGAGGGGGGAGGGGGAAGGGGGAGGGGGGAGCTGCAAGGCCTCCATCCATCCCCCATCCTCCTGGGCTTCCCAGGATTCACCCATGTGCCTGCCTGCCTATGCAATTCTTTCTGGGGAGGGGGGAAGGCATCCTGCAAGGACTCCATCCTCCATCCTCCTGGGCTTCCCAGGATTCACCCATGTGCCTGCCTGCCTATGCATTTCTTTCTGGGGAGGGGGGAGGGGGAGCTGGAAGGCCTCCATCCATCCCCCATCCTCCTGGGCTTCCCAGGATTCACCCATGTGCCTGCCTGCCTATGCAATTCTTTCTGGGGAGGTGGGAAGGCCTCCTGCAAGGACTCCATCCCCCATCCTCCTGGGCTTCCCAGGATTCACCCATGTGCCTGCCTGCCTATGCAATTCTTTCTGGGGAGGGGGGAAGTCCTCCTGCAAGGACTCCATCCCCCATCCTCCTGGGCTTCCCAGGATTCACCCATGTGCCTGCCTGCCTATGCAATTCTTTCTGGGGAGGGGGGAGGGGGAGGGGGGAGGGGAGAGCTGCAAGGCCTCCATCCATCCCCCATCCTCCTGGGCTTCCCAGGATTCACCCATGTGCCTGCCTGCCTATGCAATTTATTTATTTATTTATTTATTTATTGCATTTATACCCCGCCTTTCTCCCTCTCGCAAGGAACTCAAGGCGGCTTACATTATCCTCCTCCTCACCGTTGTATCCTCACAACAACAACCCTGTGAGGTAGGTTGGGCTGAGAGTCTGTGACTGGCCCAAAGTCACCCAGTGAGCTTCCATGGCCGAGTGGGGACTAGAACCCGGATCTCCCGGCTCCCAGTCCGTCACTCTCACCACTACACTACACTGGCTCTCTTTCTTTCTGGGGAGGGGGGAAGGCCTCCTGCAAGGACTCCATCCCCCATCCTCCTGGGCTTCCCAGGATTCACCCATGTGCCTGCCTGCCTATGCAGTTCTTTCTGGGGAGGGGGGAGGGGGAAGGGGGAGGGGGAGGGGGGAGCTGGAAGGCCTCCATCCATCCCCCATCCTCCTGGGCATGGATGGGCCACATCCTCCATCTTGGGCTTTTCAGCCTAGTCTGCTGTACAATATGCCCCTGTTTAGTTAGCACTGAATGGCTGGATTGGAGGGTAACTACTTCTATACTGTACTATATCTGCGATTAGGCTGTTCACATGATTTCAGCTTTGCCACATGCATTTATGTCTCCTTCTGCCCAGAGACATGAACATGGAGAAAAGAGGAACCCGTGGTCAATCCAGCACTCAGAAGAGGCGTGGGCGCCCGGCAAGAACATACACCGCTGAGGTTGCATTTCAGCGGTATTTTAATAATGAGATGGAAGTGGAGGAAGCCCAAGGTGTGACCAGCAGCGACAGCGGCCCCAGCCCACCCCGCACCCGTAAGCAGCGCACACCGCCAATTTCCGCTACAGAAAGTGACACAGGCACAACCGGCCACAACTCCAGAGGAAGAGGAAGAAAGTCCTTGGATGGTGAGTGGAAGGGCAGTGTCTCCAAACCCAAAGCGGATGAAAATGTCCCCAAGGAGACTCTGCAGCGGTGGGTTGAAAGTCAAGAAGTCTACGTCATTCCAAAGGATGAATCTGGTAAGACTCTGTCACCACAGGTGCTTGTGAATATCTGGATACAAACAAATGTCTTTGAATATTTGAATAGTCCCTACATTAGCCTTCTGCAACCTGCAGCCTTCCAGATGTTTTGGGCTACAACTCCCATCATTATTGACCATTGGTCATGCTGGCTTGGCCTGATGGGATTTGAAGTCCAAAACCTTTGGAGGGGAGCATTTGGGGAAGGGATCTTCTTCTTCAACACAACAAAACATACACGACTGTTTTACATTCATCCATATTCATTGCTGTGAACATATTTCATATTATTTAAATGTTACATGGTGCTCCAGTACGAAAGAAAACCCCAAGTCTTTAAAAGAACTGCAATACTTTCTCAAACAATACACCTTTTCGGTGGGAAAACACTTCAGTGTTTTGTGCTCGCTTGTTTCCAAAGCCATTCATCATAGTTTGCTGTCTTTTTTGGGCTTGATCTCTTTTAACTAGAGCTGCGATGTGAATTGATTAAGCAATTTCATTTCTGAGGATGGTTTTTAAAATGTTGCAGAAATCTTGAGTCAGAGACTTATTTAGTCCCTTTAGTCTGACCCCCGATATGGCTACTCCAAAAAGAGGGCCTGACTAATCAGGCACTGCTCCTGGGGGACCACAAATGCACCCTTGAAAAAGGCAGTGGGATTCGCCAAGTATGTGCTCAGGTCAGGACCAGCCCTATCGTTAGGGAGCCTTGCAGCTCCTCAGCCAGCTTGTTGTCCTCTGGTGTGGTGGAAGAGGCTTTCCCATTGTCACTGTTCAAGTAAGAGATTCAGCTATCGCCCTATGTAGGATGGAGGGGTGCCATTTTACCCTTTGCCTCAGGAAGCAAAACGCGTTGGGCCAGCCCTGTGGGGGATGAGTCCCACACAATGGTATAATAGAGCTGATGAAAGGAGTGGACCTTGCAAGGGAGCCAGATATCTCCTCCCCCATGCTTTTCATGTTTTCACCATTGAGGACACATTTAGATAACTCTCGTTGAGTTTCCCAGTCTGTACAGTACCTTTTTTTTGCACCTAATGTGTTTTCTCAGTGCTCAGTAGTGCAGGAGTAGCTTACAACTGCACCTTGTGTCATGTGGATTGATTGCGAGTCCTCCAAGCTATGTTTCATAGATTGCTACAACAACACAGTTTTATTTCCTTGGCTATTACTCATGTGTAAAAGTCGCATTTCTCATGAAACTCTGCTTCTATGTATTTTGAATCTTTACAGAGACGCCCACAACCGTCCTCCCTGCATCCGACAGCGGAAGTGGGACAGGTGAACCAGGTCCACAGCTGCCTGCTGATGATCACCTCGTGGGCGGTGGCTCAGGTGATTTTGAAAAAAATGCTGGAGGACTTAGCGTCATCAGTGATCCGGACAGCGAAGATGATGAGGAGCTCTTCTATATCAATGATGTCCCTGCTGAGACTGGGTCTGACTCTGTTCTCCACTTCCAGCCTTCTGCGTTCTGCGGGACCAATCCCAAAACTCAGGAACAAACGTCCCCTGCCAAGCACTGGTCAGCACCATCAACAACACCATCCACAGATGAGTGGGAACATGCAGCTCCAGCTGCCACCTCATCTGGAACCGAAGGCCCCATTCCCCAAAGAAGAAATGGTGGTGGCAGGGTGGGCTCCTATGTGTGGCGCTTCTTCAAATATGCAGAGAACGACCGCTATGTCATGATGTGCGATATTTGTCGAAGCCGTGTGCGGCTAGGAAAAGAAGGGGGCTGTCCACGAGTGGGCACATCTGCCATGAGGCGACACATGGAGGTGCATCATCCGCTTCTTGTGCCCAAAGATAGCGACGGGAAGCCGCAACCATCCAAAAAGAACAGTACCGCCTTTGCCTCATCTTCCAAAGACCTCACGCAAAGTGGTCTGGGTGGGAAGGGCACAGAAGGCAGCTTTGCTAAGAGGCAGGTCTCACTGGAGAAATGCCTTGCGCTGACACAGAAATTACCCTCTGACAGCGACCAGGCACGACAGTGGAATCACCTCCTGACAGTGGCCATTGCAGCATGTATGCTTCCCTTCTCCCTGGTGGAAGATGAAGACTTTTTGGCCTTCATTAAGAGCATCTGCCCTCGGTGGGATGTCCCCTCTCGTCACTACATTAGTGGCGTAGCCATTCCAGCCCTGGCTTCTGCAATCAGACGGGTGATCCAACAGGATTTGAAATGTGCAGTTGGAGGAAGTGTACATTTAACGAGTGACACATGGACAAGTAACCAAACAAAGTCTTATCTGTGTGTCACTGCGCACTGGGTATCCATCAGTGCGAGCAGCCGACTGAGTCGTAGAACAGCGACATTGTCCCTCACAATGCTCTCTGGGACACACACAGCGGAAAACGTCAGCAGCAGCATCAGTGGTGTTGTTCAGTCCTGGTTGGCCCCCTTAAATCTTACAGTGGGCTGTGTAGCAACAGACAATGCCTCAAACTACCTAAAAGCAGCCCGCATTGCACGGCTAAACCACGTTCCGTGCGTTGCGCACTGCTTGAACCTTGTGGTGCGTTCTGGATTGAGCAACGCCTCCCCAAAAATTGGCAAGCTACTTAAGGTGGCCCGATCCATTTGCACCCACTTCCGGCAGTCCTGCTCAGCAATGGAGGCAATCGGCGCCATCCAACGTAGCCGTGGCCTTCCAGAACACAAATTCATTTTGGATGTGTCCACACGCTGGAACAGCACATTGCATATGCTTCAGAGACTCTGTGAGCAGAGACCAGCTATAAATGACTACATCACTGAGAAGCAACACCACTCCAAATTTTTTGTCACACCACATCAGTGGCTCTGGATGCAAGACCTGGTGGACATTTTAAAAATTTTCGATGAATGCACAGCGGTACTGAGTGCAGACTATGCCACACTGGGCCAAGTGCTACCGGTGCTAAGGATCATAGAGGGGGTGCTGAGAAAACGCCATTCTGAGATTTGTGAGCGCACCAGTGCTGGAGGCAGGGAATTATTCCCCAATCCTGCAGTTAGGCTTGCAGAATTCCTTCTGCAGGAGCTGGGCACCAACAAACACATAACTTCAATCAGGGGGGACATGAAATACGTTGCTGCTGCATTCCTTGAACCACGGTTCAGGGATAGCTCAACAAGTGTGGAGCCTACAAACGACAACCCTGAGTTCCAAAGTTTAAAAAAATATTTGACTGAGAAAGTCATGGAGTGCTTCCAGAGAGATGGGCTGGATGAGAAGGAGCTGGGTGAGGCTAGTAGGACCACTACCTCCCCTGAAGACAATATCTGCAGCAGTAGCACCATCACTAGCAGGAGGGGCAATGATGATGCCACAGCAGCTGCACCACCAACAGAGTCAGACACAGGGGCATCTTGTCTCAAGTTCAGCTTGTACTCCTCAATGGCAGTGGAGCTTGGTGTAAGTGGGCGCAGGCGGGGGGAATGTGCCAAAGCAGCCAGGAAAGCATCAGCCTATGATGTGCTTGTCCGGGAACTTGAAGGTTATTCAAGAGAGAGTTTCTCGGGAACACAGATCAGCCCAGAGAGTGATCCTCTCCTATACTGGGATACAAAACGTGGCGTTTGGCCACATCTGAGCAAAGTCGCCATTTGGCATCTATCTTGCCCTCCCTCAAGTGTGGCCTCTGAAAGGCTTTTCTCCACCACAGGCAACATTGTCACCGCCCACCGAAGCAGACTCACGCCACAACATGTCTCCACCCTCGCCTTCATACGCTCCAACAGGGGATGGATTCCCAAGAAGCACCTCCCCCCAGCTGTGAGCAGCAGAGTAGAGCAGTCATCAAGTGACGAGGAGGAACCCTGGGATGATGACACTGCTGCTAGTGTGAGCCAAAGTTCTGAGGGACAATGAGGCAGAATGATACAACTTGTTAGTGGTCACACGGAGGTGTCCCTCAGAACTTTGTCCAAACCTGCAGTCCCTGTCTGGCCTGGGCAGAGCCCAAAGCACTGGTGATATGTGGCGGAGCTTAATAATACCTCACATGCAGAATCCAGTTGCGCTACCCGACTGTGTGTGGCGGACTATGCAGCAGCGTACATCGCTACTACACACACACACACACACACACACACACAGAGTTCTCTATGCGGATGTACTCCGCTATCGACTGTATATGTGTATCTTTACCCCTCTGAATGTTAGTATGATTCTGATTCCCCAAATGTATGTATAGTTCTATTTCTCTTGATGTTGATGTATGCTTTTAATTCATTTAAAATTCTTTCATAAATCACGGAATTGCTTTCAAAGACCTTGTTGTGGTCTCTCCCTGGACTCCCTCAGCTTTTGGGTTTTCCTAAGGACCGAGAGCTCTATGTGAAAAGATCCCTCTGGTATGCGTCCAGTTTACATGTATGTGATATGCACCTACACGTAAAACAAAGCATACTTCATAGAATCGTTGAGCCACAGAACCATGGGGTTGGAAGGGGCCTACAAAGCCATCGAGTCCAACCCCCTGCTCAAGTTAAGGTGTCCAAGTCAGAGCATCCCTGGCAGATGGCTGTCCAGCCTCATCTTGAATGCACTCATTCATAACATGCGGGATGTGGACTGTCCATCTCCCTATGAGGGAAGCTGTTCTTGTTTGGCTGGGATTCTGGGGAGGCATTCTTGTTGTGGTTAACAGTAAGCAAACACAAAGATCATTGTGTACAATGATCTAGATTTAAGAAATTATATCTGTGGACATGAACCAAGGAATTGTAACCTATTTTTTAGAAAGAACTTTATATACAAACAGAACAGATCAAGACAAAACACAGAAACAATTCAACAATTCAAAAACAATGTTGGGCTGGCTGGCTGTGACTGCAGGCCTCAGCTCGTAGGAGGAGGATGGCTTTCCCGCTCCAGGGCCTCCACCCTCCTTCGAAGGTTGTCACCTGTGTGTAGAAAGAAAAAGAAGAATAAAGCACAATGGTAATATGCATCTTGCAGGCAGAGGTGTTAGCTCAGGTCAGGTGCCATTCTGTAGTACTACTTACAGGTCCTCCTGAGCATCCAGATGTCTCTTATCAGACGCGTCAGGATCACAAGAGGAGGGGCGTCATCTGTGGAAGAAGGGTGGCCTTCCTCCACAGATGCTGCTCCTCTTGCTGCTGGCTCTTCCTCTTCCTCCTCCTCCTCCTCTTCCTCCTCCTCCTCCTCCTCTGTCCTGTCCCTCTCCGCGGCCCTCAGTGCCTCCTCCACCAGCAAGGCACGATGCGCAGCTGTGGGATGTCACAGTAACAGAATGAATGCCTTTATATATGTGGTGAGTGAACAAAACCACAGTCACTGATCTGTCTATCACCATCCCCACTACCATAAGGACCACTGATTCTGTCCTCCCACCACAAGGTCTAATGATGAGGGGATAATTAGGGAGGAAGATTATACAGTACTGACAGTTTTGGTGTGATGGGGACTGTTGGACTTCTGTAAACATGCACAGGATTGCACTTCTAGTCACCCCACTTCTACATTTGCAATGCCATGGTATCTGTTCATTCTAGTGATGCATTGCATAAATGCCACCTTTTTTCCTAACGCAAGGAACCCAAGGCGGCTCACATTAGGCTCTTCCTCTCCATTTAATGCTCACAACAACAACACTGAGGTAGGCTGGGGCTTTCTGACTGGGCCAAAGTCACCCAGTGAGCTTCCATGGCTGAGTGGACTATACCCAGATCTCCAAGGTCTCAGATGAACACTTTGCTCATGAATTGACTGGAGTGCCAATGTCTTGGTAGAAAGTGGGGTGGGTGGGGTGCAAATATTCAGCAATCACTACATGAAGAAGGAAGACGACACCGAGAGGCTGGCCCTGTTGCTGCTGGGCTGGTGCCAGTCCCCCTGTGTGCACTGCAGAGACCGGCAGCAGCAGCATTTCCCTGGAAATGGACAGTGTGTCAGTGTGTAATATGAGTTGTAGTAGCCAGGCCCGCATAATCCTATGCATGTGGTTGTACAGGGAAAAACAACGCAGTTCCCAGCATCCCTTCTTCAACCAGCCAAAGTGGCTGGAAGATGATGGGACCTTTTTCTGTCAAAAGTTGAGCAAGCATAGGATTGCAGGCTAAAAATGTCAGGATTTGTTTGTTTCTCCATGAGAGAGACCACAAAGAGAGAGCTTCATTTTCGGTACACATCCTTGTCTTCATATTTAGTTGAGCTTGATGATGGGATAACTATAACTTACCAGGCATATACCTCTGCAAAAATGTGGGCCGGCCTGCTTGGACCCACACTCTGCGGATGCGCCAGTAGTAGGCGGGGGGGTTGGACAGCGGTGCCCTCTGCTCGGCAGCAGCAATCCCCTCTCTGACGAAGGACTGCTTGAGCGCCTTCCATTTGGACCTCAGTTGTCCAACTGTGCGATAGTGGCCCGCTCGCTCCATCCTCCTCTTTATCTGGGCCCAATAAAGTTCATTGCGGCAGGAGGAGCTGCCAAACAGCACTGCCACCGCCTCGCTGCGCTTAATGTTGCTGAGGAGGGCCTTGGTCTCCTCATGGTCCCACCTCCTGCCACGCACTGGTGCAGCCATTTTGCAATTTGCACACAAACACACACACCAAGACAGCCACGTGCACAACCACCACTTAACTACACACACACAGACCAAACCATACAAAAACACCACAATGCACAACTACACACACACACACAGACCAGACAAAACCACAACAATGAACAAACAACAGAGGAAATCCAATAATAAGCAAGCACCACCACTAACACAACACCACCACCACACCACAGAACTCCACCCACAAATTCCCACGCAGACGCAAGCGCAAATGCAGATGACATTCAGGAAGTTAGCAGGAAGTTGACGACAGATTTTGCGGAAGCGGAGCTGCAGCCCCGTTTTTTTTTATTGTGACTGTGTGAGGCGGTTAGGTTAACAACAAGACCAGTAAACACGAGGATCATTAAGCACAAATACACAGAAATTAATAAAATCCCTGTCCCTGTCCGAGAAAAGAAGACAGCGGGGGAGCGCACAGAAGGCGGGAAAGTGGGAAACATATTTCGGGCAGCAACGAAAAATACATAAATAATTATGAGAATAGTGGAAAAGTTCTGGCCAAGGGAATCCACCTTCCGAGAGTACGGCAGAAGCAACGGGGGGATTCCCCCCTACGAAGGAAATCACAACGTAATACTTACAATATTTTACAATAACGTTGTCCTTATTTTCGCCGTGGTCTCCGTAAAGATTTACGGAGACTACGGGTGTCAAATAAGGACAACGCAAATAAAGTTGTCCTTATTTTCGCCGTGGTCTCCGTAAAGATTTATGGAGACTACGGGGGTCAAATAAGGACAACGCAAATAAAGTTGTCCTTATTTTCGCCGTAGTCTACGTAAACATTTACGTAGACTACAGCAACTAAATAAGGAACGCGAATGGCGGCTCCCTATGGTGGCCGCCATTCGCGTACGCGCTTTTTTTTTTTTTTTTAAAGTCACCCGTGATAGGCTACGTGACGATTCACGTAGCCTATCACGGCTGACTTTCCAGATCTAGCCATGATAGGCTACGTGAATCGTCACGTAGCCTATCAGGGGACTTTTTTTTTTTTTTTAACTTTCGCGTTCGCGGCCGGGCGAGGTGGGAAGCCTCCTCCCCGGCCTGAATTTCGGCCGGGCAAGGCGGGAAGCCTCCCCCCCTGGCCTGAACTTCGCTGGGGGAGCAGCGAAGCGCTCCCCCCCCACCGCGAACAAGCTGCGAGAAAAGGTAAGTGACTTTCGTCCACCCCTACGTAGCCTATCACGGGTGTGTGTATTGTGTTTTTTTTTTTACTTTTTTTTTCGCGGCCGGGTAGATGGGGTGTTCCTACCTGGCCTGAATTTCGCCAGTGAGGGATGGGGTGCCTCCCCCCCGGCCTGAATTTCGGCCGGGCGAGGTGGGGTGCCTCCCCCCCCTCACCTGAACTTCGGAGGGAGAACCGAAGCGCCCCCCCACCACGAAGCAAGCTTCGAGAACAGGTAAGGGACTTTCGTCCATCCCTAGAGGCAAGAGTCTGCCTCTAACCGGGAGCCCTCCCCTCCTCACAAGGAAGGGACAGAGGACAGTTGGAGAGCAATGGGCAGCGGTTTCCCTGGCAGCACTGGCAGCGCCTTCCACTGCAGTGGCAGCAGTGGTCTCCTGTCAGTGGTACCCCCCCCATAACAAAGGCCCAAGTAAGGAGCTGGGGCCTGGGTAATGTGTTGGGGTGGCCGAAGTGGTATTTGGATGTCTGAATCCCACTTCGTAGCCCAAGATGGGTTGGGAGCCCCCAAATCAGCCCAATCTGAATCAGGCCCTCCTCAGAAGCCCCAAAGTGGCTTCCGAGTCATATCAGCTGCTCCATGTACAGCCCTAATGTATATATCATAACACTAGGAGTCAGTATGGTGTGGTAGTTCGAGTGTTGGACTGGGACTCAGGAGGTTGCTGTGAGCATAAAATTGAGTTGACGAGGAACATGTAAGCCACCCTTGGGCTCCATGGAGGGAAAAAAGGTGGGATATGAATGCAAAAAATAAATAAATTAGCAAACAGTGGCAACCATCCTGTCAGTGCTAACACCTGCCTCCATTCCAGAAGACTACTGCAGGTGAACTTGAGATACGATTTATTTTAATTCTCATAGTGGAAAGAAATAAGAATAACAGAAGAAGTTCAATTTCCACACAGGAACATGTAAGAGGACTGAGAGTTTCCAAGGGCCAAGCATTAGCAATTGCACATACCATCAGGCATCCCCAGATGAGAATTGGAATTCAAACATCCATTAGTCTTAAACCTGAAGATGAAAGAAACGAGAGAGAGAGAGAGAGAGAGAGAGAGAGAGAGAGAGAGTTTGAGTGCAAGACTGTCTCATAGGAGAAATGCACATATCTTTGGGGATTCCTTTTCAAATGGAGAATGCGACTGCAAGCTCCAGGTAAAAAAGACTTGTTACACACTTAGTAACTCTCCTGGGTTTTGCTGTTTACCATTAGTTATGCATCCATTTCCATTATGCTAAGAAGCAGTATTATATGGTTTCCTAGATGATACTGATGGGGGAGTACAAAACATTATCAACTCCAAGCACCAATAATGGATGTTCACTCTATTGCTTTCATTACATATACATGGATAGCATTGTCCATATCCTGATGGTACCCAGAGGAGATTAGAAGGACCATGCAATCACAAATGTAGAGTTGAGCCAAAACTTAACCTGCTCACACTGTAACCCCATTTCTTTTATTGTTTGGCGGGTGTGTGTGTGTGTGTTGAAGTTCACCCATTGCACTGTTTGCTTGAACTACACATGTTCTAGTCTTGAAGTTGGGTGTGTGGTTAAAAAGCAAATCTGGGAGTAAAATCACTCAGATTTCTTCACCAGTTTTGCTACCAGCTCTGCTGGTAACCCTCCTCCCCTTCACTTGAATTTTATCCATTCCCCTGAAAAATTGCCTGTGTAAGTGTGGATTTTGGCTTGGGCCAACCCTCTCCCAAATTTACCATCCAATGTTGTTCTTCCCCCTGCCCCCTTTGGCTGTTTTCTGATGGTCACTACCACTTCATTCCTCCAGTACTGTGCTGCAGAAGACCACTGGAAGATTAAGAGAATTGCCAGGTGCCCAAGCAATGTAGGGATACTTCCTTGTCTTCTTGCATTGTCCTGCAGAGCACAGTGCTGGAACACAGGAAAGTGTCCCCACATTTGTTGTTGTTCAGTCGTTCAGTCGTGTCCGACTCTTCGTGACCCCATGGACCATAGCATGCCAGGCCTTCCTGTCCTCCTCTCTCTCCCGAAGCGTGCTCAAGTCCATATTCATTGCATCAGTGATGCTATCTAGCCATCTCATCCTCTGCCGTCCCCTTCTCCTTTTGCCTTCAGTCTTTCCCAGCATCAGGGTCTTTTCCAGAGGGTTTTCTCTTCACATTAGGTGGCAGGAAAGTGTCCCCACATTGTCTGTGCAACAGGGCAAATCCCATGATCTTCTGGGAAGATCATAATGGTCATCACAGCTGTGAACATATTCAGTATAAATAAGTTTGAATGTAAATAAGGTGTGAGGATGAAGGATTTCAAGTCCCATAAACCCCCATTTTTCCCTCATTAATTCTGCAGGTTGGCTCAACTCTAAATATAATTTCTTGCAATGGATGAAGAGAAGTATTTTCAATTTCATCTCCCTTTCACCACTGCTTCCTATAGTGACCAGAGTCAGATGGTTTATGCTTGGAAGTAATTAACTTGCCTTGATTTTCCATGCAGTTGAGCAGAAGCTATCATGATAAAAGAACACTATTATTTGAGATGTAATTAGGATACCATTTTAGTTTTGACAGCCAAAGGTAAATGTAATCACATAGCAATTAGCAAGTGATTATAACATTACTAGCTGGATCCATGTTCAGGTACTCTCTGTCTAGTAAGTCACCTGAACCTAAATCTTTCACAACAAAATCCAGTTGCTTAATTTAATGAATGACTATTGATGCAATTAAATTAGGCATAGCAAAATATTACTACCCCCATTCATTAAAAATAAAATTATTGTGCAGTATTAAGGCTGTAATTTCAAACCATAAAAAAGTAGAATGGCAGAAATGGAAGTAGTAGTAACACCAGTAGTAATCAGAAAGTGGTAGTAATCAGAATTAAAAGAGTACACATCTTGTTTTCTTTGGGAGCAATGGTCATGACTTCAATGAGCCCAAAGGAAAATCTGATTTCACTCAACAGGACTCAACATCCTTATTTTTTACTGGATCTTGCCCATACTTTTTGTACTGGTTCTAATTGTGTTCAGATATCTGCATACCTCCTTAACAACTTTTTGGTAGCCTCTCCACCATTCCTCCCCATCCCTATTATCTAAACCTATGATTGCAGACCAAAGAACAATTTTAGGTGAGCCCGAGAGTCTACACATATCCAGCAATATCCTTATTGATGTTTTCTATGTTCTGTTATTTAAAATATTCATTTTCTCTGTGTCTTTTTCCCCCCAGTATGGATGTTCAAGGTGGCCTCACAATGCAGATTAAGAATAAAACATCATAGAATGAAACATCCAATTTACCCTAATCATTACACATCAGTGACTAACTAAATAAGAACACCAACCAATCAGTTTAAAGGCCAGCAAAAGCCCTTGTAAATAAACAATATTTTCAGTTGTCGTCTGAAGGCCATCAAAGTAGGTGCAAATAAAACAGGTATAAGGGAGATGTTGCATCCTGTTTTGAGAAGATTGTCCTGGATGGAACCCAGTGGGTGAGAGAAGGGAAAGCAAGGGGAAAGAGCAAGTTAAAGGTATTATAGCAATGGCTCGGAATGTGGCAAGAGACTATCAATGAATGTTCTTTGAGAAAGATTGAAATTTCTTTCTTATGGACAGATATAAATGCAGGGAGATTCAAAGATGAAGTGCCAACATCAAGAAGATCCCATCCTTGGGAGCCATGCTTTTCATCTTAATGATGGGAGCACCCAGAGATGGGTTGCTAATGACAGTCTTAACCATTAAGCATGTTCTTATGGTACGATTCTGGAAGTAGATCATTTAGTGCTTTATAGATCATGACCTTTTGAATTATGCCCAGAAGCAAAATGCCAGCCATTGTTCACAGATATTGGAAAGATGTGTTAATTCCTACTTGTACCAGTTAGCCTTGTACATATATTCCAAACCAGTTGAAGTTCCTAAACAGTCTTTGAATGGAGCCCCATTTAAACCACATTAGAGCTTTTCCTGAAACAGATTTCCATGTCATAGGAGTCCACTTCTGTTACTAGTTACTACTGCTTTTATTGTTGAGAGTGACCCTGTTCCATGTCTGTCACCAACATCTGAGTTGTCAATTTTTCAGTGCCAAATTATTTTTTTTACTCTCACATGCATTCTACCTTGTATCTGTTCAGTTTGTTTATTGATACCTTTCATTTTTATTATAGACAATTTAGTTTTAGTATTTGTAAACCACACTGTCCTCAGGAATCTATCCTCAGGAAGGGTGCTATATAAATATTTTAAATACATGCACACGACAGTGCCTTCTCCGTAGTGGTGTCCGGACTGTGGAATCAGAAAACAATAATTGGTTTGTCCTGTGACTGGGGAGATAATTCTTCAAGGAAAGGATCCCGGTGCTGGCTTTTGTCATGTAAAAATACGACTTAAAATAGTTAAATGTTGAGGTCCAAGTTATGTTACACTTTATTTCTATGCCACCTTTCAGCCAAAAGGCCTCCAGAGTAGCTCATAAAAATATAAAAATACAATATTCAAACAATACAATACTCAAGTTTAAAATTGAAATATTGCAACTATTTAAAACTAAAACAAACAACAAGAACCCTGCAGCCCAAACACACCTTCTACATATCCAAAAGCAAAACAATAAATAAATGATAGCAAAACTGCCAGAGGTGAGCTGGAATAATCCACAGCTCCATGGTAGGGATGTACGAAAGTCACTTAGCTTTCGCGGATTATGTTGATGGTGGGGGGGAGGCGCTCCGTCCCTCCCCCCGGAATCCTGGGGGGGGAGGCGCTCCATTCCTCCCCCACCCCCGGAATCCTGGCCGGCCGGCTGTGCTCCGCAGGGATTCTGCGGAGCCACGGGCCGGCTCCGCCAGCAGCTGGACATCCAGCCCCTGGCTAGCAGGGACGCAAATGGCAGCGGCCATAGCTGCCGCCGTTTGCGTCCCTGCAGTCAGCCGTGATAGGCTACGTAAATCTTTACGTAGCTTATCACATCTTTTTTTTTTTTTTAACTGGAAATGGCGGCGGCGGCAGCCAGTCAGAAGAGCGGCTGCTGCAGCCGCCGCCGCCGCATTGCCGCAAGAGCCAGGAAGATCCGCCTCAGGTAAGTCTCATCCTGGGGGGGGGCAGACCGTTCCACCACCGATTTCGGGGGGCCAAATGCGCTGGCATTCGGCCTCCCCGAGATCCGTGGCAGAGTTCTCTGACATCCCTACATGCAAGGTTTCCCAGGAAGGGGGATAAGCAGAGCAGATGAGGAAAACATAGACTTGTTTGGAATAGCATCTCTCCCCTGAAGCAATGCCACCCAAGCTTCAGCTTTGCTTTCAAAGTTGCAGGAGGGTGGTGGTGGTGGAACAGCTCGCCCTAAGTAAGACAACAACAACAACACCTCTCCCCTGAAACAGTGCTTCCCAAACAGCAGCTCCAGCCTTGCTTTTAAAGTCTCCAGTTTGGGTGGGGGGAGCAGGTGGACCAGCTCACCTGTGATAAAACAGCTCCTCTCCCCTGAAGCAGTTAAGTAAACTAAGTTAATTAACTGCATGAGTTTTAATTATTTAATCAATTAATCTATTAAATTTGCACACACTTCTTCCAGGTGCCCCCATCAAATGAGATGAGTCAAATGGCTCTTAAGGAGAGGGCTTTTTCAGTGATGGCACTCTGGTTCTGGAAGGGTCTTCTCAGGGAGTCTCATTGAAGTGCCTTCATTGTGGTATTTTTGGCACCAAGTGACCCCCCCCCCACTTTTTAGTCCTTCAGTTTTGTTTTTAAAATGTATGATGTTTCTATGCTGGCCTTTACTCTGGTTTTTATTTTGGTTTTATTCCACTTTAAACTTTAAAAAAAACATTTTATATTATCTTCATCATGTTGCAATTTATGGTTTTAATTTTTGCAAACTGCCCAGAAAGCTTTGGCTACACAGCAGTATAGAAATGTAATAAATAAATAAATAAATAAATAAGCAAGCAAGCAAATGGACAAAAACAATAGTTCTGAAGGAAGAATCATACTTTTTTGGCTTTCAGTGATGCACGCATATGTCGTAGCAGACAGAATCTTAGAAAAGGCTGTTATTTCCCCTTTCCCTTCTATGAAGGAAAGAAAGGGGATGTGTCTTTTATGAAGTTGCTTGCCATCTGAAGTTTCTCTAAGCATTTATATGCAAAATAGTTTCATTATTTAGAAATATTTTCTTCTTGATTAATCACGGCACTGTTCTATTATTTATGATTTCTCCATATACGGAATATAGACTCTGCCTTTTTTCCCTTCAAAAAAGGAGTTGCTCAAAGTGACTTCCAAGGTATAAGAAGCACAAAAATAATAACCAATCATTAAAACCTATTACAGGAGGCTATGAGATAAAAGCGCCACACACAAAGATCCCAAACGAACAGTCAATAAATACGATTAAATAACAACACAGTTGATGAACGGTTTTTAAATGGCTTCATCTAATCAATTCAATGTTGCTGCCCTAGTTAGGTGGCTCTTTGGATCCAAGCCTAAATTGTCTAATCAGATAACATGAGAGGTAAAGTGATTGGAACTTTTGAGAGGGCAAAAAATGCCTTCACTCCATAGTCCCGGATCCTTTCCAGGCTCAGAGCCTGTCAAGCTCATCTTCAATTGAGCAATCAGAGTTTGCTATAGCACTGTGTCATGACCTCCCCCCCAGCCCCAGGTGTTCATTAATCAACATGACTGCACGATCTGAAGCAGCTTCTTGCAATTACAAAACAGATATGCTAAACAGCGCCAACCTTTCTAATGTCAAAACATGTAGCTTTAAAATAGCCCCACGCCAATTAGTACTGACAGAATTTGTATGTAAATACGCCTATTAATTACAAATATTTTTGTGTGTGTGATTAAAGTCACCTATTTTTAAATCACGTCTCTGGGAGAATTTCTTCGTCATGTTTGCATCTAAGTGGTCATAGCACCAGTTATGTTCCTCCGCTGTCCTCTTTCCTAGAGTTCTACCTCTCAACAAAGACATGACCTTGACGTGATTCCCTTTACTGTGACTAATCACAGTATTTTTTTGGTGTGGTGGTTGTCTTTTAACTTTTTAATATTTTTACAATTTTAATATTGATGATTTAATTATATTTTTAACTTCTGCACAGTTGTATTTATATTTCTATTTAGAGGTTTTAATTGTATAAGTTTTAATATTGTGAAGCCGCCTTGAGTCCCAGTATTGGGAAAAAGGCAGGATATAAATAAATATAATAAATAAGAAATATAAATAATAATCAGATTCTCTTTTTTTTTCATTTCTATCAGAAGATGTCCCAGGTTTTGCTTACCAAAGAAAGATCTGAGAAGTGCAAAAACTGGTGGATAACTTAGGTTCCTCTCCACATATTAGTCCAGGAGGTGTGTAACATATGCTTGTTAATATAAATGTATGGGTTGGAATTTGTAAAATGTGTAGGGATGTACGAAAGTCACTTACCTTTTCGAAGGGTGACATTCACGGTGGGGAGGAGGTGCTCCATCCCTCCCCCCAAAATTGTGGCCGGGGGGGAGGCGCTCCATCCCTCCCTCCCAAAATTCTGGCCGGGGGGGAGGCACTCCGTCCCCCCCCGAATCCTGGCCAGCCGGCTCCGCAAATGGCAGCGGCCATAGCCGCCGCCATTTGCGTCCCTGTAGTCAGCCGTGATAGGCTACGTAAATGTTTACGTAGCCTATCACGGCTGATTTAAAAGAAAAAAAATGTGCATATGCAAATGGCGGCACCCGTGGGTGCCACCATTTGTGTTCCTTATTTTGGCACGTCTTATTTTGGCATTTGCGTACGCATGTGTTTTTTTTCTTTTAAATCAGCCGTGATAGGCTAGGTAAACATTTACGTAGCCTATCACGGTGTTTTTTAAAAATCTAGCCGTTATAGGCTACATAAATCTTTACATAGCCTATCACTTTTTTTGTTTTTTTTTTTTTTAACTGGAAATGGCAGCAGCGGCAGCCGGTTGGAAGACTGGCCACAGCAGCCGCTGCCGCTGAACCGCCGCCGAACCGCTGCCGGAGCCACCGCTGCCAGGAAGATTCGCCCAAGGTAAGTCCTGTCCCGGGGGGGGAGGGGCAGACCGTTCCACCACCGATTTCGGGGGGCTGAATGCGCTGGCATTCGGCCTCCCCGAGATTCGTGGCGAAATTCTCTGACATCCCTAAAAATGTGATCCATGTAAGTTAGGGTTAATAGAATGTTAGACAGTGAGTAAAAGGTGGGAGGGGCTTGTGAGTGAGAGTATTCTGGGGGAACTGACACTGAAATGGTCAGATGGGGATTAGGGACTGAAGGAGTATATATCTAGTGAGTGGGGATTTGGGAATAGGATTTAGAAGAGGTAGAGTAGGTAGGTTAGAACCAATTATAGATTAATTAATGATAGTATATACTGTTTAACTATTTTTGTGTTTAATACATTCTATTGGTTTTATTATAAATACAAAATCCCATGTGTTGGTTTGTTTTATTATGCTACCGGATAAAATAACCCTATTTCCTTGTTACTTCTCCTGTACTGGCTAGAAGAAACCAACTATCATATTGGGTGTCTCCTTGACACTCCAGAGTAAAAAGACTGAAGCTTTGTTTGTCAGTGAGGACAACTGACCAAAGTGGAGGCAGACATCCTGGGTTTTGTTTTTTCCAGTCTCAACAGGTGGAAACCAGAGGGAGAATACCCCAGAGAGCAGGAACGTCACAATGTTGCCAATGAAGTAAGTTCACACCAGAATTGTGAAAGACTGAATTCCTTAAAAAAATTTAGCTAGACACACAACTGAGTTGGCAGATCTTAGGTTCTGTGCCAAGGCAGCAAGGACAGGCAGAGGAGCCATTACAAGTCCACCTTGCAGAATTCATTATGAAGTAAGTAACTGGGTGGTATGGTGGCAACAGCACCAAAAAGGCTTTGTATGATGTTCATGGCAGGAGCCCCTTCTAGAACAGTATTGTATAATGGATGTCATAGTGCCATAACAACATAAGGATTCTGTTGGACTAAAGATTCCCCACAACAGCACCCTATAACAGTAGTTCTCTGTGTGTCTCACAGACAAATACAACATTACAATATGGATGAAAACAATTAATGATTAAAACTAAAACACAATCAAACATAGAACTTCAATTGGAGAGACTGAGGCTCTCTCAAAACAAAAAACAAAAAAACAAAAAACATAAGTTATTTAAAACACCTTGGGTGAATAAAAAAGGTATTCACCTGGCAACAAAATGACCATAGAGATGGTGCTAGGCAAACCTTTCTGGGAAGGCTGTTCCATAACATGGGTGCCCCCCCCCCAAGTCCCTCTCCCCAGTGGTCATCCTCCTCACCTCATTTGGCAGAGACACAAAGAGCAAGGCCTCTGAATGAGATCTTAAGGTTCAAGAAGGTACATATAAGAGAAGATGGTCTTCAGGTAACCTGGTATATAAGCAGGGCATAAACAAAAGGCTTCCCACACTTTACCCCCCCCACACACACACGGCCAGTATTTAGTAGCATTTTGCTTCTGAAGTGGGAAATTCCATTTAGTACTCATGCAGGTATCCTCCATGAATTTGTCTGATCCCCTCTTAAAGCCATAATCACATCTTGTGGTAATACATTCCATAAATGAAATTATGCACTGTGTGAAGAATCCCCCCCCCCAAATCTACTTCCAATCAATTCTACTGGATAACCCCAAGTACTAGCATTACGAGACAGGGAGATAAACTTCATTCTCTCCACTTTCTCCAGGCCTGATCTGGCATCGAGGGTAGGTATGATGGCATACCCGCCAAGTGTCCACACCCCAACAGGGGCCCCTTGGACTTGGTCCTCCTCTTCACCATGGCAACCTGCTTGTCCAACTGCCTCTCGCTCTGGCCCAGACAACAGTGATGGTGAGAAGGAGGAACAGCAGATGCCACTGCCTACTTGCTCATTGGCTCTCTGCCTGTCAAGCAAGCAAGTGGCAGCAATGAGGAGAAAGGATGAGTGGGAATAGCAGCTGGTGACAATGGCGATGAGAAGACAGCCTCGCTGATGGAGGGGCTTATTGTCTTTCCCCCAAACCTGAAGCCAACACTACTTCATACTCTCTCTGTGGAGGTCCTTTGGATCTCTTTGTCATGCTGGCCCATAGTGGATGGATACAAAATACTTTCCCCCCTAAACGTAGACAATCTGAGGTACATCTCCTTGCCTTATTGGATGTTTTATACTATCACCTTGAGTGTTTTATTTAACTGAGCAACCCAAGTGAGTCTTTTATATCATGCTTGCAATGTCCAGAAGGGTAGCCGTTTTAGTCTGTTGTCGTAAATACAACAAAGACTGTTGTGATACTTTGAAGACTAACAAATTTACTCTGGCATAAGCTTTTGGTGGACATTGGTGACTTCATCAGATGCATGCAGTGTTAACTTCAAATTGGCAGATTTATATATACATGGGGTGTGGTGTGGTGGGGGAGATGTAATACGTGTTAGCAGAGGGAACTGAAATGCAGAAAGTGCATTTGCTTATCACGATATCTGACAATTTTCTATGGGTTGTACTGCACTTTTCTGATTTTGTTGGGTGTGTTAATAAGGCATTCCAGTGTAATTTCTAACTGCCTCAGTCTTTCTGGACATCCTAATTTAATAGCCTATGACTGTGCCATGGGCTGGGGTAATGCTTATTCTTATCAAATGTATATCAATTAAGGCATGTATTACAGGATTAGGGATGTAGGGATTGCTTTCCTTTCATTCCATTGTCCATTCACAGACAGATTCAATTTTTTCCCCTTTATGCGGAAAAATACACAAATAATTCCAAAAGAGGGTTCACAGTAATTTGCCTTAGTATGTAATATTTAGCATATTGTCCCCCATTCAATTTTTCCCCATGTATATAAGTCTCAGCAGACACTTGCATATTCTCTAGACCTGTGTGCAGATGGCCTCTCAAAATTTTCCACTTTATTTTGGACAGATAAATTTGGTAGATTATTTCATTGAATTTCTCCAGGAGAAGGAGACATTCTCAGCCGCTTCTCACAGGGAGGTCTCCCCACTGGCAGGGCTATTAACACAGCTTCTTTTGGTTTTGGTAAGGATTTGGGCCTTTTTTGTGCCTCAACAGCATCAACTGTCTTGGCAGCTTAGCTCCATCACAATGTGAGTGTGTGAGTGTGTGGGGGCATCCTCCAAGGATGAGGTGGAGTTAGCGCTTTGACAAAATCTGTCCTCTAGTTTCCTGAAAGTTTTCTTCCCCCATGAAAGAGGTTTCCATTGTTCTGCCTCATTCTGAGGACAGTCTATAATTTATGTTGAATATCTTGTTTGTGGTGTTTTTGAGCTTACCTAATCACAGCTAGCCTCCCAGGCTGCCTGCACTTCCTGACCTGGAAAAAAAAATTAAGGGAGGAATTAGCTCATGATGCCTTCCACTTAGGGATGTACGAAAGTCACTTACCTTTTAATGAAATTTGATTCGAGGTGGGGGGGAGGCACTCCGTCCCTCCCCCCAAAATTCTGGCCAGGGGGGAGGCGCTCCGTCCCTTCCCCCTGAAATTCTGGCCTGGGGGGAGGCGCTCCGTCCCTCCCCCCCCGAATCCTGGCCGGCCGGGTCTGCAAATGGCGGCGGCCATAGCCGCCGCCGTTTGCATCCCTGCAGTCAGCCATGATAGGCTATGTAAATGTTTACGTAGCCTATCACGGCTGAGTAAAAAACAAAAACAAAAATGCGCGTACGCAAATGGCGGCGCCCATTTGCGTTCCTTATTTTGACACGTCTTAGTCTACGTAAACATTTACGTAGACTAAGACGGCGAAAATAAGGGGAACGCAAATAGCGTAGACGCTATGCTATTTGCATTCCCCTTATTTTTGCCGTAGTCTACGTAAATGTTTATGTAGACTAGACATGCCCATGGGCGCCACCATTTGCGTACGCGTGTTGTTGTTGTTTTACTCAGCCGTGATAGGTTACGTAAACATTTACGTAGCCTATCACGGTATTTTTTAAAAATCTACCCATGATAGGCTACATAAATCTTTACGTAACCTATCACTTTTTTTTTTTTTACTGGAAATGGCGGTGGTGGCAGCCGGTTGGAAGACCGGCCGCCGCCGAACCGCTGCCGGAGCTGCCGCCGCCAGGAAGATTCGCCCAAGGTAAGTCCCATCCCGGGGGGGGGCAGACCGTTTCGCCACCGATTTCGGGGGCCAAATGCGCTGGCATTCGGCCTCCCCGATATTCGTGGCAAAATTCTCTGACATCCCTACTTCCACTAGGCTTCAGTTGAAGTGTGGGGAGCTGAGGATGCTATAGCCTGCCAAAGAGATTATTGTATAATGATAGGGATGGCAGAGAATTCCGCCACGGATCACGGTGAGGCCAGATGCCAGTGCTTTCAGCCCCCCGAACGCCGTGGCGGAACGGCCTGCCACCCACCCGCCCCCCTGTGGATCCCCCCCGGGATGAGACTTACCTGGGGTGGATCTTCTGGGCGGCAGCAGCTCCAGCGGTAGTTGCGGCGGCGGCGGCCGGTCTTCCACCTGGCTGCCGCCACTGCCATTTCCACTCTTGTAAAAGAAAAAAGAAAGAAAGAAAAAGAAAACATGATAGGCTACGGAAAGATTTACGTAGCCTATCATGACTAGGTTTAAAAAAAACACACACGATGTTATAGGCTACATATAGGCTATCATGGCTGGGTGGGTTAAAAAAAACAAACAAAACCGTGTACGCAAATGGCAGTGACTACGGCTGCCGCCATTTGTGTTCCTTATTTTTGCCCTCTTAATCTACGTAAATATTTACATAGGCTAAAACGAGGAATCAAAAAGGGACGCAAATAGTGCCCGCTATGCTATTTGCGTTCCCCTTGATTTTCACAGTCATAGTCTACGTAAATATTTACGTAGATTAAGGGGGCAAAAATAAGGAATGCAAATGGCGGCGGATGTAGCCACTGCCATTTGCGTACGCGGTTTTTTGTGTGTTTTTTTACCCAGAGCCCTAGTATTTTCCTATGAATAAATATGTGTATATTTCATGAAAGTTTTTTAAAAAACTGAAAGTCCATGGGCTCCCCACAGCCTGATGATGTCAGTATGCAGCAGATTTCGTAGGTCAGATGCTTAGAAATCTGTGCTCATTTTAGTCCATCTCAAATTTCTTCTGCGTCCCTATACAGGATCAATCCATAATCTGTGGAGGGGGATTGTATAATATCCATCATTACAGTATTTATGCATCCTTTGCTTTATTTTTCCTCAAATTTGTGTATGATAGATTGCACAATGGGGTTCTATACCATACAGTAATAGAAGCAATTCCCCAAACTGATTTGAATTCACTCAAGGGAATGAGAAACAGACGAAGAAATAAAATCACATTTATTTGAAAGATCCATCAGGCTGCTGTGGGTTTAAACAGTGCTTACAACTAGTACAAACAGCTAGTCTCTGTTAAATTTCTTTCTAAATTGAAAAGCATATTCCTTCAGACTTGGTTGTAGGATTTCTTTCTAAATTACTGGGCAATTTTCTCCACTCTCAGTGAGCTATATAATCATATATGGTCAAAACATGGTGCTAGGAAGCATAATGGAAATACATTCAGCAGAACTACAGCTCTGTGAGCCTCAAGCTGTTTCACCACGGCAGGAATTAAAATGGCATATTTATAGACTGAGGTGTAGCTGCTTGAAGAGGGAGTGCAAGAGACCCTCTATCCCCCTTTTCAAGGGATACAGATGGTCCGTGTCAAAATAATTTGCACAAAGTGCAATCCACAAAGCAATCAAACCAGAGTGCTCACATTTAAACAGATTTGCATTTCAACTCATTTGCAACATAATCCAATGTTCTTCTGCACAGTAGTATTTGAGTTTTCACCAACATTTTGCTTAGCACAAGGATTTTGTTCAAAAAATGTGCCTCCATGTATATAATAGGGATGTACGATAATTCCATTTCACTTCGCAAATCATTTGAATTTGCCCCCTTTGCAATCCCAAATGAAAACACAAATGGGCGCCCATCTTCTTGAAACAAGTTTGCACTTTCCCGAACTCGCAATCATGTTCAAAACAATGCAAATTTTGAAGAATGTGCACTTTAAAATGCACATTTTAAAATAATAATACATATTTTCCCACTTTAGTCAAGGGGGGGAGTCTGTGCCTTTGAAAAATGCACATGGAAATGCACACTTTTCACATTTGAATGAGAAGAAAAACAGGTCATAAATGAGAATGGGAGTGAGGTGAACTGAGCTACTAAGTGAAGTTCAGAGAATCTCAGCAAACATAAGCATCCCTGGTTTTCCCATCCCTATATAAATCTGTAAAGTAGAATTAGGATAAATCTGTGAAATAGTATTATGAGATTCCAAGAGGAGGTGGAGTCCAGCGGACTCCCCCCCCCCCAGACCCCGCTCACCAAGCCACTGCCACTTACCATTTGCCACACTCCGAGAGAGAGCGAAGGACAGGAAGGACTGGCGTGCTATGGTCCATGGGGTCACGAAGAGTCGGACACGACTTAATGACTGAACAACATGCGGTCCACAAGTGCCAAGCGGCCGCCCATCCCCTTAGCAAGCCAACATTTGGGGTTTCTCTGTAAAAGTAATATAACGTAAATGGCCTCTTTATGGCCACCATGTATGCAATTAATTTTACAGAGAAACCTGAGCTTCACTTTTCTCACAAAATGACACTTCACTAAGGGGACGGGTGTGGCCCTGCAAGCTCTCCAGGTGCTCACTGAGCTGTCCAGGGGCTCATGCAGCATGGTGACTGAGTGCTGGCAGTGGCTCAATGAGCACCTGGCAACCATAGATGGAGGTGAGTCCATCCACCCCTAAGTAGAATTGCGCCTACTAGTCCTGCGCCCAACATATGCACATTAGGCCTAGCATGTACAGCTGCAAGAGTGTTGTCTCTTCAAGTAATTGGGAACGCACCAATGCTAGCACTGGCCTGGCTTCTGATGAGGGTGATATTGCCCCTGTACCTTATTTTTCAGAGGAAGATACATAGAATCATAGAATAGAAAGGTTGGAAAGGGTCTATAAGACTATTGAGTCCAACCAGCTGCTCAATGCAGGAATCCAAGTCAAAGAATCCCTGACAGGTGGCTGTCCAGCCTCATCTTGGATGCCTCCATTGTGGGAGAGCCCACTACCTCCATAGGCAATTGGTTCCATTGTCCTTTTGCTCTAACAGTCAGGAAGTTTATCCTGATGTTCAGCCGGAATCTGGCTTCCTGTAACTTGAGTCCATTATTCCATGTCCTGCACTCTGGGATGACTGAGAAGAGATCCTGGCCTTCCTCTCTGTGACAGGATTTCAAGTACTTGAAGAGCACTATGATATCTCCCCTCAGTCTTCTCAAGGCTAAACATGCCCAATTTGTTTAATGTCTCCTCAGCGGGCTTTGTTTCCATTCCCTGATCATCTTCATTGCCCTCCTCTGAACCCTCTCCAGTTGGTCTGCATCCTTCTTAAAGTGTGGTACCCAGAACTGGACACAGTACTCCAGATGAGGCCTAACTGGTGCTGAGTAGAGGGGAACTAGTATTTCATGTGATTTGGAAGCTGTACTTCTATTAATGAAGCCCAAAATAGAATTTAGGAGTGCACGAAAGCCACCTACCTGGTCTCGCAGCTTTTCGCGGTGGGGGGGAGGCGCTTCGCTGCTCTCCCCCCGAAGTTCAGGCTGGGGGGAGGAGGCTTCCCGCCTCGCCCTGCCGAAATTCAGGCCAGGGGGGAGGCTTCCCACTTCGCCCGGCCAAAATTCAGGCCGGGGAGGAGGCGCCTCGCCTCGCCCGGCCACGAAATAAAAAGTTTTTTTAAAAAAACGCCCTCGTGATAGGCTACGTGACAATTAACGTAGCCTATCACGGCTAGATCTGCAAAGTCAGCCATGATAGGCTACATAAATCATCACATAGCCTATCACGGGTGACTTTAAAAAAAAAAAAAGCGCGTACGCAAATGGCGGCCCCCATAGGGAGCCGCCATTCGCGTTCCTTATTTGGTCGCTGTAGTCTACGTAAATCTTTACGTAGACTATGGCGAAAATAAGGGCAACGCAAATAGCATTTTTTTTACTTTTATTGGAATGGCAGCGGCGGCAGCCGGTCAAAAGACCGGCTGCCGCCCCGCCCCTGACGAAGGCCCGATGAACCGCCGCCGGGACCCGCCGCCGGGAGGGACATTCGGGAAAGGTAAGTCCCATCCCGGGGGGGGTGCGGGGGGCGGGGGGGTGCGGAGAATTTCTCCCCGAATCTTCTTCGGGGGGCCGAACACATTGGCGCTCGGCCCCCCGAAGTTTCGGGGAGAAATTCTCCGCCAACCCTAATAGAATTTGCCTTTTTTTGCAGCCACATCACATCGTTGGCTCATATTCAGCTTGTTATAGTGGTGTACGAAACCCTGCTTAGCTGGCTCCACTGGGGTCCGCAGGTGAGGGGAGGTGATCCATTCCTCCCCCCCCCCGGAATCCTGGCTGGCTGGCTCTGCTCCACAGCCAGTCCGTGGAGCTGCCGGCCAGGCCAACCCACAGTGGGGCCTCCAGCCACTGCCGGGCTGCTGCGGACGCAAATGGTGTCCTGAGTAGGGGACGCCATTTGTGTCCCTACGCTGGCCTGTGATAGGCTACGTATATATTTACGTAGCCTATCACAGCTAAAGCAGGGATGCAAATGGCGTCCCCCACACCATATGCGTTCCTGCTTTACCCGTTATAGGCTACGTAAATATATATGTAGCCAATCATGGGCTGGCATACGGACGCAAACGGTGGCCGCTACGACAGCCACCATTTGCGGCCACAGCAGCCCAGCAGTCGCCAGAGCCACCGCTGTCACTGCAACCGCCACTTCATCCACCGCCGGAGCCGCAGCCAGGTAGGCTCCGTTTCACGGGCTTTCGCAGGGTGGTGGGGTGGGTTGCTCCGTTCCGCCATGGTTTCCGGGGAGCCTCCCTACTGGAATTTGGCCTCCCTGGGATCCATGGCAGAATTCTCTAAGAGCCCTAGCCTGTGATCTACAACAATTCTAAGATCCTTCTTATTTGTAGTATTGTTGAGCCAAGTATCCCCCATGCTGTAACTGTGCATTTGGTTACTTTTTCATAGGTACAGAACTTGGCATTTATCCTTATTAAATATTCACTCTGTTGTTTTTAGGGATGTCAGAGAATTCCACCGTGGCTCTTGGTGAGGCCGAATGCCAGTGCATTCGGCCCCCCAAAATCTGTGGTGGAACGAAGCCTCCCACCCCCCCGCTCTGCAAAATGGGCCCGGAACAGAGCACCTACCTGCTGCCGTCCGCGCTGACTTGCGAATGGCGGCCATGTCTGCGGCCGCTATTCGCTTCCTCCATATAGCCGTGATAGGCTACATAAATACTTATGTAGCCTATCACGGCTTAACTAAGGGAACACAAATGGCAGCGGCTACAGCGGCCGCCATTAGCATTCCATTTTTTTTGCTGTTTTAGCCTACATAAATATTTATGTAGGCTATCACGGCAAAAAAAAAAGGGAACGCAAATGGCGGCCACTACACTATTTGTGTTCCCTTTTTTTTCCGTAATAGCCTACATAAATATTTTCGGAGGCTATTAAGGTGATAAAAAAAATGGAACGCAAATGGCGTAGTGGCCGCCATTTACATACCCTTTTTTTTCTGCTGTAATAGCCTACATAAATATTTACGTAGCCTATCATGGCAAAATACAGGGATGCAAATGTCGGCGGCTACAGCAGCCACCATTTGCATCCCTGCAGGCTGCCCAGCGGCCGGATGTCTGGCTGCGGGCAGCCCCAGCCGGTGGCTCCGCAGACTGTCTGCAGAGCGGAGCCGTCCGGAGAGAATTTCGGGGGGAGGGACGGAGCACCTCCCCCCCCACCATGAATGTCACCCTTCGAAAAGGTAAGTGACTTTCATACATCCCTAGTTGTTTTCAGCCCAGTGCTCCAGCCTATCAAGATCACTTTGAATTTTGTATCTGTCTTCCAGGGTATTAGCTATCCCACTCAATTTTGTGTCATCTGCAAATTTGACAAGCATTCCCTGCAAGTCATTATCCAAGTCCTCATCCAAGTCATTAATAAAAATGTTGTAGAGCACTGGGCCCAGGACTGAGCCCTGTGGTACCCCATTCGTTACCTCTCCCCAGATTGAGAAAATCCCATTGATAGGTACTCTTTGAGTCTGATTCTGGTGCCAACTGTGGATCCACCGGATCGTTGTTTCATCTAGCCCACTTTGAGCTAGTTTGCAAATCAGGATATCATGGGGCACTTTGTTGAAAGCTTTGCTGAAGTCGAGATATATTATGTACACAGCAAAGGCTGGACTACAGGAGAAATCTGCAACAGAATCAAATGAGTTCAACTTTCTATGAATCTGACCTGCAGATTTTATAGTGGACCAGCTTTTTCGGAGTGGACTTGTGGCCCTTTTTCTTTCCCTGCCTTGGCAGGAGGTGGGGGGATTTGGAAATGTACATTAGCACGTCTGCACTTGCCAACAGGAACAAAATTCTCATACATCCTTTAAAAAAAGTCAGATTCCACCACTGCACAGAGAATGGAATGAAAGATGCCTGACAATTTGCAAAACATGAACAGAATGGATTTAACGTAACTGTACAACACTAGCCAGAAGACGATGCTGATGGAACTTTCAGGGTTTGGTGAGGAAGCACACCTATATAAGGTAGGGATGGCAAAGAATTTCTCCACGAATCTCGGGGAGGCCGAATGCCAATGCATTCGGCCCCCCGAAATTGGCGGTGAAGTTCTCCCCCCCACCCCCCTGGGATGGGACTTACCTCATGCGAATGTCCCTCTCGACTGCGGGTCCCGGCGGCATTTTGGCGGTGTTTTGGCGGAGGCGGGGGCGGCAGCTGGTCTTCCAACTGGCTGCCGCCACCGCCATTACAAAGTAAATGTAAACACACACACACACACGTGATAAGCTACGTAATGATTTACGTAGCCTATCATGGCTAGATTTCCAAAGTCAGCCGTGATAGGCTACGTAAATCATTACGTAGCCTATTACGGGTGACTTTGAGAAAAAAAAAAGCACGTATGCAAATGGCGGCGCCCATGGGCACCGCCATTTGCGTTCCTTATTTGGGCCCGGGTAGTCTATGTTAAGATTTATGTAGACTACAGAGAAAATAAGGGCAACGCTATTAAGGGCTATTTGCGTTTCCCTTATTTTCGCCATAGTCTACGTAAATCTTTCCGTAGACTACCCAGGCCCAAATAAGGAACGCAAATGGGCGCCACCATTTGCGTACGAGCTTTTTTTTTTTTTTTCAAAGTCACCCGTGATAGGCTACGTAATGATTTACATAGCCTATCACGGCTGACTTTGGAAATCTAGCCATGATAGTCTACATAAATCGTTACGTAGCCTATCACGTGCGCCTGTGTGTGTGTTTACATTTACTTTTTTATTTCGTGGCCGGGGAGACGGGGCGCTCCTCCCCGGCCTGAATTTCGGTGGTGAGGGATGGGGCGCCTCTCCCCCGGCCTGAACTTCGGGGGAGAACCGAAGCACCTCCCCCCCCACCGTGAAGCAAGCTGTGGGACCAGGTAAGGGACTTTCCTCCGTCCTTAATATAAGGTGGCCCTACTGAATGATCAGCCTCTTTTGGAACAAGCAGAGCATCCCACCCACCTGCCTGGTAACATGGTAAGAGATTAGCTAGCCACCCATTTGGGGCCTGATGCCAGCATTGGAATACTTTAGGACCACTGGGCCAGCTATTGGGAGTGTGGTCTTTGTATTCATGTGGATGACTGGTGGAGCTTCATTTTGGGTCACCACATGTAGAGGGACTGAATTAGGATATTTTGAGGCACCCAGAAGGCGAAGGGATACTTGCTCAAACCACCTCTCATTGCTAGCCTGCTTCAGAGGATGAAGTGGCCCTGGAGAATTAGGGCTATTGAATGTTGACAACAGGGGTAAGGTGGAACAGAAAGGGACCTCTTGGTCCACCTTCTCTTTTTAAATTATGAACGAACTTGAGCTAGATAGCACAGAAGGCTCTGGGAGACTCTCCCAACTATAGAGACACATTTCCTCTTAGTTAATCCGTTGGTGGACATATGTCTGCTGTAAGCAGAGCCAAATGTCACCCGTCTTCTTTTCCTGCTAGCCCATTTTCTCTGCCCTCCTTCATGCTTCCCACTCACCAGCTTCCAGGGAAGAGAGAGGTCACTCTTCTCACTTTTGTATCTGCTTGCACGTAGGGATGGTGGAGAATTCTACCACGGACTCCAATGAGGTAAGATTCTTTAGAAGTCCATGGCGGAACGGACCACTCCCCTCCGCCACCGGCCCTGTGGTACCCCATTCATTATGCACTTCGCGCTGGCCAGATCCTACCTGCCACCAGCCAGGTCCATCCGCTGCCCTCCACTGCCTGTCCACGGACGCAAAAAATCTTTACGTAGCCTATCACGGCAAAGAGCAGGGACCCAAATGGAGTCCACTACGCCATTTGCATTCCTGCTCTTTGCCGTGATAGGCTATGTCAATCTTTACGTAGCCTATCATGTGAAGGGATAGGGACGCAAATGGCATAGCGGACACCATTTGCATCCCTGCTTCTTGCTGTGATAGGCTACGTAAATCTTTACATAAATTTGCGTCCACAGACTGGCAGCGGACAGAAGTCCTGCAGCGGACGGACCCAGCCGGCGGCTCCGCAGACTCGCCATGGAGCGGAGCTGGCCGGAGAGGATTCTGGTGGGAGGAATGGATCGCCTCCCCACCCCTAACACCCCAAAACGGACCCACGTAGGGAATTCGAACACCCCTACTTGCATGGCCAGACTGGGACAGCAGCAGCAGCTACATGAGGCTGTAGAGGTAAGTGATATGCCCCATGCAGGGCTGGCTAGATTGGCATGTGCTCTTGATGCTTGTCCATTATATGAACACCATAGGATATAAAAGGGTAAGTATCTTGTATTGTCTGGTGGTAATTAGGGGCAGCAGGATGGTAGTCCACAACAAATGTAATTTGATTTTCTTTTGAAGAGTTAGCCTTTGGTTCATCACGGAGGGTATCCTTGGATATTGCTGATGGTCAGTGGATATTGTAGTGAATAATGTGACTAGGCCAACCACATTGTTGGAGATGTCCTAAATTAGGGATGTACGAAAGTCACTTACCTGGTCTCGCAGCTGGCTTCGCGGTGGGGGGGAGGCGCTTCGCTTCTCCCCCCGAAGTTCAGGCCAGCGGGGGAGGCTTCCCGCCTCGCCCGGCCGAAATTCAGGCGGGGGGGAGGCTTCCCACCTTGCCCGGCCGAAATTCAGGCCAGGGAGAAGCGCCCCATCTCCCCGGCCACGAACTTCAAAAGAAAAGTAAAAAAAAAAAGCCCCGTGATAGGCTACGTAATGATTAACGTAGCCTATCATGGCTAGATCTGCAAAGTCAGCCGTGATAGGCTACGTTAATCGTCACGTAGCCTATCACGGGTGACTTTAAAAAAAAAAAAAAAGCACGTACGCAAATGGCAGCCCCCATAGGGATCCGCCATTCGCGTTCCTTATTTGGTCCCTGTAGTCTACGTAAAGATTTACGTAGACTACGGCGAAAATAAGGGTAACGCTATTTGCGCCGTAGTCTACGTAAATCTTTACGTAGACTACAGGGACCAAATAAGGAACGCGAATAGTGGCTCCCTATGGGGGCCGCCATTAGCGTACGCGCTTTTTTTTTTTAAGTCACCCGTGATAGGCTACGTGATGATTAACGTAGCCTATCACGGCTGACTTTGCAAATCTAGCCATGATAGGCTATGTAAATCATTACGTAGCCTATCACAGGGGTGTGTTTTTTTTACTTTTCTTGTAATGGCAGCGGCGGCAGCCGGTCAAAAGACCGGCTGCCGCCCCCGCCCCTGACGAAGACCTGCCGAAGCGCCGCTGGGACCCGCCGCCGGGAGCGACATTTGTGAAAGGTAAGTCCCATCCCGGGGGGGGGGGCGGGGGGCAGGGGGGCAGAGAATTTCTCCCCGAACAACCTTCGGAGGACCGAATGCATTGGCACTCGGCCCCCCGAAGTTTCAGGGAGAAATTCTCCCCCATCCCTACCTTTAAGAGACCAATCTTATGGCCCTTAGGCAGCCATGGGGGGCAAGCACATAGGATTGTTTGAATGCCTGGACCCAAGGCCAGAGACAGTGCTCCAACCTCAGACCCAGGATCTGAGCTCCCCTCCCCCTCCCCATTGTAGCCAGCACAGAGAGCACCACACTGGCTGTCTCTGAGAGCTTGCAATCATGAGCTTGGAGAGGGGGAAAAGGGGGGCATGCTGGTGGGTGGGGAGGGGACTCGGGAAGTGGGGATACAAGCTTCCCCCAGCCTCCGTCCCTCCCCCTCTCCGATGCCTCAGCTAGATGGGCAAAAATGCCCATCTAGCTAAACTGTAGAGCAGGATGCCTCCCACTGTGCTTAGGATAACCGTAAGCCTGCGAGTTCAGAGGCTTACGAGCACCCCGGGCGGATCCGATAGGATTGCACCCTAAGTTTGTGACGTCTTCCTGAGAAATGTTCTTCATTATTAAAGTGGCCACTGTACCTTAACTACAAGTTATACCATCGGGACCACCTGAAAAAGAACATTACATATAGTTTGGCTCTCAGGATAAAACAAATTTGCAACAATGAATTAAGCTTCTCAAGAAGATGTAATGAACTTAAAGAACATCTTAAACAATGTGGGTACCCTAGGCCATCATTTAAAGTGTTTTATACCATATTTTAATTTTGTATTTGTTTGTGAGCCACCCAGAGAACTACTGTTACGGGGTGGCTATAAAATAAATTAATAAATAACTGGCTGTTAGTGGGTTGTGGTGCTCTTAAATAGGCGGGAACGGGGCACAATGTTGGACGGCAAGATGACTGGGGGTCATAGGGAATGAGTTATCAATGAGCACCTGAAGGTCACTTAAAGACAAAAGGGGGATTCCTGAAACATGCCAGGTAAGATTGTGGGATGTGGGGTGGGCAAGCAAACCACCCTCTGGGGCCTGAATGGGTCACATACTTATAGCTGTGGCATTCAGTGGGTTGGGACTTATGAGGTGGAGCCTAAAGGTGTAGCTGGAGAGTGGGGAGAGCCACTGCACTGTCTCCAGGCTTGGGACTGGGTCAGGGTCACCCTAATTACCTAACCTTACAAATGTGAGCCAGTGTGGTGCCATGGTGTTAGACTGGGATGGCAGAGATCTGGGTTCTAGTCCCTACTCAGCCATGAAGCTCCCTGAGTGACATCGGGCCAGTCACTGACTCTCAGCCTAATGTACCACACAGAGTTGTAGGGAGGATCAAAAAAATGGAGAGGAGGAGGACCGTGTAAGCCACCTTGAGCTCCTTGCAAGGGGGAAAAAAAGGTGGGATATGAATGCATGAATGAAACACCTTAGTATGGCACACACAGCTTCTACTGTTGCAAATCTCTTGCTGTTAGAGCCTGGAAGCTGTGGCCTTATTTATTCAGCCCTTCATGTCTTGGGTCTTTATTTCAGGGTATGGTTGCAAACAGTGATGCTACAGCATTGGGTTCTCCACCTCAATTTTCCACTCATTTGGAAAGAAGTGCACATCTCTAGAGAATACACTTCTCTTATTTTGCACAAGACCCAGAAGTGTGGGGAGAAGAACTACATTGCATTGCTCCTCTCACCAATTCTGTGGACACTGCAAAGGCTATATTGGGAAATGGAACACAATCTAAAGTGCTCTTTCATGAACCATGCATATCCCCACCCCGTTTCTAAACCTCTAGCAAATTCAGAGCATGCAAGGTACCAAAAACCCTTAATGAGAACTGAGGAGTTTCCCAATATATTTTTGACTATCTCTGTGGTGCAGAAATGCACAAGTGTCCAGCTGATAAAGGGTAAATGCTTATTCAACCAAAACTCTCACATAATTCTCCCACTAGGAGGAAGGCCTGCAGGAATAGACCCAGAGAAGCGACACTGTGTCTAGGATAGCTTTAATCATTTTCTCATTTAAATGAGAGAGAGATACTTTGTTTTCTTTGCCACAGGTGATCTCAGGGGAAGAGAACTAGGACCCTGGAAACCAGCAGATAATGCTTAATATGCAAACCCCCTATTTCTACAAGCATTCCCCCCCTTTGGAGGAGGAAGGAATTGAGGGCAAAAGGGAAACACTATGAAAGTTAATATTAATATTGCTAAAAAACCCGTAGAGGTAGAGGTTAACTTTTTTGATTCAGGAACATAGACTGGGCCTTGTTCTTCATTGTACGTTACTACACGTTTTCATAATTTCCTCTCCATGGCTGTTCCTGTATTTCTTAAGAATAGCTATCACTTTTTCACTCCCACAGTGAAAGCTGCATAGCTGCTATGGCAGATAAAAATCTTGATCAGGCAGTAGTTTTGAGAATGCTATTGCAACATCTCTGTGGGGGGGGGTAGGGGAGGAGGATGTGCCAACTGGATATCTGTGTTTCTTCCTAAGGAAGAATTCATATTCACGCACTTCTCCTCCGGGGGCGGGACTAGGGATGTACGAAAGTTCCGCCACGGATCTCAGGGAGGCCGAATGCCAGCGCATTTGGCCCCAAAATCGGTGGCGGAATGGCCCCCTGCCCCCCCGCCCCTCTCCGGGACGGGACTTACCTGGGGTGGATCTTCCTGGCGGCGGAGGCTTCGGTGGTGACTCCGGCAGTGGTTCGGCGGTGGCTGGTCTTCCGACCGGCTGCCGCCGCCACCATTTCCATGTTTAAAAAAAAAAAAAAAAAAAAAACGTGATAATAAGGGGAACGCAAATAGCGTAGCGTCTATGCTATTTGCGTTCCCCTTATTTCACTGTAGTCTACGTAAATGTTTACATAGACTAAGACGTGCCAAAATAAGGAACACAAATGGTGGCGCCTGTGGGCGCCACCATTTGCATACGCGCATTTTTGTTTTTGTTTTTAATCAGCTGTGATAGGCTACGTAAAGATTTACGTAGCCTATCACAGCTGATTAAAAACAAAAACAAAAATGCGCGTATGCAAATGGTGGCGCCCACAGGCGCCACCATTTGTGTTCCTTATTTTGGCACGTCTTAGTCTATGTAAACATTTACGTAGACTACAGTGAAATAAGGGGAACGCAAATAGCATAGACGCTACGCTATTTGCGTTCCCCTTATTTTCGCCGTAGTCTACGTAAATGTTTACGTAGACTAAGACGTGCCAAAATAATGAACGCAAATGGCGGCGCCCATGGGCGCCGCCATTTGCATACGCGCATTTGTTTGTTTTTTTAAATCAGCCATGATAGGCTACATAAAGATTTATGTAGCCTATCACGGCTGACTGCAGGGACGCAAACGGCGGCGGCTACGGCCGCCGCCATTTGCGTCCCTGCTAGCCAGCGGCCGGATGTCCGGCCGCTGGCAGAGCCAGCCGGCGGCTCCGCAGAATCCCTGCGGAGCGGAGCCGGACAGCCAGGATTCGGGGGGGGGGACAGAGTGCCTCCCCCCCTGGCCAGAATTTCAGGGGGAGGGACAGAGCACCTCCCCCCCAGCATCAGCATAATCCGCAAACAGGTAAGTGACTTTCGTACATCCCTAGCTGCGGGACGCAAAGCAAACAAACAAAACAGAGCTGCACATTCATTGTGCATTCATTCTGGATAAGTATCCAGAACAGGTAGCAAATCTGAAAATATTACTGATACATCAGTGACCAGAGGGCAGAGAGGATGTGTCAACTAGATGTCCATATTTTTTCATAAGGATGGCATGATGTTCCACTGCCACTGCACAGTTCCTGTTGCAGGCAAATGTCTGGAACGCATGGCAAATTTGAGCTTTGCCACATTTATAATGTTCAAATGGTGGGGCAAAAGGATGTACCAGTTGGATGGGCAATCTCCAAGTGAATTATGCATACTTTGCAAAATAGTGATTCAGATCTTCATTAGCATTGGAGCCTAAAGCCAAGCCATAAATGGCCTGGGTGGGACCAGAGGTAGGGGTGGACGAAAGTCACTTACCTGTCCTCAAAGATTTCCCGCGGTGGGGGGAAGGCACTTCGTTGCTCCCCCTGCGAAGTTCAGGCCGGGGGGGGAGGCTTCCCGCCTCACCCGGCCGAAATTCAGGCTGGGGAGGAGGCGCCTCGCCTCGCCCAGCCGCGAACTAAACAGTTTAAAAAAAAAAAAACGCCCCCGTGATAGGCTACGTGACAATTAACGTAGCCTATCACAGCTAGATCTGCAAAGTCAGCCGTGATAGGCTACGTAAATCGCCACGTAGCCTATCACGGGTGACTTTAAAAAAAAAAAAAGTGCGTACGCAAATGGCGGCCCCCATAGGGAGCCGCCATTCGCGTTCCTTATTTGGTCGCTGTAGTCTACGTAAATCTTTACATAGACTACGGCGAAAATAAGGGCAACGCAAATAGCATTGCCCTTATTTTCGCCGTAGTCTACATAAACATTTACGTAGACTACAGCGACCAAATAAGGAACAGGAATGGCGGCTCCCTATGGGGGCCGCCATTATCCGTACGCGCTTTTTTTTTTTTTTAAGTCACCCATGATAGGCTAAGTGACCGTTTACGTAGCCTATCATGGCTGGCTTTGCAAATCTAGCCGTGATAGGCTATGTTAATCGTCACGTAGCCTATCATGGGGGCGTTTTTGTTTTTTTTAGTTTTATTGGAATGGCGGCAGCGGCAGCTGGTCGAAAGACCGGCTGCCGCTCCCGCTCCCGCCCCAGACGAAGACCCGACGAACCGCCGGCCGGACCCGCCGCCGGGAGGGACATTCGGCAAAGGTAAGTCCCGTCCCGGGGGGGGGTGCGGGGGGTGGGGGGGCGGAGAATTTCTCCCTGAAACTTGTTCGGGGGGCCGAACACATTGGCGCTTGGCCCCCCGAAGTTTCGGGGAGAAATTCTCCGCCAACCCTAACCAGAGTATAAAAATAATCAGCAGCAAGCATCTTAATCAGCCCAACACTTAAAGACCCTTAATGAAACCCAGGTGCATGTTCTCATGTTCCCTTTGGAAGTACAGCAGGTGCACACACAGAAAGCCAAGGCTTTTTCTGTTGCAACACAAAGTCCAGGACAGGCCCTATCAAAGGACATTTCCCTGGCCTCATCACTGCTTGACTTTTCATGAACAGCAAGGCCAGAATTTTAAAGTAAGCTTTTAAGGTGCTGTGTAAGCACCGACAATTGTCAGCTTATGGGTTAAACAGACCATGTAGAGATGTGAAGGCCCAGAAAAAGGAAAAAAAAAAACACCTGGAAAATTCAGGAAGAAAGCACCTTTTCCCATCCCCCCTCCAGGAAAATTGAGGAAAAATGAAAATGTCTGGGTCCCCCCGCCCCCTAAAATTGGAAAGAAATGAACAGCTTTGGATTATGAAATATTTTCTTTTAGAATTTAAGACAAAATATTTATATTTTGTTACCCAGTCTTTACTTCCCCATAATTATTTCTAAAAACTATGTAACAAGTAAGGCTGTGCAGGGACCCCCCTACCTGACTCAAAATTAGAGATGCTAGAGAAATTCAAGATGGACTAAAATGAGCTTAGATTTCTAAGAATCCAACCTGTGGAATCCACTGCGGAGCAACCCCCTCAGGACATGTGGACTTTCGGATGATTTTTTTTTTTTTTACTTTCCCAAAATTTAGACATATACATTTGTAGGAAGATATATATGTTTCTGCTGAGGAAATGTTGAATGGAATGGGGGACAATACGCTGAATGTTACGTACTAATGTAAATTATGTAAATACTTACATAAATGTTTACGCAATATTTTGCATATTTTTGCGCTTGACAGGGGGGAAAAGCCTGTCTGTGGACAGATGATGGAACAAAAGATGCCTGCCAATCTGCAAAACACAGATGGAGCTGATTTTACTCAGTCCGTACATCCCTACTCAGAAGCCACGTTGTGGCTTTGGAGGTGGGCCCGATTTGGCTTGGGCTGATTCAGGGGGGGGGGGAACCAACCCAACTCGGCCCTGAACCCGAAGTGGGATTTGGATGGCCGAGTCCTGCATCAGGGGCCCCTTGACACCCCTGTGCAACCCCACAGCTCCTTACCTTGCCACTGCTGCCTCCTTCTCCTCCTCTGTTGTTGCCCACTCCGTCACTGCCTCCATTTTTAAAATGGCAACACCATTTTTAAAATGGCAACTTCCTGCCTTAAACCAACAAAGTGACTTTTGATCTGCAAAGAACGCTAAAAAAATAACTATTGCTGCTTTTTCAATTTTTCCAAAATTTCCATTTTTTCTGAAAACCATCAGGGGGGGAGTTTTCTCCCACCACCCATGGTGTCAAAATTTCCAGAAATTTGACTTCTGGTTGGAACCAATGTCGTTCTGGCAGCATCCCACGGGTAGTGTCATGGGAGCTTTCTCAAACAGCTTTTTTAAAGGTTGACAAACCTTTTCATCTCCCCCCTGGAATTAAAAGGGGGGGCAAGGAAACATCTGGATAACATCTTGGAGAAAAGTACCCCCCTCAAGTTAGTAAGGGGGCTGGATTCCAGGATTATCTCTCCAGAGCTTTACCAACACACAAAGCTGTACTGAGACTCCTATTTCATAGGAGAAAACAGGGCTGACGTGTTCCATAATAATATATGCTTTCAGTATCAACAACTTCTGAGGGATGATTTAAGAAATGTTAACAGTATTTGAGAACATCTGAGGACCTGCAAGATCTGCTTGAGAGAAACATGACTGCACCAAGGAGAAGAAAGGAGCTGGCATCAACTCCCCCCGCAACCCCTGTGTCAAAGGTTTCGAGAACAGGAGATAAAGGGGAATGTACTCTGATAAAGACTTTATCTTCACAATTTATGGAGCAAGCCAAAAGGTTGGATTTAATCCAAAATTCCATCACTGCCGTGCAAGGAGCCGTCGATGTAATTAATGTGTCATGGCAAAAAATGGAGATGAAAACTAATGAGCCAGAAGACTGAGTGGTAGGGATGGCGGAGAATTCCGCCATGGATTTCAGTGAGGCCGAATACACTGGCATTCAGCCCCCCAAAACCCGTGGCGGAACAGCCTCCACCCCCCCATGGAATCCATCCCAGGACAAAGCTTACCTGGGGCGGTTCCAGCGGCGGCAGCTGGTCTCTTGGCCAGCTGCTGCGTAGGGGTGGACAAAAGTCACTTACCTTTTCTCGCAGCTTGTTCGCGGTGGGGGGGAGCGCTTCGCTGCTCCCCCCGCGAAGTTCAGGCAGGGGGGGGAGGCTTCCTGCCTCGCCCGGCTGAAATTCAGGCCGGGGGGGGGAGGCTTCCCGCCTCGCCCGGCCGAAATTCAGGCCGGGGAGGAGGCTTCCCGCCTCGCCCGGCCGCGAACACGAAAGTAAAAAAAAAAAAAAACCAACGTCCCCTGATAGGCTACGTGACGATTCACGTAGCCTATCACGGCTAGATCTGGAAAGTCAGCCGTGATAGGCTACGTGAATCGTCACGTAGCCTATCACGGGTGACTTAAAAAAAAAAAAAAAAGCGCGTACGCGAATGGCGGCCCCCATAGGGAGCCGCCATTCGCGTTCCTTATTTAGTTGCTGTAGTCTACGTAAATGTTTACGTAGACTACGGCGAAAATAAGGGCAACGCTATTTGCGTTGTCCTTATTTTCGCCGTAGTCTACGTAAACATTGACATAGACTACAGCGACCAAATAAGGAAGGGGAATGGCGGCTCCCTATAGGGGCCGCCATTCGCGTACGCGCTTTTTTTTTTTTTTAAAGTCACCCGTGATAGGCTACGTGACGATTCACGTAGCCTATCACGGCTGACTTTGCAAATCTTGCCGTGATAGGCTACGTGAATCGTCACGTAGCCTATCAGGGGACGTGTTTTTTTTTTTTCTTTCATTGCAATGGCGGGGGCAGCAGCCGGTCGAAAGACCGGCTGCCGCTCCCGCCCCGCTCGAACACCGGACGAACCGCCAGCCGGACCCGCCGCCGGGAGGGACATTCAGGGAAGGTAAGTCCCGTCCCGGGGGGGGGGCAGGGTGCAGGGGGGGTGCGGAGGATTTCTCCCCGAAACTTGTTCGGGGGGCTGAACGCGTTGGCGCTTGGCCCCCCGAAGTTTCGGGAAGAAATTCTCCGCCATCCCTACTGCTGCGAACTCAAATGGTGGCCACCATGCCATTTGCATAGCTGCCTTTGCCATGATAGGCTACGTAAATACTAACGTAGCCTACCATGGCAAACAAAAGCAAAACAAAACAAAAACCCACGAATGCAAATGGCGGCAGCTACGGCGGCCACCATTTGCATTCCCTTTTTTTCGTTGTTTTAGCCTCAGTAAATATTTACATAAGCTATTACGGCAAAAAAAAGGGGAACGCAAATAGTGGGCACTATTTGCGTTCCTTTCCCCCCCATAATAGCTTACATAAATATTTATGTAGGCTAAAACGGCAAAAAAAAGGAACACAAATGGTGCCCACTACGCTATTTGCATTCCCCTTTTTTTCGCTGTAATAGCTTACGTAAATATTTACGTAGGCTAAAACAGTGAAAAAAAAGGGAACGCAAATGGCGGCCACCGTAGCCGCTGCCATTTGCGTACACAGTTGTAGGGATGTACGAAAATCACTTACCTTTCAGGGATTATGCTGATGGTGCGGGGGGACGCGTTCTGTCCCTCCCCCGGAATCCTCGCCGGGGAGGGAGGCACTCCGTTCCTCCCCCCCTCGGTATCCTCGCCGGCCGGCTGTGCTCCACAGCGATTCTGCAGAGCCACCGTCCAGCTCCGCCAGCAGCTGGACATCCGGCCACTGGCTAGCAGGGATGCAAATGGCAGCGGCCATAGCCACCGCCGTTTGTGTCACTGCAGTCAGCCGTGATAGGCTATGTAAATCTTTACGTAGCCTATCACGGCTGATTTAAAAAAAAAATGTGCGTAAGCAAATGGCAGCGCCCATGGGTGCCGCCATTTCCGTTCCTTATTTTGGCACGTCTTAGTCTACGTAAACATTTACGTAGACTAAGATGGAGAAAATAAGTGGAACGCAAATAGCGTAGCATCTACGCTATTTGCATTCCCCTTATTTTCGCTGTCTTATATGTTACGTCTTACGTTACATTTACCTAGACTAAGACGTGCCAAAATAAGGAACGCAAATGGCGGCACCCATAGGCACCGCCATTTGCGTATGCGCATTTTTTTTTAATCAGCCGTGATAGGCTACGTAAAGATTTACGTAGCCTATCATGATGATTTTTTAAAATTTAGCCATGATAGGCTATGTAAATCTTTACGTAGCCTATCACGTTTTTGTTTTTTTTTTAAACCTGGAAATGGCGGCGGCAGCAGCCGGTTGGAAGACCGGCCTCTGCGGCCAAACCGCTGCCAGAGCCACCGCTGGAGCCACCGCCAGAGCCGCCGCCATCACCAAGATCCGCCCGAGGTAAGTCCCGTCCCCGGGTGGAGGTGGCGGGCCATTCTGCCACCGATTTCGGGGGGCTGAATGCGCTGGTATTCGGCCTCCCCGTGATACGTGGTGGAACTTTCGTACATGCCTACGCGGTTGTTGTTTTTTCCGGAAGGATGCCCAGCGGCCGTATGTCCGGCTGCGGACAGCCCTGGCCAGCGTGGAGTGCAGCCGGCCAGGGAGGATTCCAGGGGGAGGGACGGAGAGCATCCCCCCCACTGCAGAAGCAGTGCAGAAGCCCCACAACGGAACAAGGTAAGGGATTTGTACATCCCTACCGAGTGGCAGGAAATGAAACTACAAGACAAATTTGTTTTAAAAATGCCTCTGATAGAATTTCTCAACAGGAGGCCTTCACGAGACAATCCAATGTACGTATTATTGGGATTAAAAATGTCTAATGATGTAAAATTGCCTATTTTTGTGAATAAACTTTTGTATGAGATACTCCCTATCCCATCTGATTATTTACTTGATATTCAGCAGGCATTGCATGTGCCAAATGCTAAAGGGACTGACTACACAATCATAGTCCAATTTGCAAAAGTCTCCACAAAGAATTATATCCTGCATTTGGCAAGAGAGGGTGGAAACCTTTCCTGGAAACAAGATAGTGTTATGTTATTTCCAGACTACATCAAAGAGGTGGCAAATAAAAGAAGGCAATTTATCAAAGCAAAAAATATGGCAAAACAAATTAACTTCCAATATTACTTAAAATATCCTGCTACACTTTGTATTGTGTCTGAAGGTCAGATGAAGATGTTTCTAAATCATGAAATGACGGAGGCATGGCTGAATGTAAAAATGCATGAGATTTATGTTACAACCCCATGAACTGGAATCTTTAAACAAGCTTTGTTAACTGTTCGTGTTTAGTCTACATGATCCAGGCTAGCTCAGAAGATAAATGATTATACTAGGGATGGAAGAAATGGACTTACCTTGTCCCGCAGCTTGCTTCGCGGTGGGGGGGAGGCGCTTCGGTTCTTCCCCCAAAGTTCAGGCAACGGGGGGAGGCGCCCTGCCTCGTCTGGCCAAAATTCAGGCTGGGGAGGAGCGCCCCGTCTACCCGGCCACAAAAAAAAAAAGTAAAGTAAAAAACACACACACACACACCCGTGATAGGCTACGTAAAGATTTACGTAGCCTATCACGGCTAGATTTCCAAAGTCATCCATGATAGGCTATGTAAATCGTCACATAGCCTATCACGGGAGACTTTGAAAAAAAAAAACCCGTACGCAAATGGCAGCGCCCATGGGGTGCCGCCATTTGCATTCCTTAGTTTGGCACGTCTAGTCTACGTAAAGATATACGTAGACTACGGCGAAAATAAGGGCACGCTATTTGCGTTGCCCTTATTTTTGCCATAGTCCACGTAAATCTTTACGTAGACTAGACGTGCCAACTAAGGAACACAAATGGCGGCACCCCATGGGCGCTGCCATTTGCATACGTGCTTTTTTTTTTTTCAAAGTCACCCTTGATAGGCTACGTCACAATTTATGTAGCCTATCACGGCTGATTTCGCAAATCTAGCCGTGATAGGCAACGTAAATCATTACGTAGCCTATCACGGGTGTTTTTTTTATTTTTTAACTTTCCTTTTTTATTTTGCAATGGCGGCGGCAGCAGCCGGTCAGAAGACGGGCTGCCGCCCCCGCCAAAACGCCGCCGGAACCCGCTGCCGAGAGGGACTTTTCGCACGAGGCCGGCAGAGAATTTCCCCAACAATTTTGGGGGTCCGAATGCATTGGCATTCGGCCTCCCAGAGATTCGTGGAGAAATTCTCCGCCATCCCTAGATTATACATATATTCGTTTATTCTCTACCATCTTTTGTTTTTCTTGCTTTTCTTTATATTTTTCTATTTCAAATAGGTGATATATCTAGTATAAAATATGTTACTGACTGTTGAAGGTTTATATTAAGTTTTATTATATAACACTATGTAATAATAATAATAATAATAATAATAATAATATAGGCTTCTTAGGGATGTACGAAAGGGACTTAACTTGTCCCACAGCTTTTTTCACGGTGGGGGGGAGGCACTTCGCTTCTCCTCCCGAAGTTCATGAGAGGGGGGGAGGCTTCCCGCCTTGCCTGGCCGAAATTCAGGCCGGGCAGGAGGCGCCCCATCCCTCGCTGGCGAAAGTCAGGCCGGGTAGAAGCACCCCATCTACCCGGCCGCGAAAAAAAAACAAAACAACACCCCCGTGATAGGCTACGTAACGATTAACGTAGCCTATCACAGCTGACTTTGCAAATCTAGCCGTGATAGGCCACGTTAATTGTTACGTAGCCTATCACGGGGGTGTTTTTTTTTTTTAACTTTCTTTGTAATGGCAGCGGCGGCAGCCGGTCAAAAGACCGGCTGTTGCCCCCGCCCCTGACGAAGACCCGCCAAACCGCCGCCGGGACCCGCTGCCGGGTGGGTCATTCGTGAAAGGTAAGTCCCATCTCGGGGTGGGCGGGGGGGCGGAGAATTTCACCGCCGATTTCAGGGGGGCCGAATGCGTTGGTGCTCGGCCCCCTGAAGTTTCGGGGAGAAATTCTCCCCCATCCCTAAGGCTTCTAGGAATGAATTGTAGCCCTGTTTCTTTGATATAAGGTTGATGATATGATATTGAAATGCAAGGTTGTTTATTAAACTGTAAGAGTGTTAAGGTTATAGATATAGTCTTTAAAATAGAATGGCATCGGAGGCCAGGGGGTATTGGAGTTTAAACATAATTCTTTAAAGAGGAGGGGGAGGGAAGGGGAAAGAATCTTCTTTTTTCTTCACTTCCTTTCCTCCTCCCTTTTCCTTTTTTTTTCTTTTTCCTTCTCTTTTTGTTACTGTGATGTCCTCATCAGAATATTGTATTGTTGGGAAATTGTAGTATTAATCAGGTTCTCAGTAATTTTGGAATTGTTTATTTCATTTATAAAGATAAAATAAATAAAAATATATTCAAAAAAAAATCCAGAAATTTTACATCTCTAAGACCATGTAATTGTTAGATTTATATTTCTTTGTAAGTTATAGCTGCATAGTTTCAGCATATAACTGATGCAAGGCAAGCACTATAGAAAGGAACACACACTGCTTCTTCAGAAAGCAAACAACATTGGATTAGAAGTACATAGCCTTGGGAAAACAAATAGTCCCTGAATTAAAGGTTGATTGCGGCCATTATGGTTGCACCATTCAGACAAAGGAAAACTTATTACCAGTGAAGAAGGAAGGAAAGAAGGAAGGAAGGAAGGAAGGAAGGAAGGAAGGAAGGAAGGAAGAAAAGCCTGAGAGTTGCAATCTACATCAAAGAGTAGTTACAAGAAATTAGTGGAGGAAGAAAACAAGTTATTTTTTGTCTATCTCCCACACCCTTTCCTGGTTCAGACAACTAATCATAGGTGTTATTGCTTTACTCCAACAGTAACCAGGATCAGAAGTCCAGTGCCAGATATACACCTTGTGTCATATCGATATACCCATCATGGTGACGCTATATCCCTCTTGTGCACTTATACCTCATAGCACACACAGTGACATCTGTTCCATATAGGAGTGCACGAAAGCCACTTACCTGGTCTCGAAGCTTGCTTCACGGTGGGGGGGAGGCGCTTTGCTGCTCCCCCCAAAGTTCAGGCCAGGGGGGGAGGCTTCCCACCTCGCCCGGCTGAAATTCAAGCCGGGGAGGAGGCACCTCGCCTCGCCCGGCCGCGAAATAAAAAGTAAAAAAAAAAAACGCCCCCATGATAGGCTACGTGACGATTAACGTAGCCTATCACGGCTAGATCTGCAAAGTCAGCCGTGATAGGCTACGTTAATCATCACGTAGCCTATCACGGGTGACTTTAAAAAAAAAAAAGCGCGTATGCAAATTGCGGCCCCCATAGGGAGCCGCCATTCACGTTCCTTATTTGGTCGCTGTAGTCTACGTAAATCTTTACGTAGACTACGGCGAAAATAAGGGCAATGCAAATAGCGTTGCCCTTATTTTCGCCGTAGTCCACGTAATCTTTACGTAGACTACAGCGACCAAATAAGGAACGTGAATGGCGGCTCCCTATGAGGGCCGTCATTAGCTGTACGCGCTTTTTTTTTTTAAAGTCACCCGTGATAGGCTACATGACGATTTACGTAGCCTATCACGGCTGACTTTGCAAATCTAGCCATGATAGGCTATGTTAATCATCACGTAGCCTATCATGGGGGCGTTGTTTTTTTTTTTTTTACTTTTATTGGAATGGCGGCAGCGGCAGCCGGTCAAAAGACCGGCTGCCGCCTCTGCCCCTGTCGAAGACCTGACGAACCGCCGCCGGGACCCGCCGCCAGGAGGGACATTCGGGAAAGGTAAGTCCCGTCCCGGGGGGTTGCGGGGGCGGGGGGGTGCAGAGAATTTCTCCCCGAAACTACTTTGGGGGGCCGAACACGTTGGCACTTGGCCCCCCGAAGTTTGGGGGAGAAATTCTCCCCCATCCCTAGTTCCATATTATTGTGGATAATATAGAATAAAAAGGGGAAATAATGCTACAAAAATGGTATATGAAATGCGTAAAGGGCCTCAATGGTTATCACGACACTTCAATAACGATAAAAAGCACTAGTATAGATCTAGCCCAAAACACAAAAGGGGAAAGATAGAACTTATTCTTATTGAACAATAAATCATCTGTAAATATATATCCCCAAGGTCTCACTACAATAAATCTGCCACAGGATTTGAACCCCAACAGGTGATTATTACTGAACAACGACGGCTCGCTGTAAACTCTTGATGCCTTCGGTAAAGGGTCCCTCCCATCTTCAGGTGAAAGTAGGGATGTATGAATCCGTTACCTGTTCTGGTTGGGGCATCTGCTGGGGAGGGGGAGGCACTCCGTCCCTCCCCCCGGAATCCTCAACGGGGGGGAGAGGCAATCCGGTCCTCCTCCCCCGGAATCCTGCCCAGCCGGCTCTGCTCCGCAGCAGTTCTGCGGAGCAGCCAGCCAGGGCCGTCCGCAGCCGGAGTTCCGGCCACAGACGGGCTAGTGCAGACGCAAATGGTGGCGGCTATGGCGGCCACCATTTGCATTCCCTATTTTTCGCTGTTCTAGCCTACGTAAATATTTATGTAGGCAATTATGGCGAAAAGAAGGGAACTGCAAATAGCGCCCACTACACTATTTGCAGTTCCCTTTTTTTCACCGTAATTGCCTATGTAAATATTCATGTAGGCTAGAACGGCGAAAAATAGGGAACGCAAATGGCAGCCACCATAGTCGCCGCCATTTGCGTATGCTGTTCTTTTGGGGGGGCATGCTGTGATAGGCTATGTAAATTCTTATGTAGCCTATCATGGCAGCCTGGAAGGACAGCAATGGCGGCTGCAGCAGCCTGGCCGCAGCCAACCAGGAGACCAGCCACCACCACCGCCGAAACCGCCCCAGGTAAGTTCCATCCTGGGGGATTCCACAGGGGGGGCAGGAGGCCATTCCATCACGGATTCCGGGGGGCCGGATTCTAAAGAATCTGGCCTCACTGGAATCCATGGCGGAATTCTCTGCCATCCCTAGGTGAAAGCAAGGCCTGGAACTTTTCTGGTCAGCCTAGAGTCAGTCTCCACTAATGGAAAAGTGTGTTGGAATTGACTGACCAGAGAGTCCTTGTTGAACGTCCATATGTCAGCTTCTCTTCATATTCACAACTGATAGAAATTCTGATAAATTATTCTCGCTTAGAGTTGTTCCTCTGCTAGCTGTTCCTTTTATACTGTATTCAGCAAAGCTAGTGTACGGAGACACAAGCATCATCCTATGCTATCCTGCAATATTGAGGTCATCCAAACAGTACAGTGATCTCAGCTGACCAGTCCAGTAGTGTCATCAAACCAATACAGTAAGTGGATCTTAATCAGTGAATTCACAACACTACAGCAACATATTCTGTGACAATTATTATATTTAGATCCGAAGCAACATCTTAAGCCACTTCTACCTACTTAGTAATTTTTTTTTGCTTCACTAAGTTCACTGGGGGTCAGCCTGCCAAGACAGTTGATGCTGTTGCAGCATGAAGACCCTCAAAACCCTTAGGGAAAAAGAAAGAAGATGTGCTATGAGCCCTGCCAATGGGGAGCCCTACATGGGAGAAACTGTTGAGAATGTTTCCCCCTGCCCCCGGAGAAATTTGGTGAAATTGTCTCCCACATTTCTCTGCCCACAAGTAAGGTGGAGCATTTTAAGCAGCCATTTGCAAAGAGCTCTAGTTTTGACTCATATCCATCTCAGATTGTGAGCTTTATTTTGGGTTTTGTAGCAGAAAGAATCTGTCATGGCTTTTCTTCCCACACGTGCTGTGTATGCAACTGCCAGTTGCATAATTCCCTGCAATGCAGGTTGGCATGTCATTTGAACCCAGGACATGCCACAGCAGGGTTGGTTTTGTACCCATCCTACAACCCCTACTGCAAGTCATGTAATAATCCAAAATTAGTGTAAATGCTTGTTTCCAGAATGGGGCAGGTCTGTCCCAATCTGAAAATGAGCATTTTTTTTGCTTTTTACCAGGGTTGTTTTTTAGAAGCATGAAAGACCCTTTGCATGAGAAGTCACACTTGCAACCAGTGGAGCAGCCCCATTGTATAGTCCCCAAAATCATGAATGGCACTGGCTATACCCAATCCAGGCATGGGGTAGGATATGATGAGGTCAGTTGTTAGAGGTGAAGGCTAAAATACATCAGGCCGAGCAGATGCTGTTCTGTAGACCAGGCAAAGATGGAAGGTCAAACTCCTAAACTGTATATTAGGACTACCAATCCATAGGTTTCCTACTGTCTGCTAATAGGAAGGGGCTGATGTTGCACTCCCATATTCGCTCATGTGGCTGAAGAAGGCTTTGAGACCTATATACAATGCACTGTCCATGGTAGTTTAACAGGCTAGTCCCTGCCTTAGACAGTGAGTTTCCTGGTTCAAGTCTAAGATTTTAATTTTTCCACCGTGGTTATAATATTTGGAGACAAAAAGCTGGAAATATATTTGAGACACATTTTCAACTTAGGTTCTCTTATTCCTTGTTCGTTTTTAAAATTTGCATGTAATTCCAAGGAATTGTAGTTTATAACAAATAGAATTTCCTGTCTCAAATCAGTCACTCATCTTCAAGTAATTATGTTAGTACTCAATGTATGAGCTGCCTACCCTTTCAAAGGGTTCTTTTTAATTATGTTAATACCAGCTAATATTATTTAACAAAGATTCTATCCCTGAATGGATTTCAAAAGGCTTTAGTTCTGTACTAAGGAATATATTACCATTTTCCATCAGATAAAATTATAACGATTGCAATACTTTGCCCAAATACTATTCAGTTTCTGAAGGTTTGAATTTTGATTGCTAATACATATCCTTAAGACTCTAAAATAATTTGCAAGTGCTTTCCATTTTAATTTAGGGTGTGTGTTTGTTTTTTTTTAATCACGCACACGTGCGCTCCCAGATACGCACACCTTGCTTTTTTTTATTAGTACCTGAATATGACGAGATCTCAAAATGTAATATTGTATACATAGACCATATCATTCAAGTTAGTTCTGAGCTCAGCTGGAGGATTTTCTCCTTGTTTTTAAAAATGCACTGCTGTAAGAAGGTATGAAAATGACAAATATAAAACTAGTAGTCATGAAATCAGTTGCAACTACCGCTAGGCTGAAGTATTTGTATTTTATATGAATACATAAAATTATAAAATTTAGGCTGAAGTATTTTATAACATTTTGAGAGGGGTGGGGCAACCCCCCCTCCAAGAAAGGATTAACCTTTTTACAGGTGAAATCTAGGAACTTTCAGGTGAGGGTGGGCTTACTTTTCTTCTTTTTCTTCTTCTTCTTCTTCTTCTTCTTCTTCTTCTTCTTCTTCTTCTTAACTAGGGATGGGCGAATACACTTGGGTCTGGGTCACGTGCCACTCGCTGGACCCCTACTGGCTTTCTGCCCCAGCTGCTGCACTGCATGCTCAGTTCCCAGTGAGCGGAATGCTCACTACCTCACTGACCCACCATTTTGCGAGAAAACATGCATAACCTTACACAAATGGCCCCTTTACAACCACCATTTGCACACATGGGGGATGGACTCGATGGCCTTGTAGGCCCTTTCCAACCCTACTATACTATTCTATTATATGATTTACAAACAAGGATGAGCTGCCATTTTTCCACAAAATGACAGCTCAGTGAGGAAGCGAGAGGCCACACACTTGCCTAGCTCAGCACGCGCTGAGTCAGGCAAGCAGGGGAATTCACAAACTGGTGTCTGGGGGACCGGGCTGGCAATTTCTCACCAGACTTCGAGCCCCAGCCGTACATCCATGACATCCCTATCTTAAACCAAAACATGCTAATGCATCAAGACTGTATAACTGTAAAGATGCACCCCCTCTTTCAGGAGCAGGTTTTTAAAACAAAACTCTGGGACTGGATATACCTAACAGAAGCAAGTCAGGACAGGAGAATTATCCAGTCCTCAAGTTTCAGTAGATGTTATTGTGGCTTTGAAAAAGATGCCAGAAGTCTATCCCCCTACCTTCCGATCCTGACATTTTCTCCTTTGAGGCACACCCTTTCTGAGCTATGCTTTCAGACAATGGCCTCTGCTTATTTGGATGGCAGGTATTCTGAGCTGCCGATCATATAACGATCATGTATCTGTGGAGCTCCAGAAACAGAGAATATTGTCCATTGCATGTTGTTTTGTGAGTTGTACTCATCTCCAAGAAAGAAATGTATTGTTCTATTATTAAAAACAATGTCTGGTAGAACAGTATCTGAGAAAATAATAGTACTGTTATCGGATAATTATCTTTATGTTATGAAATGGGTGGCCTTGTTTGCAATTGCAGCCAAGAAAATCAGAGCAAGGTTTTAAAAAATCTATTTCCATTCATTGTAAAGGTGATGACCTATCTCTGTTGTAACCTTTTGTAATAACCTATGGTTTAAACTTAGTTCACAGTATAACTGTAAAGTAAGTTACAAGGGACAACCATGAAGTGTTTTCAGGAGTGGCAGATAAGTCCAAAATGCATCAGCAAGAATATTAGTGGGTGTGTACCCATGGGATCATGTTACACCTATCCTGCAGCAACTTCACTGTTACAAATTTGGTTCCAGGTAGGGATGTACGAAAGTCACTTACCTGTAACGAAATTTGATTTGCAGTGGGGGGGGAGGCGCTCTGTCCCACCCCCCAAAATTCTGGCTGGGGGGGGAGGCACATCGTCCCTCCCCCCCGAAATTCTGGCCAGGGGGGAGGCGCTCCGTCCCTTCACCCCCGAATCCTGGCCGGCCGGGCTGCAAATGGCGGCGGCCGTAGCCATCGCCGTTTGCATCCCTGCAGTCAGCCATGATAGGCTACGTAAATGTTTACGTAGCCTATCACGGCTGAGTAAAAAAACCAACAACGCGCGTATGCAAATGGCGGCGCCCATGGGCGCCGCCATTTGCATTCCTTATTTTGGCATGTCTAGTCTACGTAAACATTTACATAGACTACGGTGAAAATAAGGAAACGCAAACAGCGTAGATACTATGCACTTTGCGTTCCCCTTATTTTCGCCGTAATCTACGTAAATGTTTACATAGACTAGACGTTCCAAAATAAGGAACGCAAATGGCGGCGCCCATGGGCGCCGCCATTTGTGTACGCACGTTTTTTTTTTTTACTCAGCCGTGATAGGCTACGTAAACATTTACATAGCCTATCATGGTATTTTTAAAAAATCTAGCCGTGATAGGCTATGTAAATCTTTACGTAGCCTATCACTTTTGTTGTTGTTGTTGTTGTTTTACTGGAAATGGCGGCGGCGGCAGCTGGTCAAAAGACCGGCCACCGCAGCTGTCTCAGCTGTCGCTGCTGCACCGCCACCGCACCGCCGCCAGAGCCGCCACCGCCAGGAAGATTCACCCAAGGTAAGTCCTGTCCCGAGGGGGGGGGGAGACCGTTTTGCCACCAATTTCGGGGGGCCGAATGCCCTGGCATTCATGGCGAAATTCTCTGGTTCCAGGCACAATTCAAACTGTTGGTAATCAATCACCTTTAAAGGCCATAATCGCTTGGATCCAGGATCTGAGGGATTGTCTCCACCCATAGCAACCTTCCTACTTCCCCAGATCAAAGGAGATACCATACAAAGCAGAGACCTTTCTCTGTGTCCCACCTACCAGAGTACAGGATTTTTTTAAAAAGGAATTGGCTTTGCTGTGAACAGGTCTCCACAAACTGATTCTCCAGACCACTAAAAAGACCAGCAAAAATGGGCTTTTATGGAAAAGGCCAAGCCACCATTTTGTGCAGAATGGTGGCTTGGCAGAGGAGTGGGACACCACCTGCCACTCACTGGGTGCCCACAAACCACCCGACCACCCGACGGCTCGCTGAACGTGGCAAGCAGGGGCAAGCAGCCAGTGGGGTTCTGGCAAGCAGCACATGGCTGGCACAGATGGGTGTGTGTTCACTCATCCTTAGTTACAAGTATTTCCCTATTTTCATCTGTGAAATGCTGGAAGATATGGGGATCTTGTCTGAGCACTGCCCAACACCTAGGGATGTCAGAGAATTCCACCACGGATCTCGGTGAGGCCAAATGCCAGTGCATTCAGACCCCCGAAATCTGTGGCGGAACGGCCTGCCCCCCGCCCTCCCACGGATCCCCCCCAGGACGAGACTTACCTGGGGAGGATGTTCCGGGCAGCGGCGGCTCTGGCGGTGGCTTCGGCGGCTGGTCTTCCGACCGGCTGCCGCCACCGCCATTTGCAGTCTTGTCGTTTTGGGTTTGTTTGTTTGTTTTACAGAGACATGATAGGCTACATAACGACTTATGTAGCCTATCACATCCCGGTTAAAAAACAAACGTGTACGCAAATGGCGGTGGCTACGGCCGCCGCCATTTGCGTTCCTTATTTTTCACCGTCTTACTCTACGTAAATATTTACGTAGGCTAAAACGGCGAATCAAAAAGGGATGCAAATAACGCCCACTATGCTATTTGCGTTCCGCTTTATTTTCACCGTAATAGTCTAAGTAAATATTTACGTAGACTAAGACGGCAAAAAATAAGGAACGCAAATGGCGGCGGCCATAGCTGCTGCCATTTGCGTACGCCTTTTTTTTTACCCAGCAACCACCACGGCCAGAAATCCGGCTGTGGATGGCCCTGGGCTGGCCGGCTGCTCCGTGGAGCCACCATGGAGCACAGTCGGCCATTGAGGATTCCGGGGGGGAGGACCGGATAGCCTCCCCCCCCATCGAGGATTCTGGGGGGAGGGACAGAACGCCTCCCCCACCACCATAAACAGAATCCACAGAAAGGTAAGTGACTTTCGTACATCCCTACCAACACCTGGAGGCAGCATTCCCATCTGTAATGTAGGTGGGCAGCGGCAGTGTTCAGGCTCACAGGGTGATGTCTGTGCACTAAAGGTGTCAGCCAAGTAAGTTCTTAAGCATTTCTCTCAGCCCTTCTCTTTTTATTTTGCACAAGATCTGTTTCTCGTAGAATATTCCCCTCCAAGGCTTTACACTCAGTCATATTTCTGCCTGCACTCCCAATAAAGAATCTAGAATACAAAGAAAGTACTTACTTTGCCACATCCTTCACTTACAAAATACAGATCAATCCAAGCTAATAGCAAGGGCAATTAGATAATTGATTCTGAAATGTAGGCTTTTAAACCATTTGTGAATCAAAGCCATGGCAGAATAATGAACCAGATCCCAAGTTACTTAGAATCAATGGGGTTGAATGCAGAGAGAGAGTTTGCAGCAAAGCAGAAAGATTTTCTTAACAGTTTAATAAATTAAGTGACTTGATATTAAATGCACAAGTGCCTTGTGTCAAGACAGGAGGCCTTTTTAATTGGCTTAATAATATGTCCAAAAAAGAACTACTAAGTACTCAGTGTCAAAATCAGTAGAAACAACAATGTTTTCATCCAATTCCCCCCCCCTTTTTTTTCCTGAACAATTCAATTAGAAACCTTCCTTGCAGTGTACAGGGGATTTTTCTTTCATGTGGCACAGACTGAATGCCACAAACATCATACAGTGGAGAAAAATGGTGGATATTCTTTTCCAGTTAAACCTAAGGTCATTCTACTGGGCCATCTAGTGCTTGAGACTGAACTAGAGTTAGTAATCAAATTATTCACAGCAGCTAAACTATGTACTGTGAGTTATGGGAAGCGAGATCCTGAGCCCCCAAAGTCATCAGGAGAAGAGCCATGCTGAGTCAGATCAAGGTCCATCTAGTCCAGCATTCTGTTCACACAGTGGCCAATCAGCTGCCTGTGGGAAATCCACAACTAGGACATGAGTGCAACAGCACTCTCCTGCCCATATTCCCCAGCAACAGGTGTACATGGGCCCACTGCCTCTGACACTGGAGGTAGCATTTAATCACCAGTACTAGTAGCCATTGATAGCCTTCTCCTCCATGACATTGGTACTTAAATAACATCAGCTAAATTGGCATATTGTAGTAATAGAACTGTCCGAAGACATTTTGCTGCCTGAGGCAAAGCAAGAGAGCCCCTTCCCCCTGCTGCCACCACTCAACATACTAAAGCTGACCAATTGGCAGCTGAATGTCATTTCCACACAGGCAATGCAGCAAAGCCCTCCACAGCACCTCAGGGCCTGCAGGCTAGCTTAGAGGGGGCACAGCACAGCGGACATGGATAGATAGTACATGCACAGGGCAGACCACATGGTATGGACAACTATTGTCCCCTACCACCTAACCACTGCTTCCTGCCCATTACCATCCGCTGCCTGAGGCAGCTGTCTCACCATGCCTAGTGGGAGGCCCAACACTGTGAAGATATGCCTGAAATAACCTATTTCTTGAGGAACTGAGGGGAGATGAATCCTGACAGATGTATGGAAAAGTGGGTTTTGTTGTTTGTGGGGGTTTGGAACAGTACATAAGAACATAGGAACATAAGAACCTAAGAAGAGCCCTGCTGGATCAGACCAAGGGTCTATCTAGTCCAGCATCCTGTTCACACAGTGGCCAACCAGCTGTTGATGGGAGACCCACAAGCAGGGCATGAGTGCAACAGCACCCTCCCACCCTTGTTTCCCAGTAACTGGTGTACATGGGCTCACTGCTTCTGGCACTGGAGGTAGCACATAGCCATCAAGACTAGTAGCCATCAATAGCCTTTTCCTCCAGGAATGTGTCCAACCCCCTTTTAAAGCCATCCAAATTGGTGGCCATCACTACATCTTGTGGTAGTGAATTCCATAGTTTAACTATGCGCTGTGTGAAGAGGTGCTTCCTTTTATCTGTCCTGAATCTCCCACCCATCAGCTTCATAGGATGACCCCATTGGGTTCTAGTATTTTGAGAGAGGGGGAAAAATGTCTCCCTATAAACATTCTCCACATCATGCATAATTTCGTACAACTCTATCATGTCTCTCCTTGTTCACCTTCACTGGAAAGGGGTTGTTGTTATTGTTGTTGAGTATGAATTTATTGTTTTGTTGTTTAATTGTTTGATTTCTGAAATCTGGTAAAGGATTTATAACATATTTAGCAGTTCAGGTGAATTACTTATTAATTAATGGATTTATTATTCATATTAATGTACCACTTTCCATAAAGGTAGCAAAGTGGTGAAAATAAAAGACATAAGTGGCATAAAATGACAAGAAATGTAACAATAAAAAAAACAATATGAATTCATCAGGAATTAAACCTCACGCTCTACTGTGTGCTATAAGCCAGCACTGGCTGACTTACTGTACACTTTGGGAATGACTGAGTGAAGAGAGGAGTTAGAAGAGGTCTGAACATCAGAACTGTGGTACCCTTTCTAAGAGTGTTCCAGAAGGTGGGTGCTGCAACACTCTACTGCAAGTGCTTCGTGCAGTATTAACTCGTATACTTAACTTTATTAGGAATAGGGCATAATGAAAATCATATGAACTGCATGTAATACATTGTATAATAAAATGTGTTGTATATTTTATATATAATAAAAAGATGGTGATGGTGGTGATGTTGATGATAATCGCATGATATCATTCTGAAGCCAATCAGACTGAGGGGTTCTTGTCATCATTCTGCCTGCTCGGCGGGGGGGGGGGGGTGACAGTGTCCAGCTGCTGAGAGGCCAGGGTGGGGCTCCATAGTTGCCACAACCAGGACACAGGGTCAGTGTTAAGGATAGGCATGGTTGGGCACCTGCCAAGTGCAGGAGCTACTGACAAGAGTGCCCTGGGCTTCCTCCTCCTCACCACCATTGCAACCTGCTTTTTCACCTCTTGCTCTGGCCCAGGCAATGGTGGTGGTGAGGAGGAGGAGGAGCAGATGCCACTGCCTACTTGCTCCCTGGCTCTCTGGCTGTCATTCAAGCAAGTGGTAGCAATGATGAGAAAGGGGATGAAAAACAATAGCGGCTGGTGACAATGGGATAAAATGGTAGACTCACTGACAGAAGGGGTACATTTAGGGTGTCTTGTCCAAGGGCCCTCAAAGACCTGGAGCTGGCATTAATAGGACTACAAAACGTATGGAAGAAGAAGAGAAAAAGGTGAGTTAGCAGGGAGGTTTAGGACCCCCCCACACACACACCTCCCATTATAAGTCAAATGTACTATTTTTGCTCAGACGTAATTTTTACTCCCTCAAAATCTTCACTGTTTCATCCAAATAAAAACTAGGGATGTACGAAACCCCGCTTACCTGGCTCCGCGCTTCCCCCCGGAATCCTGGCCGGCTGGCTCCGCTCCACGGGGATTCTGCGGAGCCGCTGGCCAGGCCCAGGCCAAGGCCAGGGCTGTCCGCAGCCGGATTTCCGGCTGCAGAGGGCTCTGGGTAAGGGGGGGGAAACGCGTACGCCAATGGCGGCTACGGCCGCCACCATTTGCATTCCTTATTTTTCTTCGTCTTAGTCTACATAAATATTTACGTAGACTAAGATGAAGAAAAATAAAGAATGCAAGTGGCAGTGGCTGTAGCCGCCACCATTTGCATATGCCTTTTTTTTTTTTTTACCCAGACTTTTTAGGCTACATAAAAACTTACGTAGCCTATCACATCTGGGTAAAAAAAACAAAAAAACACGCGTATGCAAATGGCGGCAGCTACGGCCACCGCCATTTGCATTCCTTATTTTTCTTCGTCTTTTTTTTTTAACATAAGTTTTTACATAGCCTATCACGTCTCTGTAAAAAAAAAAAAGACAAGACTGCAAATGGCGGCGGCGGCAGCTGGTCAGAAGACCAGCTGCAGCCACCGCCGCCGAAGCCGCCACTGCCTGGAACGTCTGCCCCAGGTAAGTCTCATCCCGGGGGGGATCCGCGGGGTGGCGGGGGGGTGGCAGGCCATTTCACCACGGAGTTCGGGGGGGGGCAAATGCACTGGCAGTCGGCCTCCCTGAGATCCTTGGCAGAATTCTCTGACATCCCTAATAAAAACCTTCGCATTTAATTTTAGGCAAAAGGTTGTGGCAACTTAAGAATGTGCATATCCCTCCAGAAATAGTATTAATTTGATCAAGGCTAATGTGGTGGGGGGGGGGGTCCTTAAAAATTCCTCAGTGTTTATTTTCCCTTAAAATCTTGCTTCATGGCAAATTTGGTGTCAATATAGGCTTCTATGGAAAAACCTCTAATTTCCACAGGGAAGTAGATATACGGGCTCTTCAGTCAGGGGTGGGGGGATGTCACCAGACAAGCTGCTTGTGTATGGAGGGGAGGGGTCATGATGCCATGGCCAGAAAGGCACTGGATCCCAAACAGTTCTGCTCAGCAGAATCCCCCTGTTCCTAGCTTACAAAACTGGCCATCTTGTCACTAGGATTTTGGGAAATGGATCCAATGGAAATAAAATGCCTCAGCAAAACAGACTCTGCAGTAACAAGATGGGTAGTGCTGTGCTGAAGGTGTTTATTCTATGTTGGGAATGACTCAAGATTTATATAATTGGAGTTTTGGGGGAGTAGGGGGGAGGGGGGATGAAGATTGTTCTTGCTCTGAAAGCTCTTCAGGAGCCCCTTCCAAACATGTTGGGATCTTTGAGGTGAGATATTTGATTCTTCTTCTCTCTTTTTTAGCTTTGGATGGGGAGAATACTAACTTGGTCTACCCCCACCTACCAAGCAATTGATATATCTTCCCTAATCCACTATCAGATGTTTACATATTACAGTGTTGTTTCTAGATTCCATAATGAATCCCAGTCACCTCCATTTTTGGACTCGCAGATGCTTATTTGCGTGATGTATTCTAATACATTCATCATTATAATTCAATGAGTGCTTCCAAGCATGTAGAATATACAGAGCTTTACCAATTCCCTGTGCATATTTTGACACAAACTAAACAACAACACTCTTGCTCTCAGAAAATCCGACTAAACACAACACCAAGTTTGATAAACTGCAAGTTTGGAAACAATCCAAGTAATTGGTTGGTTTATATGTTTATTTATTTAAAACTGTTCCATTATTTTCAGGCTAGAAACACTTTGAACATGTTGATCCAGGAATCTGGAACTATTGGGGGGAAAATGGAAGCCAAATGTCTATTAATGTTCCCAGATATAAAGGATCTGGTAGGGAAGTGGTATTGGTTTCTCCTGAGAGAGGAACTGATCAGCTTTATTTTTCAGCATAAGTGGGAGGTAAATCTAGGTGAACATGTTGTGAAGGAAGAGTTTGGCTGCATAGGAATGTATCTATGATCATAGATGCATAGACACATAGAGTTCCAGGCTCACAATCTAGTCCAATCCCTTGCAGGGAATCCTGAGCTAGAATACCCCCAACAGATAGTTGTCCACTCTCTAACTGGAGACCACAAGCCATTACTCTTAAGGAGAACTATTACAACTTATAGCTTTGAGGATATCTGATCATCTCACACTTGCAATGAATATATATTTCAAACATTGATTACTGACTGTCTTTAGGTATAGATCTCTTGCATATATTTTGGTAATGGCCTGTTATTGAGATCTTCTGGGAGGATGAGTTGGGGAAAATAAAGGAAATGAATGGTATGATGTTCCAAATACTGCCCAAAGTATATTACTACAGTTTTTGAAAGGAGTGGTGCTGTAGAATTATTTGGAATTAATAAAGTTTGTTATCAATCAGCTAGGATGCGCATTGCCTGCGCTTGGAAATCCAGTCAAATTGGTACAAATTGATTTGAGCAAACTCATTATTAATTAAGCTAACCTACTATAAAATATTATAAAAGAAGGAATATCCTCAGATAAATCTAATCAACAGTGGATCCTGTTTGTGAGCCATTGGAATAGCAACTATTGGGATAATGTTTAGCCATATGTATTCTTTTCTTTATTGTAAATGATTGCTTCTGTATTTTTGTGGTGATGATGACGATGACTCAGTGAAGAGAAATCTGTAACATTTTGCCTCATTCAAATAGTTCCTCCCAGAAAGCACCTGAAAGGCAATCCTCCTCACCAAGTTTATTCAGAAGGCAGTCTTACTGTGTTCAGTGGGAATTACTCCTAGGAAGTGTGCATATGACTGTAGCATTACTATCCAAGCAATGTAAGTATATGCTTCACAGTAATCATTTGAGTGTTTGCATTGGTTTTATTGTGTCCAACTCATCAGAGCCCAAAGTGAATACTGCAGGGGGTCAGTGGGTGGGCAGGACTGGATTTTAATTGTATAATTGATTATAGTGTTGTGCCAAAACCTATTTTTTCAAGCCAAAAGGTGGGCTATACATACATATCCAAAATGGAGTCCTGGGTATACAGCAATTTGTGAGAATATAATATTATTAGTATTTGGGGCAGGGAAATAGGCCAATGATGTTATTCACCAACCATGTGCCTGCACAGAGTTGGCTCTGTCTTTGTTGCTACAAATCAACACCTGCCAGTAGGGCAGGTTCCCCCACCCCAGACTGCTGATGGCCTTTGACCCTACAATAGGGATGGCGGAGAATCTCTCCCCGAATCTTCGGGGGGCCGAGCACCAACGCATTCGGCCCCCCGAAATCGGCGGTGAAATTCTCTGCCCCCCACCCCCCCCGGGACGGGACTTACCTTTGGCGAATGTCCCTCACAGCGGCGGGTCCCGGCGGCGGTTCGGCAGCGGTTCGTCGCGGGCGGGGGCGGCGGCCGGTCTCCCGACTGGCTGCTGCCGCCGCCATTGCAAGAAAAAAAAACTAAAGTAGAAAAAACACACACACACCCGTGCATAGGCTACGTAACGATTTACGTAGCCTATCACGGCTAGATTTCCAAAGTCAGCTGTGATAGGCTACGTAAATCTTCACGTAGCCTATCACGGGTGACTTTAAAAAAAAAAAGCGCGTACACAAATGGCAGAGGCCCATGGGCGCCGCCATTTCCGTTCCTTATTTTGGCACGTCTAGTCTATGTAAAGATTTACGTAGACTACGGCGAAAATAAGGGCACGCTATTTGCGTTGCCCTTATTTTCGCCATAGTCTACGTAAATCTTTACGTAGACTAGATGTGCCAAAATAAGGAACGCAAATGGCAGTGCCCATGGGCCACCTCCATTTGCATACACGCTTTTTTTTTTCCAAAGTCACCCATGATAGGCTACGTTAAGATTTACGTAGCCTATCACGGCTGACTTTGGAAATCTAGCTGTGATAGGCTACGTAAATCGTCACGAAGCCTATCACGGGGTCTTTTTTTTTTTTACTTTTTGTTTCGCGGCCGGGGAGACAGGGCGTTTCTCCCTGGCCTGAATTTTGGCTGGGCGAGGCGGGAAGCCTCCCCCCCAGCCTGAATTTCGGCTGGGCAAGGCGGGAAGCCTTCCCCCCTTCGCCTGAACTTTGGGGGGAAAGTGAAGCGCCTCCCCCCCACCACAAAGCCAAGCTGCGAAAAGGTAAGTGACTTTCGTACATCCTTACCCTACAAACACCACTTCTCACAAGCCGTCACTGCTACTGAGTGATGTTGCCTGAGGATACCACATGGGGAAGCTTGTATAAATGTTAAAAATGCCACAGACCTCATTGTGGCACAATGCCTACTTAGGGGAAAAAAAGAGAGTTACAAATATATATTGTTATTAATGAATTCTGAAACCCATTCTAACGCATTGCCTCACTCACTGAGATATTATTATGTTGGTGCTTTTTCAGTCCATTAAAAGAATCTCCACTCCTCTTCTCTTTCTGCTGATATTTTCAGCTGCAGAATTGATTTGATTTTCACATATTGGGTTTAGCATTCTGCTTAACACTAAAGCATATTTAGCAGAAGGCAAGAGCTGAAAACTTCATTATAAGATCCTCCAAATACTGCACCACAACACAAATGGAACTAATGAAATATGTTGAGGTTCTGAAGGCAAATCTCAGAAATGTGTCAGGCTATTACCTTTTAATTCCAATTTTCTTTTCAGTTAAGTAGCATAGATAATGAAGCTAGCTTTGCTGGTATATTCCCAAATGCATAGAGCATGAGTAAAATATCTAGAGTGTTGTTGTTTATGTCACCACTGGTAAATGAAGGAATGCATGTATAATTTAAATGATAAAATATATACTGCTCAGGAATTAAGGCTGTGGACAGCAAGTCTCTGGAGTACAACAGAAATTTACTCTGAGGTCTATTCTACACATATTGCAAAATGAGTGGCAAGAATTTTGAGGTGGAGGAATTGCCTGTAATGCTTGACACTACAGACAGGAGAATCACTTTCTTAAATGCTCACCTGCATTAAAAAAAATAAAAACAAAATCCTAATAATAATGTAACATAGTTAAACTATGGAATTCACTACCACAGGAGGTAGTGATGGCCACCAATTTGGATGGCTTTAAAAGGGGGTTGGACAAATTCCTGGGGGAGAAGGCTATCAATGGCTACTAGTCTTGATGGCTATGTGCTACCTCCAGTACCAGAGGCAGTGAGCCTATGTACACCAGTTGCTGGGGAACATGGGTGGGAGGGTGCTGTTGCGCTCATGCCCTGCTTGTGGGTTCCTGGTCGAAAGCTGGTTGGCCACTGTGTGAACAGAATGCTGGACTAGATGGACCCTTGGTCTGATCCAGCATGGCTCTTCTTATGTTCCTATGTTCTAACATAGCTAAGAGAGAGCTGGGACAGACATTTTCTCCAAATGTTCTTGTTTTCTTACTTCTCGGGAGATTCATTTTTTAAAAACGTTGGTGAGCATTAAAACAATGGCACCTCCCATTAGCAGTTTTAAGTGGTACAGTTCATTTCAACACTGCCCCCCTCCCCCGTTCTGATGCTTGCCCAGACCTCATGTTAAAACTGTAGGCAAATTTACCTGAAGAAGTAAATTCCATTGAACTCAGTGGGATTTCCATCAGAGTGAATATGCTTAGGATTGGCCTGAAAGATTTCCAAGGGAAGCTGTGATTCTGAGTGTGAGTTTGTGACCACTCATTGTGAGCATCAAAGTGGAAATGAAGAGATGAGACACAAGTGATTGGTATCGAATTGGGCCACATTTATTGATCGATCTGCAAAGGGGAAGACCTGGATGGGCAACTAATCTTTGCCAACAACTAGCCTGGCACTGTATCGGGCAAAACATTCAAAGCCTGCTGAGCAGCATCAAAGAGATTGCCAACCCCAGGACTACCCCTTTTGGAGGAGGTAAGCCTTCCCCTGTCACCCCCTCCTCTGCTTCAAAACACCAGGTGGCTGAAGTGAGTTGGCCTCATAGGTAACCCTTATCCCTCCGATGGACCACAAAACCCAGAGCGGGAGGCCTTAGGCATCACCTGTCACAAAAACAGTGCCCCTGAATGCTCACCATCCCTGTTCTCCTCCCATTGCCTGTCCCTGACAGATACAGGAGGTCAACAAGCCTAATGCTTAGTTGAACCCCTGCTCCTAGTGCAATTTCTGCAGGCCCCCTTGCAGATCGAACAAGAGCAGGTCAATACCTGCATTGGACAAGTAAAACCCCATCCTGTCTGTAAAGCTCCCTCCTTGTCTGTAAAATCTCAGGATGAGGGATACTCACATCCCCAATTCCCCATGCAGAAATAGTCCCATGACTATTTCCCAGTTTCCTTCCTGCAGGGCTTGCTCCAAGGCCTGCTGGTCCCAGCCATTCTTCCATTCCACCCTGGGAAGCAAGCTGGGCCAAAGGAACTCCCACCGCATGCCACATCTGCCCAACACTTGACTTTTGGTATACCTGCTGAATAAAGCTGGCTGCACAGCTTGACCTGGAAGCCCTCTGTCTAACCCACAATTAGGGACGTATGAAAGTCACTTACCTTTTCGAGGATTCTGTTCATGGTGGTGCGGGGAGGCATTCTGTCTCTCCCCCCAGAATCCTCGATGGGGGAGAGGCAATCCGGTCCTCCCCCCCGGAATCCTCGACGGCCAGCTGTGCTTTGTGGCATCTCCGCGGAGCAGCCTGCCAGGCCCAGGCCAGGGCCATCCGCAGCCGGATTTCTGGCCGCGGAGGGCTCTGGGTAAAACAAACAAACAAAAAAAACGCGTACGCAAATGGCGGCAGCTACGGCCACCACCATTTGCGTTCCTTATTTTCCACCGTCTTAGTCTACGTCAATATTTACGTAGACTAAGACGAAGAAAAGAAAGGAGAATGCAAATAGCGTAGTGGGCGCTATTTGCGTTCCCCTTTCTTTTCTTCGTCTTAGTCTACGTAAATATTGACATAGACTAAGACAGCGAAAAATGAGGAATGCAAATGGCGGCGGCGGCCATAGCCACCGCCATTTGTGTTCGCATTTTTTTTTAACCCAGATGTGATAGGCTACGTAAGTCTATACGTAGCCTATCACGTCTATGGGGGGAAAAAAAGAAAAAAAACACAGACAGCAAATGGCAGCGGCAGCAGCCGGTCGGAAGACCAGCCACCACCGAAGCTGCTGCTGGACCAACCGCCATCCGGAACATCCGCCCCAGGTAAGCCTCGTCCCGGGGGGATCCGCGGGGGGCGGGGGGGTGGCAGGCCGTTCCGCGATGGATTTTGGGGAGCCGAATGCACTGGCATTCGGCCTCACCGAGATCCATCACAGAATTCTCTGCCATCCCTACCCACAATGCGTCTGCCCAAAGAATGAACATTGGCATACTAGCTGCATCCAAGCAGGCTCAACAGCTTGACCTGGAAGCCCTCCATCTGGCCCAGCTATGCATCTGCCCAACAACTGAATGTTGGCACACCATCTGCATCCCCACTGGCTCCTCAGCTTGACTTGGAAGCCTGGTGTCCGGCTCATTCCACTTAGGGATGTACGAAAGTCACTTACCTTTTCGCCAGTGTGATTCACGGTGGGGGGGAGGCGCTCCTTCCCTCCCCCCCGAATCCTGGCCGGCCGGCTCCGCAAATGGCGGCGGCCATAGCTGCCGCCGTTTGCGTCCCTGCAGTCAGCCATGATAGGCTACATAAATGTTTACGTAGCCTATCACGGCTGATTTAAAAGAAAAAAAACGCACGTACGCAAATGGCGGTGCCCATGGGCGCCACCATTTGCGTTCCTTATTTTGACATGTCTTAGTCTATGTAAACATTTACGTAGACTAAGACGGTGAAAATAAGGGGAACGCAAATAGCCTAGATGCTACGCTATTCTACGCTATTTGCGTTCCCCTTATTTTCGCCGTCTTAGTCTACGTAAATGTTTACGTAGACTAAGACGTGTCAAAATAAGGAATGCAAATGGTGGTGCCCATGGGCACCGCCATTTGCGTACGTGCGTTTTTTTTCTTTTAAATCAGCCGTGATAGGCTACGTAAACATTTATGTAGCCTATCATGGCTGACTGCAGGGACGCAAACGGCGGCAGCTATGGCCGCCGCCATTTGCGGAGCCGGCCGGCCAGGATTCGGGGGGGAGGGAAGGAGCGCCTCCCCCCCACCGTGAATTTTTTTCTTTTTAGTCAGCCGTGATAGGCTACGTAAACATTTACGTAGCCTATCACGGTATTTTTTAAAAATCTAGCCGTGATAGGCTACATAAATCTTTACATAGCCTATCACATTTTTTTTTTTTTTTTACTGGAAATGGTGGCGGCGGCAGCCAGTCGTAAGACCGGCCGCCGCTGCCGCCGAACCGCCGCCGAACTGACACCAGAGCTGCCGCCACCACGAAGATTCGTCCAAGGTAAGTCCTGTCCCGGGGGGGGGGAGCAGACCGTTCCACCACTGATTTCGGGGGGCCGAATGCGCTGGCATTCGACCTCCCCGAGATTCGTGGCGAAATTCTCTGACATCCCTAATTCCACTTCTATCCAACCATGGACGGTTGGCACACCGGCTGAGTCAAAGCTGGCTCCACAGCTTGACCTTGAAACCCCCTGTCCTGCCCAACATACTGCTGTGCCCATGTATGAGCACATGCACTGAATCCCAACAATCCAGTGAATTAAGGGAACAAAACCAACAGGTGAACCTGAACACTAGACAGTAGGGGTGTACGAAACCCACTTACCGTTCTGGTTGGGGGCATCCACGGTGGGGGGGAGGCGATCTGTCCCTCCCCCCAGAATCCTGCCTAGCCAGCTCCGCTCTGCAGCAAGTCCACGGAGCCACCAGCCAGGCCCACCCGCAGCCAGACTTCCGTCCGCTGCCGGGCTGCAGCCGCAAATGGCGTCCGGCATAGGGGATGCCATTTGCATCCCTGCTCTTGTCGTTGATAGGCTATGTAAATATTTATTTCTAAATATTCTATAGAATTTAGAGTCTGCTACACCATTTGCGTCCCTGCTCTTTGCCGTGATAGGCTATGTCAACATTTACGTAGCCTATCACAGACAAGAGCAGGGATGGAAATGGCGTCCCCTACGCCGGATGCCATTTGCGGCCGCAGCCCGGCTGCAGTCCAGGGCAGCGGATAGACAGCAGCAGCAGATGGACCCAGACCGGCCAGAAGCAGGTAGGGTCCATCCAGGGAGGATTTCAGGGGGGGAGTAGACCGTTCCACCACGGACTCTGGGGGTTCTTTAGAATTTGGAATCCGGGGGTTCTTTAGAATCCGGCCTCATTGGAGTCCATGGCGGATTTCTCCGCCATCCCTACTAGATAATGATGCACCATTAGTGCCCTGGGAAATAATTGCATGTAAAACTAAAAGGCTTTGGGGCACCCCCTGTCCCCCATCTGAACCTTGTCAGGTATGAACCATGAGAGGTTGCTGAGGAAGCAATCCAGGTATAGAAGGAATGTTAAGGCTCCAAGGCCTTCCACCTCACAGGTCACCCTCATGATCACCCAGATGAAGACTTCAGTTAAGGGGGAACCATCAAAATGAAAGTGGGGGCTGGTCCCTGCCCATAATAAAAATGAAAGCCACCACAGCCTCTATTGAGCATAGTTCCATGACCTGGATGGGAAATAAGGACACTCTTACACCTGTACTCCACAGGTTGGTCCTGGGCTGACAGAGCCGGACACAACCTGTTGGGAGAACTGAACATCCTAACTAGAAAGCCCATTTGGACACCTCATCCATGGCTGCCACCACTAATTAAAAAAGACAGACCTCCCCAAAGAAAAGTGTCAATTCTGCAGCAGGGGATAAAATTGCATCAGAAAGGGAGTTACACTGAGGGCTGCTGACACCACAGATGGTGAAATACAAGGGGACCATGGGTATCTTGAATAAAATCTGAGGGCCGACTGGCCAAACTCTGTAGGGTGCACCAGACCCTAAACTCTGTGGTGTATGGCAGGCTACCTTCAGACATGACTGGAAGACAAGTGCTGCCAGCTCACTGCCTGTAGTCCTGGCCGGGAGTCCTACACTCCAGGAATGGACACAGGATCATAACAGTAAACTATGGAAATGGCTACAACTGCTGCAGCAGAATGTCAGACCCCAAAGTCAAGGGTTCGATATCTACCCAGTTATAAGAGGCCCTTGTACTGTGAGCTATGGGGTACACCATGGCTTGCCCCACGTAAATTCACAAATCTCCACGAGAACCTCTGGCATGGTCTCTGGAAGTGCCAGCACCTGGCGGGGGGCGGGTTACCATATTTGAATTTGGTTATGCGACAAAACGCCTGCACTGGCATTGTCCCGGTCAGTCATATGATGACTCGTGAGAAACCGGATATTGTGCAGGAAGCAGTGCAAATTCATGCTACAACCAGAGCTATAACTTCTGGATTGCAGGAGGCCTGTGTTTTAATGACATGAATGGAGGCTTTCCCTTCACACACAAATTTAAGAATTAGATATTAGGGATTAAATTGGCCATTATACATGCTGCCATGTATAGTGGAAGTCCCAGTAAATGGGATCCTGAAAGATCGAAGGGCCAACCTTCGGGCCTGCACACAACGATCCTGCAAATTGACCCCCAAACCCAGCCCACTAGGGTATATCTGCAGCTCTACCTCAATGAGGAACTCATGTTATCAGGAAATGCTGGTAAGCGCTGGAAAAAAATCAGGCCCCAAACAAAATCCTCACCCATGGTGGGAAAAAAAAACCAAACTCAATGGTGTGGGAGCCTAAGCCCTCTGTGGCACAGCATAGCCTCCACAGAAAGGCCAGCATGGGACAACAGCTCTGCAGTTGAAATAAGGAGTCCACTACTTCCATAAGGGGCATGAAAAGTGACATTATGAGAGTGCCTGTTGGCCAAGATCTTCTCTCGATGACTGGACCTCATCCCTTGGGATTTTACAGCACTGATTAGTAGAGTCCAGCACAAACACCCAGGACATTAAGATGGATGGTGGACCTTTGGTCACTGGTCAGGAACCATATTCCCAGTTCCTTGGTCACTGTTCAGAACATTTAGATTAAATGATAGGACTGGCAGCAACCCCCAGGGCTCTTAACAGAAAAAAATGTCTGAAATTATGGAATATACCCTGCAAGCCCATCCTGTCTCTCACCTCATTCCAAAAGGTGCCCACTGCTGTGTCAAAAGGATTATAGGTCAACCTGCATTCCCCCAGGTGCCCTTTAGGCACTATCGCTCAAGAGGATACTCTCAGATTCAGAACAGACAAGGCCGCAAACAGGCATAGAATCCTGTGTTCTGCACCTCCTTATCAATATTTATTTAACCAAATGTACCTGATGTGGATAAATTTCTGATTCAGAAAAAATGCCCATTTCTAAATGCACTGCATCCTCCTGCCATGGGACCACCACAACAACCCCATGCTATCCTTCCTGACCCTGCGTAACTAGACTAAGGCCCTGAAGCCCTTAAATCTTGGGGGCAGCTGGGGCAAGTATATAATCCACTTCCTATTGAGCCTTCATAGTATAATAAGCAGGTCCAGGCACAGGAAGCTTGTAAACAAAGTTCCCAGCTGAGGCAGGATGCCATTACATGAAGGGGTCAAAGGCCAATCCAACCCCTTCAAGTTCTGTTGAAGAACGTCAAGTAGCCCATATGTGACACCATCTTGTGTCTCACCCTGTCCAGTTTACTCTCCTGCGTTATCTTTCATTCCTATTCACAGAATAAGGGGAGAAGTACATCTACCAACTCACCCTTCCGTAACATGTCTGGTAGCTGACAGACAATGGATAGTATCACATAGGTGGTAGTACCACCAGTTAGAATTACATCTCTATCAACCTTAACATACAGTTCATCCTTCCCTAAGGTTAAGTGGGATTGTGCCATTGGGCCAGGGCACATCGGCCCCTGCTGTACCACTGCCCCATGTAATATGCCCCGGTGGAGCACAGACTGCCTCATGCACAGGGCATGCAAGCACATAACCCTTCTCACCTTGATCCTGAGTTACTGTGGTAATGGCATAAAAAGGCCTGGCATGGTTCTGCCACTGGAGACACCTGGGAGGTGGCTGGTGTAGGTACTAACACTGAAGTTGACCCAGCACTAGGTAATTATAAAACTATAAAAGGTTTAGTAACAGCAAGGTGCTCTGAGTCCGTAGTTACTGACATAGAGGATACAAGCTGGCCCGGAAATCGCTGACCCAGGTACTATACTTAACGACACATGATGGCTTGATCCTTTGAGAGCCGCAGAAGGAACTAGGCACAAGACCCGTGGTGGAGCTATGCTGTGCCTGTGTGGCGAAGCCATGCTGGAAGAAGCTTCAATCGCATCCAAGCACGCTGAAAGAGAAAGCAATAAGCCCCACTGGGTCTGTCTCTGAGTTTGTTTGGGCCAAAGTCCCCTACCACATTTGCTACAGCCTACAGGCAAAGTGGTGAGCAAATCCCTTTGTCTTTCACTACCACCTCCAATCTAGCCAAAATTAAAGATAAATCCATCTCAACCTCCTCGTCAGAGGAAGAATCACGCCTCCTCCAAGGCCATTTGGCCAGTGGGAAAGGTGCTTTGCCCTACCCCTCCTTGGCCCCTTGCCCTTTCTTGGGGGAGATCCTGTTAATATCCATGGGTGCCCTGACCCCAAAAGAAAATTCACCCGTTGCACAAGGGAATGGAAAAAACACACACACACACAGCGAGGAAGGTGTTTTCCTGGAAAGAATAACAGTGGTAGGAGACTTCTTTACACTGAAACAGACCCGTGGTCCATCTAGTGCAGTACTGTCAAAACTGACCAGGCAGCAGGGGCACTTGAGAGTTTCAGGCAATATTCCTTCCATGCCCTACCTGGAGTAGCCGGGGACCGAACCTGGATGCAAAGCATGTGCTTTAACACACTAAGCTATGGCCCTTACAGGAGCGGGGGGGAGTTTAACTCAGGCCTTGTCGCCTGGTACCAGACCTAATGAACATGAGAATGGGGAATGAAAATGCCTCCACCCAGCACAACTAATTTATTTCCTGCCTGTCTTCCACTGTAGAATTCAAGGCAGCAGCATACATGTTCCCAAAGAGGTCTCCCATCCTGGCATTGACCAGACCCACACCTGCTTAGCTTAAGAAATTGGCAGCATTGGGTAGGGATGGCAGAGAATTCCGCCACGGATCTCGGTGAGGCCGAATGCCAGTGCATTTGGCCCCCCGAACTCCGTGACGGAACAGCCTGCCACCCCCCCATCCCCCCGTGGATCCCCCCTGGGACGAGACTTACCTGGGGCGGATCTTCCGGGCAGCGGCTGCGGCGGCTGGTCTTCCGACCAGCTGCCGCCGCCGCCATTTGTCTTTTGTAAAAACACACACACAAAAACCGACATGATAGGCTATGTAAAGGTTTACGTAGCCTATCATGGCTCGGTTAAAAAAAAAAATACAAAAAACGGTGTGATAGGCTAAGTAAATCTTTACGTAGCCTATCACGTCGTGTGTGTTTTTTTTTTTTACTGGGTTAAAAAAAAAAACAACCGCGTATGCAAATGGCGGCGGCTACGGCCACCACCATCTGCGTTCCTTATTTTTGCCCTCTTAATCTACGTAAATATTGACGTAGACTATGACGGCGAAAATAAAGGGGAACGCAAATAGCGCCCGCTACGCTATTTGCGTTTCCCTTTATTTTCGCCGTCATAGTCTACGTAAATATTTACGTAGATTAAGAGGGCAAAAATAAGTAACGCAAATGGCGGCGGCCATAGCCGCCGCCATTTGCATACGTGGTGTTTTTTTTGGTTTTTTTTACCCAGAGCCCTCCACGGCTGGAAATCCGGCTGCGGACGGCTCTGGCCTGCCTGGGCCTGGCCGGCTGTTCCGCTGAGCTGCTGCAGAGCACAGCCAGCCGCGGAGGATTCCGGGGGGGGAGAAACGGAGCGCCTCCCCCCCCCCATCAACATAATCCATGAAAGGTAAGTGACTTTCGTACATCCCTAGCATTGGGTATCCTCAAACCATGCCCTCTTATGCAGAGATGGACAACCAGGAGGTGTGCCCAAAAAGAACCCCCACACTACTAGGCCACCAGTTTCTTACCAATCCTCTGGGTAAAAGGCCCCAGAGTCCATTCTCCAAACCTTTTGGGCCAGCAGGCCCCAGAACACCTGGTTCAGGCCGGGACTCACCCTCTTCCGAGGCAGGGGTGGGGAAGAGGACCCAGAACGCAGGAGGATCCAACACAGCCCCAATGGCAGCCGTAGCTCCTATCCTGTGCACTGGTACATCAAAAGCCCCAGCAAAGGGGGGGGGCAACCGGAGCACCAACCGATGCCACGCCACACTGCCTCCTATACAAGCTTGGAGCCACCGAGCCTGCCTCTGCCTTGCAATCCAGGCCCGCTCGCAAGGCTGGCACACAGGCTGCCTCTGCTGCAGCTGCGGCAAGATCCGGGCCCAAAAGTGGAGGATAGACAGGGAGCCGGGAGCCGGCAAAAATGCCTCTCCTGCTCAGAGGAAAGCAGCAGGCCAATGAATCCTCTCCGTCGGGCACTGAAGCCGCTCCTGGGCTCCAAAGCTGCCCTCCAAAGCTGACGAACAAGCCGCCGCCACTGCTGTCTCGGCTGCAAGAGTGCATGCCGCCCTCCATGCAGCCGTGCTCTGAAGAGGAGTTGAGGAGGGGCCCGGAGAGCTAAAGGCGCCCTTTGGAGCCCCTCCCACCCCTGGTGGCAGCACCGGAGTCCACCAATGGCGGCCACCCACGTCTCCTCTCCCCACCATTGACTGCAATGCCCACCTACCCACCCCTGGCCAGGCAAGCCAGATGCAGGGTAGGGCATTTTTAAGGCTGCAACCTGATAGACACTTACTTAGCAGTAAACTCTTTTGAAAACAGTGAGGCTTAGATCTGAGTAAACAATATTGCACTGTAATTATTGTTATGCCATCTTGCAAAATATATCCAAAGAGGAAAGGGAATGGGAGCAGTTTGCTTGCTTGCTTGCTTGCTTGCTTGTTTAATCAAACTTCTGTTCTAAAACGAAAGGCTCATGAATGGCAGAGGCAAAAGAGCGCTGGCCTGTTTTGTGCTAGTGTGAAAATAACCTCAGCTCAAAGGCTATGGGGTGAGAGACTTTAGGGTTCAGCATCATTGGGTACCTGCTAAAGCCCACAACCCAGAGGAGGGGTGGGGCTGGTACTGACCTCCAGGACCCTCTGGCCTTGCTCCTCCTCCTCCTTGTATTTGCTGCCTGTTCACCAGACCTCTCCAAGCACACACGCAATGACAAGAGCTAGGAGAAGCAGCAAAAAACCTCCTCTTGCTTTACTGTCTCCTTCTGCAGATTGGACCCAGAGGGAGAGGACAAATGAATGGACAGTGGCTAGGAGGCGAGCCCATGGAACGCATGTTGTCCAAGGGCTCCCCAAAATCTAGAGCCAACTCTTGCAAGGGGATTTGCCCATCTTCAGCTATCTCACACCTTCCAGCCTTTCACAGATAGAAACAGAGATATGTTTTTAATAGCCCTGTTAGCATAGAGCTGTGCACAAATGGCCTCTCAAAATTCTCCACCCTATTTGTGGGCACAGAAATTAGTGGTGGGGGAATGGGACATTTCACCAAAGTTCTTCAGGGGGAGAAGACATTCTCCAGCAGTTCCTTGTGGGAGCGTCTCAGTGGTGACAGTAACACAACCTTCCCCCCTCCCGCAAATGGCAATAACTGTATTGGCAGCCTGGCCACCATTCCTCATTCTCTACAAGGCACCTAGCATTGTTTCAGGGCATTGGTGGGGGGTGGGGATGGAGAATATTCAGGGGGGGGGAGAGTCTACAAAGTGGTCTTTTTCTACTGGGGAGGGTGTAAGAAAAAATCTCAGGGCTTTTTCCCCCCAGAAAAAAATGTCTTATGAGATTTCAGCTTAGCTCTAGAAATAGTGCACATGATGGATGGTGCTGAGATTAGGGATGCTTGAGGGATTCAATCTTTGCAAATTCCAATACAAACTGACTTGATCCACACCTTCCACACTGACATGCTATTAAAAACTTAGTTATCCACCAGCTTTCACAATTCCTATATGTTCAGACACAGCTCTCAGATTTTTTTTTAAGTATCATAAAATGTTTTAAAATGTGTGTTTTGAGGCAAAGCCAATTTTAAATATGAATTTTTGTGTGTGGATTTTTCAGTGCAGATCAATGAGGAAACACCTGTGAACATGACACAGATTGACAGATGACTGATTTATCTGTCTGTAACAGAGATAAATACTTAATTCAGGGGTCTTCAGCCTTTTTGGACTTAGGGCCACATTTGGGAATTTGAGAAACTGCTGTGGGTACCACCCCCAAATGGTTCCCACAGAGGATGTGGCTAGTCACTTATAGTGTGGTGGAGGCCTGGTCAAACAGGAGCTAAACTAGGGAGGGTGACAGAAATAGTAAAGGTAGAAGCTGGGAGAGAGGGGAAACAGCAAGGCAAAGGCATAGAGGGGAGAGGAAGAGCAAGGGTAGAGCCTATAAGGGGGGAACAGTGAGCTAAAGAGGTGGGGGGATAGTGAGGTTAGAGACTGGAAGGGAAGGGAAAATAGCAAAGCAAAGGGGGGGGGGAGAAAGAGCCAGGCTAGAGGCTGGGGAGGGAGAAACAGCCATATAAAGAGGTGGAGACTGGAGAGAGCAAGGCCAGAAGCTGGAAGGGGAGAGAAATAGTGAAGCTAGAGGGTGGTAGAGAGAAGGAAATAGCAAGGCAAAAGGGTAGAGGGAGAAAGAGCAGGATAGAGGCTAGAAAGAGATAGAAAGAAGAAGGCTAGGGATGGGGAAAGGAGAGAAATAGCAAGGAAAGGGGTTGGGGGAGAGAAATAGTGAGGCTTGAGACTGGGAGCGGGTGGGGGAGAGAGAGAGAGAGAGAGAGAGTAAAGGGGAAAGGTCTGTGTGGGCGGAATATTGGACATTTGTCTTGAATACATACTGAATACATTTGTCTTTCTAGCTCAATATTGTTTACTTTGGATGGCAGTCACTCTCCAGGGATTCAGGCAGGGAACTTTCCCATCACCTGCTATTTATTTCCTTTAACTGGAGATGCCAGGGAGTGAATTTAGAATCTTTTGTCTGCAAAGCTTGTGTTCTATCACTGAAATATATTCCTTCAGCAACAGGGTAATTTCTGTTTTATAATTTCCAATTCCTTACTTATTACATTAACTTAAAAAAAAAAGTGTGGTGCAATTCATAAAACCCCTAGGGATAGAAATGATGCCTTATGGCACTATCAGGATCCTATAATGGGAGGTTCATAAGAATAATATGATAAAATGATAGAACTTAGCAGTCAGTGTAACTCAACAGCTCACTGTAATAGTTAAAATTATAGTAGAAGACAAAATATTTGATGGCCACTAGTTAAGATGGCATTAAAATGAGAATATAGACACATTCATGGAAAGTCAGTATATTAGCAGCTATTGGCCTTGACAGCTAAACCAAAACTCTATGTCAAGGGTAGTCAGCTTTTGGGGGCTGCGGGCACAGTTAAAAATTTGAGAAACTCCTGGTCAGTGTCACCACCACAGAATGGCTGCCATGGAAGGCCTGGCAAAGGACAAGTAACCTGCCCGAAAGACTGAATACAAGGCAGAGCTGGGGTCTGAGCCCCAACACAGTAAACAATTCTGTTGAGCCCACAGTTTTCAGCAACAACATAAACTGTTTCACAGCAATCCTGTCTGCCAGTAAGAAAATGTGTTGTTGTTGTTGCTGTTGTTGTTGTTATTTTTAAAGTGAAGAGGGGTAGGGCACTTTGGTGGGTTTGAAGAAAGAACCCTGCTCTAGGTTCAGAAGCAGCAAGCCTCTGAAAGCCAAGTGTTCAGGGAAATTAGCAGCAGCGGGTGGTGGTGGTGGAGGGCATTAAGCATTGCTAGTGGACTTCATGGAATCATTTGGTTGGCCAGAGTGCAAATCACAATGCTGGATGAGTTGGACTTATGATCTTGATCTGGCATGTCTGTTATTGTGTGTTTTTCAAGTGGACTGTTTAGTAACAGATTTTTAGCTTCTCTCTGCCTGAACTTTCCAAGGACATCCAGTCAGAAGACAATATCTTGTAAAAGCCTGAGAAGTTTGCAGTACTATTCAGCATCCTAAACTCCCATCAACACCTTTTTTTGATTTATGTTACTGGCTTTACAAAGAGTTTTAACTCATTAGAGATGAGTCAGATCACAAGACGATTATCAATTGCCCGTATCTTCCAGTGCTAAGCAGTTTTTGGACTGAACACCATCAGGCTGACATAATGGGCTTTGAATCTGCAATGGTGATCACATCTGCCTCTTCAAATAAAATGAAGCTTTGATGGAGGATTATGCGAATAAAAAAAGCATTGAAATGGGGTCTCAGGGGAGGCTTAAGCAGCAAGAGATTATTATCTTCAAACAACACTCCTTTAAGAAAATAATGAAAGCTGGGGGGTGGGGTGGGGATAGAGAAGTGTGACTTGTCTCAGTATTCATGGGAGAGGTACAGATAGCCAGTGTACCACTGTGTGAGGCTGCCATGGCCAGAGACAATGCTTATGGACTGCATTATTAATGTTAAGACATCTCCAAGAAATTAAAAGATTAGAAGAATATATTTCTGAGACAGTTCTGGAGATTACAGTGCTAATAAAAATGGATTATATTCTGTAAATTGAAAATCAGGTTTGGTTGCATAGATATAATTTTTATCCATGCTAGGGCTTGCGTAGGAACAAATAGATAACTTAGTTATGATATTTACCCTGACCTGCTTTATTATTTTTTTCTTGAGCAAGCCCTTGGTATGATTTTTTTTTTCTAGAGTTCTGTTTGAATGGCATCTTGAACACCCACCCTACTCCACCCCACCCCTGCTATTTCTGGGCAGAGAATGTGAGGAGGCCACCTAACCAAATTTATCCAAGGAGACAATTTTTCAGCCGTTTCTCAGGGGGCGGGCTCCCCATTAGCAGCGGCATTAGCATAGCTTCTTTCTTTTTTCCCCTCAGGTAGTGTGTGTGTGTGTGTGTGTGTATACTGCTGGAAGTGATGCTCTGACTTGGATTCCTGCATTGAGCAGGGGGTTGAACTTGATGGCCTTGTAGGCCCCTTCCAACCCTACTATTCTATGATTCTATTATTCTAAGTACTAGTCCATTTATTTATATATTTATTTAGTATTACATTTATATCCAGCTTTTTTTTTCTTCTTGCAAGGAACCCACAGTGGCTTACATGGTCCCCTTCCTCTCTATTTCATCCTCATAACAACCTTGTGAGGTTGGTTAGACTGAGAGACATTCCCAGTGAGCTTCATGTCTCCTAAGTCCCAGTCCAACACTCTAGCCTCTACACCACACCATTCTGGACCTCTTCAGTGCATAGTGCTTGAAGGGAGAAGCAACATTTGTAAGTAGCCCATGACATGTGGCTGCACAGTGTTTGGGTGTCCACACTGGGGGTACGGCATAAATGGCTAGATTAGTTGGCCCTGTCCAGCACCCGGGAACTTGCTACTTTGCCAACACTCGCCCAGGGGCTGAGTTAGTATGGACGTTGTTGGTTGTCTCGGGGCTAAGTGGGAATTCTTTGCCACATATCCATATTGGCCGGTGGTATCTGCTTTTTACCCTCCACCTTTGCTGCTTTACCCCAGGATGATGTTCACCCAAACAAATGGCCAAACAACATTTTATTGCTTAAAATATAAATTTCCCACTTTAGAAATAACGAAACATGGATTTGAAATGTTGCAATAAAAGCCCTAGAATGATCAACAGATTCAGACCTCAGTTCTGAAATTTTAATTCTGGACACAAAGTTGAGTATTGAAATGTTTAATTCCACAGTTCAAGGCAAATGGATTTGGTGGATTTTGATTTGAATTTGAATTCATTTCAGGCATACCCCCCAAAAGCAACATTAATTGACCTGGGCTTTTTTAATGCCATGAAGGAAGGCACAGTAACATATTGATTTTATTATGGAATTATAATATTGGTCAGGCATAACAGTACATGTCTAAGCAAAGGTAAGTCCCACTGAGTTCAATGAGACCTCCTCCCAGCTAAGTGTGTATAAGTTGGCAGCGTAAAAGCTCTCTCTCTCTCTCTCTCTCTCTCTCTCTCTCACACACACACACACACACACACACACAGCTGGAACAAGCCACTAGTATCAGTATGTAGATGACCACAGTGGTGATTCCAGAGCTACATGTATACTGCACTCTATCTCTGCAGGCCTACCCACCAATCAGCTAATCACCAATCAAATGTTTTGAATGGATTCAGGTTTTCCACTGGGAGAGTGAAGGTGTATTCCATCTGACAGTGCCAACACTATGATTGGAGGTGCATGCTGAGTTCCCAATCTAGCAGGAAATGTGTGTGAATAAGCTTGTTTGTGCCCTGAACCAGGACTAGTATACTATGTAACTCCCAATGCTTCTCTGTTTGAATTAAGGATTTCACTGTGAAAAAGTGATTTTTGAGCTCACCTAAATTCTACAAAGAAACACTCCGAAGCTCGTTTCAGTTTACTCCCAGTTTCAATTTTCGCCTAGTTTCAATTTCGACCTTGTTTGACCTCGTTTTCAATTTTGTTGACTGGTTTGTTGACCTGTTTTGTTGACCTTATTTGACCTGTTCTCAATTTTGACGTCATTTTAATTTCAATGTTGATTTCAGTGTTTCAGTTTTGACCTCATTTCAGCTTGCTCCCAGTTTCAATTTTGACCTGTTCTTCAGCTTGGTTGAATCGGAAAAGTCCACATTTTGAAATGGGAAAACTGGGCATTTCTGTACGTTTTTGTCAAAAATGCACACTTTCCTGCCACTTTCCTGCACTAAAGTGCAGAAATGCTTTTTGTTTTTGTTTTTTTAATGCATTTCAAAGTGCACATTAAAGAAAATACATTTTTTGAATGTGATCACAAATTCAGGCATTTGCAAATGTTTCTCAAAAGGAAGCATGTTCAGGATTGAGAATGGGACATGCCCACATGATTTGCAAATAGAAGCAAAATTTTCATACATCTCTTGTTTGAAGGACTGAACAAAGAAACAATGGGAACTCTGTTCTGGGGGGCAGGCCCTGGCAGCATGGGTGGCAGTGTGGTAGTGGTGATTGCTGATGTTGGGGTGAGCCTTTATGAGCTGGTCCCAAACATTGGGAAGGTTTGGGCTTGGCTTATAATTGCTCATTGTTTTCTAAACTGGGATATGTGATTTTCAAAACCACAAGCAACACAATTCCAAATCTTGGCACAATTTCTATTTCTAACCATGCATATTTTCTGTTTATTTATTAAAAATGCATTTAACTAGCCCCCTGAAGAGAAGTTGTTAACTCTATTTCATATAGTCCAAAACTTCTGATGTTGATTATTGCACAACTGATGATGCAATATATCATCCCTCTGTCTAACTGCCATACCTCAATCCCTCCATCGTCATCCTCATCATCTACATTTCTATACCGCCCCATAGCCGAAGCTGTCTGGGTGTTTTACAAAAGTTAAATACAATATAATTTTTAAAAAACTATTTACATAAAAGCACATAGACAATATACACAAACAACATATAACTAAAAACAACTTTGAACTGTCAGTCATAACGAAACAAAAGACACATCCAGGACCGATTAAAACTCATCATGTGCTGCTACATGCCTGGGAAAAGAGATAGGTCTTAACTTGGTGCCAAAATATCATAATGTTGGTGCCAGGAGGACCTCATCAGAGAGCTTGTTCCACAGATGCGGGGGGGGGGGATTACTCCTTACTTGTTCAAAAAGGAAATTACTACCGGGAAGAAATCACTGACAATGTTCTGGAGCTTTAGAAGATGTAAAGCCTGCTGCAAATATTCTTGAGTGTGACAGCTGTTAATCTGGATTAAAGTCTCTACATCTAAAGACATGCTATAAATATTAACAAAGGTTCAGAAGTGGTTATGCAAGGCAGTGATTTCACAGTGAAAGGAAATTGCTACATAGTTTCTGGTGTTCCTTTTTGGATAAGGTAGGAAGACATCTGGAAGGCCAGAGGGCTGGATCCAGGATCTACCGTAAATTGACAGAAAGGCTCCACTTACGGAAGGTGCTTCCTCCCATGTCCCTCTCCACCAACCCAGTTGCACACACCAAAATCTGGATCCACTCCAGAGTGTGGTACACTGGAAAATGAGGGAAAATTTCTAGTTGGGGTTTTCTATTTTATCACTGTTCCTAGATACCGGGGTAACTGCCCAACAATGTTTGTAAATGTGGGAAGATTACAGTAGACTCAGCAAATAATGCAGGTAGGCTTGCCGAAGTTCTCCAGAATCCATCTTGAAGCTTGTTCATACATACTCAAGCTAATATCAGATTGTGAGCTTTTTTCTTTTCTTTTTGCATGAAAATCCATGTATATTGTTTTCCAAATGTACACATCAATTGTATACATCTTTGAAACGTATGCATTCTTCTCCCATTGATTAAAATGTATTTGTGCTCATTTTTCAAAAGTACACATTTTTTCATGTACATTTTCCAAATGTACTCATGCTGTCAAACACTTCTTTTTTGGCCTGCAAACGACATTGCAAGCTCAGAAACGTGCAGACTTCAATCTCAGATTACATCAAAGTCTTTGTTTAGTCGTCCTGAAGATGTGAACTAGGTAAATCCTGATAAAAAATAAACGGAAATGAATTGCTCATATATCCCTACCTCCTCCCTGGTTCAGTTTCCAGATATCCAGATAAAATTTGAGAAATTCCTTCTTGGCCTGGCTGTCCTTAAATGCTTCTTCCCAGCCAACACCCACTTCCTGCTTTCTCTCAGGCTCCCTCAGAACTACCATCTCCTGAGACCAGCAAGCAGGCCTTTGTAGCCTGGCAACAGGGCCAGCTTTCTTCTCACAGCCTTGGTTCAAGGGCCAGCCTCACACAATAACACACTTCTCAAAAAAAGAAGTGTGGGATGTCTGCCACTATGTGTCAAGTTTTACTTAGTCTTGTGTAACCATGGGCAGCCCTCTTTCAAATCAGGACCATGGCACTCTGGGAGGGGGTGAAACCTTGCCCACCCATTTTTGTTCTAAAATTCAACCCCCTCCACGCATGCATGCACGCACACACACACACACACACACACACGGGTTAAAAAAAGTCTCTGTTGGAGAGATTCCAATGACTCCAAGGGAGATTTTTCTTCTTCTTTTTTTAAACCCACCTCCCATTTGGGGGGGGGGGGGTTAAGGAAAGAGGATTAATAATAACCAGTTAAAGTATTAACATAAAAAAATAGAACAACATAAATAGAAAGGTCTGTCGCACGTACAAGCAACAGCCAAACAAAATTGATTATGAAGGCTTGGCACACAACAAATGTATTAACAATTGGCAGAAAGTGAAAAGTGAAATAGTTTGCCAGGCTTCCTTGGGGAAGCTGTTCCATAAAATAGGCATCACCATTGAAAAGGCTCTCCTGTGTTCCCTAATGTAATGTTCAAATACAGGGGACAGAAAGGAGAATCTGTCTGACCTATGAACAGAGGGAACAGGAACTTTTATATGTGAGAAGGTGATTCCTGGGGTAAGTCAGACCTAGACGACAGAGAACTTTAAAAATAAGGGATCTGTAACTCATAGGGATACAATGACATCATGTCAAAATAGCATCATACCATGATATTTTGCACTTTTGATGCTTCCAAACAATAATCAGAAGTAGATCACACACTGCAGCAATCCTCACAGGACTTTACCATCTCAGGTGCATGCCAGTTTTTGTATACATAGAAGTGACACATTCAGATGTGATTAAAATAAAACTTGTTTGAAAGTGCCCTTGTGTAACATTCTCTTTGCATATGATTGAAGCTCACACATCAAGGAGATTTTGATGCAGGAAATAACTTTTCTAGAAGTTACCCCTCCCAACCATATCTGGGAGAGGGCAGATGATGACACGTCTGTTCAGTGTTTGAATAATTTTTCACAACTGGTTAATCAAGATAAAAGAGGAGATAGGAAGAATAGATGGTGCTGCAAACCCAAAATTGACTACTTGGAGTGGTGACAGTTTTCCAGGAACATCAGTCCTAGTCTTGCTACCCACAGTATTTTAACTGGAGAGGAACCAGGGACCTTTTGAATGCAGAGCAAGTGCTCTGCCGCTGAATTATAGACCATCTCAATGGACCTCTAGAGTCTCTGTTTGACACCAGGGTCCCAATTATAGACCTGCCAAAAAGTTTCAGCTATGGTGTGTGTGTGTGTGTGTGTGTGTGTGTAAATGTAATTAATTAATTAATAAACAGACAAACAAACAAACAAACAAGTAAATAACCAAATTGCCCTGACTGGGACCTGCTAGACCAAACAACATTTCTTGGTTATGAGGGCAAACTTTTTATTGAGAATATTCTATAAGCACACTAATATCAGCAAAAATTAGAGTCTCATTGTGTGTGTGTTTGTGTGTGTGTGTATCCCATAAGAAGAGAAGAGAAACATGATAGAGAACACTGGAAAAAAGACAGAAAGTCACTCTTCAAGGGAAAGAAAGCAAGCAAGCAAGCAAGCAAGCAAGCTTACTAGTATGGCTCAAGTGGTGTTTGTGTGTATGTGTGTTTGGAATGGAAGGAGCAAATTATCCAAAACATTGGAATTTGGTTTTAAAATATGAACACACACACACATTCTCCCACACATCCTTAATAGTTAGCCATCCAGGTTAAAAATTGTAACGAAAGAGAATCCACCACCTTCTGAGGGGTCTCTTCCACTCTGAATTTTAAGCAAACACTGGATGGCCATCTATCAGGGGTGTGTGTGTGTGTGTGTGTGTGTGTGTGAGAGAGAGAGAGAGGGAGGGAGGGAGGGAGGGAGGGAGGGAGGGAGGGAGGGAGGGAGGGAGAGAGAAATCTTTTTTTTTAATTCCAAGACTTTGGATAATTTGCTTATTCCATTTTAAACGCGTGCGCGCGCGCGCGCATATACACACACACAGCTTGTACTCTCAGGACGCTCTGCCTAGCATTTAACTGAAATCTGCTTTCCTGTATTTGAACCCATTGGTTTGGGCCCTACCATCTGGAGCAAAAGAATATACATTTGTTCCCACACCTATGTCACAGTCCTTCAGATATTTGAAGATGACTGTCATAGTGCCTCTAATAGTCTCTTCCCCAAGCAAAGCATTCCTAAGTACTTCAGTCTTTCCTGATAGGTCAGCTTCCTACACGTCAATTAAAAGCCAGTTTAAGGCACCATGAGGTAGTTCCTCCCATAGGCCGTTATTTTATTTTTTTTAATCAGGTTGTGCAGGCAGCCTGAGAGGCCAACTGTGATTCAGTATGCTCAAAAACACCACAAAAATAAATTATAGAACATCCTGAATGAGGCAGGACAATGGAAGCCTCTTTCACGGGGTGGGGGGGAGAAAATATCAGGAAATTGGAGGACAGATTTTGGCAAAGTGCTAACTCCACCTCATCCCTGGAGCTGGACACAATACTGCCCCCCCCCCACACACACACACCTGCATTGTAGTGGATGCAAACTGGGTTCCAGCCTGCCAAGACAGTGGATACTGTTGCAGCACAAAGACCCGCCAAAACCCTTACAAAAAAGAAAGAAGCTGTGCTTCAAGCCCTGCCAATGGGGAGCCCTACCTGGGAGAAACAGTGGAGAATTTCTCCTCCGCCTGGGGAAATGTGGCGAAATTGTCTCCCAAATTTCTCTGCCCTCGCCTCGTGTAAGCTGGAGAATTTCAAGAGACTATTTGTGCACAGCTCTAGTTACAGCCGTAAATTTATTTATTTATTTATTTATTTATTGCATTTATACCCCGCCTTTCTCCCTCTCGCAAGGAACTCAAGGCGGCTTACATTATCCTCCTCCTCACCGTTGTATCCTCACAACAACAACCCTGTGAGGTAGGTTGGGCTGAGAGTCTGTGACTGGCCCAAAGTCACCCAGTGAGCTTCTATGGCCAGGTGGGGACTAGAACCCGGATCTCCCGGCTCCCAGTCCGTCACTCTCACCACTACACTACACTGGCTCTCATATTGTATGCCACTTGCGGCCATAAAGCACTTATTTTGACCTAACTACAGCCATAAGCAGCTGCAATTTAGGTAAAAGTCAGTCCTTTATGGCAGCAAACGGCATACAATACACCATTTACAGCTGTAATTTTCCTGCAATGGGCTAATGGCAGCCACGATTAGCATATTGTGTCTTATAGGGAGCTGGAGAGCTGTTCCCCTAACTCCAGCAGTTGTGGCTGGGCTCTGGAGGATTCCACAAAGCCCTGAGCAGCCCAAATTGCCCCTCCATGGACTCCCCCCTCCAAGACGGGACAGTGAGGGGTTCGTACATCCCTACTTCAGCCTTTACATATTCATCTGAAGTGGTTAGCAGCTATTTACTGGAGTGAATGTTGTTTGCTGTTAGTGTTATTGCTAGTTCTTATATGCTGTTGTTGTTGAAGGTTTTTATAGTTCATATTGTAAATTTATATGGTGAAAGCCACCTTCAGAGGGTCTCACCCTAGGAGGTGTCCTACAAATACTTTAAATAAAGAAACAAACAGATCTTATGTGCATACAAGCTTAGTTTTGTCCAAATCAATTAAAACTGATGATGGTCAAAACCCATTTCAGAATCCCATTGATTATGGCTTGTGCACACAGTGCCTATCAACATACCCTTAAATAATGTTTCCATTGGATTTGACTGATAAGTACTGAATCAGCAAAACTCAAGCTTGCCAAAGTTCTCTTCTCAAAAAGCTCATTCCAACTTAAATCTGTATCAGATTGTGAGTGTTGTTGTTGTTGCTGTTGTTTCTTTTCACATTAATATCTGTGTGAATTTTCATATGTATTTTTATAAATGTATGTATCAATTGTGTGTATCTTTGTGTATTTACACTTTTCTTTTTCAAAAGTACACATTTTTCCATGCACATTTCCCCCCCAAATGTACACATTTTTTTTTCATGTACATGCTGTTGAACACATTCTTTCAAGGGGGGGTCCACAAATTATAAGCTTGGAAATGTCTGGACCTTGACCACATATTGCGTTCAAGTAGGGGTGCACGAAAGCCACTTACCTGGTCTCGCAGCTTTTCGCGGTGGGGGGGAGGTGCTTCGCTGCTCTCCCCCCAAGTTCAGGCCAGGGGGGGAGGCTTCCCGCCTCACCCGGCTGAAATTCAGGCCGGGGGGGAGGCTTCCCACCTCGCCCGGCCAAAATTCAGGCCGGGGAGGAGGCGCCTCGCCTCGCCCAGCCGTGAAATTAAAAGTTAAAAAAAAAAACGCCCCCGTGATAGGCTAAGTGATGATTAATGTAGCCTATCATGGCTAGATCTGCAAAGTCAGCCGTGATAGGCTACGTAAATTTTAAAACTGACTTTAAAAAAAAAAAAAAAGCGCGTACGCAACTGGCGGCCCCCATAGGGAGCTGCCATTTGCGTTCCTTATTTGGATGCTGTAGTCTACGTAAATATTTACGTAGACTACGGCGAAAATAAGGGCAATGCAAATAGCGTTGCCCTTATTTTCGCCGTAGTATACGTAATCTTTATGTAGACTACAGCGACCAAATAAGGAACGTGAATGGCGGCTCCCTATGGGGGCCGCCATTAGCCGTACGGGCTTTTATTTTTTTTTTTTAAGTCAGCCGTGATAGGCTACATGACGATTTACGTAGCCTATCACAGCTGACTTTGCAAATCTAGCCATGATAGGCTATGTTAATCGTCATGTAGCCTATCACGGGGGTGTGGGGTTTTTTTAGTTTTATTGGAATGGCGGCGGCGGCAGCCGGTCAAAAGATCGGCTGCCGCCCCTGCCCCTGATGAAGACCCGACGAACCGCCGCCAGGACCCACTGCCGGGAGGGACATTTGGGAAAGGTAAATCCCATCCCGGGGGGGGGGGGTGCAGGGGGCAGGGGGGCGGAGAATTCCTCCCCAAAACTTCTTCAGGGGGCCGAACATGTTGGCGCTTGGCCCCCCGAAGTTTTGGGGAGAAATTCTCCGCCAACCCTACGTTCAAGTCTGTATTCAGTACAGAAGATGCAAACTGGGTAATTCCTGATCAAAACAAACTGAAATAAATTTCTCACACACCCCTATTAGTACACGATGTATAGCTCAGCATGCTGTGAGCTGTACAAAACTACATGTAAGAAGACTATCCCAGAATTGGCAAGCATTTTAAGTCCTAAGTGGAGAATTCATATGCTCCATTGTCCCTAAAGTAGCATTCAGTATTGCTATTATTCAGGCTACAGAGAAACCTAGAGAACTCCCTCTTCTTTAATTTAAATAGATTGCTGCAGATAAGCAAGTTGCTAGAGTACCATTAACGTTAATTCAAAATGCATTAGCACGTTGCACTGGGTAATATCAACTTAAGATGAACCACTAAAGCATTGTGCCTCCCATGGCTTACATGCTGCTAATTTCAATTATTATTATTCTTACATCTTTTAGCAACATGCTCACTTTTGAATGACCTTGATGTTTCCTTTAAAGAGCAGTAAATAAAATGAAAATAGCTTAATGTGCTGTTAAGGTGAAACAGGTTCCACATACCCAATGAACTATGCATTCACCTACCCACAGATGTGCAACTGTGACTTATTTAAAACACACAAAATGGTTATGGCAACATTAAATGATCTTTCTTTTCTTTTTCCAAATGGCCTAACAGGTATCCCAAACATCTGGCAAATTCAAAATGTACACAAACGGAAATCCTATTTATACGGGGTCACGAAGAGTCGGACATGACTTAACGACTGAACAACAACTTCTGGCATGGGACAAATCCAGTTCTGTAATGCTGCCAAAGTTCGCAGTTACCTGGTCTGGGATCTGAATTTGTCCCAGATTGAAATGCGCAATACATTCTAAATGTTATCATTTCCCAGAGAAGAATGAAATTCTGTACATGCTACCTTCCAAGTAGCATTTAGGACAGGGAGATTTTCCATGCTTGGTCAGACAAGCTCAGGAATGTCACAGCTGCATTTTTTCCTAGGCTGGGATCTTCCTTGTTTTCTCTAGAGTTGCCCTAAACCTTAAAAATAATATTTCAGGCTTCAACAACAACAACAACAAAATCCAAAGTTTATTTTATTTGTTTATTTTCTTTCTTTATATTATTTATTTGGCTAAAACATGGGATGGGTTGGAGGGCAAAAAGGTGTCCATCGTCCCATTGTGGGTGAATGGGGGGGGGGGATAAAGAGATGAGACACAAGTATTTGGTATCAAATTCAGGACACATTTATTGAAAATCCGCAAAGAGGAGTTACCGGGATGGGCCACTAAACTATGCCAGCAACTAGCTAGGCAATATAACAGGCAAAACATTCTCTGCTGATGAGTGGTGTTGATAAGATCGCCACCCTACAGGACTACCCCTTTGGGGGAAGGGAGGCCTTCCCCTCTCACCGCTCCCAGGCTGCAAGACACCAGTAGGTGAGGTGAGATGGCCTCACAGGTAAGCCTTATCCCCCTGCTGGGGCTGTAAAACCCTGAGTGGGAGGCCTCAGGTGTCACCTGTCACCAAAACAGTGCCTGAGAATGCTCACCATCCCTGTTCTCAGCAGCAGTGCCCATCCCTAGCAGCCAACCTGGAATGAAATGTGACTAAATTAACCTAACCTTAAACATGATTCCTCCCCTTCATGGATCACTGCCTTGTTGTGGCGAAGGGGGTTGCGTAACTCAGTGAAGCCATAAGCTATGTCCACCCAAAGATGGACAGGTCATGGCAGAGAGTAAGAGTTCACGAAAGCCACTTACCTGGTCTCGCAGCTTTTTGCGGTGGGGGGGAGGCACTTCGCTGCTCTCCCCCCGAAGTTCAGGCCAGGGGGGGAGGCTTCCCGCCTCGCCCGGCCGAAATTCAGGCCGGGGAGGAGGCGCCTCGCCTCGCCCGGCCGCGAAATAAAAAGTTTTTTAAAAAAGCCCCCCAGATAGGCTACGTGATGATTAACGTAGCCTATCACGGCTAGAGGTTCTCCCTGAACAACCTTCGGAGGACCGAATGCGTTGGCGCTCGGCCCCCCGAAGTTTCGGGGAGAAATTCTCCCCCATCCCTAAGATCTCTTCAAGAAAATCAGAGCCCTCAAGGGAACGTTTTGTGCAAAGACGGGCATGATAAAGGACAAAGAAGGCAGGGACCTAACTGAAGCAGAGGAGATTAAGAAGAGGTGGAAAGAATACACAGAAGAACTATACAGGAAAGATCTGAATGTCCCTGATAGCCATGATAGTGTGGTCACTGAACTTCAGCCGGACATCCTAGAGAGTGAAGTCAAGGGGGACTTAGGAAGCATTACTAACAACAAAGCTAGCAGAGATGACAGTATTCCAGCTGAGCTATTTAAGATCCTAAAAGAGGATGCTGTTAAAGTGCTGCACTCAGTAGGCCAACAAATTTGGAACACTCAACAGTGGCCACAAGACTGGAAAAGGTCAGTTTATATTCCAATTCCAAAGAAGGGCAACGCCAAAGAGTGTTCAAAGTACTGTACAATTGCGCTCATTTCACATGCCAGCAAGGTTATGCTCAAAATTCTACAAGCTAGTAGGGATGTCAGAGAATTTCTCCACGAACCTCAGGGAGGCTGAATGCCAGCGCATTCGGCCCCACAAAATTTGTGGAGAAAAGGTCTGCCACCCCCTCACCACCCCCCTGGGACGGGACTTACCTTGTTTGAATGTCCCTGGTGGCGGCGGCGGTGTGGCGGCGGTGCGGCCGCGGCGGCTGCGGCGGCCGGTCTTCTGACCGGCTGCCGCCACTGCCATTTCCAAGTAAAACAAACAAAACAAGCAAATGTGATAGGCTTCGTAAAGATTTACGTAGCCTATCATGGCTAGATTTTTAAAAAACACCATGATAGGCTACGTAAATGTTTACGTAGCCTATCACGGCTGACTTGGGGGGGGGGCGGAAAGGGCATACGCAAATGGCGACGCCCATGGGCACCTCCATTTGCGTTCCTTATTTTGGCACATATAGTCTTTGTAAACATTTACGTAGACTACGGTGAAAATAAGGGGAACGCAAATAAATGTAAATGTTTACGTAGACTACACGTGCCAAAATAAGAAACACAAATGGCGGCGCTCATGGGTGCCGCCATTTGCGTATGCGCTTTTTTTTTCTTTTAAGTCAGCCGTGATAGGCTATGTAAACATTTACGTAGCCTATCATGGCTGATTGCAGGGAAGCAAAAGGCGGTGGCTATGGCCGCCGCCATTTGCGTCCCGGCAGGAGAGGAGGTTTCGCGGCCGGAGGGACGGGGCGCCTCCCCCCCGGCCAGAATTTCGGGAGGGAGGGAGGGGGGGCCTCCCCACCGGCCAGAATTTCGGGGGGAGGGACGGAGCACCTCCCCCCCACCATGAAGCAAACTTTGGGATCAGGTAAGGGACTTTCGTCCATCCCTACAAGCTAGCCTTCAGCAGTATGCAAACCGAGAACTACCGGAAGTACAAGCTGGGTTTAGAAGAGGCCGAGGTACTAGAGATCAAATCGCCAACTTTCGCTGGATCATGGAGAAAGAAAGAGAATTCCAGAAAAATGTCTATTTCTGCTTCATTGACTATGCTAAAGCCTTTGATTGTGTGGATCACAACAAACTGTGGCAAATTCTGAAAGAGATGGGGGTACCAGACCACCTTACCTGTCTCCTGAGAAACCTGTATGAGGGTCAAGAAGCAACAGTAAGGACCAGACATGGAACAACCGATTGGTTCAAAATTGGAGAAGGAGTACAACAAGGCTGCATATTGTCTCCCCGCTTATTTAACTTGTAGGCAGAGTACATCATGAGACACACCAGGTTGGATGAATCACAGGTTGGAATTAAGATTGCCGGGGAATTATCAATGACCTCAGATAAGCAGATGATACCACCCTAATGGCAGAAAGTGAAGAGGATCTAAAGAGCCTCTTGTTGATGGTGAAAGAGGAGAGTGCAAAGCTGGTTTGAAACTCAACATTAAAAAAAACGAAGATCATGGCATCTGGCCCCATCACTTCCTGGCATATGGAAGGGAAAGAAATGGAAGCAGTGACAGATTTTATTTTCTTGGGCTCCAAGATCACCCATCACCGCAGACGGTAACTGTAGCTATTAAATTAAGAGACGCTTGCTCCTTGGAAGGAAAGCTATGGCAAACCTCGGCAGCATAGTAAGAAGCAGAGACATCACCTTGCTGACAATGGTCCGTCTAATCAAAGCTGTGGTTTTCCCAGTAGTAATGTATGGCTGTGAGAGCTGGACTATAAGGAAGGCTGAATGCTGAAGAATTGATGCTTTCGAACTGTGGTGCTGGAGAAGACTCTTACGAGTCCCTTGGACTGCAAGGAGGTCAAATCAGTCCATCGTAAAGGAAATCAACCCTGAGTGCTCATTGGAAGGACAGATACTGAAGCTGAAGCTCAAATATTTTGGCCACCTAATGCGGAGAGAAAACTCTCTGGAAAAGACCCTGATGCTGGGAAAGACTGAAGGCAAAAGGAGAATGGGACGGCAGAGGATGAGATGGCTAGATAGCATCACTGATGGAATGAATATGGACTTGAGCATGCTCCAGGAGGGAGCGCAGGACAGGAAGGCCTGGCGTGCTATGGTCCATGGGGTCACGAAGAGTCGGACACAACCGAATGACTGAACAACAACAACAACAAAACATGATTCCTAGTTCACCTAAGGGACAGCGGGAAGTAGGCAAAAAGATTCACAGCCCACCGACCGCTCTGTGAGCCAAAAATGCCTACTCAGCCCCCAAAAGTCTGACCAGCAAAACCCACAATGCATACTGGGGGGGGCTTCAAAGAGGCAGGAGGGAGGGGCCCAGAGAGCTAAATCTCCTCTCAGGCCCCTCCCCTGAGCTGGTGGTACCATATGGATACTGCCAATGGCAATTGCCCATGTCTCTCCCCCCACAACACCCTCAATGCCCCCCATCCACAGCCAGGCAAGCCAGGTGCGGGGTAGGGCATTTCTTTTGCCACCAGTCATGTTTCACCACTGCTGCCTGTTTCACAGCCGTATCATCATCATCATCATCATCATATTTATATCCTGCCTTTTTCCCAATACTGGGACTCAAGGCAGCTTTAAAACATTAGAAATTGTACAATTAAAAGCTATAAATAGAAATATAAATACAAGTGTACAAAAGTTCAAAATATAATTAAATCATCAATATTAAAATTGAAAAAATATCAAAACATTAAAAGACAACAAGAAAAATAGTATCCATCCGTCATATTTCACAGGTCCAGACTAGTTATCCCGAAAGGCCTGCTGGAACAAAGAGGTTTTTACATGCCTACGAAAGCATATCAAGGAAGGTGCCACTCTCGCCTCCCTGGGAAGGGAGTTCCAGAGCCTTGGGGCAGCCACCGAGAAGGCCCTCTCCTGCGTTCCCACCAGGCATCAGTGTATAGTTCGACTGTTGTTTTTTATAAAGGAGCAAGGGAACAATTGCTGTGTCCTCTTTTGGTGTTATTTCCTGGACACTCTGGTGGATTTCTCCTTGCTTCCTGTTTGGATGACTGTAATACCAAGGCAACTTTAATGGTTGGCAAGTTTTTGAACATTGCTATTAGCATGAGAGCTCTAACTGTGGCATACTAGGCTGTACTCACATTCTGAACATGGGTTTTTTCTCTTTGTTCCATTTTCCATATTATGATTGATTGACTAATACATATGGTGGTGGTGGTGGTGGTGATGGTGATGGTATAACAGATACAGATGACATATTTCCCTCATGCTTGCATGGAATGATTGCAGGCCTTTTCATAGGTGGACAAGAGTATCGCAATGACCAGCTATTCCCATATATACCCACTCAGTTGCTCAGGTTATCATCAGAACAGCTTCATCCTCTGTTCAGCTGGTGGCAATGAAGGACAGGTCTTTCATTTTGGCAGTGGCCAAACTATGGAGCTTGCTTCCAAGGCAAACATCTCTAACTTTTTTCATTCTTAAGTTTCAGCTGATTTATGTTTCTTTTTCTAGAGATTTTGAGCAGAGTAGCTGGCTTTAATTTATGCTGTGTCTTGGTTCTTGGTCTTCTTGTGTGTCAACTGATTTTGTATTATATTAGATTTTAATATTATGTAGGTTACCTTTGAGGTCTTTTCAAGAAACATGGGACAAAAAAAAATAATTTTGATAACATAATACATAAGTAAGTAATGGTGGAACTCTAACCTATATGTGTCTTCTCAGAAGTAAGCCCTTATGGGTATGGGGCTTACTCCCATGTATGTGGGAGTATGCAAGTGGAGCTTAAATGAGTAAGTCTCATTGAACTCAAAAGGACCTACTTCTGAGTAGACACATATAGAATAGCGCTGTAAGTAAAAAGGCAAATAAATGAAATTGTAGCAGTACCTGTGCTGGTCATTAAAAGGGCTCAAACATCCCTTCCAACCACTTAACATACATCTTTCTGTTCTCCATCTTTTCTCAACTAATGCTCAGCAATAAGAAAAGGTTAAGCAGATCTATTCCCTGTCCAGGACCTCTTGATTTCAGCCTCTTACAAGGGGGGTTCACATGATTCCACCATACTTTGAAATAATAAGTGAGGAAGTTACAGGCCACATGGACTAGCCACATTCCCACTGCCAACTTGTTGCACTCAGTGGGCCCTGGGGTATGGCCACTGTGTGCAGCAACAGTGGGGGGTGGGGTGGCAGGGCTAACCTGTCCATACCCATGACCTCCCCCATACAACCCCCCAGTGGGCGATTATGTGAACTGTTGTCTTAGTTTACATAGCTTTTTGAAAAATTGAATACAAAACTAGCTTTTAAAAATGTTAATATAAAACCAATGGAAGACAGGAAACATGCACTTATATGTAACATGCAGTTTGGCCCATAGTGAACCATGGTAGTCTTATTGGTCAAATATCACTGTGCAGATTATGAACAGATTCAGTGTTGACAATAGCTATGACATTCACTCATAGTCACATGTTGAGCTTCTTCACATGGGACTTATATCATGTGATCAAGATTGGTTGCTCATTGAAGTTTGCGAGTCATTTACACAATGTTGTCAACCTCCAGGGACCCTTCTGTGGTTTATGGTCTTTATCCTGCTTTTAAACAGATCGTAGATAATGTGACAAGGAAACCTGATCCGATCTATTGGCTGCGTGTAATGACAGCATTGTGCTATATTCACAGTGCCATCTACTGCCTGTGAAATGAAACATATAGACACATATAGAACTTGCTGAGAAAGGAAGTCCTCAATTCAAAACATGTGTCTGCACATGTAAAGGAGCCAATCTCAATCCCGCAAAGAATCCGGAAGCAAAAAGCCCCCGCAAGGGTGCCAGATTTCAGCCTCCTGTGATAACCCCCTTTGTATCTGGATTATGTGTTATTATTATTGCCAAGTCCTTCCAGCTTTTAATTTTCAAGTACATCCTAGTCTCTGGCTGTATGTTATATTTAAGCAGAACCAGTTACAAAGTGTTTCCATTTATGTGAATGTTTCTTTCTTTCTTTCTTTCTTAAATTAAGCAATGTCATAATTCACACTTTGGTCAGTATATCATTTATGACACAAAATCCAAATTAGTTTACATGAAAGCCCCAAAGTGACTTATCTCCAAAATTAGGAGTAAAATGTGAGATTGTCATTGCAATTAAAACTACTGTGTATGTGTGTATTCCTGTGACTGTTGTAAAATCTCAATGAAAAAAAAAGTGAGCATCTTTGCTCATTGAGATAGCTTCCATTAGGTATTGCAATCAAAGTACATTTAAAGGGGTAGCAGGGTTAGGGGTGTCTTTCTCTGGGAAATCTGGCCATTTGGGGGCTTGCCAGACTTCCATAGCATGCCCAACTTATTTATTTATTTATTTATTTCTATACTGCCCAATAGCCGAAGCTTTCTGGGCAGTTCACAGAAATTAAAACCAAAGAGCACACAATAAAACAATATAAAATATATAAAACATTAAAACCACAGTATAACAATACAACCAGAGTAAAACCAGAATAAAACCTAGCAGCAATGCAGAGATTTAAAATACAGATTTAAAACAGCAAAGCTAAAAGTCTAGAAAGCTAAAATGCTAAATGCCTGGGAAAATAAATAGGTCTTCACCTGGCGCTGGAAAGAATACAATGTAGGTGCCAGGCGAACCTCACTGGGGAGCTCATTCCACAGCTGGGGTGCCACAGCAGAAAAGGCCCTCCTCCTAGTAGCCACCCGCCTTACTTCCTTTGGCAGGGGCTCACAGAGAATGGCTGCTGAGGATGAACCTAGGGTCCAGGCAGGCTTATATGGGAGGAGGCGATCCTTCAGATAACCTGGCCCCAAGCTGTTAAGGGCTTTGAATATTAATACCAGCATTTTGAATCGGGCCCAGAAATGGCCTGCAGCCAGTGCAGCTAGAAAAGTACTGGCACAATATGAGCTCATAGGCTAGTCCCTGTTAGCAGTCTTGCTGCCCTATTTTGGACCAGCTGAAGTTTCCAGACCATTTTCAAAGGCAAGCCCCACTTGGCTTGCTTTTGCAAGCTGAGCTACATGGTTTCCCCAAGTTCTGGGACTTTTGGCACATTTATTTTTTGGTCTTGGCCATCATTTCTGCAAATAGAATGGAGTCTGGGGGGCAGGGGGGAGCCTAAGAAAGGGAGCCTAAGAGAGCTCATCGAGCTCCACCCTCCAGTCAGAATCCTCTGACATCCCTGAGCATGCTCCATACATATCCAGTGTGGCAAGCCATTGGGCTTCACCAGATTTCTCCAAGGGAGGAGAAATTCTCCAATAATTTCTCAGTGGTGAAGCTTACCATTAGTGGTAGCAGTAGCAGTAGGAAGCTTCTTCTTTTTCCTAACCCTCCCCCCGGCTGCCGCCACATGTGATCATGTGGATTTGGGACCTGATTATCAACATCGGACGGTGTAAATCGAGAGCCAGTGTAGTGTAATGGTTAGAGTGTTGGACTGGAACAGGGGAGCCCTGGGTTCAAGTCCCCACTCAGCTATGAAGCTCACTGGGTGATTTTGGGCCAGTCAGTCACTGATTCTCCACCTTACCTACTTCACAGGGATGTTGTGAAGATAAAAGAAAGAGGAGGAGAATCATGTATGCCACCTTGGGCTCCTTGGAGGAAAAGGTGGGATATAAATGTAAGAAATAAAATAAACTGTCCAGAAGCAAGACAGCATGATTTTTCACCTACCAAGCTGAACACAGCTCACCATCCATCCAAAACCACCAATAAATCACAGAACCTGTATGTCTTTACTGACTGAACCATAAAAGTCAAATAACAGATCACAGTCGTGCCAATGGGCTACTGAACTGGGCATGTTTAGCCTTGAGAAGAGAAGACTGAGGGAAGATATGATAGCGCTCTTCAAGTACTTGAAAGGTTGTCACAGAGAGGAAGGCCAGGATCTCTTCTGGATCATCCCAGAGTGCAGGATAAGGAATCATGGGCTCAAGTTACAGGAAGCCAGATTCTGGCTGAACATCAGTAAAAACTTCCTGACTGTTAGAGCAATATGACAATGGAACCAATTACCTAGGGAGGTAGTGGGCTCTCCCACACTGGAGGCATTCAAGACGAGGTTGGACAGCCATGTGTCAGCGATGCTCTGACCTGCACTCCTGCATTGAACAGGGGGTTGGACTCGATGGTCTTATAGGCCCCTTCCAACCCTATTATTCTATGATCTATGATTCTATGAACCATAATACTGGATTCCATATTTCACAGAGGCAGCATGGCATAAAAACATGGATCTGGGGCACAGATCCTCATGGCTCCACTGCATTTTTTATAGGGGATCTCCCAAAACCACTTCCAAATCAAAGATCACATCCATGTGCACAGACTGAGGCATAAAAATCATGGATCCCATGCTTCACGGCACCAGCATGGCACAAAAGATCAATGTGGGGCATAGATCCTCATGGACCCTCTGGATTCTTACAGGGGATCTTCCCCAAACTGACCATCAAAGTGGGAAAACACTACTTGCATTGTTAGCATGGGACTGTGTCGCTGAGGTGCCAAGAGTCACGTAGGACATAGTGACTGAATTACTGCTAGAGGACAGTGGCTGATTGACTATGGCATATGAGTCACAGTGCCTAGCAGGGCCCTTGTCTCTGGAAACCAGAAAACTTCCTTTGAAGGAGGTTCGCAGCCCCTTGACTCAGCGTTGCACCAAATACTGACCAAAGCCGACATCATGGGCCTTGTTTACTTGTTTGTGTAAATACCAAAGTCGCCTTTTGTTCTGGGTCCAGCCCCGAGGGGCCACGCTGGCAACTCTTGACTGCACCACACCTTGGTGTTCTGGTAATAAACATCTCTCAGACAAAAAGTCAGTGTCTGTTTTCTGGCCAAGCCCGGCAGAAGGGTAACAGTCTGCAACACCATAAAATCCTAGATCACATCCGTAACTGGAACACTGCAGATCCAGTGATTCACTGTGCCACCATGGTGCAAAAACATCTATATGAGACACAGATGCCCACTAATCTTCATGCTTCTTACACAGGTTCCCCCCACCCCACCCTGCAACCACCTTAAGATCAAAGACAGCGTCCATCTCCATAGACTGGATTGTAAAAAACACTGATGTGCTTCTTGGCACTGCCACGACATAAAATTATGACTTGGGGGCACAGAAGTTGAAGGATCCTCTGGATTTTTACAAGGCATCCCCCCAATCACAGTCAGTCCACAGATCACATCCACGCCCATGGACTAAACCATAAAAAATAAAAGATCTGAAACTTCACAGAGCCGCTACAGATCTAAGGCCTGGATCCACATAGATCCTCTGGATTTTTACAGGGGATCCCCCAAATACCACCATGTGTGCCAATGGACTGAACCATAGAAATCACAGATCCTGGAATTCATGGAGACAGCATAGCACAAAAGCAAGGATCTGCTGGATTTTCACACTGGATCCATGTCTGTGCTTACAGATTGCAGACAAAAAAACATGGTGTCAGTGCTTCACAGCACGGCCATTCAACAAAAACATCATTCCAGGTTGCAGATCCTGCTGGATAGTCTCGAGTTTTATGTGTGGTCCCCGTCCCCCCCGCAAAAACACAGCGCACTCACACATCCCACCTGTGCAGTGGATGCTGGTGGCGCTGATTTCAGTGGGGCTGTGAATCTACTCTGGGTTTCAGTCAGAACCAGCCAGAACTTGACAGGAGCTATCCAAGGTGCAGAGCCAATTTTGAGGATAGGGTCCAGCACCTTGGAGAGCTCCTTTAGAGTGCTGGCTGGTTCTGACTGAAACCCAGATTGGATTCACAGCCCCACCAAAATCGGAGCCACCAGCCTCTGCTGCATCCGTGCCCACGGGCTGCACCACAAAATGCACACAGGTAAGGAAGAGGGAGCCAGTAATCCACTGCAGCAGTGCCAGCAGTGCCTTCCTCCAGGATACCATTTCTCCACCGTCCATCAAGTGAGGCTCAACATTTCATAGCTAAGGAGCATGCTCAGTCCTTAATGGGCTCTTGGACTGACTTTTGCAAGGGATTTGTTCGGGGGGGGGGGCGTAATGATTTATTTTGTACATCTGCAAACCTCAGGGTTCCCCTACATGTGCAGATACCTTCCTTTTGTTTCTCAGTGACCCCATTTTGGCCACATAGTTGTCAGCACTCACCTTCTGAGTTTGCTATTAGCGGGAATGATGATGCCAAACTAAGATCTATATGGGTGAGAATGTCTGTTCAAGCTGCAGTCCTATGCACACCTACCTGGACGTCAGCCCCACTGAACCCAATTGGTCTTACTTCAGAGAAAGCATGCATAGGATTGTGTTACCAGTGTCTTTTCCATACTGTTCCATACTGTTTTCCATATGGTGGGGTTAAGCATGCATTCTGGGTTTCAAGCAGAACCATGCAGAACTCTAAAACAGCTATCCAAGGTGCTAAACCTATCTCAAAACCAGGTTCAGCACATCTGATAGCTCCTTTACAGTTCTGGATGGTTCTGACTAAGGCCCAGAATGGATTCACAGCCCGACTGAAATCAGAGCCACCAGCCTGCACTGTCTGTTCCTGCTAAGGCACTTTCTAGCCCCTTAGGTAGATTCATGGTTTGACTCAATGTGTCAATCATTCTTTTGGTTTTATTTGCTTACTAGCTGATAATATACCCGGCTTTGCCCGGGATGTAATTTTGCCATAGGCACTATTTGTTAGAAACACATTAAGGCAGGTTTACGCTTCTCGGAAAGGCCCCATAAGAAAGATGAAAAGTTGAATCCACCAGAGTTTATTAAAAAAGCACAACAATTATAATGAGCAGATTGAATAAAAAACACTACCAAAAATGCAAGAGACTGAATCTGTAAGCACTACCACAATATAATCCACAATGAATCTCATACTACTATTAAAATGTTCAGCAGAGGCTTCCTTGCTGGATATTGCAGGAATAGGGGAGAGAAATTAAATGCTCTCCACAGTCAGAAAAGAAACCATGAGTAAAAGGGAGGGAACAAATGGCAGCCAGCCAATCCAAGGTGAAGGAAGTCAGAGTGAATGGGAGAGAGACCAATAGAATGAAAGATGGCCAATAGGATGACGGGTAGCTGAAATCAGAAACCTGGCATGTACCATGATTGAGAGGGTGTACTTGTTAGTAAGGGAAAGTATAAACAAAGTAATAATGTAACTCAGTGACTCCTGTCATACACTGTGGCAAGTGAGAATAATGAACTACAAGCGGCAGCAACTCTAGGGCCCAAACGGCAGGCTCAGTGGCCCCTCCAGTGTGATTAGGCCCAGGGCAGCTCCCCCTTATGCCTAGGGATGTATGAAAGTCACTTACCTTTCACGGATTATGTTGATGGGAGGGGGGGTGTTCCGTCCCTCCCCCCGGAATCCTCGCTGGGGGGGAGGCGCTCCGTTCCTCCCCCCCAGAATCCTCCTCGGCCGGCTGTGCTCCGCGGCAGCTCCGTGGAGCAGCTGGCCAGGCCCAGCCAGGCCAGAGCCGTCCGCAGCCGGATTTCTGGCCGCGGAGGGCTCTGGGTAAAAAAACAAAAAAAACAAAAAACAAAACAAAAACCCGCGTACGCAAATGACGGCGGCTACGGCCGCCGCCATTTGCGTTCCTTATTTTTGCCCTCTTAATCTACGTAAATATTTACATAGACTATGACGGCGAAAATAAAGGGGAACGCAAATAGTGTAGCAGGCGCTATTTGCATCCCTTTTTGATTTGCCGTTTTAGCCTACGTAAAGGTTTACGTAGGCTAAAATGGTTAATGAAAAAGGGACGCAAATAGCACCCACTACGCTATTTGCATTCCCCTTTATTTTTGCCATCATCATCTACGTAATATTTATGTAGATTAAGAGGGCAAAAATAAGGAACGCAAATGGCGGTGGCCATAGCCGCCGTCATTTGCGTACGTGGGTTGTTGTTGTTTTTTAAACCCACCCAGCCATGATAGGCTACATAAAGATTTACGTAGCCCACCTCACGGCCCACTGGCTCCCCCTTGGCTATCTGTGCAGCAATCCCGCAAAGAACTCCTGTGATAAAAATGCGTATGTGGATTGCCATATATTTCATATACTGTGTGCCTGTTGAATTTCTGTCTCTAAGGAGCTGTCAAAGGCAAAGGAGCTCTGTCAGGAAACAAGAAGGAGGCCACCCCAGGACAGGTATCAAGTTCCTGAAGGAGTCAGGGTACATGGCTGTGGGGCAGTGCCAGTGGGGTTGTTATTATCTAAAATGTTTTAAAAAGAAAGATGGAGGGAAAAGAGAGCCAGTGAATTACAACAGGCAGTGAAAAATACTGCCTCAGGAACCCCCGACTCTTTAGAGGCTGTGGCCCTCCAGAGATACTGCTGAACTCCAAATCCCAGCAGCCCCAGCTCATGCATTAGGGGAGTTGTTGTTGAAAACATTGGGGAAGGGGCATGATGTTGCCTAAAACTGGGCTAGGTTTAGCCACATAATTTTCTTCAGGCACGTGAAAACAGGACAGAGGAAATGCTCCTGTTCTTCACCGCAAATGGCCTCTGCTCTGGAAGGAGTTCCTTCAAGATGGCCGTATATCGCCCAGCCCTGGCTCTAGCCTAGCCCAGCCCCAGCATCCTGTTTCTGGGGGCAGGCAGCATGATTTGGGTTTTGCCTAGCCCTGGTTTAACTCAATGGGAAGGCCAAGCCCTTGATCCTGAGGGCTTGTTGACATCATCATCAGAGCTCAGCCAATCCCTGAGGCTCAGGCTCCCTTGGGAGCTCACGTGACATCACAGACCCATCCTGGCCAATGGCTGAGGAGAAGAGGGCTTGTTCACTGGGGCAACTGCCACTTCAGAGGAAAACACGCAGCAGCAACTGCAGGAGGTAACTGGTCCGGGGAGTCCACCAACCTGCCGAGAAAATAGCAGTGGTGGGGCAATAAAGCTGAAGGATGGAGGGCTGGAAGGAGAAGGAGGGATTGAAGAAAAATGCCCCTTCAAACTAAATAGGGGCAAGGGGGTGTTAGATTCATTCCCAGGTAGGTTGCTGAGCACGGCAGCTATGGAAGTTAAGGGGGCTGTCTGAGAGATACCAGGCCAGGACAGTAGCAAAAGATGCTCTGGGCCAGAGCTCTAAGGAACAGTGGGTGCGATGCCAGACAGATCTAGAGCTCTACAGGGCCAAGGGAAGGTGAGGAGAGTTCCCTCCCTCCTTCTCCTCCCTGGGTCCCCTTTTTCATGACCCCCTTTTGCTCTTGCCCAGCAAACCACTTCACAGCTGGGACATTCAGCATCACTCGTTGGCTTCTTCCAAGCTATGGGTTTCTAAGAACATGTGTGTCATGGGAACCTTTCCATCATGGGTGTGTCATCCCTCAGCCACTGGGTTCAGATAGAACTGCCCCCACTCCCAGTCCTGGGGGAAACCCATCCTGAGCCATACTAACATGCCCTTTCTCCTCCAGACAGACTGAGTCAAGCATACAGACCAATGTGTCTCTCAGGCAGAGGAGGCACATTGGCTGATGGAAGGAGGCAACCCAGCAGGTCATGCGTGGAATGGGATGAGAAGGCAAGTTCCCTAGTGAAAGCCAGTGGGCTTGCTAAGGGAGAGGTGAAGGTGCGTCCTGAAGCCAGAGGACGTCCACGGCCTGAAGCCGGCTGATATCAGGCCAACAGAGCTGGTGGAAGCTGGCTGATGGAAGCTCAGTGGATATTTGTGGACTGAAGCCGGGGCATGTCAGTGATGGAACTGAGAGTGGCTGCTATCCATAGCACGTCCCCTGACAGATGTTGCCTGGGGTGGGTGTCTGTGAGGAGGAGAATATGGCTGCAGTGAATGCTTCTGAATTGGTGCGTTCAGGGGCTGGCAAATGTTGGCCTCCAGGTGCTGAGTGGAAGGAAATGGGTGGATATTCATGGATGGAAGCTGGTGAAAGTTGGTGAGTGGAAGCCTGCAGATGACGTCACCAGGTAGAAGCTGGTGGATGTGCCTGGATCGATGCTGGCAGATGGTAGTGGATGAGCCGCCCCACTTACCATGCACGTGTTTGCCTTGCAGGGAGTCAGGGACACGTGATGCCAACCAGGACTGCATGAGGTGAACTGTCCAAGCGATGCAAAGGAGTGCAAGCCTTAAGCGAGGTGAGGACCGTTTCTTCCTCCTCACCCCTCTGGGTCCCCTTCTTCTCCTGGTTTTGCACTTGCCCAGCAAGGAACAGCTGAGACATTCAGCATCAGGTTCCCCTGAGAACTCCAGCAGGACACAGCTCAAAGCCAGCACACCCAAGTGAGCCCAGAATGGCACAGGTCATAGTTCACACCAGTTGAGCAGAGGCATTCTATGTATGAGTTGTCATCTGCAAGGGCCTCACAACAGTAGTCTAGTCATCCAGATACTGAGGCATACATGGCAGTGGCCAGAAAAAAATGTCCTCCAAACTGTCGGGGAAAACAAACAGAGTGGGAAACATCCCTGCCCGAAGGATGAGGCTGGTGGTCACGTACCTGAAATCACACTTTATTCAAAACGTGTATAAATGGGTAATTCACCAAGGAACTACAAATTGGGGGAACAGGTTACATGGGTTATAAAGAAAACAAAATACATGCATAGAAGAAAATGCTAAGCAAAGTTCTTAGCCTATCAAAAGTTAGCATGGGCTACCTATATCCAATCACATATGGTTTAAGCTGATCACGCACGCATCAAGCATTTATCACATGTACAGGATGTAACTCTTGGTGGTGCAAACAGAAGGTTGGGCTTAAGCTGCAATACATGTTCAAACAAATTAACTAATATATGACCATAAAGCCAACACTCTCTCTCTATTGCCAGTCACACACAGTCATTGCATCTTGATTTTTACACGGGAGAAGCTGCTGCTATTGTAGCTTTCAGGTGGCATGTAGGACAATCTGTCCAGCAGGCCCAAAGGTAGGGATGTACAAATCCCTTACCTTGCTCTGCTCAGGGGCATCCGTGGTGGTGGGGAGACGATCCATCCCTCCGCCCGGAATCCTGCCCGGCCGGCTCTGCTCTGCGGCAAGGCTGTGACCTGCTGGCCGGGACCAGCTGCGGCCACAAATGGCAGCTGCTATGCCAGCCGCCATTTGCGTCCCTGCCAAGCCGTGATAGGCTATATAAGTATCTACGTAGCCTATCATGGCAAAAGGCAGGGATGCAAATGACAGCCGGTGTAGTGGCCGCCATTTGCAGCCGCAGCCTGGCAGCAGCCGGAAGACTACTCGGAGCTGCCGCTACTGCCGGAGCCACCGCCGGAGCCACCAGGTAGGCTCTGTCCCAGGGGGATTCCACGGGGTGGTGGTGGGGGGATTGCTTCTAAAGAATCTGACCTCACTGGAGTTCATGGCAGAATTCTCCAACATCCCTACCCAAAAGCACAGGCATTTGATGACTTAGAGGCATAAGAAACTCCCACTCCCACATGGCAAGAACAATAGCCACCAATACAGATATAAAGACATTTTCTCCACAAGCAAAAATGGACGTACTGAGCACATTAAACATATTATTCACATTTATGCCACTTGCTTGATTTAAATCATTGTGGCACCTTCACTCCTTATGGGATTGACTTGATTGACTCTGCCTTTCTTATCTGCTACTACAAGGTGGGGAAGAAGGACCATGGGCACTACCAGGTGGCCGTTCGGGGAGCGCCACAAATGGTCAGTGTGCTGAGAACAACCAGCCAGTCTCCACTTTTCTTTTTCGACATTGGGGCCTGATTTTGGAGTTGTGCAACATCTTCAAAAGTTGCCGTGGGAGACTGGCTTATTGCTGAAAAGAATAAGGCAGTAGCCCGAGCAAGGGCAAAAAGTTCTGCCACATGAGCAGAAGTACAGGTAGGGATGTACGAAAGTCACTTACCTTGAACGAAATTTGATTCGTGGTGGGGGGTGAGGCACTCCATCCCTCCCCCTGAAATTCTGGCAGGGGGGAGGCGCTCCATCCCTCCCCCCCAAAATTCTGGCTGGGGGGGAGGCGCCCCGTCCCTCCCGCCGCAAATCCTGTCCTGCTGGGACACAAACGTTTGCGTCCCTGCAGTCAGCCATGATAGGCTGCGTAAATGTTTATGTAGCCTATCACGGCTGAGTGGAAAAAAAAAACAACAGCGCGTACGCAAATGGCGGTGCCCATGGACGTCGCGATTTGCATTCCTTATTTTGGCACGTATAGTCTACGTAAACATTTACATAGACTACGGCGAAAATAAGGGGAATGCTATTTGCCAAAATAAGGCATTATTTCCTGACATCCCTAAGTACAGGTAGGCAAAATATTTTGTTCTACTGCAGTATGGGAAGTACAGACAGCATATCTCTTTAGCATTTCTTTGTCAAAACGTATCTACAAAATAGCCACAATTTAGGGATGGCGGAGAATTCCACCACGGATTTCAGTGAGGCCAAATGCACTGGCATTCGGCCCCCCGAAACTCGTGGCGGAATGGCCTCCCACCCCCAGCCACCCCGCGGAATCTCCCCGGGATGAAGCTTACCTGGGGTGGGGGCAGAGGTAGAGGCAGCGGCGGCAGCTCCAGTGGCAGCTCCAGCGGCGGCTGGTCTCTCAGCCAGCTGCTGCGGCCACCATTTCCGTCCTGCCAGGCTACTGTGATAGGCTACGCAAGTATTTACATAGCCTATCACGGCAAAGAGCAGGGACGCAAACCGCAGCTGCTATGCCATTTGCATGGCTGCCTTTACCGTGATAGGCTATGTAAATACTTACGTAGCCTATCACGAATACAGCAGGGGCGCAAACGGCATAGCAGCCACTATTTGCGTCCCTGCTCTTTGCCGTGATAGGCTACGTAAATACTTACGTAGCCTATCACGGCAGCCTGGCGGGATGCAAATGGCAGCCACTACGACGGCTGCCATTTGCAGCCGCAGCAGCATGGCCACAGCCGGAACTCCGGCTGCAGATGGCCCTGGCCGGGGGCTCCACAAAGCTGGCCAGGGAGGATTCTGGGGGGAGGGATGGAGCGCCTCCCCCCCACCGCGGATGCCCCTGCGTGGAGCCAGGTAAGGGATTCGTACATCCCTACCACATTTTACATTAGTCAGTGGCTCATCTGACAAGTCTGGACGTGGCTTTGCTAGGTGCTCAACCACTTCTAAACAATCATAAGGGAGACCGTCAGACGGATCAGGCTGCAAAGAAGCAGGATCTGGAGTGGAACAACCTTGCACTGTAATTTGACTAGGGATGTACGAAACTCTTACCTGACTCCGCGCTGGGCAATCCGCAGTGGGGGGAAGGCGCTCCATCCCTCCCCCTGGAATCCTCCCCGGCCGGCTCCGCTCCGCAGCAACTCCGCAGAGCCGCCGGCCGGGGTGCCCACAGCTGGACATCCAGCCGCTGGGCTGCACAGGGACGCAAATGGTGGCTGCTGTACTGCCACCATTTGCGTCCGTGTCATTAGCCGTGATAGGATACATAAATATATACTTAGCCTATTATGGCTAAAGACACGGACGCAAATGGCAGCGGCTATGTCATTTGTGTCCCTGCCCATAGCCGTGATAGGAGTATTTACGTAGCCTATCATGGTAAAGGCAGCCATGCAAAAGGCATAGTGGCCGCCGTTTGCGTCCCTGCTCCTTGCTGTGATAGTCTACGTAGATACTTACATAGCCTATCATGGCTTGCCAGGGATGCAAATGGCAGCCGGCGTAGCGGTCACCATTTGCAGCAGCAGCCCAGCAGCAGCTGGCGCTGCCCGAGCCGACGCTGGAGCCGCAGCTGGAGCAGCCACCGCCGGAGCCGCAGCCAGGTAGGCTCCGTTTCGCGGGGCTTTTGCAGGGTGGTGGGGCAGGTTGCTCCATTCCACCACAGATTCCAGGGGGGCGAATTCACTGGAATTCGGCCTCCCTGGGATCCATGGCGGAATTCTCTAACATGCCTAAATTTGACTGCTAGAGAGAAGCAACATTTCATGCCTGGAGAGGCGTGATTGAGATAGGTGCAGCACAGTCCTTTTCTTAAGTATACAAAATCATACACAAAGTCCTTGTCTTAAGTATACAAAGAGTTAAAGGAGACCTTAACACAGTATTTTCAGAGGCTTGAACAAGGAGGGCAGTGGCTGCAGAATCAAGGAAAGTACTGTAATATATTACTAGTCAGTTCTTACTTCCATGCTTTTAGGTAAGCTCACTAAGAGCACAAGAATTGTGTGTGTGTGTGTGTGTGTGTGTATACACACACACACACATACATATATATAACAGAAGAGAGTGAACGGATAATGAGGAAGCTCAAGTTGTTTTAGAACAGTGTGTATTTTGGAGCAGTGGAAGCAGATTCAGATTCAGAAGACCAAGAAAGTGGCTCAGGGATATCTGAATATATTCTGTCAGGGAACAAAGATAGTGCAGAGTTGGCACAAAGCAGAGTTTACACATTACACAAAGCAGAGTTGGCACATTAGAAACCAGGAGTTCAACTGAAACTCCATCAGGCAAGTCATTTAATAGTGGCTCTTAATTTACACAGCAAATCTCGGGCGAAGAGATTTACAGGAGTAGCGGGGGACAACAAAAAGTCATGGTCTGCAGACAAAGGACCAACAGTTACCGCTTCAGACAATTGACATATGATGCGGGCACCACCAATATAAAGAAAGAGGAGAGGAAGAAATGGCAGAGAGAGTTGCATCGGGATCTGGATTGGTGGAAAAAGTCTGTGAGGCATCCTTGAAGCCCTTGGATTTGCTGATGGACTTTATTCCAATCCACAGATGAGCAGAAAGCTGCTGTTAAACCCTCTAGGATAGAGGCTGTTCATGTTGAGGAGGTGGGAGGACGGGGAATAGAATAAGCAGGCGTCCAGAGGTCTGAAAGGTCTTCCTCGGGTGAAGAGCAAGGTAAAGCAGGGCAAGAGCCAGCAGACAGAGAGGATGCAGGAGGGCAACTGTAAGCAGAAGGAACTAAAACAGCAGGAGGAGGAGCAGAAGGAGGCAGAGGAGGGGTGGCAGCCCCAGGCACAGGCACAGTTAATTCTTTAACCTTCAATTCTGGAATGTTCAGTCTTTCTCCTTGAGAAGACATTCACCCTCTAGATCGTTCTTTAGTAGCTACATCATCCCACAGATACCAATGGTCCATTTGCCGAGGTGGGAGGACTGCAAAAAACCTTGCAAATATTGCAATTTACTTTGATCAAAGGAGCCTTTGTCAGGCCACTGCCATGCAGGCTTTTCATAGGTATACCCCTTCCACATGTGACACGAAAGCACCAAGCGCCTCACACTTAACCTAGCCGGCAATGTCCTTGGTTGGCTGTAGAGTTTTACCGTTCAAGCAAGTGGGGAACCCGCGGGAGGTGATTTTGAAGCAAACATCCCCATGGAGCCAGATCCTTTTCAACCTGTCACAGGCTGACAGAAATATTTCTCACAGCCTAGGACTTAAACAAATTAAGCAAACAACCAATGGAATAACAAACTTTCAGAGGCCTTTTTACCAAAATAGGGTGAGTTCAGATACCTCCCTTGAGAGAGAATTTTGAACCAGAAATTACTCTTACTGCCCAGGAGCTGGTGTGGACAGCGGGGAGGCAACAACGGGAGGGTTTTGAAAAGGATCTCTTACCTCTCTGCATGTGCCTCTTCCATTGCCATGATCCCTCAGTCCATTACCGGTCTGGGAGTGCCAGCCATCCTGCCGACCTCGCCAAAACTGTCAGGGAAAACAAACAGAGTGAGAACCATCCCCGCCTGAAGGATGAGGCTGGTGGTCACGTACCTGAAATCACACTTCATTCAAAACGTGTATACACAGGTAATTCACCAAGGAACTACAAATTGGGGGAACAGGTTACATGGGTTATAAAGAAAACAAAATACATATGTAGAAAATGCTAAGCAAAGGTCTTAGCCTATCAAAAGTCAGCATAGGCTACCTATATCCAATCACATACGGTTTAAGCTGATCACGCATGCATCAAGCATTTATCACATGTACAGGATGGTCCTTTCTATGAGAACCATGAATACACCCCTAAGCACAGCTTGAGCTAAAATACTTGCAACATCTTGCAAGGCAGTTCCTTATCTCATGACAGGGAATCAGGGAACCATTGTCTTCATGGGACAGGAGTCTCAAGACTCAGAAAGAGTCAGAGTCTTCATCTGTGCTTAGGAAAGTTTATTTCACCCTCTCACCCAATGGCTTGTGTCTAATTTTTCACAGTAATTTTCCTACGACAGTCTTAATACTTTTTCATCTTGAGGACTTTGGTTCAGGCCTGCAGAGAATGCCTTTTCTCCTACAAAGAGCAGTAGCATGAAATGCTTTCTCCGAGTCAAAGGCTAAGATCGTGCCCATTATGGTGCCCATTATTTATTTTTTGCTGAGTTTTTGCTGCATATATATAGCTATGTGGTAGGCCAAAATGGGAAGGTTCTGAGGGATTGTTGACATCATCAGAGCTCAGCCAAACCCTGAGGCTCAGGCTCCCTTGGGAGCTCAGGCTCCCTTGGGAGCTCAGACCATGGGTCTTCGTGACATCACAGACCCATCCCAGCCAATGGCTGAAGAGAAGAAGGCTTGCTCACTGGGGCAACTGCCACTTCAGAAGAAAACATGCAGCAAACCGTAGGAGGTAACTGGTCCTGGAGAGTCCACCGACCTGCCAAGAAAATAGCAGTGGTGGGGCAATAAAGCTGAAGGATGGAGGGGTGGATGGAGAAAGAGGGATTTAAGAAAACATCACCTCAAGACAAGGTGGTCTCATATATTTCTTCCAAGGGAAGTTGATGGATATGATGGCTGTAGAAGTGAGGAGGCCAAGATGGTAGCAAAACATGTTCTGGTCTATGCCTCTAAGGAACAATGAGTGCAATGCCAGAAAGAGATGGAGAGCACTACAGGGTTGAGAGAAGGTGGAGATAGTTCCCTTCCTTCCTCCTTCCCCGCCCACGGTCCCCTTTTACTCTTGCCCAGTGAAATGCTGGAGCAATTGGTAGGGATGTTAGAGAATTCTGCCACGGATCCCAGGGGGGCCGAATTCCAGTGAACAGGGGGGAAAGGAGCCCCCTGCCCCTCCACCCCGCGAAAGCCCCGTGAAACGGAGCCTACTTGGCTGCGGCTGCGGCTCCGGCAGCAGCGGTGGTGGCAGCGGCGGCTCCGGCTGCTGCCAGGCTGGTGCGGATGCAAATGGCATCCTGAGTAGGGGATGCCATTTGAGTCCCTATGGTAGCCCATGATAGGTTACATAAATATTTACGTAGCCTATCACGGCTAAAGCAGGGACGCAAATGTCGTCCGCACCAGCCCGGCAGCGGCTGGAGGCCCTGCTGCGGGTTGGCTCGGCCGGCGGCTCCGTGGCCTGGCCGTGGAGCAGAGCTGGCCGGGCAGGATTACGGAGGGGGGGAACGGATCACCTCCCCCCTCATTGAGGATTCCGGGGGGAGGAATGGATCACCTCCCCCCACCTGCGGAACCTGGCAGAGCCAGGTAAGCCGGGTTTCGTACACCCTTAGCAATCGGCATCACCCTTTCTCTTCTTCCACACTATGTGTTTCAGAGAGCAAGTGCAATAGGGAAACTGCTCTGCTTTGGGTATGTTGGCCCTCAACCACTGGATTGCAGTAGAAGCCCATTTTGAACCCTATTTAGCCTTTCAAGCACGCTGTGCCAACACCGAGGAACGAAGGCAGTCTGGGTACAAAGGGTGGCCAGAAAGGTGTCTGCAAGAAGCCTGCAGCTTCTCTTGAGTGACATGCACAGCTTCAGTATTCTAGGGAACTTGTTTTTCTGCTATTCTCCAAGACCAAAGGATCTCAAGTCCCATATCCAGGCCCCTTCTCAGAACACTAGAATGTGGGTGCTTTGTAACAGTATCCTACCTGTTCTTCAGGGAGATTACAATTCTTACACTTGATCCTCACAACAACCTTCTGGGGTAGGTTTCAGAGAGAGAGAGAGAGAGAGAGAGAGAGAGAGAGAGAGAGACTGCCCCAGGGCCACGCAGTAGATTTCATGGCCAAGCTGGAAATTGTGAAGCCACATCTTCTTCACCCACATCCAACACTTCATCCACTTCACCACACTGGTAGTCTATGCTGTTTGCAGGGGTTTATGGGGGGAGGGGCAGGGGTAAATGAGGGTGTCTAACACCCACCAGTAGTCAGCAGAAGGAGGCCTGGAGAGATCTCCGAGAGCCTTGAGAGAACAGGGTCCAGCAGCCAGGCATGGGGATGTTGTCCTGCTCTGGAGGGGGCCCTCGCCCAGCAGCTCCCCATTCAGATTGGAAAATGTGGCTTGTTCTGGTCTAGTGATGCCGGCATCATTCGGATTGACCCTGGAGATCTTAGAAGATCTGGAGACTTAATAAACTTAAAAAGAGCACCTGCATGGGTGGGACAGAACTGAGCAGGAGGAACGCCTGAAGATGTGGACGGTATCCTCAGAAGCTTATGGCAGAAGGCATCAGTTCTCCCTTAAGGTGCCACAAGACTCTTCAGTGCTTCTGCTGCAGGAGACAAACACAGCTGCCTCTCTTGAAATGGCTACACGTGATTGACTACTATTGAGCTGGAGTCTTCCTCTCCTGGTAGTGCAGAAAAGGGCAACTAAAATGACCAAGGGGCTGGAGCATCTCCCCTATGAGAGAAGGTTGCAACAGCTGGGGTTGTTCAGCTTGGGAAAAAGTAGGGTAAGGGGAGGCATGATTGAGGTCTACAAAATGATGTGGAGAATGTGGAGAGGGAGACATTTTTCTCCCTCTCTCAAAATACTAGAACCCGGGGTCATTCTATGAAGCTGATTGATGGGAGATTCAGGACAGATAAAGGGAAGTAAACCTTTTAAACTTTGTATACTGTACTTAATGTTTTAACTTCTGTAAACCACCCAGAGCACTTTGGCTATGGGGCAGTATAGAAATGCAATAATAATAATTATAATGATAATATGAAGACAATGAACTTCTTCACACAGCACATAGTTAAACTATGGAATTCGCTACCACAGGACGTTGTGATGACCACCAATTTGCATGGCTTTAAAAGGGGGTTGGAGAAATTCCTGCAAGAAAAGTCTTATCAGTGGCTACTAGTCCGGATGGCTATGTGCTACTTCCAGTACCAGAGGCAGTGAGCCTATGTACACCAGTTGCTGGGGAACATGGGTGGGAGGGTGCTGTTGTGCTCATGCCCTGCTTGTGGGTTCCTGGTCAACAGCTGGTTGGCCATTGTGTGAACAGAACACTGGACTAGATGGACCCTTGGTCTGATCCAGCAGGGATCTTCTTATGTTCTTATGTTCTAAGGCTTTCCTGCTCCCCCACCCCCCAGCCCCAAAGCCACCACAAGCAGAGACAAAGACTTCCCGTTCATCTACACGAGGAGTCCCCAATCTTTTTGGACCCATGGGCACTATTGGGAATTTGAGAAACTCTGTGGGCACCACCACAAAATGGCTCCCACGGAGGATGTGGCTAGTCAAAAGTGAGCTGAGGAGGAGGAGGAATAGCAAGGCTACAGTCTGAGTGGGAGGGAGGGAAAGCAAGGCAAAGGAGTTGAGGGGGACAGAGAGCAAAACTAGCGGTTGGCATGGGGGAGAAACTGCAAGGTAAAGAGGCGGGGAGAAAAATAGCAAAGCCAGAGGCTGGGAGGGAGGGGGAAACAGCAAGGCAAAGGGATAGAGAAAGAGCCAGGCTAGAGTCTAGTAGGGGGAGAAACAGTGAGCTAAAGAGCGGGTGGGGGATAGCAAGGCTAGAGGATGGAAGGGAGGAAGAACAACAAAGAGGAAGAGGGGAGAGAAAGAGCAAAGCTAGAGACCAGAACGGAATGAAAGAAGGCTTAAGGTTTTCCAAAGTTTTGTTTGTTTGTTTGTTTATTTATTTATTTTTGAAGGGGACATGAATTGGAGAGCTTCGTGGGCACCAGGGGAGGTGCCCACAGGCGCTGCATTAGGGAGGCCTGATATACCATCCAGGGGCCGGCCCAGGCTCCCGTGGGGTGCTGGGGCTGGGAAAGAGAGGCGGCCTGGGTTAAGTCAGCCCTGCAGTGGAATGTTGACGAGGGCAGAGTCGTGGCAACTGTTGCCGGGCAGAATGGAAGTGTGGGGGGAGCCGTTAAGTGAGGGGCAGTTGGAGCGGGAGAGGACCATGGACTCATAGCAGAGTAGGGTGGGAGGGCGGCTGCAAGACCCTCGAGTCCAACCCCGATCAGTGCAGGAATCCAGTCAAAGCATCCATGATTGGTGGCCGTCCACCCCATCTTGAACGCCTCCAGCGTGGGAGAGCCCACAGCCTACCGGGAAGGGAAGAGGCGGTGGGCGCTTTGGGAGAGAGAAGGTGCTTAAGGAGCATGTCAGCAGGAAGCCAAGGCGAGGAGCTGACCGGATCCTCCAGGGCAGAACGGCTGTCAGGAGGAGGAGGAGGTAAGAGCTGGAGGCCTGCTACACCGAAGGCATCCAGGCAGCTCCCAGCTAGAGAAGGGAGCACAGAGACCCTGTGTGTGCACACAGCAACAGGACTGGGGGAACCGCAAGGAAGGGCAGAGGGCTGATTCTGTTAGGAAGGGAAGGAGGGAAATTAGTGTTATTCATGGTTACTCTTTTGAAATCAAAAGGAACTTAGTTAATATGCCTTTGTATTCCTGGATCCTTGAATTCCCCACGCAGAACCTTATTGAAATGAACCCGTGGCCCCAGCTGCCATAGAGGGTCAGGCAGTGGTGGTACTGGAGTTGTGTCCAAGCCAGAAGGTGTTAGTGGTATAAAGACCACAGAGTCAGGCCAGTGGGCAACCTGTGGGCCCAATGGAAAGCACGATTTCTGCAGGCACTCGGTCATTTGAGGCAGAAGGCTTGCCATAGGGAGTTCCTTCTAAAGACGCCTGACTCCCATTCTCCACTTTCTTTTCTGCAAGACCACATGCTACAGCAAGCAGCTCCAGAGGGACGTGATCTTTGAGCGCATTCCCTGTCCTACCGTGAAGCAAGCTGCAGGTGCTAAGGGAGTAGGCTTCCTCCTTGGTGAGTACAGCCACAGCCAAGACACCAAGACCACTGGGCCCTCGGCAAAGAGAAAGGGCCCCGTCTTTGAACACGAGGGGCCCCTTCCTGTCCATGGTAGAATTCAGGGCAGGAACCCAGAAAAAGGCCCTCAGCCCCAATGACTTTGCACCCCCAGGGGACACGTGCCTTCCCAGGGCAGCCTCAAGGCTCACTTTCCATTGTGAGGAGACCACTGGGCACCATGGCTCTTGCTCCTCAGGGTGCGTGGGATGGCAGCCTTGGAGTGTGTGTTTAAAATTAGTTCTTCGCTTTCCAATAGACAGGCCAAGCGGGGGGAAAGCAGGCAGACCCCCAGACAGACCAGAGGAGTCTTTAAAGAAGCACCACAGTCCCTCCTGAAAAGCAAGAGCAGCAGCTCTCCAGTCACCTCCTTGCCTAACCTCTTTTTCTGGCCAAACCTCAAACCTGCTCCCCCCCGCCTGCACAGGCCTCACAGCAAGAATAGCTGATCTCGGGGCACCCCAAACTTACCTCCCCAGGTGGCTGGGGAGTAATGAGCATTCAGTCATTCTCGGGGGCCCAGAAAGCTCTCGGTCAGCACAGGAGTTACTGCTCCAATACAGGTCTCCGGACTTGGGGGCGGGGGTCTCCTGGCAAGGGTCAGCCCCTCCAAAGCTCCCTTCCCCTCTGATCCAAGATGGTTTCCCGAGTGTGATGTGGTGCTTGTTCCACCACCTCTTCCCAGTCTAGGACATCTGGCTCACAAGAACAGTGGCCGGATCAAAACAGACGACATGGACATCTGCACCACCTGTCGGCAATCTTCTTTCTCTGTGGTAGGGAGAGGGGGGGATCTTTCGGGGAAGACTGGAGGAGTGTGGATAAAGGCAGCATCAACTGCTATGTGCTGCTTAAAAAACCATTTCTAAGAACCTGTGAGACTAGCTGCCCACTGCTTCCCCTCAGCACTGCCCCATGTCTCAAAGATGGTTTCTGTTATATTTCTAAGGCTATTTTTCACTGGGTAGAATGCACATTCCATACCCCATCCTCCCTTCGAGCTTCTCTGCATTAAGGAAAACAACTTGCAAAATTAACAGAGTTTAGTCTTATGGAGTCTTTGCAGGCTTACAGTGGGCAGAATACATTTGCTTCCCCCCATCCCTTGTTTTTCCCGGTCCTTTTGTGGGCATGTTTCATATGTTTCATTCATTCAGCCAGTAGATGGCACTGAAAGATTTCTAAAACATTGCATGATGATTCTTGAATTACACCTCACCTTTGATGTGGTTTTGATGGGGGGCAGGGGGTTGTTACTGCATTTTTGATGGTTTTTAAAATGGCGGAATAAACCTAAAAAATGAGAGAGGCACTGGAGGTTGATGATGTCGTGAAAAGGACCCGTGACCTTCCATGAGTGAAGAACCGTGAGCGCACGATAAATGTCCCATGTAGAAATGCCCCTAGTGTTTAAAATCTTTTCTCAAGAGAGAAGAGACTTTTATTCGCTAGACAAGGGCACGCAGCCCTAAAGAAAAGCTCCTCTTTGCCTTGTTATCCCAATTTCGTATGGTGGTTTCATTGAGCTAACGTGGCACATAGAAGCAGACAAACTCCTGGTCCTCCATGAATGTGTCATCTTTCTTTTTCTCAAAGCTCTCAACCAGGGCTTTTGGGGACCCCTGGGCAATGCTCCCTCCTCATCCCAGCTCTCATCTCAAAGAAAGACAGAACAGCAAAGCCCCCTCCTCCCCACAGCTGATCTGCACTGTAAAAATGCCTCTGCTTCAGCCTTGATCTTACTGCACCCCCCACTTCCTGACCATGATGAAAGGGGGCCGAACGATTCCCAGGACCCTGTGGGTTATGGAACCTGCATTTAAAAAGCAAAACAAAATGAAATGTTCACAGGAGATGCAACAGAAAATTCAGGTGAAGAGAATGGATGGAAGAGACCATCTCTCTGTCAGGTTCGGTCAGCAAGGAAGCAGAGAGGGGTTTTGATGGCCACCACACTGAGAGACAGTGTGGTGCAGTGGTGAGAGTGTTGGATGGGGAGCTCAGAGATCCAGGTTCTAGTCCCCACTTGGCCATGGAAGCTCACTGGGTGACTCTGGGTCTGTCACAGACTCTCAGCCCAACCTACCTCACAAGGTTGTGGTTGTGAGGATGAAATGGAGAGGGGGAGGATTATGTAAGCTGCCTTGGGTTCCTTGCAAGAGGAAAAAAGGTGGGATATAAATGCAATAAATGACACCCCCACTCTCCACCCCCCACACAAAGTTATGACAACAGGCCAAATCCAAGACTGAGCACCTTTTGGAAGTATTATTGGTCCTCTGTGTTTGAACAAGGGTTGTGCCTCAGGCCTGAGCTGACGAAGGATGACAGAGAAGTGGCAGTTATGGCAGATTATTACTCTGTCTCACTGAGGGGCTTTAGCTTTGAATACCTGCATTTGGGATGGGGTGGGGGATAAGGAGGAAAACACAATCAAATTTCACAGTGAGAAAGAGAGAAAAAGAAAGGCCAGTTTTCATGTGTGGTTGGCTGATCTTTGAGCTCTTGCCCACTCAGGGCTTGGGAAGATGGACCAGTTCCAAGATGGAGACCTCACGAATGCAGCAAGTAACACTATCCGAGTCATCCAGTGGATCTCCCAGAAGAAGGATCTGGAATTGGGAATGAGCAGTGAAGTGGCCAGGTTTGCCGATGACACAAATTATTTAGGGTGGTTAAAACAAAAAGGGATTGTGAGGAGCTCCAACAGGATCTCTCCAAATTGGGAGAATGGGCATTCAAATAGCAGATGAGGTTCAGTGTATGCAAGTGTAAAGTGGAGCATGTTGGGGCAAAAAATCCCAACTTAACATATACGCTGATCTGATCATCTGAGCTAGCTGTGAATGATCAATAAAGCGTTCTTGGGGTTGTGGTGGACAGCTGGATGAAAATGTTGACCCAGTACAGCTGCTGTGAAAAAGGCAAATTCCATGTTAGGCATAATAAGAAATGAAATGAGAATAAAACTACAAATATCATGCTGCCCTTAAATCTATGGTGTGACCACACTTGAAATACTGTGTACAGTTCTGGTCACGGCACCTGAAAAAGGATATTGAAGGGTTAGGACAAGTGCACAAAAGGGCAACTAAAATGATCAAGGGGCTGGAGCAACTCCCCCAAGAGTAAAATGTACAATGTCTAGAATTGTTTAGCTTAGAAAAGAGGAGAGTAAAGGGAGGCATGATAGAGGTGTACAAAATTATGCATGGTGTGGAGGAAGTGGAAAGGGAGGCATTTTTCTCCTTCTCTCATAGTATTAGAAACTGGGGTCATCCCATGAAGCTGGGATGACCAGATTGGTGGGAGATGGAGGAAAAACAAAAAGAAATTCTTGTTCATACAGCACATCGTTAAACTAAGATATTCACTACCATAAGATGTAGTGATGGCCATGGCCACCAACTTGGATGGCTTTAAACGGGGATTGTACATATTCCTGGAGGAGAAGGCTATCAGTGGCTACTAGTCTTGATGGCTATGTGCTACCTCCAGTATCAGAGGCAGTATGTACACCAGTTGCTTGGGAACATGGCAGGAAGGTGGTATTGCATGCATGTCCTGCTTGTGATTTTCCCACAGGAAGATGGTTGGCACGGTGTGAACAGAATGACAGACTAGGTGTACCCAGGTCTGATCCAGCATGCCTTAGGTTCTTATGTTCTTATGACACCAACAGGATTTGACTGTCCCTGACTCTAACACAGACTCCAACAGAGAGTATAAAAAAATAATCCTAGTGCATTGTGGCATGGAAAAGAGACTGAACTGGAGGGGAGATGGAGAAGGACAGGTTGCATACCTGTAACAGTGGCTCTTCGAGTGTTCATCTGTGAACTCATACATTTGGGTTATGCACCTGTGCAGAACAGTCATTCAGAACATTCTAGAGCTAAGCAGCACTTCTAGGACCCCATCAAAGAGATGGAGAGCTTGAATATTTTCCACACAGTAAGATGCAGCGACTCTAAGAATGCCTGATCTCCCCATTGCTCATTTGGAGGAGGTCTGGGCTGAGAGGGAGGCGGAGAAAGGTGTGGTTGGACAGGAGGAGAAGGTTTGCTAACCACGTTTGCCTCAGCCACCAAGGGGTTGTCAAGATGCAATGAGCTGCATCATCCTGTATTTTGTTCACTATCCATTCAATTAGTGGAAACGATGGGAACTCATAGGTCCAGGTGCCACCCCAGTGGAGAAGAAAGGGAGCTCCCAGCGAGTCTGGGTCATGTCCAGCATTGCTATAGAAAGAATGGCATTTCATGTTCAGTGTTGTAGCAAAAAGATCGATGATCAAGTCAGTGGGAGTGCTGGGTGTCCCTGCCAGGTGTATGGCAACAGGGGTGATGTGGCGATGCATACAACAATCCCAGAAATCTAGGGAAAGTCAAAGGAGGTGAAGGGATTTTGTCCCACCCTATTTGTTATATACAAGGTGACTGTGGTATTGTCCATCGCAAGTTAGATGGCACGACCTCTGACCTGTGATTTGAGTGCCTATGTGGCCTTGGCAACAGCAAGATGTTCGAGTTGGTTGATGTGTAGGGTTTTCTCCTGATGTGACCACAGTTCTCTGATCATGAATGAACTTCAGGGTGTTCCCAACTTTATGCCCAACCATAAAGGGAGGCATCCATGGGGACTGTTAGGGATGGAAGGAGAGCCCTGAAACTGAGTCCTTGTAAGAGTTGCGTCAGGACCATCCACCAGTGTAGGGAACACCTGACTGAGTCTGGAAGAACTAAGAGATGGGTCCCGGCCCAGGGTCTGTTTCCAGTCAAAGATCCAGAGGAACCATACCTGTCTCATCTGGAGGCATGCAAGTGAGATTACCGAGGTGGTGAAGGTAGGGATGTCAGAGAAATCCTCTGTGGATTTAAATGAGGCTGGATTCTTTGGAATCCGGCCTCAGGAATCTGCAGCAGATCAGGACCACTTACCTCCACTCCAGGAGGACTGGAGGCAGAACAGCACTTGGCTGCTTCTTGCCAGCCATAGCCGTTCGCCTCCTCCCTGTCCCTGCCGATTTCCATCATGTCTTTCCCTTAAAAAAAAAAAAAGGCGATCGGGACGATGTGCCCATAGACTTAGATGCAAAATAGAGCCATGAATCTTGCATATAAGCCTATGGACACATAGACTTAGACGCAAGATTCATGACTCTATTTGCATCTAAGTTTATGGGCACATCCTCTTGATCGCCTTTTTTTTTTTTTAAGACATGGCAATTGGCAGGGACAGGGAGGAGGCGAACGGCTTTGGCTGGCAGGAGGGAAGGTAAGCAACCCCCAAGCTGGATCCCCCTCCCCCCGGAATCCTCGTGGAGTGGAGCCGCTCTGGATGATTCCAGGGGGGGAGGAACGGATCATCTCCCCCACACACACACAGATTCCCCACCGGAACAGACAGTGGGGAATCCATACACCCCTAGGTGAAGGCCATGAGCCTGAGAAGGCACTGAATGTCAGCTGCTCAGCAATGGGGAGCAGTCTTCAGACCCTGTGGGAAGCATCGTAGAATGTCCGTCCTGTCTTCTGGGAGGTTGGCACAGGCTCAAGTGGAGCCAAGAAGTGCTCCTATGAATTGGGATGAGACAGGATTTGTCTCTGTTGATCTGCAGGCTGAGAGATTCTAGGAGTGATAGTATGGTGACAAAGAGCCAGTCTTCTATGTATGGAAAATCGACACTCCCCGGGAGTCTCAGATGGGCCACCACTTCTGACCTGAGGTGAATTTGAGGAAAGGGTGAGAAGTAGGGTTCATAGTAATGTGGAAGTAAGTGTCATGGAGATATATTGTCTCCAACCAGTCTCCTTGACATATGAGGGGGAGAATGGAGGTGAATGTTGTCATCCTGGATTTGGGGGACGGATGTAAGTGCTTATGGCTCAAAGGTCCAATATAGAGCAAAGTCAACCAACATCCTTGGGGACTGTGAAGTACCTCAAGAAGAAACCAGTGGTCTTTTGAGGAAAAGGAAAAACTTTCTATCACATCCTTGCTCAAGAAGGTAGTGATTTCTTCATTTAGAACTTGCATAGAATGAGTAGAGTGGGAGATCCCCAAGGTGGGAGTATCTTTTAATTTGATAGCATTGATAGAAAGTCCCTCCTTGTCTGTGGTAATGGACTTCCAGACGTCCAAAAAGGGTCCAAGCCTGTTGTGGTGAGGGGGAGCCCTGAGTAGGGCCTCTTGGTAGGAGTCTGGTCAGGGCGTTTGCCCTGAGAGGTCAGATTGTATTTGTTCTGGAATGGCCTCTTCATGTAAAAAGAGGAGTAGGAGCCCTGTTTAGGAGCCTGGCTTGGACCCGAGTCAGGTTGACTGTGAGGTTGCCATTGGCATTGCCAGTGAGGGCATGATCTGTTGATGCACATCACTGAAGACTGGGAGCCCATTCCCATCTTCCATGAGGATATTTTTATTTTGTAAACGAAGTTGAGTGTGTCATCCATGGAAGTGCTGAAAAGGCCTTCACTGTTGAACAGGAGATCCTCCACTCTCAACCTGGCTACTCGGTGGAGTTCAGAAGTATGGGGCCAGGTATATCATCATCATAGAGAAATAGCGGATGCCACAGCCTTTGAGACTCAGTCAGCCATGTGGAGGGCTGCCTTGATCTGCTGACCTGCAAGTGTGTGTGCCTCCATTTGGAATATCATCACCAGATTCTTAACACCTCCCAGAAGACAATCAGAGAAAGTAGCTGCTTTGCCCCATAAGGACAGTTGGCAGGCTGCAATGGAGGCCTCATAGTTTGTTTCTCAGACTGATAGCGCTGCTATGGAATACATTCTACATCCCAGAGAGTCAAATTCCCTTCCCGCTGAACTCACAGGAGCAGTGTGAGGCTTTTGCCTCATCTTCAGTTGTGATGCATCCACTATTATGGAGTCCGGCATGGGCTGTTGGAAGAGGAAGGAGCAGTCCTCTTTTTGACCCCTAAAAAGGTTCTCTGCCATTCTAGACATGGGCAGGAGAGTGGAAGGTTCCGCCTGAGATTGTTGGATTACATGGAGCAGCATAGGGAGCATCACTATGGTGACAGGTGGAGACAAATCCAGTTGTATTTGTTGAAAAACCAGGTCCATTACTGGGACCAGGGGAACTTCAATATCTCATCCCAGGGACTTCACCATCCTCAGAATTTGGTCGGCATAGGGCCTCATGCCGTCCAGCATTGAAAGAGGATTTTGGTCCTCTGCAGCAGTGTCTGAGGTAGAAGATCAGGCTGAAAAGGCAGCGGATGAGCCTGAGCAACAATTGTCCTGTGCTGAAGAGGGGTCATGAGTCAGGGTCTGTGTATTAGGAGGCAGGGTTGGCTAGGTGAGTTGCCCTGCTGGTGGTGACTGTGTAGTGGGCGGTGGTTCTGCGGGTTTATTCAAGGTTGCGTCCTGGAAGAAGTTGGCTGAAGAGGAAGGCATAAAGCGAGTGATGGAGCTGTGAAATCCAGTACTGCATTAGATTCCAGTAATGGAGCTTCAGGTGGTTTAGATGCTGGGTGCAAAGGTGCTGCTTGGGGAGAGGTCGCTGTGTGTCACTCACGGTGCTGTGGTGAGTGAGAATGCTGGCTAGGGTGGCAATAGCACAGGTAGAATCTCCTAGTCCCTTGAGGCATGGAAGAGAGAAGGAGGTGGAGAGAAGCTGGACCAGGACGAGCCACCTCAGCACTCCTGTAGGGAAGATGTGCCTTCCTTGCCTCCACCGCTGCAGCTGAATGGAGAGATACCCCAGGTAGAATGAGGACGGCATTGTCATGTGAATCCATGTGGACCCCAGCTCCATGGAATTCCAGGAAACTGTAAGGTAGAGAACAGACCGAATCTCCTAGTGCCTTGAGGCATGGAAGAGAGAGGTACTGAAGTGAAGATGGACCATGACGAGCCACCTCAGCACTCCTGGGGGGCAGATGTGCTTTCCTTGCCTCCACCGCTGTAGCTGAATGGAGAGATGGACCCCAGAAAGAAGGAGGACCGCATCATCATTTGGATCTATGTGTACCCCAGCTCCATAGAATTCCAGCTAACTCCAACAGAAAGTATGGAAACAATCTCCCAGATCTTGATGCATGGAAGGGAGAGGGAGATGGAGGGGAGAAGGACCATTACGAGCCACCTCAGCACTCATTTGGGGCAGATCTACGTTACTTGCCTCCACCGCTTCAGCAGACAAGAGAAAATGACCCCAAGCAGGAGGAGGACTGCTTCATGGTATGGATCCATGTGTACCCCAGCTCCATGGAATTCCAGCAAACTGCAACAGAGTGTATGGAAAGAACCTCCTAGTTATTGATGCATGGAAGAGAGAGGGAGCTGGAAGGAAACTGGACCATAACAAGCCACCTCAGCACTCCAGTGGGGCAGATGTGCATTCCTTGCCTCTGCCACTGCAGCTGACTGGAGAGATGGACCACAGGCAGAAGGAGGACGGCATTGTCATTTGAATCCATGTGGACCCCAGCTCCATGGAATTCCCGCATCCTGAACAGAGAGTATGGAAAGAATCTCCTAGTTCCTTGAGGCATGGAAGAAAGAGGGAGCTGGAGAGAAGCTGGACCATGACGACCCACCTCAGCACTCCTGTGGGGCAGATGTGCCTTCCTTGCCTCCACTGCTGCAGCTGACTGAACAGATCAACCCCAGGTAGAAGGAGGACGGAATCAGCATGTGGATCCACGTGGACCCCAGGTCCATGGAATTCCAACTAACTCCAAGAGAGAGTATGGAAAGAATCTCCTAGTCCCTTGAGGCATTTAAGAGAGAGGGAGCTGGAGGGGTGCTGGACCATTGCGAGCCACCTCAGCACTCCTGTGGCACAGATGTGGCTTCCTTGCCTCCACTGCTGCAGCTGAATGGAGAGATGGACCACAGGAAGAAGGAAGACTGCATAGTCATTTCAATCCAATTGGACCCCAGCTTCATGGAATTCCAGCAAACTCCTACAGAGAATATGGTAATAATCACCGAGTGCTTGAGACATGGAAAGAGAGGGACCTAGAGGGAACCTGGAACATTAAGAGCCACCTCAGCACTGCTGTGTGGGAGATATGCCTGCCTTCCTGGTGCCAACTGTTGCAGCTGGCTGGAGAGATGGACCCCATGTAGAGGGAGAAATGCATCATACTTGGATCCATGTGGACCCCAACTCCAGGGAATTCCAGCAAACTCCAACAGAGTATGGAAAGAATCTCCTAGTGCCTTGACTCATCTAAGAGAGAGGGAGCTGGACCATGACAAGCCACCTCAGCATTCCTGTGGGGCAGATATGTCTTCCTTGCCTCCACTGCTGCAGCTGACTGGAGAGATCAACCCAAGGTAGAAGGAGGACAGAATAACATGCAGATCCCTGTGGACCCGAAATCCAAGGAATTCCAGCAACCACCAACAGATAGTATGGAAAGAATCTCCTAGTGCTGTGAGCCATGGAAGAGGGATGGAGCTGGAGGGGAGCTAGACCATGATGAGCCACCTCAGCATTCCTCTGGGGCAGATGTAGGGGTGCACGAAAGCCACTTACCTGGTCTCGCAGCTTGGTTCGCGGTGGGGGGGAGGCGCTTCGCTGCTCCCCCCGAAGTTCAGGCCGGGGGGGGGAGGCTTCCCTCCTCGCCTGGCCGAAACTCAGGCCGGGGGGGAGGCTTCCCGCCTCGCCCGGCCAAAATTCAGGACGGGGAGGAGGCGCCTCGCCCGGCCGCGAAATAAAAAGTTAAAAAACAAAAAAAACGCCCCCGTGATAGGCTACGTGACGATTAATGTAGCCTATCACGGCTAGATCTGCAAAGTCAGCCGTGATAGGCTACGTTAATCGTCATGTAGCCTATCACGGGTGACTTTGAAAAAAAAATAAAAGCACGTAGGCAAATGGCGGCCCCCATAGGGAGCCGCCATTCGTGTTCCTTATTTGGGCGCTGTAGTCTACGTAAAGTTTTATGTAGCCTACGGCGAAAATAAATCTTTACGTATAAGAAAATAAATCTTTACATAAATGTAGACTTGTAGTTTAGATTTGTAGAAATGCAAATCTAAATGTGATAGGCTACGTTAATTGTCACGTAGCCTATCATGGGGGTGTTGTTGTTTTTTTTAACTTTTATTGGAATGGCGGCGGCGGCAGCCGGTCAAAAGACCGGCTGCCACGTCTGCCCCTGTCGAAGACCTGACGAACCGCTGTCGGGACCCGCCGCCGGGAGGGACATTCGGGAAAGGTAAGTCCCATCCCGGGGGGGATGCGGGGGGCGGGGGGGGTGCAGAGAATTTCTCCCCGAAACTACTTCAGGGGAACGAACATGTTGGCACTAGGCCCCCCGAAGTTTCAGGGAGAAATTCGCCCCCATCCCTAGGCAGATGTGCCTTACATTCCTCCACTCCTACAGCTCACTGGAGAGATCGACGCCAGGTAGAAGGAGGACGGAATCGGCATGTAGATCCATGTGGACCCCAGCTCCATGGAATTCCCGCATACCGAACAGAGACTATGGAAAAAATGTCCTAGTGACTTGAGGCATGGAAGAGAGAGGGAGCTGGAGGGGAGATGGTTCATGACGACCCACCTCAGCACTCCTGCGTCGCATATATGCCATCCTTTCCACGAGTGCTGCAGGTGACTGGAGGGATTGAACCCAGGCAGAAGGAGGATGGAATCGGCATGTGGATCCATGTGGACCCCAGCTCTATGAAATTACAGAAAAATCCAAGAGGGAGTATGGAAAGAATCTCCTAGTGCTTGAGGCATGGAAGAGAGATGGAGCTGGAGTGGAGCAGGACCATGACGTGCCACCTAAGCATTCCTGTGGGGCAGATGTGCATTCCTTGCCTCCACCACTGCAGCTGACTGGAGAGATAGACCCCAGGTAGAAGGAGGACGGAATCAGCATGTGGATCCATGTGGATCCCAGCTCCATGGAATTCCAACTAACTCCAAGAGAGAATATGGAAAGGTATCTCCTAGTGCTTGACGCATGGAAGAGAGATGGAGCTGGACAGGAGCTGGACCATGACGTGCCACCTAAGCATTCCTGTGGGGCAGATGTGTATTCCTTGCCTCTCCCACTGCAACTGACTGGAGAGATCGAAAGCAGGTAGAAGAAGGACGGAATCAGCATGTGGATCCATGTGGACCCCAGCTCCATGGAATTCCAAGTAACTCCAAGAGAGAGTATGGAAAGAATCTCCTAGTGCCTTGAGGCATTGAAGAGAGAGGGATCTGGAGGGGGCCTGGACCATTACGAGCCACCTCCACACTTCTGTGGGGTAGCTGTGACTTTCTGGCACCCACTGCTGCAGCTGACTGGAGAGATGGACCCCGTGTAGAGGGAAGAACGCATCTTCATTTGGATCCATGTGTACCCCAACTCCATGGAATTCCAGCAAACTCCAACAGAGTTTGAAAAGAATCTCCTAGTGCCCTGAGGCATGTAAGAGAGAGGCAGCTGGAGGGGAGCCAGAACCTGACGTGCCACCGCAGCACTCCTCTGGGGAAGATGTGCCTTTCCTGCCTCCACTGCTGCAGGTGATTTGAGAGATGGACCTCAGGCAGAATGAAGACTGCATTTTCATTTGCATCCATGTGGAACCCAGCTCCATGGAATTCCCCCATCCTGAATGGAGAGTATGGAAAAAATCTCCTAGTGCCTTGAGGCATGGAAGAGAGAGGGAGCTGGAGGGGAGCTGGACAATTACGAGCCACCTCAGCACTCCTGTGGGGCAGATGTGCCTTCCTTTCCACCACCGCTGAAGCTGACTGGAGAGATCAACCCCAGGTAGAAGGAGGATGGAATCGGAATGTGGATCCATGTGGACCCCAGCTCCAGGGAATACCAACAAACTCCATCAGGGAGTATGGAAATTGTCTCCTTGTGCTTGAGGCATGGAAGAGAGACGGAGCTGGAGGGGAGCTGGACCATGACGAACCACCTCAGCATTCCTGTGGGGCAGACGTGCATTCCTTGCCTCTCCCACTGCAGCTGACAGGAGAGATCGACCCACAGCTCCAGTGAAGAGCAGAAAACTCCATGGGAGAGTATGGAAAGAATCTCCTAGTACTTGAGGAATGGAAGAGAGATGGAGCTGGAGGGGGGCTGGATCAAGACGACCCACCTCAGCATTCCTGTGGGGCAGATGTGCATTCCTTGCTTCTGCCACTGCAGCTAACTGGAGAGATCGACCGCAGGTAGTAGGAGGATGGAATCGGCAAGTGGATCCATGTAGACCCCACCTCAATGGAATTCCAAGTAACTCCAAGAGAGAGTATGGAAAGAATCTCCTGCTGCCTTGAGGCATTGAAGAAAGAGGGAGCTGGAGGGGACCTAGACCATTATGAGCCACCTCAGCACTCCAGCGGGCAGATGTGCTTTCCTTGCTCTGCTGCGGCAGATTAATGCACAGATCGTCCCCAGGTAGAAGGAGGACGGAATCGGCATGTGGATCCATGTAGACCCCACCTCCAAGGAATTCCAACTACCACCAACAGAGAGTATGGAAAGAATCTCCAAGTGCTTTGTGGCATGGAAGGGAGTGGGAGCTGGAGATGAGCTGGACAATGACGAGCCACCTCAGCATTCCTATGGGGCAGATGTGCGTTCCTTGCCTCCGCCGCTGCAGCTGACTGGAGAGAGCGACCCCAGGGAGAAGGAGGATGGAATTGGCATATGGATCCATGTGGACCCCAGCTCCATGGAAAACCATCTAACTCCAAGAGAGAGTATGGAAAGAATCTCCTAGTGCCTTGAGGCATTGAAGAGAGAGGGAGCTGGAGGGGAGCTGGACCATTACGAGCCACCTCAGCCCTGCTGTGGGGCAGATGTGCCTTCCTTGCCTCCACTGCTGCAGCTGACTGGAGAGATCGACCCCAGGTAGAAGGAGGATGGAATCGGAATTTGGATCCAAGTGGACCCAAGCGCCATGGAATTCCAGCAAACTCCAAGAGAATATGGAAAGAATCTCCTACTGCCTTGAGCTGGACCATTACGAGCCACCTCAGCACTCCTGTGGCTCATATGTGCCTTCCTTGCCTCACTGCTGCAGCAGTCTGGAGTGATGGATCTCCATCAGAAGGAGAACTGCACCTTCATTTGGATCCATGTGGACCCCAGCTCCATGGAATTCCAACTAACTCCAAGATAGAGTATGGAAAGAATCTCCTAGTTCCTTGAGGCATTGAAGAGAGAGCGAGATGGAGGGGAGACGGACCATGACTACCCACCTCAGGACTCCTTTGGGGCAGATATGCATTCCTTGCCTCCACCGCTGCAGCTGACTGGAGAGATCAACTCCAAGTAGAAGGAGGACGGAATCGGCATATGGATCCATGTGGACCCCAGCTCCATGGAACTCCAACTAACTCGAAGAGAGAGTATGGAAAGAATCTCCTAGTGCCTTGAGGCATGTAAGAGAGAGGGAGCTGGAGGGGAGCCAGACCCTGACGTGCCACCTCAGCACTCCTCTGGGGCAGATGTGCCTTTCCTGCCTCCACTGCTTCAGGTGATTTGAGAGATGGACCTCAGGCAGAATGAAGACTGCATTGTCATTTGCATCCATGTGGACCCCAGCTCCATGGAATTCCCGCACCCTGAACAAAGAGTATGGAAAAATCTCTTAGTGCCTTGAGGCATGGAAGTGAGAGGGAGCTGGAGGGGAGCTGGACCATGACGACCCACCTTAGAACACCTGTGGAGCAGATGTGCCTTCCTTTCCACCACCGCTGCAGCTGACTGGAGAGATCGACCCCAGGTCGGAGGAGGATGGCATTGGAATGTGGATCCATGTGGACCCCAGCTCCAGGGAATACCAACAAACTACATCAGGGAGTATGGAAATTGTCTCCTTGTGCTTGAGGCATGGAAGAGAGATGGAGCTGGAGGGGAGCTGGACCATGACGAGCCACCTCAGCATTCCTGTGGGGCAGATGTGCATTCCTTGCTTCTGCCACTCCAGCTGACTGGAGCGATCGACCGCAGGTAGGAGGAGGACGGAATCGGCATGTGGATCCATGTGGACCCCAGCTCCATGGAATTCCAAGTAACTCCAAGAGAGAGTATGGAAAGAATCTCCTAGTGCCTTGAGGCATTGAAGAGAGATGGAGCTGGAGGGGTGCTGGACCATTACGAGCCAACTCAGCACTCCTGTGGGGCGGATGTGCCTTCCTTGCCTCTGCTGCTGCAGCTTAATGGACAGATCATCCCCAGGTAGAACGAGGACAGAATCGGCATGTGGATCCATGTAGACCCCACCTCCATGGAATTCCAACTACCACCAACAGAGAGTATGGAAAGAATCTCCGAGTGCCTTGAGGCATGGAAGGGAGTGGGAGCTGGACGGGAGCTGGACAATGACGAGCCACCTCAGCATTCCTGTGGGGCAGATGTGCGTTCCTTGCCTCCGCCGCTGCAGCTGACTGGAGAGATCGACCCCAGGGAGAAGGAGGATGGAATCGGCATATGGATCCATGTGGACCCCAGCTCCATGGAATTCCCGCATCCTGAATGGAGAGTATGGAAAAAAATCTCCTAGTGCTTTGAGGCATGGAAGTGAGAGGGAGCTGCAGGGGAGCTGGACCATGATGAGCCACCTCAGCATTCCTGTAGGGCAGATGTGCGTTCCTTGTCTCCGCCGCTGCAGCTGACTGGAGAGAGCGACCCCAGGTAGAAGGAGGATGGAATCGGAATGTGGATCCATGTGGACACCAGCTCCAGGGAATACCAACAAACTCCATCAGGGAGTATGGAAATTGTCTCCTTGTGCTTGAGGCATGGAAGAGAGACGGAGATGGAGCGGAGCTGGACCATGACGAAACACCTCAGCATTCCGGTGGGGCAGATGTGCCTTCCTTGCCTCTCCCACTGCAGCTGACTGGAGAGATCGACCCACAGCTCCAGGGAAGAGCAGCAAACTGAGCTGGAGCTGGAGCAGCAAACTGAGCTGGAGCTGGAGGGGAGCTGGACCATGACGAGCCACCTCAGCATTCCTGTGGGGCAGATCTGCATTCCTTGCCCCTCCCACTGCAGCTGGCTGGAGAGATGAACCGCAGGTAGAAGGAGGACAGAATCGGCATGGGGATCCATGTGGACCCCAGCTCCATGGAATTCGCACTAACTCCAAGAGAGAGTATGGAAAGAATCTCCTAGTGCCTTGAGGCATTGAAGAGAGAGGGAGCTGGAGGGGAGCTGGACCATGACGAGCCACCTCAGCACTCCTGGGGGGCAGACGTGCCTTTCTTGCCTCCACTGCTGCAGCTAACTGGAGAGATTGAACACAGGTAGAAGAAGGATGGAATCGGCATATTGATCCATGTGGACCTTAGCTCCATGGAATTCCCCCATCCTGAATGGAGAGTATGGAAAAAAATCTCCTAGTGCCTTGAGGCATGGAAGTGAGAGGGAGCTGCAGGGGAGCTGGACCATGATGAGCTACCTCAGCATTCCTGTAGGGCAGATGTGCGTTCCTTGCCTCCGCCGCTGCAGCTGACTGGAGAGAGCGACCCCAGGTAGAAGGAGGATGGAATCGGAATGTGGATCCATGTGGACCCCAGCTCCAGGGAATACCAACAAACTCCATCAGGGAGTATGGAAATTGTCTCCTTGTGCTTGAGGCATGGAAGAGAGACGGAGATGGAGTGGAGCTGGACCATGACGAAACACCTCAGCATTCCGGTGGGGCAGATGTGCCTTCCTTGCCTCCCCAATGAAGCTGACTGGAGAGATCGACCCCACCTCCATGGAATTCCAACTACCACCAACAGAGAGTATGGAAAGAATCTATGAGTGCCTTGAGGCATGGAAGGGAGTGGGAGCTGGAGGGGAGCTGGACAATGACGAGCCACCTCAGCATTCCTGTGGGGCAGATGTGCCTTCCTTGCCTCTGCTGCTGCAGCTTAATGGACAGATCATCCCCAGGTAGAAGGAGGACAGAATCGGCATGTGGATCCATGTAGACCCCACCTCCATGGAATTCCAACTACCACCAACAGAGAGTATGGAAAGAATATCCGAGTGCCTTGAGGCATGGAAGGGAGTGGGAGCTGGAGGGGAGCTGGACAATGACGAGCCACATCAGCATTCCTGTAGGGCAGATGTGCATTCCTTGCCTCCGCCGCTGCAGGTGACTGGAGAGAGCGACCCCAGGTAGATGGAGGACGGAATCGGCATGGGGATCTATGTGGACCCCAGCTCCATGGAATTCGCACTAACTCCAAGAGAGAGTATAGAAAGAATCTCCTAGTGCCTTGAGGCATGGAAGAGAGAGGGAGCTGGAGGGGAGATGGTCCATGGCGTCCTACGTCAGCACTCTAACATGGCACATGTGCCTTCCTTTTCACCACTGCTGACGGTGACTGGAGGGATTGAACCCATGTAGAAGGAGGATGGAATCGGCATGTGGATCCATGTGGACCTCAGCTCTATGAAATTCCATAAAATTCCAAGAGGGAGTATGGAAAGAATCTCCTAGTACTTCAGGCATGGAAGTGAGATGGAGCTGGAGTGGAGCAGGAGCACGACGACCCACCTCAGCACTCCTTTGGGGTAGATGTGCTTTCCTTGCCTCCACAACTGCAGCTGACTGGAGAGATCGACCCCAGGTAGAAGGAGGACGGAATCGGCATGGGGATCTATGTGGACCCCAGCTCCATGGAATTCGCACTAACTCCAAGAGAGAGTATAGAAAGAATCTCCTAGTGCCTTGAGGCATTGAAGAGAAAGGGAGCTGGAGGGGAGATGGACCATTACGAGCCACCTCCGCACTCCTGTGGGGCAGATGTTCATTCCTTGCCCCTACCACTGCAGCTGCCTGGAGAGATGGACCGCAGGTAGAAAAAGGACGGAATCGGCATGGGGATCCATGTGGACCCCAGCTCCATGGAATTCACACTAACTCCAAGAGAGAGTATGGAAAGAAACTCCTAGTGCCTTGAGGCATTGAAGAGAGAGAGAGCTGGAGGGGAGCTGGACCATGACGAGCCACCTCAGCACTCCTGGGGGGCAGACGTGCCTTCCTTGCCTCCACTGCTGCAGCTGACTGGAGAGATTGAACACAGGTAGAAGAAGGATGGAATCGGCATATGGATCCATGTGGACCCCAGCTCCATGGCATTCCCGCATCCTGAATGGAGAGTATGGAAAAAAATCTCCTAGTGCCTTGAGGCATGGAAGTAAGAGGGAGCTGGAGGGGAGCTGGACCATGACGAACCACCTCAGCATTCCTGTGGGGCAGATGTGCATTCCTTGCCTCTCCCACTGCAGCTGACTGTAGAGATGGACCCACAGCTCCAGGGAAGAGCAGCAAACTCCATGACAGAGTATGGAAATAATCTCCTAGTACTTGAGGTTATGGAAGAGAGATGGAGCTGGAGGGGTGCTGGACCATTACGAGCCAACTCAGCACTCCCGTGGGGCAGATGTGCCTTCCTTGCCTCTGCTGCTGCAGCTTAATGGACAGATCATCACCAGATAGAAGAAGGACAGAATCGGCATGTGGATCCATGTAGACCCCACCTCCATGGAATTCCAACTACCACCAACAGAGAGTATGGAAAGAATCTCTAAGTGCCTTGAGGCATGGAAGGGAGAGGGAGCTGGAGGGGAGCTGGACAATGATGAGCCACCTCAGCATTCCTGTAGGGCAGATGTGCGTTCCTTGCCTCCGCCGCTGCAGCTGACTGGAGAGAGCGACCCCAGGGAGAAGGAGGATGGAATTGGCATATGGATCCATGTGGACCCCAGCTCCATGGAAAACCATCTAACTCCAAGAGAGAGTATGGAAAGAATCTCCTAGTCCCTTGAGGCATTGAAGAGAGATGGAGCTGGAGGGGTGCTGGACCATTACGAGCCAACTCAGCACTCCTGTGGGGCGGATGTGCCTTCCTTGCCTCTGCTGCTGCAGCTTAATGGACAGATCATCCCCAGGTAGAACGAGGACAGAATCGGCATGTGGATCCATGTAGACCCCACCTCCATGGAATTCCAACTACCACCAACAGAGAGTATGGAAAGAATCTCCGAGTGCCTTGAGGCATGGAAGGGAGTGGGAGCTGGACGGGAGCTGGACAATGACGAGCCGCCTCAGCATTCCTGTGGGGCAGATGTGCGTTCCTTGCCTCCGCCGCTGCAGCTGACTGGAGAGATCGACCCCAGGGAGAAGGAGGATGGAATCGGCATATGGATCCATGTGGACCCCAGCTCCATGGAATTCCCGCATCCTGAATGGAGAGTATGGAAAAAAATCTCCTAGTGCTTTGAGGCATGGAAGTGAGAGGGAGCTGCAGGGGAGCTGGACCATGATGAGCCACCTCAGCATTCCTGTAGGGCAGATGTGCGTTCCTTGTCTCCGCCGCTGCAGCTGACTGGAGAGAGCGACCCCAGGTAGAAGGAGGATGGAATCGGAATGTGGATCCATGTGGACACCAGCTCCAGGGAATACCAACAAACTCCATCAGGGAGTATGGAAATTGTCTCCTTGTGCTTGAGGCATGGAAGAGAGACGGAGATGGAGCGGAGCTGGACCATGACGAAACACCTCAGCATTCCGGTGGGGCAGATGTGCCTTCCTTGCCTCTCCCACTGCAGCTGACTGGAGAGATCGACCCACAGCTCCAGGGAAGAGCAGCAAACTGAGCTGGAGCTGGAGCAGCAAACTGAGCTGGAGCTGGAGGGGAGCTGGACCATGACAAGCCACCTCAGCATTCCTGTGGGGCAGATCTGCATTCCTTGCCCCTCCCACTGCAGCTGGCTGGAGAGATGAACCGCAGGTAGAAGGAGGACAGAATCGGCATGGGGATCCATGTGGACCCCAGCTCCATGGAATTCGCACTAACTCCAAGAGAGAGTATGGAAAGAATCTCCTAGTGCCTTGAGGCATTGAAGAGAGAGGGAGCTGGAGGGGAGCTGGACCATGACGAGCCACCTCAGCACTCCTGGGGGGCAGACGTGCCTTTCTTGCCTCCACTGCTGCAGCTAACTGGAGAGATTGAACACAGGTAGAAGAAGGATGGAATCGGCATATTGATCCATGTGGACCTTAGCTCCATGGAATTCCCCCATCCTGAATGGAGAGTATGGAAAAAAATCTCCTAGTGCCTTGAGGCATGGAAGTGAGAGGGAGCTGCAGGGGAGCTGGACCATGATGAGCTACCTCAGCATTCCTGTAGGGCAGATGTGCGTTCCTTGCCTCCGCCGCTGCAGCTGACTGGAGAGAGCGACCCCAGGTAGAAGGAGGATGGAATCGGAATGTGGATCCATGTGGACCCCAGCTCCAGGGAATACCAACAAACTCCATCAGGGAGTATGGAAATTGTCTCCTTGTGCTTGAGGCATGGAAGAGAGACGGAGATGGAGTGGAGCTGGACCATGACGAAACACCTCAGCATTCCGGTGGGGCAGATGTGCCTTCCTTGCCTCCCCAATGAAGCTGACTGGAGAGATCGACCCCACCTCCATGGAATTCCAACTACCACCAACAGAGAGTATGGAAAGAATCTATGAGTGCCTTGAGGCATGGAAGGGAGTGGGAGCTGGAGGGGAGCTGGACAATGACGAGCCACCTCAGCATTCCTGTGGGGCAGATGTGCCTTCCTTGCCTCTGCTGCTGCAGCTTAATGGACAGATCATCCCCAGGTAGAAGGAGGACAGAATCGGCATGTGGATCCATGTAGACCCCACCTCCATGGAATTCCAACTACCACCAACAGAGAGTATGGAAAGAATATCCGAGTGCCTTGAGGCATGGAAGGGAGTGGGAGCTGGAGGGGAGCTGGACAATGACGAGCCACATCAGCATTCCTGTAGGGCAGATGTGCATTCCTTGCCTCCGCCGCTGCAGGTGACTGGAGAGAGCGACCCCAGGTAGATGGAGGACGGAATCGGCATGGGGATCTATGTGGACCCCAGCTCCATGGAATTCGCACTAACTCCAAGAGAGAGTATAGAAAGAATCTCCTAGTGCCTTGAGGCATGGAAGAGAGAGGGAGCTGGAGGGGAGATGGTCCATGGCGTCCTACGTCAGCACTCTAACATGGCACATGTGCCTTCCTTTTCACCACTGCTGACGGTGACTGGAGGGATTGAACCCATGTAGAAGGAGGATGGAATCGGCATGTGGATCCATGTGGACCTCAGCTCTATGAAATTCCATAAAATTCCAAGAGGGAGTATGGAAAGAATCTCCTAGTACTTCAGGCATGGAAGTGAGATGGAGCTGGAGTGGAGCAGGAGCACGACGACCCACCTCAGCACTCCTTTGGGGTAGATGTGCTTTCCTTGCCTCCACAACTGCAGCTGACTGGAGAGATCGACCCCAGGTAGAAGGAGGACGGAATCGGCATGGGGATCTATGTGGACCCCAGCTCCATGGAATTCGCACTAACTCCAAGAGAGAGTATAGAAAGAATCTCCTAGTGCCTTGAGGCATTGAAGAGAAAGGGAGCTGGAGGGGAGATGGACCATTACGAGCCACCTCCGCACTCCTGTGGGGCAGATGTTCATTCCTTGCCCCTACCACTGCAGCTGCCTGGAGAGATGGACCGCAGGTAGAAAAAGGACGGAATCGGCATGGGGATCCATGTGGACCCCAGCTCCATGGAATTCACACTAACTCCAAGAGAGAGTATGGAAAGAAACTCCTAGTGCCTTGAGGCATTGAAGAGAGAGAGAGCTGGAGGGGAGCTGGACCATGACGAGCCACCTCAGCACTCCTGGGGGGCAGACGTGCCTTCCTTGCCTCCACTGCTGCAGCTGACTGGAGAGATTGAACACAGGTAGAAGAAGGATGGAATCGGCATATGGATCCATGTGGACCCCAGCTCCATGGCATTCCCGCATCCTGAATGGAGAGTATGGAAAAAAATCTCCTAGTGCCTTGAGGCATGGAAGTAAGAGGGAGCTGGAGGGGAGCTGGACCATGACGAACCACCTCAGCATTCCTGTGGGGCAGATGTGCATTCCTTGCCTCTCCCACTGCAGCTGACTGTAGAGATGGACCCACAGCTCCAGGGAAGAGCAGCAAACTCCATGACAGAGTATGGAAATAATCTCCTAGTACTTGAGGTTATGGAAGAGAGATGGAGCTGGAGGGGTGCTGGACCATTACGAGCCAACTCAGCACTCCCGTGGGGCAGATGTGCCTTCCTTGCCTCTGCTGCTGCAGCTTAATGGACAGATCATCACCAGATAGAAGAAGGACAGAATCGGCATGTGGATCCATGTAGACCCCACCTCCATGGAATTCCAACTACCACCAACAGAGAGTATGGAAAGAATCTCTAAGTGCCTTGAGGCATGGAAGGGAGAGGGAGCTGGAGGGGAGCTGGACAATGACGAGCCACCTCAGCATTCCTGTAGGGCAGATGTGCGTTCCTTGCCTCCGCCGCTGCAGCTGACTGGAGAGAGCGACCCCAGGGAGAAGGAGGATGGAATTGGCATATGGATCCATGTGGACCCCAGCTCCATGGAAAACCATCTAACTCCAAGAGAGAGTATGGAAAGAATCTCCTAGTCCCTTGAGGCATTGAAGAGAGAGGGAGCTGGAGAGGAGCTGGACCATTACGAGCCACCTCAGCCCTCCTGTGGGGCAGATGTGCCTTCCTTGCCTCCACTGCTGCAGCTGACTGGAGAGATCGACCCCAGGAAGAAGGAGGATGGAATCGGAATTTGGATCCATGTGGACCCCAGCTGCAGGGAATACCAACAAACTCCATCAGGGAGTATGGAAATTGTCTCCTTGTGCTTGAGGCATGGAAGAGAGACGGAGCTGGAGGGGAGCTGGACGATGACGAGCCACCTCAACATTCCTGTGGGGCAGACGTGCATTCCTTGCCTCTCCCACTGCAGCTGACTGTAGAGATGGACCCACAGCTCCAGGGAAGAGCAGCAAACTCCATGGGAGAGTATGGAAACGATTTCCTAGTACTTGAGGTTATGGAAGAGAGACGGAGCTGGAGGGGAGCTGGACCATGACGAGCCACCTCAGCATTCCTGTGAGGCAGATGTGCATTCCTTGCTTCTGCCACTGCAGCTGACAGGAGAGATCGACCACAGGTAGGAGGAGGATGGAATCGGCATGTGGATCCATGTGGACCCCAGCTCCATGGAATTCCAAGTAACTCCAAGAGAGAGTATGGAAAGAATCTCCTGCTGTCTTGAGGCATTGAAGAAAGAGGGAGCTGGAGGGGTGCTGGACCATTACGAGTCAACTCAGCACTCCTGTGGTGCAGATGTGCCTTCCTTGCCTCTGCTGCTGCAGCTTAATGGACAGATCATCCCCAGGTAGAAGGAGGACGGAATCGGCATGTGGATCCATGTAGACCCCACCTCCATGGAATTCCAACTTCCACCAAAAGAGAGTATGGAAAGAATCTCCGTGTGCCTTGAGGCATGGAAGGGAGTGGGAGCTGGAGGGGAGCTGGACAATGACGAGCCACCTCATCATTCCTGTAGGGCAGATGTGCGTTCCTTGCCTCCACCACTGCAGCTGACTGGAGAGAGCGACCCCAGGTAGAAGGAGGATGGAATTGGCATATGGATCCATGTGGACCCCAGCTCCATGGAAAACCATCTAACTCCAAGAGAGAGTATGGAAAGAATCTCCTAGTGCCTTGAGGCATTGAAGAGAGATGGAGCTGGAGGGGAGCTGGACCATTACGAGCCACCTCAGCACTCCTGTGGGGCAGATGTGCCTTACTTGCCTCCACTGCTGCAGCTGACTGGATAGATCGACCCCAGGTAGAAGGAGGATGGAATCGGCGTATGGATCCACGTGGACCCCATCTCCAGGGAATACCAACAAACTCCATCAGGGAGTATGGAAATTGTCTCCTTGTGCTTGAGGCATGGAAGAGAGATGGAGCTGGAGGGTAGCTGGACCATGACTCACCACCTCAGCATTCCTGTGGGGCAGATGTGCATTCCTTGGCTCTCCCACTGCTCCAGCTGACTGGAGAGATCGAACCCATGTAGAGGGAAGAACGCATTTTCATTTGGATCCATGTGTACACCAACTCCATGGAATTCCAGCAAACTCCAACAGCGTTTGGAAAGAATTTCCTAGTGCCCTGAGGCATGGAAGAGAGATGGAGCTGGAGGGGAGCTGGACCATGACGAGCCACCTCAGCATTCCTGTGGGGCAGATCTGCATTCCTTGCCCCTCCCACTGCAGCTGGCTGGAGAGATGGACTGCAGGTAGAAGGAGGACGGAATCGGCATGGGGATCCATGTGGGCCCCAGCTCCATGGAATTCGCACTAACTCCAAGAGAGAGTATGGAAAGAATCTCCTAGTGCCTTGAGGCATTGAAGAGAGAGGGAGCTGGAGGGGAGCTGGACCATGATGAGCCACCTCAGCACTCCTGGGGGGCAGACGTGCCTTCCTTGCCTCCACTGCTGCAGCTGACTGGAGAGATCAACCCCAGGTAGAAGGAGGATGGAATCGGAATGTGGATCCATGTGGACCCCAGCTCCAGGGAATACCAGCAAACTCCATCAGGGAGTATGGAAATTGTCTCCTTGTGCTTGAGGCATGGAAGAGAGACGGAGCTGGAGGGGAGCTGGACCATGACGAACCACCTCAGCATTCCTGTGGGGCAGATGTGCATTCCTTGCCTCTCCCACTGCAGCTGACTGTAGAGATGGACCCACAGCTCCAGGGAAGAGCAGCAAACTCCATGAGAGAGTATGGAAACAATCTCCTAGTACTTGAGGTTATGGAAGAGAGATGGAGCTGGAGGGGAGCTGGACCATGACGAGCCACCTCAGCATTCCTGTGGGGCAGATGTGCATTCCTTGCTTCTGCCACTGCAGCTGACTGGAGAGATCGACCACAGGTAGGAGGAGGACGGAATCGGCATGTGGATCCATGTAGACCCCACCTCCATGGAATTCCAACTACCACCAACAGAGAGTATGGAAATAATCTCCGAGTTCCTTGAGGCATGGAAGGGAGTGGGAGCTGGAGGGGAGCTGGACAATGACGAGCCACCTCAGCATTCCTGTAGGGCAGATGTGCGTTCCTTGCCTCCGCCGCTGCAGCTGACTGGAGAGAGCGACCCCAGGTAGAAGGAGGATGGAATTGGCATATGGATCCATGTGGACCCCAGCTCCATGGAAAACCATCTAACTCCAAGAGAGGGTATGGAAAGAATCTCCTAGTGCCTTGAGGCATTGAAGAGAGAGGGAGCTGGGGGGGTGCTGGACCATTACGAGCCAACTCAGCACTTCTTTGGGGCAGATGTGCCTTCCTTGCCTCTGCTGCTGCAGCTTAATGGACAGATCATCCCCAGGTAGAATGAGGACAGAACCGGCATGTGGATCCATGTAGACCCCACCTCCATGGAATTCCAACTACCACCAACAGAGAGTATGGAAAGAATCTCCGAGTGCCTTGAGGCATGGAAGGGAGTGGGAGCTGGAGGGGAGCTGGACAATGACGAGCCACCTCAGCATTTCTGAACGGCAGATGTGCGTTCCTTGCCTCCGCCGCTGCAGCTGACTGGAGAGAGCGACCCCAGGTAGAAGCAGGATGGAATTGGCATATGGATCCATGTGGACCCCAGCTCCAGGGAATACCAACAAACTCCATCAGGGAGTATGGAAATTGTCTCCTTGTGCTTGAGGCATGGAAGAGAGACGGAGCTGGAGGGGAGCTGGACCATTACGAACCACCTCAGCACTCCTGTGCGGCAGAAGTGCCTTCCTTGCCCCCACTGCTGCAGATTACTGGAGAGATGGACCCCAGGTAGAAGGAGGATGAAATCGGCGTATGGATCCATGTGAACGCCAGCTCCAGGGAATACCAACAAACTCCATCAGGGAGTATGGAAATTGTCTCCTTGTGCTTGAGGCATGGAAGAGAGATGGAGTTGGAGGGGAGCTGGACCATGACGAACCACCTCAGCATTCCTGTGGGGCAGATGTGCATTCCTTGGCTCTCCCACTGCTCCAGCTGACTGGAGAGATCGAACCCATGTAGAGGGAAGAACGCATTTTCATTTGGATCCATGTGTACCCCAACTCCATGGAATTCCAGCAATCTCCAACAGCGTTTGGAAAGAATCTCCTAGTGCCCTGAGGCATGGAAGAGAGATGGAGCTGGAGGGGAGCTGGACCATGACGAGCCACCTCAGCATTCCTGTGGGGCAGATCTGCATTCCTTGCCCCTCCCACTGCAGCTGGCTGGAGAGATCGACCCCAGGTAGAAGGAGGATGGAATGGGAATGTGGATCCATTTGGACCCCAGCTCCAGGGAATACCAGCAAACTCCATCAGGGAGTATGGAAATTGTCTCCTTGTGCTTGAGGCATGGAAGAGAGACGGAGCTGGAGGGGAGCTGGACCATGACGAACCACCTCAGCATTCCTGTGGGGCAGATGTGCATTCCTTGCCTCTCCCACTGGAGCTGACTGTAGAGATGGACCCACAGCTCCAGGGAAGAGCAGCAAACTCCATGAGAGAGTATGGAAACAATCTCCTAGTACTTGAAGTTATGGAAGAGAGATGGAGCTGGAGGGGAGCTGGACCATGACAAGCCACCTCAGCATTCCTGTGGGGCAGATGTGCATTCCTTGCCTCCGCCGCTGCAGGTGACTGGAGAGAGCGACCCCAGGTAGATGGAGGACGGAATCGGCATGGGGATCTATGTGGACCCCAGCTCCATGGAATTCGCACTAACTCCAAGAGAGAGTATAGAAAGAATCTCCTAGTGCCTTGAGGCATGGAAGAGAGAGGGAGCTGGAGGGGAGATGGTCCATGGCGTCCTACGTCAGCATTCTAACATGGCACATGTGCCTTCCTTTTCACCACTGCTGACGGTGACTGGAGGGATTGAACCCATGTAGTAGGAGGATGGAATCGGCATGTGGATCCATGTGGACCTCAGCTCTATGAAATTCCATAAAATTCCAAGAGGGAGTATGGAAAGAATCTCCTAGTACTTCAGGCATGGAAGTGAGATGGAGCTGGAGTGGAGCAGGAGCACGACGACCCACCTCAGCACTCCTTTGGGGTAGATGTGCTTTCCTTGCCTCCACAACTGCAGCTGACTGGAGAGATCGACCCCAGGTAGAAGGAGGACGGAATCGGCATGGGGATCTATGTGGACCCCAGCTCCATGGAATTCGCACTAACTCCAAGAGAGAGTATAGAAAGAATCTCCTAGTGCCTTGAGGCATTGAAGAGAAAGGGAGCTGGAGGGGAGATGGACCATTACGAGCCACCTCCGCACTCCTGTGGGGCAGATGTTCATTCCTTGCCCCTACCACTGCAGCTGCCTGGAGAGATGGACCGCAGGTAGAAAAAGGACGGAATCGGCATGGGGATCCATGTGGACCCCAGCTCCATGGAATTCACACTAACTCCAAGAGAGAGTATGGAAAGAAACTCCTAGTGCCTTGAGGCATTGAAGAGAGAGAGAGCTGGAGGGGAGCTGGACCATGACGAGCCACCTCAGCACTCCTGGGGGGCAGACGTGCCTTCCTTGCCTCCACTGCTGCAGCTGACTGGAGAGATTGAACACAGGTAGAAGAAGGATGGAATCGGCATATGGATCCATGTGGACCCCAGCTCCATGGCATTCCCGCATCCTGAATGGAGAGTATGGAAAAAAATCTCCTAGTGCCTTGAGGCATGGAAGTAAGAGGGAGCTGGAGGGGAGCTGGACCATGACGAACCACCTCAGCATTCCTGTGGGGCAGATGTGCATTCCTTGCCTCTCCCACTGCAGCTGACTGTAGAGATGGACCCACAGCTCCAGGGAAGAGCAGCAAACTCCATGACAGAGTATGGAAATAATCTCCTAGTACTTGAGGTTATGGAAGAGAGATGGAGCTGGAGGGGTGCTGGACCATTACGAGCCAACTCAGCACTCCCGTGGGGCAGATGTGCCTTCCTTGCCTCTGCTGCTGCAGCTTAATGGACAGATCATCACCAGATAGAAGAAGGACAGAATCGGCATGTGGATCCATGTAGACCCCACCTCCATGGAATTCCAACTACCACCAACAGAGAGTATGGAAAGAATCTCTAAGTGCCTTGAGGCATGGAAGGGAGAGGGAGCTGGAGGGGAGCTGGACAATGACGAGCCACCTCAGCATTCCTGTAGGGCAGATGTGCGTTCCTTGCCTCCGCCGCTGCAGCTGACTGGAGAGAGCGACCCCAGGGAGAAGGAGGATGGAATTGGCATATGGATCCATGTGGACCCCAGCTCCATGGAAAACCATCTAACTCCAAGAGAGAGTATGGAAAGAATCTCCTAGTCCCTTGAGGCATTGAAGAGAGAGGGAGCTGGAGAGGAGCTGGACCATTACGAGCCACCTCAGCCCTCCTGTGGGGCAGATGTGCCTTCCTTGCCTCCACTGCTGCAGCTGACTGGAGAGATCGACCCCAGGAAGAAGGAGGATGGAATCGGAATGTGGATCCATGTGGACCCCAGCTGCAGGGAATACCAACAAACTCCATCAGGGAGTATGGAAATTGTCTCCTTGTGCTTGAGGCATGGAAGAGAGACGGAGCTGGAGGGGAGCTGGACGATGACGAGCCACCTCAACATTCCTGTGGGGCAGACGTGCATTCCTTGCCTCTCCCACTGCAGCTGACTGTAGAGATGGACCCACAGCTCCAGGGAAGAGCAGCAAACTCCATGGGAGAGTATGGAAACGATTTCCTAGTACTTGAGGTTATGGAAGAGAGACGGAGCTGGAGGGGAGCTGGACCATGACGAGCCACCTCAGCATTCCTGTGAGGCAGATGTGCATTCCTTGCTTCTGCCACTGCAGCTGACAGGAGAGATCGACCACAGGTAGGAGGAGGATGGAATCGGCATGTGGATCCATGTGGACCCCAGCTCCATGGAATTCCAAGTAACTCCAAGAGAGAGTATGGAAAGAATCTCCTGCTGTCTTGAGGCATTGAAGAAAGAGGGAGCTGGAGGGGTGCTGGACCATTACGAGTCAACTCAGCACTCCTGTGGTGCAGATGTGCCTTCCTTGCCTCTGCTGCTGCAGCTTAATGGACAGATCATCCCCAGGTAGAAGGAGGACGGAATCGGCATGTGGATCCATGTAGACCCCACCTCCATGGAATTCCAACTTCCACCAAAAGAGAGTATGGAAAGAATCTCCGTGTGCCTTGAGGCATGGAAGGGAGTGGGAGCTGGAGGGGAGCTGGACAATGACGAGCCACCTCATCATTCCTGTAGGGCAGATGTGCGTTCCTTGCCTCCACCACTGCAGCTGACTGGAGAGAGCGACCCCAGGTAGAAGGAGGATGGAATTGGCATATGGATCCATGTGGACCCCAGCTCCATGGAAAACCATCTAACTCCAAGAGAGAGTATGGAAAGAATCTCCTAGTGCCTTGAGGCATTGAAGAGAGATGGAGCTGGAGGGGAGCTGGACCATTACGAGCCACCTCAGCACTCCTGTGGGGCAGATGTGCCTTACTTGCCTCCACTGCTGCAGCTGACTGGATAGATCGACCCCAGGTAGAAGGAGGATGGAATCGGCGTATGGATCCACGTGGACCCCATCTCCAGGGAATACCAACAAACTCCATCAGGGAGTATGGAAATTGTCTCCTTGTGCTTGAGGCATGGAAGAGAGATGGAGCTGGAGGGTAGCTGGACCATGACTCACCACCTCAGCATTCCTGTGGGGCAGATGTGCATTCCTTGGCTCTCCCACTGCTCCAGCTGACTGGAGAGATCGAACCCATGTAGAGGGAAGAACGCATTTTCATTTGGATCCATGTGTACACCAACTCCATGGAATTCCAGCAAACTCCAACAGCGTTTGGAAAGAATTTCCTAGTGCCCTGAGGCATGGAAGAGAGATGGAGCTGGAGGGGAGCTGGACCATGACGAGCCACCTCAGCATTCCTGTGGGGCAGATCTGCATTCCTTGCCCCTCCCACTGCAGCTGGCTGGAGAGATGGACTGCAGGTAGAAGGAGGACGGAATCGGCATGGGGATCCATGTGGGCCCCAGCTCCATGGAATTCGCACTAACTCCAAGAGAGAGTATGGAAAGAATCTCCTAGTGCCTTGAGGCATTGAAGAGAGAGGGAGCTGGAGGGGAGCTGGACCATGACGAGCCACCTCAGCACTCCTGGGGGGCAGACGTGCCTTCCTTGCCTCCACTGCTGCAGCTGACTGGAGAGATCGACCCCAGGTAGAAGGAGGATGGAATCGGAATGTGGATCCATGTGGACCCCAGCTCCAGGGAATACCAGCAAACTCCATCAGGGAGTATGGAAATTGTCTCCTTGTGCTTGAGGCATGGAAGAGAGACGGAGCTGGAGGGGAGCTGGACCATGACGAACCACCTCAGCATTCCTGTGGGGCAGATGTGCATTCCTTGCCTCTCCCACTGCAGCTGACTGTAGAGATGGACCCACAGCTCCAGGGAAGAGCAGCAAACTCCATGAGAGAGTATGGAAACAATCTCCTAGTACTTGAGGTTATGGAAGAGAGATGGAGCTGGAGGGGAGCTGGACCATGACGAGCCACCTCAGCATTCCTGTGGGGCAGATGTGCATTCCTTGCTTCTGCCACTGCAGCTGACTGGAGAGATCGACCACAGGTAGGAGGAGGACGGAATCGGCATGTGGATCCATGTAGACCCCACCTCCATGGAATTCCAACTACCACCAACAGAGAGTATGGAAATAATCTCCGAGTTCCTTGAGGCATGGAAGGGAGTGGGAGCTGGAGGGGAGCTGGACAATGACGAGCCACCTCAGCATTCCTGTAGGGCAGATGTGCGTTCCTTGCCTCCGCCGCTGCAGCTGACTGGAGAGAGCGACCCCAGGTAGAAGGAGGATGGAATTGGCATATGGATCCATGTGGACCCCAGCTCCATGGAAAACCATCTAACTCCAAGAGAGGGTATGGAAAGAATCTCCTAGTGCCTTGAGGCATTGAAGAGAGAGGGAGCTGGGGGGGTGCTGGACCATTACGAGCCAACTCAGCACTTCTTTGGGGCAGATGTGCCTTCCTTGCCTCTGCTGCTGCAGCTTAATGGACAGATCATCCCCAGGTAGAATGAGGACAGAACCGGCATGTGGATCCATGTAGACCCCACCTCCATGGAATTCCAACTACCACCAACAGAGAGTATGGAAAGAATCTCCGAGTGCCTTGAGGCATGGAAGGGAGTGGGAGCTGGAGGGGAGCTGGACAATGACGAGCCACCTCAGCATTTCTGAACGGCAGATGTGCGTTCCTTGCCTCCGCCGCTGCAGCTGACTGGAGAGAGCGACCCCAGGTAGAAGCAGGATGGAATTGGCATATGGATCCATGTGGACCCCAGCTCCAGGGAATACCAACAAACTCCATCAGGGAGTATGGAAATTGTCTCCTTGTGCTTGAGGCATGGAAGAGAGACGGAGCTGGAGGGGAGCTGGACCATTACGAACCACCTCAGCACTCCTGTGCGGCAGAAGTGCCTTCCTTGCCCCCACTGCTGCAGATTACTGGAGAGATGGACCCCAGGTAGAAGGAGGATGAAATCGGCGTATGGATCCATGTGAACGCCAGCTCCAGGGAATACCAACAAACTCCATCAGGGAGTATGGAAATTGTCTCCTTGTGCTTGAGGCATGGAAGAGAGATGGAGTTGGAGGGGAGCTGGACCATGACGAACCACCTCAGCATTCCTGTGGGGCAGATGTGCATTCCTTGGCTCTCCCACTGCTCCAGCTGACTGGAGAGATCGAACCCATGTAGAGGGAAGAACGCATTTTCATTTGGATCCATGTGTACCCCAACTCCATGGAATTCCAGCAATCTCCAACAGCGTTTGGAAAGAATCTCCTAGTGCCCTGAGGCATGGAAGAGAGATGGAGCTGGAGGGGAGCTGGACCATGACGAGCCACTCAGCATTCCTGTGGGGCAGATCTGCATTCCTTGCCCCTCCCACTGCAGCTGGCTGGAGAGATGGACCGCAGGTAGAAGGAGGACGGAATCGGCATGGGGATCCATGTGGACCCCAGCTCCATGGAATTCGCACTAACTCCAAGAGAGAGTATGGAAAGAATCTCCTAGTGCCTTGAGGCATTGAAGAGAGAGGGAGCTTGAGGGGAGCTGGACCATGACGAGCCACCTCAGCACTCCTGGGGGGCAGACGTGCCTTCCTTGCCTCCACTGCTGCAGCTAACTGGAGAGATTGACCCCAGGTAGAAGGAGGACGGAATCGGCATGGGGATCCATGTGGACCCCAGCTCCATGGAATTCGCACTAACTCCAAGAGAGAGTATGGAAAGAATCTCCTAGTGCCCTGAGGCATGGAAGAGAGATGGAGCTGGAGGGGAGCTGGACCATGACGAGCCACCTCAGCATTCCTGTGGGGCAGATCTGCATTCCTTGCCCCTCCCACTGCAGCTGGCTGGAGAGATCGACCCCAGGTAGAAGGAGGATGGAATGGGAATGTGGATCCATGTGGACCCCAGCTCCAGGGAATACCAGCAAACTCCATCAGGGAGTATGGAAATTGTCTCCTTGTGCTTGAGGCATGGAAGAGAGACGGAGCTGGAGGGGAGCTGGACCATGACGAACCACCTCAGCATTCCTGTGGGGCAGATGTGCATTCCTTGCCTCTCCCACTGGAGCTGACTGTAGAGATGGACCCACAGCTCCAGGGAAGAGCAGCAAACTCCATGAGAGAGTATGGAAACAATCTCCTAGTACTTGAAGTTATGGAAGAGAGATGGAGCTGGAGGGGAGCTGGACCATGACAAGCCACCTCAGCATTCCTGTGGGGCAGATGTGCATTCCTTGCCTCCGCCGCTGCAGGTGACTGGAGAGAGCGACCCCAGGTAGATGGAGGACGGAATCGGCATGGGGATCTATGTGGACCCCAGCTCCATGGAATTCGCACTAACTCCAAGAGAGAGTATAGAAAGAATCTCCTAGTGCCTTGAGGCATGGAAGAGAGAGGGAGCTGGAGGGGAGATGGTCCATGGCGTCCTACGTCAGCACTCTAACATGGCACATGTGCCTTCCTTTTCACCACTGCTGACGGTGACTGGAGGGATTGAACCCATGTAGTAGGAGGATGGAATCGGCATGTGGATCCATGTGGACCTCAGCTCTATGAAATTCCATAAAATTCCAAGAGGGAGTATGGAAAGAATCTCCTAGTACTTCAGGCATGGAAGTGAGATGGAGCTGGAGTGGAGCAGGAGCACGACGACCCACCTCAGCACTCCTTTGGGGTAGATGTGCTTTCCTTGCCTCCACAACTGCAGCTGACTGGAGAGATCGACCCCAGGTAGAAGGAGGACGGAATCGGCATGGGGATCTATGTGGACCCCAGCTCCATGGAATTCGCACTAACTCCAAGAGAGAGTATAGAAAGAATCTCCTAGTGCCTTGAGGCATTGAAGAGAAAGGGAGCTGGAGCGGAGATGGACCATTACGAGCCACCTCCGCACTCCTGTGGGGCAGATGTTCATTCCTTGCCCCTACCACTGCAGCTGGCTGGAGAGATGGACCGCAGGTAGAAAAAGGACGGAATCGGCATGGGGATCCATGTGGACCCCAGCTCCATGTAATTCACACTAACTCCAAGAGAGAGTATGGAAAGAAACTCCTAGTGCCTTGAGGCATTGAAGAGAGAGAGAGCTGGAGGGGAGCTGGACCATGACGAGCCACCTCAGCACTCCTGGGGGGCAGACGTGCCTTCCTTGCCTCCACTGCTGCAGCTGACTGGAGAGATTGAACACAGGTAGAAGAAGGATGGAATCGGCATATGGATCCATGTGGACCCCAGCTCCATGGCATTCCCGCATCCTGAATGGAGAGTATGGAAAAAAATCTCCTAGTGCCTTGAGGCATGGAAGTAAGAGGGAGCTGGAGGGGAGCTGGACCATGACGAACCACCTCAGCATTCCTGTGGGGCAGATGTGCATTCCTTGCCTCTCCCACTGCAGCTGACTGTAGAGATGGACCCACAGCTCCAGGGAAGAGCAGCAAACTCCATGACAGAGTATGGAAATAATCTCCTAGTACTTGAGGTTATGGAAGAGAGATGGAGCTGGAGGGGTGCTGGACCATTACGAGCCAACTCAGCACTCCCGTGGGGCAGATGTGCCTTCCTTGCCTCTGCTGCTGCAGCTTAATGGACAGATCATCACCAGATAGAAGAAGGACAGAATCGGCATGTGGATCCATGTAGACCCCACCTCCATGGAATTCCAACTACCACCAACAGAGAGTATGGAAAGAATCTCTAAGTGCCTTGAGGCATGGAAGGGAGAGGGAGCTGGAGGGGAGCTGGACAATGACGAGCCACCTCAGCATTCCTGTAGGGCAGATGTGCGTTCCTTGCCTCCGCCGCTGCAGCTGACTGGAGAGAGCGACCCCAGGGAGAAGGAGGATGGAATTGGCATATGGATCCATGTGGACCCCAGCTCCATGGAAAACCATCTAACTCCAAGAGAGAGTATGGAAAGAATCTCCTAGTCCCTTGAGGCATTGAAGAGAGAGGGAGCTGGAGAGGAGCTGGACCATTACGAGCCACCACAGCCCTCCTGTGGGGCAGATGTGCCTTCCTTGCCTCCACTGCTGCAGCTGACTGGAGAGATCGACCCCAGGTAGAAGGAGGATGGAATCGGAATGTGGATCCATGTGGACCCCAGCTGCAGGGAATACCAACAAACTCCATCAGGGAGTATGGAAATTGTCTCCTTGTGCTTGAGGCATGGAAGAGAGACGGAGCTGGAGGGGAGCTGGACGATGACGAGCCACCTCAACATTCCTGTGGGGCAGACGTGCATTCCTTGCCTCTCCCACTGCAGCTGACTGTAGAGATGGACCCACAGCTCCAGGGAAGAGCAGCAAACTCCATGGGAGAGTATGGAAACGATTTCCTAGTACTTGAGGTTATGGAAGAGAGACGGAGCTGGAGGGGAGCTGGACCATGACGAGCCACCTCAGCATTCCTGTGAGGCAGATGTGCATTCCTTGCTTCTGCCACTGCAGCTGACAGGAGAGATCGACCACAGGTAGGAGGAGGATGGAATCGGCATGTGGATCCATGTGGACCCCAGCTCCATGGAATTCCAAGTAACTCCAAGAGAGAGTATGGAAAGAATCTCCTGCTGTCTTGAGGCATTGAAGAAAGAGGGAGCTGGAGGGGTGCTGGACCATTACGAGTCAACTCAGCACTCCTGTGGTGCAGATGTGCCTTCCTTGCCTCTGCTGCTGCAGCTTAATGGACAGATCATCCCCAGGTAGAAGGAGGACGGAATCGGCATGTGGATCCATGTAGACCCCACCTCCATGGAATTCCAACTTCCACCAAAAGAGAGTATGGAAAGAATCTCCGTGTGCCTTGAGGCATGGAAGGGAGTGGGAGCTGGAGGGGAGCTGGACAATGACGAGCCACCTCATCATTCCTGTAGGGCAGATGTGCGTTCCTTGCCTCCACCACTGCAGCTGACTGGAGAGAGCGACCCCAGGTAGAAGGAGGATGGAATTGGCATATGGATCCATGTGGACCCCAGCTCCATGGAAAACCATCTAACTCCAAGAGAGAGTATGGAAAGAATCTCCTAGTGCCTTGAGGCATTGAAGAGAGATGGAGCTGGAGGGGAGCTGGACCATTACGAGCCACCTCAGCACTCCTGTGGGGCAGATGTGCCTTACTTGCCTCCACTGCTGCAGCTGACTGGATAGATCGACCCCAGGTAGAAGGAGGATGGAATCGGCGTATGGATCCACGTGGACCCCAGCTCCAGGGAATACCAACAAACTCCATCAGGGAGTATGGAAATTGTCTCCTTGTGCTTGAGGCATGGAAGAGAGATGGAGCTGGAGGGTAGCTGGACCATGACTCACCACCTCAGCATTCCTGTGGGGCAGATGTGCATTCCTTGGCTCTCCCACTGCTCCAGCTGACTGGAGAGATCGAACCCATGTAGAGGGAAGAACGCATTTTCATTTGGATCCATGTGTACACCAACTCCATGGAATTCCAGCAAACTCCAACAGCGTTTGGAAAGAATTTCCTAGTGCCCTGAGGCATGGAAGAGAGATGGAGCTGGAGGGGAGCTGGACCATGACGAGCCACCTCAGCATTCCTGTGGGGCAGATCTGCATTCCTTGCCCCTCCCACTGCAGCTGGCTGGAGAGATGGACTGCAGGTAGAAGGAGGACGGAATCGGCATGGGGATCCATGTGGGCCCCAGCTCCATGGAATTCGCACTAACTCCAAGAGAGAGTATGGAAAGAATCTCCTAGTGCCTTGAGGCATTGAAGAGAGAGGGAGCTGGAGGGGAGCTGGACCATGACGAGCCACCTCAGCACTCCTGGGGGGCAGACGTGCCTTCCTTGCCTCCACTGCTGCAGCTGACTGGAGAGATCGACCCCAGGTAGAAGGAGGATGGAATTGGCATATGGATCCATGTGGACCCCAGCTCCATGGAAAACCATCTAACTCCAAGAGAGAGTATGGAAAGAATCTCCTAGTCCCTTGAGGCATTGAAGAGAGAGGGAGCTGGAGAGGAGCTGGACCATTACGAGCCACCTCAGCCCTCCTGTGGGGCAGATGTGCCTTCCTTGCCTCCACTGCTGCAGCTGACTGGAGAGATCGACCCCAGGTAGAAGGAGGATGGAATCGGAATGTGGATCCATGTGGACCCCAGCTGCAGGGAATACCAACAAACTCCATCAGGGAGTATGGAAATTGTCTCCTTGTGCTTGAGGCATGGAAGAGAGACGGAGCTGGAGGGGAGCTGGACGATGACGAGCCACCTCAACATTCCTGTGGGGCAGACGTGCATTCCTTGCCTCTCCCACTGCAGCTGACTGTAGAGATGGACCCACAGCTCCAGGGAAGAGCAGCAAACTCCATGGGAGAGTATGGAAACGATTTCCTAGTACTTGAGGTTATGGAAGAGAGACGGAGCTGGACGGGAGCTGGACCATGATGAGCCACCTCAGCATTCCTGTGAGGCAGATGTGCATTCCTTGCTTCTGCCACTGCAGCTGACAGGAGAGATCGACCACAGGTAGGAGGAGGATGGAATCGGCATGTGGATCCATGTGGACCCCAGCTCCATGGAATTCCAAGTAACTCCAAGAGAGAGTATGGAAAGAATCTCCTGCTGTCTTGAGGCATTGAAGAAAGAGGGAGCTGGAGGGGTGCTGGACCATTATGAGTCAACTCAGCACTCCTGTGGTGCAGATGTGCCTTCCTTGCCTCTGCTGCTGCAGCTTAATGGACAGATCATCCCCAGGTAGAAGGAGGACGGAATCGGCATGTGGATCCATGTAGACCCCACCTCCATGGAATTCCAACTTCCACCAAAAGAGAGTATGGAAAGAATCTCCGTGTGCCTTGAGGCATGGAAGGGAGTGGGAGCTGGAGGGGAGCTGGACAATGACGAGCCACCTCATCATTCCTGTAGGGCAGATGTGCGTTCCTTGCCTCCACCACTGCAGCTGACTGGAGAGAGCGACCCCAGGTAGAAGGAGGATGGAATTGGCATATGGATCCATCTGGACCCCAGCTCCATGGAAAACCATCTAACTCCAAGAGAGAGTATGGAAAGAATCTCCTAGTGCCTTGAGGCATTGAAGAGAGATGGAGCTGGAGGGGAGCTGGACCATTACGAGCCACCTCAGCACTCCTGTGGGGCAGATGTGCCTTACTTGCCTCCACTGCTGCAGCTGACTGGATAGATCGACCCCAGGTAGAAGGAGGATGGAATCGGCGTATGGATCCATGTGGACCCCAGCTCCAGGGAATACCAACAAACTCCATCAGGGAGTATGGAAATTGTCTCCTTGTGCTTGAGGCATGGAAGAGAGATGGAGCTGGAGGGGAGCTGGACCATGACTCACCACCTCAGCATTCCTGTGGGGCAGATGTGCATTCCTTGGCTCTCCCACTGCTCCAGCTGACTGGAGAGATCGAACCCATGTAGAGGGAAGAACGCATTTTCATTTGGATCCATGTGTACACCAACTCCATGGAATTCCAGCAAACTCCAACAGCGTTTGGAAAGAATTTCCTAGTGCCCTGAGGCATGGAAGAGAGATGGAGCTGGAGGGGAGCTGGACCATGACGAGCCACCTCAGCATTCCTGTGGGGCAGATCTGCATTCCTTGCCCCTCCCACTGCAGCTGGCTGGAGAGATGGACTGCAGGTAGAAGGAGGACGGAATCGGCATGGGGATCCATGTGGGCCCCAGCTCCATGGAATTCGCACTAACTCCAAGAGAGAGTATGGAAAGAATCTCCTAGTGCCTTGAGGCATTGAAGAGAGAGGGAGCTGGAGGGGAGCTGGACCATGACGAGCCACCTCAGCACTCCTGGGGGGCAGACGTGCCTTCCTTGCCTCCACTGCTGCAGCTGACTGGAGAGATCGACCCCAGGTAGAAGGAGGATGGAATCGGAATGTGGATCCATGTGGACCCCAGCTCCATGGCATTCCCGCATCCTGAATGGAGAGTATGGAAAAAAATCTCCTAGTGCCTTGAGGCATGGAAGTAAGAGGGAGCTGGAGGGGAGCTGGACCATGACGAACCACCTCAGCATTCCTGTGGGGCAGATGTGCATTCCTTGCCTCTCCCACTGCAGCTGACTGTAGAGATGGACCCACAGCTCCAGGGAAGAGCAGCAAACTCCATGACAGAGTATGGAAATAATCTCCTAGTACTTGAGGTTATGGAAGAGAGATGGAGCTGGAGGGGTGCTGGACCATTACGAGCCAACTCAGCAGTCCCGTGGGGCAGATGTGCCTTCCTTGCCTCTGCTGCTGCAGCTTAATGGACAGATCATCACCAGATAGAAGAAGGACAGAATCGGCATGTGGATCCATGTAGACCCCACCTCCATGGAATTCCAACTACCACCAACAGAGAGTATGGAAAGAATCTCTAAGTGCCTTGAGGCATGGAAGGGAGAGGGAGCTGGAGGGGAGCTGGACAATGACGAGCCACCTCAGCATTCCTGTAGGGCAGATGTGCGTTCCTTGCCTCCGCCGCTGCAGCTGACTGGAGAGAGCGACCCCAGGGAGAAGGAGGATGGAATTGGCATATGGATCCATGTGGACCCCAGCTCCATGGAAAACCATCTAACTCCAAGAGAGAGTATGGAAAGAATCTCCTAGTCCCTTGAGGCATTGAAGAGAGAGGGAGCTGGAGAGGAGCTGGACCATTACGAGCCACCACAGCCCTCCTGTGGGGCAGATGTGCCTTCCTTGCCTCCACTGCTGCAGCTGACTGGAGAGATCGACCCCAGGTAGAAGGAGGATGGAATCGGAATGTGGATCCATGTGGACCCCAGCTGCAGGGAATACCAACAAACTCCATCAGGGAGTATGGAAATTGTCTCCTTGTGCTTGAGGCATGGAAGAGAGACGGAGCTGGAGGGGAGCTGGACGATGACGAGCCACCTCAACATTCCTGTGGGGCAGACGTGCATTCCTTGCCTCTCCCACTGCAGCTGACTGTAGAGATGGACCCACAGCTCCAGGGAAGAGCAGCAAACTCCATGGGAGAGTATGGAAACGATTTCCTAGTACTTGAGGTTATGGAAGAGAGACGGAGCTGGAGGGGAGCTGGACCATGACGAGCCACCTCAGCATTCCTGTGAGGCAGATGTGCATTCCTTGCTTCTGCCACTGCAGCTGACAGGAGAGATCGACCACAGGTAGGAGGAGGATGGAATCGGCATGTGGATCCATGTGGACCCCAGCTCCATGGAATTCCAAGTAACTCCAAGAGAGAGTATGGAAAGAATCTCCTGCTGTCTTGAGGCATTGAAGAAAGAGGGAGCTGGAGGGGTGCTGGACCATTACGAGTCAACTCAGCACTCCTGTGGTGCAGATGTGCCTTCCTTGCCTCTGCTGCTGCAGCTTAATGGACAGATCATCCCCAGGTAGAAGGAGGACGGAATCGGCATGTGGATCCATGTAGACCCCACCTCCATGGAATTCCAACTTCCACCAAAAGAGAGTATGGAAAGAATCTCCGTGTGCCTTGAGGCATGGAAGGGAGTGGGAGCTGGAGGGGAGCTGGACAATGACGAGCCACCTCATCATTCCTGTAGGGCAGATGTGCGTTCCTTGCCTCCACCACTGCAGCTGACTGGAGAGAGCGACCCCAGGTAGAAGGAGGATGGAATTGGCATATGGATCCATGTGGACCCCAGCTCCATGGAAAACCATCTAACTCCAAGAGAGAGTATGGAAAGAATCTCCTAGTGCCTTGAGGCATTGAAGAGAGATGGAGCTGGAGGGGAGCTGGACCATTACGAGCCACCTCAGCACTCCTGTGGGGCAGATGTGCCTTACTTGCCTCCACTGCTGCAGCTGACTGGATAGATCGACCCCAGGTAGAAGGAGGATGGAATCGGCGTATGGATCCACGTGGACCCCAGCTCCAGGGAATACCAACAAACTCCATCAGGGAGTATGGAAATTGTCTCCTTGTGCTTGAGGCATGGAAGAGAGATGGAGCTGGAGGGTAGCTGGACCATGACTCACCACCTCAGCATTCCTGTGGGGCAGATGTGCATTCCTTGGCTCTCCCACTGCTCCAGCTGACTGGAGAGATCGAACCCATGTAGAGGGAAGAACGCATTTTCATTTGGATCCATGTGTACACCAACTCCATGGAATTCCAGCAAACTCCAACAGCGTTTGGAAAGAATTTCCTAGTGCCCTGAGGCATGGAAGAGAGATGGAGCTGGAGGGGAGCTGGACCATGACGAGCCACCTCAGCATTCCTGTGGGGCAGATCTGCATTCCTTGCCCCTCCCACTGCAGCTGGCTGGAGAGATGGACTGCAGGTAGAAGGAGGACGGAATCGGCATGGGGATCCATGTGGGCCCCAGCTCCATGGAATTCGCACTAACTCCAAGAGAGAGTATGGAAAGAATCTCCTAGTGCCTTGAGGCATTGAAGAGAGAGGGAGCTGGAGGGGAGCTGGACCATGACGAGCCACCTCAGCACTCCTGGGGGGCAGACGTGCCTTCCTTGCCTCCACTGCTGCAGCTGACTGGAGAGATCGACCCCAGGTAGAAGGAGGATGGAATTGGCATATGGATCCATGTGGACCCCAGCTCCATGGAAAACCATCTAACTCCAAGAGAGAGTATGGAAAGAATCTCCTAGTCCCTTGAGGCATTGAAGAGAGAGGGAGCTGGAGAGGAGCTGGACCATGACGAGCCACCTCAGCCCTCCTGTGGGGCAGATGTGCCTTCCTTGCCTCCACTGCTGCAGCTAACTGGAGAGATCGACCCCAGGTAGAAGGAGGATGGAATCGGAATGTGGATCCATGTGGACCCCAGCTCCAGGGAATACCAGCAAACTCCATCAGGGAGTATGGAAATTGTCTCCTTGTGCTTGAGGCATGGAAGAGAGACGGAGCTGGAGGGGAGCTGGACCATGACGAACCACCTCAGCATTCCTGTGGGGCAGATGTGCATTCCTTGCCTCTCCCACTGCAGCTGACTGTAGAGATGGACCCACAGCTCCAGGGAAGAGCAGCAAACTCCATGAGAGAGTATGGAAACAATCTCCTAGTACTTGAGGTTATGGAAGAGAGATGGAGCTGGAGGGGAGCTGGACCATGATGAGCCACCTCAGCATTCCTGTGGGGCAGATGTGCATTCCTTGCTTCTGCCACTGCAGCTGACTGGAGAGATCGACCACAGGTAGGAGGAGGACGGAATCGGCATGTGGATCCATGTAGACCCCACCTCCATGGAATTCCAACTACCACCAACAGAGAGTATGGAAATAATCTCCGAGTGCCTTGAGGCATGGAAGGGAGTTGGAGCTGGAGGGGAGCTGGACAATGACGAGCCACCTCAGCATTCCTGTAGGGCAGATGTGCGTTCCTTGCCTCCGCCGCTGCAGCTGACAGGAGAGAGCGACCCCAGGTAGAAGGAGGATGGAATTGGCATATGGATCCATGTGGACCCCAGCTCCATGGAAAACCATCTAACTCCAAGAGAGAGTATGGAAAGAATCTCCTAGTGCCTTGAGGCATTGAAGAGAGAGGGAGCTGGGGGGGTGCTGGACCATTACGAGCCAACTCAGCACTTCTTTGGGGCAGATGTGCCTTCCTTGCCTCTGCTGCTGCAGCTTAATGGACAGATCATCCCCAGGTAGAATGAGGACAGAACCGGTATGTGGATCCATGTAGACCCCACCTCCATGGAATTCCTACTACCACCAACAGAGAGTATGGAAAGAATCTCCGAGTGCCTTGAGGCATGGAAGGGAGTGGGAGCTGGAGGGGAGCTGGACAATGACGAGCCACCTCAGCATTTCTGTACGGCAGATGTGCGTTCCTTGCCTCCGCCGCTGCAGCTGACTGGAGAGAGCGACCCCAGGTAGAAGCAGGATGGAATTGGCATATGGATCCATGTGGACCCCAGCTCCAGGGAATACCAACAAACTCCATCAGGGAGTATGGAAATTGTCTCCTTGTGCTTGAGGCATGGAAGAGAGACGGAGCTGGAGGGGAGCTGGACCATTACGAACCACCTCAGCACTCCTGTGCGGCAGAAGTGCCTTCCTTGCCCCCACTGCTGCAGATTACTGGAGAGATGGACCCCAGGTAGAAGGAGGATGAAATCGGCGTATGGATCCATGTGAACGCCAGCTCCAGGGAATACCGACAAACTCCATCAGGGAGTATGGAAATTGTCTCCTTGTGCTTGAGGCATGGAAGAGAGATGGAGTTGGAGGGGAGCTGGACCATGACGAACCACCTCAGCATTCCTGTGGGGCAGATGTGCATTCCTTGGCTCTCCCACTGCTCCAGCTGACTGGAGAGATCGAACCCATGTAGAGGGAAGAACGCATTTTCATTTGGATCCATGTGTACCCCAACTCCATGGAATTCCAGCAATCTCCAACAGCGTTTGGAAAGAATCTCCTAGTGCCCTGAGGCATGGAAGAGAGATGGAGCTGGAGGGGAGCTGGACCATGACGAGCCACTCAGCATTCCTGTGGGGCAGATCTGCATTCCTTGCCCCTCCCACTGCAGCTGGCTGGAGAGATGGACCGCAGGTAGAAGGAGGACGGAATCGGCATGGGGATCCATGTGGACCCCAGCTCCATGGAATTCGCACTAACTCCAAGAGAGAGTATGGAAAGAATCTCCTAGTGCCTTGAGGCATTGAAGAGAGAGGGAGCTTGAGGGGAGCTGGACCATGACGAGCCACCTCAGCACTCCTGGGGGGCAGACGTGCCTTCCTTGCCTCCACTGCTGCAGCTAACTGGAGAGATTGACCCCAGGTAGAAGGAGGACGGAATCGGCATGGGGATCCATGTGGACCCCAGCTCCATGGAATTTGCACTAACTCCAAGAGAGAGTATGGAAAGAATCTCCTAGTGCCCTGAGGCATGGAAGAGAGATGGAGCTGGAGGGGAGCTGGACCATGACGAGCCACCTCAGCATTCCTGTGGGGCAGATCTGCATTCCTTGCCCCTCCCACTGCAGCTGGCTGGAGAGATCGACCCCAGGTAGAAGGAGGATGGAATGGGAATGTGGATCCATGTGGACCCCAGCTCCAGGGAATACCAGCAAACTCCATCAGGGAGTATGGAAATTGTCTCCTTGTGCTTGAGGCATGGAAGAGAGACGGAGCTGGAGGGGAGCTGGACCATGACGAACCACCTCAGCATTCCTGTGGGGCAGATGTGCATTCCTTGCCTCTCCCACTGGAGCTGACTGTAGAGATGGACCTACAGCTCCAGGGAAGAGCAGCAAACTCCATGAGAGAGTATGGAAACAATCTCCTAGTACTTGAAGTTATGGAAGAGAGATGGAGCTGGAGGGGAGCTGGACCATGACAAGCCACCTCAGCATTCCTGTGGGGCAGATGTGCATTCCTTGCTTCTGCCACTGCAGCTGACTGGAGAGATCGACCACAGGTAGGAGGAGGACGGAATCGGCATATGGATCCATGTGGACCCCAGCTGCAGGGAATACCAGCAAACTCCATCAGGGAGTATGGAAATTGTCTCCTTGTGCTTGAGGCATGGAAGAGAGACGGAGCTGGAGGGGAGCTGGACCATGATGAACCACCTCAGCATTCCTGTGGGGCAGACGTGCATTCCTTGCCTCTCCCACTGCAGCTGACTGTAGAGATGGACCCACAGCTCCAGGGAAGAGCAGCAAACTCCATGAGAGAGTATGGAACCAATCTCCTAGTACTTGAGGTTATGGAAGAGAGATGGAGCTGGAGGGGAGCTGGACCATGACGAGCCAGCTCAGCATTCCTGGGGGGCAGATGTGCATTCCTTGCTTCTGCCACTGCAGCTGACTGGAGAGATCGACCGCAGGTAGGAGGAGGATGGAATCGGCATGTGGATCCATGTGGACCCCAGCTCCATAAAATTCCAAGTAACTCCAAGAGAGAGTATGGAAAGAATCTCCTGCTGCCTTGAGGCATTGAAGAAAGAGGGAGCTGGAGGGGTGCTGGACCATTACGAGCCAACTCAGCACTCCCGTGGGGCAGATGTGCCTTCCTTGCCTCTGCTGCTGCAGCTTAATGGACAGATCATCCCCAGGTAGAAGGAGGACAGAATCGGCATGTGGATCCATGTAGACCCCACCTCCGTGGAATTCCAACTACCACCAACAGAGAGTATGGAAAGAATCTCCGAGTGCCTTGAGGCATGGAAGGGAGTGGGAGCTGGAGGGGAACTGGACAATGACGAGCCACCTCAGCATTCCTGCAGGGCAGATGTGCGTTCCTTGCCTCCGCCGCTGCAGCTGACTGGAGAGAGCGACCCCAGGTAGAAGGAGGATGGAATTGGGATATGGATCCATGTGGACCCCAGCTCCATGGAAAACCATCTAACTCCAAGAGAGAGTATGGAAAGAATCTCCTAGTGCCTTGAGGCATTGAGGAGAGAGGGAGCTGGAGGGGAGCTGGACCATTACGAGCCACCTCAGCACTCCTGTGGGGCAGATGTGCCTTCCTTGCCTCCACTGCTGCAGCTGACTGGAGAGATCGACCCCAGGTAGAAGGATGAAGGAATCGGAATGTGGATCCATGTGGACCCCAGCTCCAGGGAATACCAACAAAATCCATCAGGGAGTATGGAAATTGTCTCCTTGTGCTTGAGGCATGGAAGAGAGACGGAGCTGGAGGGGAGCTGGACCATGAGGAGCCACCTCAGCATTCCTGTGGGGCAGATGTGCATTCCTTGGCTCTGCCACTGCTGCTGACTGGAGAGTTTGACCGCAGGTAGGAGGAGGACGGAATCGGCATGTGGATCCATGTGGACCCCAGCTCCATGGAATTCCAAGTAACTCCAAGAGAGAATATGGAAAGAATCTCCTGCTGCCTTGAGGCATTGAAGAAAGAGAGAGCTGGGGGGGTGCTGGACCATTATGAGCCAACTCAGCACTTCTGTGGGGCAGATGTGCCTTCCTTGCCTCTGCTGCTGCAGCTTAATGGACAGATCATCCCCAGGTAGAATGAGGACAGAACCAGCATGTGGATCCATGTAGACCCCACCTCCATGGAATTCCAACTACCACCAACAGAGAGTATGGAAAGAATCTCCGAGTGCCTTGAGGCATGGAAGGGAGTGGGAGCTGGAGGGGAGCTGGACAATGACGAGCCACCTCAGCATTCCTGTACGGCAGATGTGCGTTCCTTGCCTCCGCCGCTGCAGCTGACTGGAGAGAGCGACCCCAGGTAGAAGCAGGATGGAATTGGCATCTGGATCTATGTGGACCCCAGCTCCAGGGAATACCAACAAACTCCATCAGGGAGTATGGAAATTGTCTCCTTGTGCTTGAGGCATGGAAGAGAGACGGAGCTGGAGGGGAGCTGGACCATTACGAACCACCTCAGCACTCCTGGGGGGCAGAAGTTCCTTCCTTGCCCCCACTGCTGCAGATTACTGGAGAGATGGACCCCAGGTAGAAGGAGGACGGAATCGGCATGGGGATCCATGTGGACCCCAGCTCCATGGAATTCGCACCAACTTCAAGAGAGAGTATAGAAAGAATCTCCCAGTGCCTTGAGGCATTGAAGAGAGAGGGAGCTGGAGGGGAGCTGGACCATGACGAGCCACCTCAGCACTCCTGCGGGGCAGACGTGCCTTCCTTGCCTCCACTGCTGCAGCTAACTGGAGAGATTGAACACAGGTAGAAGAAGGATGGAATCGGATCCATGTGGACCGCAGCTCCATGGAATTCCCGCATCCTGAATGGAGAGTATGGAAAAAAATCTCCTAGTGCTTTGAGGCATGGAAGTGAGAGGGAGCAGGAGGGGAGCTGGACCATGATGACCCACCTCAGCACTCCCATGGGGCATATGTGCCTTCCTTCCACCACCGCTGCAGCTGACTGGAGAGATCGACCCCAGGTAGAAGGAGGATGGAATCGGAATGTGGATCCATGTGGACCCCAGCTGCAGGGAATACCAGCAAACTCCATCAGGGAGTATGGAAATTGTCTCCTTGTGCTTGAGGCACGGAAGAGAGACGGAGCTGGAGGGGAGCTGGACCATGATGAACCACCTCAGCATTTCTGTGGGGCAGACGTGCATTCGTAGAATCATAGAATCATAGAATATTAGGGTTGGAAGGGGCCTACAAGGCCATCGAGTCCAAACCCCTGCTCAATGCAGGAATCCAAGTCAGAGCATCCCTGACAAATGGCTGTCCAGCCTCGTCTTAAAGGCCTCCAGTATGGGAGAGCCCACCACCTCCCCAGGTAATTGGTTCCATTGCCGTATTGCTCTGACACTCAGGAAGTTTTTCCTGATGTTCAGCCGGAATCTGGCTTCCTGTAACTTGAGCCCATTATTCCGTGTCCTGCACTCTGGGATGATCAAGAAGAGATCCTGGCCTTCTTCTCTGTGACAACCTTTCAAGTACTTGAAGAGTGCTATCATATCTCCCCTCAGTCTTCTCTTCTCAAGGCTAAACATGCCCAGTTCTTTCAGTCTCTCTTCATAGGGCTTTGTTTCCAGTCCCCTGATCATCTTTGTTGCCCTCCTTTGAACCCTCTCCAGCTTGTCTGCATCCTTCTTAAAGTGTGGTGCCCAGAACTGGACACAGTACTCCAGATGAGGCCTAACCAGTGCTGAGTAGAGGGGAACTAGTACTTCCCGGGATTTGGAAGCGATGCTTCTATTAATGCAGCCCAAAATAGCATTTGCCTTTTTTGCAGCCACATCACATTGTTGGCTCATATTCAGCTTGTGATCGACAACAATTCCAAGATCCTTCTCGCTCGTAGTGTGGTTGAGCCACGTATCCCCCATCTTGTAACTGTGCATTTGGTTTCTTTTTCCTAGGTGCAGAACTTGGCATTTGTCCCTATTAAATGCCATTCTGTTGTTTTCTGCCCAGCACTCCAGTCTATCCAGATCACTTTGAATTTTGTTTCTGTCTTCCAAAGTATTAGCTATCCCGCCCAATTTTGTGTCATCTGCAAATGTGATCAGCATTCCCTGCACCTCCTCCTCCAAGTCATTAATAAAAATGTTGAAGAGCACTGGGCCCAGGACTGAGCCCTGCGGTACCCCACTCGTTACCTCTCCCCAGCTTGAGAAGGTCCCATTGATAAGCCCTCTTTGAGTCCGATTCTGTGGCCAACTGTGGATCCACATGATCGTTGTTTCATCTAGCCCACTTCGAGCAAGTTTGCTCATCAGGATATCATGGGGCACTTTGTCGAAAGCTTTGCTGAAGTCGAGGTATATGATGTCTACAGCATTCCCACGGTCTACAAGGGAGGTGACTTGATCAAAACATGAGATCAGATTTGTCTGGCAGGACTTGTTTTTGACAAATCCATGTTGGCTTCGAGTAATCACGGCATTGTTGTCAAGGTGCTTCCAGATGGATTGCTTTATGATCTGCTCCAGAATTTTCCCAGGGATTGATGTCAGACTGACTGGTCTGTAGTTCCCAGGTTCCTCCTTTTTACCCTTTTTGAAGATAGGGACAACGTTAGCCCTCCTCCAGTCATCTGGCACTTCCCCCGTCCTCCATGATTTCTCAAAGAGAATAGACAGCGGTTCTGAGAGTTCTTCTGCCAGTTCCTTTATTACTCTAGGATGCAGCTAGGATTCCTTGCCTCTCCCACTGCAGCTGACTGTAGAGATGGACCCACAGCTTCAGGGAAGAGCAGCAAACTCCATGGGAGAGTATGGAAAGAGTCTCCTAGTACTTGAGGCATGGAAGAGAGATGGAGCTGGAGGGGAGCTGGACCATGATGAGCCACCTCAGCATTCCTGTGGGGCAGATGTGCATTCCTTGCTTCTGCCACTGCAGCTGACTGGAGAGATCGACCGCAGGTTGGAGGAGGACGGAATCGGCAAGTGGATCCTTGTGGACCCCAGCTACATGGAATTCCAAGTAACTCCAAGAGAGAGTATGGAAAGAATCTCCAAGTGCCTTGAGGCATTGAAGAGAGAGGGATTTGGAGGGGGCCTGGACCATTACAAGCCACCTCAGCACTCCTGTGGGGCAGATGTGCCTTCCTTGCCTCTGCTTCTGCCGCTTAATGGACAGATCGTCCCCAGGTAGAAGGAGGACGGAATCGGCATGTGGATCCATGTAGACCCCACATCCATGGAATTCCAACTACCACCAACTGAGAGTATAGAAAGAATCTCCGAGTGCCTTGAGGCATGGAAGGGAGTGGGAGCTAGAGGGGAGCTGGACAATGCCGAGCCACCTCAGCGTTCCTGTGGGGCAGATGTGCGTTCCTTGCCTCCGCCGCTGCAGCGGACTGGAGAGATCGACCCCAGGTAGAAGGAGGATGGAATCGGAATGTGGATCCATGTGGACCCCAGCTCCAGGGTATACCAGCAAACTCCATCAGGGAGTATGGAAACTGTCTCCTTGTGCTTGAGGCATGGAAGTGAGACGGAGCTGGAGGGGAGCTGGACCATGACGAACCACCTCAGCATTCCTGTGGGGCAGATGTGCATTCCTTGCCTCTCCCACTGCAGCTGACCGTAGAGATGGACCCACAGCTCCAGGGAAGAGCAGCAAACACCGCTGCAGCTGCCTGGAGAGATCGACCCCAGGTAGAAGGAGGATGGAATCGGCATATGGTCCATGTGGACCCCAGCTCCGTGGAATTCGCACTAACTACAAGAGAGAGTATGGAAATAATCTCCTACTGCCTTGAGGCATGGAAGAGAGAGGGAGCTGGAGGGGAGCTGGACCGTTACGAGCCACCTTAGTACTCCTGTGGCGCAGATTTGCCTTCCTTGCCTCTACTGCTGCAGCTGACTGGAGTTATCGATCGCAGGAACAAGGAGACTGGAATCGGCATATGTATCCAAGTGGACCCCACCTCCATGGAATTCCAACTATCACCAACAGAGAGTATGGAAAGAATCTCCGAGTGCCTTGAGGCATGGAAGGGAGTGGGAGCTGGAGGGGAGCTGTACAATGACGAGCCACCTCAGCATTCCTGTAGGGCAGATATGCATTTGGATCCATGTATACCCGAACTCCATGGAATACTAGGAAACACCAACAGAGTATGGAAAGTATCTCCTAGTGCCCTGAGGCATGTAAGAGAGAGGGAGCTGGCGGGGGGCCAGACCATAACGTGCCACCTCAGCACTCCTGTTGGCAGATGTGCCTTCCTTGCCTCCACTGCTGCAGCTGACTGGAGAGATCAATCCCAGATACAAGGAGGATGGAATCGGTCTATGGATCCTTTTGGACCCCGGCTCCATGCAATTCCAGCTACCTCCAAGAGAGAGTATGGAGAGAATCTCCTACTACCTTGTGGCATTGAAGAGAGAGGGAGCTGGAGGGGACCTGGACCATTACAAGCCACCTCAGTACTCCTGTGGCGCAGATGTGCCTTCCACACCTCTACTGCTGCAGCTGACTGGAGTGATGGAGCTCAGGCACAAGGAGATTTGCATCTTCATTTGGATCCATGTGGACCCCAGCTCCATGGAATTCCAACTAACTCCAAGAGACAGTATGGAAAGAATCTCATGATGCCTTAAGACATTGAAGAGGTACCCACCTGAGCGCCCCTTTGGGTCAGATGTCCATTACTTGCCTCCACCGCTGCAGCTAACTGGAGAGATCGACCCCTCCAGTATGGAAAGAATCTCCTAGTGCCTTGAGGTATTGAAGAGAGATGGAGCTGGAGGGGAGCTGGACCATGACGAGCCACCTCTGTATTCGTGTGGGGCAGATTTGCCTTCCTTGCCTCTGCCCCTGCAGCTTACTGGGGAGATTGACCCCAGGTAGAAGGAGGATGGAATCGGAATGTGGATCCACGTGGACCCCAGCTCCATGGAATTCGCACTAACTCCAAGAGAGAGTATGGAAAGAATCTCCTAGTGCCTTGAGGCTCTGAAGAGAGAGGGAGCTGGAGGGGAGCTGGACCCTGACCAGCCACCTCAGCATTCCTGTGGGGCAGATGTGCCTTCCTTGCCTCCTCTGCTGTAGATGACTGAAGAGATGGACCCCAGGTAGATGGAGGAACGCATCTTCATTTGGATCCATGTGTAGCCCAACTCCATGGCATTCCATCAAACTCCAACAGAGTTTGGAAAGAATCTCCTAGTGCCCTGAGGAATGGAAGGGAGAGGGAGCTGGAGGGGAGCTGGACCATGACGTGGCACCACAGCACTCCTGTGGGGCAGATGTGCCTTCTCCCATATTCCTAAAGAGTTTGGAAAGGTATCTCCTATTGCTTGAGGCATGGAAGAGAGAGGGAGCTGGAGGGGAGCTGGACCATGACAAGCCACCTCAGTACTCCTGTGGGGCAGAAGTGCATTCCTTGCCTCCACCGCTGCAGCGGAATGGAGAGATCGACCCAAGGTAGAAGGAGGATGGAATCGGCATGTGGATCCATGTGGACCCGAGCTCCATGGAATACCAGCAAACTCCAAGAGAGGATATGGAAAGGATCTCCTAGTGCTTGAGGCTTGGAAGAGATGTGGAGCTGTAGGGGAGCTGGACTATGATGAGCCACCTCAGCGTTCCTGTGGGGCAGATGTGCCTTCCTTGCCTCTGCCACTGCAGCTGACTGGAGAGATTGAACCCAGGTAGAAGGAGGATGGAATCAGCATGTGGATCCATCTGGACCCCAGCTCCATGGAATTCCAACTAAGACCAGCAGAGAATATGAAAAGAATCTCCTAGTGTTTGAGGCATGGAAGAGAGATGGAGCTGTAGGGGAGCTGGACCGTGACAAGCCACCTCAGCATTCCTGTGGGGCAGATGTGCCTTCCTTGCCTCCACTGCTGCAGCTGACTGGAGAGATTGACCCCATTTAGAGGGAAGAACGCATCTTACCTGTTCACGGATTATGCTGATGCTGGGTGGCAGGCGCTCCGTCCCCCCTACCCGAATCCTGGTCGGCTGGCTCCGCTCCGCAGATTTTCTGTGGAGCCACCGGCTGGCTCCACCAGCGGCCAGATATCCAGACACTGGCTAACAGGGAAGCAAATGGCCGCGGCCGTAGCGGCCGCCATTTGCGTTCCTGCTAGGGGTGCACGACACCCACTTACCTGGTCTCGCAGCTTTTCGCGGTGGGGGGGAGGCGCTTCGCTGCTCTCCCCCCGAAATTCAGGCCGGGGGGGGAGGCTTCCTGCCTCGCCCGGCCGAAATTCAGGCCAGGGAGGAGGCGCCTTGCCTCGCCCGGCCGCGAAATTAAAAGTAAAAAAAAAGAAAACGCCCCCGTGATAGGCTACGTGATGATTAACGTAGCCTATCACGGCTAGATCTGCAAAGTCAGCCGTGATAGGCTACGTAAATCGTCACGTAGCCTATCATCGGAGACTTAAAAAAAAAAAGCGCGTACGCAAATGGCGGCCCCCATAGGGACCCGCCATTCGCGTTCCTTATTTGTTCGCTGTAGTCTACGTAAATCTTTACGTAAACTATGGCAAAAATAAGGGAACGCAAATAGAGTTGCCCTTATTTTCGCCGTAGTCTACGTAATCTTTACGTAGACTACAGCGACCAAATAAGGAACGGGAATGGTGGCTCCCTATGGGGGCCCCCATTTGCGTACGCGCTTTTTTTTTTTTTTAAGTCACCCGTGATAGGCTATGTGACGATTTACGTAGCCTATCACGGCTGACTTTGCAAATCTAGCCGTGATAGGCTACATTAATCATCACGTAGCCTATCACGGGGGCATTTTTTTTTTTTTAGTTTTATTGGAATGGCGGTGGCGGCAGCCGGTCGAAAGATCGGCTGCCGCCACCGCCCCTGACGAAGACCCAACGAACCGCCGCCGGGACCCGCTGCCGGGAGGGACATTCGGGAAAGGTAAGTCCTTTCCCGGGGGGGGTGAGGGGTGCGGGGGGGGTGCGGAGAATTTCTCCCCGAAACTTGTTCTGGGGGCCGAACACAGAGCTCGGCCCCCTGTATTTTCGGGGAGAAATTCTCCACCAACCCTTGTTCCTGCCGTCAGCCGTGATAGGCTATATAAATGTTTACGTAGCCTATCATGGCTGAGTAAAACAAAAACAAAAAAACGCGTACGCAAATGGCGGCGCCGATGGGTGCCACCATTTTTTTCCTTATTTTGGCACATCTCAGTCTATGTAAATATTTATGTAAATTTACATCTACGCTATTTGTGTTCCCCTTATTTTCGCTGTAGTTTACATAAATTTTTACGTAGACTGAGATGTGCCAAAATAAGGACCCCAGCTCCATTGAATTCCAGCAAACTCCTACAGAGTATGGAAAGAATCTCCTAGTGCCTTGAATTATGTAAAAGAGAGGGAGCTTTAGGGGAGATGGACCATGACGACCCACCTCAGCACTCATACATGGCACATGTGCCTTCCTTTTCACCACTGCTGCCAGTGACTGGAGGGATTGAACCCATGTAGAAGGAGGATGGAATCGGCATGTGGATCCATGTGGACCTCAGCTCTATGAAATTCCATAAAATTCCAAGAGGGAGTATGGAAAGAATCTCCTAGTACTTGAGGCATGGAAGAGAGAGGGAGCTGGAGGGGAGCTGGACCATTACAAGCCATCTTAGCACTCCTGTGGGGCAGATGTGCCTTCCTTGCCTCCACTGCTGCACCTGACTGAGGAGATGGACCCCAGGTAGAACAAGGACTGCATCATCATTTGGATCCATGTGGATCCCTGCTGAATGTACTTCCAGCAAACTCCAAGCAAGAGTATCGAAAGAATCTCCTAGTTCCTTGAGGCATGGAAGAGAGATGGACCTGGAGGGCACCTTGACCTTTACGAGCCACCTCAGCTCTCCTGTGGGGCAGATGTGCCTTCCTTGCCTCCACCGCTGCAGCTGACAGGAGAGATGGACCGCAGGCAGGTGGACTGCATTGTGATTTTGGATCTATATGGACCCCAGCTCCATGGAATTCCAGCAAATTCCAAGAGATAGTATGGAAGGAATCTCCTAGTGCCTTTAGGCATGGAAGTGAAAATGACCTGGAAGAGAGATGCAATATGACCACTTACCTCAGCACTGTTGTGGAATATATGTGGCTTTGTTACACTACTGCACTGCAGTGCATTGGAATCCTGGAATCCTGGAAAAGCAAGGTTGTGATCTTACTTGGAATCCAGTTGTATTGCAGCTCTATTTAATTGACACGAATTCCAACTCAGAGTTTAATTCGCATTTTGTAGCACCATGTGGCATGGAAAAGAATTTGAACTACAGTGGTGATGCAAAATTATGACCTAACTGTGCACTGCTTAGATATCGGCCTTCATCCACTGCAGAAATGTGAAAAAATGGGATCCTGAAATATCAAGGACAGCACCAGGCCTTGACTCTTTCTGCATTGTATGGAGATGCCAACATGTGTAAAAAAAAATCCCTTGGTTCCATGTGACATTGTAGAGAGCCAGTCTGGGGTTGAGATGGAAAATTTATGCCTACCTCAGTATTTTTTTGTGCTTTCATCCAGCTGCCCCATTGCTACACACTGCAAAGATGTTACTAAGTGAGAACATTGGCCTGATAACACTCTGAATCTTCATTGACTAATCTCAGTTTAATTCATATAGAAAGAGAGTATAGATCTATTTTCCTAGTCCATTGTCACATAAAAGGGAGGAAACTGGAGTTGAGAAGGAGAATTACCACCCAGCTGAGCACCTCTGTGCCATGCTTCCATTGCACTGATCTGAAATGACTGACTCTTGTGATAAGGAGGAGAGTGCAAGGAATGCCATCAATGAGGCATCACAGTGCCTGTTTCAATGCCTCAGTACACAAGAGGGTTAAGCATCCGTGTGATGGGAAGGTATGTGTCATTTACTTATTTATGTATTAAGTCCCAGAAGGGAAACCCTTTGCACACTTACATTTGAGAGCTAAATCCCATGGGAATCCAGCAGTAACTTTGCATTCTTGCAGCCCTGCTCTTACAGAGGTTCCTCGGTAGATTGAAGACAACCTCAGCCATGTACTTCAAATAAACCCAAGTTTTGAAACCAGCATAGCTCTGTTCTGACTAGGGACATTGTACAGAAATGGCTAGTGGAAGAAACTGCTTTTAAACAAAAAAAAAAAGTGGAGACTGCCTTCCGTTTGGGCTCAGGTTTTATGTCTTATAAAGCAGCTCAGAAGCTAAGTTCAGAAATAGGCTCTTCCCAAGTTTGAGAGTTCAGCTTTTCATTTTGGTTAATAAACATACAAAAGGGCACTCATTCCCTTGTAAACCACATGCCTTCCTAAATCATATACCCACTGTCATGCCCACAGCCCCTTGAATTTCTAGGGGACCGTAAACCACATCCCTTCCCACTGTCTATTGTCCTCTCCAATGACCCACTGATTATTGTCCTCTCCTTTACAAAGAAAATCTTCACCCCCAGGGGTCTCACCTGACCTACATTTCCACTCACTGAGAGCTAGTGACAACCAGTCATTGAGCCACATCCTCCCTCACTTTTTACAGGAGGCCCTCTAATTAGACTGGCTGCAGGAGCAGTTGGGGCAAGCTACCTAGAGCCATATCAGAAGGTGGGCTGCAAAACGAGTCAGGTCTTGGGGCGCATGGAGCCTCAGTGACAACACTTCTCAGCCCCAGTGATGAAGCATTGGCACACAAGTGAGTTAAGCACCTGCACGAGGAGAAGATAAGTGCTATTTACGTATTTATTGATTCAATTACCACAGGTGATCATTTCAAACTCATTTGAACTCATAAATCATCAGCTGCTACCAAAACCAGGTCACAGCAAAGGGAACTGAATTCCAGAAGGGAAACCCTTTACAAACTTTCAAATGGGAGCTAAATCTCATGGGGGAAATCCACCAGAAACGTAAGAGTTCTTGCAGCCCAACTCCAATAGAGATTCCTGGGTGGTTGAAGACTAGCAGCCCCAGTGACAAAGTATCAGCATACAAGCAAGTTAAGCACCCATGCGAGTTTAGCAATAGGGTGAGGAGGCCAGGGCAGTTGCCACTTTGGTGCCTTCTACTAGTAAGTAACTTTCAGGAAGTAACTTTAAAGGAAGTCTCCACTTTCTCCTAGCAAATAACTTAGTTTTCCAGGTAAACAAACCAAACAACAACAACAACTTAAAAAACAGTTAAGATGGTAGAAAGCTAGAAGGGATGTAGGAGCTATCCAATGTGTTGCAGTGAGTGCCACATGTATGGTTATATGCCAGCTGGACAGATGTTGAAGATTTGTGCTTGGTGTAATGAGTCCTTGACTCTCTGGGAACACGTTAGTTCCCTTGAAGACAAGACTGCTGACCTAGAGAAGCTGAGAGAGGTAGAGAGATTGCTGGATGAGACCTTCGGGGATCTAATAGCAGTGGCCCAAACCCTGAGTGAGAGCTTCTCAGCTGTCACAGAGAATTGGGATCTCAGGAAAAGAGGGAGTCATGCTGAGGATGAAGGAAATGATCCTTTAGAAGGGATCCATTCCTTGGGGGGGGAATCATCCCATGCTGAAGATGTGCCCCTGGGGAGTGAGGGACCTGTGGTAGTGGGAGATTCAATCATTAGACACATAGACAGCTGGTACTGTGATGGGCATGCAGACTGCATGGTGAATTACCTGCCTGGTTGCAGGTATCATGTGCCATTTAGACAGCATTTGTAGTCAGTGCTGGGATGGAGTCAGTGGTCATGGTCCATATTGATACCAATGACATGGGGAAATGTACTGCGAGGTCCTGGAAGCCAAATTAGGTTCCTAGGTAGGAGATTGAAATCATTACCACCAAGGTGGCTTTCTCTGAAATGCTGCCTGTTCCACTTGCAGGACCAGGCAGAAACTGTTTGGCAAGAAAAAACCAATGGAGACGAGGACGAGTTCTAGGCAATGAAAGATGTTGGTACCAGCAAAGCTTTTCTGCTGGTGTATCAGCTTATAAACAGGGGAGTGGTTGCTGCATGGGATCAAAACCCAAGACTTGGAGTCGCCAGGTATGCTGTGTCCCGGCAGAATGGATTAGAGATGGGACTGAAGGGTTGCCTGCACTCATAAAGCCCACTGACAGGTATCCCTTTCTTCTCATCCATGTGGGAACAAATGATACCGCCAAGCGGAGCTATGAAGAAATCACGTCAGACTTCGAAGCTTTGGGAAGGAAACTCAAGAACTTTGGGTCCCAGATAGTTTTCTCATCCATCTTTCCAGTAGTTAGAAGAGGGATAGAAAGGGAAAGAAAAATACTTCGGGTGAATGACTATCTACAAAGGTGTGCCGACAAGACAGATCTGGATTCTGGGACCATGGGCTATAGTTCCTGAAAGATGGACTGTTGTCAAGGGACGGGTTGCACCTCACAAAGGCTGGGAAGAATGTGTTTGGCCACAGCAGGAAGAACTTCATCAGGAGGGCTTTAAACTGAATCCTATGGGGAAAGGAGATGTAAAGTTGGGGGTAACAATGGACAAAGGCTCATGCACTGCAACAGACAGAACAGCTCTAATAGCGCCCAATAATAGTCTTCAGAAACATGTAGGAAGAAAGCCAGACTATGAAGCACATGGTCTTCGATGTCTATATACTAATGCCCAGAGTATGGGAAACAAACAGAACGAACTTGAACTCTTAAAACAGGAGAGAAATTATGACTTGATAGGTGTAACTGAGACTTGGTGGGATGAGTCTCATGACTGGAATACAGGAATTGAAGGTAGGGATGGCGGAGAATTTCTCCCCGAAACTTCGGGGGGCCGAGCGCCAATGTGTTCGGCCCCCCGAACAAGTTTTGGGGAGAAATCCTCCGCACCCCCCCACACCCCTCACACCCCCCTGGGACGGGACTTACCTTCGCCGAATGTCCCTCCCGGCAGCGGGTCCGGCCGGCGGTTCGGCGGGTGTTCGAGCGGGGCGGGAGCGGCAGCCGGTCTTTTGACCAGCTGCCGCCACCGCCATTGCAATAAAAGAAAAAAAAAAAACCGCCCCCTTGATAGGCTACGTGACGATTAACGTAGCCTATCACGGCTAGATTTGCAAAGTCAGCCGTGATAGGCTACGTAAATCGTCACGTAGCCTATCACGGGTGACTTTAAAAAAAAAAAAAAGCGCGTACGGATAATGGCGGCCCCCATAGGGAGCCGCCATTCCCATTCCTTATTTGGTCGCTGTAGTCTACATAAAGATTTACGTAGACTACAGCGACTAAATAAGGAACGCGAATGGTAGCTCCCTATGGGGGCTGCCATTAGCGTACGTGCTTTTTTTTTTTTAAGTCACCTGTGATAGGCTACGTGATGATTAACGTAGCCTATCACGGCTGACTTTGCAGATCTAGCCGTGATAGGCTACGTTAATCATCACGTAGCCTATCACGGGGGCGTTTTTTTTTTTAAAAAAAAAACAATGGAGTTCGCGGCCGGGCGAGGCGGGAAGCCTCATCCCCAGCCTGAATTTCGGCAAGGCGAGGCAGGAAGCCTCCCCCCCCGGCCTGAATTTCAGCCGGGGCGAGGCGGGAAGCCTCCCCCCCGGCCTGAACTTCGCAGGGGGAGCCGCAAAGTGCCTCCCCCCCACCTCGAACAAGCTTTGACGAAAGGTAAGTGCCTTTCGTCCACCCCTAATTGAAGGATATAACTTGTTCAAAAAGAACAGGAGGAACAGAAAGGGAGGTGGGGTTGCACTATATGTGAAAAATACATATCTCTGCACAGAAATACAGGAGGAGGAGCTTGGTAGCCCCATCGAGAGCATCTGGGTTAAAATAAATGGAGCAAAGAATAAAAGGAACCTGGTGGTCGGAGTCTACTACCGGCCACCCAATCCAGGAGAAGACGAGGATGAAACTTTTGAAAAGCAAATAGCCAATGTTTCAAGGAAGCATGATGTAGCAGGAATGGGGGACTTCAATTTCCCCAATATTTGTTGGGAGACAAATTCTTGAAAACATGGCCCCTCCAGGAAATTCCTGACTTGTGAGGCCGAAAACTTCCTCCTACAGAAAGTAGAGGAAGGAACTAGAGGATCAGCTATCCTTGACTTGATCCTAACCAACAGAGATGACTTTGTGGATAAAGTAGGAACTCTGGGGGAGAGCGCCCATGTTATACTTGAGTAGGGATGGTGGAGAATTTCTCCCCGAAACTTCAGGGGGCCGAGTGCCAATGTGTTCGGCCCCCCGAAGTAGTTTCGGGGAGAAATTCTCCACCCCCCCACCCCCCGTGCCCCCCTCGGGACGGGACTTACCTTTCCTGAATGTCCCTCCTGGCGGCGGGTCCCGGTGGCGGTTCGTCAGGTCTTCGACAGGGGCAGAGGTGGCAGCCGGTCTTTCGACCGGCTGCCGCCGCCACCATTCCAATAAAAGTAAAAAACAAACAAACACGCCCCCATGATAGCCTACGTGACGATTAACGTAGCCTATCACGGCTAGATTTGCAAAGTCAGCCATGATAGGCTACGTAAATCGTCACGTAGCGTATCACGGGTGACTTAAAAAAAAAAAAAAAAAGGGCGTACGGCTAATGGCAGCCCCCATAGGGAGCCGCCATTCACGTTCCTTATTTGGTCGCTGTAGTCTACGTAAAGATTACGTAGACTACGGCGAAAATAAGGGCAACGCTATTTGCATTGCCCTTATTTTTGCCGTAGTCTACATAAATCTTTATGTAGACTACAGTGACCAAATAAGGAACGCGAATGGCGGCTCCCTATGGGGGCCGCCATTTGCGTACGCGCTTTTTTTTTTTTTTTAAGTCACCTGTGATAGGCTATGTGACGATTATCGTAGCCTATCACGGCTGACTTTGCAGATCTAGCCGTGATAGGCTATGTTAATCGTCACGTAGCCTATCACGGGGGCGGTGGTTTTTTTTAACTTTTTATTTCGCGGCCGGGTGAGGCAAGGCGCCTCCTCCCCGGCCTGAATTTCAGCCAGGCGAGGCAGGAAGCTTCCCCCCCGGCCTGAATTTCGGCCGGGCGAGGCGGGAAGCCTCCCCGCCCCGGCCTGAACTTCGGGAGGAGCAGCGAAGCGCCTGCCCCCCACCGCGAACAAGCTGCGAGGCCAGGTAAGTGGCTTTAGTGCACCCCTATACTTGAGTTCTTGATTTTAAAGGAAGCAAAGCCAAGTGTAGCCAAATGTGTACTCTGGATTTTAGGAAAGCCGATGTTAATAAACTCAGAACAATAATAAGTAAGGTCCCATGGCAAGCAAGTTTTTTAAAAAAGGGAAATTCTCAAGGCACAATTACAAACAATTCCAACAAGAAAAAAATGGTGGAAGGCAACCGAAGAAGCCAATGTGGCTTCATAAAAAGCTTAGAGATGACCTGAAAACAAAAAAGTACACATATAGGAAGTGGAAGGAAGGCCAAACAACAAAGGAAGAGTACAGGCAGGTAGCACAGAATTGCCAGGATGGCGTCAGGAAGGCTAAAGCTGAGAATGAGCTGAGGTTAGCAAGGGATGCTAAAAGCAACAAAAAGTCTTTCTTCAGATATGTGCATAAGTAAAAGACAGAGGAAATAAATGTTGGTTCAGCTATTAAATAAGGATGCCAAAATGATAACAGATGACAAAGGCAGAAGTGTTCAATTCCTACTTTGGCTCAGTCTTCTCCCAAAAAAGGGTCTAGACCCCCCTGGCAAAGGTGAAGTACAGGCTGAAGGAGGGGGGCAGGATTGCAGCTTGAGAATGATAGGCATATGATCAAGGGACACCTAATGACTTTGAATGAGTTCATATCTCCTGGGCCAGATGAACTGCATCCTAGAGTAATAAAGGAACTGGCAGAAGAGCTCTCAGAACCACTGTCTATTCTCTTTGAGAAATCATGGAGGACAGATGAAATGCCAGATGACCGGAGGAGGGCTAATGCTGTCCCTAACTCCAAAAATGGCCAAAAGGAGGAACCTGGGAACTACAGACCAGTCAGTATGACATCAGTCCCTGGGAAAATTCTGGAGCAGATTATAAAGCAATCCATCTGTAAGCACCTTGAAAACAATGCAGTAATTACTCAAAGCCAACATGGATATGTCAAGAACAAATCCTGCCAGAAGAATCTGATCTCATGTTTTGATCAGGTAACCTCCCTTGAGGACTGTGGGAATGCTGTGAACATAAGATACCTCAACTTCAGCAAAGCTTTCAACAAAGTGCCCCATGATATCCTGATGGGCAAACTAGTGGGCTAGATGAAACAACTATCAGGTGGACCCACAGTTGGCTACAGAATCGGTCTGAAAGAGTGCTTATCAATGGGATTTTCTCAAACTGGGGAGAGGTAACAAGTGGGGTACCGCAGGGCTCAGTCTTGGGCCCCCTGCTCTTCAACATTTTTATTAATGACTTGGAGGGGGAGGTGCAGGGAATGCTGATCAGATTTGCAGATGACACAAAATTGGGCGGGATAGCTAATACCCTGGAAGACAGAAACAAACTTCAAAGTGATCTTGATAGACTGGAGCGCTGGGCAAAAAACAACAGAATGACATTTAATAGGGATAAATGCCATGTTTTGCGCCTAGAAAAAAGAAACCAAATGCACAGTTACAAGGTGGGCGATACTTGGCTCAACAACACTACAAGTGAGAAGGATCTTGGAATTGTAGATCACAAGCTGAATATGAGCCAACAGTGTGATGTGGCTCCAAAAAAGGGAAATGTTATTTTGGGTTTCATTAATAGAAGCATAGCTTCCATATCCCGGAAAGTACTAGTTCCCCTCTACTCAGCACTGGTTAGGCCTCTTCTGGAGTACTCTGTCCAGTTCTGGGCACTGCACTTTAAGAAGGATGCAGACCAGCTGGAGAGGGTTCAGAGGAAGGCAACAAAGATGATCAGAGGACTGGAAACAAAGCCCTATGAAGACAGACTAAAAGAACTGGGCATGTTTAGCCTTGAGAAGAGAAGACCAATGACCTAGGGAGGTGGTGGGCTCTCCCACACTGGAGGCCTTCTAGATGAGTCTGGACAGCCATCTGTCGAGGATACTCTGACTTGGATTCTTGCATTAAGCAGGGGGTTGGACTCAATGGTCTTATAGGCCCCTTCCAACTCTACTATTCTGTGATTTTACGATTCCATGGTTCTTAGCCCCTTTAGTTAGTCCTGACAAGTGGATCTGACTCATAAGCTGACTCACTTAACACATTAAACCAGGGCACTTTGGCTCTGCCCTCTTGGGCAGACACTGAGAGCTCATGTATCTCCCTAAACAGCCCTCCTCCACTCTAGCTTGTTTCTCATGGCAGATCTCTTGGGTCATAACTCAGAAACAAGCTCAAGGCCGAAATGCAGCTGTTTCGTACAGTGTTGTATTTCTGCTGGAAATTTCATCCCTCCTTTCACCTATAACTAGCTGAGAAATCAAACAGTGATATGCTCCCATGGCAGTGGCCTTCCCAGCTGTACCGTACTCTACATTATGCTTCCTAACATCTGAAGCAGACTTTGGTTCAGAGGCCACGAGACCTACTGGAATGGGACAAATCCTGACATTGACTCTCCCTGACTTTAGCACCGACTCCAACTGTGGAGATAGTGGAATGCTGATGAACTCTGGAGATTGCCATGCACTGTACGCCCAGAGGTGGTAAAAAGCTTTTCTGCACGAGTCTGATGATTGCTGTATCCACTTTTGGTTTCATCGCAGAATTGAGATCCGGGCTCCACACAAAGAGCTTTTCCTTTTCTGCTTTTTCACTACAAAACCTCAAGGTGGAGCTGTGCTATAGTGGAATGGCGTAAACTAGGGATGGCGGAGAATTTCTCCCCGAAACTTTGGGGGGCCAAGCGCCAACGTGTTAAGCCCCCCAAAGAGGTTTCGGGGAGAAATTCTCCGCGCCCCCGCACCCCCCCCGGGACAGGACTTACCTTTCCCGAATGTCCCTCCCGGCGGCGGGTCCCGGCGGCGGTTCGTCAGGTCTTCGTCAGGGGCAGGGGCGGCAGCCAGTCTTTCGACCGGCTGCCGCCGCCGCCATTCCAATAAAAGTAAAAAAAAAAAACACACCCCCGTGATAGGCTATGTGACGATTAACGTAGCCTGTCATGGCTAGATTTGCAAAGTCAGCCGTGATAGGCTACGTAAATCGTCACGTAGCCTATCACGGGCGACTTTAAAAAAAAAAAAAAAAGCGCGTACGGCTAATGGCGGCCCCCATAGGGAGCCGCCATTCCCGTTCCTTATTTGGTCGCTGTAGTCTACGTAGAGATTACGTAGACTACAGCGAAAATAAGGGCAACGCTATTTGCGTTGCCCTTATTTTCGCCGTAGTCTACATAAAGATTTACGTAGACTACAGCGACCAAATAAGGTACGTGAATGGCGGCTCCCTATGGGGGCTGCCATTTGCGTACGCGCTTTTTTTTTTTTTTTAAAGTCGCCCGTGATAGGCTACATGACGATTTAGATCTGACTTTGCAGATCTAGCCGTGATAGGCTATGTTAATCGTCACGTAGCCTATCACGGGGGCGGGTTTTTTTTAAAAACTTCTTATTTCGTGGCCGGGCGAGGCGAGGCGCCTCCTCCCCGGCCTGAATTTCAGCCGGGTGAGGCGGGAAGCCTCCCCCCTGGCCTGAATTTCGGCCGGGCGAGGCGGGAAGCCTCCCCCCCCAGCCTGAACTTCGGGGGAAGAGCAGCGAAGCGCCTCCCCCCCACCGCGAAAAGCTGCGAGACTAGGTAAGTGGCTTTCGTGCACTCCTAGTGTAAACACACCAGCAGAAACAGTATGTTCAGAAATAATACCCCATTTTCTCTGTTTTAAAGAAAACTGGGAAAATGCTCTGAAAAAGCGGAAGCAAAACGGGAGGATCACAACATCCAGCTAACAACCATGAGTAAGGAACCATGAGCACAGAATAAAGGCCTCGTGCAGAAAAACTAGTTATTGTGACTGAATAGTCAACAGAAGGGACAGACCAAGGATCTGCAGTCCATCTCCTTCCATAGCCTTTGCTTGTGGAATACCTCATTCTTGGGCTGGGTTGTGTATCTGGTGTCCTATCTGAAGCTGATACTGTTCTTGCTTCTGTCCCCCAGTCCACCAAATCCCATGAAGATGGCCTGAAAAGTAAGGAAGCACCAGTCCTGCAACTTTGTCTTGAGGAGAGAAAGGAAGATACACACATGCAAACTGTACCTGTGAGACTCGAATGACTGGCTCTGCCTTTGGCGGGTTCCTTTGTTCTAATATCTCACTTTTCAGCTCCAAAGGTGCCTCACCTTGGCTTACAATGATGGGTAGATATCAGCAGAGATTGGCATAAAGACACATTTCAGGGTTAAAGCAGAGCCACTTTTCAACAGACAATAAATATTACACTCCAGCAGGCAACACACGATGAGTTTTAATCGGTCCTGGATGTGTCTTTAGTTATGATGACTGGGTGTTCAAAGTTGTTTTTAGTTATATGTTGTTTGTGTATATTGTCTGCATGCTTTTAAACTGTGTATATTGTATTTTAATGTTTTCACTTCTGTTAACCACCCAGAGAGCTTTGGCTATGGGGCGGTATAGAAATGTAATAAATAACAACAACAACAACACATCAGAAGGGCAGCCACAACAGTTAGAGCAGATGAGGCAAGAAACCTATTGCTTGACTCCATGGTTGGGCACTGCCTTTATTAGGGCCAACCAAAATGTTGCATGCTTTTGAGTTTTCCAGCAGTCTTTGCCAGACTGTAAGAAGTTTGAAAGGCATTCTGACTAAGCTTATTTAAGGCAGAAGTCTTTATGAACCTGCCATAAGGTTTTTGCTTACCTATAAGAGCAGCATAGGTAGCATAAGACAGGTACCGGATGGGGCAGGATAGGAAAGCTAAGAGAACCAAAGATTAGTCAGCTGATAAAAGATTGGTTCTGTGGGCCTAGTTTGAGCCAGAGTAAATTTCAGGAAGTGCTTGTTTGGGTAGCAGAGTCATTTAATTTTGCTAAAGAGAGATGTTTACGGGGAAGAGCTTGTGGCTGATGCACCTTAGTATTAGATATGTTGCCGACTGCAGGGTACAGAGCCAGGATGCTTAAAGAGAATTTGGAGACATTTTTGAGTTTCTCTGGAATTGACAAAGACGTCAACAATGACCTTAGGAGCTGTGGGTCACTTAGAGCAAGGGTCTCAGAAGGAGCTAGACCACCCTATAATAATCAAGCAGCAGTAAGCTTAAAACATAATAGTCACTAAGTATGGTATTAGGCATATAGGTGGCAAAGAACTGAGGGGCATTAAAGGAAGTTTTACCTTGTGGGAGAGGCCCTGCCTTCTCTCGTGACTCTAGAAATACTTCTTCTCAGAGAAACATGGCAGATTGAATGGAAATCTGACTCTTTTCTTTCTGTTTCTGTACACTCTGAAAGTATGTGTGTAAACAATCTTTTTTTTCTTCTTTACAATTAAAGTACTTCATTGCATTGTGAACTGTTGTCAGTATGAATATCATCTAGGAATGTTTGAAATTAGCGCTTTTTGGAGTCAAGGCAGCCATTTCTCCTTGCCTGTGCCAAATTTTAGTAGACAGGAAATGGTAGCCGGACATACATTTACACAGGCGGTGTAAGATAAAACCATGGATAAATGCTAATTTCCCAATGAGGCACAGGGGCTCTTAGCAGAGAACACCCCTTTTGCCTTTAGCCCTGGAAACGGCAGGGAAGGGCTCCTCTCAGGGCTGGTGAAAGCCATTTCCCCGCTCCCAGCACCCCCAGGGAAGTGTGTGTGAAATCTGACAGCCCCCCAAGGGAAGGAGAAATGGCTTGAGATTAAAGTGCCTGAGGTAGATTAGGCCTAGAGATGAGGCCTATGTGAGGAACAGACCTAGTCCACCTTAGGCACTTGAGCTACACTATGAAGGCTGCTCCTTGTTCCAAGACATTTCTCCTTCCTTTGTGGCAGGGGACAGACTTTAGCAGTCCTGACAGAAGCCAGCTACTTCCAGGGTGAAATCTGCTCCCAAGGGAAGGAGAAATGTCTTGAAAATAAAGCGTCTGAGGTAGATTAGGCCTAGAGACGAGGACTATGTGAGGAACAGGCCTAATGTACCTCAGGCGCTTGAGTTACACCATTAAGGCTGCTCCTTGTTTCCAAGACATTTCTCCTTCCCTTGTGGGAAGGGGCAGATCTTAGTAGTCCTGACAGAAGCCAGCTATTTCCAGGGTGGAAACTGCTCCCAAGGGAAGGGGAAATGGCTTGAAAATAAAGTGTCTGAGCTAGATTAGGCCCGTTTTCTGTTACGAGATGAGGCCTATGTGTGGAACAGGCCTAATCTACCTCGAGTTACAGCACTGAGTTACATCACATTTGAGTTACATGGTTGCCCTTTATTTTCAAGATATTTCTCCTTTTTTCTCAGCTATTTCCAGGGCTAAAGACAAAAAGGCTGTGAGCATTGACCAGCATTGACCAGCCACTGTTCACCCTGCTCCCTTTTCCACGCAGTCGCTCCTTTTGTAAAAGGGAGAGACAAATGAAATATTTCCCCCATATACTGGCATGCCACATAAGAGGGTAATTTACGAGTGGGAGTATGAATTTGATCTAATACTAATTCACTGCCCTTATCTCCTCTCCTATGTAATCTTCACTGCCAGCAAAGAAAGATGCTACCATACAGGGAAATGCAATGCCTGACAGAGCACCTCTCCTGACGTGAAACTACCCGGACACTACAATAAACATCTGAGGCCTTCCTCCAAGTGCCTCCTCTGAGGGGGGTTCGTAAGATGGCAACCAGGGAGAGGACATTCTTGGTGGTGGCCCCCTGATTATGGAATACTGGCCCACTGAGGTCCACCTGGCATCATCATTGCCATCTTTTTGGCTCCAGGTTAAGACGGTCCTGTACTCCCAGCCATTTGACAGCATATGATGGAGCAGTTGTTTTTATCAGGTCCAGTATCTTACTTTAAGTGTTTTAGCTGTTTACAATTTTGCATGTTAAAGATTGTATATTATGTTTTTATTATCTTGTATTAGTGGCTTGTGAGCACTTTGACTATTTGACAGTAAAGAAATGAAATAAACAAATAATAATAATAAACAAATGGTAGATTTCCTGAATTTTCTTTAACAAATCCATTTTCAGACATTTTAACGACTCAGTACAAAACAAACACTTATAAAATAAGAACATATTATGCAAATCTGTGTCCTCTTTTGTTCTCTTTTTTTGGTGATACATTTACTCTTTTATGGTGATGTGTCATTGGCCACCGAAGTGGGACCATATGAAAAACAAAACAGTTCCTTGAGCCTTGGTTAACTTTCTGCATCCTGGCTCTTTCAGTTTAAGCATTGCAAGAAATGTCTGTTCACATAAATGGCTTCCATTCCATGACCAATTCAAAGAAGTGTTTGTGTTTTGCTCAATATCCTTGAACAGCTGAAAGATCAGCATTCACACTGCTCTTTTGTCCCCTGTAACACCCCAACTCAGGAATATGTGCTTCTGGGTAAACATCCATAGGACTGAGTTGGAACGGTTGTTCGTTTATTTTGATATTCTGGGGACAAACCTGGTTGGGTGGACATGGGGCTGGCATCAGACAGGGCCAGCCCTACCATGAGGCAGTGTGAAATGATTGCTTCAGGCAGCAGATGCTGGCAGGCAGCAACCAGGTGTCGGAGGAGAGAGCTGTGTGCCAGGCAGCCTGCTCTGTGCCCCCTAAGCTAGCCTGCTGCACCGGACCTAGCATTATTCTAGGCCATTAGTGGGTGAGGGAATAGTGGCTGCTAAAAAAAAAAAAAAGACAGAGAGAGAGAGAGAGAGAGAGAGAGAGAGAGAGAGAGAGAACAAAAGAAAAAAGATAGTGGAGAAAATTGTGTGAAGTGGCTTTCTTTTCCTGGAGCAGGAGAGGAGGAGGGAGGGGAAAAAAATCTCAGAGATGTTCTCATGGGGGGGGGGATGTCTTCCAAGAAATTTTGGCTCAGCTTTAGATTTAAGTCAAAATATCCTATTAGAATCCTTCCTCAGCACACATAGTTTGATGGAGTGACAGTGTGCGCTATTGTCTTCGTGTACATAGGCAGCACTGAAGAGGAGAGTGGTGGCAAACCCATTGATAAGTAACTCATTCCCCTACACCAATTGCTTGATGCCTGCAGAAATTATAGATAAATCATAGATTTAAAAAATAAAATAAGGCTGCAGTCCTGGGAATGCTTACTTGAAAGTTAACTCCAACAACAAATGTATAGGACTTCCTTCAGAGAAAATACATTTAGGATAGGAGCATTAATACAAAATATATCGTTATTTCCCTTCAAGATAGGTGAGAATTTTGTTTCAGTTTGGTTTGGATAAGAATTTACTTAAATCCATGAAGTTGAGACAAAAAGAACTTGAGATTAAAAAAAAAGAATGTGGGAGGAACCATACCAATAGATTTATCCATCCTCACCCAGGAGTTTAAATGCTTTGCTCTTCAAACTCTGGGTTTGAATCCATGTTTATTCAACCATGCTAGTGTTTAATTAGGGTTGCCACTAGGGATGCTGGACAAATCTGCAACAGAACCAGATGAGTTCAGATTTTGATTAATCTGACCTGCTTATTCCGCAGCAAAGCGCCCCAGCCCCCAGTTATGTACATTCTGTGGATTTTTGCTGTTTTTTCTAACTTTCCTGATTTAGAGCAAATTTCTTCATAGAACAAATATGAGAAATAAAAAAAATCAAATGGCCAAAAATGTGCATTTCCCCCATAGCCTAAAGTGTGAAAATGCACATGGAGGGGGGAATTTTGCACATTTTTGGAGAATTTGTGCATTGCTACATGTACAATTTTGAACAAATGCACATTTGTGCAAATTCATAAACTTACACACACACACACACACACAATTCTGCTGATGGGTGGACAGCAGAACAAAAGGCACCTGACAATCCATGAAAGACAGATGGAATGGATTTAACAAAATCCTTACATCCCTAGTTGCCACCTCTGTTTTCTTTGTTTTTTACAGGCTCCTTAACTGAATTTGGCTGGTGCAGATGGGTGAGAATATTGTTTCAGTTACTTTTTTATAAGTATTTACCAACATTTGCAAAGCTCTTCATATTCAGGAGAGAACGAACTAGAGATTTAAAGATTTCAAATGTAGGAGAAACCAACATGACAGATCTGCCCATCCTTAAATTCATCTGACCTCCCCAAACTCTAACATGTGGGATCAAAAAATCTAGTATGAGGAACAACTCTGCCCTCCCCTAAATGTACTTTACCCCTTTGGTGTCTGCACTTTTCCTCATGCCACCACTGTTAGTCACCACCACTTGTTTTTTGCTGAATTACTTTATGGGTGGAGCACGGGGGGCAGGGGACTTCAATGGGGAATAGCCAGAAAAGAGAATTGTTGCCAGCAATCCTCAGAAGGAATATGCCCTGCTAACTACAAATGTGTGTAAAATAGCTAATAATAAGGCAGTTTAGGGACAAGACAAGCCCTATGCAAAATCAGGTCATGGAAAGTCATTTCTTTCTACTGGCCTTATCCATCAAGGGAATTGAAACTCTGTGACTTTTTTCACTTTGCTTCCAGCCAGGTTTTTGACATCACTTTTTTAAAAAAATTACTCAGATGAAGAAGCCAGGGAGGATGTCCACCTGACTTCAGGCACTTTGGAGACCTGCTCTTTATACAGAGTGAATTAAGTCATTAACTGGAGAGCTATCTATAAATCACCTTTGGAAGCACAGCATCTGTTGCAGTCACTTTTCATAAGCTCCGTTCCCTGACCTGCTTACGCTGTTTCTTCAGGGTCAGTGGAAATTAAAGCCTCACTCACTTTTTTTCTTCACAAGTGTTTCAGTGTTGTACTGGTTGTCGTTTTCTCTTAAAAAAAATGATTTGGAGACTAATGAGATTTCAGTTTTTCCTTTCCTCATTATTCCAGAGTCTCCCCTCCCTCTGTGTTACATTTGGCCTGGCTCATGACAGTCTCTGTTGATGGGGGAGGGGGAGGCATGACTGGGGTTTCAAAGCTCGAGTCAGTATAATTGATGCAATATTATTAGCTATGTGGCAATTAGGGATGCTGGAGAAATTTGCAATGGATTAAAATGAGCTCAGATTTCTAAGGATCCAACCTGCAGAATCTGCTCCCCCTTCAGGCTGCACAGGTAGGGATGGGGGAGAATTCTGCCACGAACCCCAATGAGGCCGGATTCCAAGAATCTGGTCCCACTGGGACCTGTGGTGAAAGGGAGCACTCACCTCCGCCTCCCCGTGGAATCCATCCAGGTTGGACCCATCGCCGCCTCGATCCTGCGGAGCTGACCACCTGCTGACGAATGTCCCTGACGAATGTCAATACGGCCGGCAGCCATTACTGTGCCGTATCGCTGTAAGTAAGTCTCCAGACGTAAATGGCATACTGGGCACCATTTGCGGCCGTAAAGCTGGTAGATTAGCCTAAATGCAGCGGAACGGACAGTGAGTGATCCGCCCATCCCTACACACGGGGTCTGTGGACTTCTGGATGTTCTTTTTTGTTTGTTTTTAACTTTCCCAAAATGTATGCATATTTATTTGTAGGAAAATATGCAAGCTTCTGCTGAGGAAAAGTGGAATGGAATGGGGGACAATATGCTAAATGTTACGTACCAAGGTAAATTATATAAATCATTATGGAACCTCTTACATAATTATTTCCATATATGTTTGCATGATGAAAACATTGCATTTGCCTGTGAGCAGACAATGGAACAAAAGGCACCTGACCATTCGCAAAACACAAAGTGGATTTTACACAGTCCGTACATCCCTAGTGGCAATGAATCTTAAAATAAAAGGATTACCAAAGCAACATGGGTGGTTTGTGATGATCCAGTCTCTCATCCCTAGTTTTAATTGAAATTTTGTTTTAAATCTGGATTTTTTAAGCTACTGGGGGGGGGGTAAAAGTCAGGATATAAATTAAATCAGTACCCACATTTGTTTGATTGCTGAAGGATTCCTGTAAACCATTTGTTCTGTAAAATATATACCCCACCACTATTCTATGTTGCTGGTGCTACACTGTGGGAGAGCTGTTAAGCAGGTGGCAAGGACACAGTCTGTGGTGTTCTGAGGACCACTCTCTTCAGCCATTCTTATCCTGAGGGAAAGTGAATATGAACTGAGGTGATATGGAGAGAAAAGACTCTGTTTTGAGAAACAAAGAGTTAAGCTAGTGGGGCTATTTCAAGGACCATAAAAGGTGGATCAGGTCCATGGAAGATGTCACACACACACACACATCTCAGTTCATTGATCATTGATTGCTCACACAGTGCACTGGTACAAAAATAGAGACCCAGGTAGCACCCAGACTCAGTCATTGCTGAGCAACACTAATTACTGAGATAGAGATTAGATATCCAGAGCAGCCAGATAAACAGTAGTCATCAAGTGGGAAGCATTTGTTTTGTTCCTCTGTCTTGATTTATCTTGAAAGTTGAAGAAGAAAACAAACTCTTGTGGCAGGTAAATCAGAAGTTGGAAGCAAGGAAACACCAGAAGGTTCTGGATAGCTGAGCCAGAACATTATGGGAACTAGGTGATGGCCACAGGACTGACAGACTGGTGTTTTGTTTTGTTTTTTAACAGCTATGTTACAAGCAGAGATTTCTCCAGTATTCAGATTTTTCAGGAAAAATACAAGGTTTGCGCTAGCATGTGTGTTTCCTTGTATCTTTTTTTTTTTAATGGATGAAATGAACATGCAAGGAAGGTTCCAGGATATCTCATGGTTCTGCTAATTTGACAGGAGAGCATATGGGCTGCAGACCACTGCTGTTAGAACATTTGTTAAACATGCTGTCTATTAAAAATGACAGCTAATATATGTGTGTGTGTAATTGTTTAGATGAGCAGGAAAGTCACATACCCACCCAATTCTGCCTAGGAGCAGGCAGAAAGCCTGTAATCTCCAGGTGCATGTACTAGAAAGTTGGCCCCACCAAGTTCAATGAGTTGAGTTGAATAAGGCCTGGTCAACACAAGCAGCAGAAATACAATAAAACAAAACCTCATAGAATGGAGCGAAAGGTGATAGACCTGCATGCTCCCTGTTATGCTGCTTTTCTATTTGTTCCTGTACAGGAGCATCATCCATCTACAATATGCAGTAGTATATCCCATTCTAAATTGTCTCAGAGGGCCACAAGCATGATGTTCTACAACATATTGGTCCATGTTACCTACATTTGGTTGCACCCATTTGGCCTTTTACCCTTTGCCTTCAAAGGCAGTGGATTTCAGAATCAAATAGGGAGTTCCAAGAATTCCCTGTGAATGAGCTGGAATGGTTCCTTGGTTGAGAACAGTAAATTGGGACAAACATAATGATAAGAATGAGAGAGAGGAGAATGAGACCCCAACGCTTACTGAAAGATGTTTTGCCATCCTGAAAGCTCTGAGTGTGTGAGGGAGGACTAATCATGGCTAACTTAAGTCCCATTTACTTCAGTGGGTCTGCTCTAAAAATAAGTAAATCTGAATCCAATCCAAAATAGTATACATTTATAGTATTGTATTAATATTTCATGTACTCAAATACACTATGCTATCTACTTCTACTGACAGCTTTTGTAGGGCTGTGGAAAGTGGGCCTCAAGATTATCTTTAGCCCTGGGTTATTTTTCCGTGGCCCTCATTAGAAACAAGAGCCTAAATCACTTAAGCCAACAACTTTGGATGTGCAAATCCAAAACCAGAAACTGCATACACAGTTCACACAGATAGTATTTCACTGATTTCAGGATTTTTTTAAAAAAGAAAAGAGATAACCCTTGAATTCCTGAGCAATCAATAGAGGCAGTAGTCTTCCAAAAGTACATGGTATTTTAACTAACTGGACATTTGGAGGGAAATATTTATCCAGGGCAGAGAGAAACCTTTCCCTCATTAAGACAAATGTTGCAATCAAGAACTAGTTTATGTGAATTTTATCTGAAAAAACAGATAGATCTTTAAGGGGTGAAATATTGTTATGATAAAAAAAAAGCCAGTCATTGAGAAAACAATAGATACATGGATATTACTTTGATTGCTTAGAGATTACCTTTGTGGCATGTCACTCCTAATAAAATAAGTTTTGCTGAAGGATGACCATATAAATGACCTTCTCTTCCTCATGTTCCAATTTTTGCACATAGGACTGTGCTACTGGTTATATTATGCATGTAGGTGCTTCTGTTCAGACTTTCAGCTCTACCTGAAAGTTAAGGTAAGACTAGAGATATATGGATTGTGTAAAATCCATTCCATCTGTGTTTCATGGATTGTCAGGTGTCTTTTGTTTCATAGTCTTCCAATTGACAGAATCTGATTTTTTTTGTTACAAATTTGTGCGAATTTGCATTTGTGCAAATATTCAGTTGTGAAAATGTGCGAATTCCCCCTAAATGTGCATTTTCATGCTTTATCCTCCTGGGGAAAATGCAAATTTTGGCTTAAAAAATGCATATTTTTCTAAGGTGAAATTTGTGCAAAAATTGGGAAAGTTAGAAAACCAGTCTGAAAGTCCACAGAATCTGCTTGACAGGGGGAAAGCTGGTCCGCTGTGGAATCCAGGGACTGGATTCATGAAAACACAAACTCAGTTGGTTCTGTTGTTGATTTTTCCAACATCCTTAGGTAGGACTGGCCTTCACCTAATATCAGCTAGAAACCATTGGGTCCCACCCCATGTTCTCTAGATGGGTGTTCATATAAACCACAGATACAGAACCTCAGGTCTGGAGGCCAACTCTGGCCATCCATGATTCCCCAGATGGCCATGCCTCCTTCTCCTGGCCTCACCTCTTTCCCCCAACCACCTATCATTTGGTAGTTCTCCTGCCTTTGTGCAGTTCCCCCCTCCCCCATTCTGAAAGGTTGAAAGCCTGTCCTCAGGGCTAGTTTAGCTTTAAGCTAAAATGTGATTGTAGGTATTTCTGGCCCCACTTCTTTACCTTTCATCCCCACCCACCACAGGAATGCGGCCCCCAAGGGCTTCTCTGAAATGGAATTCGGCCTTCAGACTGAAAGAGGTTCTGCACCCCTGATATAAACCTTTCATGGTCAGTGAATATGCCAAGGAGAAGAGGGACTGAGCCTGATCACCATCCCCCTGACACAAGGCACCTGCAAGCAGTGGTCCTGGCAGCTGTCTGTTCAGCAGTAGTGAGAAAGGAGTCCTAGTTGCATGCAGCTATATATGTGTTGGGCTTCTCTATACCTTCAGCACCTTAAATGGCCATGTAAGGCCTGAAACTGGTTATTCATTTAGGGCTGGTTCAGACAATGGTTCTGGACTAGCACATGTTGGGCACTGTATATGCATGTACAAATTATTATCTGTGCACATGTAAGTAGGGATGTGTGAACCCACTCCAGTTGAGGTTCTCCGGGCACCTGCCCAACCTTGTGCCCCCACTCTTGCTAGACTGCTCCTGAGCCCCTTTTGCACTTGGCGAAAAGCCCGCACTCACCCCAATGGCCTCGTTGAACTCTGTGGTTGCCATTTAAAAATAAAATAAAATGGCGATTGCAAAAATGTGCATATGCATCAAAATGCTCATTTTTGCAAAAATTTGCGGTTTCGCGCATACACAAAAATGTGCATTCTCAAAAATGTGCATTTTTGCATACGCAAATATGTGCATCTCCGGCAATGGCAGATGTTGGGACAGTGTGCCAGGTGGGCAGAGAGAAGCTGTGTGCAGTTGCTCTCCTCCATGTGTGCAGCTAGATCAGGGGAGAAGTATTGCCTGATCCAGCCCTTTAAAAAATAACTGAATCTGTAAGGTTTCTACGACTCCTGCCCCTGCCCTGTAGAATGTATGGAAGAAGCATACCGAGGAAGGCAGTCAATCAATATTTAGTAAAATAATTTAGAAAACAATAGATAAATTGTTGTACTTGGAGATTACCTTTGTTGCTTGTCTCCTCTTATAAAATTAGTTTTGCTGAAGGACCATCATATAGTACATGCCTTGGGGAAATAAAGCAGTGCATTTTTTATTGTCTCCAAATCTATTTTATGCTCTGTTGGAGTCAGCACTAAATTTGAAGCAGAAACCTCATACAATAAGAGCAGTCAATGATCTTGGGAGAAATATTCAAATGAAACTTGTGTGATTATATATGGAGATAAATCTTTTTTGCTTAAATACAGGGCCATAGGCAAATGGAACAGAAGTATATGCTGATAGTAAAAGTCTTTGGACTGTGTCACCCAAATACTTGAACTGGGGTGAGGGAAAGATGTATGGTGCAATCCTATGCATGACTATACATGACTTGAGTTCAATAGGACTTACTTTCAGGTAAGTGGGCATAGGTTCTATATTTCAAGCCTTACCAAAGGATCAGAAGTGGGCAATGACAAAAATAGAAAAGAAACTAAAAGTATGAATATGTAGCAAATGCCCAAACATCTAGCGTTAGGTGCTCTGTGTTTCACTAACATGGGATGTCCACTAGGTTAGATTACTTTAAAAAATGATTAGACAATTCACCCAAAATAGTTTGTCAACGACTGTTAACTACTAGCTATCATAGATAAACATTTAAAACACTCCACTGAGGTATCTAGCTAATCTTATAAAATATTGCATGGTTGTTCGATCCCAGTAAACAGTGCTCAGATTATGAGGGGGAGGTAGCAGGTTTCTTAATGCAATTCACCCCCCCCAACTCATCCCAATTTTAGTCATATGCCCCCCTCCATTTAGCCTATTTTTGAAGGCTATTTTGAGAGCTTTCAAAAATGTTAGTCATAGGGGGCAACCCCCCAAATAAGTGGGCATCTTCTCCCTCTGCAATTGCACTACCACTACAATTTCCATAGATCAGATAAGTCAGGTGAGCCTGACCTTAAAAGAAATCATTCTAAGGTGAAATTTTGTAGCAGCTCTGATGTGTTTAATCGCTTTAGGGCACAATCCTATGCATCTTTGGACAGAGAAAAGGCCTACAACTCCCAGCATTCCTCAGCCAACAAAGCTGGCTGGGGAATGCTGAGAGTTGTAGGCCTTTTCTCTGTGTAAAGATGCATAGGATTGCATCCTTAGATTCATTCAAGCAAGCAAACAATCATGGAGCAAGCAACGTGATTGTTCATAGGAGTTCATTTTTAGGCTATTATATGTGATGAATGCAGTGGCTGTTTGGAGGTGTGTGTGTTTTGTTTTGCTTTGTCTTTTCATCTCAAATGGTTCCTTACAATATTTTTTAGAAATTAGTACATGTAAATAAATAAATCATATCTGGATACTTTTGAATATTCTTCAAGCAACATTTCCAAGATTTCAAAGAGATTTGCTATTTAAGGCGGTTCTAAAATGTACTTTAAGGAAAAAACACAGGCAAACACCATCTGATTAGAAATCTTCAGGGACTTGATGGCAGAGATAACTGTTAATAGGATATTGAACCTTTCCTCTCAACAATGCCAGTGAAATCCAGCCCAGACACGCACCGACCAGAAGATTCTGTTATCTGTCAGTTGTTGCTTCCCATACATGCATGCAAAATTAATTCCTATCTTCAGCCTGGTTCCAAATACAACAATGTCTAATTTTTAGACTGTCTGGCTTTGCAAGGATGTTTGAAATAATATAGCCTTATGCAGGCTATAGGGCTAACATGTGGGAGGGGATATGGCTGTTGGATGGATGAATCGGTAAATTTCAATTTCTCTTATTTTATCATTATTCCAGTTTTGAGTTCCATTCATCCAAAACTTTGAAATGTTTTGTGTATTTGTTTAAAGTTGGTATGAAAATGTGCACACATTTTTGTGGGCATTTATCCTAAATACATGCATTTTTCATGCAATTTTGCCTAATATATTCATATTGTGAAGGTTTGAGGCCTACAGAGGCAAGGAAAAAGGTTAGGCCTAGAGGCCTGGAGTCTGTTGTTGTTGTTGCTGTTGTTGTTGTTGTTGGGAGGGGGTATCCCTGAGAGGAGTAGTTTCATTTCCTTGGTTAAGTTTCAATTTCATTTCCCCAGTTAAGTTTCATTTCTTCAGGTTTGAAACAGTACTTTTGGTTTTGAGGAGGGTATATAAAGAGAGTGAGAGAGCCAGCAAGAGCAGAGTCAGAAGACCAGAGCCTGAAGAGGGAGTAGGAAGAAGCAGCCTGGAAAAGTCTAAGTACAATTAGGGTACTGAAACTTGCATTTTGCAACTTTTATTTTCTCTTAAAGCCATTTATATCACTCAGCTCTATTGTGTAAATACCTTTCCTTCTGATTTGCTTGTAGGGATGTATGAACTCACTTGCACCCACCGAGCGTGGGCACTCATAGGGTTCCTGCTGCCACCCACCCTGGTGAGCTGGGCTGCACAAGCCCTAGAGGGCTCAGTGAGTAGTCCGGGAATGTCCCGCAGCTCCCGCTCCTTGATGCGAGCTGCCATTTTTATGCAAGATGGCAGCTTATGTTGAGGCATGGGTGACTGCAGGGATGTCCCCACTGCTGCTGCTGCCACTGTAGTGTGGGGAGGAGGATAGGATAAGTGCTGTCTTCTTCTCCCCCCACACCTGCTACATCAGTGGCGGCAGCGAAGGGCATACTGGTTGTTTTATGTAAGAGTAAGAGACTTACTTAGCACAACCAGCCTGTCTCTCACAGCTGCCGCCGTCACCATCACTGTAGCCGGGGCGAGCGGGGAGATGATACGATAGGTGCTTCCTTCTTTCCTTCACCCCCACCTGCTACAGCACTGATGGCAAGGGAAAAGCTGGTCCCTTGCCATTGTCAACATGGCTGTAGCAGGGATGTGAGGGGAAGAAGGCAGCACCTCTCCTCCTTCCCCCATCCTTGCTACAGTGGCAGCAGTGAAGGACAGGCTGGTCATTTTATCTAAGTATAACTGCCTTGTTGTGGCGAAGGGGCTTGCGTAACTCAGTGAAGCCATAAGCTATGCCGTGCAGGGCCACCCAAGATGGACAGGTCATGGCAGAGAGTTCTGACAAAATGTGGTCCACTGGAGAAGGAAATGGCAACCCACTCCAGTATTCTTGCCAAGAAAACCCCAAGGAACGTATCACAAGGCTAAAAGATATGACGCCGGAAGATGAGCCCCTCAGGTCGGAAGGTGTCCAATATGCTACTGGGGAAGAGCAGAGGGTATTTCCAAGTAGCGCCAGAAAGAGTGAAGCGGCTGGGCCAAACCCGAAAGGACACTCAGCTGTGGATGTGTCTGGCAGTGAAAAGAAAATCCGATGCTGTAAAGAACAATATTGTTTAGGAACCTGGAATGTCAGATCAATGAATCAAGGTAAGCTGGAGGTGGTCAAACATGAGATGGCAAGATTGAACATCGACATCTTGGGAATCAGCGAACTAAAATGGACAGGCATGGGCGAATTTAATTCAGGTGACCATCATATCTACTATTGTGGGCAAGAATCCCTTAGAAGAAATGGAGTAGCACTCATAGTCAACAAAAGGGTGGGAAAAGCAGTACTGGGGTACAATCTTAAAAATGATAGAATGATCTCAGTATGAATCCAAGGCAAACCATTCAACATCACAGTAATTCAAGTCTATGCCCCAACCACTGAGGCCAAAGAAGCTGAGGTTGATCGGTTCTATGAAGACCTACAACACCTTCTAGAACTAACACCAAAAAAAGATGTCCTCTTCATCATAGGGGATTGGAATGCTAAAGTAGGAAGTCAAGAACTCACCGGGATAACAGGCAGGCATGGCCTTGGTGTACAAAATGAAGCAGGACAAAAGCTAATAGAGTTTTGCCAAGAGAACATGCTGATCATAGCAAACACTCTTTTCCAACAGCACAAGAAGCGACTCTACACATGGACGTCACCAGATGGTCAATATCGAAATCAGATTGATTATGTCCTTTGGAGCCAAAGATGGAGAAGCTCCATACAGTCAGTAAAAACAAGACCTGGAGCTGACTGTGGCTCAGATCATGAGCTGCTTCTTGCAAAATTTCGGCTTAAATTGAAGAACGTAGGGAAAACCACTAAACCTTTCAGGTATGACCTAAATCATATCCCTGATGAATATACAGTGGAGGTGAGGAATAGATTTCAGGGATTAGACCTGATAGACAGAGTGCCTGAGGAACTATGGACGGAGGTCCGTCACATTGTTCAGGAGGCAGCAACTCAATCCTTCCCAAAGAAAAAGAAATGCAAGAAAGCCAAGTGGCTGTCTGATGAGGCTTTACAAGTAGCTCACGAAAGAAGGGAAGTGAAAAGCAAAGGAGAAAGGGGAAGATATACCCAACTGAATGCAGAGTTCCAGAGAATAGCAAGGAGAGACAAGAAGGCCTTCTTAAATGAACAATGCAAAGAAATCCAGGAAAATAACAGAATGGGAAAGACTAGAGATCTCTTCAAGAAAATTGGAGATCTCAAGGGAACGTTTTGTGCAAAGACGGGCATGATAAAGGACAACGAAGGCAGGGACCTAACAGAAGCAGATGAGATTAAGAAGAGGTGGCAAGAATACACAGAAGAACTATACAGGAAAGATCTGAATGTCCCTGATAGCCATGATAGTGCGGTCACTGAACATGAGCCGGACATCCTCGAGAGTGAAGTCAAGTGGGCCTTAGGAAGCATTAGTAACAACAAAGCTAGCGGAGATGACAGTATTCCAGCTGAGCTATTTAAAATCCTAAAAGACGATGCTGTTAAAGTGCTGCATTCAATATGCCAACAAATCTGGAACACTCAACAGTGGCCACAAGACTGGAAAAGGTCAGTTTACATTCCAATTCCAAAGAAGGGCAACGCCAAAGAGTGTTCAAACTACCACACAATTGCGCTCATTTCACATGCCAGCAAGGTGATGCTCAAAATCCTACAAGCTAGGCTTCAGCAGTATGCGAACCGAGAACTACCGGAAGTACAAGCTGGGTTTCGAAGAGGCAGAGGAACTAGAGATCAAATCGCCAACATTCGCTGCATCATGGAGAAAGCAAGAGAATTCCAGAAAAACGTCTATTTCTGCTTCATTGACTACGCTAAAGCCTTTGATTGTGTGGATCACAACAAACTGTGGCAAATTCTGAAAGTGATGGGAGTACCAGACCACCTTACCTGTCTCCTGAGAAACCTGTACGAGGGTCAAGAAGCAACAGTAAGAACCAGACATGGAACAACCGATTGGTTCCAAATTGGGAAAGGAGTACGACAAGGCTGCATATTGTCACCCTGCTTATTTAACTTATATGCAGAGTACATCATGAGAAATGCCGGGTTGGATGAATCAGAGGTCGGAATTAAGATTGCTGGGAGAATTATCAACAACCTCTGATATGCAGACGATACCACCCTAATGGCAGAAAGCGAAGAGGATCTCAAGAGCCTCTTGTTGAGGGTGAAAGAGGAGAGTGCAAAAGCTGGTTTGAAACTCAACATTAAAAAAACGAAGATCATGTCATCTGGCCCTATCACTTCCTGGCATATAGAAGGGGAAGAAATGGAAGCAGTGACAGATTTTACTTTCTTGGGCTCCAAGATCACCGCAGGCAGTGACTGTAGCCATGAAATTAAAAGACGCTTGCTCCTTGGGAGGAAAGCTATGGCAAACCTAGACAGCATAGTAAGAAGCAGAGACATCACCTTGCCGACAAAGGTCCGTCTAATCAAAGCTATGGTTTTCCCAGTAGTAATGTATGGCTGTGAGAGCTGGACTATAAGGAAGGCTGAGCGCCAAAGAATTGATGCTTTTGAACTGTGGTGCTGGAGAAGACTCTTACGAGTCCCCTGGACTGCAAGGAGGTCAAATCAGTCCATCCTAAAGGAAATCAACCCTGAGTGCTCATTGGAAGGACAGATAATGAAGCTGAAGCTCCAATATTTTGGCCACCTAATGCGAAGAGAAAACTCCCTGGAAAAGACCCTGATGCTGGGAAAGACTGAAGGCAAAAGGAGAAGGGGACGGCAGAGGATGAGATGGCTAGATAGCATCACGGATGCAATGAATATGAACTTGAGCACGCTCCGGGAGAGAGCGCAGGACAGGAAGGCCTGGCGTGCTATGGTCCATGGGGTCACGAAGAGTCGGACACGACTGAACGACTGAACAACAACAACAACAAGAGACCTATGGAAAATGACTAGCGGTTGCCTTGCTGCTGCTGCTATTGCCACTGTAACAGGGATGGGGGGGAGAGAGAAGTTGATTGGTGCTTTCTTCTTCTCTCCCCCCCCCCATCCTTGCTACAGTGGCGGCAGCAAGGGACAGGGTGGTCCTTTTACATAAGTGTAAAAGACTTACATAAAACAACCAGCCTGTCCCACACCACTACTGCTATAAGAAGGGGGTGCACCCTTCTTTACCTTTCAGCAATAGGCGGCTTGCTGGTGCCGTCACTCTTGCCCGACTCAGCACGTGCTGAGTCAGGCAAGAGCTCGGTTCCGCCGACTGGTGTCCGGGGGGCCAAACTGGTGATTTCTCAGAGGGCTTTGAGACGCAACCAGCTGCTCGCGCCATCCCTATTTGCTAGCTTTAATTTACCAGTAAACTACTGTGGTTAAACCCTGTGTCTGAAGCGCTAATCACCCCACGTCTATAGCCTAAACCCCCTGTTACTGGAAAGGGAAAGGTAACAGAAGGAAGGTAGGACTCTTAAGGAGACAAAAGATCCTTAAGGACTTGCTTGGGGGGTTCAGGTCATGAGGGAAACCCTGACACATACACATTTTTGAAAGCAATTCTCATAATATAATGCATTGTTGAATTTAATATGCATTTTTGTGTGCATTTTTTTTTTTTTTACTAGATAACTCCATTGCAATATTCAGAGAAGAGTGCCAATTAGGTAAATTAGGGGGAGCCTAGCCATGGTGATCCTGTACTGGCGGCCTTTGTGCTTGGGGACTGAAGCAAATACAGAATGGGGCAGCTACCAAGCTCAGTGGTGCACCTAGTTATGCACATGTTGTACCAGCATTAAAAGAGCCACACTGGCTGCCTATTAGCTACTGAGCCATGTTCAAGGTATATTGCTGACTAGGGATGTGCAAACACACCCCAGCCTGGGTTATCTGGGTGCCCACTGGAGTACCATCTCCACTCGCCCCTCTGACCCACACTCAAGCCCCCATGAGCTTGGTGAGTTGCCCGCATTCACCCTGGGCCCATCTGGCGAGAGCCCACCATTTTGCTGCCTTTTTATTATTTTGGAAAAAAGGGAGCTTAAAAAAATTGCACATATTTAAATACGTGTGGTTTGGGGCTAGGAAAGCTTACTTGGGATGAGGGGGAGAGAAAGGATCACTCCAATCTCTCCCTCCCATCCCAGGCCAGCTACATGGGGGGCAGCAGCTTGTCAGAAGGAGAAAAGTGAGAAGGGCTTCCCTCTTGTCTCCCTCGTCCTGTCAAGCCCCTGCGTTCTCGTAGCTAGGATGTGAGGGAGAAAAAGGATCATTCCAGTCTCTCCCTCCCATCCCAGGCCAGCTACATGGGGGGCAGCAGCTTGTCAGAAGGAGAAAAGTGAGAAGGGCTTCCCTCTTGTCTCCCTCATCCTGTCAGGCCCCTGCGTTCTCATAGCTAGGATGTGGGGGAGAAAAAGGATCATTCCAGTCCCTCCCTCCCATCCCAGGCCAACTACATGGGGGCAGCAGCTTGTCAGAAGGAGAAAAGTGAGAAGGGCTTCCCTCTTGTCTCCCTCGTCCTGTCAAGCCCCTGCGTTCTTGTAGCTAGGATGTGGGGGAGAAAAAGGATCATTCCAGTCTCTCCCTCCCATCCCAGGCCAGCTACACAGGGGCAGCAGCTTGTCAGGAGGAGGAAAGAGAGAGGGGCTTCCCTCTCATCTCCTTCCTCCCATTGAGCTGCTGCCTTCACATACCTGGGATGAGCGGGAGAGCAAGGATCACACACACCATGCGAGCCATGTGCCAGCAACTTAAAAAAAAAAATTATATCTTGCTCACAATGGCGATAGGCAGTCTGTGTCCATAGATTCATATGCAAAAAAAGTGTCCTGAATCTTGTGTATATAGGTGGTTCACAACCTTTTTGCATGTAAGTCTATGTGCACACATAGACTTATATGCAAAAAGTGCCATGAATTGGCCATATATGCAAGATTCACAGCACCTTTTTGCATATAAGTCTATGGAAACAGACTGCCGTCCAATCACCGTGTTTTTGGTTTTTTTTAAATGGCGATTTCGGCAGAGGCGGATAGGCCTGGGTAAGTTGCAGGCTGTTTGCCGAGCGCAGGAGGGTGGTCTGGGGACCAGTGAGAGGAGAGGAGAGATCGGCAGACTTAGCTGGGTGGGTGTGGGTGCTGGCAGTTTGACAGATTTGTGGACCAAAACAGGCTCCGGCAGCATCCCTGTTGCTGACATTCAAAGCCCTAAAGGACTCAGATACCTAGCTGACTGTCTTCCCCTATACACACACCAAATAAATCTTAATACCTTCCAAGGAGACCTTATTGGTCACCCCACAACCAATAGTGTGTCATCAAGTGATGGCACATAAGCAGCCCTTCTTTGTAGTGCCTCCCACTCTCTGGAATGCTCTCCCACATGTGGTCCAAATGGTCAAAACTGTGTCAAGCTTTAGACACCACTTGAATAACTTGTTTATTCAGGGCCTTCCCTGACTTGTATTCACACAGCACTCTGTTCTACTGTTCTCGTAATGTTTTAATGTATTTATTATTTTATTAACAGTGCAATCCTATACATGCCTATTCAGAAGTAAGCCCCATTCTGTTCAATAGGACTTACTCTCAAGTAAATGTGCTGAAGAATCACTGAAATGCTTTAGATAAACAAAACTGGGAGAGGAACCATTTCATGACACCATTTCTCCTCAGATTATTGGGACAATTTTGCAAATATTTTGCTGAATCAATGTTTCTTCCCAGGCCTGCCTGGAATACAAAGGAGAGTTATGTAGCACAGCCGCCTACAATCATAGAATCATAGAATCATAGAATCATAGAATCATAGAATCATAGAATCATAGAATCATAGAATCATAGAATAGTAATAGAATATTACTATTTAGAATAGAATGTTATGTAATAAGTAGGATTGGAAGGGGCCTATAAGACCATCGAGTCCAACCCACTGCTCAATGTTCTAAATTGAAACTTCACAATATTATATATGAGAACGATTATAATGTGTGTCATTTTTTTCTCTCTCTTGAGGAATTCACATGGTTACGATCTAGAAATAACATGTGAAATGGGGCATGGGCTGCCATACACTACACATTGTATGGAATGGACTATGCTAGCATACAGATATATGCACGAGAGGGCCTTTTCCACAATGGACCCATTCCAGTGGAATAAGTTTTCATCAAAGGTCCACCAGACCCCATCATTGCAGGATTTAAGAAGGCTCTGAAAACTTGCTATTTTACTCTGGCCTTATGTTTTATTAGTTTGGGTTGTAGCTCTAGTTGTCTTTTGTAAGGTTTATTTTCTGCTGGTGTTTGGTATTTTTTTAGAATGTTTGCTCCTGTTGCGGTTTTCATGTGTTTTTCCTGTTTTACTACTGTGTCTGTTTTCATGATGTGGTTTATTGTTGTATGCTGCCTTAGGAGGGTTCCTGCCCTGAAAGACAGCCAAGAAACAACTTAAATAAATACAATAACTAAACAATTTATTTTATTTTATTTCTATTATGTATAATTTTAACCCATAAAGGCAGTCAAAGCAGTGTCTGAGATGGATCAAGGAGCATGACTGAACTCAGAAATGGCAACACTGAGAAACTAATAGAGAAACACGTCAATCCCCACAGAATTCCATTTCTGACCTCAAAATCACTACTCAAGCAAAATGTGTGTGTGTGTGTGTGTGTGAGAGAGAGAGAGAGAGAGAGAGAGAGAGAGAGAGAGGCTCTTGGAACTTACACATCCTAATTTGTTTAACTACTAATAGTAATTATCTCACATGTGATGCAGTGCCAAAGGAGTGCTATCCTGGAAGTTGGGAATGCTGGAACCATCTGCGTCTATGGGCTTGTCAACTGCTAGTGACTTATTCCTTGTTTTGGTATCTCTTTTTGGCATGCATTCACTCTTCTTTCAGTACCAAATATACCAATGCCAAACCATTATTTTCAAATATTTCCCCACTGGACCAGTGTACACACACACACACACAACAAAGTCTATTTTATGGTACACTGAGTAGCCACTTCAGGAAAAAAAATATAATGATACGTGAGTGAATGAATGTGTAAGTAGGTGAATGAGTCAATGAGACAGTCAGTGAATCCCAAATATCTTTGTCCTGTCACTAGACCAGCTGTAATGAGATGAGACACATGTCTTTGGGTTAAGTGGGGACACAACTCTGGTTAACTTTAACATAACAGGATCTCCAGCCATCATAATTGTGTGGCATACCATGAATGCTTAGCAGGTATCTCTACCTTGAATTAGGGTGACATACCCGGCCATGAATTGGGCGAAGAGTAATAACTACCTCCCTCTCACTGGCCACACCTCTTCAGGTGTTGAGGGTTTTTCCTGAGTCACTCCTCCCACAAGCCACACAACACTAAGTGGGCGAGACAGGTTGTCCCCAAAGGGGTCCCATAACCCACCCTGAGTGGTGAATCCCAGAAATTACCCTAAAGGTGACTCAGTGTGCACATTGATTTTCTTACCTGTTTTGGATACTTTTCCTGGAGAGACCTACCATTGTGGCCTTATAAAAAGATTTAGACAAGCTCCAGTCAATAATTGTCAGGGAAAGGACAGATGACCCTTGCCAGAGGTCTGCACTGAGCAGAAGGTGTTTGAGATTAGGCCTGCTTTACAACACCTGCTATACAACATGTTGTATTGCATATGTCACATTAGGAATGTGTTCGGCCACTGAGTAACTACACATACAATATTTTCAGACACTTAAAGAGCAATCCTATGGTCCCTAGGCAAGTGTCCCAGGGGCCTTGGAATTGTTCAGATCCCCCTTCCAAGGTTGGAAACAGCGTTCCAACTTCAGAAAGGGGAATCGGAGATCTGCCCCCCCCCCACAGCCAGTGTGGAAAGAACCATGTGCTGGCTGCCCTCCGAGGTAGGGAAAAGTGACCTCGGAGGAGGAGGAAAGGAGATGTTCTGTTGGGTGGGAAGGGGAGGAGACTGGAGAGGCCAAGATGCAAGTTATCATGAGTCTCTTCCAGCCTCCTTCTCTCCCCCTCTAAAGTGCCTTTGCTACATGCCCATCTAGCAAAAACTGGACAGTGGGAGGACTGGGAGACAAAGGTCGCCTCCTGCCCACATTGGATGATGGATGCCTCCAAGGGGCTTCCAGTTACCTAGGGCACAATCAATAGGATTGTGCTTTAAATGTGTGAACTGGTCCTGTGTGGTCCTGTGTGGGCACAGGTGGGTATACCTGCTCATATGATTATATGTAGAAGGAGAAGGTAACAGACAGGGAAAAATGACCTTTTTACATCCAAGACAGCCTAGAAATTTTATTGTCAATAAAACACTATGCAATAACATTGTAACATCAGCAGGTCCCTGAGCTATATGTACAGTACACTGTCATAATAAAACTGGAATATTGTTCAGAGCACTGCAACAGCATTTTTGATTCATTTTCTCACCCTTGTCCTTGTGCTAGAGTTTAATTAACTTTCAGAGCCTCATTATATTTTCATCTCTAGAAAGAAGTGCAGGGACCATGTAAGGGAGAAGCGAATGTGCTTGTCATCCTCGCATCCTTCCAATCAAATCGGAGTCATGCTAGAACTGATGAAATTGCAGCCCATTTAATTCTCTATCTTAACAGCTTGCTGGCTATGAACTGATAAAAGGATTAACAGGTCAGCATTGTCATATCTTTTCTGCTGATTCAGGGGACCTGGAATGTGAGGGTTACTCACAGAATTTACCATCCTTGAAACCCTTAAAATGTTCCAGTTAAAGGCAAATAAAAGTGTCTTTAAAAAAAGTTCAGAACTCACTGGTCCTGATCCAACAAAATGGCCCTTACTGACGTTACCTTTAATGCATGCCACCCACTGGGGCATTGTCTCCTCCCACACCACTCCAACAGGGAGGGATGATCAAAGCTATATTGGAAAAAAAACAACCCATGCCTGCAGCTACTTTCCATATGAGTGTTGCTACTCCTGGAAACCGAGGGAATGCTTTTGTGGGAGGAGCTGTGTGGCAAAATCCTCCTTGTGGCCCAGCGTAACCTAGGGATGGGGGAGAATTTCTCCCCGAAACTTCGGGGGGCCGAGTGCCAATGCATTCGGTCCTCCGAAGGTTCGGGGAGAAATTCTCCCCCCCCCCGGGATGGGACTTACCTTCCACGAATGTCGCTCCTGGCGGCGGGTCCCGGCGGCGGTTCGGCAGGTCTTCGTCAGGGGCAGGGGCGGCAGCCGGTCTTTCGACTGGCTGCCGCCGCCGCCATTACAAGAAAAGTAAAAAAAACACAAAAAAACCGCCCCTGTGATAGGCTACGTAACGATTAACGTAGCCTATCACGGCTGACTTTTCAGATCTAGCCGTGATAGGCTACGTAAATCGTTACGTAGCCTATCACGGGGCTTTTTTTTTTTTTCTTTTAAAGTTCACGGCCGGGGAGAAGGGGCGCTTCTCCCCAGCCTGAATTTCAGCCGGGCAAGGCGGGAAGCCTCCCCCCTGGCCTGAATTTTGGCCGGGCGAGGTGGGAAGCCTCCCCCCCCGGCCTGAACTTCGGGGGGAGAAGCGAAGCGCCTCCCCCCCACTGCGAAGCAAGCTGCGAGACCAGGTAAGTGACTTTAGTACATCCCCACATCACAAATGTAACATGGTTCACAGAGGTGATGGACTGAGGCAGTAGAATTCTGGACTGTACTACTTCAGACTACAAGTAGGGTTTATATATTAAACACACACACACACACACACACACTCCTTTCATGCAGTAAAACTAACACATCAGGGAGAAGGTGACACTCCAAATATAGAACACTTTTTGATGTGGCAGTGAGTGACTGTTTTTATTGCCCAGATGGTATGTACAGCTGGTGCACCTAAAGTGAGTCCTCAGTCAAGAACAACTGAATTAGTTCACTACCTTTTTCAGCCTACAATGGTCTTCATGCTGTTTCCAGTCTTGCAGGTATGCTGGGCAGCCTGGGCTATCTATTTCACCTGGATCATTGGCACCCAGGGACAAAGCAGACAATACTTTCATTTTGTATCTAGCAGCTATGTGTTGTTGTTGTTGTTGTTGTTGTTCATTTTTGCTCTAGAGTAGGCACAGGGCCCCAGTGGAGATTGGGATCTTAGTGCAGGAGTAGTGGGAGGGGGCATTTAATGTACCTACTAAAAATGGATTTAAATGAATACCTGTTGTGGCCGCATATGATGCCTGCACTAGTATCTGCAGGAAGTTTTATAGACTTCAGAGTCTGTGTGTGTGTATGAGAGAGAGAGAGAGAGAGAGAGAGAGACAAGCACGCACGCACAGATAGAGAGACACAGAATCAAGATTACGCTTGTCCCCATATTATGTCTGACCTGTCCTTCACACAATCATCCCAAGGGAATCTATGGACATACACGTTATGCACACAACCTTTTCAGCCCTAAGAGCCACATGCAATGCTGGCTCAGGTGTCATGCGCTGCACACACATGCACACTGATGCACATACATCCCAGTGATCATAAAACAAATTGTTCTTTCATTGCTGCTAGCAATGTCAGGAAAAGAACAATCTGTATGAAGATCTTGGGGTGGGGCAAGGGGTAGTGATGTACGAATGTTATGAAACCTGTTCGGTTTCTTTTTCGTAGCTTGTTAGGGATCTTTCATTCCATCATCTGCAGTGATTTGAGAAGGTGTATTGGATCCGGTCCGCATTTTCCGGTTCACCGCTTGCAAACTCAGGAGGTTTGCCTGTGTCTGCCTCTTTTCAAGGAGGGAGAGAAATCCCATTGAAAGCAACTTTCCTTCTGATTTGGAGGTGACAGACACTGCTTTCCCACCCAAACAGTGCCTAAAGCAACTGCTTAAAAAAATTATCTTAAAAGATGCCAAGATCTGCTAGATGACTTGCATGGCCCAATTCTATGCATGTTTAAAATGTCCTACAACTCCCAGCATTCCCCAGCCAGCCATGCTGGCTGGGGAATGCTGAGAGAGTTGTAGGACTTTTTTCTGCCTAAACATGCATAGGGTTGTGCCCAAAATAGTCAGTGAAATCCAAACTTTGAAGGCTTTCTCCTGCTTGGCTGAAAAAGAAGACTCCCCCATTCACCCAGGGAGCCAATGTGTTGGGAGGTACTGGGTAAAACAAGGGTACATAACATTAAAAAAAGGGATCCTCATAATTTCATAGGGTTTTTAAAGGGGAGACCCACAAAACCAGTATCCAGTCACAAAGCACATCTCCCTCTACTGACTGAAGTAAAAAAAATATGCATCTGCCACCACCAGCCTACAATCCTGCATTTAAAAATGGGGTTTTCTGCTTCCGTTTTAGATGCAGGATCACAGCTGATTGCCTTTACACATGCTACCTTACCAACCTCCCCTCCCCCCTTCTCCCTGTAGCTTAACTTCCGCTCTAGCGTGTTTCTCACGGCCCCAATCCTGGGCACTTACTTACTTGGGAGTAAGCCACATTGAACTCAATGGGACTTACTTCTGAGTAGACATAAGATCACCCTGTAAGTCTGCAACCCTCAAGTAAGCCCTTTGGAACTTAATAGAGTACTCTGAAACAACAGAGGATGTTGCTTCTGAGCTTGGTGGGGTGGGGAATTAGATGTGTCTCCCTTCATTGCAGGGAGGAATTTTACCCTCTTCTCCCTCCAATTGAGAAATGCAGAGGTAGGAGATGCAATCGGCAGGCATTTGTCTGTATTTGTCCCAGTGATAGGCTAGTGGCAGCTGCCATTAGTGTATCGCCTTCCAGAGAGCCGCTCCACATGAAATCCTCTAGAGCTGGAGGTAAGTGATACCATTCTGCTGTGGAATCCAGAGGTTGGATCCTCTGGAATCTGGCCTCATTTGAGTCTGCAGTAGAATTCTCTGACATCCCTAGGTGGGGGTGGGGAATAGAGAGTACAGACAGCAGGGGAATTGTTAGGGAGGTGTCAGGGTACCCCACATGTGGCTCCTGGACCACAGGTTGTGCACCCCTGTTGTACATGCATGTGCTCTCTGTGCATAGTCAGGAATCCTACATATTGCACATGTACAGCCTACACATGAACAGATTTATGTATTACTTTTATATCTCACCCTTCCTCCAAGGAGATCAGGGCTCGATTCATGGTTCTCACCCTGCATTTTATCGCCACAATAACCCTGCAAAGAAGATTAGACTGAGTTAGTGTGAACAGGCTAGTTAAGCAGGAATCTGAATTTGGATCACCCTAGTCCTAGTCAAACATTCTTGCTCCCAGTTGCTCAAATGTCAGCTCCGTTAGATCTTCAGATGAACATCTGGAGGTCAAAAGCTGGGAGTTCACATCAAAAATCTACAGTGTTTGTGACATTATGCAATCCCTCTGTTGTCCCTGCCTACTACAGGGCTGGGGGGTGGGGAGGCACATTTTTAGGGACATTGCACAGTTAATGAGAAATACAAAGGACATTTAAAGCAAAATTCAGACCACCGACTCCACTGATAATAGGGAGCGTCTGGGTGTTATTAATGAATAATGTATAAAGACATAAAACCTAGGGATGGCCGTTGCAGGGAAATCTGGCCCTTTTGGGGCTTGCCGGATTTCCCCAGATCCCTAGCTTGGCTTGCAATTGTGAACCAAGCTGCAGGCTTTTCCCCCGAAAACTGGGAACTTTCTTGAGTTCCCCCCCCACACACACACACACCTTAAACTGCTATTTACCTAAATTGCAGCCACAATTTGCATAATTTACACAAATTTCTGTTGTAATTTGCTTAATTTCTGCAGACTGCAGTCCCAATGTGCTTCAATTTAAGCAAATTGTGGCTTCAGTTTATGTAAATGGTGATTTAAGGGGGTGGGGGCTGAGAAAGTTCCCAAATTTTGGGGGGGAAATCCTGCGGCTTGGCTCACAAATAAAAGCCAAGGTTCTTCTTCCAATCTCAGCACCCGCCTGCTTTCTTGCCACTCCCTATGCCCGATGGCCACCATCTAGTCTAATGCTGTGCATTCCATTGTCCTTCTCATTTCTCTTCTCTGCTACAGCTGCTTTTTCCACATGGCCTTTGCAATGACCCAAGCAAAGTTGTAGCAAAAAAGCCTTCAAAGTACATAGCGTTGTTGCCTTTTACATGGTCCCCGGTTCACATAGATTAGCATTAGAGAATGAATAGTCAAGGCACATTGCCTTTGCATGGATTTGCCTTTGCTCACATAACCAATTGAGTAGTGAAACATGTTTCTTTGTTTGTTTGTTTGTTTTATAATATTTATATACTGCTCAATATCTGGAACAGATGTAAGTTTTTCACTTTCAGTACTGGCATTGCCATATGCTGTGTACAGGCAGAGTGTGAAGGCAGCACACTGCCAGTGAAGGTGAGATTTGGTGGGCCAAGGATGGGACCATGATATGGCCATTCTTCCATTGCTACCCATCATGCTTCATTATGAAAAATCCTTCAACTGGTTTTCAATCATCATAACTTCCTAGCTTGGGATGGATGGACCCGTCCCCATCTGGTTTTGGCAGGGACCCGCTGAAGCGCTGCCCCTGCTCAAGCCCCCCTGGACCTGTGCTGGAGCCCCCACAAGCTCGCTGAGCTGCCCACACTTGCCCTGGATCCTGTCTGCAAGTGTTGGGAGAGCCCTTGCTGCCTTCTGAAATCCTCAAGTAGCCAAAATCAACACGCAGATGATAGGGCTCTTTTCCAAGGCTTTATTTCCATTAGGGATGTACGAAAGTCACTTACCTTTTCGACGGGGTGATTTGCGGTGGGGGGGGGAGGCGCTCCACACCTCCCCCTGAAATCCTAATACAGCTGACTCTGCTCCGCGGAGATTCTGCGGAGCAGCCGGCCAGGGCCACCCACAGCCAGACATCCGGCCGCTGGGCAGCCTTCCGGAAAAAAAACACACCCGCGTATGCAAATAGCGGCAGCTACGGAGGCCTCCATTTGCATTCCCTTTTTTTCGCTGTTTTAGCCTACGTAAATATTTACGTAAGCTATTACGGCAAACAAAAGGGGAACACAAGTAGCATAGTGGGCGCCATTTGCGTTCCTTATTTTTTTTGCCGTTTTAGCCTACGTAAATATTTACCTAAGTTATTATGGCCCAAAAAAATGGAACGCAAATAGCGCCCACTACGCTATTTGTGTTCCCCTTTTGTTTCCCATAATAGCTTACGTAAATATTTACGTAGGCTAAAACAGCGAAAAAAAGGGAACGCAAATGGCGGCCGCCGTAGCTGCCACCATTTGCCTACGCTGGTTTTTTTTTTGCTTGCCATGATAGGCTACGTAAGTATTTACGTAGCCTATCACAGCAAAGGCAGCTATGCAAATGGCATGGTGGCTGCCATTTGAGTCCGCAGCAGCTGGCCGAGAGACCAGCTGCCGCTGCCGCCTCCGCCGCCGCCAGAGCCTCTTCATGAATCACCGCCGCCAGAACATCCGCCCCAGGTAAGCTTCATCCCGGGGGGAATTCCACGGGGGGTCGGGGGGGGGGAGGCTGTTCTGCCATGGGTTTTGGGGGGCCGAATGCCAATGCATTCGGCCTCACTGAAATCCATGGCGGAATTCTCTGCCATCCTAATTTCCATACAACCTAATGACGTTTACAGATGCTAATTGCCTGAGCCTAATGAGGGAAACTTAAGAGATCTGCCTACTTGGGGTTTCTAGCCTTAGGGAATCAGTTGGTCTCCATTTGGAGGGAAAAGGCAGGAAGCGTCTGAACTTAAGGGCCAGGAGGCAAAAGTCCACCCCTTTCCCATGGGGCATCAGGGTGCAGCTGTTAACGTCATGCCAAGTGGGCTGAGCGCCTCCTCTCGGCACCTGCTTGTCCCTGCACCACTTGTCCCTCTCCTGCTTGTCCCTGCACCAGTGCCTAGTGTCCCAATGTGCCAGTTGTCCCTCCCCTTGCCTGCCTTGGTCACTACCACTCTCAGGAATGTGAGCAAGGAGGGGCTCTCCCTCCGGTGGCACCTCTGAACAGCGTGTGGACTCCTCTCCCATGGTTTCTGTCTCTTCCTCAGAATCAGAACTGCTTTGGGGCTCTATGGGCTCTGATCCAATCCTGACATCAAGCACTTGCCATTTTCTCAAGCTTGTTTTTATGGAAAAAGGAGGTCTTTTAACATGTGTATATTTAAATATGTGCAAATTTGGGCTGGGAAAGCTTGATATACTCTAATATTGTATAGATCAGCCTTTCCGAGCCCAAATTTGTGTGTTTTTAAATATGCACATATTTAGAGACCACTGTTTTTCCATAACGGCAAGCTTGAGAAAATGGCAGGTGCTCACGGACAGGTATGGGTGAGTGAGGGTAACATCCAGGAGGGCATGAGTGGGGCAAACAAGACCAGAGGTGCAGCAGGTGTGGTCCAGGGGCGTGGGCAGGGGGGAACCTGATGGACTTCTGGACCCAGTCAGGAATCCACACCATCCCTATACCTAGCACCTGCACCTATCCTTCTGAAACTTTGCCTGGCAACTCCTCTATGATGTCTGCCATGTTCATACAATTCTCCCAAAACACCATGGAGGAAGGGAAGGGGGAGCAAATCAATTCCTCCCAAATGAGGACCCCCCCCTTCCACATGAACTGTTTGACCTATCCTTCTGAAACTTTGCACATTTCTTACTTAGGGACACCTCTAGGATGTCTGTTGTTTTCAGAAGAATGGTCCACAAGGGACATGAATCCTCTTTTGGAGACCTTCAAAATGTCCAGGCTGCTTTTACACAGAAGGTGCAAACTGGATAAATCTTGATTAAAAAAAAATGAACTGAAATGAATTCCTCATGGATCCCTAGGCGTACTCCTTCCAAAGAGGCTAATATGCCTGTAACTACCATCCCATTCTGAAGGGAGGAGGAGGAGTTTTTGAATTTCCCATGATATTCAATGGAAAGCACAATGTCTCGGACTACTGAACTTTGATTGAGGTTTGGTACAGAGTCAAAGTGGATGGATTCTGAACCAGTCCAAGCCAAATCAGGGCATTTTCTGAAGCACTGAATCAGGGTTTGAGTGAAACTGGGGGTCAGTGCACTTCTCTAATTGAAACTGCTGATCATGAATTACTGTGCAACCTTTCCAGGATGTTTAGCTGTTTATGTGTATTGGAATAAACACTAATAGAGATCATACTGAGAATGTTGCAAATGCACAATAAAAGAGAATGGCTTTTATTAAGCAGGAGAATAAACATACTGCAAGGCATGCTGTTATGGCACAGCTAAGAATCAGCACACTGTGCCAGCAAGTCACAAATATCCAGGCTTGTCTTTGACTATCTAGAAAAAAAAGGTCCCTGCAGTTGTGAGAAATATATACCTTTCAGTAAATGAAGACTTTAAACAAATGCAAACTTACTAAATTCCATTTCGTTGGAGATCAATAAAGCATGGTAAGTCAACAGGAGGAAATGGAGAAATGAGAAAGAGTGAATCAAGTAGGTGGCTGTTGAATGGTACAGTGGAGTGGTGAAAAAGCTCAGCCCTGCCCTTCTGCTTGCTTTTTGACCTCTTAATTCAAATTAACTTCCATGAGATTTCAGCATCTCATTTGTGTGCAGGATTGCATTCAGCCCATTGCCAGAAATGTGGTGAGGAAACCTGAGGAAGTGAAGAACCACTGAAGAACATAAATGCAGCTAGCCAAATATATTTACAGAGTATGCATATTTGCTCTGAGTTAAGAAGTAGATCCAGTTAGGTTCAATGGAACTTATTCCCAGGTAAGAGTACATAGGATTGCAGACTTATGAGGGAATAAGACCCATTAGCTAGCTAGCTATCTTATTTGTAGGCCAACAAAGAGTGGAGCCCTCTCACAATGGAACTTGCCCCTCGGTATACATGCATATAATTAAACTGTTAATCACATCTAATGTTAGGAAAATACAGTTTAAGTTATAGAATATTAACAATACAGGCCTAGCACTTGTCAGTTATCCCATCCCAACACCTTTGTGCTTACTGGCCAGAATATTGGAAAGAAAAATTACTTTTCAGTGTGCACTTTGGCAGGATATAATACTTCCAAGTTTTCCCTTATCACTCCAAACATTAAAGGGAAAGATACATTTTTAGAAGAAAGCTGAACATTTAGAGAGGTGCCTTCTTATGGCTCAGGCCCTGATTACAACCTAAACGTAGAGTAGACAAATGTGTTTTAGAGTTGATTTTTTTTTTTTAAGTAAGATTTTGAGACTCTAAGGTTTGATTTACAGTGAAGTGGTCTTCTCCTGAATTTCAAACTAGGCACTTTTGACAAATTGGACAATATAGCCACTGTAATTCAGCTGTTCCTTTCATGTTAAATTAGAAATCATTGGACATATTGGATTGCTCTGGATTGTTGTAGTTTTACTATCAGTCAGAGACAGATCTTGTCTATTGCTTCAAGTATACTTGTGCCTCCATGTGGTAATCAGAACTATCTAACTTTGAGCCGAATGCAGAGAAGTTTCCTGTGATAGAGGTGCTTCATTGGAGAAAGATGCAGCTTCCAATAGATCCAATGCATTGTTATCTTTCACCTGTATTATGAATGGAAAGATCAGTCAATTTCCAGAGCATGTCAGTTTCACATGTGTTTATTCCTAAACCTGGTCCTTTCTGTTTCCACACTAAATGTGATAATTTTTAAAACCTACATGAAAAATTGAAACATGAAATATACATTTGAAGATATTTTCTCATAAAATGACATTTCTAACCATATTTTCTCTTTCTAAACAAATTTTATCCTCAAATGCACATTTTATAGGATGATGGTGACGATGATGACGACGACATTAATATCCCATTTTTACCTCTTGCAAGGAACCCAAGGCAGCTTATATCATTATCCTTCTCTCTGTTTTATCCTCAGAACAACCCTGTGAGGTCGGTTAGGCTGAGAGTCAGTGCCTGGCCCAAAGTCACCCAGTGAGCTTCATAGGTTTGACTTTCTTTTCAAAAGCTGTTTATTTTATATCAGATAGAATGAGAATAGTCAATAAACATGTGGAAGAAATTTTCAGCACAACACTTGTAATTAATCACAATGTTTTATAGTAGGGATGGGCAACATGTGGTCCTACAACTGTTTTGCCCTACATCTCCCGTCAGCACTAGCCATCATAGGCAATGGTGAGGGATAATGGCAGTTGTAGGCCAAAACATCTAGAGTTTTACAGATTGCCCACCCCTGCCTTACAGACACAATCTACTCAGAAGTCTCATTGGCTTCAATCTTTGACTAACATCCCTCATTTTTTTTTTAAGACAGAAGACCATAATCCTATGATTTTTTTTCCTTTACAGAAGCTATCCATATTTTAAATACATTGTGCATTTAATGTTTTAAACAGAACAACAATGACGACGATGATGACAGCGACGATGACAGCAGCAACAACTACAGGCAAGTATTATTTGTTTTGTTTTTTTTATTACCCCTAGCTTCACAGTGCTTTTTAAAAGGTCACTGATAAGACAACTTCAGTGGCATAATGTGCTGTAATTTATGCATACCTGTTTCTGAGAAATGTTCCAGGCAGAATTTTAAATATATATTTTTTTCATCTCTTTCTCTCAGCTTGATTTCTTTCAACAGTGGTTCTTTTCGGTGAAGTCTGCCCCTTTTGATTTGCAAGCATCTGAACTCTTTTAGAAAATGCTATTCTTGTAAGAATCCCTAGAGATTTGTGGAGGTGTGTACTTTAAAACAGTAACAAAGATGGTAATTCTAAAGGGAGACCCAGACAGGTAGCAAACACAAATAGTTCAATTCTCAGCAGATGCAAAGTTCTCCTTGATCTGCATTACTAAATGGCTTCCCCATCCTTTTTCCAAAGCCAAGTGGAACAATTTTTGCAAGCAGACTAATGTGGTTATCACACATGAGCACAAACAGTTCAGTTGTTATAGCAGGCAGAAGGAGAATCAGTAGTATATATTTGGGACAACTGCATTCCCTCAATTCTGTTCCATAATTGTTCCAAGATTATGACATCACTTTGGTTCTGCTCTGGTTGAATTCTATCAGGATGCTCAGATTTTGGAATGTTAGAACTGATTCTGCACTTGCACCCCAAATTGAGTGTGGCAGGGGGAATTCAGAAATACACAAAAACTAAACACCATTTCCATTTTTTAACTCCTAGCAGAGTTAAACCTAGTAGACCTCTGCACCACCTGTCACATTGAGGAACCTTTCCATCCAGACATCTCAGCTGCAGGAACAGAGGTCTCCGCATTGGTTGTCTAGTTTTCCAGTAGCCTTCATCCATTACCCTCAAGACCACAGGAGAAGAGGAGATGGAAAGCCAGGCAAGAGCTTCAGGGCTGCTGGCAAAGTATCCAGTTAGCAACACATACATCTATTTGGAAGAAAAGGTAATCACATGCCTTTCTGAGAGCCAGGAAAGGGTGGAGCATATAGCTCCTATTTAAGCTCTTAGTCTGAGCTGAATAGTTACTGAAGCAACAGCTCTTCTGGTACTCCAAATTCTAGTGTATAGCCATTCCTGAAGGGCTTGCTGTAATTGGGAAAGCGTAGTGGCTTTATTAGAGCCACAGCTGGCTTGAGCATGAAGCTTGAGAAGATTTGTGTACCCCATCTGTTGCATTTTAAGGAGGCCTACTGGATTTGCCATGTCTGGGACCCTAAAAGCCTGGCTCTGAAACACGTCATAGCTCTGTGTTGAAGTGCTTCCCCATGAAGCTCACTGAGTGACTTTGGGCCAGGCACTGACTCTCAGCCTAACCGGCCTCACAGGGTTGTGCTGAGGATAAAACAGAGAGAAGGATAATGATATAAGCTGCCTTGGGTTCCTTGCAAGAAGTAAAAATGTGGGATATTAATGTCGTCATCATCGTCATCGTCATCACCATCACCATCACCATCACCATCATCCTATAAAATGTGCATTTTAGGATAAAATTTGTTTAGAAAGAGAAAATATGGTTAGAAATGTCGTTTTATGAGAAAATATGTTCAAATGTGTATGTCATGTTTCAATTTTTCATGTAGGTTTTAAAAATTATTATCACATTTAGTGTGGAAACAGAAAGGACCAGGTTTAGGAATAAACACATGTGAAACTGACATGCTCTGGAAATTGACTGATCTTTCCATTCATATTACAGGTGAAAGATAACAATGCATTGGATCTATTGGAAGCTGCATCTTTCTCCAACGAAGCATCTCTATCATAGGAAACTTCTCTGCATCCGGCTCAAAGTTAGATAGTTCTGATTATCACATGGAGACACAAATATACCTGAAGCAATACACAAGATCTGTCTCTGACTGATAGTAAAACTACAACAATCCAGAGCAATCCAATATGTCCAATGATTTCTAATTTAACACGAAAGAAACAGCTGAATGACAGTGGCTATATTGTCCAATTTGTCAAAAAAATTAAAGGAAGGGGGGGAGAAGAAGTTCTCTCTTCTTTTGAGCGGAAGAGTTTTTAGATGGCCTGCGATCTATTAATGATACAGATCTGATTGCTCTGTTACAGAGGCAGCTTTCTTATCCTTCTTTTTAAATAGCAAATCTGTGCTCATTAATATTTGAAAAATGCTCTGAAATACTATCTAGCATGAGGTTTAAAGAACATATTTATTGGTTATCAAAATAGCTTGCATGGGTAATGTGAGTGCTATATGCAGGGAAGCTAATGGTTTACACATTCTACATTTGGATCTGCCTATGAAAATTAATTTTAAAGTGGAAGGCTGCCTACATTTGAACATAGTCTATCTGCAAAAGTTTAATCCTGTCCCTAGTCATGCGATTGGACCCTGCATTTGCAATTTTATCCTTCAGTGCTTTTCATTACTCGTTCACATTTATTGATTGCTGGAAACATTTAGTATTATGAGAGGATCTTCCAAAATGCAGAATCTCATTGCACAGACATGAACCCCATGGTGAAATATGTAGGGTGTATGGATCATTTGCAAACAGTTGAATTCCAGTAGTTGAGTAGGGCATGCTATTATGAAAATGTAATTACCCTTGAAGTTTCTGAAATGTAACAACAAGAGTTAGTGTTGTGACAATATTGTTGCTCCAGATCCTATGAAATGCAACTTCTTTTGGGGATATTCATGTGACATTTTAACCAGTCATCAGTGTCAGCCCAGGGCTGTGAGTAGCTTTATCTGAATCAAGATCTGAAATACGTGTTCTCCTTAGAGTTTCTAAGGCCAGATGCTGAATCGGGGAGCTTGAGATACTGCTTAGGCCTGGAGCCAAAGAGCAGAGCCAAGGTTGAAAATGGGGCTGTGTACAAATGTCCTCTTGAATTTCCCCACCTTATTTGTGGGCAGAGAAATCTGGGAGAAAATTTCACTGAATTTATCCAGGGGGAGGTAGGGATGGTGGAGAATTCCGCCACGGATTTCAGTGAGGCTGAATGCACTGGCATTCGGCCCCCCGAAATCAGTGGTGGAACAGCCTGCCACCCCCCGCCCCACCCCCCACAGATCCCCCCTGGGACGAGACTTACCTGGGGTGGATGTTCCGGACGGCAGCGGCTCCAGCGGCGGCTTCGGCGGCTTCAGCGGCTGGTCTTCCGACTGGCTGCCACTGTCGTCATTTGCAGTCTGGTCTTTTTTTTTTTTAACCCAGATGTGATAGGCTACATAAAGACTTACATAGCCTATCACTTCTGGGTAAAAAACAAAACAAAACGGCATACGCAAATGGCCGCGGCTATGGCGGCCGCCATTTGCATTCCTTATTTTTCACCATTTTAGTCTACGTAAAACGGCGAATCAAAAAGGAACGCAAATAGCGCCCACTACGCTATTTGCGTTCCCCTTTATTTTTGCCTTAATAGTCTATGTAAATATTTACGTAGACTAAAACGGTGAAAAATAAGGAACGCAAATGGCGGCCGCCGTAGCCGCCGCCATTTGCATACGCGTTTTTTTTGGGGGGGTGACCCAGAAGTGATAGGCTATGTAAGTCTTTACATAGCCTATCATGGTTAAATACAGGGACGCAAACAGCAGCGGCTATGGCAGCCACCATTTGCGTCCCTGCTGCCCAGTGGCTGGATGTCCGGCTGCGGGAGGAGCCAGCCAGCGGCTCCACGGAATCCCCGCAGAGCTGAGCCAGCCGGGCAGGACTCCGGGGGGAGGGATGGAGCGCCTCCCCCCCGTTGAGGATTTTTGGGGGAGGGACGGAGTGCCTCACCCCCCACCGCGAAGCAGATCCGCGAAACGGTAAGTGACTTTCGTACATCCCTAGGGGGAGGAGGAATTCTTAACAGTTTCTTACAGGTAGGGCTAGGGATGCTGGAAAAAATTGAGATGGACTAAAATGAGCTAAGACTTTTAAGAATCTGACCTGCAGAATCCACTGTGGAGAGACCCCCTCAGGCTGTGCGGAGTCCGTGGACTTTCTGATTTTTTTTCTTTTTTAACTTTCTTGAAATGTACACATATTTATTTGTAGGAAAATACACAAGTTTCTTCTGAGGAAATGTGGAATGGAATGGGGGACAATATGTGAAATGTTACATACTAAGGTAAATTATGTACATTGTTGTGATACCTCTTATGTAATTATTTGCGTATTTTTGTGCATGACAAAAAAAATCTGTATCCATCTGTGAGTGCACAGTGAAACAAAAGCCACTCAACAATTCATGAAACAAAGAAGGAGTGGATTTTACACAGTCCATATATCCCTAGTTAGGGCTCACCATTGGCAGGGGTCATAGCACAACTTCCTTTTTCTTTTGTGAGGGTTTTTTTTTGGGGGGTTAGGTTGCAACAGCATCAACTGTGTTGGCAGGCTGGCCCCCATTTTGCATCCCCCACAATGCAGGGGTGAGGGGTGGCAATGCTGTGTCCACCTCCAGAGAAGAGGTGAAGCTAGTGCCCTGCCCAAACCTGTCCATCGGTTTTCTGAATTACATGCCCATATTCTCTTCTGTGCCTGAAATGGCTTGAGCACACACAGCTACATGGCTTTACTAGCCATTTTAGGCCATTAGGATCCTCATTCAACCCCTGGAGACCTTAACATGAGTGCAAGTGTAGTGCAGCGTTTAGAATGTAGGCCCAGAGAGATCTGAACTCATGTCACCTCTCATCCATTAAGCCCCCTGGGATGCCTCAAGCCAGTTACTCTCTCTTACCTTAATCTACATCACAGGGTTCTTCTGAAGATAAAAAAGTGGGGAAGTAGGATCTCTGCCTAGAGGTCCTTAGAGCAACCTTTCCCACCCATGGGTTCCCAGAGTTTAATGGACTGCAGCTCCCTTCATGCCTGACCATTGCCCATGCTGGCTGGAGCTGATGGGAGTTGTAGTCCAACAACATCTGGTGACCCAAGGTTAGGGATGTGCGAACCCACCCCCGTCAGGGTTCTCTGGGTGCCCGCCCAGCCCCTGCCCCGCTTGCCGGTCCCCGGAATGCACTCGAGCCCCTCCCGTGCTCGGCGAGCAGCCCACACTCACCCTGGCAGCCTTATTTTTTTTCAGAATAAAATGGCAATCGCAACAATGTGCATATTTTCATAATGTGCAAAAATGCACATTTTGCAAATGTGCATATTTGCGTATGCATGAAAATGCACATTTTTGCATATGCAAATATGCACATTTTATTTTTTCAAAAAATGGTGACTGCACAGCTCTACAAGGCTGCTGGCGTGAGTGTGGGCCACTTGCCTGGGGGGGAGGGGCTAGGAGAGCGGGGTGCGGAGGTGCAGGCAGGGGGTTCCACTGTATTCCTGGACAGAATCAGGTGCCCACACCATCCCTACCCAAGGCTGAGAAAAGCTATTATAGAGAAAAAGTGGTGCATAATACATTCTACTTGTTTCACATTATATCTTGTTGCCATGCTTCCTCATTCACACGGTCATGTACCTTAGACATATACACATGTAACAATCAATGCGGGTCTAAGAGTGCCTTTAACCAGAGATGCACTCTGCACCTGAGCAGAATTATGCACCAAGTTCTTAATAAAGTGGGGAACAGCTACTTGTAAAATGGGGAAATTAACTCAAACTTGCTAAAATCCCAAAGCACAGACTTTGTTTTTAGTACAGATTTTGTTCTTGAAAACACATGTGTACATTCATTAAAGAATGGAATAATGGTTTGATTAGTATACCCCATCCTAGCATATGGGCCAGTACACTAGGTCCAATAGGCCTACCCAAGAAATAGAGAAAGATGCAGATGGGAAAAATTAGCATTTCCCAAACATGGAGGGGGTGATAGCACTATGGAAATGGCAGAGGAAGAGATTGGAAGGCTATGAGATCGAGGGAGTTTGGGTGCTGTTGGCAATGGTGGACTGCAGGGGTGGAAATAGATTCAGGAGGAAGGAAAAGAAATAGAGGAATTACTTGACTCGAGAGGAAGGGGAACCTAAATGTCTTTGTTGGTTGGTTGCCAAAAAACAGAAAAAAAATGCTGGAGGCATGGACTGCAATCAGGTTTCTCAGCTTGGTTCAAAATTCAAAGAGGGGTGGGGGGATGGGGGACTTCCAGCCTGAGTATAGCTAATTTGCTGCACTGCTTTATCTGTAAACAGCCAAAGAAAGACCCTGGGATGGGTGATGGTGGAAAGAGTGAACAGAAGCTTAGCTGTTATTAGGACTCCAGAACCATCACAATTTGGTTAGAATAGATTCCAAAGGAAAGCCCTGCCAAAGGGGTTTCTCCATAGAGTTTCCAGAGATGGAGCATTCTACTAGAGACCCTTGGGTAGCTGCTTCCCAACACCCTAACCTAGCTTCTTGACCACCTCTCTTGGTCTCGAGACCGGCAGCTCACAGAGAGGTTGCAGATGACTTGCAAGGCCTTGCGGGCCAAACTGCATTGCTATGGAACCTGGCTTTGGGACTCCATGGGAGCTTTAATAGGCTTGGTAAATCTTTCTTCCTCTCACTATATGTGTGTGCATGTGTTTCATGAAAATACAACATCTATCTATCTATCTATCTATCTATCATCTATCTATCTATCATCTATCTATCAATCATCTATTATCTATAGTGTGTATGTGTGTTGCATGAACATTTTGGTATATCTCTCTATCTATCACCTATCTATCACCTGTCTATCTATCATGTGTGTGCTGCATGAAAATTAGGGATGTACGAAAGTCACCTTTTCAAAGGCTGACATTCATGGTGGGGGGGAGGCACTCCGTCCCTCCCCCCGAAATTCTCTCTGGCCGGCTCTGCTCCACGGAGATGCTGTGGAGCCACCAGCTGGGGCCACCTGCAGCCAGACATCTGGCCACCGGGCAGCCTGTAGGGACACAAATGGCGGCAGCCATAGCCGCCGCCATTTGTGTCCCTGTATTTTGCCATTTTAGCCTACATAAATATTTACGTAGGCTATTACGGCAAAAAAAAAAAAGGGAACGCAAATGGCGGCTGCTGTGGCCGCTGCCATTTGTGTTCCCTGAGTTAAGCCATGATAGGCTACGTAAGTATTTATGTAGCTTATCACAGCTACATGAAAGAAGCGAATGGCGACTGCAGATGCGGCCGCCATTCACATGGCAGTGCGGACAGCAGCAGGTAGGTGCTCCATTCCAGGCCCATTTCGCAGGGCGGCGGGGCTTCGTTCCGCCACGGATTTTGGGGGGATCCTGAGATCCGTGGTGGAATTCCCTGATATCCCTAATGAAAATCTGTCTGTCTGTCTGTCTGTCTGTCTATCATCACCTGATCTGTCTGTCTCTTGTCTATCATCTATCATGTGTGTGTGTGCTGCATGAAAATATGCTCTCTCTCTCTCTCTCTCTCTCTCTCTCATCTATCTATAGTGTGGGTGCGTGTGTTGCATGAACATACAGTATATCTATCTATCACTAATCTATCATCTATCTATCTATCTATCTATCTATCTATCTATCTATCTATCTATCCATCCAGCTATCTATAGTGTGTGTGTGTATTGCATGAACATATGATCTATCTATCTATCTATCTATCTATCTATCTATCTATCTATCAATCATCTCTCTCTCTCTCTCTCTCTCTCTCTCTCTCATCTCTCTCTCTCTCTCTCTCTCTCATGTGTGTGTGCTGCATGAAAATACAATATATCTCTATCTATCTATCATCTATTTATCTATAGTGTGTGTGTGTGTGTGTGTTGCATGAACATACGGTATATCTCTCTATCACCTATCTATCACCTATCTATCTATCATGTGTGTGCTGCATGAAAATTAGGGATGTACGAAAGTCACTTACCTTTTCGAGGGGTGACATTTGTGGGGGGGGGCTTTGTTCCGCCACGGGGCAGGGCCCCGAATGCACTGGCATTTGGCCTCACCGAGATCCATAGTGGAATTCTCTGATATCCCTAATGAAAATCTATCTATCTATCTATCTATCTATCTGTCTGTCTGTCTGTCCGTCCGTCCGTCCGTCCGTCCGTCTATCATCACCTGATCTGTCTGTCTCTTGTCTATCATCTATCGTGTGTGTCTGTGCTGCATGAAAATAAGATCTCTCTCTCTCTCTCTCTCTCTCTCATCTATCTATAGTGTGTGTGTGTGTGTGTGTTGCATGAACATATGGTATATCTCTCTATCTATCACCTATCTATCACCTATCACCCTGTCTATCATCTATCTATCTATCTATCTATCTATCTATCTATCTATCTATCTATCATCTATCATCTATCTATCATCACCTAGCTATCTGTTTATAGTGTGTGCGTGTGTTGTATGAACATATGATCTTCCTGTCTGTCTATCTGTCTATCTATCATCTATCATCTATCGTGTGTGTGTGTGTGCTGCATGAAAATATGATATATCTCTATCATGTATCATCTATTGTGTGTGTGTGTGTGTGTATGTGTATGTGTATGTGTATGTGTGTGTGCTGGATGAAAATATGATCTATCTCTATCTATCATCTATCTGTCTATCATCATCATCTCTCTATCTATAGTGTGTGTGTGTGTGTGTGTTGCATAAACATACAATATATCTATTATCTGTGTATCTATCTATAATGTGTGTATGTATGTGTGTGTGTGCATGCAAAGCATGTTCAGTTACCATTACTATCACTGAAACCAACAGGGGTTGAATTGAGAGAGGTTGTTGATGCCAAGGAATCTAAGTGGCATGCCCCCACTCCCCCATACACACACTGCATTATAGTCCTTCCTTCCTTCCTTCCTTCCTTCCTTCCTTCCTTCCTTCCTTCCTTCCTTCCTTCTCCTTTAAAATGATCAGATGTGTAATAAAATAAGTCATCCCAAAAGGTAACAATATTGAATACAATAAATTCAGATTTCATATTGTCAGTTTTAGCAGAAACACAATACCCATATAAAATATTAATAGAAATAGAATTTTTAAAATGTGCTTAAAAAGAAAAGAAAAAAAGGATAATAACAATACATGCTGTCTACACTAAATGGAGGGAAAGTCCAAAAGGAAATGAACACTTATTGAACCACATTGAAATAGTAATTGGACAGGAGAGAGAAAAAAATGAATTATGTATAACGGTAATAGAAGCAACAACTGCTAAAATCCTATTTCAGAAAAAAAAAAGCTTGTTGGAAGGGTATCGGAAAGGATTTCCTTTCAGGAACATGTAATCCAACAAGTTGGCTGCTCGTTGGGCACCTACATTGATTTATCATAGACCTTCACATTTTAAGAGCTGCTGCCATTACCCTTAAGGCCAAAGGAGCAGGACTGGGGCACAGTTTGGCATGGTGGGGCACCTGCCGATGGCCTCAGGACATAGGCCTATGGATGCCTGTCAGTTTCACTGCCAACCCTCACCGGCTCTTGCATACAGACTGTCAGGGTTATTGCTTTCTTTTGGCTTTGCAGCAAAAGCTTCCTCTGAATACTTGTTCTAAACATCCAGGTTATATGACAGGCACAGCTCATGGCTGTGCCTGAGCAAAGTGAGCCAAACACATATCCCGCACCTTGCACAAGGAAGTGAGGAGGAGGAAGTTGCAAGAGGGAAGGGAGAATCTGTGAAGCCCGATCTTGTCAAGGTTCTCTGATTTACACTTCAAAGCTTGGTTCGCCTCAGTCCTATTCCCGAACCTGAGCTTTTCTCTCTGACTCTCTTTTTTTAACTGGGAAAGTCTGCACCCAAATGTGTACTTCCCCCCCTCCATGGCCGAACGCATGAAAAATGCACCCCCCCGCCCCTCATGCAGATTTTTAAGGTGCACTCCCCCCCTTTTTCATGCATTGTTTGAACATGAGCTTTGGCTGAGAAATGCACTCCTGTTCGTGTTTGCATTCAGTGCTGCAGACACGGCATGTTCTGGCACGTAACGAACTGACACAAAATACTGGTATATCCTTAAGTGGAAGCAGCATCATAAACTGCACAGCCCAAGTGCATGCTAGTCATTCCTGGAGCCAAGTGGGAAGTTTCTCCTTCTCCTTCTTCTTCTTCTTCTTCTTCTTCTTCTTCTTCTTCTTCTTCTTCTTCTTCTTCTTCTTCTTCTCACCTCCTCTTCCTCCGCTGCCGCCACCACCGCTGCTGCCTCCTCCTTTTCCTCCTTTTCCTCCTCCTCCTCCTCTTCTTCTCCTCCTCCTCCTCCTCCGCTGCCGCCACCACTTCCTCCTCCTCCTCTTGTTGTTGTTGTTCTTGTTCTTCTTCCCCTCCTCCTCCTCCGCTGCCGCCACCGCCACTGCTGCCTCCTCCTCCTCCTCTTCTTCTTCTTCTTCCCCTCCTCCTCCTCCGCTGCCGCCACCACTTCCTCCTCCTCCTCCTCTTCTTGTTCTTCTTCTTCTTCTTCTTCTTCTTCTTCTTCTTCTTCTTCTTCTTCTTCTTCTTCTTCTTCTTCTTCTTCTTCTTCTTCCCCTCCTCCTCCTCTGCTGCCACCACCACTTCCTCCTCCTCCTCCTCCTCTTCTTCTTCTTCCCCTCCTCCCTCTCCTCCTCCTCCGCTGCCACCACCACCACTTCCTCCTCCTCCTCCTCTTCTTCTTCCCCTCCTCCTCCTCCTCTTCTTCATCTTCATCTTCTTCTCCTCTTCCTCTCCCTCCCTCTTTCTCTCCCCCTCCCCCTTTCTCCCACCTTTATCTTTCTACTGAAGCCCTCTAGGAACAACCAGGGAACACCAAAACAATGAAGTCCTGGTAACTATAAAGGTACAACCATGGTGGTGAAAGCATAGGGGGAAGTACCTGAGCACCAGCCACCCATCCAACCCAGGAGAGGCAGGTAAGCTGTCGTTGTTGCTGTAGCATGCATGCCAGCTGCCACCACTGTCCACACGAGAAAGCAGGGTGATGGCTGAGGAGCTACCCATTACTTTGTGTCTGATGCCCACAGCACAAGCAAGGTGGCCGTTGCTGCTGCATACCAGCCAGCCATGCTTCACGATCACACTGCATACCATTGGATGGATCTGTGATAGGGATGTATGAGAAGACCATTTCTATATATCTATATCTATAATCAGGATATTACCCAGTTCACACCTTCCAGACTGAACATGGACTTGGATGCAATATTCAGCTGAAGTCTGTACTTTCCCAAGCTTCCAATGTGATTTGCAGACCAAAAAAAAGTGTGTGGCAGCATGCATACATTTAAAACTGTGCATGAAAAATGTGTACTTTTGAAATGTGCACACGAATGCACTTTAATCAGTGGCAGAACAATGTGTACATTTCAACAACACACACAATTGATTTGTACATTTGGAAACATGTGCAGGAAAATGTGCGTGCATTTTCATGTGAGGAGAACACCACAAAACTCACAACCTGATACAGACTTGAGTCGGAATGAGCTGGGGGTCTTAGAGAATTCTGCCACAGACTCCCTTGGAGTCCTTGGCGGAACGGACCACCCACCTCCGCCAAACCGCGATATTGCCCCGGAACGGATCCTACCTGGCACCAGCTGGGTCCGGCCCATCCGCTGCCATCCGCTGCTGGTCTGCGGAAGAAAATGGCACTCGGTGTAGCAGACACCATTTGCATCTCTGCTCTTTGCCGTGATAGGCTACATAAAGATTTACGTAGCCTATCACGGCAAAGAGCAGGGATGAAAATGGTGTCTGCTACACCGAGTGCCATTTTCTTTCATTTTTTTAACGTCTGGGTTAAAAAAAAAAAAACGGGTACGCAAATGGCAGCAGCTATGGCCGCCGCCATTTGCGTTCCTTATTTTTCGCTGTCTTAGTCTACGTAAATATTTACATAGGCTAAAACGGCAAATCAAAAAGGAACGCAAATAGCGCCCACTACGCTATTTGCGTTCCCCTTTATTTTCGCCATAATAGTCTATGTAAATATTTACGTAGACTAAGACGGTGAAAAATAAGGAATGCAAATGGCGGCGGCCGTAGCCGCTGCCATTTGTGTACGCAGTTGTTGTTTTTTACACAGCAGCCACCGCGGCCGGAAATCCAGCTGCGGACTGCCCTGTCCTGGCCGGCTGCTCCGCGGAGCTGCCGTGGAGCAGAGCCGGCCGTGGAGGATTCCGGGGGGGAGGACCGGATTGCCTCCCCCCCATCGAGGATTCCAGAGGGAGGGACGGAACGCCTCCCCCCCACACCATGAACAGAATCCGCGAAAAGGTAAGTCACTTTCGTACATCCCTATTAATTATTCTGCTTTGTTCTACAATACTACAGTGCCACCTAGAGGTTATGAAATGGAAAGTACAGAAAGGCAGGAAAGCAAAACAAACAACCTTTGCATAGAGATCCGATCTTACAAAGAGTCCAAATGCAGAAGTACTGGGTTAAAAAGCCTCATCTAGATACACTCTCTGAACTATGAAGAGATTCTTAGAAAATGTGCAGAGCAAAAATGACAACTTCCTTGGTTTTGGCTCTGTATCAGATTTTTATAAGAAATGTAAGTCTGCACAAGAAACATAATCTTGGGACTTTGAAAAATTGTTTTCTGTTTATGCTTTCTCTTAATATCCTGTTTAAACTCTTATTGTATGGTGATATTTGTGAAGTCACGAAATGGCTGCAAATAGGCTCCAGAAATCCTGTGTGTGTGCATGCGCGCACACGGGTGCATACACACAAACGCGCACACACACTTATGCCTCATGGATCCTTCATGGACAATACTAACAGTACAATCTTATACATGGATATCAGAAGTAAGACCCATTGTCACAGGATGAATACAAGCTATGTCCCTTTATACATATAGGCTCCAGGTGTCACTCCAAATGTGTGGATGTTGGGTATGGACCTGTGACAGAAGGATGGCACTACCAGCCACACCTCCAGGGCATCCTCTACTAGGGATGTCAGAGAATTCCACCACAAATCTCAGGGAGGCCGAATGCCAGCGCATTCGGCCCCCCGAAATCGGTGGTGGAATGGTCTGCCCCCCCGCACCCCCCAGGACAGGACTTACCTTGGGTGGATCTTCCTGGCAGCGGCGGCTCCGGCGGCGGTTCGGCGGCGGTTCGGTGGCAGTGGCTGTGGTTCGGCGGTGGCTTCTGACCGGCTGCTGCCGCCGCCATTTCCAGTTAAAAAAAACACAAAACAAAAAAAGTGATAGGCTATGTAAAGATTTACGTAGCCTATCACGGCCAGAATTTCGGGGGGAGGGACGGAGTGCCTCCTCCCCACCACGAATCAACTTTCGGGTTCAGGTAAGTGACTTTCGTACAACCCTAGATATGTTAATTGCATAGATTTTTAGCTCATTCAACATATGTTATTCTTTGTCAAGAATATCCTTACACTGCAAATGTCACCCTTACAACTGGCATTGTTTGCTAAGTATCTGTCATTTGTGAGTGGAGATGGGTCAAAGAAGAGTCAAACTAAAAAGCTTGGGTTGAGAACTGGGTCACATTTATTGAAAATATCTGCAAAGGGGAACCTAGGATGGGCAGCTGACTGTGCCAGCGACTGGTGGCACTTCTCGGGTGAAAGCACACCCAGCCTGAGGGGTGGTGTCAATCTTGCCACCCCTCCAGACTGCCCCTTCTGGGGGAGGTAGACCTTCCCCCATCACCCGCTCCTGGTGCCATACAACACCTGGGTGAGTGAGGAGGGTTGGTCTCCCAGGCAACCCTTATCCCCCGCTGAGCCGCACAACCTGTTCGGGGGGCCTCAGGTGTCACCTGTCACCATAAGGTGCCTCTGCATGCACACCATCCCTAATCTCTTTCTGCTTTTGCCCATCCTACCCACCAACTGAAATGTGACCTATGAGAGATTGGATTGTATTCGCCTACTGGATGCACCCTAGCTCCAATAACAGCGTGAAGTAGGCAAAAAGCCACACAATAAAAGGCCAATTTTAACTGTGAGCCAAAAATTCCTACATGGCTCCCAAAAGGGCAACCGGCATAAACCCACACTGCTTAAGGGAGCACGAGGGAGCTGGTTTGGGAGCAGGTGCAGAGCTTAAGAGAGCTCTGCCAACCCCTCCCCTGCCTGGTGGTGCCATGGGGGGGTACCCAATAGGCAGCAGCCACCTCTTCTCACCCCGCCCACCCACAACATCACCCCCCTTTTGCCAGACAAGCTGGAGCTAGGGTTAGGGCATTTCTCAATATTTGTGCCAGATGCATTCTAGGTATTTGCAAAACTTTATTAACTACCTAAAATAAAACTGGAGCAAGAAACAGGTAACAACTCATCCTTTCTTATAGTAGATAAGAAAGCCATTTGCCTAGCAGGTCAGATATAGCACACGTACTGCTATTTTAAGGAAACTTAGATATGTTGACGGATGCAGATCAGGTGGGCCATATTTTGAGCCATGGAATAATCTTGCTTCACTTACCAAAGCAATAATTGTTTACTTCCTTATGTATTTATTAAAGCATTTTTAAACCATTTTCATTCTTGCAGATACCACAGCAGTGTACGAATATGATTCGAGTAATACACAATGCAATGCAAAACACTAAAGCCACATCATAAGGAGAGAAGGCAGCAAATATAATTAGGGATGTTGTGGATGCCTGATATGGGGGTGAAGTCCAATGGACTCCCTCCCCCCCCATTTGGCCCCCCGGACTCCTGTTCACAGACCACATGGCATGTACCAGACCCATTCGCCAAGTGCTGCACGGTCCGCGAACAGGAGTCGCCCACCCGCTCCTTCCCTGAGCTGCCATTGTTACACAAAATGGCATCTTTGGTCTTTCTGGAAAACTAAAGTTGTGTAGATTTCAGCTGTAAAGGGGGCATCTATGCAACATTACAGGCGTAAATGACCCATAAATGGCTTTCAGGTCATCTTCAGCTGCTGCGGCCCCTACAGCATTTGTGTCCCTGCTTTAGCCATGATAGGCTATGTAAATATATATGCAGCATATCACGGGCCAGCGTAGGGATGCAAATGGCATCCCCTACACAGAACACCATTTGCGTCCACAGCAGCCTGGCAGCAGCTGGAGGCCCCACTGCGGGTTGGCCCAGCCAGTGGCTCCGCAGACTGGCTGTAGGGATGTCAGAGAATTCCGCCACGGATCTCGGGGAGGCCGAATGCCAGCGCATTCGGCCCCCCGAAATTGGTGGCAGAACGGTCTGCCACCGCCCCCGGGATGAGACTTACCTGGGGCGGATCTTTCTGGCAGCGGCGGCGGCGGCGGCGGCGGCTGCTGCGGCGGCCCGTCTTCTGACCGGCTGCCACCGCCACCATTTCCAGTAAAAAAAAAAAAAAGATGTGATAGGCTATGTAAAGATTTACGTAGCCTATCATGGCTAGGTTTTTTAAAAAAAACGTGATAGGCTACGTAAATCTTTACGTAGCCTATCACGTCTGACTTTTTTTAAAAAAACCAAAACCGCGCGTATGCAAATGGCGGCGGCCACAGCCGCCACCATTTGCGTTCCTTATTTTGGCACGTCTTAGTCTACGTCAAGATTTATGTAGACTAATACAGCAAAAATAAGGGTAACGCAAATAGCGTAAGGTCCGCTATGCTATTTACGTTCCCCTTATTTTCGCTGTCTTAGTCTACGTAAATCTTGACGTAGACTAAGATGTGCCAAAATAAGGAACGTAAATGGTGGAGGCCGGGGCCGGCGCCATTTGCGTACGCACGTTGTTGTTTTTTAAAGTCAGATGTGATAGGCTACGTAAACATTTACGTAGCCTATCACAGCTGACTGCAGGGACGCAAACGGTGGCAGCTCCAGCTGCCACCATTTGCGTCCCTGCTAGCAAGCGGCTGGATGTCCGGCTGCTGGTGGAGCTGGCCAGCGGCTCTACAGAATCCCTGCAGAGCACAGCTGGCTGGCTAGGATTCCGGGGGGAGGGACGGAGTGCCTCCCCCCCCACCATCAACATAATCTGCGAAAGGTAAGTGACTTTCATACATCCCTAACTGGCTGCAGAGCAGAGCCAGCCGGGCAGAATTCCGGGGGGGAGGAACAGATTGCCTCCCCCCCCCGTCAAGGATTCCTGGGAGAAGGAACAGATCGCCTCCCTCACCTGCGGACCCCAGCGGAGCCAGGTAAGTGGGGTTTTGTATACCCCTAGTTATGTTGTTTCCAGATTACACTGAAGAGGTGGCAATTAAAAGAAGGCAATTCATGAAGGCGAAAAATATGGCAAAACAAATGAACTTACAATATTATTTAAAATATCCTGCTACATTTTCATTGTTACTGAAGGTCAGATGAAGAAGTTCCTAAATCATGACATGGCGGAGGCATGGCTGAACGTAAAAATGCGTGAGATGTCCGTTCCAGCCCCATGAACTGGAATCTTTAAATAAGCTTTGTTAACTGTTTATGTTTAGTCTACATGATTCAGGCTAGACCAGAAGATATCTGACTATACATATATTTGTTTAACTTCTTTCATTTTTCTTCTCTTTTTAATTTTTCTTTAAATTCCCTTTTTCCAAAATAGATATGATATGCTGTATTTAAATATACTGTTTGAGGGTGTATTGTGCACACTCCTTTATATATCTAGTATAAAATATATCACTGATGGTTGTAAGGTTGCTTTTAAGCTTTATTATTATATAACATTATAATTTCATCCTTTTTTAAAAAAATCACCATTACTATTATCATCATCATCATTATCATTATTACTATAAGATTACTTAGTAAGATTTTTGGTTGGTTGAATTGTTAAGCTTTATTATTACTATTATATTTTAACTTAAGGGCAATATATGGTTACTGGGAATGAATTGTAGGCCTGCTTTCTTGTTATAGGATTGATGATATGATATTGAAATGTAAGGTTGATTATTAAATTGTAATATTGCTAATGATATAGGTATAGTTTTTAAAATAGAATGGCATCTGAAGCCCGCGGGTATTGGAGTTTAAATTTAACCCTTTAAAAGAGAAGGAAGAAAATCTTTTCTTTTTTTCTTTTCTTTTCTTTTTTCCCCTTTTCTTTTCTTTTCTTTTTTTTCCCTTTTCTTTTCTTTTTTCCCCTTTTCTTTTCTTTTCTTTTCCTTTCTTTTCCTTTTCATTATTGTTGTGTCCTCATAAGAATATTGCATTGTTGGGAAATTGTAGTTATTGATCAGGTTGTTGGTATTGTTTATTCCATTTATAAAGACAAAATAAATAAAAAAGTATTTTAAAAAAAGAAAGGAAACAAACTGACTAGAAGAATGCCAAATGGGTGGATTACATAAAAGGCCTTGCTTCACTTGACAAAAAGGCAACCATAACAATAAATAAATAAAACAAAAAACCCAACACTTCCATACATTTCTTTTTCAGTTTTAAAGGTACTATTTGTATTTTAATCAATTGCATTAAAAGTTATATATTCATATGATCCGTGCCTTTCTTGCCACAGCAAAAGCATTCAAACCTTTCAGACACATCATCATTATCATCATCATCATATCATTATTCATGTGTATATACTGCTTTGAGTGGGTTCAAAGAACTTTATGAGTTTTACATCAGCCCTATGAGGTAGATCAGTAGTAGATCCTAAACTGTAGGTGGGGGTGTTAAATCTGAGCGAATAATGGCTTTCCTAAGGCTACCTTAGTAAGTTTATTGGGTGGCATCTGAAACAGGGACTTCCTGATTCACAGCATGGACTCTTATTTATTTTGCTATAGTACACCAGCTCTATCAGAACTTACAACAGCAACTCTGAAGGAGTGTACTTTCCAATACCAACCTGTCTGTGTCTTAACATATTTAGGGAGAGTGGATTCAAATGAGTTTGGATCTCTATGAATCCGACCCAAACATTCTGCAGTGGACCAGCTTTTTCCAAGTTGCACAGACTCCGCAGCCTTGCAGACTATTTTTTTTTCTACTTTCTGGAATTGTACACAAATTTAGGTGTAGAGAAATATGAAAACAACAACAATAACAGCAACAACAACCCACCAAAAATGTACATTTCCCCCATAGCCTAAACTGTGAAAATATGCATTTTTAGGGGATTTGCACTTTTTGGGGGGAGATTTCTGCATTATTAGAAGTGCACATTTTTTAAAGTCTTTGAAAATGAGGAAAATCAAATTCTATTATGAGCGGATGATGGAATGAAAGATGTCTGACATTTCATGCAACACAGACAGAAAGGATTTAAGGAAATCCATTCATCCTCAGGGGAGGATCTCCTCTAAATTCCTTTGCCAGGAATGTAGGGAGTAGGTAAATGATATTCTTTGTGATGGTGCCCTATCTGTTGAATGTTCTCCCTGTTGAAGCTTGACAGGCACCAACATCAGTTTACAGATTATTTATTTGATCAGGGATTTTGAAATGTTACCCTGGTTTAAGTTTCAATTCTCTGATGTTTTCATGCATTGGATTTGCTTTCATGGTGATGTTGTATGGTTTCATTCCATTGTATTGTGGTTTACTTTGGTGTTTTGATGCCTAATGTACAACACTCTGCTATCCTAGGATGAAAGGGAGGTTAAAATTAGGGATTATGATTATTTCATTGTATTTCATAACTCATCCAAATGTGCACTACTCACAACCTTGAACACAAACGGGAGCTCATTTTAAAAACAAAATAAAAACAAAAATGCTTGCATATTCAGGAACTTGTGATCATATTTGAAAAGTGAATCTATGTTTTTAAGCATAGTTTGAAAAGCATTTTTTTTAAAAAAAAAACATACACATTTTCACACTTTCGTCAATGGAGTAAATATATATTTTTATCATTCTACAGGTGGTTTTTTAAATTGTTTGAAATTATTATTAGTAGGAGTAGGAGTATTTAGCAGTAGGAAAATTCCTGCAGACTTGATTTGAACTGGTAATTGTGAGTGAAAGTGGAAGGCCCTTGAATCTTCTGAAAATTCTACATTTTCCTTTCCGCAGTCCCTCTGATGGTTGCTGTGATGGCTGTCATCACACATCTCTCTTTCTCCCTCCTTGGTGGTGGCTCTTTCACTCCCTCTCATGTCCTCCTCCTCCTTCTCCTCCTCAGTGGCATCAGACAAGCAGGTCACTCGGTATCCCTAGCAGCACCATGGCATAATTACAGGCACCAGGGAAGGTGAAGGAGAAATAATTCTTTCCCTTCTTCCCTGCCACAGCAGCTAGGAAATTTGGTTTTGTAAGGGTGGGAGAAAGGAGTTCAGAAGAAGCTATAATATTAGTCTTCTGTGAAGGTTTGAGGCCTACAGAGGCAAGGAAAATAAAAAGGTTAGGCCTAGAGGCATGGAGGTTTTCTGTTGGGAGGGGTTATTCCCGAGAGGAGTAGTTTCTAGAGTAGATGCCATTTGCATCCCTGTTTACGTGATAGGCTATGCAAATATTTGCGTAGCCTATCACGGCCAAAAACAGGGACGCAAATGGTGTAGCAGACACCATTTGCGGCCGTAAAGCTGGTCGATTAGCCTAAAAGCAGCCATAAATGGCTGCATTTAGGCTAATCGACCAGCTTTATGGCTGCAAATGGTGCCTACTATGCCATTTGTGTTCAGGAGACTGACTTAGACAGAGATATGGCATGGCAATGGCTGCCGGCCGTCTCAACTTTCTCCAGCCCTGTGGAGCTGGCGGCCGGCTTCGCAGGTTTGACGTGGACAGGGATCCAACCCAGATGGATCCCGCGGGGAGGCGGAGGTGAGTGGTCCATTCTGCCACGGACTCCAGGGGGGTGGATTCTTTAGAATGCGGCTTCATTGGAGCCTGTGGCGGAATTCTCCGCCATCACTAGGAAGGTAATTAAACAACGTTCTGCAATGGGGAAAGTTTTGCAGACCTTACTTAGGTTAGTGTGAAAGGAGGTAGAGGGTTGCCCTAGCTCCTGGCAGTATAGGCAGGAACAGAAAATTGTCCAGGTTGTCTGCCACCACCCCTTACATCCTAGTGGCTGTACACACCATTTGCCCACATCTTTCAGTGTACATTTGAAAAGTGTGCACTGAAATGCACATTTTTCCCCATTTGAAATGCACACTTCTCCCATTTTAATTAACTGGAAAATGGGTCTCAAATGAAAGTAAAAGTGAGCTGAATTGAGCTTCAAAGTCATGTTTAGAGAATGTCAGTGTGTCCAAATATTCCTGCTTCTCCCATCCCTAGTTAAAAATATTTTTTTTTCATGCATACATACATAAACTTCTCCCAAACTATATATATATGTATATAATCTACCATTCTCTCTAAATGTTGTATGGCCTCTAGTGAGAGCTGGGCTGAATCCAGACAATTTCCTCTGCAAAGCAAGACAGCTTTCCTTCTCAGTGGGAGGCCGTTGCACCAGTAATCATGTAAAGAGAGCACATATTTATCTGGCTGCTTACCACCTGGATTGAAACCATTGACTAACTTCGTAGGCTCCAGAGAGGACATGGGAAAACAGTGGTTTGTTTTGTTTGTTTATTGGGAAGCTCTAGTTTGAAATTCAAAAGTTGACCATGTATGGAGAGCAAGAGAGCCATCTGTCATGGGGACCCTGCATGCCACTACAGTTTCTATACAATCCATTGGGATATCTGGCATGCAATCTGAAGTCAGAACATAAACTCTGTATAGGGGAAAATATCTGCCAGATAGCCTGCAAAATGTACAGAGGCTACTAAAGGAAAATGAATAAATAAATAAAATATTTTTGTATTTATGCCTCACTCTTGCTGGAAAGCTCAGATTACACTAAACATTAAAGCCCTATTCAATAATTCTTCTCCACCTCCACACGCACCTATGATGACCACTGTTCCAGGATTTGGAGACTGAACTTCTGCAGCAGGGAGCCAACACAAGGGAGACTGCAGGAACTGAGATGTTCCTGCACTGAGCAGGGGGTTGGACTCGATGGCCTTGTAGGCCCCTTCCAACCCTACTATTCTATGATTCTATGTGCGAGGAGGGGAGAGAACCAACAGGATTATCTTTGTTTTTTCCTTGTGCAATGTTAATCATGGGGCAAGGGGAAAATAGGCCTACAAATTCCCTGAAACTGGCAACCGCAAATTTAGATCCTTACCCTGCAACATCTAGGAGAACTTCCTTGTGTTCCTTGTTGGTATTACAGGAGAATCACCCCCCACACACACTATATTGATGCCCCCTTACCTACTATTTTAGAAGGTGAAGGGGGTTTCTGATTTAACTACAGTTGGGGAGAATCAGAGAGTGGGGCTTTCATTGAGAGCCACCTACTTTCACCTCCATAAGTTGAGAAATACTGATGTTCTAAATTTCCCTACCTCCATTTGATATCATTGGTGACTGAAAGTGGGGGTGCTGGGAATGCTGAATAGCATGTTCTAAACCACCATTGGACTTCAGCAGGTGGGTCATGATTCCAATTGGGCCACAGTCTGAGTAAACTAAGTCATATCAGCAGCACCATTTCAATGGGGAGTGGGTGTTTCCATTTTTGTAAAAGAGAGAAAGAGAAGGCTGAGCAAGGAAAAAAAGAGTGAGAGAAAGAATAAGATGGAAAGCAATTAACATATGTGGGTCCTACACATGTCTTTTTTAGGAAAAGGAAATCAAATAATTTGAATTTAATCTTGTTGTCTTTCGTGTGTGTATGGTTTGTTCTTCACCATTTCGCCTGTGATGTTTCCATATGTAGCGGCCCATTCAGACACACAATTCATCATTTGATGTTGTGGTCATTGTGTTTATGCTCCATATTCTGTACAACACTTACACAGCACTACCTCTGTCCAAGGCCAGCTCTAGGTTTGCTAAGGATCTCAGAGTGACTTGCTGATTGCAGGGGGTGGCAAGTGCACTATGTCTTCTTTCCTGCCCCCACCCATTAATATCTTCCTTCCTTCCTTTTATATCCCACCTTTTTTCCTCCTTAAGGAACCCAGGTCATTGTACATAATCCTCCTCTCCATTTTATCCTCACAATGACATCCCTCTGAGGTAAGTTGGGCTGAGAGGCAATGACTGGCCCAGAGTCACCCAGTAAGCTTCTATGGATGAGCGGGGACTAGAACCCGAATCTCCTGACTCCCAGTCCAACACTCTAGCCACTACACTACATTGGCTTTTATGACATGAGCAGGTGGGTGAGACCTCCCCAGAAACAACAACAGGGAAGCAGAGGAGGCAGTGGCACAGAGACAGGTGTGGAGGCAGAAGCAGAAGTGGCAGCATGGGCAGTGATGAGATGATGCCACAGAAAAGAGATTGCAATTGCATGATAGTGCCAGTTGGGCTGCTGGGCCTGTCTCTTTCTCGTCCTTCTAATTCTGCCTCCCAACCAACTTTTATATATATATATTGCCTTTAGCTTAGCCTCTCAGTTTTCACCCAACTGGATCATCTGAGTTTGCACATATCCATCCTCTCACTGTTAGTTGAACTGTGTCTTCTCTCCTTCTTGGAATATAGATTGGAAGCTTTTCTGCATCTCATATCTTCTCCTTCTGCCCTTAGATCAATCAAATATTATAAAGATGTCCAATATATTCCATTTAGATGAGCCAAAGAATAGCGTATCACATCTGCATCACCATATCAATGCCGTTTCATATCAGCAATATGAGTGGCAGAAGAATGTAGCTCTCAGAGGCTCAATCAAAGTTGGTTAGATAGCTGAAGAGGATTATTTTAAAGACAGGAAAACATGTGTTTCATTACAGTTTCCTTCCCTTTATCATCTGAGTATAATTTTACTGTGAGGAAGTGATTGAATCTACAGCAGGAACAATAATATGTAGCCATTTCTTTCAAATCTAGTTTTCTTGACTGATGAAACTTTGGAATTTCATTAGAAATATAGAGTTTTAACTAAATGGTTCCCTTAATAGAACAGGTATTGTTTTCAAAACATAGAATGTCCATACAATACATACTGTAAGTTTAAAATACTCATAGCCACACCTAGGGAAACTTGAGGAATTTGATTTCTGTGAATTACAAACTGGCTTAATTTGTACCTCCTGGACCAGTGTGCAAATAAAAATGTAATTATCTTCAGATTTTGCATTTCTCAGAATTGCGCATAGGAGTACAAGATAAATAAAATATATGAAATGATTTATTTATCTATAATTATCCACTTTAGGATAAATGTGTTTAGAAAGGCACAATCTGAGATCAACCGTTTTTATAAATCTGGCATTTACATTAAAAACACATATTTATATAGGTATTTGTATGCCCCTGCAGTGGGCTGCTAACGGTCTGGCGGTGCTGAGATAATGATAAGCCAGATCCAGGTTTGCTTACAGGGAGACTTTATTGAGTACTTACAGCACACAGGCATACCCAAAGGTTGGATCGGACAGCTTCTCTGAACACAGAGCTAAGGGGTACAATGGGTCTTATACCATACATGTTAACAGTGAGGCAGCATGACAGCAGCAAGCGTTAATTAGCATTCATTTGCAACTTTCCCAGCATAGACTAACAGTGCTTGTTCAGAAGGAAAACAATTAGAACTTTCCCAGCACAGATACCTGTAGCTTAGCATAAACATAGCTTCACTTCTCAGGTGCATCCTAGGCCCTGATAAGATAAAGAACCAAAGCAGAGAGCATTATGGATCTCTAGGCACCTCTAAAACTACTGGTGACTTGGTTACAGGGCTGGGGCTATTAAAGGATATATATACCTAGGCACTGCCAAGGTAAAGGGATACAGACAGGCCTTCCTGCCTGATGCCACTGAAGAAGAGGAGGAAGAAGAGGAGATAAGAGAGAGTGAAAGAGCCACCACCAAGGAGTGAAAAAGGGAAAGAGGTGATGACAGCTATCACAGCAACCATCAGAGGGAAAGTGGAGAGGAAAATATAGAATTTTCAGAAGATTCAAGGGCCTTCCACTTTCGCTCATAATTGCCAGTTCCAAATTAAGCCCTGGAAGAACGTGCCTATCACTAGATATTGCTGCTGATGAGGAGGAGGATAAAAAAATTATTGTTGTTGTTGTTCATTCATTCAGTCATGTCCGACTCTTCGTGACCCCATGGACCATAGCATGCCAGGCCTTCCTGTCCTGCGCTCTCTCCTGGAGCGTGCTCAAGTTCATATTCATTGCATCCGTGATGCTATCTAGCCATCTCATCCTCTGCCGTCCCCTTCTCCTTTTGCCTTCAGTCTTTCCCAGCATCAGGGTCTTTTCCAGGGAGTTTTCTCTTCACATTAGGTGGCCAAAATATTGGAGCTTCAGCTTCATTATCTGTCCTTCCAATGAGCACTCAGGGTTGATTTCCTTTAGGATGGACTGATTTGACCTCCTTGCAGTCCAGCGGACTCGTAAGAGTCTTCTCCAGCACCACAGTTCGAAAGCATCAATTCTTCGGCGCTCAGCCTTCCTTATAGTCCAGCTCTCACAGCCATACATTACTACTGGGAAAACCATAGCTTTGATTAGACGGACCTTTGTTGGCAAGGTGATGTCTCTGCTTCTTACTATGCTGTCTAGGTTGGCCATAGCTTTCCTCCCAAGGAGCAAGCGTCTTTTAATTTCATGGCTACAGTCACCGTCTGCAGTGATCTTGGAGCCCAAGAAAGTAAAATCTGTCACTGCTTCCATTTCTTCCCCTTCTATATGCCAGGAAGTGATGGGGCCAGATGCCATGATCTTCGTTTTTTTAATGTTGAGTTTCAAACCAGCTTTTGCACTCTCCTCTTTCACCCTCAACAAGAGGCTCTTGAGATCCTCTTCGCTTTCTGCCATTAGGGTGGTATCGTCTGCATATCGGAGGTTGTTGATAATTCTCCCAGCAATCTTAATTCCGACCTCTGATTCATCCAACCCGGCATTTCTCATGATGTACTCTGCATATAAGTTAAATAAGCAGGGTGACAATATGCAGCCTTGTCGTACTCCTTTCCCAATTTGGAACCAATCGGTTGTTCCATGTCTGGTTCTTACTGTTGCTTCTTGACCCTCGTACAGGTTTCTCAGGAGACAGGTAAGGTGGTCTGGTACTCCCATCACTTTCAGAATTTGCCACAGTTTGTTGTGATCCACACAATCAAAGGCTTTAGCGTAGTCAATGAAGCAGAAAGAGACGTTTTTCTGGAATTCTCTTGCTTTCTCCATCATGCAGCGAATGTTGGCGATTTGATCTCTAGTTCCTCTGCCTCTTTGAAACCCAGCTTGTACTTCCGGTAGTTCTCGGTTCGCATACTGCTGAAGCCTAGCTTGTAGGATTTTGAGCATCACCTTGCTGGCATGTGAAATGAGCGCAATTGTGCGGTAGTTTGAACACTCTTTGGCGTTGCCCTTCTTTGGAATTGGAATGTAAACTGACCTTTTCCAGTCTTGTGGCCACTGTTGAGTGTTCCAGATTTGTTGGCATATTGAATGCAGCACTTTAACAGCAAATAAAAAAATACCTATAGAATAAATAAAATATATATTTACTACAAATGTAAAGTCCAAAGAACAGTTTAACTGTTTGCTTACAAACAAAATAAAAACTAATTGTGTCATGATTTTTTTTTAATTATTAAACAAAGTAAATTGAGTAGAATTAATTTAGTATGCTTATATTGAACAATTAATCATGCAGTCAGTTTAAAGTTCAGGGTGTGCAAGAGTTTAATTGTGCCATGGCTCAGCAGCTCTTGCTTTGCTGCTCCTTTGGGCACCAAAAAGCCTTCAGAAAGTTAAGAAGCATTTTAGAACATATATTTGTTTAATCTTTAACATCTGTTCTTATCAACAAAATGAGGTTTTAGGCATATACAGTGTTAAGTACTGAACCCTCTGGCAAGAAGTCATAGATTGACACTGCATTATTTTATTGTTCTTTTTATTGGTTTTACACCCCGCTTCAGGGTTATTTTAAAATAAAAAGTGGGTAATAAATTGTATAAACAAACTAAGCTTGCACTGAAGGCTGAGCAATAGTAGAAAAACTCCACTTTCACCTTTTCTCCAATTCATTTCTATTTTCTCTGCTTTCACATTTTGTCCTGAACTAGAATTCCTGACTGAAGTAATCACCACTACTGAGTGTTCTCCTGGTAGCCTGCCATCAGAAAAATCACGTCCCTTCAGGCCAAGCACACTAGCCTCATTTTTCCAGCAGCTATGATAATCTATTTAGGTTTGTAATGGGAGACAAACATTTACAGATGCATTTTGGGGGTAGATTTACCTTGGTGGGACAAAAGTTGTGGAAGCCATGTTGATTCTTTGGAGCAAGACTTCTCCTTCTCTGTACTTGGTAATTTTATTTTTAATAATGTTTTCCAGCTGTTTTCCTGGAACAGACATTAAGGGCACGATCCTATCGGGATAGGCGACCACCTCCGGACTCGGAAGCAACCATCTATCCAATGCAGGGCAGGAGCAGCATGGAGGGGATCTTCCCCTCTGTGCTTCAGCTGCCCCGCATTCGTGGCTAGACATCCGATTTCAGCTGTCTAGCCATGGGAAGGCAGAGTGTGGGGGGGGCAGACACCGAACGATGCATAGGAAGTGCTGAAACAGTAGTTCCACCCTCACCACCCTGGCTCGCCCCCAGGAATGCCCCATTTTCACCACTCCATGATACCCTTACAAGCATGGAGCATGGGACCAATCCACGCTACCTACAAGGCAGTGCAGGAGGGGGTGGAGGTTGGTTCTCAGGGAACTGACTTCGGACTGCAGGCTCCGAGGTCGGTCCCCGGGAACCAACCTATCCTATGGCTGTGTAGCCACTGCCTAGCAGCCATAGGATTGCTCCATAAGCTAGTGAGCCTGCAATGTCCCATGCATCCCCTGGATCCCTTTTTAAATGCAAAATGGGGTTGCACTGGCCATTCTCCAGTCCTCCAGTAGAGACATGTCTTAGGGGCATATTACACATTTTTGGTAGAAGATCAGCAATTTCACATTAGAAAATGTGAACCATTTTAAGACAATACAAGCTGTCAAAAACCAATTAAAAAGAAAACTACAAAGCAGATGGGGAAACAGAGTGTCAAATAAAAACAGAAGCTAAACATCATTAAAAGGAAATGGAAGGAGCAATCCTATGGCCACTAGACAGCAGCTAGACGGCCATAGGATATCTTGTTTTCTGGAACCATCTTCAGAGCCCATGCTGTGAGGGCGGTTCCCGGAGAACCGACCTCCCCCCAATTCCGCACTGCCTCGGAGATAGTGGGGAGAAGCCCCGTCCTTTGCACTTGTAAGAGGAGCACAGAGCAGCTGAAAAGGGGCATGTCTGGGGGTGTTCCGGGGCAGGGAGGGCGGAAATGCCTGTATGACACATCCAATGTGTCATACAGCAGCCTCCTCCCCCACTCACCCTCCCCTCCCCCATGGCTAGACAGCCACAATCAGCTGTCTAGCAGAAAATGCAGGGCAGGAGGAGCGTGGAGGGAACGATCCCCTCCACACTTCTCCTACCTTGCATTGGATAGGCGGTCACCTCCGAGTTCAGAGGCGGCCACCTATCTGAATAGGATTGTGCCCTAAATAAGATTAAATGCACAAATTAAATGCACTTTGCCTAGTGTCTTAAGAGATAACAGAGATATTGTTAGGCAGCCATGTTTGGGGCAGGAGTTCCACAGTTTGGGTGACAACACAAAGAAAGCCCTGTCTCCTAACATCAGTAAGTGGGGTACATGGAGAATAAACTTTGATAAAGGGGCGGGGAGGGAAATGTTTGTTTCTCTGCAGGAGAAAAGCTGTTGCTGATGGTTTCACCTGCAGGAACCAGCAGCTGCCCCCAAAGGGGGAATTCTATGCTAAGGCTTTGGTGGTTTTACATTTGCAGGATCTAAAGCCTCCATTTCCCAGTGAGGCCCCAAGACCAGGCCCCTAACCTACACCAGCCTCATGCTGGTGTAGGTGTTTTCAGTGAAGGCTGATGGCTCCAATGTCAGTGGGGCTGTGGATCTGCTCTGGGTTTCAGTCAGAACCAGTCAGAAGTTTAAAGAAGCTATCCAAGGTGCTGAGCCCAATCCCTAAAATAGGTTTTGCACCTAGGATAGCTCCTTTAGAATTCTGAGTGGTTTGGACTAAAACCCAGAGCAGATTCACAACCCTACTGACATCAGAACCACCAGACTCCACTGCATGCTTTCCTTCCCATTGATTTTGATGGGAGTGAAAGAAGAAAGAGAACTACTGGAAGAGAAAATGTATGTCCACTCAAAGCCACTTATGTTTCAGCTGGGCTCTGGATACTGTGGTGGCTCCAGGGTGAAATTCCCCATCGGCCCAGGTTAAGATTGCTTTGCTAATGTTCAGCTCCATATTTAATTCACTATGCTCTATGGAATTTCACATCTGGAATCTAAACGGGAAGGGCAATCATTTTGGAAACACTCCCCTCCCCAGAAAGAAACTGGTAGAATACTATAGAGAGAAAAGATCAAGTAGGACCAAAACGACTTTCTGATCCTTTGTGGAAATAAGGTACGTATTATTCTTATCACATAGCGGAATGCGACTCTACCACTTTAGAGTAATTGAACCATTGTTTAACTGCATTCTGCTCTCTTTAATGTGATTTCTACTGCTACACTAGACAGCAAATCTTTTTATTTCATAAAGTCAACTGCATAAAAGTGAGAAGAATACCAAGAAATGGCAAGCAATCAAAAATGGTGTAAGAGAATTATTTTGATCTGTGCTAGTTAGTAAGCCATATTTATAATACTGGAAGTATTAATAGTGCTATAATCACTGGGTAAGATGGAGGCAATCACATTATATCCCAGAGGATATAGCTTCCAGTTATGTCATTCATCGGATGATCGAGATACAAATTTCTTTAATGACAAATCCTAAGCAGCAAGGTGGAGACAGCTTCTTATAGGCTTACAGGAAGGTTCCGGTAGTATTTTTTCACCAGACATAGGTCTGTGAAGTTTTGAGGCCTACAGGCAGGGAAAGGAAAAATGTCAGGCCTAGAGTTTTTGTTGGGATGGGGTATCCCTGAGAGGAATGGTTTCATGTCCCTGGTTAAGTTTCATTTCTTCAGGTTTGAAACAGTACTTTGGGTTTTGAGGGAAGAGGGTATATAAAGAGACCAAGAGAGCCAGTAACAACAGAGTTGGGGAGATCAGAGACTGAAGAGGGAGCAGGAAGAAGCAGACTGAAAACTCTAAATACAGCTAGAGTAAAGGAACTTGTGTTTTGCAACTTTCATTTTCTCTTAATGCCTTCTGTATCATTCAGCTCTATTGTGTAAATACCTTTAGTTGTGATTTGCTTGCTTTAATTTACCAGTCAACTGTTGTGGTTAAACCCTGTGTCTAGAGTGTCAATCACCCCAAGTCTACAGACTAAACCCCCATGTTATTGGAAAGGGGAAAGTAAAGGAAGGAAGGTAGGACTCTTTAGGGGGCAATTTATTTATTTTATTTATTTATTGCATTTATACACTGCCTTTTTTCCTCTTGTAAGGAACCCAAGGCAGCTTACATTATCATCCACCTCTCCATTTTATCCTCACAACAGCAACCCTGTGAGGTGGGTTGGGCTGAGAGTGTGTGACTCGCCCAAAGTCACCCAGTGAGCTTCCATGGCCGAGTGGGGACTAGAACCCGGATCTCCCAGCTCCTAGTCCAACACTCTTGCCACTACACCACACTGGCTCTCAGATCCTTAAGGACTTGCGCAGGGGGTCCAGGTCATAAGGGGAACCCTGACAAGGAATGATGTACAATTTTAGATTAAGGATGACTGAGGGATTTGATCTTTGTGAATGATCATTCAGATCTCTTGGACTAGTTTTAGATTTGGATTATCACATGGTATAATATTAACATACGCTAACATGCTTGATTAGCACATGAGTAGATTCTGATGCAGATCTGCAGTTTATGGCATACTTATGATATGGTCCTAATTATTAAGAACACTTTTTAGTGCTTTTAGATCTTAGCACTCCTTTATTTTGCTGCCAGTTTTACTTTTAGACCTTTATGTGCTGTAGTGTTTCTTACTCTTTGATGCTGATTTTATCTTGGTTTTATTTATCTTGGTTTTATTATATGCTGTTTTTATTTATTGTTTCACTGTTTGTATTTTATGTTTTTGAAGTATTGTACACCACCCAAAGAATCTGGTTATTGGGTAGTTTAAAAGTCCAATAAAAAGTTTAAAAATCCCCCCTCCCCAAGTAACAAGTTAAGCAAACTGGCACTGGTTTTTGGAAAAGTTTTAGTCAAGTGGGAATAAGGATGTTTGAGGAGTTCATTCTTTGCAAATCCTGATGCAAACCAACCTAATCCACATCTCCTAGGCTATTGTGTATAAAGATGTCTGAGAATTCTGCCACAGACCCCAATGAGGCTGGATTCCAAGAATCCAGCCCCATTGGGGCCCGTGGTGGAAGAGAGCGCTCACCTCTGGCTCCCCTTGGAATCCATCCAGGTCGGCTCCCTCCCCGCAGCAATCCTGTGGAAACGGCTGCATATAGGCTAATCCACCAGCTTTACGGCCGCAAATGGTGCCCAATACGCCATTTGTGTCTGGATACTTAACATAGCGATATGACACGGCAATGGCAGCCGGCTGTATCACCAGCATTGCGGAGCCGGCGGCCGGATCTGCAGGATCGTCGTGGAGTGGAGCCAGCCCGGACGGACTCTGCCCCCCCACCCGTGGATGCTGTCAGGGTGGAAACTGAGCCGATAGAACCCCAGAGCAGTTCTGATTCTGAGGAGGATCAGCAATCCGTGGGAGAGGAGCCAGTGCATCCCTCACAGGCACAGCAGCTGGCAGAGATTCCTCCTGCCGGCATTCCTGAGATAGATAGTGACCCTAGCAGTGAGAAAGTGCAGGAGGGGGCTTGCTAGATGCTCGACGCAGATGCAGGGAGCGGCGAGTGATGGAGGGCGCAGAAAGGAGATGTAGCACTCGTTTGGTGCGTAAGCAATGGCCGCCTCCCGGGGACCCAAGGGAAAGAGGGAGGATCTCCTCCTAGCCCATAAGTTCAGGGTCTTCAAGTGATTCTCCTTCAGACGGGGACCAACTGCCTACTCAGGTCATAGGCTACTCTGCTGTTCATTGCTTAGTCGCTGGTGATCAGCACCTGAAAGAGTCATTAAGTTGTAAAAGGATTAAAGCCTTGAAAAGAATCCTTTTGTCTTTGTCTTGAGTTGGCTATTGGAGTGTACTGAAAGAGGCCGCTAGGGTGCTCCTGACAGATGCCACCCTGGACCCGGAGGTCCCTAAATTTGTGGATCAGGTTGTCATTATTCTTCAGTTTTTGCACTACTCCAAATTTTATGATGCATTTCTAGGCTTTAAAATGTACCAAAATGCATTTCTAGACACATTTTATGATAAAATGCATGTATAAATGAAAAGTGTGTGAGGAAATATGTTCAAGAATACATATTTAAATATGACATTTTGTGAGAAATTTAAAAAATGCAGATTAATACAGAAATGTGACAGAACGGATTTATACATGGACACAGGCCAAAATGAGACAGACCAAAATATAGACCAATCCATCCATTTTTATGGGAATTAGGTATATATCCTAGATAGAGAAATAACCAGCTACCAAAATGCCAAAAAGGAAAAAAGAGGACCTTTGTTTAGCATTGAAGCCCAAAGCCAGCTTATTCTTTCTTATTTTCCCCTGAAGGCAGTCAGAGGCTTCTGTTTCCCCACCCCCACCCCCACCCCACAAGCAAGAAGCAAGTATACACTACAGTTTGTACTTTCCCCCCATGTCTGGATTGCCTGGCCATGGAGAGGATTGGGGGGGGGGAGAGATGAGCAGAGCGCTATTGGTGTTCCCAGGTGGCACCACCAGAGAGAGGAGGGGCTTAGTGTCCATTTTAGGCTGAGGGGCCCCTCCCTTTGGCCTCTTCAAAGTGCTGCTCCCTCCCTCCCACCCTGTATGCAGTGTGGGTTACACTAGTTGCCCTTTGGGGGGCTAAGTAGGAATTTTTGGCTCATAGTCTGATTGGCTTTGGCTATGCATTTTTTTTTTTTTTTTTTTTTTGCCTACTTCACATGGATTTGGGAGTTTAGGTTGTTTTGGTTTTCACTTAAGCTGATTGGTCACATTTAAACAGGCAGTTATGTGCGGGCACCTTTGATGGGTTATAGAGTGGTGAGCATTCAGAGGCACCATTTCAGGTGACTGGTAAGGCCTGAGGCTTTCAGCTCAGTGTTTTGCTGCTTTTGCATCCCCAGTTGGAAGATAGGAATTACCTTTGAGGATGCTCACCCACTCAGACTTTTGCAGCCCAGGTGTGTGTGTGTGTGTGACAGGGGAAGGCCTCCCATCCCAAAATTGGGGAGTCCTGAGGGGTGATGATCAAAGATGCCACTCTACAGGCAGCGAATGTTTCTCCCAATACAATCCCAGGCTACTCCAGCTTAGAGAAGGAACCTACTTAGTTTGTCCTTCATAGATCTGAGCAATTTCAGTAAATATGACCTCAATTTTATACCAACTACTTGTGTCTCGTCTCTGTATTTTACCCCTCCTTTCACCCGCAATCACTTCTCTCAGTGGAAACAGTATACAGTCTTGTTGTTTTAATATTGGATTGCAGAACTGCAGGCACGGAGGCTAAATGCAGCCTGCTTGGGCCCTATCCCACCCTACAGGGTTCCCCAAATGGCCACACACCCTTTTCCTGGACCCACATCCTTTCCTCCAGCTACCAATCTTTCAGTCATTTCTCAGTCTTTGCATTCTCCGCCCCTCCTCCCGCATTCTAAAAGGTTGAAATGCTTCTCCTAAGGCTTAGCTACTGCCAGTAAGAGCTTTAAGCTAAAATGCTGCCCCTGAGAGCTTCTCTGAAATGGAATTTGGAACTTGGGCTGAAAACTAGTTCTGCATCCTTCTTTTAAGCCATTGTAAAGCAAAGAAGAGCAAAATGCAATAACAGAAAATGCAATCAAAGAGTTAGGCCATTTACTTTGCTTTTTGCTAACCTCACAATTTCTGCTTACATTTTAAAAAATAATCTATGGAGTGGCTTTCAAGAATTATACCTGAGAGGTTTTCTACAAGTCAGAGAGCAATGGAAAAGAAAGCTGACTGAAGGAAGTTGCTCACATCTTTTTCTTCATCTTTGGGGAATCTGATCCATCTCATATCAGCATGTTATGGGTGCTGCTGACTTGCTTGAGTGAATTAATGGACTGCCTTGGATATTAAAGTAAATGTCTATAAGTGAACATAGTTCAGTATGGAAGGAGGAAGAGTCTGCTAGAGTAACATGCAGATCAATATGAAGACGATTTTGCTTGTTTACTTAATCAATGGCCTGGAAGCAAAAGCATGGTGAAATGTGCTGATTGGGAAGAAATAGGCACAAATGGTGGGAGATATTCTTGTGGTAGAAAGTCAATATAAAAATAAAATAGTTCAATATAAAATCAGAAGAAACATTAATTCAAGAATGATAGCATGAGGATGTGTTGACCCTCTGACTGAATATAGAAAAAAGGTGACCCTGTGGAGTAAGAACAGTGTGATGTGTAAATCTAGGCTGCATAATTTATCAAAAGCTGAATAGGGTTGTATTATGGAGGTCCCAGTGGAAAGATAGGTAAAACATTAAAGTTTTTGGCTTTGAAATGCATTTTGTGTGAGGTTTTTGTATGTTTGTTTGTTTAAAATTTGACAGGAGAATCTAATTCCTAAAATCCATGCCCCAGGATATATTTTATGTGCATAATACAGCAGTTTTGTGGCTAGTTTTTGTGCATCATGTATACATTACAACATTAGAGGTTCTGTGCTGGATCAGTCCGAAGGCCTATCTCAGCCTTCTGCACCTGGTGTCCAACTCCCACATTCCTGAATATTGGCCATGCCAGCTGGGGCTGATAGGATGCGAAATCCAAAATATTTGCAGGGCACCAGTTTGGGGAAGGTGTGTCTATCTAGTCCAGCATCCTGTTTGTTTGTTTGTTTGTTTGTTTCCCTCAGTAGCCAAACTGTTGTAATGTGTTGAAGCAGCTTCTAGGGGAGTTTCAGTTTGCATACTTTTAGTTTGTCCCTTCCTGGTGAGAACATGGCAGTTAAGTTGGTTAAGCCTCTCCTGAATAAAGCAGTCAAGGTTCCCCGTATGACCTGGACCCCCTGAGCAACTCCTTACAGATCTCCTGCCTCCTTAAGAGTCTCACCATCTTTTTTTAAAATGTCCCCTTCCCAGTAACACGGGGTTTAGGCTTTAGATGTAACCAGTGCCAGTCACCTCTAGGGTTTAGGTGACTGGCACTCTAGACACAGGGTTTAACCACAATAGTTTACTGGTAAATTTAAAGCTAGCAAATCACAACTAAAGGTGTTTACACAATAAAGCTGAGTGATAGAAAAGGCACTAAAACAAAACAAAAGTTGCAAAACACAAGACATAGTGGTGGCCACTACTTTGGATGGTTTTAAAGGGCAGTTAGACATATTCATGGAGGCAAAGGCTATCCATGGATACTACTCCTGATGGCTATATCCTACCTCCAGTATCAGAAGCAATATGCTGGGTTACACCAATAACTTGTACACCAGTTGCTGGGTTACATGGGAGGGAGGGTGCTGTTGCACTCATGTCCTGCTTGTGGGTTTCCCCTGGGCAGCTGGCTGGCCATTGCATGAACAGCATGCTGGACTAGATGGACCTTTGCTCTGATCCAGCACGGCTCTTGAGAATTCCGGTGGGGCAAGATGGTGATGGAAGAGGCTGCTGTGCTGGAGCTCTGTATTTGTTTTTTTTTAAATCATCATCATCCTCATCCTCATCCTAACTGCTTCAAGTTTGCTGCTGAGTGCTTCAGACTGGTGCAAATGGCACCAGATAGTTTTAGATTTTAGGAAAGTGAGTGTTTTTAACTCTTTTCTCCTCCAACAGACTTGCGTTTGAAGTCTGTTAACTGTGGGAGAATACAGCTGCATGGGAATACACCTAGTTCTGACAGCTTTTGTTTGTTGTTTGCGGAGTTTGGTTGAACTCTGCTATCTTTTGGTAGTTTGCCAAGTTCCATCAAACACATTTTTTTGCTTAATATAACAACAACTGAGAGGCAGCGGTGATAAAACACATGTTTTTATGTCAGGACTGAAGACAAGAACCCACCATTAGAAGATTGACTGCTTTCTATTATTGATTTGATTATTGACCTGGCCGCTGCCACAGGCCTTGTCATTCCACACTCCCGGTGGATGGGAGCACCCTCGAGGGTCAGCTGGGAGAGATCAGAGCAGGATTTACCAGCAGCTTATGGGAGACAGCACTTACAGGGGAAGGAGGTGAAATCATCACCCAAGGAAGAGGGTGGGAGGAAGGAAGAAGGAGCGTCCACTTCTTGAAGAGGGAGCTGGAGAAGAGGGAGAGGGGGGAAGAGGGAGCACCCACTTCTGAAGAGGGAGTGCCCACTTCTGAAGAGGGAGCACTGAAGAGGGAGCCCCCACTTCTGAAGAGGGAGCGCCCACTGAAGAGGGAGCGGGAGAGAGCACATCCCTATAGACATGACATGTAAACTGCATGCCTGATTCCTGTTAAGTAAATTGGAAGATTGGATTGAGTCCAACAATATTACTACAGAAGTGCAGGCAGGTTGTAGACAGGGAAGAATCACCATTGACCAATGTTTTGTGTTAAACCTAGGGATGTACGAAAGTCACTTACCTTTTTGCGGATTCTGTTCTTAGTGGGGTGGGAGGCGCTCCGTCCGTCCCCCTGGAATCCTCAATGGGGGGGAGGTGATCTGGTCCTCCCTCCCGGAATCCTCGATGGCTGGCTCTGCTCCTTGACAGCTCTGCGGAGCAGCCAGCCAGGCAGCCAGGGCTGTCCGCAGCTGGATTTTCGGCTGCGGACTCGCGGGTGTGGACGCAAATGGCGGCCGCCATAGCGGCCGCCATTTGTGTCCAGCCAGAGAGCCGTGATAGGCTACATAAGAATTTACATAGCCTATCATGACTGTGCCCCCCAAAGCACGCAGTGTACACAAATGGCGGCGGCTACGGCGGCTGCCATTTACATTCCCTATTTTTTGCCGATTTATCTTACGTAAATATTTACGTAAGATAAAAGGGCAAAAAAAGGGGAACACAAATAGTGTAGTGGATGCTATTTGCGTTCCTTAATTTTTCGCCATTCTAGCCTACATAAATATTTACGTAGGCTAAAACGGCAAATAAAAAAGGAATGCAAATAGCACCCACTACACTATTTCTGTTCCCCTTTTCTTTTGCCGTAATAGTCTACATAAATATTTACGTAGACTAAAATGGCGAAAAATAAGGAACGCAAATGGTGGCCACTGTAGCTGCCATTTGCGTATGCCTTTTTTTTTTTTTTTACCTAGACGTGATAGGCTACATAAGTCTTTATGTAGCCTATCACGTCTGGGTAAAAAAAAAAAAAGACCAGTCTGCAAATGGCGGCTGTGGCAGCCGGTCAAAAGACTAGCTGCCGCCGCCACCACCAAAGCCGCCACTGGAGCTGCTGCATCTGGAACATCCGTCCCAGGTAAGTCTCATCCCGGGGGGATCCACGGGATGGGGGTGGGGGAGCAGGCTGTTCCACCACGGATTTCGGGGGGCCGAATGCCAGTGCATTCGGCCTCACTGAAATCCATGGCGGAATTCTCCGCCATCCCTAGTTAAACCATCTCATTAATAAGTATGCAATGGGCTCTAAGAAATGTCTATATGCAGCATTTGTAGATTTTACAGCTGCATTTGATAGAATAAAGCAAAAAAGGTTGTGGATAACACTTAAGAATACAAATATTGATCGGTGGCTATTCACACTTATCAAAATATTATATTCAGACACATATATGAAAGTGAGAGTAGGCTTGAATGGCCAATTGTCTAAGCCAATCCCACAATGAGGGTATGCCAGGGTTATTATTAGCTCCTCTTCTGTTTAACTTATATGTAAATGCTGTAGATAAATTGCAAGAAATTGCAAGTAGATAAATAGGTACTGCTTCGGCGGGAAAGGTAACAGCGTTCCGTGCACCTCGGTGTTCAGTCATGCCAGCCCCATGACCACGGAAGTGTCTTCAGACAGCGCTGGCTCTTCGGCTTAGAAACAGGGATGAGCACCGCACCCTAGAGTCGGACACGACTGGTTGGGGACACCTTTACCTTTTTAAATGTTGTAATATCTGTCAGAGTGGAAACTGAGCCAATAGAACCCCAGAGCAGTTCTGATTCTGAGGAGGAACAGCAATCCATGGGAGAGGAGCGTGCTCATCTCTCACAGGCACAGCAGCTGGCAGAGATTCCTCCTACCAGCATTCCTGGGATAGATAGTGACCCTGGCAGTGAGACGGCGCTGGAGGGGGGCTTGCTGGATGCTCGGCGCAGATGCAGGGATCAACGACAGATGGAGGGTGCAGAAAGGAGGCGTAGTGCTCATTTGGCATGCAAACAATGGTTGCATCTCAAGGACCCAAGAGAAAGAGGGAGGATCTCTCCCTAGCCCATAAGTTCAGGGTCTTCCCGTGGTTCTCCTTCAAATGGGGACCAACTGCCTTACCTGGAGCTTAGGCTACACTGCTATCTTCCCCCAGTGCTGTTCCTTGCTTTGTCGATAGTGTTAGGGATGTACGAAATTGGCCTTACCTGGCTCCACCGGGTTCCGCTGGCAGGGGGAGGCGCTCCGTTCCTCCCCCCGGAATCCTGGCCGGCCGGCTCCACTCCGCGGGGATTCTGCGGAGCCGCCAGACGGCTCCACCAGCAGCCGGACATCCAGCCGCTGGCTAGCAGGGACGCAAATGGCGGCAGCCCTGTAGTCAGCCGTGACAGGCTAAGTAAATCTTTTTTAAAAAGGCTAGGTTTTGATAAGCTACGTAAAGGTTTACGTAAAGATTACGTAAATATAGATTACGTAAAGGTTTACGTAAAGATTTATGTAGCCTATCACGTCGTGTTTTTTTTTTAAACCTAGCCATGATAGGCTACGTAAATCTTTAAGTAGCCTATCACGTCTTTTCTTTTCTTTTTTTCCAACACTGGAAATGGCGGCGGTGGCAGCCGGTTGGAAGACCAGCCACTGCAGCCGGAGCCGCCGCTGCTGCTGCCCAGGAGATCCACCCCAGCTAAGTCTCGTCCCGGGGGGGATCCGTGGGGGGGATCCGTGGGGGGGTGGGGGGTGGCAGGCTGTTCCACCACGGAGTTCGGGGGGTCAAATGCACTGGCATTCGGCCTCACCGAGATCCGTGGCAGAATTCTCTGCCATCCCTCCTAGTGATTAGCATCTGAAAGAGTCATAAAGTAATAAAGGAATAAAGTCTCAGAAAGAATTCCTCATCGTCTGTGTCCTGAGTTGTGTATTGGTGGGGACTGCAAAAGGCAGCTAGGGTGCTCCTGACAGCTTGGTCCCCGTTCCTCTTTTTTTCCCCTCTCTGTTCCTACTGCCTCTGGAGGCTGCCATGGACTCGGCGGTACAAGCTCTCGCGCAAGAGAACCAGGTTCTTCGTGATCAAGTGGCTCAACAGATGACTGCTGTACAGAGTCTGCAAGTTGAGGTTCAACCCCCACTACCGCTTATTCCCCCCCCCTCCACAAGTGCCTGGTGGCTCTGCCAGAGAAGTTTTCTGGTGAGAAAGGACTTTTTCAGATTTTCCGGGCCCAATCGGAGCTGTACATGCGCCTACGACCTGAGGATTTCCTGACAGAACAGGTTCGTGTGGGCTTTATCATTAACCTACTTTCAGGCGTGGCAGCTAAATGGGCTTTGGGACTTCTTCTCACTAATGCCTCCCTGCTCGGGGACTATCAAGGTTTCATGACAGTGATGGCCAGTTTTTTCGGTGACCCCCTGCGCATGCAGACGGCTTCTCGGGAGATTCGCCGCCTCAGGCAGGGCAAGGACTCAGTTTCCAGCTACACAACAACTTTTTGCTTACTGATGCAGGATTTACAGTGGAACGATGCCGCTCTGGTGGCTCAGTTTTTGGACGGTTTGAATGATAAGATCTTGGATGAGTTGGCATGCATGCCTAGCCAGCCTACTTTGGAGGACCTCATCCAGACCTGCCTCCAGATAGATAGTCGGCTGGAGGGGTGCCGGAAGACCCGTCGGGGAGCCGGGGGCTGAGATTTCCCTCCTCGCATTCCCCCACATTTCCTGCCCCCTCCGCTACCCCTAGGGATGGATGAAAGTCCCTTACCTGGTCCCGCAGCTTGCTTCGCGGTGGGGGGGAGGCGCTTCGGTTCTCCCCCCGAAATTCTTGGTTGGGGGGAGGCGCCCCATCCCTCCCTGCCAAAATTCAGGCTGGGGGGGAGGCGCCCCATCCCTCCTCGCTGAAATTATGGCCGGGGGGGAGCACCCCGTCTCCCTGGCCACGAATCTCGTCTCCTGCCAGGACGCAAATGGCGGCGGGCATAGCCGACGCCGTTTGCGTCCCTGCAGTCAGCCATGATAGGCTACGTAAATCCTTACATAGCCTATCACGGCTGACTTTGGGGGGGAAAAAAGCACGTACGCAAATGGTGGCGACCATGGGCACCGCCATTTGCATTCCTTATTTGGGCACATGTAGTCTACGTAATCATTTACGTAGACTACGGCGAAAATAAGGGCAACGCTATTTGTGTTGCCCTTATTTTCGCCGTAGTCTATGTAAATGTTTATATAGACTACACATGCCAAAATAAGGAACGGAAATGGCAGCGCCCATGGGCACCGCCATTTGCGTACATGCTTTCCCCCCCCCAAAGTCAGCCGTGAGAGGCTACGTAAGGATTTACGTAGCCTCTCATGGTGTTTTTTGAAAATATAGCCATGATAAGCTATGTAAATCTTTACGTAGCCTATCACGTTTTTTTTTTTTCATTTGGAAATGGCTGGTCGAAAGACTGGCCGCCGCCACCAAACCACTGCTGAACCACCGCCGGGACCCGCCGCCGCGAGGGGCATTCGCCGAAGGTAAGTCCCATCCCGGGGGAGGGGGCAGGGGGGGCGGACCGTTTCTCCACCAATTTTGGGGGGCCGAATGCATTGGCATTCGTGGAGAAATTCTCTGATATCCCTACCCACCCCCCTCCCCTGCGGTGGGGGTGGAGGAGACCCCAATGCAGCTGGGAGCTATCCAAGCCCCGCTGCTGCCAGAGGAACTAGAGTGGCATTGTGCAGAGCACTGATGCTTTTGGTGTGGAAAGCTGGAACATTTCGCCAAAACCTGTCACGCTAGACCTACAGCCCCACTGCCTCCCTCTCCTCTCCTTCCTCCTCCTCCTCATTCCCAGGCCTTACTAGGCTGCCCCCCAAGCCTGTTGGGGGTGTCCAGTGTGGGGATCGGTTCCCCACCAGGTGGGTGCCTTCTGCAACCCCCCCACCCTCCCATCTGCTATTGCATGTTCACCTCCACTCCTCCCAATGGGGTGGGGTGGAGGCCCTAGCTTTAGTGGACTCTGGGGCTATGACCAGTTTCATGGATGAAACCTTCGCCCTCTTCCACAGGATTCCTACCCTGCCTCTTCCTGCCCCCTTGGCAGTGGAGACCATCGATGGGTGTCCTCTTTCTTCGGGCGTGGTGACCCAGATTACAGCTCCGCCCAGTCCCACGTTGAGCAGATTCAGTTCTGATCTGATTCAGTTCTGATCCGAGACACCAGTCCCAGTCCAGGCCTTAACCCTTTCCTACCCCTCCTCGTCTGCTTCTGGCAGTTCTTCAGCTATTGTGATCCTCCCAGAGAAGTATGCAGCTTTTCAGGATGTTTTCGACAAGAAGGAGGCCAACCAGCTCCTCCCCCACTGTCTATTTGACTGTGCCATTAACCTTATTCCTGTGGTGACCATCCCCACTGGCTGGCTGTATCTGATGTTGGAGCCGGAACTTGGAGCTCTGCAGGAGTTTTTGGACACAAACCTCAGATGTGGCTTCATTCACCCCTCCTCCTCCCCTGCCTGGGCCCCTACCATGTTTGTGTGCAAAGAATTGGGAGAACTCTGCCTGGTGCATGATTTCAGAGCATTGAATTGGGTCTCAATCCCCGACCAGTACCCCCTCCCCCTCATACCGGAGATGCTGGAGCACCTGGGCCGAGCCAAGATTTTCACAAAGTTGGACCTGTGTGGTGCCTACAATCTGATTCACATCTAGGAGGGGGATGAGTGGAAGACCTCTTTCGGGACCTGGTACGGAGCGTATGAATACCTAGTGATGCTGTTTGGGCTTGCCTGCGCGCCCCCCCCCCATGTTTTTGTGTTTTATGAATGCCATCTTCTGGGACTGTTTGGACACTTTCCTCATTGTGTATCTCGATGATTTATTTATATCTTCTGAGAACCCCCACACCCATCAGCACCATGTCTCCGCTGTCCTCCAGCGCCTCTGCGAGCACCATCTTTATGCCAAGCTGGAGAAATGTGCATTTGACCTAACCTCTTTGGATTATCTCGGCTACATTATCTCAGCTGACGGTATCAGGATGGATCCTGCAAAGGTCCAGGCTGTCATCTCCTGGCAGGCTCCATCCACCAAGAAGGACTTGCAATGTTTTCTGGGGTTTGCTAATTTTTACAGAAAGTTCCTGCCCAGCTTTGCTCGGCTGACATCTCCTCTCACGGACCTCCTTAAGGGCAGGAAATCTCCTTTTCATTGGATGGCATCTACCCAACAGGCTTTCAAGGAACTTAAGAAGCTTTTTAGTTCTGAGCCAATCCTGTTACATCCTGACTCAAGGAAGCCTTTTGTAGTGCAAACTGATGCCTCTGACTTTGCAGTGGGGGTGGTGCTTTTTCAGCCAGATTGGGTGGGCGGTGGGTTGCAACCCTGCACCTACCACTCCAGGAAGCTGAACATGTCTGAGAGAAATTATACCATCTGGGAGAAGGAACTGTTGGCCATCAAGTCCACTTTGGAGACCTAGCGTCATCTTCTGGAGGAGGCACAGCACCCAGTCAAAGTTAGAACCAACCATCGCAACCTGGAACATCTTCAGACAGCCCGTGCCTTAAACCAGCGGCAGATTACGTGGTCGCTTTTTTCCCCCTGGTTCCACCTTAAGATTTGCCATGTGAAGGCCTCTGACAACCTACAAGCAGATGCTCTTTCTCGTAAGCCGGACCTCCAGCCAGGGAGCGAGGGAAATCCCCCCCTCTGATTCCTCTCCCCCAGAGCCTGGCGGCAGCTGCGGTAGCTCACTCTTGGGAGGAATTTATTCACTCTGAACAGGCTCAGGATGCTTTTGTCCACACAAAAGTGGAGGAATTGGGGCTAGCTTCTGGCCTCCCCCACTCTACCCCCTTCTCTTTGTGAGGTGGCCTGCTTTACCATTCCGGCCGGGTCTATGTGCCTTCTAGAACCCTCCGTGAGAAGGTCCTCCATCAGTGCTACGACTCCCCCACCGCTGGGCATTTTGGCTTCGCCAAGACCCTGCACAGAGTGACGTGGGATTTTTGGTAGCCTTGTGTGTGTCAGGATGGCAAGACCTATGTTGCCTCCTGCCCAACCTGCCAGCGGGTGAAGGCCCCCTCAGGCAAGCCCACAGGCTTGCTTCACCCCCTTCCTACCCCCTCAGGACCTTGGAAACTGCTCTCCTTTGACTTCATCACTGACTTGCCTCGCTCACATGGTAAGACCACTATTCTGGTGGTGGTGGATTTGTTTTCTAAGATGGCCCATTTCATCCCCTGCTCTGGGTTGCCCACAGCCAGGGAGATGGCAGAGCTTTTTTTTGACGCATGTTTTCTGGCTCCACGGATGGCCCGAGGGTCTCATTTTGGATAGGGGGGCCCAATTCACTGCCCATTTCCAGAGGGAGCTACTTGAGCTTCTCCATGTGTCTTTCCTCCGCCCACCATCCACTGATGGACGGTCAGACCAAGTGCACCAGTGCGACTCTGGAGCAATATTTGTGCTGTTATGTCAATTACCAGCAAGATGACTGGTTTTCCTTGCTACCTCTCACAGAATTTGCTTAGAACAATGCCTGCCATGCTTCCACCCACCAAACTCCATTTTTTGCCAATGTTGGTTACCACCCCAAGGCTTTCCCTTCCACCTTAGCTCCCTTTTTGGTGCCGGCGGCCCATGACTTTTTAGAAGAGTTGCGAGCAGTACACCACCTCTTATGGGACTCCCTCGAGCAAGCCAAGACAGCCCACAAGGCCTCTGTGGACCGGCGGCACCAGCCAGGTCCACCTCTGAAACTGGGGGATTGGGTTTGGTTGTCCATCCAATACCTCCCTATCACTCGCCTGCAAGGAAGCTCACGCTTCGCCGCACAGGGCCTTTCCAGATTACGGCCCAGATTAACCCTGGTGCTTTTTGCCTGGCTCTCCCCCCCTCCATGAAGATCCATCCTGTTTTTCATTGGTCCTTGCTATCCCCCCTGGTTTCTGGCTACCCTCATCGCTCGGCCGGCTCCCCCCTCCGCCACCAGTGCTGGTGGAGGGGGAGGAGAAGTTTGAGGTTGCGGAGATTCTGGACTCCCGCCTTTCTCATGGCTGCCTGCAATATCTGGTGGACTGGAAGGGGTAGGGGTCAGGTGAGCGATCCTGGGAACCCATGGAACATGTGCATGCTCCGTTGCTGCTGAGGTGCTTCCACCAGCTGTACCCCCACAAACCCGGGGCCCCAGGGGAGGAGCACGAGGGGGGCCTCATGGGAGTGGGGATGATGTCTTGTCAAACCCTGACAAGACCGAGGTACTTTTGGTGGGAGACAAGAGGAGGCTGGGGGATGTTGACCTGGTGTTGAATGGGGTACGGCTACCCTTGAAAGACCAGGTCCGCAGCCTGGGGGTCATTTTGGACTCCCAGCTGTCCATGGAGGCTCAGGTGTCAGCTGTGAGCCGGACAGCACTGTATCAACTCCATCTGATATGGCGGCTGCGCCCCTTCCTTCCCGACCATCTGCTCCCATCGGTAGTACATGCCCTGGTCTCCTCTCGTTTAGACTACTGTAATGCGCTCTACGTGGGGTTACCCTTGAAGACGGTTCGGAAGCTGCAGCTGGTACAAAACGCGGAGGCTCACCTGATTAAAGGCAGCCGCCGGCGAGGTCACATCACTCCAGTGCTGAAGGAGTTGCACTGGTTACCAGTTGTTTTCCGGGCCAAATTCAAGGTGTTGGTTTTGACCTTTAAAACCCTATATGGTTCCAGCCCAGCCTATCTTAAGGAGCACCTCCAGCAACACCAGACAGGCCGCTTAACAAGATCAGCCTCGGATGGCCTTCTCTCTGTCCCATCAGCCAGGACAGCTAGACTGGTGGGGACGAGGGAGAGGGCCTTCTCTGTGGTGGCCCCCACTCTGTGGAACTCCCTCCCTAGGGAACTCTGTCATGCCCCCTCTTTAATGAGCTTCCGTCGTGCATTAAAAACGTGGTTGTTCAGGCAGGCATTTGGGGTGGGTTAGGGTATTTAAAAAAAAAATTATGGTAAAATTTTATTGTTTTAAATTGTTTTATGGTGGGTTGTACATCGCCCAGAGTGGCTGGGTGACCAGTCAGATGGGCGATTAATAAATTTAATAAATAAAATAAAAATAAAATAATGATGTCAGGGTGGTAACTGAGGCAATAGAGCCCCAGAGCAGTTCTGATTCAGAGGAGGAACAGCAATCGGTGGGAGAGGAGCTCGCTCATCTCTCACAAGCACAGCAGCTGGCAGAGATTCCTCCTGCCAGCATTCCTGGGATAGATAGTGACCCTGGCAGTGGGACAGCACTGGAGGGGGGCTTGTGGATACTCAGCGCAGATGCAGAGAGTGATGACAGATGGAGGGCGCAGAAAGGAGGCATAGCGCTTGTTTGGCGCACAAACAATGGTCGCGTCCCAAGGACCCAAGGGAAAGAGAGAAGATCTCTCCCTAGCCCATATGTTCAGTGTCTTCCCATGGTTCTCCTTCAAACGGGGACCAACTGCCTTACCTGGAGCTTAGGCTATGCTATCTTTCCCCAGTGCTGTTCCTTGCTTTGTCGCTAGTGATTAGTATCTGAAAGAGTAAAAAAAGGAATAAAGGAATAAAGTCTCAGAAGTAATTCCTTGTCATCTGTGTCCTGAGTTGGCTATTGGTGGGGACTGCAAGAGGCAGCTAGGGCGCTCCTGACAATATCGGAGCTTAAACATTCAGAATATTTTCCTGTATCGGTGCTGCACCACAACGTATCAGTTTTGCTTTATGCTGACGATATGGTTTTGCTATCATATACTCAAGTTGCTTTAAGACGATTATTTTAAAAGTTTGGAACGATCTGTTATAAAGAACGTCTTTATAACAGATATACAACACCTTCTAGAACTAACACCAAAAAAGATGTCCTTTTCATCATAGGGGATTGGAATGCTAAAGTAGGAAGTCAAGAAATCACTGGGATAACAGGTAAGCATGTCCTTGGTGTACAAAATGAAGCAGGACAAAGGCTAATAGAGTTTTGCCAACAGAACACGCTGATTATAGCAAACGCTCTTTTCCAACAGCACAAGAGGAGACTCTACACATGGACATCACCAGATGGTCAATATCGAAATCAGATTGATTATGTACTTTGCAGCCAAAGATGGAGAAGCTCCATACAGTCAGTAAAAACAAGACCTGGAGCTGACTGTGGCGCAGATCATGAGCTTCTTGTTGTAAAATTTTGGCTTAAATTGAAGAACATAGGGAAAACCACTAAACCGTTCAGGTATGAGCTAAATCATATCCCTTATGAATATATAGTGGAGGTGAGGAATAGATTTCAGGGATTAGACCTGATAGACAGAGTGCCTGAGGAACTATGGATAGAGGTCCGTAACATTGTTCAGGAGGCAGCAACTCAATCCATCCCAAAGAAAAAGAAATACAAGAAAGCCAAGTGGCTGTCTGATGAGGATATTGTATATGAGAGGAAGGACCAGAACCACCAAAATACGGTGTCTCCAATGCCCAAGCCCTCCAGGCGGTCCAGGAGGATACGATGGTCAACGGTATCAAAAGCTGCTGAGAGGTCGAGGAGAACAAGAAAGGAGCAGTCGCCCCTATCCAGAGCCCTCCTAATATCATCCACCAAGGCAACCAAGGCCATTTCTGTCCTATGCCCAGGCCTGAAGCCTGACTGAAATGGATCTAGATAATTGGCTTCTTCCAAGTGTGTCTTCAACTGCATCGCCACCACCTGCTCAATCACCTTGCCCAAAAATGGCAGATTCGAGACTGGACAAAAGTTGTTCAGAACTTGGGGATCCAAGGAGGGCTTTTTTAAAAGCAGTCTTATCACTGCCTCCTTGAGGGCTGATGGCATCACTCCCTCCTCAAGGAGGCATTCACCACCGCCTTGATCCCCTCACCCAGCCTTTCTCTGCAGCTCATAATGAGCCAAGATGGGCAAGGATCAAGTAAGCAGGTGGTTGGCCTTACAGATGAAAGCATCTTGTCCATTTCATCAGAAGGAAGAAGCTGGAACCGATATGAAAATACAGAGCCCCTATCTTGCATAAAAATGGTGGCTCACAGAGAGGAGTGGTGGCTGCAGCGTGCTCCTGGACTGTGCAGCTCTTGACGACTGTGCATGTAAGTGCCCCATGGCTTGATGAGCGGGGTCCATGGGTCCAGGTGTGGGGGAGTCCACCAGACTCCTGGACCCAGTCAGGTGCTTGTGACATCCCTACTCTCAAGTCACCAAGTGCTAGATCCTTCCATAATGACCTTTTCATTTCTCCCTCCCCATCCCATGCATACACATACTTTATTCTGTCATGCTGCAGCAGAGGGAGATATAAAGCAGGGTCATCCCATCAACTCCGCTAAAAGATCAGCTTTATTGGGCTCCACACCCTGAACCACTCCCATTCCAGCTGGTCAGTGTAAGAATTACTGTTTACCTTAAGAACTGGTGCCTGAGTTTCCTCTTTTCCTCTTCTTTCCTCTTCTTTCCCCATCCTTTCCATCCTTTTGTGTCATCTCTTTCAGTAGGGATGGTGTAGGCACCCGATCCATCCAGGAATCCAACAGAATCACCCCCTCCTGCACCCCCAAACCTCACTCGCAAGCCTCTGCCCCCACTCGCCCCCTGCCCAGGCTTGGTGAGTGGCCCACACTAACCCCAGCAGCCTCATCGAGCTGTGCAGTCACCATTTTTTGAAAAATAAAATAGTGATTGCAAAAATTGTGCATATTTGCATATGCACAAAGATGTGCATTTTTCAAATACGCATATGTACGTATGCGAAAATATGCATTTTTGCAAAGGCACATATTTGCACATGCGTGGAAATGCACAGTCTTGCAAAAACATAGATATGTGTATTCTCAAAAATGCACATTTTTGAAATTACTTTTGTTTTTTAAGGCCATGGAGCTCAACGAGACCACTGGGTCAAGTGTGGGCTGCTTGCCAAGCACAGGAGGGGCTCAAGCACAGTCTAGGGACCAGCAAGCAGGGGCAAGGGCCGGGCAGGTGCCCGGAGAACCCGGATGGGGGTGGGTTCACTCATCCCTACCTTTCAGATTGTAAGCCTAATAGAGACAAACTTGGTTTCATTGATCCTATGTAAGCCACTCTAGGAAACCTTTTGGCTGATGAGAGCACTAAAATGCTTTAGATAAATAAATTCAATAGAGAGTATAGTATGGAATTGTAAATGAAATCTAAAGAACCTGAATCTTGTCATTGACCTTGGTGGAATTGTAAACCATTACAACTGACATGTTGAAATTCTAACTGAGCTGAATAAACCTTGTACTTTCAAATATGAACCCAATGAGAGCAACTGATAAGTGTAAGTCTTTTTTTGGAGCTGTGTGAGAAATAGATCACTGTGCATTGCCACCTCACAGAAGTTGAAAGTTTTAAGCATACCCTCCCTGCATATGCAAGTGTCCTTGGCAAAACGTATTAGTGAAATGCTATTAAACTAATTAAAAGTAGATACATTAAAAATAGCAACATCAGTTAATGATAAGCCTGATTTAAAATTGGGGCAGAGGATCCATTTTGGTAAATGTTTTTGACCAATGTGAATAGCAGTTCCCCTTTGGGTGATTTTTAAAATGTAGGGCACAATCCTATGCATGTTTAGACAGAAAAATGTCCTACAACTCACAGCATGCCCCAGCCAGCATAGCTTTGTTTCTGTCTAAACTTGCATAGGATTGCACCCTTACTTTATTAAATTTTCACCCTGGCCTTCCAACAAGGAGCTCAAGGTGGCATGCAGGGGCCTCTGTTATTTTTTTTTTTTCATCATAAGGTAGGCGTGGTTGACAGAGGGTTATTGGTTTATTATTTAATTATTTGAGTAATTAATTGTTCAATCAATCAATCAATCAATTAATTAATATACTGCCCAATAACCTAGGCTCTCTGGGTGCTTCACAACAAATCACACACACACACACACACACACACACACACTATAACATTATAAAACCATTACATAATACAACATTGTAATAAAACATAGTCTTTTTTAACATACAGAATTTAAAACAATTTAAATAGCTAAAACCAAGTTTAAAACAGGGGTGCAGAACCTCTTTTGACCCAAGGGCCAAATTCAGTTTCAGAGAAGCTGTCGGGGGCTGCATTCCTGAGGGGGTGGAGCCAAAGGTAAAAGGGTCAGGGCCAAAGTACTGCAGTGCTAAGGCAACTAAGTTTCAGGAAAGGCATTTCAACCTTAATGAATGAGGCAACCTCTGCACAAAAGTCAGGAAACCATCAAATCATCAGTGGTTGGTCATGGCTTTCTGGGGAATCCCAGAGGGATGGACTGGGACCCCTGGAAGGTTGTATTTGTCCTCTTGGCCTGAAGTTCTGCACCCCTGGTCTGAAAATTCAACCAGTGAGCTTCATGGCTGAGGGGAGTTTGTAATCTGGATTTCTCCAGTGCTAGTCTGAACACCACACTGTCTTCTTTTTTGAAGGATAGGGGACACCATAAGGTGGGTGAGAGGGGCAAAAGCTCTCTGTCTCCCAAAAGCTAGACTGAAAGCAAGGATGGAAACTTCTAGGGTAAGAGATGATATCACAAATAGTGCTGCACAAGAACCTCCTCCTTAAACACTTGGCTTTCTGCCTAAAAGCATCTCTGAGTTTCTTTCTACCCTTCTTTTTCTAGGAAAATAGGGAAGGACAATGAGAGGCAGTAGTGCTAGAAAGAGCCGTGTGCCTGAACATAGTGCTTGCCAAGCACAATCCACAGCACTGTCTCTCACCCCTGTCTTGCCAGCTGTCAATTCTTCTTCCTTTGCTGGCTTAGAGAAGATGCAATGAGCTCCTGATTAGGGATGGACAGATCTGTCGATCTGTTAATGTCATAGAGGTTCTTATTTTTCCACTGGCAAGCTCATTCCATCCCAGTTCCATATGAGCTACACACACACACACACACACACACACACAGATTTGCACATTTTGAGGATGCATTTTTCAAATCTACACATTGTAATGCATGCGCCCTTTACACTGTAATCTTGAAGCATTACCCCTTCAAGGCAGCCATAGACTCAGGTTTAAATATGCAGAAGTAAACCTATCTGCAATTGTGTGCACAATCTTGGCTTGGTAAGGGGATGGACAGCTCTGCAGCACTTTTTGTCAAGCGGGGAAGCAAGCAGGGTCTGGGAGGCCGGATGTCAGACTCCACCCCCTCCTCAGACTCCTGTGCCATCCCTAACATCTCCAGAATCCAAATTCTGTCTCAAAGCTTGTTCTGACTCATATCAGATCACAAGCCTTGGTTTTGCTTTGGTTTTTTCCACATGAAAATCCATGCATATTTCTGTGTGTATTTTTCCAAACGTATGCATCAAGTGTGCACATCTTTGAAATGTCTTCATTTTCTCCCATTGATTAAAATGTGCTTGTGTGCATTTTTCAAAAGTACACATTTTTCAAGTGCATTTTTCAAACATACACATGCATGGACTTTGACCTCAGATTGTGTCTGATTCCATTTTAAGTCCGGAAGGTGCGAGCTGGGTAGATCCTGATTAAAAACAACAACAAACTGAAACAAATTTCTCATACTGTATGTCCCTAAATCTGTATGGGGTAGAGCAACATTGCAACAGTCTGATCCCAATCTATGCACATTCATTAGAACACCCTTCCCTAACCTGATGCCCCCCAGATGTTTTCGGGTACAACTCCTATCATCCCCACCTGGCTGGAAATGATGGGAGTTACAGTCCAACACATCTGGAAGGCAACAGGTTGGGAATGGCAGCATTAGAATATTCATAGAGAGTCACTATGTGTATGGCTAGATGCAAAGGCAGGGTGCTTTTTTAAATTTTTCAGAATTATTTGGAGTTAGGGATGAGCAGTGAGGTGAGAAAGGAGGATGCATTGAAGGATTTCTTCCTATGAAACTTGCATGGATGACATCCTACTCTCTCCATAATTATAGAGAATATCATTTAGCCACCAAATTAGTATCTCTCATCAAGAAATGAGTGAGTCAGTATACTCTCCATGTAAGTTTCACATGTGTTCAATCATAAGTCAGTTCTCTCATCTTTCCATATTCGTTCCCTAAAAAAAAGCATGAAAATTCATTTATTTTAATTCACAAATTTTCCTTAAAATATATGTTTCTATTTACATTTCCCCCTAATATACACATTGTTGAGCTGAGAACTGAATTACAAAATTCAGAGAAGTGCGCAGTCCAAAGGATAACTGCATTCCAATATTACTGTCAAGGGCTCCTTGGAGGTCTCTCTCTGTCTAAACCAGTAGCCAAGTCCAGACACAGACAAAGGAATTTCTTTCAAAGCTTTATTCTTCTTTTACAACTTAACAACTATACCGATTGCAACTAGATCTGAGTAGCACAGTACCTATGCCCTAAGTTGGAACAGTTGGTCCCCGTTTGAAAGGGAATTACTGGCAGACCCCTGAACTTAAGGACTAGGGAGAGTCCCTCCCCTTTTCCCTTGGAGCCTCTGGGCGCAGCTGTTGTTTGCACGCCAACCTGGCACTTTGCCTCCTTTCCACGCCCTCCATCTGGCGCCGCTCTCTGCATCTGCGTCGCGCATCCACCAAGTCTGCTATCTGTGCTTGGTCACTCCCTGGACTGCTAACTAAACTAGGAATGCTGGTGGGAGGAATCTCCATCAGCTGTTGGTCCTGGGAAAGAGGAGCGCGCTCCTCTCCCAGGAGCGACTGCTCTTCCTCAGAATCAGAACTACTCTGGGATTCTATGGGCTCAGTGTCCACCCTAACAATTACTCTGAGAAGTGTGAATGAGGCTGATTCACTTAACAATGCAGACTGAATGAACTTCTCCCCCATTGCTAGTCTCATCTCAGTGCTGTAGACTTGCATAAGAAGATCCGTGCTGGATGGCCAAGGGTCCATCTAGTCCAGCATTCTATTCACACAGTGGCCAATCAGCTGCCCAGGGGAAACCCATAAGCAGGACATGAGTGCAACAGCACCCTCCTGCCCATGTTTCCCAGCAACTGGTGTACATAGGCATACTGCCTCTAGCCTATAGCATATAGCCATCAGGACTAGTAACCATAGCCTTCTCCTCCATTAATTTGTCTAATATCCTTTTAAAGTCATCCAAATTGGTGGCCATCACTACATCTTGTAGCAAATCCCATAGTTTAACTACGTGCTGTGTGAAGAAGTACTTCCTTGCATCCATTGTTCATTGAAAGATTACATACTTATTGAGAATGTTCTATGCTATAGGCCTTCATCAGGATTTAAGTTTTACCTCACAAACTTCAAACTGTAAAATGATTTCCCATCAGCTCTCTCAAGAGAACAAATTTGTGTTGCCACTTAAGCTTTTGCTACTAGGACCATTCCTGCAAAAATGACAAATTTGATTGGGTTGTGTGGGCTTCAGCTACCACAGAACAGGACTCACTGGCAATTTTAGTGTCACATAATTTCATTTGTCACCTCCATTATTTGGTGTATATTTTCTGTTAACTGTGCCAAAGGGGTTTTGCACGTAACAATAAGATTGACTTGAATGAAGAAATGACTCTGACCTATTTATATTTCATGTGGAACAGTATGAATGCAGAATCTCAAAAGCTAGTGTGCATGGCAAAAAAGGAAAATAAATGTTTACCGCAGAATAGGTAACCACATCTAACCTTCCATAATTCTGGTGACTTCATTTTTCTTTGTTAGTTTCCAAGTTCTTAAGGGGGGAAATAGTTTAATCCTCTGACCTGGTCTATATATTGCATTAAAGAGAGGCTTATAGCACCACTATTAACAACAGCACCTTGTGTGAAGAAATCTTACTGTGATCTCTATTAAATACAGGCTCCTTGTTACAGTTTGTGCCTAGTTCAAGCCTGTACTGGCAAAAGGAAACTGGCTGCCCTCTAATGCACCTTAGGGTGCAATCCTATGCATGTTTAGACAGGAAAAAGTTCTACAATTCCCAGCATGCCCCAGCCAGCCATACATAGAGTCAGCACATCAGTCTATGTAACCCAGTATTTTGTACCATGGCTGGATTAACCACAGAGCTAAGGGGGGTATAGCCGTTGACACAACATCTCAGGGGACCCATGAGCTAGCCCAGATTTCAAACGGAACAAAACAAAAACAACCTCAATACATACAACTGCATGATCAAAGTCCTCTTTTTTTGTCTCTTTGCACCAATGCACATGTGGACATCAATAAAACACTTAGGGAAGGGTGAGAATTTCCTTGGGTTTGCAGCTTGATGAGAATTTCCCCAATTGGCACTCCCCAAACTGAATCACAAACCAATATGCATCCATAACTTGAAATACACACTTTCCTGAACAACACATTCAAGTTCTGACGGTTAAAACAAATATGCACATGTTAAAAATGAGCGCCAAAATGTGCATATTAAGGAAAACAGTGCTGTGCCAAAAATGTCTCCCACTTGTTTTTTTAACCATTCTCATTCAATTTGATAGGAAAGAATTTGCTTATGAAAAGAAATTCAAAGGAGAATACATTTCAGAGAAATTCTCATGGTTTCTTGTGCTTACCTTACTTATGAAGTAGCTGAAGAGTGTGTGTGAGTGTCCTGTCTTTCACTGTACAGTCATCTCTCTAGCAGCCTCTAGCCTCTTCAGCTTCTTGCACTTCAATTAAAGCCATCGTGAGGAAGACATCATGACATGAGGCAATTCCTTCCATGGGGCTTTTTTCAGTTCACAAAGCGCAGGTGGCCTGGAGGCTGCAGAGCAATGGACAGATGTGTAATAGAGAGAGAAAACAGACACTGCACCCTCAGTCACTTCGCAGTGATTAGGTAAGCTCAAAAATACAACCAAAAGAAATTCAAAATTCTGCCTCAAAGAAGTGGAGGCCTCAACACAGTTGATGCTGTTGCCACCTACAGAAGCAGTGCAATAAACAAACAAAAAGGGAAAAAAGAAAGAAGCTGTGCTACAACCCCTGCCAATGGGGAGCCCTACCTGTGAGAATCTGTTGAAGAATGTCTCCTCCCCTGGGGGAAATTCAGTGAAATCTCCCCACCCCCAATTTCTCTGCCCACAAATAGGCTGGAGAATTTTGAGAGACCATTTGTGCACAGCAATAGAAGATACACACAACATTGCTTTATCCTATGAGAAAGAAATCTGGACATTTAAAAAATGAACACAGCTGGGAAAATAAAAACACAAAGATGTGCATGGGGGGGGGAGAATAATTTTCAGATCAATATGGCCATGAGACAGCAGAAATCCAACAACCTGGTCAGAAATGGACTTGTCAGAATCTCACATACCTCAAAATGCCACATTAAAAAAAGAAAATATTAATGCAACCATAAGCACGACTAGGGAACATACATAGAAGGTAAAGGTGTCCCCAACCAGTCGTGTCTGACTCTAGGGTGTGGTGCTCATCTCCATTTCTAAGCTGAAGAGCCAGCGCTGTCCGAAGACGCTTCTGTGGTCATGTGGCCAGCATGACTGAATACCGAGGTGCACGGAACGCTGTTACCTTTCCCGCCGAGGCAGTACCTATTTATCTACTTGCAATTTCTTGCTTTCGAACTGCTAGGTTGGCAGAAGCTGGGACTGAAGACGGGAGCTCACTCCGTCACACAGCACTCAGGTCTTGAACTGCTGTCCTGCTGACCTTCCGGTCTGCAATTCAGCGTCTTAACCACTAAGCCACCGTGGCCCCAGGGAACATACATGCATATATGTATGGAACATATAGGGAACATACATACATGCCTTATATTAGGGAACTTGCTTGCAAAAATGTGTATATTAGGAGAATGCACACAAAAATACATACAAAGCTTTTCTGCATTTTTTTTAAAAATCACAAAGTAACAAAGTTGATCAGGGGAATGGAAACAAAGCCCTATGAGGAGTAGGGATGTACGACATCCTTGCCTTCCATTCTGGGGGGCGGTCCGCAATCTGTTCATCCTCCCCTCAGAATCCTTGTGGGCCAGCTCCACTCTGCAGTGATTCCACGGAGCCACTGGCTGGCTCTGTATAGCCAGCGATATGGCTGCCATTGCCATGCCGTATCACTGAGGAGGAAGGAATCCAGATGCAAATGGCATCCACTATGCCATTTGCGGAAGTAAATTCACAGTTACAAGATGGGGGATATGTGGCTCAACAACACTACAAGCGAGAAGGATCTTGGAATGGTTGTAGATCAAAAGCTGAATATATGGTCCAACAATGTGATGTGGCTGCAAAAAAGGCAAATGCTATTTTGGGCTGCATTAATAGAAGCATAGCTTCTAAATCCCAGGAAGTACTAGTTCCCCTCTACTCAGCACTGGTTAGGCCTCATCTGGAGTATTGTGTCCAGTTCTGGGCACCACATTTTAAGAAGGATGCAGACAAACTGGAGTGGGTTCAGAGGACGGCAATAAAGATGATGAGGGGCCTGGAAACAAAGCCCTATGAAGAGAGACTGAAAGAACTGGGCATGTTTAGCCTTGAGAAGAGAAGAATGAGGAGAGATAGGATAGCGCTCTTCAAGTACTTGAAAGGTTGTCACAGAGAGGAAGGCCTGGATCTCTTCTCCATCATCACAGAGTGCAGGACATGGAATAATGGGCTCAAGTTCCAGGAAGCCAGATTCTGGCTGAACATCAGGAAAAACTTCCTGACTGTCAGAGCAATATGACAATGGAACCAATTACCTAGGGAGGTAGTGGGCTCTCCCACACTGGAGGCATTCAAGACAAGGCTGGACAGCCATCTGTCAGATGCTCTAACTTTAGGGATGTACGAACGTTCTGCCACGGATCTCGGGGAGGCCTAATGCCAGCGCATTCGGCCGCCCGAAATCGGTGGCGGAACGGCCCGCCCCCCTGCCCCCCTCCGGGACGAGACTTACCTGGGGTGGATCTTCCTGGTGGCGGCGGCAGCTGCGACAGCGGCTGCGGTGGCGGTTCGGCGACGGCTGCGGCGGCGGTTCGGCAGCAGCTGCGGCGGCGCTGTGGCGGCGGTTCGGCAGCGGCGGCTGCCACCACCGCCATTTCCAGTTGAAAAAAAAACAAAAAACAAAAAAAGTGATAGGCTACGTAAAGATTTACGTAGCCTATCACAGCTAGGTTTTTTTTAAAAAACCGTGATAGGCTACGTAAATGTTTACGTAGCCTATCACTGCTGACTTAAAAAAAAGAAAGAAATGCACGTATGCAAATGGCGGCGGCCATGGCCGCCGCCATTTGCGTTCCTTATTTTGGCACGTCTTAGTCTATGTAAACATTTACGTAGACTAAGATGGCAAAAATAAGGGGAACGCAAATAGCGTAGACGCTACGCTATTTGCGTTCCCCTTATTTTCTCCGTCTTAGTCAAACCTGCTTTCTAGTCTCTTAGCTTGTGGCTATAGAGACCTAACTATCGAGGACACCCTCCTGAAATAGTTAGATAAAGCCCACTTTACCTCTCACCCAATTGGATTCCCCCTTAAAAGAAAAGCAATGTGAAATTTTAAATGTTTATGTATGTAACTCAGAGAGGGACAGGCATAGAATGAAATGCAATAAATACATTGGAAGGAAATGCTGCGAGCACCATACCTGTAACCTTAGTGTAGGGGTGGAAAACCTTTCTTTTTTTTCTGTCAAGAGCCGGTGTGGTGTAGTGGTTAGACTGTCAGACTGGGCCTCAGGAGACCTGGGTTTTAGTCCCTACTCAGCCATGTAGCTCACTTGGGGCCAGTCACTGCCTCTCAGCCTAACCTACCTCACAGGGTTTTTGTGAGGATAAAAGGGAGAGGAGGAGGACCACGTAAGCTGCCTTGGGTACCTTGCAAGGGGGGAGGGGAAGTGGAATATAAATGTAATAAATTAAAATAAAATAAATTCCCCTTCAAGATAACCTGTTGGGAGCCTCAGGCCAACTATGGCAGGGCAGAAGCCAATGATGGGTGGGCCAGAAAAGAGTGGAGACATCCCTTCTCTCTTTCTCTTTCAGTCACCCCTTCTCTCTTTCTCCCACATACCTCCTTTTCTTTCTCTCTCTTTCTCCTCTTCATCCGGCAGTCTACTGGGAGAAGGACCCCTCACTCTTGTCAGAGATCCAAACTGTTAACTTTCACAGGGTTTTTGAAATGTGTTCATAGCCTTCATGCAGGTCTAGGGCGGCAGGTTGTCTACCCCTACTTTAATGGGTAAATGTTAAGATTCTGCTACCCTCTGATCATTCATTTGCATGTTGGGCTAATAATATAAACAGGAAGGCTGGCAGGGCCAGCATCAGAGGTAGGCATCATCAGGCATGAGTCGATGTCCATACCCCACCAGGGGTCCCACTGTCGACCTTCCTTCTTGCTGTTGTGGTCTGTACACCTGCCCTCTTCAAGTATGCAAGCAGTGACAAGAAGACACTTCCATTTGCCTAGGCCTTTTCTTCTGAAGACTGGTGAAGATTGACCCAGCTGGAGAGGGCAAGTGAATGGGCTGTGAAGATAGTTGCAAGAAGGTGTTCCCAGTTAGGGACCAGGAGGCCTGTGGGCATCTTGCACAAGGCCCTCTCACAAGCTGTAGCCGACACTGAGTAAATGGTTAAGCTATACTTTCTTTTTTTCTGAAGCAAATCGTAGAGAAATTAATGGACAAAACCCAGTTTGGATATCTCACATGCCTTAAAGCAAATACATTAAAAGCTGTTCCACTGCTAGCATTCAGCTCCAGCCTGTCCTGTTCTTTGCCCCCGAGGGTTTCCTAATGGATAGCATGGTTTCCTGCAAAATAGCCATCTTCAATGGAAACTGGCCATTTGTGTTCTCGCTCGAAAGATCTGTGCTACATCAGAGTCCCTTTGCCTTTGGCACCTCATGTATACCTTGTCAGGGACGTGCAAGATGTATTATGTAATTACCCTTCCTGTTACATTAGTCCCAAAGCATAGGGAAATGTAGTCGAGTTAATTTTTGTTTCTAAAGTTGCTTTATGCTGAAACTCAAAGCAGGCGTTACATGCTATTCAGGAAGAGAATAGGCATGGAGTCATGTATGAGTGAATTTATGGAATTACACACTATAGCAAATGACACACTAAATCCAGATGAGGACATGACAATTTCCCTAGCTCTAAAAACATCTTGTAATCACACTATGCATCCAATATATTGTGATCAGTTTTTGTTTTTGTTTTAAGTGCAAATTGCCATCCTCTATTAGATATTAAAACGGTTTCATTGTTACAAGAACTCAAATCCAGATAAGGCTTCCACATATGGGAATGATGGCATTTTCCCTGAGGATGCATCTCGTATACAAATTTGACACCAGTTTCTCTGTGTGTGTGCTTTCTCCAGCACTGTATCTATGCTAGGGATGCTGGAGGAATTCGAGACAGACTAAAATGAGCTCTGATTTCTAAGAATCTGACCTAAGGAATCTGCTACGGAGCATCCCCACCCCCACCCCTCAGGCCACACTGCATCCATGGACTTTCAGGGGTGTGTGTGTGTGTGTGTGTGTGTTACTTTCCAAAAAGTTACGCAGATTTATTCATAGGAAAATGTGCAAGTTTTTACTTTCCTGAAATTCACTCATATTTATTTGTAGGAAAATGCATATATTTCTGCTGAGGAAAAGTTGAATAGAATGGGGGACAATCTGCTAAATGTTACATAGTAAGGCAAATTATGTACATTGTTATGAAACCTCTTATGTAATTATTTGCATATTTTTCCTCATGATGAAAAAAAAATGCATCCGACTGTGAGGGGACAACAGAACAAATGGTGCCTGACAATCCGTGAAACACAGATGGGGCAGATTTTACACATCCCTAATCTACGCTGTACCTTCTTCACACATGTTAGCAAGCATGAGATGGAATAATATAGATTTGTATTTGACTATGGGGTGGGGTGGGGTGGGATGTGTGTCGCCCCTGCAGTGGGCGTTGAACAGCCAAGATAGTGATAAATCAGACTCAAAGGTTTACTTAGAAGGAGTACTTTATTGGGTAACTTACAGCATACAGGCATATCCGATGGTTGGATCAGACAGCTTCTCTGAACCACGAGCCACTGGGTACAATGGATCTTATACTCTACACGTTAGCAATAAGCAGCATTTTAGCAGCAAATGCCCCTAGCATTCATTCTCAGCATAAACTAACAGCACTTGGTTCTCAAGCATAGCCACCTGCAGCTTTAAGGTAAACAAACTCTGCTTCTCAGGCTCACCAGTGATAAGACATTCTCCGCATTAGCGAGGAATGTTCTTGGAGCTGCTTCTCACCCTTTTGACTCATCTGGCTACATCAGGAGGCCGGTTAAGGGAAAACAGCAGCCTCCTGACCAAAGGCAGAGAGCATTATGGATCTAAGCCACTCTAAAAATACTAATAGCTTGGTTCAGGCCTGGGGCCTTACAGGATGGGGCACTATGGGCATAAAGCAGCCAAACAATATTAATTTCAGTATTAAGGACCTTAGCATATACTTGAACAGACGTGTGTTTACTTGGAAGTTACTTTAATGGGGCTTATGCCTACTGAACCATCACCTAACTCAAAGAAAGCAATTGGCAGATTTATTTTTATGTATTCACTTCTTTTAAAAGTCAGGTTTTTTTAGTGTGTTTTTAATAGGGCTGTATGAGAAATTTGTTTAAGTTCATTTTTTATCAGGATTTACCCGGTTCATACCTTCTGGACTGAACAAGGACTCGGATGCAATTTGCAGTTGAAGTCCAACATTTCCAAGCTTGCTGTGTGATTCACAAACCCCCAAAGAAGCATCCTACAGCATGCAAGCATTTGAAAAAAATGTGCATGAAAACATGTGTACATTTGAAAAATGCACACAAATATGCTTTAATCAATGGGAGAACAATGCATATATTTCAAAGACCTGCACAATTGATGTGTCCGTTTTTTAAAAAAAATGTGCATGAAAAGACACATGGATTTTCATGTGGAAAGGGGGGAAAGGTTCACAATCTGATATGAATTTGTGTCTCAATGAGCTTTGAGATGGAATTCGGAAAAGTTCAGTGAGCCAGAGTTTTGCAGATTTGCATGTCCCTATTTTTTACCCTAATTCTCCTGGCTCAAGGTGGCTTACAACATTAAACAGCACAGGAATTACCAAAATAAGTAAGTAAGTAATTAAGTAAATAAATAAATAAATACAACATTTTGAGAGGGAAAAAAAGAAGCATTAAAAAGCAATCTAACATTACAGCCACACAGTTAAAGTATTTATTTCAAGCATGTATCATTAGAAACACTTGATGATTTTATTCAATCAGCATTTTATCGCAACATATCTATCTTTTGGTTTTCACAGTTCTCCAAATGTTGTGATACAGTTCTTGCTTCCAAAAAAAGGGGGGGGGATTCAAAGGTATACTAAATGTGCATTTTATGTTAAAATGCATGCAAAAATGCATATTTTGTGAAAAATGCATTAAAATAATGCAACTGTTCATTCACTTTCGAAAAATATCACAGATGAGGTAATGGGCTAGAATGGACTTATGAATAAATACAGGGGGGATATACCACTCACATGATGTTATCCAAGGGCCACCCAAAACCTGGAACCAGTTCTGGTTAGGTCTGACTGAGGCATTTTCAACTGTCTACAAGAGCAAGCATAGGATTCTCTGTGATGGTCTTCCTTGTCTTACACTGCTCAAGTGACACACATACCTTCTCTAACTCAACATGCTCCAGCACTTTTGACCCATTCCTATGCTTTGCACAAGGTTTTTGCGTTCCACACCCCCCCTCCATGTTTTGCCATTTCTTCAGAGCTGCTTCCCACTCTCCAGCCCAAGTTGGGGAGGCTGATGTAGTCAGAAACCATGGTGTCCCATGACATCTGAACTACTCCACTGTGTTCAACTTGCAAACTAACTCTGACAACAAGGGCTATAGCCACAGGAAAGCCCTCTGGGGGCATGACTCTTTCAAGGCTATTCTTGTCCCCTTCCCTGAATTTTCAGGTTTCATTTAAAAACAAAGCATCTGATCCTTTAGCCTGTGTAAATGTAAGGAAAAGCCTGCAGGTGGTATTCTGCCCACTCCCTATCGATTAATCCTGCACTACCTTCCCTGGTTCTTCCATGTTCATCATCAGTTCCCTCCCCTACCTCTGCTTTGTATCTTTAGGGCCCTCTCACCACAACATTTCTTGTCATTAAAGTACGGTGGCCACTTTTGCAATGCCAAAGAGGCACTGAGAAGAAAAGAGGACATTGTTTTGTTTAAAATTGGTATGTCCTAAGTTATATGCATAGATGCAAATTTAGAAATAATTACTATAGCTTAAACATGAATACAATGCGTCATACCATGGTGGGCAAAACTGTGACCAGGTGGCCTGTGTACATGCTCAGTCTCCTATCCAGGTGCTAACTCTTGATGGGCAAGTTCAGTGGCCCTGCTCTCCCTTATTATGATGCTCTATTTTTAAACTTGGGTTGGGCGACCCTTCAAATATAGGGCTGTCCTCTTTAACTTGGGCACATGGCCATTCTAGCAGGGAGCCTAATTCAGTCTCCAGTTTGAACTTTCCATAGCAGAAGTCTAAACAATCCCATTCTGAGTTCCTGTTTATCTTCACAGCTCAGCACTCCTGCCTGCAATTGCCTCCTCCAAATTAGCCGGCTAAGACAGCTCTGATTTATTCTTCTAGGGAACTACCGAGAGCACCATATGCTAATAGATGCAGCCCCACAAATACTTCTAGGAGGATCCCTAAGAGGCAGATCCTAGTACAGATTTACAGCCTGAGTACTTTGCTACTTAAAAACACACACACACACACAAACACACAATCTTATGACCTGGAACCAAAGTAACTTGCTAGAAATGTACATGCTGCCCTAAGCCACAGTTAATTTTGGCAAGCAGCACACTTTCTGGCTTTCTGCTGACAGCCAGTAATGAAGGATATTTGTATAAACAGGGCTGCAGCTGAGAACATTTTACGAACAGACTAGAGCACTGGGGATCTCATCCAACTAAGATACAAGGAAACTTGCTCATGGACTTTTTGACACTTCTATTACCTTTTAAACATTTAGTTTATATTATACACGCATATGCGTGTGCACGCACACACATACACACACATATGTGTGCACACGCATGCATGCACGCGCACACACACTCCAAAATTAACATATAAAATTAAAATGACCAATCAACTGGTCATTCCAAAATAAAAGGAATGTTGCCATGAAGAACTTCATGTCACTTTCATGTCACCATGCCACCTTCTCTGAAGCGGCACCCACTTTCTGGAAAACCCTGCCCATGCATGCAGTTCAGGAGGCAAATATATAGATAATGCATCCATATCATTGCCACCTATAATGTTAAATAACGTTGACATCGCTTCCATCTAGTAATTGTTCTTTCGAGTATTTAAGTTTCAAAACTACATCCTTATAACTTTCCCCGACTTTAAGAATAGCAGATAATTGTGAAATGATCCCAGATTTTCTCGCAGAAGTTGTCTGTCTTTACTGATTTGTTTTTATTTTTTCCAGCTCTGAATGAGTATCCATTCATTTTATTCCAAAAGAAGAGATGCAACCACATTTCAATTCATGAAAATGAATCTGCAGGTTTTCTCTTTGGGAAGAACTGATGAGGAATTTAAAGGGAATCAAACAAATAATAATTGACAATTCATAATTAACTTCCGTGATCCGCTATTGCAAGTGGTGGTGGCCATTAATTTAGATGTTTTAAAAAATTGTGCAGGAAAGGTTTGTCTATGGCTATGATCCATGACAGCTAAATTGACCCTCACTGTACAGAAGCAGTATACCTCTATACACCAGATATTTGGGACAAACGGGGAAAGTCTGCTGCATTTATTTTGTGCTTGAACACTTTCTGGAAGCATCTGGCTAACCACTGCTGGAAATCAGTGGTGGTGCAGTACAGGGGCAAGGGTGACTTCTTCTGTTATTCTGTTTTTCTTAGAGATGTCAGAGAATTCTGCCACGGATCTCAGTGTGGCTGAATGCCAGTGCATTTGGCCCCCTGAAATCTGTGGCAGAACAAAGCCCCCACCCCCCCACCCCACAAAAGGCACGCGAGACAGAGCACTTACCTGCTGCCATCCGTGCTGACTTGCGAACGGCGGCCGCCCTGCGGCTGCCATTCGCTTCTTCATCATAGCCGTGATAGGCTATGTAAATACTTACATAGCCTATCACGGCAAGCCCCCCCCAACGCGTTCGCAAATGGGGGCGGCTACGGTGGCCACCATTTGCGTTCCCTATTTTTAGTCGTTTTAGCCTATGTAAATATTTACATAGGCTATTACGATGAAAAAAAGGGGAACGCAAATAGCGTAGCAAATAGCTTTTTTCCCGCTGTAATAACCTACATAAATATTTGCGTAGGCTAAAACGGGGGGGGGGGGGAGAATGCAAATAGCACCCACTACGCTATTTGCATTCCCTTTTTTTTGCCGTAATAGCCTACATAAATATTTACCTAGGCTAAAACGGCTAAAAATAGGGAACGCAAATGGTGGCCGCTGTAGCCGCCCCCATTTGCGAACGCGTTGGGGGGGGGGCTTGCCGTGATAGGCTACATAAATACTTATGTAGCCTATTGTGGCAGCTTCACAGGATGCAAATGGCGGCTGCTACAGCAGCTGCCATTTGCATCCGCAGCAACCCGTCCACGGCCAGAACTCTGGCTGCGGATGGCCCTGGCCGGCGGCTCCTCGGAGCCGCCGCGGAGCAGAGCTGTCCAGGGAGGATTCCGGGGGGGAGGACCGGATCGCCTCCCCCCCCATTGAGGATTACGTGGGGAGGAACGGGTCGCCTCCCCCCCCAGCGGATGCCCCGACCGGAACCAGGTGAGGGATTCGTACATCCCTAGTTTTTCTGTTTTTAAGAGCAAGAGCAGTGACATCATCTGCTGGAGTGTCAATGCAATTGCCAGACTCTCCAGAAGCGAATGAGGTGATAATGAGACTTCCAGGTTTTACTGTTGGTAGCCACAGATTAGGAGGGAAAAAGTCAGACAGTGAGTAAAATGATCAAGCAAAGCCTGCAGATATCCCCCACCCCTTTTCTTGGATGCTGTTCACCTACTTGGTGCTATCAGTTTAAGCGAGAACACTTCTTTGCAAGATTGCCTGCATTTTTTTAATTAAGAGCTAATAGTTGCATTTCAGATGACTGACGATCTTTGTTAAAGCTCAAGCTGAACCTATGTAATAATAAGTGTCACTGACATCAGTGCAGCTTAGTCCTAGGTGACTCTGCAGTCATGTTGACTTACTATAATAACTTGTTTATTATGGGATGTGCAGCTGTGCTTTGGGTGTGTGTGTGTCTGTATTCTCTCTCTCACACACACACATGCATGCACGCACTGTCATGATGAACTCCTGCATTTCAGAATTTAGCAGCACACCACTGCTGGAAATATGATGTCAACTAGATAGACCAGGGATGTCCAAAAATGGGAAATCCATTCCATTTAATCCCAATGGATTTTCTTCAGTGTTTCTAGTCTGGTAAGTCGGGGATGAGTGCATCAGATCCCCTTTCCCCCGATTCTGGGAAAATTTTGCACATTTCCCCACAGGTTCTGCCATTTGTGCAAACTGTAATTTGCACATCTTTAAAAGTATCTTGAAATGTGCATAAATAACATTGTAATTATTATTATTTTTAATAATAAAAATAACCGTCCTACCACAATGAGTGGGTAACATGTGCATGCTTTGACACTGACAGGTTGGGAAAAGGGGACCAGATCACTCACCTAGTAACCTGATCCTCAGGGTCTGAACTGTTGAACTGACACTTGGGAATACCCCACTTCCATTGGACACTTGCCCAAGTCTCAAGCAGCTGCTTTTAGCACAGATGTAGCCTCCCCCTTTTTTCCTGACTCCCATTTTCAGTAACCATGGTAGCACTTCCTGAGAAAAGTGGGGGGGGATTGACACGTTGTTTTACAAGCAAGGTGTATGGCTCTGCTGAGCTAAATTAAGTAATTTGTGGAAAGGATGAAACTGACAAGGATATTGGCAAGAGGGGAATATGCCTTTCTGGGGCTACGTCAACAACATTTGTGCACATGTCATGATCCTCCCTTCCAAAATAATAATATAATATGCAAATTGCACTTTGCACAGAAACTGGGGTGGAGGGAGGTGGGAAATGTGCAAATTGCAGCCATTAAAAACAAAAAAACCAAACCAAACCCCAAAACAGAAATCCACATATTGGCTGCTAGGGAATTTAAACACCATCAGAGGGAAATGGAATGAAATTGGCTCGGCCAAAGCAGAAAAGTATCCATTGAGCTTCACCCTTCAAATGGAATCTTGTCTTCCGACATACCTAAAATAGCTGTTCTTGGGGCCTTGCATACTTTAGGCAAGTGTAGTGGCATTTTGTTAACCTGGTGTCTATTCTATAAACATAGTTCTCTCTGAGTGAACATTTTCAGGAGTATTCTTTCTACATTAGGTAGCAGCTGGAAGTCCTTATTTGAACTGCTTCCATAGCAGAAGAAAACACACACACAAGTTGAGTTAAAAACACATAATAGAATTATTGAATAACTATTAGATAATATTTATGAGGGAAAATGTAAACATTCCAACAGTCCTAACAAATACAGAGCATATCCAGTTAGCACCTCTGTTACCTAATATAATCCATCTCTGACTTTGAAAACTCTTCTTTCTAACCTCACTCAAGAAAATGCTATCATTTGTAAAAAGGTTTTGTAAATCGGTGGATGAGAAGCCATACCAATGTATGAGTTCAAAAGAACAAAAAGAAGAGAGCCCGCAAGTTTGCACGTTTGATGAGACACAACATTAAACATCCACTTTTGTTGCCCTCATTTGTTCTGTTCAATGAATATGGATTAGCAATTAACCACAGCTACACTTGAAGTTAAGATATATTACAGGAATGGATGCAATGTGGATTATGTGATGAGAACATCTTATTGATCAGTTTGCAGGAGAGAGAGAGAAAATAAATGACCTCAAAATGCCTGGCAGCTTATGATGGGATTCATGGCTTGTTTTACTGTTGTTGCATCCAGTTATGTCAGTTCTGCCATTATAGATGGTGTAGTTTTTGCTAGGAAGCAATTAGTATTGGAAACATTTCAAAATGATTCCCTCCACATGGGCATCTCAGTGGTTACTCATCTAATGTTGGAATGAATCTACCCTCCCATTTCTTTCCTATGTCCTTCCATTTATTTCCTGTATCTATCTACAACCCACAAAATACTTACTCTAGCATAGTTACTTTCCACTCATAACTCACAGATAAGTTCACTGTAGGAAGTTCATGGAAGGACAGTTTCTCACCACCTCCACACACCCCTGTAGCACCCTGCACCCCCAGAAAAGCTTCTCCAGAGATGCAGGGAGCCCTCCCATACAATGTAGACAAGGCATGAGGAACTGCTGAGGGAAGGAAAGGTTAGGACACTTTCCTTTTGTGAACTTCTTTAAGTTAACTTTTATTAGGATCCAAGCTTGATTTCTGACCTATTCAGGAACAGGCCAAAACATTTTGCTGCCTAAGGTGAAAAAAAAAATAGTGCCCCGCTCCCATTCCATGCAGAAAAGCCAACTGGATAGGCAGTTGAATGTTTCTTCAACACCAGGTGCTGAAGACTGAATATGGGTGAACCTACTGTGGGTCCACACAGCTGAAGGTAAACGGCTACCATAGGGGGTACCCAGCAGGCCATGAAGCACTAGCTGTCTTCTCCAGCGCCTAGCTCCCACTTCACAGCATCTGCTGCCAGAGGCTGCAACCTCACTCTGTCTAATGGTAGGGCTGGTCCTGCCCTACCCACATTGCTCCAGAAGCACTTGGGCTGTAGCTGCCTGCAGGGGCATGGAGGGGCGGAAATGCTCCTTCCATGAACTTCCTCAAGTTAATTTGACGTAGAATCCAATCCCATGTTTTTAAATCCTCTAATTGTAGGAAGAGTAATGGAAGTTAAATGAAACGGACAGTGAATATCATTGTAGGTGAAAGGAGGAGGGCTGAATAAAGAGATGAGACACGTGTATATGGTATAAAAACATGGGCCACATTTATCGAAAATCTGCAACTGGGAAATACCTGGGTGGGCAACTAAACTATTCCGGCAACTAGCCAGGCAATATGTTGGGTGAAAAATGCTATGCCTGCTGAGTGGCATCTGTAAGATGGCCACTCTTCAGGATTACCCTATTTGGGGAAGGGAGGGCTTCCCATGTCACTCTCCCACTGCCCCGGGCCACAAAACACTGGGTGGGTGAGGTGAGTTGGCCTCACAGGTACTCTTTATTGTCAGGATTGATTCTGAGCACAGGGAGATAGTTAGCAGCTCAGATTCAGAAGAGGAACAGCCAGAACCAGGGGATGCATTTTCCCAAGCCAGTTCAGACATATCCATAGGTAGGCGTGCTTCTTGGGTTACTAACTATCAGATGGCCAGGCCAGAAGCCCCTCCTTGCCCCCCTCTGTGAGAAGCACAGACAAGAAGGAAGAGGAGGAGAGTGGGGGCTGTGACCTAAGAGATGCTAGACTATGGCACAGAGTTAAGAGAGAAACATCAGGGGCGGAGCTCCGACAGTCGACCTGGTTAGTGATGCATGAGAGGCGATGTAGGGAAGCATCACTGGAAGGGCGGAACATCCCTCCCTAAGTTAGTCTAGCCAGTAAGCCTCACTTCAAACTGCTGGCAATGTTGATGTTCCCATTTGAATACCCTGGAGGCATTCCTGTGTAGCCTGGATTTGCATCTGTAATGAACCCGTTGATAATGAATTAAAGACCTGAGACTGAAGCCTCTCTGTTTGTGTGTGTGAGTGCATCAGGAAAGAGGGGTCCCAAGGGAATCACGACACTTATCCCCCTGCTAGGCCTGCAAAACCCTGAGCAGGAGGCCACAGGCCTCACCTGTCACACCATCACCATCCCTGTTCACACTAACAGTGCCCTCCCCTACCAGCCTACCTGAAATGAAATGTGACCAGATTAACCTGAAAATCAAAATGTAACCAGATTTGCCTACTTAGACACTCCCATCCCACTTACAGTGTGAAGTAGGCAAAAAGATTCATGGCCTCAGCCAATCAGACTATTAGCCAAACGTTCCTACTTGGCCCCCCAAAGGGTGACCAGCAGAACCCAGGCTGCATCTAGGGAGGGAGGGAGAGAAGGAGCTACACTTCAAAAGGGCTGAAGGGAGGGATCCCGCAGGGTAAAATGCCTTGTGAGCCCCTCCCCCTGCCAGTGGCACCATGCTGTGAATAGCAGTGGTGATCACCCACATCTCTTCCTCCCCTCCCCACCTGCAGCAGCCTCCCCACAGCCAAGCAAGCCAGACATGGGGTAAAGCATATCTTTTCTCAATGTACCTCTGGAGTTTCTTTATGTCCATGCCATTCTAGCAGTATTCAATGGAGATGTGTGAATCAGAAAAACTCGAGTTCATCAAGGTTCTCCAAATTCCACCTCGAGGCTTGTTCTGACTCATGTCTGTATCAGATTGCAAGCTTGTTTTGTTTGTTTGTTTGTTTTTGCAGAAACATCCATGTGTAGTTGTGTGTGTATTTTTCCAAATGTTCACATCAATTGTGGGAATTTTGAAATGTACACATTTTTCTCCCATTGATTAGAGCATATTTGTGGTGTGTGTGTTTTCAAAAGTATTGATCTTTCATATGCATTTCTCAAATGCACCCATTTTTTTTAATACATTGGCATTGTGGTTGTTGTTCTGTGAATCCCATCAGAAGCTTGGAAATGTACGGACCTTGATCACAGTTTGCATTTGGGTTTGCATTTAGTTCTGGCAGTTGTGAAGTGGGTAAATTCTGGTTAAAAATGAACTGAAATAAATTTCTCCCATATACCTGGTTAAACATTCCAGATATTCTACAAGTATTTGTATTATTTCTGACTAACTTTCATTCTGTTTTAAGACGGACTGTGCTTCTATATAGCGGAACTGACATCAGTTTATAAGCTGCAATCCTATGCACACTTATCTGGGACTGGGAGTAAGCCAAACTGAACTCAGTTGGGCTAACTTCTAAGTAGACATCTACAGGATAAGGGCACATTTGAAGAATCCACTATTCAATGGAACAATTTCAAATAATATACCACTGGTCTGAAGTCTGAAAAAGTAATCAAAATAACATTTTATAACTGTTTGAACATCAATGCAATTGTGTTAGAAAATATATTGTCAACCCTTCCCCCTCCCACCCAGCAATTATTCAGTTTCCATAACTTTGTAGATTAAAATACACTAAATACTTTGAGATCGCTTGATGCTTCTGCTAAACGTTTCATATGCTGTGGATTAAACAGTTGGATACCGTGTCAAAATCTGTTCTGAGGTGATTATGTAAAACCATTGCCATATGGTTAAGTTAGCATTTCCAGAATTGTTGTAAGGTTAGATTCTTTTAACAGTTCAGGTAAGGCAAATTTGCCAGATTCTTTGAAAACTTCAGTTAAGGCTAATTTGCAAGAATAATGTCATTTCACTTTAATTGCTTTTAAGTTTATAAATGGAAATATAGGTAAAGTTAACATAATTGCTTCTTTTTTTAAATAAAGAGCGAAAATACATATACGGAGGCAGTCTAGTCGGTAGGGTTAATCATGCCTGATGTGTCACTGTAATACTTTGAATCTTTGGAAAAACCTGAAATATGCTCCCCCAGCCCCCCGACTTGCCTAAAAATTAAAATGTTAAAGGTTTAATACTCTCTGGACAAGCAAGAGTGGTGTCATTTTGTTATTTATTTAAGGAAATGACGCTCCCTTTTCCTCCCCACAAAACTAGTAGTCAATAAATTACATGTATGTATCAGTGACAGTCCCTGATTTCTGGAATCTGGATGTCAAGGGCACAAGGAGTTATTACTCAACAGCACTAGAATACACTTCCTATCATGATCTGATAAAGCCAGGAATTAGTTTTCTCTATATATTTTTGCAAGTCCTTCTCATTGCAGAATGTTATAGATAAGCTGTTTTCTAATTACCAGTTTCCAACGTTCCAGCTCTTTGAATGTATAGAGACAATAACTTTACCACACATCTGCACTCAATATATGGTAAATTTCTTCTTACTACTTGGCAGGATGGTTTTATTTATTTATTTATTTATTTATTAAGTTTATATCCTGCCTTCCCTCCGAGGAATCCGAGGTGGTGTTCATGGTTCTCCAGCACCCTGTTTTCCTCCCCAAAACAACCCTGAGAGGTAAATTAGGCTGAGAGAGCTTTTAGGCTACACATGAGCTTTGCCTGCTCATGTGTAGGGTTATAGTAACCAGCCTAAGGTCACCCAGTGAGCTTCATAGCTGAGTGGGGATCTAAAGTTGGATTCAGGTGATGAAGTGAAACCAACTGGGTACAATGAATATATGGCACCGGGGGGTTGGGTGAAGCTTGTTTGCAGTGGCAGGCATGCTTGGCTTCAGTGCTTTCCACCAATCCTCTGTACAGAGCCTATGCATATACAGCTTGCACACACATAGGCACTATATGTGCAATTTAGACCCATTAAAAAGCAGGATGCTTGACCATGTATAGAAGCAGTGGGGAATGTATGGCCGTTCAGATGTTGTTGGCCCACACATTCCATCATCCCTCACCACTAAGGCTGATGGAAGTTGCAGTCCAACAACTTCATTGATGTATAGAAGGCCTACACACCTACAAGTTTAGAGCATCTAGGCTCTAAATAAGTCCATCATTCAATGTGTGATGGCCCAGTCACATTGTTGAAGGATGCCAGATGGTTTGGTTGAATGACAGAGAGGGCAGGGGCAGAACCTGTGCCATGATCCCACTTTTCCTACAGTATGTTTAGTGTATTCTGCTTATTGCCTACATGGGGGTTAAATACACCAGGGTGAAAACTCACCCTGGGTTTGTTTCACTCTAGGGGATCTATGTCATGGTCAGAGCTAAGGAGCAGGTTTGGAGAATGAAGAAGGAGACTGAAGGTGTTGAATGGATGTGGGCCTAAGATGGGAAGAGGTGGTGGTCAGTGATGGAGGCTGAGGGCCTGGGAAAGGATGTGAGGGGGGAGGTGCAAGATAAGAGCAATCTTGGGGAACACCTGAGGCATCTTTAGAGCTGGAAGAGAGGCTTCCTCAGACCTGCCTTTCAGTGCTGGAGTTCTGTAGGGAATAGGGGCAGAAACTGTGTTTGAGGCCTGACTAAATCATCCACCTAAATCTGTGAGACTGAGGGGAAGGTGTGGTGGACAAACTGGAATGTGAACATGGAATGAACATGGCCCCCAAACTAAGAGAGTTCACCAGAAAAAAATGGTTAATGCAGAAGAAGGAATTGCTCTGGTACCTCAGATCTGTAGGGACTCTCACTGTCAGGAGCTTATTTCATTATTAGAATAACAACCTATTGCAAATTCTTTAAAAACTGAAGTTGATATAGTTGCTCCTTGTTGAATACCTTTGCACGATAGCAGTAGCAGATGGGAAACTGCATTATAGTCTTCTCCAACCTTGTGTCCTCCAGATGTTTCAGACTACACTTCCCATCATCCCAATCATTCACTATGCTGGCTGGGGCTGGTGGAACTTGTACTCCAACACACTGGAAAGGCACCTGGTTGGGCAAAGGTGATCTAACCTGACCTCTCTCATAATAGTAGAACCCAGTGGGGTCATCTCATGAAGCTGATTGGTGGGAGATTCAGGAGAGGTAAAAGGAAGTATTTCTTCACACACCACTGGAGCTGTATGAAAATTTTGTTTTTGCTCACAACGCATGTGAACATGCCATGTTTGATGCTCTGAACATGAGCATGAGCACATGTGCATTGAAAATATTTGTAAATTATCGAACAGGTGCTCATGTTCATTTCATTACCGATTCCCAGTTCGATTTGTGCAAGTTCCCTAATTTGTACAAATTTTGTCTGTAGATCGAATCAGCCCTGCTTTAGCCTAAGGAGGAAAGTTGTACAAATTAGGAGATCTGCACAAATTTGGGGAAATTAGCACAGAACTGCCATTCAATCAATGGTTGATTTACTCACATCTCTCAGGCACAAGATGAGTGGCGAGATGATGATCAGAGAGTAGGGATGTACGAATCCCTTACCTAGCTCCACACAGGGGCATCTGTGGCGGGGGCGAGGCACTCTGTCCCTCCCCCCAGAATCCTTGAGGGGGGGAGGCGCTCCATTCCTCCCCCTGGAATCCTGCCCGCCCGGCTTCTGCTCCGCTGGGCAGCTCTGCAGGGACACAAATGGCGGCTGTCATAGCTGCCGCCATTTGCGTCCCTGTATTGAGCCATGATAGGCTACGTAAATATTTACGTAGCCTATCACGGCAGGGGGAAAAACCCCAGCATACACAAATGGCGGTAGCTGCTGCCATTTGCGTACGCTGGGTCCCCCCCCCCTGCCGTGATAGGCTACGTAAGTATTTACTACTTATTTAGTATTTATTTATTTACTACTTACGTAAGTAGCGGCCATAAATACTTATGTAGCCTATCACAGCCTCTGCAGGGATGCAAATGGTGGCGGCTACAACATGTATTTACGTAAGTATTTACGTAGCCTATCATGGCTAGGAAGAGGAGAAAGCGAATGGCGGCCAGGACGGCTGCCATTCACAAAGCAGCGCAGACTGGAGCAGGTAAGTGCTCCGTTTCGTGCGCCTTTCATGGGGTGAGGGCAGCGGGGACTTTGTCCCGCATACCTTTCGTGGGTTGGGGGGGTGGGGGCTTCATTCTGCAATGGATTTTGGGGGGCTGAATGCACTGGCATTCGGCCTCACGGAGATCTGTCGCGGAATTCTCTGACATCTCTATCAGAGAGTCCTGGTGATCTTGAACATCACTCACATAGTCAAACTATGGAATTCACTCCCATAAGATGTTTGAAAGGGTATTGGACAAATCCATCAAGGAGAATGGCTACTAGTCCTTATGTCTATAAGCTACCTCCAGACACAGTATGCCTATGTACCCCAGTTGCTGAGAAACACATCTGGGAGGGTGCTATTGCAATTGCATTCATGTCCTACTTGTGGGTTTCCCATGGGCTGCTTATCCACTATGTGAACAGAGTGCTGGATGAGATGGAGCCTTGGTCCTATCTACCATAGCTCTTCTTATATGCTTATGTTGGAACATTTTCCCCACGTTTCAAATCCTTTGAGTGAGGTTATTTGGCTCTGAGCCCCAGAATAATTGTTTCCCTGTTTCTAGCCAGCTTTTACTGTCCTGAGGGATATCCATCTGCGTTACCACCCTCCAAGCCCCACAGTATTGAATGGATAAGTTGGACAGGCTTCAAGTAGGGCTCCTGTCTCCACCCCTGAGCTGTGCATCCTTTGTGTGCAGGACAGGTCTCCCTTCATTTCCTAGAGGTACCACAAGTCCTATTTTTTTTCCTTCTTCCTCTCCACACTGCACCCAGGGATGGCAGAGAATTCCACCACGGATCACCGTGAGGCCGAATGCCAGTGCATTCGGCCCCCCAAACTCCGTGGCGGAAAGGCCTGCCACCCCCACCCCTCCATGGATCGCCCCTGGGATGAGAATTACCTGGGGCGGATGTTCTGGGAGGCGGCGGCAGCGATGGCAGCAGCGGCTGGTCTTCCGACCAGCTGCCGCCACTGCCATTTGCAGTCTTATCATTGTAGGTTTTTTTTTACAAGACGTGATAGGCTACGTAAAGATTTATGTGGCCTATCATGGCTGGGTAAAAAACAAACAAACAAAAAAACCCACGTACGCAAATGGTGGTGGCTACGGCCGCCGCCATTTGCGTTCCTTATTTTTGGCCGTCTTAGTCTACGTAAATATTTACGTAGACTATGACGGCAAAAATAAAGGGGAACGCAAATAGAATAGCGGGCGCTATTTGCGACCCTTTTTGATTCGCCGTTTTAGCCTATGTAAATATTTACGTAGACTAAGACAGCCAAAAATAAGGAACTCAAATGGCGGTGGCTGCTGGAGCCACCATTTGTGTACGCGGTTTTTTGTTTTGTTTTGTTTTACCCAGAGCCCTCTGTGGCCAGAAATCTGGCTGCGGACGGCTCTGGCCTGGGCCTGGCTGGCTGCTCCGCGGAGCTGCCGCAGAGCACAGCCAGCCATGGAGGATTCCAGGGGGGAGGAACAGATCGCCTCCCCCCCTGTCGAGGATTCCGGGGGGAGGGACGGAACGCCTCCCCCCCCACCATCAACATAATCCGCAGAAAGGTAAGTGACTTTCGTACATCCCTAACTGCACCTGCTTCACATTGCTTTACACTGGATACTAACCTGCCTGCCTAATGCCTCCCACAAGAACCAGTGTGATATAGGCTATAATCATAATCATAAAACTTCAATAGAACCTGGATCACCTGTTAATAAAGAGGAAGAATAATACATGGACTCAAAATAATTGGGCAGCCAGAAACTTCCCACACTGTACAAAGGATGGGAGAATTGTGTTGTCAAGAGGCAACGGTTCTTTTTTAGGATTCAGAAACAATGAACACACTGATGAGTGAAGCCTAATGATTTTCTTAAGAAGTATTGAAGTAACTAACTTACTAACTTAGAAAGTAGGGATGGGAGAGAATTCCGCCATGGACATCAATGAGGCCGGCGTCCAAGAATCCGGCCCCATTGGGGCCTGTGGTGGAATAGAGCACTCACCTCCGCCTCCCCTCGAAATCTGTCCAGGTCGGATCTGTCTCTGCATTGATTCTGCGGAGCCGGCCGCCTGCTCTGCATCACTGGTGAATGTCAATACGGCCGGCAGCCATTGCAGTGCCAAATCGCTGTCTAAGTAAATCTCCGGATGCAAACGGCGTAGTGGGCACCATTTGCATCCGTAAAGCTGGTAGATTAGTCTAGATGTGGCTGTAAATGGCTGCATTTAGGCTAAGCTACCAGTGTCCAATATGCTACTGGGGAAGAGCAGAGGGTATTTCCAAGTAGCGCCAGAAAGAGTGAAGCGGCTGGGCCAAACCCGAAAGGACACTCAGCTGTGGATGTGTCTGGTGGTGAAAAGAAAATCCGATGCTGTAAAGATGAACTTGAGCACGCTCCGGGAGAGAGCGCAGGACTGGAAGGCCTGGCGTGCTATGGTCCATGGGGTCACGAAGAGTCGGACACGACTGAACGACTGAACAACAACAACAACAACAACCAGCTTTATGGCCGCAAATGGTATCCATTACACCATTTGCATCCGGACACTTACTTAGACAGCGTTACGGCACAGCAATGGCTGCTGGCCATATCAACATTCGCCAGTGATGCAGAGCTGGTGGCCGACTCTGCAGGATCGATGTGGAGCGGAGCCGGTATGGATGGATTCTGGGGGCAGGGAGGGATTGCCTCCCCCCACAGGCGGATTGCCCTGCAGAACGACAGGTAGGGAATCCGCCCATCCCTATTAGAAAGCAAAACACTGCAAGGCAAAGAGTGCATCAAGAAACTACAGAGCAAGAGCATAATGCTTATGTCAGCCTTAGAATCAGTGATGGACAGACTCTAGTAATGGCCTGGTATGTAGCACCTTTCCTGGGTCAGCCTGTGTTGAGACTCCCAATTGTGAGTGTCCCAGGGACACATATATTGCCATGCTCACATTAATCCCATCTATATTCTGGCCATGGCCCAATAACCTCCAGAATGTTTATTCATTTTTGCAAAGTGACAGGATTAGCCCTAGCAAGTCGCAAGCGGCCAGTACAGATAACTATATGACCATTCCAGACACTCCCCTAGATGGCAGACCTTGAGATCTACCTAAGGGTTATCTAAAGGTAAATAATAGTCTCTCTAGTCGCAAATAGTGTTGCCCTTATTTTCGCTGTAGACTACAGGGACCAAATAAGGAACGCAAATGGCGGCTCCCTATCGGGGCCGCCATTTGCGTACACGCTTTTTTTTTTCAAAGTCACCCGTGATAGGCTACGTGACGATTAACATAGCCTATCACGGCTGACTTTGCAGATCTAGCCGTTACGTAGCCTATCACGGGACTTTTTCTTTTCTTTTCTTTTGAAGTTTGCGGCCGAGCAGATGGGGCACTTCTCCCTGGCCTGAATTTCGGCCGGGTGAGGCGGGAAGCCTCCCCTCCAGCCTGAATTTTGGCTGGGTGAGGCGGGAAGCCTCCCCCCCCAGCCTGAACTTCGGGGGGAGAAGCGAAGCGCCTCCCCCCCACCGTGAAGCAAGCTGCGAGACCAGGTAAGTGACTTTCGTACATCCCTACAGAGAATTTCTCCACGAATCTCAGGAAGGCCAAATGCCAGTGCATTCGGCCCCCTGAAATTGGTGGAGAAACGGTCTGCCCTCCCGCCCACCCCCCAGGACGGGACTTACCTCGGGTGAATCCTCCTGGCGGCGACAGCTGTAGCCGCAAATGGCAACTGTCGTAGCGGCCGCCATTTGCATCCTGCCAGGCTGTCATGGTAGGCTACATAAGTATTTACGTAGCCTAACATGGCAAAGAGCAGCGGCGCAAATGGCGGCCGCTACGGTGTTTGCCCCGCTGCTCTTTCCGTGATAGGCTATGTAAGTATTTATGTAGCTTATCTCGGTAAAGGCAGCCATGCAAATGGCGTAGTGGTCACCATTTGTGTCTGCCTTTACCGTGATAAGCTACTTAAATACTTACATAGCCTATCACAGAAACAGCAGCAGCACAAACGGCGTAGCGGCCACCATTTGCATCCTTGCTCTTTGCCATGATAGGCTACGTAAATACTTACATAGCCTATCACGGCAGCCTGGCAGGACACAAATGGTGGCTGTTACGACGGCCGCCATTTGCGGCTACAGCAGCCCGGCTGCAGCCGGAACTCCAGTTGCGGCCAGCCCTAGCTGGCGGCTCCGCAGAGCCAGACAGGGAGGATTCTGGGGGGAGGGATGGAGCGCCTCCCCCCCACTGCAGATCCCTCACTGCGGAGCTAGGGTTGGCAGAGAATTTCTCCCTGAAACTTTGGGGGGCCGAGCGCCAACGTGTTCGGCCCCCCGACCAAGTTTCAGGGAGAAATTCTCCGCACCCCCCCTCAACCCGCACCCCCCCTGGGACGGGACTTACCTTTGGCGAATGTCCCTCCCGGCGGCGGGTCCGGCCGGCGGTTTGGTGGGTCTTCGTCTGGGGTGGGAGCGGCAGCCGGTCTTTTGACCGGCTGCCACCGCCGCCATTCCAATAAAAGAAAAAAAAAACGCCCCCGTGATAGGCTACGTGACGATTAACGTAGCCTATCATGGCTAGATTTGCAAAGTCAGCCATGATAGGCTACGTAAATCGTCACGTAGCCTATCACGGGTGACTTAAAAAAAAAAAAAGTGCGTACGGATAATGGCGGCCCCCATAGGGAGCCGCCATTCCCTTTCCTTATTTGGTCGCTGTAGTCTACGTAAAGATTACGTAGACTACAGCGACCAAATAAGGAACGCGAATGGCGGCTCCCTATGGGGGCCGCCATTTGCGTACGCGTTTTTTTTTTTTAAGTCACCCGTGATAGGCTACGTGACGATGTACGTAGCGTACCACGGCTGACTTTGCAGATCTAGCCATGATAGGCTACCTTAATCGTCACATAGCCTATCACGGGGGCTTTTTTTTTTTTTAACTTTTTAGTTCGCGGCCGGGCAAGGCGAGGCGCCTCCTCCCCAGCCTGAATTTCAGCCGGGCGAGGTGGGAAGCCTCCCCCCCGGCCTGAATTTCGGCTGGGTGAGGCGGGAAGCCTCCCCCCCGGCCTGAACTTCGCGGGGGAGGCAGCGAAGCACCTCCCCCCCACCGCGAAAAGCTTCGACGACAGGTTAGGGACTTTCGTGCACCCCTATGCGGAGCCAGGTAAAGGATTCGTATATTTGTGTCCCAGCAGGAAACGCGGTTTTGCGACCAGAGGGACGGGGCGCCTCCCCCCCGCCAGAATTTCAGCAGGGAGGGACGGGGCGCCTCCCTCCCACCGCGAAGCAAGTGTCGGGATCAGGTAAGGGACTTCCGTCCATCCCCAGGCTGGGCCGGAGCTGTTTGGGGTTTTAAAGTTCAAAACCAACACCTTGAATTTGGCCCGGAAAACAACTGGTAGCCAGTGCAGCTCCTTCAGCACTGGAGTGATGTGATCTCGCCAGTGGCTGCCTTTAATCAAGCAAGCTGCTGTGTTCTGTACCAGCTTCTAAACTGTCTTCAAGGGTAACCCCATGTAGAGCACATTACAGTAGTCTAAATGAGAGGAGACCAGGGCATGTACTACTGATGGGAGCAGATGATTGGGAAGGTAGGGACGCCGCCGCTCTATCAGATGGAGTTGGTACAGCGCTGTCTGGCTCTCAGCTAGGGTTGTACGAAAGTGACTTACCTTTTTCCGGATTCTGTTCATGGTGGGGGGGGAGGCGTTCCGTCCCTCCCCCTGGAATCCTCAACGGGGGGAGGCGATCCGGTCTTCCTCCCCGGAATCCTCGACGGCCAGCTCTGCTCCGCGGTGGCTCCATGGAGCAGCCGGCCAGGCCAGGGCCATCCGCAGCCGGATTTCCAGCTGCAGTGGCTGCTGGGTAAAAAAACAAAAAGAAAAACTCATACGGATATGCATACGCATACGCATACACAAGTGTCCTGCCTTGTGCTGGGAACCAGGCACAAAGATGCTCCCAGCCCATCTGTGTGGTGGGGTAGCAAAAGGAGCAGAGTCAAATCTCATCTTCTCCTTTTGAGATATAGATGCAATTGATTTTGTTCACACAATCTGGCCTGCATAATGACTACAGTGTGATATGACATCTTATTTGGGGTTGGCATGTTTATTAATTTTATATTGGTGCTTTGATTGTGATCCTATTTGTATTTTTATCATTATTGTAAAATGCCTTGGGAAAACTATTTTGAGGCATTTAATACAATCAAATGCATGCATAAATACATACATGCATGCAAATCACTACCTGGTCATGAAATTCACTATCCAATCCTATGTATGTTTACCTGAAAGTAAGTATTGCAATATTTGATACATACACCAAAATAACTGTACTGTGGGTTGCAGGTTAAATTGACCCTCCATAAATGCAGTATTCAGATCATCAGCATATGACACATTAGCAAGGTGAGTGCTAGTACATACCTGAGATGACCCTGCTTGCAAATGCTAGCTTTCTTTTGCATGCTTTCTCTAGCATACCAGGAGAGTTGTGCAGCTCTGAACTATAGTAGACTTTTTGAGTAAACTCTCTTCCTGGAATTAGAATTTCTAATTCCTCTGGTGATGCTCTTTTTCCCTCAGCAGGGAAAAGTTTTAAGTACAGCATGCTTGAAATTCAAATCTCTTGCTGAATTTGGCTTTATTTGCATGCCTTTTCTCCTTGTTTGTTTACCAGGAGAAAGTCTGCAAGTGAACTATGGAATGCTTTGCGTTTTTCGATAATTAAAGAACATGAGCTTCAGCCCATTGCGTCAATAGAAAGACAATCTAATAGTCTTTTCTGGGGTTGGGGAAAAGGCTCTAAACGCCTGTTATGAAAGGATTCTGGTACTGCTTGCTAAGAGAGAACTGTCAAGAAGAAAAGGGTGGTTGGACATTATGTTAGATGGTAGATGATTCATTAAAATAACAGCTCAATGCAGGGCTACCATTTTAAACTCAACTTTTGTATGTCAGTGAAGAAAATGGGACCTCACTGAATGGCTTAAAGATGTAATCATTGTGTCTCAGCAACAGGAGAATGATCAGGAATTAATTAGAAATATCTAAATTAGATGTAATAACAACTCTGAGATAGAATAATAGAAGCAAACTATGAACAGCAACTGTTAATACAGAATATACCCAGATTTTAATTAAACCTGAACAATACACACCATTATTAATCTCTGCTACCAGATTGTCTTTTGGTGAACTTGGATTAAAATTATTTTTGACATGTGATCTAATTATCATACCAAATTGTTGAGGCCACTGATGACTGGAAGCCATTGCTTTTCCTAAATAGCCTGGATAAATGTTGTAGGCATATATGTCTTTATTTACAGATATTCCAATGAAAGGCTAGGACTAAGTATATCCCTTGGAATAATGACTATATAAAATGGCTCCTGTCCAGACTGTTAGTTGTGCTTTAGTCTCTTTAAATCAATGGTACAAACACTCACTAACTTAAGTGTCTTTAATTTAAATGTCACTTATGTAAGAATCACTATTATTCTCTAGACAGGTGTGTGTGTGTTGCTCTCTAGATGTCTGGGACTGCATTTCCCATCATCTCTCCCCATTGGCTATGCCAGCTAGGGCTGATGGGAACTGCAGGCCAAAACATCTACAGGGCCAGAAGTTGCCCATCTCTATTCTAGATCAATGCCTATATGTTCAGGGAACAGATATTTAAAATAAGAGTGAACTTCACTGAAGACATAAGAGGTGTTCTGTGAATAGTTTCAAACAAACACTCAGTAGTGCTGTGCTGAAAAGTTCATCTGCATTTTGACCATTCTGATTCAATCTGAAAGAAAAAACAGATTGCTTTTGTTTTTCCAAAGGAGAAGAAAATTATAGTGAAATTCTCATGGGTGGGGTGTGGGATTCTTGTGTTTTACCTTCGTTATGAGATGTCTAAAGGGTGCACGTGAGTTCCTGTCTTTCCAGTGATCTGCAGTCTCCCTGGCTTCCCATGTTTAAATTATAGTTCAAAGGAAGATGTCAAGAGAGATCTTCTCCCATGGGCCCATCTCAGAATAACAAGCACAGGCATTTGGGAAGCCTGCAGAACAATGGAATGACGTGTAATAGGAAGCAAGAAAAACCTGTCACACACAGCACCTTTTGCCATCTCAGTGATAAGATATGTGTATGTGTATGTGTGAATATAAATATAAGTATATATGTGTGTGTGTGTGTGTGTATGTATATATATATATATATATATATATAAACATGAAAGCACTCTGAGAATGAAGCAGAAAAATGGAAGCCTCTTCTGTGGAGGAAAAATAACTTTGTGGGGGAAGACCATTATTTTCTGGTGGGGATCATAAGGCTTGTAGTTCTGTAAATCATTTCTAGTTATAGAAAGACCTTCCATGGCATCTCCAGTGTAACAGTGAGCCCTACGGCACCTGTTACATTCTTCCTTCCCACAGTAAGCCCCCTACTTTTTCTTTTGTTTTTTGCTTAGAGATGGGGTGGCTGACAGGAGTTCACATATCAACTCCCCTCTTAAAAAACGTACACCATCATTAGATGTGTGGTGAATTTAACTTTTGTGAATTTTGGGGTTAATTATGGCCCAGGATCTCCTGGTTCACAACTCATCACTTTGGACCTTGGTATCTGAAGGAACGTCTGATCGCATATCAACCTGCAGTGAGGTCATCTACAGAAGGTTTCCTCTGTTTACCCAAACACCCCATGAGGTGAAGTGGATGGTGATGATTGGAGGGAGGGCCTCCTTAGTTTTCCATATTTGGAATTCTTTCCACAGGGAGGGGAGGGGGTGAATTACACCTACATTTCTATTCCTTGGGTGCCAGGTGAAGTCCTTTTTTTATTCTCCCAGGCCTTTAAAACCTTTAAGGGTGCAATCCTAACTAGATAGGTGGCAGCCTCCGACCTCAGAGGTGACCGCCTATCCAAAGCAAGGCAGGAGAGGCACAGGGGGATCATTCCCTCCGCGCCTCTCCTGCCTTGCTCTTTTTCGCTAGATAGCTGTTTTCGGCTGTCTAGCAGCGGTGGGAGGGGGGCGACTGGGACAGGAAGCTGCTGTACGACACATTGGACGTGTCATATGAGCAGCTCTGCTCTCCCTGCCTCAGAACGCCCCCCCAGCCCCACCCCTTTTCAGTCACTCCGTGCTCTCTTTTGAGCATGGAGGATGGGTCTCCTCTGCACTGCCTCCGAGGCAGGGTGGATGAGGAGGGCAGTTTTTTTTCTGGGAACCAACTTCAGAGCGCGGGCTCCAAGGTCGGTTCCCAGAAATGAGCCTGTCCTATGGCCCTCTAGACATAGGATTGCTCCCTAAATTGTTTGAAACGCTGCTTGAATTTACTGCTTCATTATTCCTTTGATTCATTAGCTTTTAATAAGACATTTTAATTGTTATTTTTGTGTCTTGTGAACTGCCCTGGAAACTGTACTGTCAAAGGTGCAGCAGAAATTTCTAATATACATAATTACATACATACATCAAGTTTCCTGGCAACTGTGCCACGTGTTGCATCAATATGTCATGAGTGGTGGGGAGGGGCTTGGCCTATATAAGGCTGCCCCACCTTTGATCAGGCCTCTTAGCATTTTGGTGGCTTCTGCCCTTAGGGATTCAGTACAGGTATTACCAGTCCCATATTGTGGCTGAGTAGGAACTTTTTAACCTGCTTGCCCCTTTGGCTGTGGCACGTGGTTTTCTTCTACTCTGTTCTGATTCTATGGGGGAGAATTGGCCAGCGGGTGCCAAATTAAATATGACGATCACAGAGTTGGCTGGGCAGTGAGGGAATAAGAACAACAAGGCAATATATTGGTGAGCACCCTTAGGCACCTTTATGGTGATGGGGCTTTCCATTGACTTGTCCTTTAGGACTGCGGTGAAAGAGGGAACCCCTTTGATGGCCACCCAGAACACACCTATTCTTGGGAATTGGGAGTGGGTGAGTCAGAGGAGCCTGTCTCAATTAGGAAGTGGCTAGCTGGGTGGGAGTTTGAAATTCTGCGTGTATCCAGGGCAGAGATGAGTTCGCCCTTATATTATGCAGTGAAGAGGTGGTGGCAATGCCCCTCCTGCCTTCCCTGTCACATAGCTTGTAGGTTGCTGAAGATATTCAATATATAATTTAAATACAATGTTTGGTCCCAGTGTACTCAAATACACGTCTCACATCTTCCTTCCAGGCTCTCGGCACAATGGAAACAGTAGAACACAATGGTGATGACACACACATTCATTTAGTTGCAGAAAAACAAAAAAGAAATTATTTTAATAGTTTTATATAAGCACCATCTACATCGCAGCACCACATTCTGTTTTTCTTGATAAAGAGCAGTGCCCCTTTGTTAAAGAGATTAAAGCAACTATGTCAGGATTATACTAATAGTGGTATTTCATATCCCTAACTGTTTTATTGTACAAAGGTTTGCATTTGTAAGACTAACAGTCCTACCACAACTCTTAAACAAAATGATCCTGCTGCAATCTGAGCTGCATGTGTTCAGCAAAGGTCCCACAATTCACGAGCTTTTATTTGGCATTTCCACTAATACTAGAGGATTTTGGGGTAGTGAATTTAAGCTTCAACCTTTCAGTGAAGGATTCTGTTGAAATATTCCTAAAGCTTGCAAAGCTGAACAGAAACGTGTGTGTGTGTGTGTGTGTGTGTGTGTGTGTGTGTGTGAAATACTGAAGCTGGGCCCTAAAAAACACATTCACTCATGGTTGCTTCCTAAATGAGAATTATTTCCAATTCAACATTGACAGGTGTACTCAGCCAGACAATACACAGTTTTAAGTTACATTGTGTTACGAAGCAGCTCTCTTTTGAGTGAACAGTACTGACTCCATTTTGAGACAGCCACAAAGCCAGATGTCTGCATCCCCAGCCTCAGCAAAGGTGGGAGACAGGCACAGGAATGGGGTTGAAAGCAACATGCAAGAGGAGATCAAGCCATTCAGTTTCTAATGGACGGCTTAAAATGCATTCCCCAAAGGCAAAGGTGGGGGTCAAAATTCAGCAAAACATGAATGTGCTGGATAGCAAGAGTGATATCTGGTAAGTTACCTAGTCAACCACCTGCAATATGCTCCTATTGTTGAACTCCAGCCTTGACACCTGTCTTTAAGACAGTCATTAAGATGCAAGGTCATCTTTTGTTAAGTGAATAAGAGATAGTAAATAGGACTTTTGTTTCTGGAAAGTACAGCCATCATCCCCAAGCACCCTCTTTTGTTATATGGGATGGAAGGTCAGCTCAGTCTTTCTTTCAAAACAAGCAGCACCATTTCCAGTTCCTATGAGCACTGTCTGGCTCATGAGAGTTGTGATGTCACTGCCTTTCTTTGAACTGTAAAAGAAGCCACAGGTTGGGGGAGTCCTGAGTCCCCCTCTTCCCAGAGGAAAGGCTCCATGGTGAAATCACTGAAATTGCTAAGCTCCTTGCTTGCCAGAGCAAGGTGCCAACAGTGGGTGCTTTGCCTTCCCTAGTCAAGGCTCTTTGCTTTCCTTCCTCTTCACTTGAGACCAGGAATTGCAACGCACACTAGTTCCTGTCTGCAACAAAAGGCTTCAGTCCAAGGAAAGATATATTGCTTTTAGAAGTTCTTTGTAGGGATTGTCACCTCCATCCCCTCTTTCCCTTCTCTCTCTCTCTCTCTCTGGGTGCGTGTGTGTGTGTGTGTGCACGCTTCAAGCCTCAGGAAGACTCCTTCCCACGGTCTTGAAAACTACCTTTAGGCCTGAGGCTCAGCTTCACCAAGAATGCAGCTAATTTCCCCACCAAAACATAACTTGGTGAAGGCTGGAGCATCCTCAGTTGGTCTTAAGTGTTAAATCCATTTGCTCACCTAATTCCCCAAAAATAGCTTGTGCATTTGAATCTTTGTAAACCCCAATAAATGTGCCACTGTGGCATTATCCTCTCCAACAGCATCTTGAGTGTGAATATCTTTGGGTGGGAATTGCCTTCCTAGCCATAGACACTCTACTGCCAATGTCTAAAGATTCCGTATAAGTAGGTGTGTGAATCTCATTAGAATGTGTGCTGGGGATGTTGGAGAAATCCTCTGCGGACTGCATTGAGGCTGGATTCCAGCCTCCAGAGTCTGTGGCAGGACGGCGCCTCTTACCTCCGCTCTGGGAGGATTCCTGCTGGACCAGTGCACCTGCTCCGGATCCTCCAACGATACAGCAATGGCAGCTGCCATTGCCATTTTGCTTTGAGAAAGACAGCCATAAAGCCCTGAGTTTTATGTAAATAAAGCTGTAAATGGCTGCAAAGGCTTTATGGCTGCAAGTGGCATCCATTTGCGGCTGTCCTTCTCAAAGCAAAACAGCAATGGCAGCCACCATTGCCGTATCGCCGTAGCAGGTGTGCCGGTCCGCAGAACCCAGCGGTCATGCAGCCACTCAAGAGGATCCGGGAGGGAGGAATGGATTGCCTCCCCCCCCATGAACCCCCCCCCTTAACGAAAGGTAGGGGTTCTGCACATCCCTAACATGTGCAAGTCTGTACATGGGTCTAACTAGAACGTATCACATACCAACTGATAACATGAACAGAGAGCAGTTTGAACTGCTGCTTTCCTTCCAAAGGAATGCTGGCTTTCCTTTGGAAAACTGGAGACTGTCTGTGACATCTCTCTAAACTCATGAAACATTAGGCTGAGGTAAACCATTGCTTTGTTTTTTTTTTCCAAACCCCAGGGTTCTAATTATCTTCATTTCCCCTCTATCTTTATAGTTTATTATTGCCTGATCTCTTATGGAAAGTATCTAAAGTAGAAATATCTGAGAGGGTTGTTTTTTTTCTTGCAGCTCTCTACATCTTTTAACGCACTCATTTTAGAAATGCATGGGGCCCCTCGGAACTACTCTCATAGCATCCCAAAGTAACTGCCTGAGGCATCCCATAAATATTGTGTTGTAAGTGACGTTGGAGAAATCTGTCCAGGGGTGGAGATTGCTGAGCTTTCATCACCTCAGCCCCCTGACTTCAGCTCAGATTCAAGCGCATTGGCCCAACTCGATCTGCATTGAGTCAAGCCAGTTCACAGATTTTCTTTCTTTTTTTATAAATGTGTAAATAGCAATTTGTGCAAATTGCTATTTACACAATTAAAAAGAAAACAAAACTTCAGAAGTTTGTTTATTTCATTTCTATAGCACCCAATAGCTGAAGCTCTCTGGGCGGTTCACAAGAATTAAGACTGTAAAGTACAACATAAAACAATATAAAATATGAAAGCTTAAAAACACAATATAAAACTACAGCCAGAATAAAACCTAGCAGCAATGCAGAGATTTAAAATACAGATTTAAAACAGCAGAGCTAAATGACTAGAGTGCTAAAATGCTGGGAAAATAGAGGTCTTCACCTGGTGCCAAAAAGAATACAATGTAGGTGCCCGGCAAATCCCTGTAGGGAGCTCATTCCACAGCTGGGGTGCCACAGAAGAAAAAGTCCACTTTCTGGTAGCCACCCACCTCACTTCCTTTGGCAGGGGATCCCAGAGAAGGACCCCTGAAGATGATCTGAGGGTCTAGGCAGATACATATGGGAGGAGGCGATTCTTCAGTTCACCTCCTTCCAGATTTCTGGAAGAAGTCTGCAACTCAGCTTGCAAATTGAAGCCAAGTGGAGGGTCGTGCAGAAATCCAGAAAGCCCCCAAAGGGCAAGATAACCTAGTGATGGACATCCCTATGCCTAGTTTGCCTCAAATATCTTTTTATGTTGTTCCTGCACTGAAGGTACACAATTCGTACATCCCTAACTTATGTACTACACTCTGTTTCTGATGAAGGAAAAGATCTAGCCACAGGATCTGAAGTACTGTTATAAGTGGAGAAAGTTCCAAGTTATTACAATCTGTAACCATAGAGTAGAGACTAGGACACAGTCTATATAGGAATACAATTTGCATCGAGGTATGTAGTAAGCGTAGTCCTACCTGAGCTTACTAGATGCCAGGTATCAATTTAATTATTCACTTAGAAGTTCTGGCAATTCCATGGTTGACCATTCCTGATCAGTGATGGGTGAGAAATTTGCTTATTTCCCATTTTAATGCAAAGATGACTAATGTTGCACCTGTAAACAAAATGTATATATTAGTGAAAATAATGTTAAAATACACGATTTAAGGAACATTTCTTGTAAAGTTGTATAAATTGCATACACACACACACACACACACACACACACAGAATGCATAGAAATGCCCACAACAATGCAAATGCATGCAAATGTTTGTTTGTTTGTTTAAGATTATCAAAGACTGGGCTGAACCAAATCTAAGACTGGAAAAATGAGACGCTGAGAGAAACTGAAATTGATGGATTTGTCCATTTGTCTAAATAAGTACTCTGATCCTATTGTCCTATTGAATTTAACTGGTTAAATGACATTTTTGTAGACTTATGGCTTCATGGGTCTTAAATGATTTCATGATGGTCAGTACTCTCTTTTTTTTTTGCTCCCCCCCCCCTTATGGAAGGTGTCTTGTAAAGGCATTTCCCCCTTAAAGGTGGGATAAAAATATTGTCTATAAATAATTGATGGAGTCTAGCTAAAGAAGGATCACAAATGTAATTGAGGTTGCCAGTGCCATCCATTGTCACCTCCCCTGTCTTAAAATTTAACAAGCATTCTAATACACATCAAAAAAGTTACTTATGAGGACTATATGTAGAACACAATGACGACATTGCTTGTCCCTAGCGATCCCTTTAATGGGTCTTTAGAACATTATTTTACTGTGAAATTAAATCTGTTTGCTCTGCCCATTGCTACTCCCCTTGACTTTGAAGTTCCAGGAGCAATAACATTTCCTCCTAACTATTTACATTTGAGTAACCTATCATCCTCGGTGTGCATGTGTGTGTGGGTGTGTGTTTGTGTGTGTTTCATGATGCATTTCTTGGATGAACATTATGTTGGGATAGTCTTTTGGAAACTCTATACTTCTTAACAAAGTTCCTCAAAGCCTTGATATATAATGCATAGAGGTGTCATGGATCCATCTGTAATTATGTCTGATCATACAAACACCAGATTAAGGGAGTGAAGCCCACTGTTATAACTTATCTTATCCCATTGCACTCGTCTTGACATAGGCGGCATGTTTCCAGAATCAAATAACAGTAAGACAACCCCAAAATAAAACTAAACAATTAATAAAATGAGCAGGTTAAGTTGCTCACAATGTACACAGTATTGACACTTCACCTGTGCATCACTCTCCTTAGTAATCTCCTGACTATCTCTGTTATAGGAGTCAGGAGGAGCTGTCCTTGGACATGGTCAAAGAGAACAAAACAAGCTGGGAATGAGAAAGGGACAACATTCCCCCCACCAACGAAACTTAGTTTCTAAACTTTGTAAGAATCAACATTCATGAACCCAGTTAGCCCATAGACTTGGGATGGTTCAAACTTGTCAAGACTTTAGTTCACTGAGATAATTTAGAATTGTCAACTAAGCCTTTAACCAAGTTCACACCTCCTTCATCTTCAGGAAGAAGACACAGATCTTCTGCTGGTTGAACTTCTAGGGCTTCACCACAACTTCTCATTGTTTTTCGTTTCTCCTTGCTCTGTGCTGCTTCCATGTCAGCTCCTTCATTGCTCCTTCCATTACACATTTTCTCTGGGGCATTTTCCATGGAGGCTTCTAGCATCTGCCAACTTCCTCCTCTGAATTAGCAGACTCAGTATCTGAGTCCTTCTCTAGTGGTGTGGTTCAGATAGATACAAGTTTAACTTTCAGTAACTGAAGGCTTCCCTGTGGAAAGAGGTGATCAGCCATGCCTCACTCTTTAGTTAATTATTAACCTGAAAGGGAAGCCCCAAGAGGACCTGACGAGTGGCTTTCCCAAAGATTATGAGATAGGCTTCAACTTTGCTCTCTTCTTTAGAGTCTCTCGACCAATAAGTCCTGACATATAAAGATCTTAGTGCCATATAATGTTGGTATTGTTCCAAGCCTTCCACTAAGTCAGGTCTCTAATTCTGGAAAATACAAAGTATGCTATCTTTGAAGGTTTGAGAGGCAAAGGGGGAAAAAAAGTGAGGCTTAGAAGTATGGACTTTTCTGTTGGGAGGGGATAACACTGAGAGAAGTAGTTTCATTTAACTGGTTAAGTGTCAGTTTCATTTCTCCCTTTAAGTTTCATTTCTTCCAGTTTGAAGAGGAACTTTTGGTTTTGAGGGAGGTGGGTATATAAAGAGGGTGAGAGAGCCAGTAAGAGTATAGCCTGAAGAGGGAGCAGGAAGAAGCAGCCTGGAAAAGTCCAAGGACCGCTAGGGTAAAGGAACTTGTGTTTTTCAACTTTTATTTTCTTTTAATGCCTTTTGTGTCATTCAGCTCTATTGTGTAAATACCTATAGTTATAATTTGCTTGCATTAATTTACCAGTTAACTGTTCTGGTTAAACCCTGTGTCTAGAGTGTCAGTCACCCAACATCTACAGCCTAACCCCATGTTACCAGGAAGGGGAGGGTTAAAAGAAAGGAGGTGGGACTCTTACAGGAACAAAAGATCCCTAAGGAGTTGCTCATGGGGTTCAGGTCACAAGTGGAACCTTGACTCTATCAAACCTTTGGTTTTGTCCCCTTTGCTTGTTCTGTGTGCTCCCTGAAAGAGTCGAATATTTTTGGCAGAAATCTAGAAAACACATGACTAGTCAATTTAGTAAAACTCTGTCAGTATCATTTTCCTCAAAAATCTCTGGGAAATGGCAAAAGCGCAGATTGCTCCTGTGAAACCTGTTCTCTTGATAATCCATGTTGCTCCATAGCCCCCTTTCTCTCCACTTCATAACCTTCCAGTTGCTTTTCAAATCTAGTGGTGTACGAAACCCCACTTACCTGGCTCCACTGGGGTCTGCAGGTGTGGGGAGATGATCTGTTCCTCCCCCCAGAATCCTCAATGGGGGGGAGGAGATCCGTTCCTCCCCCCCAGAATCCTGCCTGGCCGGCTCTGCTCTGCAGCCAGTCCACTGCCGGGCTGCTGCTGATGCAAATGGCGTCCTGAGTAGGGCCACCATTTGCGTCCCTATGCTAGCTCTGATAGGCTACATAAATATATACGTAGCCTAAAAGTAAAAAGGTGTCCCCAACCAGTCGTGTCCGACTCTAGGGTGCGGTGCTCATCCCCGTTTCTAAGCCGAAGAGCCAGCGCTGTCTGAAGACACTTCCATGGTCATGTGGCCGGCATGACTGAACACCGAGGTGCACGGAACGCTGTTACCTTTCCCACCATTTATCTACTTGCAATTTCTAGCTTTCGAACTGCTAGGTTGGCAGGAGCTGGGACTGAAGACGGGAGCTCACTCCATCACGCGGCACTCAGGTCTCGAACTGCTGTCCTGCCAACCTTCCGGTCTGCAGTTCAGCGTCTTAACCACTAAGCCACCACGGCCATACGTAGCCTACGGATGTACAGAACGGCTGCCATTTGCGGCTGCAGCAGCCCAGCTGTGGCCAGAACTCCAGCTGCGGACGGCCCTGGCTGGTGGCTCTGCAGAGCCAGACAGGGATGATTCCAGGGGGAGGGACGGAGCGCCTACCCCGCATCGCAGATCCCTCACTGCGGAGCCAGGTAAAGGATTTGTACATCCCTAGGCTTTATACGTAGCCTAGGGACGTACAAATCCTTTACCTGGCTCCGCAGTGAGGGATCTGCGGTGGGGGGGAGGCACTCCGTCCCTCCCCCCGGAATCCTCCCTGTCTGGCTCTGCGGAGCCGCCGGCCAGGGCTGTCTGCAGCTGGAGTTCCGGCCACAGCTGGGCTGCTGCAGCCGCAAATGGCAGCCGTTGTAGCGGCCGCCATTTGCATTCTGCCAGGCTGCCATGGTAGGCTACATAAGTATTTATGTAGCCTATCACGGCAAAGAGCAGTGGCGCAAATGGCAGCCGCTACGCTGTTTGCCCCGCCGCTCTTTCCGTGATAGGCTATGTAAGTATTTACGTAGCCTATCATGGTAAAGGCAGCCATGCAAATGGCGTAGTGGTCGCCATTTGCGTGGCTGCCTTTACCGTGATAGGCTACTTAAATACTTACGTAGCCTATCACAGAAAGAGCAGCGGCGCAAACGGCGTAGCGGCCACCGCTTGCGTCCCTGCTCTTTGCCGTGCTAGGCTACGTAAATACTTACATAGCCTATCATGGCAGCCTGGCAGGACACAAATGGTGGCAGCTACGACGGCCGCCATTTGCGGCCACAGCAGCCGGCTGAGAGACCAGCTGCCGCCACCGGAGCCATTGCCGGAGCCACCGCCACTGGAGCATCAACCCCAGGTAAGCTTCGTCCTGGGGGGATTCTGTGGGGTGGGGGGGGTGGAAGGCCATTCCGCCACAGGTTTCAGGGGGCCGAATGCCAGTGCATTTGGACTCACTGAAAACCATGGTGGAATTCTCCGCCAACCCTAACGTAGCCTATCATGGGTTAGCGTAGGGACACAAATGGCGGCCGCAGCAGCCTGGCAGCGGCTGGAGCTGCCGCTGCCACTTCATACGTTGCTTCATCTGCTGCTGCTGCTGCCGCTGCCACCACATCCGCCACCAGGTAGGTCCATCCCAGGGGTATTCCATGGGGTTGTGGGGGGGGAGGCCATTCCACCAAAGACTTCAGGGGGATGGGATTCTAAAGAATCTGGCCTCACTGGAGTCCATGGTGGAATTCTCTGACATCCCTATTCAAATCAGAGACCATTTTATGGGCTTTTGCTGCTGCATGCTACAGCTCAGCTACTCAACTTGTCACTGAGGTGAGCAGTTCATTCATTACTTTGAATTGTGCTGATAACATCTTCCCCTTTTATTTGGAGTAAAATTGCATCCAGCTCATCCATTTGAGGGCCAAGGTAATGAACATTGCCGTATGGGGAAGACAAACTCCCTGCATCCCTTAAGCTAATTGCAAATGCAGGTAACATTTCTCCCCAGCCCCATCAGCTAACATCTGTCCAGAGCCAAGTGATGAGCTCAGCACTAAGTTCCCTCTATTTCTGAGTTCACAGGTGTCTTTGCCCCAGTTCAAACATGAAGGAAATGTTATGGCAGGCACATGGCATTGTCTTAAACTGGATGCCTGCTTCCCAAAGTTAAAAAGTAGGAATTGCTGCAATGAACAACAACCAAAACCTAATCACCATCTTATAATACATAGCTTCCTAAGGCAGAGTATCTTAAACAGAACCTTTAATTATAGGCTTCAAATACTAGCTTGCTGAGACTTAAAATGTGTTCCAGACCAAAGGCTTTAAAATCTTTAAGTAGGAGTATGTGATCAGTCATTCGTATCAAAGGACTTTCCCTCTTCTTAAGCAGAGGAAGCAAGGGCAATGCTTTAAGCTAAAACCTTTCTAGGTAATGGAGCAAATGTATCAGTGTTCAGCAGTCAACGTGACTACTTACTGTAATAAAGGTCAGGAGAAAAGAGTCCACATTATCCCACATCAAGGCGGGGGGTGGGGGGAGTGTTGGCAGCAAACAGAGATCCCTATGGCTTTCTATTTGGCTAGATGTGTGATCTAACAAAAAGTTGTCATGTACCGTTTCAGAGTATTCAGTACACATGTCACAGAATCGCTGATACCTTCTCAGGTTGCTCCCGTAATTGTGCCCATTTAATGCAAAGAAACAAAGACATAAATATTGATGCACTCATCATGTAAAAGAGCTTAGATTAATTGACTCCATAATGTAGCAATTGATCTTACCTCAACAGTGCCACTTACAGATAGATTGTTTCTAGAGTTGCAATAATAATAATAATAATAATATCAAAGATACTAATTGCGTGGTACCAAAAAATGTTAAAACTTAGACTGTGGAATTGGATCCTTCGGCTAATCAGCCTTTCTCTTTCTTTCTTTCTTTTTTCATTTAAAGATAATTTGTATTCTTTATTTATTTTTATTTATTTGTACCCCACCTTTCTCAGAAGAAAAATGGCACTCAAGACAGCTCACACTCATAAATAAAATTTTATTAGAACAAATACATCAAAACACAATTAAAAACACAACCATAAAATAATAAAAAAACAGCATCCAACAGACCCATTTACACACCAAAGGCCTGCTTGAATTATAATAATGATAAAAAATATTTGCCTACCCATGAAGGAAGAACAAGAACAAAGACAGAGTGAACCTAGCCTCCCTCAGGGAATTCCATAGCCTGGGAGCAGCCACCAAGAAAACCCTCTTTCATGTCACCAACAAACATGTCTCAGCAGGCAGCAGCCTCAAGTGAATGGCCTTTCCTGAAGATGTTAAGACCTGGGCGGGTTTGTATGAGACAAGGCAGTCTTTCAGGAAGCCTGGTCCCAAGCTGTATAAGGTTATATAGGTCACAACCAGCACTTTGAATTCTGCCTGGAAACAGGCTGCTAGCTGGTGAAACTGTTGTAACAAGGGAGTAACATGCTCCACGTAACTGACTCAGGTCAACAGTCTGGCCAGTGGCCACAGCATTCTGGACCAGCTTAAGTTTATGAACAGATTTCGAAGGTAGCCCCGCATAGAGCATGTTGCAGACAAACAACATGTAACTAAATGTTATCACAGAACTAGGGGTGTACGAAACATACTCACCAGTCCGCTGGGGGCGTCTGCGGGGGGGGGGAGGTGATCTGTCCATCCCCCTGGAATCCTTCCCAGCCAGCTCCGCTCCTCAGCGAGTCCATGGAGCTGCCAGCCGGGCCCGTCCGCAGCTGGACTTGCATCCACTGCAGGACTGCGGATGCAAATGGCGTCGGGCGTAGCTGACACCATTTGCATCCCTGCGCTTTTCTGTGATAGATAAATATTTATGTAGTGAAAAATATTTATGTAGCCTATCACGGCAAAGAGCAGGGATGCAAATGGCATTGGCTATGCCTGACGCCATTTGCATCCTCAGTCTGGGGCAGCAGATGGACAGCAGTGGACGGCCCCAGCCGGACTGGCCTGCAGCAGGTAGGGTCCATCTGGGCAGGATTTTGGGTGGTGGTGGTGGGGAGTAGTCCATTCCGCCATGGACCCCAGGGGGCCAGATTCTAAAGAATCTGGTCTCACTGGAGTCCATGGCAGATTTCTCTGCCGTCCCTACACAGAACTAAGAATTAATTATGGATGGATTCTAATTTTTTTTAGCCACATGAGCCTATTCAGGCATTATGCCTGAACAGGGTATATCAACTCATGTAAGGGGTCCAGGTCCATAAACACTAAGCCTGTCCTCAACAGCTTTGTTCCCACTCTCTCAGTGGCCAATTTCCTTGTGTTGAGGAAGGAGATCAAATATCCCCCCTCAGTACAGGCTGGAGATTGGGTGGGGGGGGGGGAGCCAACATACACAACCCTGAACTCCTTCAATGTGTTGATATTTCATGGTTGGCATAATGCCGGAGTAGGACTACAAACCATTTCAAACTGGTTGCACATACTGAAAGCCCAGCACAGCAAACCTCAACAGGGCTTTCAGTATGTGCAGCACTGATCAGAATGATTATTTTTATGTGAGGATGTGTGTGTGTGTGTGTGTGTGTGTGTGTCTTTTTCTGCTTGCTCAGAAAGTTCCCTCATATATTTGTTATGCATGTTGCCCCAATCACTGTTCTATCAGTTACAGTGGACTATCAAGTTTGATATTAGAGGGAATTATGTTATATATCAAGTCCACCAACAGCTAATTTGGGGAAAGTAAAATTAGCTAATTAGTATTATAGTTTCAGTTCACATGAATATTAAAAACTATGGCTCATAGACGAGACTCCCATTACAAAATGTTCAGAGGTTAATAGCTAAATAGAAGTAATCTCCCCTTGCTATGATCTCAGCAATGGCTGCCTGATGTGGAAGAGGAGGAACAAATAATAAATTTTGGAGAGCTGGGTAAATGTCAGTCTTGCTTCAGCTGTTATGTCTCCAGTCCTGCCCCATCAGTTCTACAATCCTTTCCAGCTCTCCCACTTACTGCAGCTAGTAGGGGAGGTTGGGAGAACCCCCAAAGTCTTCAAATTCTGGGACCTTAAAAACTCTTAATTCTTTCCAATGTGATGTCATTTTGACACTTGCTTTTAATGCAGTATGACATTTTTTCTTCACCCTTTCTTCCAAAGCAATACTTTGTTTAACAAAGAAAAACACCAAAACCATTATTTTCTTCAACACTCAAATCTAGCAGGAAATTTTGAGGTGTTAGCTAGAGTTATATCATAAGCAGTTGGTGTTATTTTGGATCAAAGAAGCTTTAGTAGACAGGGGCAAGAGCAAGATTTAAAGGAACACTCCTGACAAATTGACATATGAGTTAGCATTAGCAGAGATCAGGGATTCAGGACACTATACTCTAAAACTGGCAAGCAGAGCTGAAAGAAGACCTGGTCAAATAAATCAATTAGTACTTCTATTTTACAGATGAGGAGCATTGAGCCTGAGAGATAAGCAATTAGCACAATGTCAACCATAGCTTCTTCTTTTTTTTCCTTGCAATTTGACTTGCTCTTGTTCATGTATTGAGAGTTGGAAACCCTTGGAGATCTACTGGAAATTATCCAGAGATCTACCAGTAGATCCCAATCTACTTTCTACCCACCCCTGCCTTATAACTATAGCAATGTTGTTGTTGTTGTTGTTATTATTGGCTGTGCAATCACAGACACCACTTTTTATAGTACAGGGATGTGTACCTTCGGCATGCTAGAGATGGGGGAGAAATTCATTCAGTTGTTTGCTTTAAAAAAAAGTTCCACTTTTATAATTTTACCATCCTTAACATTATTGCACCTTTCAACATATTCAGTTCATTTGAAATACTCTGTATCTATCAATCTTCAAGTTATATGTCACTTTCATAAATGTTATAAAAGGTCCCCATCATGATCCAAACAGTGCTATCTTCTGACTATCCTCTCTCATTCAGATATAATCAGTTAACTTGGCCATATCTGCCAGCAGCCACTCCCTTAATGAAGGTGGTCTAGCCTCTTCCCATCTCCTACTATCACCATCTTGGCTGCCATTAATACATAACTACAATACTACCTCATTTTCCTTTGGTTTAACTTTTCCATCCATATAACCCTACAGAACAGCTAAGGGGTCAAGAGGATAGTATATTTACTCATGAGACTAATAGAGTGTGTAATCTTACTCCAGAATTCATCTGTCTATGGACAAGTCCACCATCCATGTATAAAATCTGCCCTTGATTGCTTACTTCTCCAACATCTATCCTGGGGGTTACAGTAGATCTTACTTGATTGAGAAAGTGCCAAATTCCATTGATATAACATTTTCTAAATGTTTACTCTTATATTAACATGTGATGACCATGCAGGACCTTGAGTAGTGATGGTTAACCATGTTTCTAGTGCATGTAAGGTATCCAAACGTATTTTCCCATCTCTTTTTGAAAGTATTAGCCTTTGAATCATTATATAATATTAAAATTGAATAAATTTGTGACAGCAATTCTTTTACTTCATTATCATATACTAATCTTTCAAATTGAGATGATGTCAAGGCTAATTCTCCCATTTTTGGTTTCTGATTAATAAAATCCCTTCATTGAAAGAACTGAAACCAATAAGGTCCTCTCCCTAATGATTGTGTGATTTCCAGTAATGGCAAACACCTTCCTTCTCTTCTTACTTCCATAGAGGTAATTAACTTATTATCAATCCATTTCTTATCATTGCCTCCTAGCCTAAAGGATTAACTGTAAATGAAGGAGGACAACTATCATATACCTGGACTGAATATATTTACCCCAAACTGCTATCGCTGCCTCTGCACATACATTTGATCTTTTAATGACCACAATTCCATTTATCTGTGTGTGTGTGTGTGTGTGTGTGTGAGAGAGAGAGAGAGAGAGAGAGAGAGAGAGAGAGAGTTTTGTAAAAGCATGGATGGAATGCCAATGGAACACTTATGCATTCTTCCTCTATCTTCATCCATGGAGTGATTTGTCTTTGTTTATCCAGTAAGCAATTAATTTTAACACTGTAGCACAGTAGCACTTTCATATGGCCTGAAACTCAGTTATCCTTGGAAATTAACATTTCTCTGAATTTTGCAGTGGAGTTCTCAAAAGAAAATACATACAGAATGTGTATATTAGGAAAATCAATGTTCAAAAATGCATTATATTAAGAAAACTATATATTAAGCAAAAATGAATACAAAAATGCACGTATTCAGTGAAATGTGCATTAGGAGAAATATGCAAAATGTTTATGAATTTTCGTGGAAACATCATAAAACAAAATTATCAAAGTACAGGATGAACTAAACTTAAGACTGGAGAAATTCTCAAAGTATGAGATGAACCAAACTTCAGATTGGAAGAATAAGAAACCAAGATAAGCCAAAATTGAAAGATTCATCCATCCCAACAGTATGCATACCTAGTGCATAGGTCTATGTAATTGCTTCTAGCAGAGAGCGATGCGTGTATCAACCAAAGTTGAACTCTCCAAACTCAATCTTGAAGCTCGTTCTGATTCAAGTACATATCAGATTGTGAGTTTTTCTTTTCCTTTCATATGAAAATGCATGCATATTTCTGTGTGTATTTTTTCCAAATGTACATATCAATTGTGTGCATCTTTGAAATGTACACATTCTTCTCTCATTGATTAAGGCACATTTGTGTACATTTCACAAAAGTATGTATTTATTTTCTCCACGTTTTTCAAATCTCCTCATGCTGTTGAATGCATTTTATTTTGGTTCGCTATTCACATTGCAAGATTGGAAATGTATGGATTTCGACTGCAGATTGTGTTCAAACCCATGTTCAGTTCTGAAGGCGCAAACTGGGTAAATCCTGATTTCAAAAAATGAGCTAAAATGAATTTCTCATACATTCTTAATACTGTAATAGTAGTTACTAAATAGTCCTGTTGGTGTCCTGGGATTAGTGGATGCATAGAAGAAGAAGTCTATTTCCTTGGTGTCCCCATTCCTGAACTCCATGTGTTTTGTGCACATCGTGAACAAAGCCTTTGCACGTAAAGGGGCAGCAGCACAGTGCTTTGCCTCCTTGGGCAGCTGTCAGGGCCCCAGCACCATAGTAGGTCCCACAACTGACTTCTGACCTGGGCTCCCCCTAAAATTATTTTCTAGCTTGGCACTGCAGGCAGCACCAGGTGGCTAGATTTAGCCACCCCTTTCACATTGTCCCCAACATAGCATCACTCTGGGGACTCACTGGAATATTAGGAGCACCACCACCAAGGTCAGGTAAGCACACAAGGGCCTACTAACAGACAGGGACCACTAGAGGATACTATCCTCAGAGACTCCTAAACCTCACAGAGAGAGCCTATGAAAATAAAATTGTATACAAATAAGCTGTCTTTGCAAAGTGCATAGATGCATGAAGGCTAACAAAGGGCCTTCCAACTGCCCTGCATGTGTATTTCGTTTTCTGAGATACCACAGCCCTTTTCATAAATGCAGATGGGGCTCTGTGTATTCAAGGAAGGTGCGGGGCAGCATTTGTGATGGCAGACTGCCCCCATCCCATACACATTTAGACACAAAGTACCTGGACTGTCTGTGATCTGCCCTAGCATGTATGACTGTATGCACATAGGCACATTTCAGGCATGCATCAGGGTATGCATGCCTGAAATGCTGCAGCGCTCCTCTTTGCTATGCATGCTCACTGATCATGTGGGTCCCAGCTATGTAGAACCAATCAGTTAGCTAGAGAGACAGGTTCTCTTCAATAATAATGGGAAGTGGTTTGAATGTAGAAGTGGGGAAAAAGATTCTGAATATTAAAAACAATGAGTTGGACAGAGGCTCGAGAAAAGATGGCCACAGGTCAGTTAACTATACCTTCTCTCTCTTCCCATGCTATTTATTATCTTTGGGACATCTAATGTACAATAGGAGGAACCAAAGGGCATTTTTTTCAGGGGCTACATAGCTTAAACACTAGAATAAAAGGCCGAAGTGAATTAGTTGGTTCCTTTCCTACAGCATGTCCTTGAAAGAAAGTGTACAATGTAGTCTGTGCCACAGAGTTGCTGCTTCATTTGAACTTGTTAAGAGGTATTTCATTAGAAGTTATAAATCAAATAGAATTCTAACCCAGTATTGCTCTTGGCACTGATGAAATAGTCCTGAGAAGAATTATCAGTGAGAATTCAATGCATGTTTATGGTACACTGTTTTGGAATTGTACATAGAAACTTTGGCTCAGACAGAAGTTGCTTGAAGCCACAATTAACTGAATTTTATCTCAGGAAGCATTTGCTAACCATTGAAGAGAACATCTTGTGATGATGATGTTACATGAAAACTGAATCAAGGGAAATGAATGTCATTCTGAAACCTTGGCAAGCAGACTAAATAGATGATTTAGGATGCAATTCTAGACCTAAACACCATTTCCTGCTAGTAAGTTCCATTGGATTCCATGGGAGTAGACACACATAGGATTGCACTGTGAGAAAACTTTATAAATGAAGTTGAGTGAACAGAAATAATAGGATACAACTCAGAAGAGCCAGGCTAGGGATGTGGAGATCAGAGAAATATGAGCTCACTGAGATTCTCGGAAGTCCACTTCAATGTTTGTTCCAATTCATGTCTGTGACAGATTCTTGTCCCAGGCATTCCATCCTCCCTATCTGGAGTTGGGCCTAAAAGTCCAAAGAAGCATGTAGGTGCATGGAGGGTGAGTTGTGAGCAAGCACAATTTCTGACATTGCACGACATCATTACGGATCATGGGTCACATTAGTTAAGGCATTAGTTCCCAGTTTCCTAGCTTTGAGGAGTTTGAGCCAATATGAGATAGCTTTAACTCTGGTTTTAAACTGGGAGGGGTTTTTGACCATTGAATTCCCCTGATTTTAAAAAGGAAATGTATCATTCCAGTGTTCTAACCCCCCCTCCCAAAAAAAACCTGAAAAACAAAACACAAACAAATCATTAAGTTGGTAGATGTGTACAAATAAATAACTAGATGTATGTTCAGAAGGGCTTACTTCAAAGTAAGCCTGCATGGGATTTATATTCCCTTCCCTCTCTTTATCAGAGATCTAACTGTCAGGCAGAATGTTGCCCTGAGCCCACAAAATTACTTCACTCTTACCTCAGTTGACAGTTTCCTTCTACCCCTCCTGCACTGTCAGAATGTGGACAGGGAAATTGCATTGAACTAGCTTAGAAAATCAGGAATTTTACATTTGAGTTTTTAAGAATTCTAGGATGAATTCCATCTGGGCTCAGTGATATGTTAGCTTTCAGTTTGTCAATAAGGTCTAGAACTTCATCTCTTGTCAGTCACCACTATTTGCTGCAGTTCTTCAGATTCCCTTCCTTTTCTGAAAATATCGATTCAGGCATGGCTATCTGTATTATGTCTTCTGCAGTGAAGACAGATGAATAGAACTCAATTACCTTTTCTACTATCTGCTTATCTCCCTTTTGTACTCCTTTAACCCTGATGTCACCCAACAGTCTAACTGCCTTTCTAGCTAGTATCCTGCTTCTGATGTATATAAAGAAGTCTTTAATGTTGGCCTTGATGTATTAGCTATATGATGCTCAAAATCCTTTTTTGCATTCCTTATTGTTTGCTTCCATTTCCTTTGCTCACCTTTATATTCTTTTTTGTTCTCCTCATTTGGGCAAAATGTCCAGTTTCTTTTCTCTAATAGCTTCCTTATTTTATTTTATTTTATTTTATTTCATTTCATTTATATTTATTACATTTATATATATACTGCCTAAGAGTCGAAGCTCTCTGGCCAGTTATAACAATTAAAACCATAAAATACAACATGAGATACAATATAACAGCTTTAAACTACAGTATAAAATAAAACTAAAAAACAACGTAAAACCTACCAGCAATGAAAAGATTTTAAATACACAGATTTAAAACAACAGAAATGGAAAGAGTAAATTGTCTGCGGGGGGGAAAGGGAAAAAAAAAAGTATTCACTTGGCACTGGAAAGAGAATAATGGAGGTGCCATGAAAGAGTTTCTCTACACCGTTAGTTTGCCAGGCTGGTGACCTCCTGGACCTGGCGCTACATTTCCTGACCTTTGGTATACATTCTAGCTGAGTTTCTGTTATTGTGATTTTGAATAACCTCCAAGTATTTTGGAAGGATCTAACCTCTTGGTTGTCCTTTCAACCTCCATTTACCAATGCTCTCATTTTAGAGAGGTTTAATATTTCTAAGTCAAATCTGACTGTGTCAGAGTTCATTGGCAATTTTCCACGTGTGTGTGTGTGTGTGTGTGTGTGTGTATACACACTGATTTCCAACAGTGACATCTTGCACAATGACTTTGGTAGAATCATGTAGGACTAAGTCCAGGGTCGTCATCCCTCTGGTTGGTACCATGACATTCTAGGGCACAGTTGTTTAGGGTATCAATAAATTATACCTCCTTGTAATAACTGAAGCATGCATTATCAAGTCACTGTGGGGGTAACTGAAGTTACACAGTATTACAAAACTTCTCATCTGGATGCCTCCCTGATTTCATTCTACATCTCAAGATCACACTGAGTATGTTGGTCAGGTGAACTATAGCATGTCCCTACTACTAAATTGTTTTTGGAACCTGATATTGTCAGCTGCAGTGATTTTGTGTGGGGAGTCCACCCCTTTTATTGTTTATGATACTGTCTTTGATGTACAGAGAGGTACCTCTTCCAGTATGTCCTTCCCTGTACTTTCTATAGAGTTTTTATCCAGAGACAAGCATATCCCACTAGTCCTCTCCATTCCATCAGGTTTCCATTATGCCCACTATATATAAGTTCTCCCTTAGCATTGACATAGAAACATCAGTACATGATGTCTCTCTCCAGATGTCTCTGATCTGATGTGTGCATTTTATGCTATGGCCCTTTGGCCTCTTTGGCTATCATGTTTTATCAGATACTCATGGACTATTTCCACCCTGTCCCCATTTGGGCAATGAGAAGCATCTTTACTTTCATTCTCAAAGGATGGTTCATCCCAAGTCAGAAGGTTCCCAGCACCTGTTGGCTTTTCCCTAGGGTTCAGTTTAAATGTTCTACCACCCTTTTTAAATGCTAAGCACCAGCAATCTGGTCCCAATCAGGTTCAAGTGGAGCCCTTCCTTTTTGTACAGGCCTGGTTTGTCCCACCCCTTCATGGATCACTGCCTTGCTGTGGCGAAGGGGCTTGCATAACTCAGTGAAGCCATAAGCTATGCTGTGCAGGGCCAACCTAAGCGGACAGGTCATGGCAGAGAGTTCTGACAAAATGTGGTCCACTGGAGAAGGAAATGGCAACCCACTCCAGTATTCTTGCCAAGAAAACCCCATGGAACATATCACAAGGCTAAAAGATATGCCACTGGAAGATGAGACCCTCAGGTCGGAAGATGTCCAATATACTACTGCGGAAGAGCAGAGGGTATTTCCAAGTAGCACCAGAAAGAGTGAAGCGGCTGGACCAAAGCCGAAAGGACACTCAGCTGTGGATGTGTCTGGTGGTGAAAAGAAAATCCAATGCTGTAAAGAACAATATTGTTTAGGAACCTGGAGTGTGAGATCAATGAATCAAGGTAAGCTGGAGGTGGTCAAACATGAGATGGCAAGATTGAACATCGACATCTTGGGAATCAGCGAATGAAAATGGACGAGCATGGGCGAATTTATTTCAGGTGACCATCATATCTACTACTGTGGGCAAGAATCCCTTAGAAGAAATGGAGTAGCACTCATAGTCAACAAAAAGGTGGGAAAAGCAGTACTGGGGTACAATCTCAAAAATGACAGAATGATCTCAGTACGAATCCAAGGCAAACCATTCAACATCACAGTAATTCAAGTCTATGTCCCAACCACTGAGGCCGAAGAAGCTGAGGTTGATCGGTTCTATGAAGCCCTACAACACCTTCTAGAACTAACACCAAAAAAAGATGTCCTCTTCATCATAGGGGATTGGAATGCTAAAGTAGGAAGTCAAGAAATCACCGGGATAACAGGCAAGCATGGCCTTGGTGTACAAAATGAAGCAGGACAAAGGCTAATAGAGTTTTGCCAAGAGAACACGCTGATCATAGCAAACACTCTTTTCCAACAGCACAAGAGGCGACTCTACACATGGACATCATCAGATGGTCAATAGTGAAATCAGATTGATTATGTCCTTTGCAGCCAAAGATGGAGAAGCTCTATACAGTCAGTAAAACAAGACCTGGAGCTGACTGTGGCTCAGATCATGAGCTTCTTCTTGCAAAATTTCCGCTTAAATTGAAGAATGTAGGGAAAACAACTAAACCGTTCAGGTATGACCTAAATCATATCCCTTATGAATATACAGTGGAGGCGAGGAATAGATTTCAGGGATTAGACCTGGTAGACAGAGTGCCTGAGGAACTATGGACAGAGGTCCATAACATTGTTCAGGAGGCAGCAACTCAATCCATCCCAAAGAAAAAGAAATGCAAGAAAGCCAAGTGGCTGTCTGATGAGGCTTTACAAGTAGCTGAAGAAAGAAGGGAAGCAAAAAGCAAGGGAGAAAGGGGAAGATATATCCAACTGAATGCAGAGTTCCAGAGAATAGCAAGGAGAGACAAGAAGGCCTTTTTAAATGAACAATGCAAAGAAATCGAAGAAAACAACAGAATGGGAAAGACTAGAGATCTCTTCAAGAAAATCGGAGATCTCAAGGGAATGTTTTGTGCAAAGACGGGCATGATAAAGGACAACGAAGGCAGGGACCTAACAGAAGCAGATGAGATTAAGAAGAGGTGGCAAGAATACAGAGAAGAACTATACAGGAAAGATCTGAATGTCCCTGATAGCCATGATAGTGCGGTCACTGAACTTGAGCCGGACATCCTAGAGAGTGAAGTCAAGTGGGCCTTAGGAAGCATTAGTAACAACAAAGCTAGCGGAGATGACAGTATTCCATCTGATCTATTTAAAATCCTAAAAGATGATGCTGTTAAAGTGCTGCTCTCAATATGCCAACAAATTTGGAACACTCAACAGTGGCCACAAGACTGGAAAAGGTCAGTTTACATTCCAGTTCCAAAGAAGGGCAATGCCAAAGAGTGTTCAAACTACCGTACAATTGCGCTCAACCTATCTTGATGATGTGTGATATCCGGGCAGGGAATTTATCATGTGGAGTGCACATTCATTAGCAACCTAGCCATCTATGTCTCCCACTACCACAAGCTCCCTGCCCCTCAGAGGCATATCCTCATTGCAAGAGGATATATTTTCATCCTCCAACAAATGGGTCCTTTCTAAGAGATCATTTCCATCCTCCTTAGAGTGATGCCCTCCTTCCCTGAGACTCCTGTTCCCCATGACTACTGATGAGTGATCTCTAGGGGTGGTGTGAGCTCCTGATTCTATCCAGGAATCCAATGGAGCCCCTCCTGCCCACATCACCAAGCCCTGCTTGCCCAGCCCCTGTCCCCACTCACCCTCTGCCAGTGAGCAGCAAGCAGCCCACACTCACCCCAGTGTCCTGATTGAGCTCCGCAGTCACCATTTTTTGAAAAATAAAATGACAATTGCAGAAATTTGCATAGTTGTGTTTTCACACATACACAAATACGCAGATGTTTGCAATTGTCATTTTATTTTTCAAAAAATGGTGACTGTGGAGCTTGACGAAGCTGCTGGGATGAGTATGAGAGGGGCTTGAGCACATTTGGGGACCAGCAAGTGGGGGTAGGGGCTGGGCTGGTGCCTGGAGAACCTGGACGGGGGAGGGTTCGCACATCCCTAGTGATCACCCTGGGATTAGGATGCCACAACAAGGTCCCCAAAGGTATTATCCACAAACCTCTCTGCCTCTCCCAGCTTCTCCAGGTCAGCAGTGTTGGCTTCCGGGGAATGAAGTTGTTCCCTGATTGCCCAGAGCTCAATATTGTGAGCACACACCCATGACCTCTATCCAGCAGGCAGATAGTCATACGTGTAACACTCAGTGCAACCAACTGGGATAGATTCTACACCCCCACAGGCTTTCTACTTGCATAACTGTTCTTTTATTGTTATTGGGTTTGTTTAACTGGAAAACAAAGTTATTTACTTGGAAAAGGTGGGGAAGGATTGAATGCCCTGATCTCTTCCTTATTGTTATGACAGGTGTACAGCCATCAGCAACTGGAGAGCTTCATTTAGGGCTTTTCATGTGAGGTAGAATTCCAGTCCTCACTGGCAGATGTTGTTTACTAAACATATGTACTGGGAGTTAGTACAAAGGATGTTTTCAGAATTGTCAATATGATGTATTCCTTTATGATCTAGTACCTGCACACATCATTATTCAAACACAGGTAGGATCTCATAGCTCAGACTCCATCTAAACATGTCATGTGCTCCCAAGTGTTGATATCTATTTTGCATGCTCTAGAGTTAGCTTTCACAGTGTTAACCTCTGAAATGAGTTCCTGTGCTTATTTGATGATAAAAATGGGTGTGCAGTGCATACCTATGTCAAATTCCTGCAAAGCAAATGAGATTGCATCTGCAGAGACTACAGCAAAGAGAACCAGAGCCATAACAAGACTTGCTTAGTACTACTGCTGACAAGAAAAAAAAGCTTCTGAGTAGGGATGTTGGAGAAATCCACTGCAGATTCAAATGAGGCAGGATTCTTTTGAATCTGGCCTCAGGAATCCATGGCGGATCAGCACCACTTACCTCCACTCCAGGAGGATTGAAGTGGAATGGCACTTGGCTGCTTCTTGCCAGCCAGAGCCATTTGCCTCCTGCCTGCTGATCGCCATTTCTTAAAAAAAAAAAAAAAAAAAGTGAGCTGCAGGATGTGCCCATAGACTTATACACAAATAGAGCCGTGCATATAAGTCTATATGTGTCCATAGGCTTATACGCAAGATTCACGGCTCTATTTTGCATATAGGTCTATGGGCACATCCTGCCAATCACAATGGACACATAGACTTATACGCAAGATTCACAGTTCTATTTTGCATATAAGTCTATGGGTACATCCTGCTGATCGCTTTTTTTTTTTTTTTTAAGAAATGGTGATCAGCAGGCAGGAGGCAAATGGCTCTGGCCAGCAGGCAGCAAGGTAAGCAGCCCCCAAGCCGGGCTCCCCCCTGGAATCCTTTCAGAGCAGAGCTGCTCCAGTGGATTCCGGTGTGTGTGTGGGAGGAATAGATCACCCCCCCCCCAGATTCCCTACCAGAATGGATGGTGGGGAATCCGTACATCCCTACTTCTGAGAAATCAGGCCACTTTATTTCACTGGATATCATGACATTTTGGAACAAGGGAGGGAGAGAGGCTATAACTTCATGGCAGAGCACCTGCTCTCCATGCCCAAAGTCCTACACTCATTCTGTGTCATCTCCAATTAAAATAATGTCTTCTTGAAGGGCTGGCAAGAGCCACCACCAATCAGAGTAGGCAATTCTTGGCCAATGGACCAATGGTCTAACTGTTCATGTGCATGAGAAAATAATAGTGTGTGTTTTCTCCAGATGCCAGATTTGTAGAGGTGACTCATAAACTTCCACATCATAATGACTATAGCATAGGTAAAAGCGGTACCCCCTCCCCACAAAAAGGAAATTAATGTATGCCTTTGGTATGAAGCCTATGTCATTGTTAATCATAATAAAAAGTCAGTGTGTAGAAACAGTGGGTGGAAATTATCTCATCCATCCATCCATCTAATCCATCCAATCTTTCTCCCACTTTTCAAGGTCCAAGCCTTCACCAAGCAGCTCACAATATAATAAGGCAGTACAAATATAATTTAAAAACAATAACTATCCAATAAAAATAGTAACAGAGAACCAAACTAAAAATACCCAAAGGAAGTCAATGACCCAGAGCAAACACAGCAACAGAATCTGAGTCTTGCTGAACAAAGTCTTTAACTACTAGTGGAGCACAAGTAAAAAAGAGAACTAACCCAGGCTGTTGAGAAAGGAAGTTCCACATACTGGGTGCCACCACGGGGGGCGGGGGGGAGGAAGCCCTCTCATGCATTGCCACTAACCATAACTCAGAAGACAATGGCACATGCAACATGGCTAAATCAGCTAGGTGGCAGATCTACATGGGAGGAGATGGTCCCTAAAATAGCTTAAAGCAACTCAAAATGTCTTTGTGTTTTGATTATTTTTCTGTCTTATATTTAATGTGGTGTGCTGTGTTGTGTGCAAGTGTGTGAAAGAAAGGGCACCACTTTATGCTCAAGATTTGCAAAGTTACACCCCTCACCAGTGCCATATATGAATGTGTTAGTTTCATATATCTGGGCAAGCTCTTTTATCCCACATGTTTATGTAGTCCTGTTCTTCCATCTCCAGTAGCCTGTTGTCCACAAAACAAGGGAGGCTACTGAGGCTGGACACAGTGTGTGAAGGAGTCATGGCTAAAATTCTACTAGCTCGACATTCTCCCTGATCTTGGGGGGTAGCAGCTGTACATATTTCATTTTCAACACATCCCATCCACTTAGAGAAATAAACAACACGTGTTAGAGGATTGCACACTCTGACCAACCCACTTTGGTTAGGGGTGTATGAAACCCCACTTACCCTGCTCCGCTGGGGTCTGCGGGGAAGGGAGATGATCTGGTCCTCCCCCCAGATTTCTCGATGGGGGTGGGAAGGTGATCCGGTCCTCTCCCCCGGAATCCTGCCCAGCCGGCTCCACTCCGTGCCAGTCTGTGGAGCCGTAGGCTGGGCCGATCCGCAGCAGGGCCTCCATCCGCTGCCGGGATGCTGCGGACACAAATGGCATCCTGCATAGGGGATGCCATTTGCGTCCCTACGCTAGGCCATGATAGGCTACGTATTTATTTACGTAGCCTATCACGGCTAAAGCAGGGACGCAAATGGCGTCCTGCGTAGGGGACACCATTTGCGTCCCTACGCTAGGCCGTGATAGGCTACGTATGTATTTACGTAGCCTATCACAGCTAAAGCAGGGACACAAATGGCATCCCCTATGCCATTTGTGTCCCTGCTTTAGTCGTGATAGGCTATGTAAATAAATACATAGCCTATCATGGCCTAGCGCAGGGACGCAAATGGTGGCTGCTATGCCAGCCACCATTTGTGGCCACAGCAGCTGGCAGCAGCCGGAAGATGACCCAGAGCTGCTGCCGGAGCTGCTGCTGAAGCCGCCGCTGGAGTTGCTGCTGGAGCCACCACCAAGTAGGTCCGTTCCAGGGGGGTGGCAGGGGGTGGTCTGTTCCACCACAGAATCCGGGTGCTGGATTCTAAAGAATCTGGCCTCACTGGAGTCCGTGGAGGAATCCTCCAACATCCCTAACTTTGGTAGGCTAAAAATATTGATACGCCTGAGGAATACTTGCACATGGTCTAACATACATGTGTCCAGTGCTCAAATTACAGAGGGGCCAGAGAGCTCCCTTACCTTTTTGGATAGCCCCTATAGCTATCAGATACACACATAACCTAGAGTTTAGAAGGTACAGGGAGGTATAGTTTGGCTAAAATGGGTGAGTACTAAGTGAATGGATTTCATTTAGGGCCTCTTACTGTCCCCTCCCATGATCTGAGCACTGCATATGTGTGTGCATATGTGTATGCAATTTCCCCATGTCACCAATGACCCTACTGGAGGAAAGTGATTTGATTATCTTAGGTGGGTGCATATGACACCCCATATGTATTGAAAGATAATGTGAGGTGCATCACAGGACCACACAGGCTTGCCTTACCCTCCACCATGCTCAGAGACCATCTCCTCTGAACCCATCAACACATTCAGCCAGTGTTAGAAGGAACTCTATGGACATACAGGCATAGAGCTGTTGAATAGAAGAAGGATTAGTAGGGATGTTGCAAGCACCTGGTTGGGTCCTGGAGGCCAATGGACCCCCACACATCCAGTCCCCTAGACCATGCTAACCAAGCCATAGAGTGATGATGGACCCAGTCACCAAGCACCCCAGAGCTTGGTGAGCAGATGGGAACAGCTTGGAGTCTCCATTGCCACATCCACGCCAAGCACTCTCGCAAGGAGGAGATGGCAAGAGTAGTTGGCATGAATGCGGTGATGACACCTCCAGCTGTCTAGCCCTTATGTGAACAACCCCCCTTTGGACTTTACGTGCACAAGGGCTTGAGTGCCGGAGTCCTTGTCGCACAGAGGAGGGGCGGTTGAAGGCATGTGGCAGTGACATTTCTTTCTCCCCCAACCATCCTGGCTACCACAGTGACAGCACCTTGAGAGGAGGAGGATGAGAGGGAAGCCCCTCTTATCTTCCTCTTGTCAAAGTGCTGCCTTCGTGGTAGCCAGGGTGGGAGGGGGAGAAAGGAGAGTGCCCCCTCCCACCGAGCCACGTGCCCACAGCCACCCTTCCTATGTGCAAGTTGCCATTATATGTAGAAATGGTGACTCTCTATTTTTCGTAAATTAAATCTTGCATACAATGACGGGCCTTAAAGTGACAGAAAACACTGAGACCATTTTTACGTATAATGGCAACTCACACAGAAGACGGGTGGTTTGCGTGGCTTGGCTGGAAGGGCAGAGTGAGGTGAACATGGAGGCTTGATGAGCAGGTCTGGGCCGCATGAGTGGGGTGAAGGCTTGTTGACCCCCCCAGCTGACCCAGACAGAGGTGAGTCCATCTGTCCCTAGGCCAGAGTTCTCCCTAGGGATGGAAGAGCCAGAGATTTTCAAGCTAGGGATGGCGGAGAATTCTGCCACGGATTTCAGTGAGGCCGAATGCACTGGCATTTGCCCCCCCGAAACCTGTGGCGGAACAGCCTCCCACCCCCCGCCACCTTGCAGAATCCCCCCGGAATGAAACTTACCTGGGGTGGCAGCGGTGGCTCCAGCAGTGGCGGCTGGTCTTTTGGCCGGCTGCTGCAGCCGCAAATGGCGGCTGCCGTAGCGGCCGCCATTTGCGTCCTGCCAGGCTGCTGTGATAGGCTACGTAAGTATTTACGTAGCCTATCACGGCAAAAAGCAGGGATGAAAACGGCGGCTGCTACGCCGTTTGCACCGCTGCTCTTTCTGTGATAGGCTACATAAGTATTTACGTAGCCTATCACAGTAAAGGCAGCCACGCAAATGGCAGCCACTATGCCATTTGCGTGGCTGCCTTTACCGTGATAGGCTACATAAATACTTACATAGCCTATCATGAAAAGAGCAGCGGCGCAAATGGCATAGCGGCTGCCATTTGCATTCCTGCTCTTTGCCATGATAGGCTATGTAAATACTTACGTAGCCTATCACGGCAGCCTGGCAGGATGCAAATGGCGGTTGCTACGGTGGCTGCCATTTGCGGCCACAGCAGCCTGGCTGTGGCCAGAACTCTGGCTGCGGACAGCCCTGGCTGGCGGCTCCATGGAGCCGGCCAGGGAGGATTCTGGGGGGAGGGACAGAGCGCCTCCCCCCCACCGCAAATCACACCTGCAAAAAGTTGACTGTATTTTATACATCCCTATTTCAAGCTTTCCTAAATTCTCCAAGAATCACTTCAAAGCTCATTTCAGCTTGCTTCTGTTTTTTTCCACTTCTTATTGTCAACCTTTTTGGCAGCTAATCGAGATGAGCAAAGTGTACATTTTGAATGTGAAAAAGTGCACATTTCTGTGCAAACCTTTTTCAAAGGATTTTTTTTTCAAAACTTTGATTTAATTGTGAAAATTCATTTTTTTAAAAGCATTTCGAAGTATGCATTGTTGAAGGTGATTGCAAATTCGGGAATTTGCAAATATTTCTCAAAAAAACCTCACACTCCTGCTCAAATTCAGATTTGGGATTACGAACAGGACACGTTCACATGATTTGCTAACAGAAATGAACTTCTTGTACATCCCTCTTCCTCTGTCATGGAAGAACTTTATATGGCATCCATAACGATGCATGTGTGTAGAGATCCTTCAGAAAAAGCAGCCAAACATGCAGATCCCATCTGATGTCAGAAGCTAAGTAGGGTCAGCCCTGGTTAGTACTTGGATGGGAGACCCCCTGGGAATTAGGCTTCCTGCACTGAGCAGGGGTTGGACTTGATGGTCTTGTAGGCTGCTTCCAACCCTATGATTCTATGAATGGGATGTCTGTTCTTGCCAATGAGTTTTACGTAGGGATGTATGAAAGTCACTTACCTGTTCGTGGATTATGTTGATGGGGGTGGCGTTCCGTCCCTCCCCCCGGAATCCTCGCCGGGGGGGGAGGCGCTCCGTTCCTCCTCCCCGGAATTCTCCGAGGCCAGCTGTGCTCCACGGCAGCTCTGTGGAGCAGCCAGCCAGGTCCGGCCAGGCCAGACCCGTCCGCAGCCGGATTTCCGGCCACGGAGGGCTCTGGGTAAAAAAAACAAAACAAAAAACTGCGTACGCAAATGGCAGCAGCTGTGGCCGCCGCCATTTGTGTTCCTTATTTTTGCTGTCTTAATCTACGTAAATATTTACGTAGACTATGATGAGGAAAATCAAGGGGAATGCAAATAGTGTAGCGGGTGCTATTTGTGTCCCTTTTTGATTCCCCATTTTAGCCTACGTAAATATTTACGTAGGCTAAAACGGGGAATCAAAAAGGGACGCAAATAGCGCCCGCTATGCTATTTACGTTCCCCTTGATTTTCGCCCTCATAGTCTATGTAAATATTTACATAGATTAAGATGGTAAAAAGAAGGAACGCAAATGGCGGCGGCCGTAGCCACCGCCTTTTGCGTATGCGGGTTTTGTTTTGTTTTTAACCCACCCAGCCATGATAGGCTACGTAAAGATTTACGTAGCCTATCACGTCATGTTTTTTTTTTAAAACCTAGTCATGATAGGCTACATAAATGTTTACGTAGCCTATCACGTCTTTCTTTTTCTTTCTTTCTTTTCTTTTTACCAGAGTGGAAATGGCAGCGGCGGCAGCCGGTCAGAAGACCGGCCGCCGCCACCACCAGAGCTGCCGCCGGAGCCGCCTCCGCCCGGAAGATCCGCCCCAGGTGAGTCTCATCCTGGGGGGTATCCGTGGGGGGGCGGGGGGGTGACAGGCTGTTCCGCCATGGAGTTCAGGGGGCCGAATGCACTGGCATTCGGCCTCACCGTGATCTGTGGTGGAATTCTCTGCCATCCCTAGTTTTACGGTGCCTAATTTGCAGACTGACTCATCACTGCCTCCCAAGCTTGCCCTCCTGAGTGACTGATGCACAAAAGAGCTGGGGAGAAGATTTTGCCCCACAGTTTGAGGAAATGCTCCTCCATTAAAAGATGCTTGAGTTCCCAGTCTCTATCCCATGATGACCCACAATGGTGAGTATCAAGTGTACCAGCCCCAAACTGGGCCTGTTGCTTATGTAACTTTGATCTCATAGTTCTCATAGCATAGGGTTGGAAGTGGCCTACAAGACCATCGAGTCCAACCCCTGCTCAGTGCAGGAAGCCTGATTCCCAGGCAGTCTCCCATCCAAGTCCTAACCAGGGCTGTCCCTGCTTAGCTTCCGAGATCAGACAAGATCAGGTGCATCCAGCCCTTTGCACCCTCTAGTGGGAAGACATGGCCACAGTGTGTGATAGGGGTGGGGCCATGTCATGGGGCCATGTCATGGGGCCATGTCATGGGGCCATCTCATGAAGCCCTATGTTGCCACACATGTGTTATTTCAATGCTCAGGAGGCTGTCTAATTCCCCCTCCTTATTAATACCACATACAAATCTCTATTGACTGACTATCCACCCTTCAGTGTCAAAGCACTTGCTGTTCTCCAGGTCTTTCATTTCAGTGTAAATGCAGAAGAGACCAAGGCATCATTGTTTAAATTATTATTTGCTTTTGAGAATGTTTCACTTAAGCCTGCAAGGCACAGAACACACAGAATGTGCTGCTCAGAAACCTTAAGCAAAAGTGTGTGAAATGCTGTTAAGGTAAAACTCTGGAAGTTTTATAGGGAAGAGGGATTGTGAGTAATTTACTTTTTTAATGTTCTTGCACCTGCCTACTCTTTTCTATTAGCATAAAGTATTCCCATCTTGACAAATGTATTGTGACATTTTTGTTGTATTAAAAGGAGAAAAAATAGGTGTGTCCATCTGCAAAGCATCTGCTGTTATGACTTTTTAAACAAATTCTAATTAGTATCTATTAATGGAACATTCCAAGCAGTACTTTTAAGATATGGAAAGGAGAAGAAATTTAATTCAATCACATCTCTCCCTTAGGGATGGACAGACTCACCTCTGTCCATCCTTGCCAGGTGCTCACCGAACTGCCGCCCGGTCCTACTCGCCACACCGTACAAGCCACTGGGTATCCCAGCAAGTTCCTTGCAAGTGCCTGGAGGACGCCTGTACCCTTACTGAGCTGGTGGCTTGGGTTTTCCAGAAATGTAATGTTATATACATGGTGGCTGTAAAGGGGCCATTTACGCAACATTATAGATGCCATTTAAGTAATTAAGAGAAATTGCTTTTGAAAAGAAGTTCAATGGGGAAAAAGTTGCAGAGAAATTCTCAGAGGTTGGGTCTGGGTTTCTTGGGCTTACCTTACTTAGGAGATGGCTAAGGAGTGAGTGCAAATGCATGGTTTTTCTTTGTAGACTCATCTCTCCAGCAGCCTGTAGACCCCTCAGCTTCCTACACTTCAATAAAAGCCTGGTGGAAGGCATCATGAGCTAATTCCATGCTCAGTGGTTCTGTTTTGTTTTGTTTTCAAATCAGGAAGCGCAGGCAGCCTGGGAAGCTTGCAGTGATTTGGTAAGCTCAAAAACACAACAAAAATAAATTATAAAACACCCTGAGAATCAGGCAGAACAATGGAAGCCCCTTTCATTGACATTGGGGAAGAAAACTTTCAGGAAATTGTAGGAAAGATTTTGGTAGAGCACTAACTCCACTTCATCCCTGGAGTTAGACACAACACTGACCCCGCCCCTACACACACACACACCTGCATTGTGATGGATGCAAACTGGGGGCCAGCCTGCCAAGACAGTTGTTGCTATTGCAGCATGACCCCACCCCCCAAAAACCCTCACTCCCAAAATAAAGATGTACTGAAAGCCCTGCCAATGGGGAGCCCTACCTGGGAGAAACAGTTGAGAATTTTTCCTCCCCCTGGAGAAATTCATTAAAATTGTCTCCCCAATTTCTTTGTCCACAAATAAGGTGGAGAATTTTGAGAGGGCATCTGCACACAGCTCTACCCTACATACACTTACTAGGGAGTGAACAGAACAGAACACAGTAGAGCTTACTTCAAGTGATGGAAGAATCTGTCAGTTTTGTTTTCACTGTCATTTGAATTGTTTTAATTTCAAGTTCTTTCCATGCCAAATATGAAGAAATTGGTGAATGTTCATAATTTTTAAACAAAAAATAAATTCCAATGAAACCCATCCCTACTTACCCCTAAGAAAATATCCATAGGATTGCACTGTACTTTCTGCTAGGGATAGAGAAATCTGTCAGTTTTGGTTTCTTGCTGTTTCTCATTCCCCGCCACCCCAAGTCTGAAGTTCATTTTGTTCCATTTCCAGAGCTGTTTGTGGATATTTTTTTATATAGATTTTGTCCAATATTGACATTTTTTATACACAATTTTACCTAGTATATGTATTTTTGCAAGCAATTTCCCCTAATATGCATTTTTTTGTACAACATTGTTACTAATATCTACATTTGAAGCACTTTTCCCCTAATTATATATGCCTTTTTGTACACATTACTGATCAGAGAAGTGCATCACAAAATATGGAGAAAAGTGGCAACCAAAAGATGACTCAATTTTAGTTTTCATATTGGTTCAGGAAGTGCGAATTAGGTAGGTTTGCATCAGAACGAGAACTGAATGAATGTCTCTTCCATCCCTAGTTTCTTCTAAGGGTGCTGGGAGCATCCCAGTTCAAATTCTGTTGAGCAGAATCAAGGTGGGCACAGCTTCGTGCAAGCAGGTTGGGCCTGCCTCAGTTCTGTGCAAACCCCTCCTCTGCTCCCCCCACTCCACCCCAAGACACAACTCCACCAATAGCTTGCCTTAGAACAGGGCTGGGGAATATATGGCCCTCCACTATTATTGTCCCTTTCTGGGCTCAGTAAAACTGGAGGGGGAGGCCTTACTTCATTGTGGATCTATGCTTTAGGCAGCCTGTTGTACATCACTGCATCCACCAAATGTTAAAATATACTTTTCTGTAATAAGGTTAAAATTACTACACAAATCTGCAGACAGTTCAGCTCTGAAGTCAAACCTTTGTATCTCCATTGAGCAGAAATGGTTACATTAGGAATTGATAGGAAATTAGCGAACAAGTACACAACTGTAACTGGGTCAGGTAATACTGGTATAATGTAATAAAATAAAAACACACAATGAACGTAGTGGGTGTTAGCGATCTATTTAAAACAGAACTGTTGTTGAAAGAATATAATTATACACATGAAAACAATGTGCATACAATTGTATGTATATTGGAAGATAACAGAAGCATCTATCACAGGTATATATGTACATATTTACAGTTGTGTGCTTGTTCGCTAATTTCCTATCGATTTTTTACAACTATGGCCCTTTTTTGTACATTAGGAATTGAACTGATTTTTGAACTGGGCAGTCATTGCATTCACATGTAGCCATTCTCCCTATAGTCCCATACTTCCTACGCTCCCTACTGATGAGTATCGAAAATGGCACTTTTCCACCATTTGATGTTGTCTTAATTTCTAAAGTATCAAAGAGACAAGCAAACAAAAACCCACTATTAATTCAGCAGGTCTGTTAAATTAATATAAATGCTTATTGTCACCAAGAGGGTTTATTTGTTTTATTACTGTATTACTTCTTATACCATCCTTTCTCCAAGGCTCTCATAATCGGATATATAGTTCCATCCTATTTTATCCTCAGAACAACCTGGTGCGATAGGTTAGGCTGAGAGACAGAGACTGAGTATGACCGGCCCACAGTCTCCCAGTGAGCCTTGGGCCTAGGGATGGACAGACCCTTCTCCGACTAGGGCGAGGGGAGCTTGACAAGCTGCCCCTCCAGCTCACGTGGCCTGGACCTGCTCAGCAAGCCTCCCTGCTCACCCCGCCCACCCACCAAGCCACACAAGCTGCCCCTCCTCTCCACACCAAGGACTCCCACAGTCAAGCTCTTGCGCTTTATGTGCATAAGGGCTTGACTGCCGAGTCCTTGGTGCAACCAGCCCCCAGCGCTCTCACCCTGGCCTCCTTGCAGGAGGCCAGGGCAAGGTTGCTGGGGTGCCACTGAGGCCCTTCCTCCCTGTGCTGGCTGTCAAGGCCTTCCTTAACAGCCAGCGCAGGCAGGACAGGTCCTGGTGTGGACAGCCTCCAGGGCAAGAGCACTTGGATGCTGCTGACGCCCTTCCTCCCCATGCCAACTCTTAAGGAAAGTCTTGACAGCTGACAGAGGTAGGATGGGTCCCAGCATGGCCAGCCCCCAGCGTTCTCATCCTGGCCTCCTCCCAAGGACACTCGCCGAGCTCTGGTGCGCTCAGCAGCTCAGTCCATCAGCATCCCAGGGCTTGCTGAGCGGGGTCCAGGAGGTCAGATGGGGGGGGTGTCCACTGGACTCCACCCCTTTTTGGAGTCCCATGCCATCCCTAGTTGTGGCTGAGTGGAGATTTTAATCTGTTTCTCCCTGGCCCTAATCCAGCACTCTATGCTACACTGGCTTTGGAACATAACATCATGGTTGGGCGTTAGGCAGCAGTCCTAGGTAAGCAGGACATGCCAGTAGGCAGAAACTAAGAGCAGCCTGACCTGCAGCAGGGATACTCAAACTGTCTACTCCCTCAGGACCACTTGAGAAAGCTAAAAATGACTGAGGCCCACCAGTCACAAAATAGTGATAGATGGGGGCAGAATTTGGCATAACCAGCTGGCAATTTCCGATATCATTTTATATTGATATCTAATTCTGCTTTGGAAATGGCCAAATTCTTTGTCATAGCTATTTCCTTATAGCAGAGGATTCCAGAATTCAGTTTTCTTCAAGTTAACAACAGACAATAGCTCTGTAGGTATCAATACTCAGTCTCCCCTTTTCGGGAAGAATTTGCTGATCCAGAGGATCTGGGTTTCCAACGGGGTGTCCACAGTCTCCCCAACTCTCCTGATTTTGATTTTATTTCTTAAGATTATTTTATTTTTATTTTGTTTAACTGGGAGATTGCCATGCTGCAAAGCAAAGTGCTGTCCTTTATTTGGGTTCCAACTCTTTATCAGGGTTTAAGGGGGGGGGGAATGAGCTCAGACCCTCATCTCTACTTTTTACTTAGTTATTGAGCTACTGACTTTTCTATTAGCCTTATCAGTTTGTCTTCTGGGGAATTAGTGTTTTGTGACTTGCCATGCTCACCATGGCTGCCATTTTATGAATGAGCAAGCCCCTTCATGGCAGCCATTTTGTTCATGACACTCTCAAAATTCCACATGTGCCAGACAACACAAAAAGTTCAGGGACGGCTGCTCTAAGTAGGGAAAAAACAAATACCCTCTTTGTCTTATATTGCTTTTTCTCCTCCCTGAACATGCCTCTCAAAATCTTCTTACCCTTCTTCATTTCTTCTCCTCTTCTCCTTTCACATGTAACTTGTAACCTATCCCCAACTGCCATTTGCTTTCATCCCTCCCTTCTTCCCCTTTTACCATCACATCCTTCTATAACAACCTCTCTCTCTTATCCCCTTACTCTGTATTCCCAGTTTTTAAAATCATAATTATTAATGATGATAAAGAAGTAGGGATGTACGAAACACTTACCTGGTTTTGTCCAGGGACATCTGCGGTGGGGGGGAGGTGCTCTGTCCCTCCCCCCGAAATTCTCCCCTGTCCGCTGGGCTTCACAGGGACGCAAATGGTGGCCGCCGTAGCCACTGCCATTTGTGTCCCTCTCTTTTGCTGTGGTAGGCTATGTATATATTTATGTAGCCTATCACGGCAAAAAACCCCAAAGGGAGCGCAAATGGTGGTGGCTATGGTGGATGCCATTTGCGCCCCTGTCTTTTACCATGATAGGCTACGTAAATATTTATGTAGCCTATCACGGCAAAAAAACAGAAACGCAAATGGCGGCCGCCGTAGCCGCCGCCATTTGTGTTCCCTTTTTTGCTGTGATAGGCTACGTAAATATTTACGTAGCCTATCACGGCAATAATGAAGAAGCAAATGGAGGCCGCAGACACGGCCACTATTCACAAAGCAGTGCGAACGGCACCAGGCAGGTGCTCCATTTCATGTGACTCTTGCGGGGTGGTGGGGTGGGGGGCTTCTTTCTGCCATGGATTTCGGGGGGCTGAATGCGCTGGCATTCAGCCTCACCAAGATCCGTGGTGGAATTCTCCAACATCCCTATAAAAATCATCATAATAGCAGCTTTGCTTTCTAATTCTAACCAATTTCCACTGCTACCCCTGCCTATGCAGGCTAGCAAAAAAACACTGGACAGTGTTGTGCAGTGCTGAGATCCACTTGAAGGTTGGCTGAAACCCACTGCTGGTTCTCAAACCAACAGTTTGAGAAACACTGACCTAGTTTCTATGAAGGAGTGATCATGTTTATATCCGCAACTTGAAAAGCTTGACCTGGTCCTTTCTGTATATCCTGTTGCTGTTAAAGACTCAGGATGTCTTTTGTCTTGGTCATCTGGTTACCTGTGTACTGTACACAGAAAGGGCAGAGGGGAGCCAAAAACACTCAGTCATGTACTTTCAAATAAAATTATGTCCATACTGTGCCCTCACTTCACACATGCCTTTATCCATGGCAGCAGCTCCTGGTATATCCTGGGTCAACCAGGGATTTGATCCATTTGAGACAGAAACATTGTGGCTGCTAAGCTGATGCTATATGCTCTCTGATACCCAGCTGTTCCTTTGCATCATGTACCTTTTTTTCTTCTCCAATACAAAACAGGCCTGTGGTGGGTGGGCCAGGCACAGAACATCAGGACTGGCAACAAGAAATACAAGAAGGTCTGTCATTTGTCTGTTCAAAGAGAAGAGCCCATGTAAATGAACTTTTCACATATTTCTAAAAGTTCCTTTGGTCTTTGTGAACATTCTGCAATACATTTGAAGGACCAGATTTCATTTTAGGGAAATCTGTTTAAAATACAGATGATATATTGTGCAGGTGCTGTTAAGCAGAGACAAGTGGACCTGAAACAAAATGTTACACTGTAGAATGCTCCTTTATAGGGTTCCAGCCAGCAAGATTCCAGTATTACCAAGATGCTCCATTCCTTTACCCCCTCCCTGGTTTAAGTTATGTGACCAGTGGACATGCTCAGTGCTCCAAACAACATTGGTCTAGGAATCTGATAACTGATAACATGTGCACTAAATATCACTCCAAACTTTAGATTGATATAATTTATGATCTTTTTTGTTTTTAAATATAATTACAACTTGTTTAATCACCTTCCTACATTTGTTTATAGCAACAAATCTTCAAAAGCATTTTATAATTTGAATAAGGCAGATCTGAGACAACCATGTGTTTTCCAATTAACTTGAGCCTCCAAATATCATCACCAAAAATATAGGCTGTCAATTCTTCACACTGTGAAGAGGTTATTTTTGCTGATATAGAAGATGGTACAACTAATTTACACTGTGAAAAAAAAAAAAGGAATTGGTTCTGTGTGAAGCAAAAGCAAATTTCCCAGAGCCCACATGGTAGACCATTTGAAATATGGAAGTGTTGCTTTGTTTTATTTTTTTTAAAGCAGCACCGGTGCTTAATGTTTAATTTACTACTACTTCTACTTCTATTTATACATTATTAGTATTAGTATTACTAAATTTCCTGCTACAGCAGAAGTTACTTCTCTGGACATGATGGAAGACTTCCCACAGAAGCAACATGAGACCTGGACAAGCAGACCCTGGTTCTTGAATACTGCAGAGATACAGCAGCAGGCAAGGAGACCAGTGAACCCTTAAGTGTTAAGAGCATAGGAGGAGCCATGTGGAATCAGACTAGGGATATTGCAAGCTCCTGATACGGGTGTGGGGTCTGATGGGTGGTGTCTGACATTCGCCGAACTCCGGCAGTCCATGAACAGGATTTTGTAATGTTGCGTAGATGGCTCATTTAAGGCTGCAATCAACACAACATTGATTTTCCAGAAAGACCCAAGATGCCATTTTGTGTAACAATGGTGGCTGGGGGAAGAAGCAGGCAGCCCCACAGCACTTGTTGGTCACTCGCCGACCCGTCTAGGGGATCTCATGACATGATAAGTAGGCATGGGCAGTGCTGGCCACTCGGTGAATGACTGGAGTCCATGGACGGAGATGAGTCCCTCCATCCCTAGACGAGACCAAAGGACTATCTAGTGCAGCATTCTGATCCCGCAGTGGCCAATGAGATGCCTATGGGAATTTCTGAAACAGGACAATAGCACCCTCCATCACATGTTCCCCAACAACTGGCATACAGGGGCATACTACCTCTGACAGTGGAGGTAATATACCTCCATAATGACTAGTAGCCATTAAAAGCCTTCATCTCCATGGTTCACCATTCAACTGCATCACAGAAGTAATTCAGAGCGTAGAAGTTGGACAAACAAAAGGTTTAATAAATGTAGGCTGCTCCATCCAAAACTTATTTTATACCAGCAAGTCTTATTTCCTGATCCTCAGGTCCTACATGTTGATCATATGCAAAATTAGGTCCTTTTGTATGAATATGTTTCTTCCATTCCATTTCTTGATTGTTCAGTGGGTTTGCTTTGTCCTGTTTTTTACTTCTCCTGAATTCCAGTTTTTATTAGGATATTTATTTATTTATTTATTTATTTCTGTACCGCCCAATAGCCGAAGCTCTCTGGGCGGTTCACAAAAACTAAAACCAAACAACACACAATAAAACAATTTAAAATATATAGAACATCAAAACCACAATATAACAATACAACCACAATACAACCTAGCAGCAGTGCAGGAGTTTAAAATACAGATTTAAAACAGCAAAGCTAAAAATTTAGAAAGAGAAAATGCCTGGGAAAATAAAAAGGTCTTCACCTGGCGCCGAAAGGAGTACAATGTAGGCGCCAGGCGAACCTCTCTAGGGAGCTCATTCCAGAGCCGGGGTGCCACAGCAGAAAAAGCCCTCCTCCTAGTAGCCACCCGCCTCACTTCCTTCGGCAGGGGCTCACGGAGAAGGGCCGCTGCTGATGATCTTAAATGAATTCCAGAACTGGAGCATACATACTTTGGTGCCATGTTGTGTCCCTTTGCACCTTTCCCCCCTTCTGTAATACTGATGCATACGTTTTGAATGGATAAAAGACTGTTAAAGTGCTTTTTATGCAAACAAACACCACCACCACCCACCCCAGTTTCTGGATTTGGGGAAGAAGCCCCCCAGTTCAGCTCGGTGAGTTGGGAGCACTGCAGAAATCCGGTGAGCCCCCAAAGGGTTGGATTTCTCAGTGATGGTCACCCCTACTGTCAGTCAGTGTCAACAATACACAGGAAGTACTGTGTCAAAGGGTTGACAGTCAGTCTGACTCTGTATAAGGCGGCTTCCTGTGTTCCTAACCTATGCTCCTAATTCACAGAATTTTGAGAACAGGAATTTGAAAATAACCGTCTCCTTTCAATAGCTGTCTCTATATTTCTGCCTACCTTCCACCCATGCAAAGCATGCCGACTCTTCTCTTGCTGGCTGAACTCACCTCCAAAATGCTCCTTTTTTCCACTTTGGGAAAGACGAATTGTAGCAGTGGCCTTTTGAATTAATTACAATTGATATGTACAAAAAAAAAAAACCCACTTTGAAGTTAAGGAAAGGAGAATAGCAGTCATTAATATGACTAAAATGATAATGTGCTTATTAGCACTGTTTCTGTGTCTTCCCCCCACCCCACCCCTCAATAAAGTGCTTTTATTTTTTGGCCACGATTTAAGGATCGAAGAAGGGGGGGGGGAACCATCTCATACGTTTTTAAAACGTGTTAATTGAAATTCAATATTTTAAGTCCATTTAGACCTTGAACAATTAGCTTAATATATTAAAATATAGATTTAGTTAAAATTGAGGAGAGACATGGTAAGTAGAACTTGGAAGCAAATCTTAATTAGGGTCCACATGCTGCCAACTGATTTTTTTTTTTTTTCTCCTTGCAGTATATATCTGCATAATTGTAATCTTGCTGGACTCCGAGGTTGGACCGCAGAATGGCTCTTTGCGTGAGCATTTTATAAAAAGTTTCATCAGATGACTAAGAGATGATTTTTAATGGTGCTAGAGAAGTAAGTACTGTCATGTGTGATTACTTTGAAACAAAAGACATCATTTGGTTGGCTGCAGCCCCCGGGCACTGATGGTCATATTTTCAGCAGCTTTCTACTCATTACGTGACATAGTGACTTTGAAGCTACCTACATTTACTTTGACATGAATATCTCTTTATCTGGAGAATAGTCTGAGAGAGCAACAACAACAACAAAATAGCACTGCAACTGCTATTTATATGTAGACAGAGCCAGAAGGGCAAGTTTGCAGAGGTCAGCTTGTGGAAACTAGTGCTGTGCCAAAAAATTCTCCCACATTTTTTTTCGACCATTCTCATTTAGGGATGTAAGAACTCACCCTAGTTCGGTTTCTCCAGGCACTTGCAGAAGCAACGCCCCTGCTCACCCCCCCCCAAACTTGTGCTTGGGCCACCCATGAGTTCAGTGAGTTCCCCAGGCTTACCGTTCAGTGAGCGCCACCATTTTCATGCCTTTGATTTCTGCACAAAACAGGGAGTTTTAAAAAATGTGCATATCCAAATATGTGCAGTTTGGACCTGGGAAAGCTAAATAAATGCAATATTAGAGGGATTATACCTCTAATATTGCACTTATTTAGCTTTCCCAGCTCCAAACTGGGCATATTTGAATATACACACTTTTTTTAACTTCCTGTTTTTCCTAGAAAGCAAAGGCATGGAAATGGTGGCGCTCACTGAACGGGATCGTGGTGAGTATTGGGGAGCGTGAGCAGGCATGAGCAGGGGGCACATAAGGACAGTGTCTTGGTGGGCGCAGTTCGGGGGTCACAGGCGGGGGCTGCCTGACGAATTCTCAGACCCAGTTGGGAATTCATGACATCCCTATTCTCATTCAATTTAATAGAAGAAAACATTCTTTTGAAAAGAAATTCAATGGTGAAGAAATTCCACAGAAATTCTCATAGGGTTGGGTTTGGGTTTCTTGGGCTTACCTTACTTAGCAGGTGGCCGAGGAGTGAGTGCAAATGTCATGTTTTTCATGGTACAATCATCTCTTTGGAAGCCTGTAGCCTTAAGGATGGCAGAGAAATCCTCCATGGACTCCAATGAGGGCAGATTCCAAAAAACCTGGCCTCCAGAATCCATGGCAGAGCAGTTCCACTTACCTCCGGCTCCAGAGGATTTCACCCAGAGAGGCTCCCCGCCCCTTAGACCAGGCAATAGGCTAATGGCAGCTCCCATCACTGGGAGAAATATAGACATAAATAGCGTATTGGATGCTACTTTTGGCCGTAAAGCCCTGGCTTTGACCTAATTGCAGCTGTTTAGGGCTGTATTTTGGTCAGAAACAGTGCTTTACAGCCACAAGTGGCGTACAATACGACATTTGCATCTGTATTTCTCACAGCGGTAGGCTAATGGCAGCTGTCATTACCATATCACCTAGTCTAGGGAGCAGTGCTCCCAGACCATGCAAGAGCCCTGGAGGGTGGCTGCGCCGAAGCCCCTCTTCCCTGCACCGGTCTTTGACAGCCAGCGCGCGGAAGAGGGACAGCGACAGCACCCCAGCGCTCTCGCCCTGAGAAAGACAGGGCGAGAGCTCTGGGGGGTGGCTGCGCAGAGGCCCCTCTTCCCCACGCCGGCCTTTGCCAGCCGGCATGTGGAAGAGGGATGATGACAGCCAGAGATAGGGTAATGGCAGCCGCCATTACCATATCACCTAGTATAGGGAGCCAGAGTGCTGCTCCATGAAAACCTTTGGATGCGGAGCCACTCCGGAGGAATTCGAGGGGCTGTGAGCAGCACAAATGGCCCCTCTACAACCCCCCCCCCCGCAACCGGGAAGTGGGGAGTTCGTACAACACTATGTAGCCTCCTCAGCTTCCTACAGTTCAATTAGAGCCCATCTTAAGGTACCATGAGGTAATTCCTCCCATAGGGCTTCTTCAGATCAGGACGTGCAGGCAGCTGGGAGGCTAGCTGTGATGTGGTAAGCTCAAAAATACTGCAAACATAAATTGTAAAACATCCTGAATGAGGCAGAACAATAGAAGCCTCTTTCATGGAGGGAGAGAACTTTCAGAAAATTGGAGGAGAGATTTCAGCAGAGCACTAACTCCACCTCAGCCCTGGAGCTGGAGACAAAACTGTCCCTACCTGCATTGCGAGAATCTGTTGAGAATTTATCTTGCCTCTGGAGAAATTCAGTGAAATGGGCTCCCAAATTTCTCTGCCCACAAGTAAGGTGAATAATTTCAAGAGGCCTTTGTGGTGCTTCTTGACCTGACCCTGCTCCTGGCACCCCAGGTGGAGGCAACAGTGAGAAGTGCCTGTTATCATCTTCAGCTGATAGGCCAGCTACATTCATTCCTGGAAGACATGAACCTGGTCACAGTGGTGCACATGCTGGTAAACTCTAGATCTGATTTCTGTAATGTGCTGTACTTTGGGCTGCCTGTATATCTAGTTTGGAAACTTCAAATGGTACACAATATGGCAGCCAGGGTGGTCCCTGGGACAACCCATGGAGACCATATTACACCAGTTTTAAGTTTCTGAGGAAAATATAAAGTGCTGGTTTTAAAGCCTTACACGGTCTAGGCCCAAAGGAAACTTGGGGAGCACCTTCTCCCCTACGTCCCAGTCTGCCACCTAAGGTCCTCTGAGGGCTCTCTGCTGCAGCTGCCTAATCTGAGATTGGCAGCCACATGCAAGAGGATCTTCTCCTTTGCTGCCCGTCAGTTGTGGAATGACCTGCAGGTTGAAATGCGAGTGCTGACCTCATTGAAGGTTTTTAAGCAGGCATTAAAGACTCTCTTATTCTGGCAGGCTGTTGCTTTTTAGAACTCTTGTTCCTTTTGCTGACTGTTGTATACTGTTTGGATGCTGTGTTGTTCTTATTGTTGGATTTTTTTTTTGTTACATTGTTTTTCATAGAATCATAGAATAGTAGGGTTGGAAGGGGCCTACAAGGCCATCGAGTCCAACCCCCTGCTCAATGCAGGAATCCAAGTCAGAGCATCCCTGACAAATGGCTGTCCAGTCTCATCTTGAAGGCCTCCAGTGTGGGAGAGCCCACCACCTCCCCAGGTAATTTTAACTTCGTACACCACTTAGAGTTAGGTGGGTTATAAACTGAAATAAAGAAATAATAAATAAAATAAACAAAGAAAAGGGAAAGCTCTCTGACTGGCTTGGTGGCACCACTGGGCAATTTCTCAGTTCTCAAGTAGCCACCTCCTCCCAGTGCTGACCCCTGCCTCTTCCCCACCCCAGAGGTAGGGATGTACGGATGGTGTAAAATCCGCTCTGTCTGTGTTTCACGGAGTGTCGGGTGCCTTTTGTTCCAGCATCTGTTCACAGAGAGATTCTGATGTTTTGTGTGTGTCTTATGTGAATAATTCTGTAAGAGAGTTGGCAAGAGTTTACGTAGTTGACCTTAGTAAGTGACATTAAGCAGTCACATTAAAGGGGTGTGACACCCAGCAATCTGTCACCTACTCTATTGTGATCTTTTCTTCACTGGTCTTTGGTTGTCTCCCATTGGTCTGCTCACTTCCATTCAGCATTCTGCTGCCAGAATTATTCATTTTTCTTATTACTCTGAGCATGTGAGTTTTGGTCACAACACCTAAGAAACGATATTGTAGAGCTGGAACAAGTGCAGAAAACAACAACTAAAATGATCAAGTGGCTGGTGCCCAGAGAACCCGGACTGGGGGGTGGGGGGCTCCATCCATCCCTAATGCTACCTCCAGTTTCACAGGTAGTATGCTTATGTACACCAGTTGTTGGGGGACATGGGTGGGAGGGTGCTATTGTGCTCATGTCCTACTTCTGGGTTTCCTGTGAGCAGCTGGTTGACCACTCAACAGAATGGTCAACAGTGAACAGAATGCTGGATTAGATGGACCCTTGGTATGATCCAGCATAGCTCTTCTTATGTGACATCCATCCTTAAATCCATACACTGGCTTCCTGTTCATTCCTAGATCTTACCTGAGCTTCTCTTCCTTACCTTTTAAATGCTTCTTTATATGCTCCATGGCCTTGCCCCCTCCTCTTATAACTTCACTCTGATATCCCTATTTGTGACCTCCACTCATCCTGCTCCTAGGGATGTGTGAGAAATTCATTTCAGTTTGGTTTTGAACAGAATGTACCCAGTTTGCACCTCCAAAAGTCAAACATGGTCTCAGTCATGATCTGTGGTAGAAAAGCTTTTCTACACAAGATTGTTAATCTACTTTCGGTTTCATCACAGAATTGAAATCCAAGCACTGCATGAAGAACATTTCCTTTCCTGCTTTTCTGTTACGTAGGTGGCACTGTGGTATAGCAGAACAGCACAAGTACACAAGTGGAAAAACCATTTTCTTTCACTTTCAGAAATAATACCATATTTTTCTTGCTCTAAAAAAAAAAAAATGCTCACCAAAACCGCTGTTTAAAAATAGGAGCAAAACTGGAGCAAACTGAATGTCATTGTCTAAAGAACCCATAAACAACCATGAGTAGGGAATGACAAGCACACAATAAATGCCTGGTATAAAAAAGCTCAAAGTCTGTACATTTCTGAGCATGCAGTGTGAATTGTAGAACAAACAAACCGAAGATGTTTGAAAGAAAGAAAAAATACACTGGAAAAATATGCATAAAATGGCATATTTTTGAAAAAATGTGCACAAGCATGTTTCAATAAATGGGAAAAATGTGTGCACTTCAAAAACATGCACAACTGGTGCATACCTTTGGAAAAATTCACACAAAATTATGTATGAATTTTCATTGAAAAAAAGAAGCTTCATGTCTGAATTGAACACAGGTCCCCCTGGTCATAGTACAGCACTCAATCACACTACCTTTCATACAAGCCAGTGGTTATTCTTTTCATCCTCACCCACCATCACCACTTCAGAAAATAAATATGTCTTCCCCTTCCCCTTCCCCACCTCTTGAACTTCTGGGTCAGGATGAATGGATCTGTGAAGTTTGATTTGGTCAGCTTCTCAGTTTTCTACTACTAAGCTTGTTCTGTCCTGTGTGAGGGTTCCCTCCGCCCCCTAGGACAAAAAAGAAATGTATTTTTGTGTGCAGTGTCCAAATATATACAGTTTTGTACACACGCACCCATTGCCTAAAGTGTGTTTGTGCAGTTTTGAGATGTTGACATTTTCCCGTGCACATTTTCCAAATGCGTGCATGTTGTCACACATTCTGCAAAATGCATCATAAACTGCCTTTGTGTCCATGTTTGGTTCTGGGAGGTACCAAGTGGGTGATCTTGATACAAGCCCAACAAATTCCTCACCCATCTCTTCCTCCTAGGACTGCAGCCTAGGTAAGTGGAATTGTTTCATTATAGATAGTATTTGTGTGTGAATGTAAGCAGGAGAGCAAATTATTAACACATCACTTCAATATCCAGAGAAAGGGAACTTACTGCATCCCTTAAGCATATGGGCTCCATTTAGAGCTTGTTATCACATGCTGTCATTTCTAAGATTCTAAAACAGAAGCATCTACTCCCCCATTATCTGACGGTTTTTTAAAGATTTTCTTCTTCCCTGCAATCTGTTCTTTGGTTTCACTGGCCTCTCATTCACCACAGCTCCCTGGGAACGTCCCCACCCCCACCCCAATCACCTCTCAATATGACAAGAGGCAATTATTAATCTCTTTCATGACTACCAAAGGTAGATGGGATGAATTGCTACCTTTCTTGTTTTGACTGACCCTTTACTTGTGTCTTGAGAAGAAGCCTGACACACAGAAAGATACCAATTGGTAGCAGGTGGAGGTTTTTTTTCCTCATATGAAGTTAAGGAGAAAGGGAAAGATTCATCTGCTGCATTTCTATGTACCAGGCTCAATGTGCTGTTAAACGCACAAGACCAATGTTTTAAAAAAGCCAGAAAATGACCAATGCCAGAGCTGACTCTACTATTAGGCAGAATGTCAGCTGCCTCAGGCAAAAGATGCTCAGGGGTGGAGAACAGCATGTGAGAGAACAGAACTGTGTGTGTCATGTGGCCTGAAATGCACTGCCTAAGAACCACTTGTGTGTGAGTGTATGTGTGTGTGTGTGTATGTATTTATATAATGAGAGCCTTCTCCCTTATCAACCTGCCCAGTCAGTGAAGTCATCAGATAGCATCCTCCTGATAGTTCTGCATAGACCTTTGGCCCAATTGGAGTCTACCCGGAGAAGATCCTTCAGTGTGGTGGCTCCCTTCCTATGGAATTCCCTACCTCTGGAGGTCAGGCAGGTGTTGGTTTCGGCACCCCTTGAAAATATATTTATTTCAGATAGCCTATCATGACTGACCAGGCACAGTTTTTACTGGTATTCTGTTTGTTTGTTTTTTAAATGAGAAATATTAAATATGATGTGTTATTATTTTATCTTTCGTATCTTTTATTGTTCACAGATTCGGAATCTGTTTAGATATGGAGCAGTGTGTAAATGTTGTAAATAAATAAATAAATTCCATGCATTAAATTAATTCAAAAGCTACCCTGATGCCCTGAGGAGCAGAGTGCCCTGATGCCAGTGTTGAAACAAGATTTAGCTGCTTGGTCAGTTTCTATACATGGAATGTGGGGGGCAGGGGGAGGGAGGGAGAGAGATAGAGATAGCACCATCTTGTCCTTCACCTCAGTGAGAAAACTGTATTGACCTGGTTCTGGCAACATCCCTGAAAGGGAGCTCTTTGTCCTTCTTCACAGCTGGTCACCCCATTTGATCCTAAGATGTGATGCCCATTTTGATACAACTTAACTGGGTTGCCGCTGCCTTGTGATCACTGGTAAGCTCCAGCCCAGCAGGTGTGATGTGCCCTCCCAGCACCCTGGCCCAAGGGTGCTGATGCTGGTAAATATACTTAGGTTTGCAAACATAGTCTAATCTCCTGCCTAAAGGTACCTACAAATCAATCACAGCCTTCATTATGTAGTGAACCAGTATCAGTTGTGTAGCAGCAAAATAAAAAATCATGTCATGCTGGAATTGCTTGCAGGTCAAGAATGGTTGAGTGCTTATTAATTTGTTTTATTAAATGTATTTCCCACCTTATAATCCCATTGGGACCCACAAGGCAACTCACAGAAAAACAAGATGAAAAGCATAATTTTAATTAAAAAAAAAATCTCATAAAACAAGCATGGTGGATCTCATATGTTGGATAACAATAACAGCAATAAAATTCATAGCAAGTGTACCTCAACGGTATTTTCCCCCTGATATAACAAAAATGATAAAAACATAACATTCTTCATAAGTTATTCAGTAAAAAATAGTAGCCAACCCCCTCATGTATTTTTTCAATAAAAAAGTCAAGCAGCCCAATCCTAAGAATGTTTACTCAGAACTTACAGTGCAGACCTATATGTGTCTACTCAGAAGTCAGTTCCACCGAGTTCAATGAGACTTATTCCCAGGCAAGTGAGTATAGGTTTGCAGCTTAAGGGTACAATCTTATGCATGTTTAGACAGGAAACAAACAAATAAAAACCCAGCATGCTCCCACCAGCCATTTTGTCTAGGGTATGCTGGGAGTTGTAGGACTTTTTTGCTGTCTAAACATGCATAGGATTGCACCCTTAAACTCAGTGAAGATTTGTGGCTTTCTCCAACCCTGTACTTGATCCTTTTTAACTGAAGATGCTAGAAACTGAAACTGGGACTTTCTCATTGTAATACCTATACCATATGACTAAGCTACAGCCAATTCCATGGATTTCATCAGTTTTCCAAGGATATATACAGAGACTCTTCCTGCATAAGCTTACTGACTTCTAAACCCAAAATATCAATATTTCTTCCCTTCATTCATAAGCAATGAGATTTGGGGAAAATAACTATGATGGACAAATTGTTCTTTCCGACAGACAGTGCACACTCACTCTCTAAACCACTCCCTGTTCTTTAAAGGCTTTCACTCTCTAAAGTTCAATTACACACAATTATTCTTAGCTGTTGCCTAATTGGCAATAACCACCAGCAACAAAACCTCTGCTACTGCTCTGTGAACTATGGCAACCCACCATTATTCAACAGTAATTTCACTCATGCTTTGCTCGCATTTCTTTCCCCATCGAAATTGTTTCTTTGCAATTAAGACAGAAGAAAGGACCCAATCATCTTTTTGCAGGTCACTGCTTCTACCATCTCTCTCTCTCTCTCTCTCTCTCTCTCTCTCTCACACACACACACACACTCACACACACTCACACACAGTCTCACTCACCCCCCCAAAAAAAACCAGGATTCTGTGCCTTTGTGAGCAGCTAGGTCCAAAGAAAACAGCAGGTGATGCTTTGCGGGGTGTGGGTGGACATAAGCATTATCCCTTGCTCAATACGGCAGATCAAGTTCTTGTAAAAGTGAACCCACATGGAGATTTAACTTACCCTAAGAAAATCAATGAGGCATTCCCTCTAATACAAAGTAGGAACAAAATAAGCATTACACGTGTACGTTGTGGCTGCATATCTTTAATTGATTACAGCTGCAGGCAGGGGCGCTGATTAGCCCTGGCACAGCTTTTCTTGCCCCCTGAAGCAAGAACACAGGCCGCCTCATGCCCCTTCCCACCTCTGCCTCATGCGCCTTCCTGGGTGTGGTGGGGCCACGTTCCGAGCTTGGCCACGTTCTGAGAGAGCTTGTTCAGACTCTCACAAGACCATGCTCTCCCAAAAGTTTGAGCACACTCTCATGGGAGTTCAGGCTTTCTCTCAAGAGTCTGGCCAATCTCTTGCAGGACCCAGCTGCTGCTCCAGTAAGGAGAAGTGGGGGTGCACAATGAGAGGGTGGGGCAGCTGCGCCAGAGAACCCTGCCACCTCTTCTCGCACTGCAGGAAATGCCACAGTGGGAGAGAAACTAGCGGGGCTCTCTAGAGCACCCACTGGAGGTGGTGGTGGGGTAGCAGTGGGCTCCCCTAGCAATGAGACAATTCACTGCATCATTGTAGGCCTGGCCTGGCACTGAGGGTTCACAAAATCATGGTGCACAGGGAAGGGAAGTTTATCTCTTCCTTCCCTGCCATGCCCTTCCACAAGGCTGCTAAAAGACTGATATTACAACACAGAAAGGATAAAAGCTCACTGCCTATAATGCAATGGATTGAAGACCTAACAACAACAGCAACATTTGAAAGGGTGTTATGTTTGCTGCCCATGCAAATGGACTTGTATTTGGTCTGCTTTTGCTGAAGTTATGTATTATCCATTCCTTCTTTTTTTCTTTTTTATTTTTTTTAGAATACTATAATATTTGGAACTGAGGCCTTTAAAACATGCAGGTATGCTTGTGGATTTATTTTGTATTTTGTTGAAACTCACAATTAAAAACATTTTTAAAAAAAAGCCTTCCCCCACCCCAAAGCTTTGGCTCACTCTGTGTGCTCTATGATGCCATGTATGTATCTTGCCATTTAAACCTGAACACTTTTCTTAAACAACAACAACAACAACAGCAACAAAAACGTCATTCAAAATGTAAATTGTACAAACCATGAAGTGGTTTGAGGATGATGCTGTTAACAGGGACTGGCCAATGAGATCACTTTATTTATTTATTTCATTTCTATACTGCCCAAAAGCCGAAGCTCTCTGGGCGGTTCACAAAAATTAAAACCAAACAACACACAATAAAACAATTTAAAATATATAGAACATTAAAACCACAATATAACAATACAATCACAATAAAACCTAGCAGCAGTGCAGGAGTTTAAAATACAGATTTAAAACAGCAAAGCTAAAAATTTAGAAAGCTAAAATGGTAAAATGCCTGGGAGAATAAAAAGGTCTTCACCTGGCGCCGAAAGGAATACAATGTAAGTGCCAGGCGAACCTCACTAGGGAGCTCATTCCAGAGCCGAGGTGCCACAGAAGAAAAAGCCCTCCTCCTAGTAGCCACCCGCCTCACTTCCTTTGGCAGGGGCTCACGGAGAAGGGCCACTGACGATGTTCTTAAGGTCTGGGCAGGCACATATGGGAGGAGGCGATCCTTCAGGTAACCTGGCCCCAAGCTGTTAAGGGCTTTGAATGTTAACACCAGCACTTTGAATCGGGCCCGGAAATGGACTGGCAGCCAGCGCAGCTGGAAAAGTACTGGTGTAATATGAGCTCGCAGGCCAGTCCCTGTTAACAATCTTGCTGCCCTATCTTGGACCAGCGGAAGTTTCCAGACCGTTTTCAAAGGCAGCCCCACGTATAACGCATTGCAGTAATCCAGACGAGAAGTTATCAGAGCATGGATAACTGTAGCTAGGCTATCTCTATCCAGATAAGGGCATAGTTGGTATACCAGCCTAAGCTGATAAAATGTGCTCCGTGCCACTGAGTTCACCTGTTCCTCAAGTGATAGTTCTGGATCCAAGAGCACCCCCAAACTATGAACCTGATCCTTTAGGGGGAGTGCAACCCCCTCCAGAACAGGTTGAATATCACCTAGCCTGGCAGACAAACCACCCACTAACAGTACCTCCGTCTTGTCTGGATTGAGTTTCAGTTTATTGGCTCTCATCCAGTCCATTACTGTGCCCAGGCACTGATTCAGAACAGCCACTGCCTCACCTGGTTTTGATGAGAAAGAGAGGTAGAGCTGGGTGTCATCCGCATATTGATGGCACCTCAGCCCACACCTCCAGATAACCTCCCCCAGCAGTTTCATGTAGATGTTAAACAGCATGGGGGATAAAATAGAGCCCTGTGGAACCCCATGGCACAATTGCCATGGCACAGAGCAATAATCCCCCAGCACCACCTTCTGGAATCAGCCATCCAAGTAGGAGCGGAACCACTGTAGTGCAGTGCCTCCAACTCCCAACCCAGACAACCTATCCAGAAGGATAGCATAGTCGATGGTATCGAAAGCCGCTGAGAGTATGTTATGCCAGTACTTTTCCAGCTGTACTGGCTGCAGGCCATTTCCAGGCCTGATCCAAAGTGCTGGTGTTAACATTCAAAGCCCTAAATGGCTTCGGGCCAGGTTATCTGAAAGTTCGTCTCCTCCCATAGGTGCCCGCCCGGACCCTAAGATCATCCTCAGGAATCCTTCCCTGGGAGCCCCCACCAAAGGAAGTGAGGTGGGTGGCTACCAGGAAGAAGGCCTTTTCTGCGGTGGCACCCCGACTGTGGAATGAGCTAGGAGTGCACGAAAGCCACTTACCTGGTCTCGCAGCTTGCTTTGCGGTGGGGGGGAGGCGCTTCGCTGCTCCCCTCAAAGTGCAGGCCGGGGGGGGGAGGCTTCCTGCCTCGCCCAGCCGAAATTCAGGCCGGGGAGGAGGCGCCTCGCCTCGCCCGGCTGCAAAATAAAAAGTTAAAAAAAAACACGCCCCCGTGATAGGCTACGTGATGATTAACGTAGCCTATCACGGCTAGATCTGCAAAGTCAGACGTGATAGGCTACGTTAATAGTCAAGTAGCCTATCACAGGGGCGTTTTTTTTTTACTTTTATTGGAATGGCGGCGGCGGCAGCCGGTCAAAAGACCGGCTGCCGCCTCTGCCCCTGTCGAAGACCTGACGAACCGCCGCCGGGACCGGCCACCGGGAGGGACATTCGGGAAAGGTAAGTCCCGTCCCGGGGGGGGGGGGGCGGGGGGGCAGAGAATTTCTCCCCGAAACTACTTCAGGGGGCTGAACACGTTGGCACTCGGCCCCCCGAAGTTTCGGGGAGAAATTCTCCCCCATCCCTAGAATGAGCTCCCTAGAGAGGTTCACCTGGCTCCTACATTGTACTCCTTCTGGGGCCAGGTGAAGACCTTGTTTATTCTCTCAGTATTTTAGCATTTTAGCTTTGCACTCTTTTGTTGTTGTTGTTCAGTCATTAAATCATGTCCAACTCTTCTTGACCCCATGGACCATAGCACGCCAGGCCTTCCTGTCCTCCGCTCTCTCCTGGAGTGTGGTCAAATTCATATTCATTGCATCGGTGATGCTATCTAGCCATCTCATCCTCTGCCGTCCCCTTCTCCTTTTGCCTTCAATCTTTTCCAGCATCAGGGTCTTTTCCAGTGAGTTTTCTCTTTGCATTAGGTGGCCAAAAGAGCTTCAGTTTCAGTATCTGTCCTTCCAGTGAGCACTTAGGGTTGATTTCCTTTAGGATTGACTGATTTGACCTTGCAGTCCAGGGGACTCGTAAGGGTCTTCTCCAGCACCATAGTTCGAAAGCATCAATTCTTCGGTGCTCAGCCTTCCTTATAGTCCAGCTCTCACAGCCATATGTTGCTACTGGGAAAACCATAGCTTTGATTATACGAACCTTTGTCAGCAAGGTGATGTCTCTGCTTCTTACTATGCTGCCTAGGTTTGCCATAGCTTTCCTCGCTAGGAGCAAGTGTCTTTTAATTTCATGGCTACAGCCTACAGTCACTGTCTGTGGTGATCTTGGAGCACAAGAAAATAAAATCTGTCACTGCTTCCATTTCTTCCCCTTCTATATGCCAGGAAGTGATGGGGCCAGATGCCATGATCGTAGTTTTTTTAATGTTGAGTTTCAAACCAGCTTTTGCACTCTCCACTTTCACCCTCAACAAGAGGCTCTTTAGATCTTCTTCGCTTTCTGCCATTAGGGTGGTATTGTCTGCATATCTGAGGTTGTTGATAATTCTCCCAGCAATCTTAAAGAAAAAAATCATAAGTAAAGATTTACGTAGCCTATCATGGCAAAGAGCAGGGATGCAAGTGGCGTCTGCTATGCCATTTGCATCCGCAGACAGGCACCAGATGGAAATCCAGCACCGGACAGACCCGGCCAACAGCTCCGCAGATTTGCCGTGGAGCAGAGTCAGCTGGGAAGGATTCCGGGGGGAGGACCGGATCACCTCCCTCCCCCGGAAACCCGCCAGCAGAATCAGGTGAGTGGGGTTTGTGCACCCCTATTAACAACCATGGGTACTTGCAGGAAGAAATCCATTATTTTTTATACATATCCAACTTTCACATTTTGAAAGCTTAACTTGGATATCTTTGCTTCATTGTATACTCACTTTTAATAATCCACAAAAGTGCTCCCTTACATCTTTTTCTCCCTTCAACAGGAATAGAGGAAATGAAATTTAAAAGTATTAATAATGCCTTAAATATATGTAGCATCCCAGTTGTGACCTTTAGATGGTAACTCGTGTAGGTGGTTTCCTCCACCAAAAGTCTACAGCATGTCAGCATTGCTAGTGAAGGGGAGAGATGATTCAGATAAGAAATCAAATGATGGGTGGCTGAAGAAATTTAATTTCACTTGGAAATCAATGTAGAGCCTTCTCCTTTTGTACACACTTTGTGGGGGAGGGAAAGAATAATTTTGCATGTACAGAGAAAGGAAATAGGAAATTCACAGTGGAGCATGATTTAAAGATAGTTTTTATACAATATTTGTTAGGTATATACGTAGCTTTGGTACCAAATCACGAACCTGATATATTTGATTAGTAATTGACACTTACATCCAGTCTTTCTTCTGTGATGGAACTCAAGGCAGGTTTCCAATCCAGGCAGTGGCTAGACTTGCTCAGTTTTAGCAAACTTGCTGTATCATGTACCTTCAGACCATGCCCTGAAGGGTTATGATAGAGGAAAAGCGATTTCAGGAAGAGAGGCATCTTTGTCCCACAGTGTATAATGTGCTCAACAATCCTGAGCAACATATATATCACATTCATGATCTCAGTAGTCCTTATGACAATCCTGATGTTTAATTAAGAACATAAGAAAAGCCCTGCTAGATCAGGGATAGGGATGTTGCGGACATTCAGCTGGGGCTTGGGGCCTGGTGAAAAATCACTGGCTCAGCCCCCCGGATGCCTGTTCACAGATCCCTGCATTTGCCCAGCTTAGCATGCACTGATTGGGCCAGTGCAGGGATCTCCGATCCCTCACCGAGATGGAAAATGGCATCTTGGCCTTTTTTGAAAATGCCAATTTTACTCGAATGGCAGCCATAGAGCAATGATTTACGCAAGGTTACAGATGTAAATGGCTACTTATGCCTGTAATCTTGTGTAAACGGCCACTTTACAGCTGCCCTTTGCATAAATGCAGCCTTCACGAAAACGGTCAAGCCACCATGCTTATGCAAAATGGTGGCTCAGCAAGAGATCAGATGGCCACATGGGGTCCAGCAAGTAGGTTACAACCTGGACCGCCATGAGTTCAGGGAGGCCTACAGTTCAGGGCCCAGGGTGACTGTTGTTGTTTTCTCTAGATACAAATACAGCAATCTTGCTGAAGGCTAAGTTGGCCTAGGGCTGCTCAGTGTGTGAACCCCGTGTGTGTATGAAGAGCCCTGCTGCACCAGAACAAAGGTCCGTCTGGTACAACATACTAGGGGTGCACAAAAGCCACTTACCTGGTCTCGCAGCTTGCTTCGCAGTTGGGGAGAGGCGCTTCACTGCTCCCCCCGAAGTTCAGGCCGGGGGGGGGAGGCTTCCCTCCTCGCCCGGCTGAAATTCAGGCTGGGAGGAAGGCTTCCCGCCTCACCCGGCCGAAATTCAGGCCGGGGAGGAGGCGCCTCGCCTCGCCTGGCCGCGAAATAAAACGTAAAAAAAAAAAAACGCCCCCGTGATAGGCTACGTGACGATTTACGTAGCCTATCATGGCTAGATCTGCAAAGTCAGCCATGATAGGCTACGTTAATCATCACGTAGCCTATCACGGGTGACTTTGAAAAAGAAAAAAAAAAGCACGTACCCAAATGGCGGCCCCCATAGGGAGCCGCCATTCGCTTTCCTTATTTGGTCGCTGTAGTCTACATAAATATTGACGTAGACTACGGCGAAAATAAGGGCAACACAAATAGCATTGCCCTTATTTTCGCCATAGTCTACGTAATCGTTACGTAGACTACAGAGACCAAATAAGGAACGTGAATGGCGGCTCCCTATGGGGGCCGCTATTAGCCGTACGCGCTTTTTTTTTTAAAGTCACCCGTGATAGGCTACGTGACGATTTACGTAGCCTATCACGACTGACTTTGCAAATCTAGCAGTGATAGGCTACGTTAATCGTCATGTAGCCTATCATGGGGGCGTTTTTTTTTTTTTACTTTTCTTGGAATGGTGGCAGCGGCAGCTGGTCGAAAGACCAGCTGCCACCCCTGACGAAGACCTGCCGAACCGCCGCCGGGACCCGCCACCGGGAGGGACATTCGGAGTCCCATCCCGGGGGGGGGCGCGGGGGGCGGGGGGGGAGAATTTCTCCCCGAAACTACTTCAGGGGGCCGAATACGTTGGCACTCGGCCCCCCGAAGTTTCGGGGAGAAATTCTCCCCCATCCCTACAACATACTGTTTCTAAGAGTGGCCAAGAGGATGCAACAAAAGCAGCATATCTAGGCAACAGCCACCCCTGATACTTGTCTGTGAACCTGACTGTTTCATTCAGCCAAGTGCTAAGTCAAAAAAAGTCTTCCTTTTTTCTTTTCTTTTTTGGCACTATCCTCATTCAATTTGATAATCAATCAATCAATCAATCACTTTTAAAAAATCAAAGGAGAAGACAATTTCAGTGACAGTTCTTTTGCTCACCTAATTATGAGGTTTGAGTGTCCTGTCTTTCCACAATCATCTCTCTAGGAGTTTGCAGTTTTCCCAAGTGACTCTGATGCAATTAAAGCCTACGGGAAAATTTCATGAGGTATCTCTTCCCAGGGGGCTTTTCCAGATCAGGAAGTGTGGGCACCTGGGGTGGCTGCAAATATGTATAACAGAAAGATTTGTGTAATGGAAAGGAAAACACACACACCACCTTCAGCTACCTTCGGTGATAAACAAAAAACAAACAAAGCAAAACAGCACCCCCACTCTAAAATAGCAACAAAATAAGTTATGAAGTGCCCTGAGAATGAGGCAGAAAAATGGAAGCCCCTATCACTGCAGAAGAAAACTTTCAGGAAATTGGACAAGAAATTTTGGCACAGCATTAGTAGTGCTGTGTTGAGCTGAAAAATTCATCTGCAATTTTTTTTTTACTGGTCTCCTTCAATTTGATAGAAAAGACATTGAATTTGAAGGGAAAAAAAATCAAAGGAGAAGATAATTTCAGTGACATGGGCGGGATGTGGACTTCAGTTACAAAGTGTCTGAGGGGTGTGTGTGAGTGAGTCTAGAGTCTCCCCAGCTTCCCACACTTCAATTAAACCCCAGGGAAAACATCATGTGATAACTTGTCTGGAAGTATGGGAGTATGGGCAGTATGTCTGGAAGTATGGGCAGTCAGGGGCTGCAGAGCTATGGAGGGATGTACAATTAGGGATGTACGAATCCCTTACCTCATTCCGCATGGGGTCATTCCTGGTGGGGGGAGAGGCGCTCCGTTCCTCCCCCAAAATTCTCCCTGGCCGGCTTCACTCCACAGTGACTCTGCAGAGCCGCTGGCTGGGGCTCCCCACAGCCGGACATCCAGCTGCTGGGCTGTGCAGGGACGCAAATGGCGGCAGCTATGGTGGCTGCTATTTGTGTCCCTGCCTATTGCCGTGATAGGCTACATATATATTTACGTAGCCTATCACAGCCTCCACAGGGATACAAATGGTGTCCCTGTGTTAGCCGTGATAGGCTACGTAAATACTTACGTAGACTATCACGGCCATTCGATGGATGCAAATGGCGGCCGCAGACATGGCCGCCATTCGTGGAGCACTGGACGGCCGACACAAGGTAGGCTCTGTTCCAGGCCCATTTCACAGGGTGGCGGGGGAGGGGTTGCTTTGTTCCGCCACAGATTCTGGGGGCCCCGAATTCACTGGAATTCATCCTCCCTGGGATCCGTGGTGGAATTCTCTGACAACCCTATGTACAATAGAAAGAGAGAGAGAAAAAAGAGCAACATATGCAAAATACCCTTGCAATAATAGGGCAAGTTCAAAAATACAACCAGAAGATATTTTAAAGCATCCTAAGAAAAACTGAAGTGTCTTTCACAGCAGGGAAGAAAACTGTTGGGAAATTAAAAAATTGATTTCAGCATAGTAATAGTGCAGCGTTTCCATTTGCATGATACCACCCTATGAGTGTTCAGGTATTCCTGTATAAGGCCTCCTTTCACACTTTGAGTGAATATACAGGAGTCAGAGGCAGCAATCCTGAACAGACACACTAGAGAGTAAACCCCAGTGAACACAATGGGACTTAACTTTTGAGTAGATACCCTTAGGATTGTAGTACAATAGGCCTCTTTGATGTGCTTTTCAGACAGCTATACGTAGAGAAGGTGTGGCGATACAACCCTTCACTGGGGCATCCCACCACTATTGCCACCAAAAATGTGGAAAACATGGGGTGGGACCATCTATTCTAGAGCAATCCCACCACCATTAACACCAATATGTAGAGAAACCCCACATCGGTTATTCCATCATTGACTTCTGCTCCCACCATAAACCTTCACCCCTTTAATATCCCCCTATTACCTAAGATAGCTAGATTTAGGCATGAGACCAACAAATCAGAAGTATAAGTATAGTAAACAAAGATATGCCATATTTATTTAAAAGAAATAAAACAAGAAAGCTTATAATTTATTATTACAGTTACTTTCAAAACAGGGCTTTTGCATCATTACTGGTTGCCAGTGATCAGGCCATAGAAGCTACAGGTCCTAACCATTACCAAGCCTAAGCCAATTCACTTCATAAAGCTCCATCCCAAGTAAATTACAGGGGCTCCTTCACACTGAGCTTTTATCCTGCAATTGGGGGCCGATCTACATTGTGCCCGCCATCGCAATGAATTCGGTGTCCCATCGGATTAAATGCTCTCGCATTAAAACGTGATTATCCACACTCACCCATTTTCCCCGTTGCAGTACTTCATTGAATGTGCGAGCTCGGTTCACACTTGAGCGCTGTGCTGTTTTCCTGCTGTTTTCCTGCGCGCACTTGTCTGATCTCGGAAGCTAAGCAGGGTCAGCCCCGGTCAGTAGTTGGATGGGCGACTGCCTGGGAATCAAGCTTCATGCATTGAGCATCAAAGCTTCCTGCATTGAGCTTTACATCTTCAAATCTTCGAAGATCATGCCTGAATTAGAAAAAAAAAACATTGTGGAGAAGCCACGATTCTTTGAAGATAACGCCTTAATTAAAAAAAAGAAATCTGGAGCGGGGGATAGGAGGAGGTAAAACTTAGTCTCATTTGAAGGGATAGAATAACCGACTGCTCAGTGCAAGAAACCTTGTTCCCAGGTGGTCGCCCATCCAACTATTGACCGGGGCTGACCCTGCTTAGCTTCCGAGATCAGAAAAGCACACGCACATCCAGCCCTTTGCTTGTTGCTGGGAAATGGGGACTGCTGAGGAAGCTATGCAATCAGTAGCTGGAAGATTACATGAGGCTGTCGAGAGCTGTGATTGGACAGGAGGGAAATACAAACATCACCATATATGGACAGGCGGGGGAGGGGACTACAACCAGATATGGTAGTGAAGGTGGAAAATCAGAGCACATTAAGGGGAAATACCAGGATATTAGGGTATTGAAAGCGGGAGCACAGAAGTGGGAAATTCCTGTTCCATTTTGAGGCGGGTACTGTGTAGTGTGAAAGACGGGTGGTGAAACCTCATTGGAAGCGAAAAAACTCGTAAGTGTAGATCGGCCCCAGGATTGCTCCTTCATGGAAGTTTGCGGGCTCTTGACATGACACTGTGATCATTCCAGGCATCCCATGCACTAAATGCCCTTTGTTCCATTTTTAAATAGATCACAGATCATGAGCTATCCAATTACCCCATTGTGTTCCGCTTCAGTTTCCTCCATGATAAGAATAAAAGTGGCAAGGAGAGGAGCGAGATCGATGAACGATAATGGAAGACTCAGATATGGGGGAGAAGGAGGGGGTGGGGGGAAAGGAGTGATCCTGCATTTATAACGGGGGCCGAAATGTAGGATTTTAGGCTGGTGTAGAGAAGCCCGAAGTGTGATCAGAAGGGTGTGCTGATTTCAGGGGCTTGGCTAGCTAGCACAGTCCCACTTCCTCCTCACATATTCAATGAACATATGAGGGATTTTATCTGCAAAGGGCTATGGAAGAGCTTGAATCTCTTTCAGATCCAGGGAATAGTATACTACTTCAACATGCATGGGTCTTCTACATACAAAACTGACCTGCTTATGAAGGAAATATTTTAAAGGCTATTTTCATTCACATGTATGCATCTTCATGGCTTTGGATTCTCTCTCTCTCTCTCTCTCTCATACACACACACACACACACACACACACAGGATATATTCACCAGTAAGTATTTATTCTTCCTAAGTTTTTAACTAATCCCTGTTTTTCTGGCACAGTGCCCTAATGAGACTAACCAAAGGAGACTGGCCTTCTTTCTAATTGTGCTTCTAAAGCATTTTGCTAATTTTCTTTGAAATCTGTCTGTGACTAATTTGTCTTCAAAGCTTACAAAGTCATATATACCAGCAACTGCCCAGAGAAAGGTAACATGGAGTGCATAAAATGACACAAAATGAATACCTTTTGGGTTAAATATCCTTTACTATCTCTGCAAGATCTGGAAGATCGGGGGGTGGGGGGATAGGATAGTTTGGATTCCTGAATCTGGGGTCAGAGTCTGTGCTCCAGCATCAGATCCAGGAGTCTGAACTCTCCCCGCCTCTTCCCCTCACAGCCTGCACGGAGAGAATTGTGTTGGCTGCCTCTTCAAGGATGCAAAATTAACGTTGGAGGAAAGGTGAAGGGGGTGTTCCTGTGGGCAGGGAGGGGAGGGTCTGGGGAGAGAAGCTTATGAGGGATCCTCTGTCCTTCCAAGCCTCCTTCCTACCCCATCCCTGACAAGTCAGCTCAGTGGATGAAAAAGCCCTTCTAGCTGAAATGCAGAGTGGGAGGAGAGGAGAAGTGAAGATCATGTCTGCTGTTCTTCATTGGATGGCTGTAAATCTCCATGTTTGGAGGCTTATGGCCATCCTTATAGGATTGTGCCCTTAAGATTTAAGGCAGCCTGATTCCAAGCATGTGTATGGAAAGCAGGAATGCTATTGCTACCAAGGCTCAAATAGAGGCTTCTTCTACTGTGCAAGAAGAGTATCCCGAGTCCATCATGTGGGGCAGATACTTTGACTTAAGAATTAATAGCTGGACAATCTTTTTTTCTGGAAATGCTAGGCTAAATGTAGTATATATACCTTAGACTGGCTGATACAATGGGAGGGTGAGTTTCTCTCATTCACTCAGCTGAAATTTGAATACCAGCTCCCACCAGTGCCCAATGACAGTACCATCAAATAAAGCATCTGCCAATATCCATATCCATATATGGTCCTTCAGCCTGAAGTGCTTTAAAGCCTCTGATGTTACTGGAAGAGTTCATTAGCCCATGCATGAAATTTGCAGGTACAGTAGCTCCTTAGGGAATTATACCTGACAAATGTCTGGGGAAAAAGGTGCAGTGGTTTTGTGGAACTGCCAAAACCCTCTTTTACTTCTTGTCAGAATTGGAAGAAATTCTCAGGGGTAGTAGCCCCTTCGAAAGGTAGCAGGCCTGCAGTTTTTCAGATGCAGGGATTCTTGTGCAAAATCAGCCTTTATATTTTGAGGGTACCCCCAAAAAGGAAACCCTGTGATCCTTGTGGATGACTATTCTGAAAATGACAGACAGGCTAGAGGAAACCCTAAATGAGAAACTTGCAAAGTTTCAGGAGGATGGATTCAGCAACTGATGTGGAAGAAGAGTCCCCACATTGGAGGGAGGTGAGCAATTTGCTTCTCTTTTCTTACTAGGGATGTACGAAAGTTCCACCACGGATCTCGGGGAGGCCGAATGCCAGCGCACCCCCCCCGCCACCCCCTGGGATGAGACTTACCTTGGGCGGATCTTCCTGGCAGCAGCGGCTCCGACGGCGGCCCGTCTTCTGACCGGCTGCCACCGCCATTTCCAGTTAAAAAAACACCAAAAAACAAAAAAAAGTGATAGGCTACGTAAAGATTTACATAGTCTATCACAGCTAGATTTTTAAAAAACACCGTGATAGGCTACATAAATGTTTACGTAGCCTATCACAGCTGACTTAAAAAAACAAACAAACATGCACGTACACAAATGGCAGCGGCCATGGCCACCGCCATTTGCGTTCCTTATTTTGGCACGTCTTAGTCTACGTAAACATTTACGTAGACCAAGGCGGCAAAAATAAGGGGAACGCAAATAGCGTAGGTGCTATGCTATTTGCATTCCCCTTATTTTCGCCGTCTTAGTCTACGTAAATGTTTATGTAGACTAAGACATGCCAAAATAAAGAACGCAAATGGCGGCGGCCATGGCAGCCACCATTTACATATGCACGTTTTGTTTTGTTTTTTTAAATCAGCCGTGATAGGCTACATAAACATTTACGTAGCCTATCACGGCTGACTGCAGGGACGCAACATATGTAAACATTTACGTAGCCTATCATGGCTGACTGCAGGGACGCAAATGGCAGCGGCTATGGCCGCCGCCATTTGCGTCCCTGCTAGCCAGCAGCCAGATGTCTGGCTGCTGGTGGAGCCGGCCGGCGGCTCTGCAGAATTGCTGCGGAGCACAGGCGGCTGGTCAGGATTCTGGGGGGGAGGAACGGAGCGCCTCCCCCCCCGGCCAGGATTCCGGGGGGAGGGACGGAACGCCTCCCCCCCACCATCAACATAATCTGCGGAAAGGTAAGTCACTTTCGTACATCCCTATTTCTTACCCTCATTTTTTTTTGGGGGGGGGGATTTGTATGAAAATAGCACACATCACAGAATTGCCCCTGGGCAAGAAACCTGAACAATTTTGGAAGGATAGTTGCAGGCTTGGGAAGTTATGATGCTTGAAAACTAGTTTAAGGCTCCCCCCCCCTTACTGAAGCCTGGTGGTGTTAAAAGAAGGTGGACTTGTTAGCTACCCAACCTCACTCTGTCCCACTCCTTCCCCCTTTACCTGTGTTTACAGCAATGAAAGCAAAATACACTATTTTTGGAGACACACTTTCTGATTTTTTTGAAGCCTAATCCTGAACAAAGTCTTATACAGAATCCAGCTTCAGTTGTGGCTGCTTCGGAGAGAAACCCACTCTGACTTGGGAAGCAAAATAAATGATCTGCTGGTGGCTGGTTTGGCTTGGGCCTCAGGCTTTGGCTAAATCCAGTGCACATCCCTACTATATGCAAACCAAAATTCAGTTATTGTTCCAAAGTTACAGTTTTCCAGATTTTGATTGGAATTCTCCAATCATACAAGAATGTGCATATTTAGGAAAAGCAAACAAAAATGTTGGTATTAGTGAAAATGTTGTTCAGATATGCATTATAATAAAAGAGTTTGCTTGAAAAAATGCACATATTAGGCAATGTTTGGTAAAAAATGCATGTATTAGGAAAAATGTGCACAAAATACCTATGGATTTCATGCAAGCTATTTAAAAAACAACAACAAAAAACTTGAACTGACATGGACATGAGATCAACCAAATGCAAAGTTCGAAAAAGGAGAAACTGAGAGGAACTGAAATTGACAGATTCAACCCGTCAGTATTCCTACCTGAATCTTGAAGTTGCAAAGTATGGCCCAGGAAAACATTACAACTTGATGATAGGGATGGACGAAAGTCCCTTACCTGGTCCCACAGCTTTTTTTTGGGGGGGGGAGGCACTCCGTTTCTCCCCCCGAAATTCTTGGTGGGTGGGGAGGCGTCCCATCCCTCCCCGCCGAAATTCTGGCTGGGGGGGGAGTACCCCGCCTCTCCGACTGCGAAAGAAAACAGTAAAGTAAAAACAAAACAAAAAAAACGTGATAGGCTACGTAAAGACTTACGTAGCCTATCACGGCTAGCTTTTCAAAAAACACCATGATAGGCTACGTAAATCTTTACGTAGCCTATCACGGCTGACTTTGAAAAAAAAAAGCGCGTACGCAAATGGCGGCGCCCATGGGCACCGCCATTTGCGTTCCTTATTTTGGCACGGGTAGTCTACGTAAAGATTTACGTAGACTACGGCGAAAATAAGGGCCCTTATTTTCGCCGTAGTCTACGTAAATCTTTATGTAGACTACCTGTGCCAAAATAAGGAATGCAAATGGCGGCGCCTATGGGCGCCGCCATTTGCGTACGCACTTTTTTTTTTTCAAAGTCAGCCGTGATAGGCTACGTAAAGATTTACGTAGCCTATCACGGTGTTTTTTGAAAATCTAGCCGTGATAGGCTACGTAAATCTTTATGTAGCCTATCACTTTTTTTTTACTTTACTTGGAAATGGTGGTGGCGGCGGCAGCCGGTTGGAAGACCGGCCATCGCCACCGCCGCTGCACCACCGCCGCACCACTGCTGGGACACGCCGCCGCGAGGGACACTCGCACGAGGTAAGTCCCATCCTGAGGTGGGGGTGGGGGGGTGTCAGAGAATTTCTCCACCAATTTCGGGGGGCTGAATGCATTGGCATTCGGCCTCCCGGAGATTCGTGGAGAAATTCTCCGACATCCCTATGATGAGCCTTATTGCATAAATGACCTTTAATCCCCTTCTTAGTCAAGTTGTGATGGCATTGATACACCCAGGGATCAGGCCTGATAGTAAATTACTGCTAGGGTTATAGTAAAGTAACCATTGTTTAATATTTTCGAGTAAAATTAGGAGCTGAGGATCAGGTCTATGATTTCAAGTTATTGCAGATCACATTGTTAACATTTACAAAAATAAAGTGCTTATTACATACATATTATATGTGCAGTGAGCAATATTCCTCTTAGTATATTGCTTTTATTGTCCCAGTAGGATCTTTATGTTAAGGTGTTTACACTGTAACAGCTGTTTTTATCATTCACTACTTCTGCTGCTATTAGTGTTATAACTTGTTTTTTTTCCCCCTACTTTATGTTTGCTGTAAACTGCTAAAATAAATTTCACGGCTGATTTTACATTTAAAAAGGACAGCTTTTAACTACGATTTTCTGATACATTTACATAATTTGCATCCAATTTTAATAAACGAATGAGCAACATTTTTACAGTTACTGTCTTGTAATGTAACTTGGTGTGGAGAATTCTGTGTTATCAGCACAGGATCACTTTATATCAAAACACTGTTCTTTCCCTTTTTGTTTCTGAATACATGAATACTTTTACATTACTTAGTAGCAGGTCCAAAATGTTATACTCTTGTGTCTGAGAAAATGTAATGCAATGTTCTAGAATTTTGCCTCCTTGCATTGGCTTGTGGCAGCTTGATTGTTCCAATGTATGGCCAAAAAAAAGTCATCACTTTGAAAATATTGTTAGGAAATCTTATACCAATTTGTGAAATGAATACAATTTTTAGACGTATGGTACAGGGGTGAGTATTTATTTCAGATGAAACAAATAAACAAATAACTGAATGCAATGGGACATACTCAGTTCAATTTTAATTCATTCTGAATTAATGAATGGAGGAACTAATGAGTATCAATGGCTATGCTTTTCATTAGTATTGCCTAGGCTGATGAAGAGGTCTGGCGAACATGGATGCTTGCACAACCTTTTGTGCCATTTTGGTTGTCTAACTCTGTCTAACTCTAACTCTGATTAGACAAAGTTAACTCTGGCTAACTCTGTACTGTCTAACTCTGGTTTTTGGAGTCGTTGTTGCTTTTTGCCCCATTAAAAAATTCTAGCAGTTGACCCACCAATTTGGGAAAAGAGAAACAAAACAATAATGTCCAGGTGCTTCAGTTATCACATTTATATCTCACCTTTCCTCCAAAGAGCTCAGGGGAGTGTTTCAGTCTCCCTCTCCCCATTCATCCTCATGAGTCAGCACTGGAGAAAGGGGGGAGAGAGAGAGAGAGAGAGAGAGAGAGAGAGAGAGAGAGAGAGACTAGAGTAGACGTCACCCCCTGGGCCCATCTACACTTACGGTTTTTTTCCCTTCCAATGAGGTTTCACCACCCGTCTTTCACACAGTACCCGCCTCGAATTGGAACCGGAATTACCCACTTCCGTGCTCCTGCTTTCAATACCCTAATATCCCGGTATTTCCCCTTTATGTGCTATGATTTTCTGCCTTCGCTACCGTATCTGGTCGTAGTCCCCTCCCCCGCCTGTCCATATACAGCAGCATTTGTATTTTCCTCCTGTCCAATCACAGCTCTCGACGGCCCCATGTCGTCTTCCGGCTACTGATCGCATAGCTTCCTCAGCACTCAATGTTTCCTCAGCAACAAGCAAAGGGCTGGATGTGTGTGCACTTGTCTGATCTAGGAAGCTAAGCAGAGTCAGCCCTGGTCAGCAGAGGGATGGCTGACCGCCTGGGAATCAGGCTTTCTGCATTGAGCAGGGGGTTATTCTATCCCTTCAAATGAGACTAAGTTTTACCCCCTTCAGCTTTTTTTTTAAAAAAAATTAAGGCGTTATCTTTGAAGAATCGTGCCTTCTCCGCAATTTTTTTCCTCCTAATTCAGGCAAGATTGTCAAAGATGTGGATTTCGTAAATCCATAAAAATACCAACCTCAGTGGAGAGAATTTCTCACCCATCCCTATTGTAATCACACCCTTTTAACAGAAGTGACATTAGGTGCGGAGGAAATTTAAGATGACCTATTTATTTCTCTCTTGTTTATATCCATGTACACTGAAAGAGAAAGGGAAAGAACAGTGTTTGACACAAGGTGATCTTGTGCTGATGTCCCACAATTCTTCAGACTAAATTAGATTACAGGATGGTGACTCATAAGCATGCTAAATATATTGGTCATGGACTTATTAAATTTGATGCAAGTTATAAAAAAATAAGGATATATGGGTTAAGCTGCAGTTGTTTTGTAGGTTCTGTCTTATGCTGATGTTTGTTGTTTGGGGGAACTCTTGCTGCTTTTATGATCACATCTTTTTATTATGAATTTCATTATATACATTTTAATATTGTAGGCCGCCTTGGAAGGGCTCCTAATAAATAAAGTATGAGAATTTCATTTGCATTCCCAAATCACTCAAAAATGTCTCATTCATAACCCCAAATGCAAACACAAACACTACACCTTCTTTGAAAGCGTTCGCAAATTCCTAAACTTGCATTTGTGTGCTTTAATAAAAAAGTGAGCACTTTAAAAATGTGCACATAAAAGACATGCACACATTAAGAAATACACAACTTAAAAAAAAAAAATCCACACCTTAAAGTGTTCAGTTTTAAAAGTATGTGTGACAAAATTACAATGCTTGCCTTGTGGAGTCTATATTAATGTTTAGATGTGTTGGCTGTGTTAAATAGAACCCAGGTAAGTTAGGGTTAATTGTTTGGTAGAGAGTGAGTGATAGGTGGGAGGGGCTTGTGTGCATGTGTGTGTGAGAGAGGAGGCAGTTTATAAAAGGCAAGAGCAGACAGTTAGTTGGTTAGATAGAGATAGGAGACAGGGGAGATGCGGCCTTCGGGTTTGATGATGCTATATCTAGATAGTGAGTAGGCAGGGTAAGACTGAGAACTGAGTGATGAATTATAAGATATAACATCTCTTGTATGAAATCAACTTCAATTTCTTTGTTTTAAAACTAAAAATCCCACATCTTGTTCATCTTTCTGTGCTACCAATAGTGTTTATATTTCCTGGGTACTTCTCCTGGTTGGAGGCGCATTGGCACATTAGGCAGATTGGCACATTAGGCATTGGCTGTCTCTTTAGGGAAGCTTCTGGGACAGTGAGGACAGCTGTCTCAAAGCAGAGGCAGAGGGACCCATGGGAGGGTTATGTCACACTATGCATTTTTTTAAATGTGCACTTTTATCTATTCACATTTTCATGCTTTAATGGGAATGAAGTGTGCACCTTTAAAAATGCATACATTAAGAAATGCACACTTTAAAAATGTACAACTTTAAAAATGCAGGCTTTTAAAAATTCACAGTTTAAATGGATTTAGTGATTACATATGTTACATTAAACAGTATGTTTAAATGTCCGCATTTATTAAATTCTTTAACATTCACATTTCCATGCTTTAGTCAATGGGGGAAGATTCACTCTTTTGAAAAATGTGCACTTTTCCCATTCAATTGAACCAAAACCCAAACAAACAAACAAACAAGCAAAAAGCAGGTTGCAAATTAGAATAGGAGAGAGTCAAACTGAGCTTTGAAGTAATTTCAGTCAGTCATCTTTGGTTCTCCTAAACTAGTACATTGATCATAAAACCATAATTAAAAGCTGTTCTTTTAAAATCACAGTTAAAGTCATAGTTGAAATCATAGTTAAAAGCTGTCCTTTTTAAATATAAATCACCTGTGAATTTATATTTAGCAGTTTACAGCTCACATAAAGTAAAAATACATACATACAAGTCCAATAAAACAGAGATGGAGGTAGCCGGGCAGTATGCTACTAAATTAAAGTCTCAGGAAGTCTGTTCATTCAGTGGTGCTGAAGACCACTAGTCTGAGGTGAAGGCGTAATTAAATATGAAAGGCTTGTCATGAATATTTCTTTAAAAATAATTCTTCAATTCAGTGAATTACCATCATATATCTTTGGTAAGCAGATGGATACCCAATATCTAGGCATGATTATCTGTTTCCTTTTCCCATTAGAGTTCAAAATTGCAAATCCAAACTGATGCATTTTTTAACATTGGTGCTGCTGCCTAATGTGATGTGTGGACTTTGGTCAGCTTGTAATAATGAGAATTCACAGTGTGTACATATATAAATAAAATAGGCAGTGGACCATCTGTTCTCTCAGCAATATCTGTGCACAAGCATGGTGTTTAATTCCCCGGATTAGCTGATCGTTTAACACCACATATTATCAATTCTGCCTGTGTCACATCACAGACTTGAATGATCTGATACAGTTTCTTCTGAAGGTTCCATTTATTTTGCTCTGGGTTTCACACAGTGATCATCGGCTGTTTCAGATTGTATCACTGATCAATTTTCTTCTCACTCAATTTTTCTAGCAATGGAGCATTTGGTTTGCATTGCTGATTTCCAGCTATCTATTTATGCTGCAGCCTGACACATGGCTTTGCATGAAATATACCATGAAGCTACACTAATATCCAAAATTTGATGCAACCTGTTTGGGATTCATATTAACTAGGATTTCATAATAATTCTTTTATTCAGGAGAATATGACTTTTTTTTTCTTTTTTGCAATTACGCCCCTCCCACAGCCCCCCCGAAGGGAATGTGTAAATGAGTCATAGAATCTTAGAATAGTAGTGTTGGAAGGGGCCTAGAAGACCATCGAGTCCAACCCCCTGCTCAATTCAGGAATTCAAGTCAGAGCATCCCCGACAGATGTCTGTCCAGCCTCGTCTTGAATGCCTCCAGTGTGGGAGAGCCCACCACCTCCCTAGGTAATGGGTTCCATTGTCATATTGCTCTAACAGTCAGGAAGTTTTTCCTGATGTTCAGCCAGAATCTGGCTTCCTGGAACTTGAGCCCATTATTCAACTTGAAGATCAACTTGACTTGTCAGTGTAATCAAGGCAATCATGTGCATGCTTACTTAGACATTAGCTCCAGTATATCCAATGGGGTTCACTTCCTAGTAAGTTACAAATTCATTTATTACAGTCACAGACCAGCAAAATCAATATAAAACATATAAAACATGATAAAACTAGTACAGTAACAAAGTACAATTTATGAGATTCCTTGCAGGTAGAAAGGGGTGGGGGGGGGATAAAGAGATGAGACAAAAGTAGTTGGTATAAAACTTAGGCCACATTTATTAGAATTGATCAGATCTGTGAAGGGAAACCTAAGTGGGCAACTTCTCAAAGCCAGTGACTACCTGGCATTATATCAGGTGAGATCTGATGCCTGTAGTGTGGCATCCTTGGTACAGGACTGTCCAATTCTTGGGATGGGAGGCCTTCCCCTGTCACATACACACACCCTGCCCTCAAGCCACAAAACTCAAAGTGGGTGAGGAGAGTTGGCCTCAAAGGTAATCCTTATCCCCTAACAGCAGCTGCAAAAACTGGAGCTGGAAGCTTCAGGCCTTACCTGTCAACAGAAAGGGTGCCTCTGAATGCTCACCAACCCTATAGCTCACCCGAGGTACATGCACATATCTGCCTATTTAGAAAAAGTGATGAAATCACCAAAGTATTTAAATAAACCTGAAATCAACTCTCAACTCCACTTACAGTGTGAAGTAGGCATAAAGACCCATTGCCAAGGCCAATCTGCCTATGAGCCAAAAATTCCTACTCGGCCCCCAAAAGGGTGACCAGAATAGCCCACACTGCATACAGACTAGGAGGGAGCTGTGTTTCAAAGAGGATGAGAGGGAGAGGCCCCACAGCCTAAGTTGACTGGTAAGCCCCTCCCTTCCCCAGGTGCCGCCTTCAAACACCAATGGCATTCACCCATCTCTCCCCCCCCCCATCCTCCCCACAGCCAAGCCAGCTGGATGCAGGGGAAGGGACTTGTCTGAAGAAAATAACATTTTTTCCCTAGTTTGCATTGAAATCATAAAAAAACACCCCAAACCTGGCAACCCTTCCAATGACACAAGAAGACGCATCCCTTGAACAAATTGATACCAAAGTGGTGGAGCTACTTCCAGGAAAGGCTGGTAATAGTGAAGAAATTAGCTTTTCTCGGCATTCCCTATAGAAGTTACAATATAAGAGCTGATTCCGTTACTCCAGCACCACAGAAATGTATACATTCACCAACCAGGGTCTTACTAAATTGCCCATTTAATTGTGTCAATGGCAGCACATTAAAATGGGCAAGAGCAACCACTCTTCTATACTTTGGAATGGTTAATGTGTACAGATATGGAGCTGCAGTGATTCTGTAATTTTTAAAATTATTATATTTAGTATAGAATAATGGAGAACAAGCTTTATTTCCAGCAGTTCTCAGATACTGTAGATCTACGTCTATTAGTCTCTGAACAAGAATTTGGGCCTTCTCAAGTCCATAACTGCTCACTACCTAGTAATTGCGCATAGGATAGCATAATCAAAGTCACCTTCAACAAGAGATGCAACAGCAAAGTAGGGCAAATATGGCCTCAGTACCTGAACTTCTATACTAAATCAAGATTCCACCGAATAATTTCACAAAGTGCCCCCCTCTAAAATATGCTATCCTCTCCACACACCTTCCCATTTCTATCTCTTACGCTACTTTATAGTCCATCAGCCCTTTGTTTTAATTTCTATTTAGGGATGTAGGAGCATTTTGTTTCTTTTTTGCAAATTATATATATAAAAAAAGTCCCGTTCACAACCCCAAATGCAAATGTGAGCTGGAGCACTTTTTTTGGGGGGGGAGTAGAAATATTAGCAAATTCCTGAATTTATAATCATGTTCAAAAATGTGCATATATATATATATATATATATATATATGCACACACACACACACACACACACATATACACTTTGAAAGGGCATTTTTCTAAAACTATGCATTTTCATGCTTTGGTGAATTGGGTGGAAGTACACACTTTTGAAAAATATACACCGAAATGTGCACTTTTCCATTTTGAAAAACAAGTCAAAAACAAAAATGTGAGCCAAAATGAGCTTTCAACTGATTTTCAGATAATTTAGGTGAGCTTGAAAATTGTTGGTTTACCCATCTCTATTTCTTTTCTTTTCTTTTTCCTTCTTACACTTGAGCTACTTAACTCAATATAGTTGGTTGTGATAGTTGGGACAATTAATTAGTTGTTCAAGGGATGGAGAGAAGGATGAATAATCAACCATAACAGGAAAAAAAAAAATCCAAATGGAGACCAAGTTCAGTTCTATGAAAATGGGTTTGGAGGAAAATGAAAAGAAAAAGCAAGAAGTTAGGAGACCTTGGGCAGTATCCAAATGTGTCATTCTGTTAGCACCAGTGATGTTGCACTAGTGGAAACTATGAACTATGTGCAAGAGAAGAATCTAACTAAAGTTATGGTTGCAAAAGCATGGTTGTGCATGAGGTTGTGCATTATGCTTGTGCAATCCATTGTGCATGACTCTTGTCTAACCCATTGTGCAACCTATTGTGCAATGGGTTGCACAACAGTTATATGCAACTGGTCGCATAATGCACAACTGCTTGCACAAACATAACTTAAGTTGTTGCACAACTGTTTGCACAAATGTAATGGGCAAGTGCTTGTGTAACAGAAATATTCAGGGGATTGGGGATCTGTGGCACAAAATGGCACAAAAATTAGCACACAAAACCCTGCACAGGTTTGGAGGAGATATGACAATGTTGTTTTTTTGATGTGTTAACTACGAACCCACATCTGATGTATCAGTACACAGTTGTAGGTGGTGACACAAAACCTGGGATTTGTGGCACAAAATGGCACAAAAGTAGCACAAAACTCTGGCATATGTTTGGAAGAGATCCTGGTTTGGGGGGTTCATAGTTAACAGAGCGTATGTGTTTTGCTGGCACAATACGTATCCAAAACACATACACCATGGTAGGAACATGCTAATGGATACAACACAGTATCCTGTTGAAAATGTGTCCATGTGTCATGCACAGATGCAGTTGTGGGAGAAGTGGGAGGAGTTGGAAAGAGTGAAATGGGTCTTTAACATTCCTTCTTAAAAAAAAAATCCATTACGCTTATACACACCTTTGACAGTGGGAAGGAGTGGGTTTTCTTCTTTCTTTCTTTCTTTCTTTCTTTCTTTCTTTCTTTCTTTCTTTCTTCTCTCTCTCTCTCTCTCTCTCCCTCTCTCCCTCTCTCTCTCTTAAAGAAGAGTAATTCACAGCTCTTCCTGCCTCTGAGAATGAGGTGGGAAGATAAAGGGGGAGGTTGTGGTGCTGCTGCCGGCTACTGTCTTCCCACCTCCAACTTTATTTTTTTTTCAAAGGCAGGGTAAGGGGAAGCAGCATTGCTTTGACTCTCCAGTTTACTGGGGTAGAGTGAGGGAGAGGGAGACAGAGAGAGAGAGAGAGAGAGAGATGCTGTCCAGGGAGGAGGAAGGTGGGAAAGCAGCTGAGAAACTATCACTTGCCTCCTCCTCAAAGCTGCTGCTGTTTTGCTAAGTCTGCCCATGATGTGGAGAGGCAGGGCAGCACCCCTCCTCAACCATCACTTGGAGCAATGTGAGAGGTTTGCATTACTCACAGATTCAGACTTCCACAGGTGCACATTGGCCGAAACAAAATGCCATGCCCAATATTGCTGCCATCGCTGGCAAACTTCCAGTTCAGGACAGCCATGCAGGACACTTCCCCCACCCCACTGGCACTCCCCCCAGAACAGTACCAAAATATATACTGTGGGAAAACGCAACATACAGAAAAGTTGTGATATAACTGTTCTGAAGAAATCCAGGATATAATGGCAGAAATAGCGTGAGGAGGATGGCTCGGGGTGTGCATTGTGTGACACGTCATGGAGCTAGGCATTACCATGATGGTAAAAATCCTCATGTAGATCTTCCCCAGCTGTAAACAGAGCTGGGCTAATACAATGTTTGTGCTTCCTGATCTGTGCCATGAGTGCCAGAGGCTTTTTCATGTGTTTCTGTTAGTTGTTATTAACAGTAGCCATCAATTTCCTGCTGTCACCATATTAAATCCACAGGACAGAAGTTTCAGTGTGACTTCTTGCTGAGAAGGTCACCACCTTATGCCCGATCAAGCTGTTTTCTCTGTAATAAGATGAAAGCCAACTCAGGAAAAAAGGCCCTCATTTTTTATTTTTTTTATGAACAGAAGATGCTAGCCATTTAGGTTCAGAAATTGATCAGGAGGATGGAAAACTGAAGGGAAAGTTAAAATGGACATTTTGCTCTCTCCTCTTATCAGATAGACAAATTAAATTCTACCATGTCACACCAAATTATTTGCTGATATTGATTTTCTTGGCCTGACACTTAAACTGAGAGAAAAGATTCGTTTTGAAGGCTAGATTGGAAGAGGTGAAGGTGAGCAACATTTGCTTTCTGTGGGCTCTCTAATGGTGCTGGGAGGTGATTCCCAGTCCTATGTCTCTCATGTTATATGGGGTCCTGCAAGGTTCCAACATACTAGAGATGGAAGGATCAGTCTATTACAGTCAATTTCTTCTCCATGTCACTTTTGCACATGGTCATGCATAAGGTATTGCATCCCAGGTCCACAATAATCTTTGATTTTTAAAAAGAACATCCACAGAAAGTCAGCATATAAATATGCATTTAAGTACATTTAAATTGCATTTTCTCTCAAAATACGCATTTTAAAAAGGTACTTTGATATGTTTTTTGAACAAAGAGCTAAATCACAATATTAGTGTAAAATCCAGTCCATGGATAGCTAGGATCCAGTCTATATATTAGTCCAGGTGAGAATCAGGTCAGTTCATATCAGAAATTGCAAAGATCAAATTCCTCAAGCATCCCTACTAGAGATGTATGAGACATTCATTTCCGTTTGTTTATGACCAGAATGTACACTATTCACAATTCCTGAACCTGAAAGTGAGTGCAGTTTGTGGTCAGAACTCAAACCCTTGTGAGCTTGTGATGCTGTTTGCTGGGCTAGAGTGAGGAATTGCATTTGGGGGGGGGAATGTGTACAGTAGAATTCATACTTTTTTACGAGTATGCACAAACACATTTTAATCAATGGGAGGAGACTGCATACTGCTGAATGCACTGCCAAGTATGCACCTATGTACTTTGCAATTTTCATATGAAAAAGGGAGGGGGAAGCTTGCAGTCTGATATGGACATGACTTGGGCTGAGCTTCGAGATGGAACTTGTCACGATGGAACTCAATGAAGTGTGTTTTGTGAATTTCCACATCCCTAATCCCTACATCATGTTAGTTAACTTAGCATCTTTAGGAGGATTGCAACTCTTTCCAGAACAGACTGAACACCACCTGTTTGGTTAAATTAACAAGCCTAAAATATTTTGTTACCTAAAGCAGAATCATAGCTCAGTGGTAGAGCACATACTTTTCATAGAGATGGCCTCAGGTTCAATCCCCAGGATCTCTGGAGAGGGCTGGAAAATAATCCTGCCTCATCTAGTACTGAATAAGATTATCCACTTTGAAATGAGAACACAAGAAGAACTATTCTGGATCAGACCAAGGGTCCATCGGGTCCAGCATTCTGTTCAAACAGTGGCCAACCAGCTGCCCACAGGAAACTCACAAGCAGGACATGAGTGCAACAGCACCCTCCTGCCCATGTTCCCCAGCAACTGGTGTACATAGGCATATTGCCTCTGATACTGGTGGTAGCCTATAACCAAAATTAATACCCATTAAGACTACAGTGAGTTTCCATCAGTACTCTGACTAGACCCAGATCTACTCATTTCCTCCCATTTAATTTAGTTGAAGCAGTACAATAGCCCCCTCATATGTAGAAGGTGGAATTGAGTTGTGCCTGGCAACACACCCCACCAATGAGTCATATGCTGGCCATGCCCTCCATCCTCTTTATGTGTGTCACATGCATAGGGCCCCTTCTCATATGCACTGACTGGGTGAACCACGGTGATTAGGCTGCTGGGTCCTTCAGTAGCACCAAATGGCCCTGTAGCCCACTCATATGTTCTTTGAACATGTGAGGGGCTTTGTCTGAAGCCCCCTAGTGAAAATGTTGTATCAATATCTGGATCAGCAATGTCCTAGATGAGGAACAATAAGCTCAAGTTCAATCCTGGCCAGGCCCAGCTGTGCCATGCAGGGTGGAGTGACTTACTTCTGGTGGCCTCATAAGATGGGGGAGAGATGAAGGCAGGAATTGGGATCTGAATTGTGCAGCAAAGCTTTTTAAAGTGCTAGTCATACTAAGGTGGGCCTTAGGGTTAGGGACATAAGAAGCTGCCTTTTACTGACTCAGACTAGGGATGTCAGATAAATCTGAAATGGACTGAAAGGAGTCTGGATATCTTGTAATCCGGTCCATAGATTTCACACCAGACTGGCATCTGCGCATCAGGCAAATTCGGTGGACATGCAGCTTTAAAATCCCAAAATTTTATGTAAATAAATTCATAGGCAAAGCTGCAAGTTAGATAGAGAATGTTATGTTATTCACAAATATAAATTATGTTAATGGTTGTGTAAATAGTAACTTGCTGCAAATTTATTTATGTAATTTTCTGAGCAGGAGGGGGGGGGGACTGAATTTGTGAGTTTGTGAACGATGGACTCAAAACTCCACCCAGTTCATGGTACTCATGCGGAACGGGCTAAATACAATCCGAACATCCTTAAGTCAGACCATTTGTCTATCTAGCCCAGTATTGTCAACACTGACTGGGAGCATTTCTTCAGGGTTTCAAGCAGGATTCTTTTCCAGCTCTACCTGGAGATGCTGGAGATAGAATCAGGGACTTTCTGTATGCAAACCATGTGTTCTACCACCAAGCTACAGTTCTGCTTTAAGTAGCAAAATGTCTTGGACTGGCTGTTGGTGGTTGTCCATCTGACCAAAAAAGGTGTTCAGCCAGTTACACTCCTCCTGAAGGATCAAACTCTCAGGCCAGGAGTGATTATTGATGCATCTCTGCCACTGGAAGCTCAAGCAGCCTCCATGCCACCTTCCACAAGTTAAGAATACTGCACCAAAGGGCAGAAAAAGGCAGCCAAAATGATCAAAGGGCTGGAGCAACTCCACTATGAAGAAAGGTTATGATGTTGGGAGTAGGGGGTAGCTTAGAAGAAGAAGGTAAGTAATTGGGCGGGGGACATGAGAGCAGTATATAATGTTATTCATGGTGTGGAGAACATGGACAGGGAAAAGTTTTCTCTCTCTTCCACTCATGATCATAAACGCAGGTCAGAAAATGAAGTTGCACGGTGGAATATTCAGGACAGATATAAGAAGTACTTCATCACACAACACATAATTAAACTCTGGAATTTGTTATCAAAGATGTTGTGATGGTCACCAACTTGGATGGCTTTAAAAGGCAATTTGACAAATTCATTGAAGGAAAGGCTATCAAGGGCTACTAGTCAATGGTTATATGCTACTCACACAGTCAGATGCCTCTGATTGCCAGTTGCTGGGGAACACATGTAAAATGATGTAATTGCCCTTGTGTTCTGCTCATGGGCTTCCCATAGGCAACTGGTTGGCCACTATGGGGAGAAAACTGCTGGACTAGATAGTAGGGATGGATGGACCTGTCTCCTCTGTCTGGGGCAGGGGGAGCTTGATGAGCTGCCCCCCCCAGCTCATGTGGCCCAGACCCACTCAGCAAGCCTCCTTGCTCACCCCGCCCACCCACCTAGCCTCCCCTCCTCTCCGTGCCAAGGACTCCGGAAGTCAAGCCCTTGTGCTTTATGCACACAAAGGCTTGACTGCCGAGTCCTTGGCACAGCCAGCCCCCAGCTCTGTTGCTCTGGCTTCTTTGGATGGAGGCTAGGGTGAGAGTGCTGGGAAGCCACCCAAGCCTTTCCTCCCCATGCCAGCTGCCAAGGGATTTCTTAACAGCTGGTGCAGGGTGGATGGGTCCTGGCATGGCCAGCCTTGAGTGTTCTCACCCTGGCCTCCTCAGGAGGAGGCCAGGGTGAGAGCTCCGGGGTGCTGCAGTGCTCCCAACCACTTGCCAAACTCTGAGGTGCTTGGCGACCAGGTCCATAAGAGCCCCAGGACTCGGGGAGCAGGGTCTGGAAGGTCGGAAGCGGGGGAGTCCATCAGACTCCACCCCCTTTTCAGACTCCCACACCATCCCTACTAGATAGGGTTTTTTTTGGTCTGATCCAGCAGAGCTCTTCCTATGTCCTTATTTTCTTAAGCCCTTCCAAACAGACATAGCCTGGTAACTATTATCTATTCCTGGTAACCTCCCAATTTTTGTACTGCAGCCTGTTAGATGTGGTACTGCCTTTGAATCATACAATTATAGGGTTGGAAGGGGCCTACAAGACCATCAAGTCCAACCCCCTGCTCAATGCAGGAAGCCTGATTCTCAGGCAGTCTCTCAAGATCCCTTGTAAACTTGATTGATTGATAATATTTATAGACCACTCCACATCAAAAGATTTTGGAGTGATGGCCAGAAAAGATAAAAGAATAAAACACCATGTTAAAGCAATTACAACATTTTTAAAAGAAACAAGTTCTGATAAGACCAAGTTTTATAAACTGCAGCTGGTCAATCAAGGAAAGCTTCCTGAAATAACAATGTCTTCAGGAGGGCCTGGAGGCAACACAATGTTGGTGCCTGCCTGACCTCCAGAGGCAAGGAGTTCCACAGGAAGGGGGCCACCACATTGAAGGTTCTTTTCCTGGTGGACTTCAACTGGGCCATGGGTCCATTTGGAACCACCAAGAACATGCCTGCTGATGCCCTCAGTGACCTGGCAGGTTGGTAAGGAAGAAGGCACTCTGTATTTAGTTCAGAATACAGATGTTAGGCTGCTAAGTGGAACCAGCTAGAAGAAATCATCCTGCCACCAGTTTTGAAACAGCTACACTGGCTACTAGTCTTTTTCCAACTACACTTAATGTTCGTGATTACCTTTAAAGCTCCATGTAGCTTGGGGCCTTGGTACATAAAAGATCACCTTTTTCTACATGTGCCTGCCTATGCATGCACTGAAATCATCATCAGAGGTCTTTCCCCGGGTGCTCTTGCCTTACAAGCTTAGGTCTGACTCTGTGGCAACTTCTCAGAGTGGTGCCCTGAGCATTGGTAGGCATGGGCAAATCTGTTACTTTAGCTTTCTCCCACATTCCATTTAAAAAAAATAAAAAATCTCTAGTTCTTTTCAGCCTGTTTATGAAGAGACTTTTTGAATTCACCAAACTCAATTCTTGCCCATCTGCACTGGTTAAATTCAATAGGTACAATTGCTCCCAGGGTGTAGAGGACAATGTTGCATCTGTCTTCCATGTAACCATTAAAGATGACTAGACTATCAGGAAAAAAGACAGAGAGAGAGGTGGCAACACTCATTCATCTCTCCGGACATTTTGGACTTCAATTCCCATCAACCCCAACTAGCATGAGCAATGATCAGGAACTCTGGGAGACGTAGTCCAAAAAATCTGGAGAGCATTAGGTTGGGGAAAGCTGAGCTAAGCACTCAAACACCTAGCCCTGTCCATTTCAGTCTCTCCCAGAAGGTGTCAAATTCTTTTCATCCCATTTATAAATCATTGCTTTTGTACATGATGGCAAGTTCTTGCCAAAAAACGAATTGAACAAAATTCTTCACCCATTCCTACTCATTGGGGGGCTGTTCCTATATATTTTTTGTAACAGGCAGAGGTGTGGGTTCTTTTCTCTTTTTTAATGCATTTCTCAGTCCTTTTTGAACATTAATTGCATCTGTTTTTCTTCCAGTTTTGATACTCATTTATGTGTGCATGTGTACGTTTTAACCTCTGCTATTTTCATTATGTTCCTGCTGTTGTATTATGTTTTTTTTTATTGTTTTTAATGTTTCCACGGTTTTTGCTGACTGTTAGTTGCCCTGGGAATATATTAATAAAGAGTGGGATACAGATTTTTCAATAAACAAACATAAATAAAATAATTTCCAGTAAGTTCATAATGTATAAGACATAACAGAACTGAAAAGCAAGATGGATAGTAAAATACTTTCCCTTTGAGAGCTGTTTAGTAATTTGCCCATCACACCCTAAGCACTAGCTTTGGAATTGTTTGAAAATGGTCTGTCCATCTGATTCCCCCCCCCACCTATCTTATGCTTACATATCGCAAGTGCTCCCTCTATTGGTGCCTTCCAATTCATTGAATAACATTTGGTGGAAATTTCATCCCTTTTATATACATATTTTAAAATGCTAAATTTTGCATTACAGAATATCCTAGGAATGAGTGGATTATCCACATTCCAGTCTTTAACAGTTCCATGGGAGATTCTGCTCTGTATTCCGTTCCTCTCCTTAATATCTGAATTAGAGCATGCAAAGTGTGCTGTACATTTCAATCTATTTCCTTCGTTTTTGGCTCTCCCCAGTCTCTGCTACCAATGTACACCTGTACATTGAGAAAACACTGGAAAAAATAGGGATGTCAGAGAATTCCGCCACGGATCTCGGTGAGACCGAATGCCAGTGCATTCGGCCCCCCGACATCTGTGGCGGAACGGCCTGCCACCCCCCGCCCCCCCACGGATCCCCCCCGGGATGACATTTACCTGGGGCGGATCTTCCAGGTGGCGGTGGCTCCAGCGGTGGCTCCGGTGGCGGCTTCGGCGGCGGCGGCGGGCGGTCTTCCGACCGGCTGCCGCCAGTGCCATTTCCAGGCTTGTGGGGGGGGGAAGATTTACGTAGGCTAAAACGGTGAATGAAAAAGGGACGCAAATAGCACCCGCTATGCTATTTGCGTTCCCCTTGATTTTCACCGTCATAGTCTACGTAAATATTTACGTAGATTAAGATGGTAAAAAGAAGGAACACAAATGGCGGTGGCCGTAGCTGCTGCCATTTGCGTACGCGGTTGTTTTTTTGTTCTTTGTTTTTTCCCAGATGGTTTTTTTCCCAGCGTTTTCTCAATGCACACCTATGATCCTGCACCAGAGTAGTACCTGCACTGTAGGTGCCACTCATGTGCCCACTGGTAAGATCTATCAGATTGTCTGGCAAAACAGACAGGTCCTTATCGGTAGTGGCCTCTCAAGCCTTGGAACTACCTTCCACATGAATTGTGCTTGGCCATTCAGTTTAGGCTTTCAAATAGGTCTTAAAAACTTAGTTCTTCAGTGTTGATTTCTCCTAACAGTGTAATTGGTTTATGGCTGGGATCTCCAACATGATGCCCATGGGCACCAATGTGCCCACAGACACCTCTCTTGGGGCCCATCAGGCTCCCTGCCCCTCCTGATTTTAATTTTTATTTCTTAAGATTTTTAAAGTATTTTTTTTTTTACTGGGAGGCTGCCATGTTGCACAGCAAAGTTCTGCCCTCTAACTCCAGCTCTGTATTTATTTGGGTACAAAAGAGTGGTTTTGTATTTTGAAGCTGAGGGCCCAACTCTGCCTTGTATATAGGTTCTTGAGCAAATTATCTTTCTCACCAGTTTGCCTTCTGGGAAATGAGTGTTTCTGTGACACAAGCCAAACATGGCAGCCATTTTATGAATGAGCAAGCCCCTGCATGGCAGCCATTTTGTGACAGTGCCCATGATACTCTGTCCACATTTCCAATGTGCCTACTGATCCAATAAGGCTGGGGACCCCTGGTTTACAGGAACTGCTTTCAAATACTCGTGACTACAAATTTGGTTTGACTAATATGCCTGTTTACCTGCAAAGCAGCATATACAATATTTTTATATATAAATAATATACAGATAATAAAAAGAAATAACTGAAGGAGCTGAAAGCTGTGATAAACAGCACATGCAGTATGCTCAGTAGGGGGTATGGAAATAGTGGAGGATTCCTTATGCATCAGTTTCACTTCAGAAACAAAATCAGATCATTTGGCAATCCAAAAACCAGGAATTCAGCTGGACAGAATTTTGGAAGCATGCCTGTTATATGCTAAAAAGAAGCATACCTTGAAGTCGATGAGCATTATATAACCAATGTAGTGAATATATTGTGTCTTGAGAAACAAACTCCCTGTTCAGCAGATCACCTTGTCTGGGTTCTGTACTGATGTTCAAATTTTCCTGGAGATGTTTGATGCAGCTGAATAAAACTATGAGGTTGTGTGTGTGTGTGTGTTTTCGTGCAATGCACCAGTTTTGGCACCAGTTTTCTTCTTTGTTGTAGCCCTCGCAGTCCTTGGCCTCACGTGATCATTTTCCCATTTAATACAATCGGCAGTAGCAGCTCATGTGATTTTCGTAATGGCTCTCTGTGACATGTTCATGTCAGATGTAGCCCTGCAACATCGAGTGATACAAATCACATGGGTTGTCACAGCCAATCAGCTTAAACAGAAGGCTGAAGGACAGTGGGGCAATGAAACTGGAAGGGAACAGTATCAAGAACTTCAAGATAAGATTGAATGTATTTGTGACCAGTGCAGAAAATCACCAGACGCTGGAGGCAGTTTTGTAGGGATGTTGGAGAATTTCTCCACGATTCTCCAGGAGGCCGAATGCCAACGCATTTGGCCCCCCGAAATTGGTGGAGAAACGGTCCGCCCCCCCGCCCCCCCCGGGATGGGACTTACCTTTGGTGAATGTCCCTGGCACTGGCGGCTCCCGACGGCGGGGCGGTGGCGGGGCGGCGGCGGCAGTGGGGGTGGCTGGTCTTCCGACCGGCTGCCGCCGCTGCCATTTCCCAGTAAAACAACAACAACAACAACAAACATGATAGGCTACGTAAAGATTTACGTAGCCTATCATGGCTAGATTTTCAAAAAACACCGTGATAGGCTATGTAAATCCTTACGTACCCTATCACGGCTGACTTTGGGGGGGGGGGGAAACATGTACGCAAACATTTATGTAGACTATGGCGAAAATAAGGGCAACGCAAATGGCGCCGCCATGGGCGCCGCCATTTGCGTATGTGCTTCCCCCCCCCAAAGTCAGCTGTGATAGGCTACGTAAGGATTTACGTAGCCTATCATGGCTGACTGCAGGGACGCAAACGGCGGCGGCTACGGCCGCCGCCATTTGCGTCCCGGCCGGCCAGGAGGATTCGCAGCTGGAGGGACAGGGCGTCTCCCCCCCGGCCAGAATTTCAGCCGGAGGGACAGGGCGCCTCCCCCCCACCACGAAGCAAGCTGCAGGACCAGGTAAGTGACTTTCGTCCATCCCTACAGTTTTGACATTCATGCAATGGGTCAAGCAGAAAAGGCCGATGACTAACTGAAAAATCTGACTTGCATGTTCATTCTTTTGCATGCGCAGGTTATGTCCCTCTTTTGAAATTCATGGAGAAGTTCTTTTAGGGAGGGAGGACACAAATATAAGGCCAGGATCTCTGCTTGATCATTCCAGAGCGCAGGGCTGGGATGGTTGTCACAGAGGGGGGATTTAAGTTCCCCCTCCCATTTTTGTGCCAAAATTCTACCCCCGCCCCAAGTGGGGTTAAAAAAAAAATGTCCAAGCAGAATTTTACCCTCTTTTTACCCCCCCCATGGTAGGGGGTGGAATTTTGGAACAAAATCTGGAGGAGGGAAGCTTAAATTTCCCCCTCCCAAATTGCCATGGTCCTGATCTGTGTTGGGGCTGCACATGCTTACACAGAGATAAGTAAGTCAATCACACATGGCTCTGCTATGTGTGAGTTAAAGAACATCCAGTTCAGCTCAAGCCACTTGTTGTTGTTGTTGTTCAGTTGTTAAGTCGTGTCCGACTCTTCGTGACCCCATGAACCATAGCACGCCAGGCCTTCCTGTCCTGCGCTCTCTCCCGGAGCGTGCTCAAGTCCATATTCGTTGCATCAGTGATGCTATCTAGCCATCTCATCCTCTGCCGTCCCCTTCTCCTTTTGCCTTCAAACTTTCCCAGCATCAGGGTCTGTTCCAGGGAGTTTTCTCTTCGCGTTAGGTGGCCAAAATATTTGAGCTTCAGCTTCAGTATCTGTCCTTCCAATGAGCACTCAGGGTTGATTTCCTTTAGGATGGACTGATTTGACCTCCTTGCAGTCCAGGGGACTCGTAAGAGTCTTTTCCAGCACCACAGTTCGAAAGCATCAATTCTTCGGCGCTCAGCCTTCCTTATAGTCCAGCTCTCACAGCCATACGTTACTGCTGGGAAAACCTAGGGATGGCAGAGAATTCCACCACAGATTTCAGTGAGGCCAAATGCACTAGCATTTGGCCCCCCAAAATCCGTGGTGGAACGGCCTCCCACCCCTGCCCCCCCGTGCATTCCCTCCCTGGGACAAAGCTTACCTGGGGCGGATGTTCCGGTGGCGGCAGCTCCGGCGGCGGTTCCGGCGGCGGCTCCAGCGGTGGCTCCAGCAGCAGCTCCGGAGGCTAGGGATGCACAAAAATCACTTACCTTTCGGGGATTATGCTGATGGTGCGGGGGGAGGCGTTCTGTCTCTCCCGCTGGAATCCTTGCCGCGGGGGGAGGCGCTCTGTTCCTCCCCCCCCCCGGAATCCTGGCTGGCTGGCTGTGCTCCGCAGCGATTCTGCGGAGCCGCCAGCCAGCTCTGCCAGCATCCGGACATCCGGCTGCTGGCTAGCAGGGACGCAAATGGCGGCGGCCGTAGCCGCCGCCGTTTGCGTCCCTGCAGTCAGCCGTGATAGGCTACGTAAATCTTTACGTAGCCTATCACGGCTGATTAAAAAAACAAAACAAAACACGCACGTACGCAAATGGCGGCACCCATGGGCGCCGCCATTTGCATTCCTTATTTTGGCACGTCTTAGTCTACGTAAACATTTACGTAGACTAAGATGACAAAAATAAGGGGAACGCAAATATCGTAGCATCTACGCTATTTGCATTCCCCTTATTTTCACCATCTTAGTCTACGTAAATGTTTACGTAGACTAAGATGTGCCAAAATAAGGAACGCAAATGGTGGCGCCCATGGGCGCCGCTATTTGCGTACGCACATTTTTTTTTTTTAATCAGCCGTTATAGGCTACATAAACATTTACATAGCCTATCAGGTTTGGTTTTTTTGAAAAACCTGGAAATGGCGGTGGCGGGGGCAGCTGGTCGGAAGACCGGCCACCGCAGCCGCTGCCGCTGAACCACCGTCGGAGCCACCGCCGGAGCTGCCGCCACCAGGAAGTTCTGCCCCAGGTAAGTCCCGTCCCGGGGGGTTGGCGGGAGGGTGGCGGGCTGTTCCACCACCGATTTCAGGGGGCTGAATGTGCTGGCATTCGGGCTCCCTGAGATCCGTGGTGGAACTTTCGTACATCCCTACTGGCGGCAGCTGCGGCGGCGGCTGCTCTTTCGACCAGCTGCCATGGCCACCATTTGCATCTGCTGTTTGCCGTTTTAGCCTTCATAAATATTTACGTAGGCTATTACGGTGAAAAATAGGGGAACAGAAATAGCGTAGTGGGCTCTATTTGCATTCTTCTTCTTTTTTTTGCCATAATAGCCTACATAAATATTTACGTAGGCTAAAACGGCGGGGGGGAAAGGAACACAAATAGCGCCCACTATGCTATTTGCATTCCCCTTTTTTTTTTTTTTTTGCCGTAATAGCCTACATAAATATTTACGTAGACTAAAACAACGAAAAATAGGGAACGCAAATGGTGGCTGCCATAGCCGCTGCCATTTGCGTATGCTGATTTTTGTTTTTGTTTTTGTTTTTGCCTTCCATGATAGGCTACGTAAATACTTACGTAGCCTATCACGGCAGCCTGACTGGACACAAATGGCGGCCACTACGGCGGCTCCCATTTGCCTCCAAAGCAGGCAGTCCGTGGCCGGAACTCCGGTTGCGGATGGCCCTGGCCAGCTGCTCCACGGAGCCGCCACGGAGCGGAGCCGGCCGGGCAGGATTCTGGGGAGGAGGACCGGATTGCTTCCCCCCCCATCAAGGATTCCAGGGGGAGGGACAGAGCACCTCCCCCCCCACCGCGAATCACATCCGCGAAAAGGTAAGTGACTTTCGTACATCCCTAGGAAAACCATAGCTTTGATTAGACGGACCTTTGTCGGCAAGGTGATGTCTCTGCTTCTTACTGTGCTGTCTAGGTTGGCCATAGCTTTCCTCCCAAGGAGCAAGCGTCTTTTAATTTCATGGCTACAGTCACCGTCTGCGGTGATCTTGGAGCCCAAGAAAGTAAAATCTGTCACTGCTTCCATTTCTTCCCCTTCTATATGCCAGGAAGTGATGGGGCCAGATGCCATGATCTTCGTTTTTTTAAAAAACAAGCCACTTGTAGGGAACCTAAAATAATTTCAAGATGATGATGATGAGGATGTTTTCTCTGGAGTAGTTTTGTACATCCCTAAGTTGTAAAGGGATTCCACCTAAGGTAACATTTGAGATGAATTTAGAGGTTTCTGTTTAAATTTAAAGAAAACAAAAAGAAGGAGGGGGACACCCAAGGAATGTGAAAGAAAGTATTAAAGGGTTTTGATGAGACTATCAAAACTGTGCAGCAGTGTTTCCCATATCCCTTTGTGTAATGGAAACAGTACAAGAAGACAGCTGATCTCTTTCATGTAGATACTACAATGAGTAACAGGGAATGCTGTGTGCCTTACAACACTGCCCGCCTTATAATACACTGACAAAATCCAGTGATTTTTGCAGTGAGTTGTGACCTGCATGAAGGCAACAGGAGCCACACAGAAATGCGTAAGCAATTGGATCTGGTAAACACACATTTGAGAGATCACTTTTTCAAGGGTACATTTTAGTAGACATCTAACTGTGCTGCAGTGTATTCCTTTGGGGTAAGGGGGAGGAAAAATCTGTAAAAGCATTAGTGATTTGCTAGGAGCATGCTTCTCATCATCTTTCATTTTTCAAGGGTAATTTACCAGCAGCGAGCAATGACAAAACTAGTATTCCCTTTGCCAACAAAAAAAAAGCCTAAATAAACTTATTTGCTGTGTGATACAGGTGATCTTCAGAAATTGCCTGTGTTGTTCAGTTATTTATTTATTTTTGCCCAGCCTCTGTTTCTTTTTTGTCAGTTCATAAAATGTGGAACGTCAATTTATATCTGTAGCACCTCTCTATCTAGCACCGCTGCCTGTCTCTTTATATAAAGTGCTTTATTGTGTTGTTTGGATGATGTCAAGTACCGCAAACAAGAGATGTCTGCTTCTTTGAATTGCCCTAACACTCAATGGGAGAAGTTTAGACTATCAAGGCAATCCAGATGAGGATCAGCAGAGCGTTGGATGGCAGGTGGAAGGAGCAAAATTCATGAAATATGTGTCTATGTATTTTCAGCATGCAAGTCTTTTGCTGAGGGAATGGCACTGGCTGCCTATTCACTACCGGGCCAGGTTTAAGGTTTTGGTACTAGTGTATAAAGACTAAACCTGGGACCAGGATACCTGAGAGAGCGCCTTCTCCCTAGGGATGTATGAAAGTGACTTACCTTTTCACGGATTCTGTTCATGGTGGGGGGGGAGGCATTCCGTCCCTCCCCCCAGAATCCTCGACGGGGGGGCGATCCGGTCCTCCCCCACGGAATCCTCGATGGCCGGCTGTGCTCCGCGGCAGCTCTGCAGAGCAGCTGGCCAGGCCCAGGCCAGGGCTGTCCACAGCCAGATTTCCAGCCGCGGAGGGCTCTGGGTAACAACAACAACAACAACAAATCGCGTACGCAAATGGTGGCGGCTATGGCTGCCACCATTTGCGTTCCTTATTTTTCGCCGTCAGTCTACGTCAATATTTACGTAGACTAAGACGAAGAAAAGAAAGGGGAACACAAATAGCGTAGTGAGCGCTATTTGCGTTCCCCTTTCTTTTCTTCATCTTAGTCTATGTAAATATTGACGTAGACTAAGACGGCGAAAAATAAGGAACGCAAATGGAGGCAGCCGTAGCCGCCTCCATTTGCGTACACTTTTTTTTTTTTTTTAACCTAGATGAGATTGGCTATGTAAGTCTTTACATAGCCTATCACGTCTATGGGGGGGGGGAGACACAGACTGCAAATGGCGGTGGCGGCAGCCGTTCAGAAGACCAGCCGCTGCCGTTGCCGCCGCTGAAGCCGCTGCTGGAGCTGCCACTGTCCAGAACATCCGCCCCAGGTAAGTCTTGTCCCGGGGGGGATCCGCGGGGGGTGGGGGGTGGCAGGCCGTTCTGTGATGGATTTCGTGGGCCGAATGCACTGGCATTCAGCCTCACTGAGATGCATCATGGAATTCTCTGACATCCCTACTTCTCCCTTACCAACCTGCCTAGTCACTAGGGGTGTACGAAACACACTCACCCGTCTGGTTGGGGTGTCCTTTGGAGGGGGCAGGCAATCCCTCCCTCCCCCCAGAATCCTCCCTGGCCAGCTCTGCTCTGCGGCAAGTCCGCAGAGCCACCGACCGGGCCCATCCGCAGCCAGACTTCCGCCCACTGCTGGTCTGCAGCCGCAAATGGCGTCTGGCATAGCAGACTCCATTTGCATCCCTGCTTTAGCTGTGATAAGCTATGTAAATCTTTACATAGACTATCACAAAAAGAGTAGCGATGCAAATGGTGTAGCAGACGCCATTTGCGTCCCCGCTGTTTGCTGTGATGGGCTACGTAAAGATTTATGTAGCCTATCATGGCTAAAGCAGGGACGCAAATTGGAGAATTTTTCAACGTCTTCCATTGATAGTCTAAACTTCTCCCATTTGCATCCACAGACCAGGGCAATGGACAGCAGCAGACAGACCTGGACCGGCCAGAGGCAGGTGGGGTCCGTCCCAGGAAAATGTCGTGGGGGCGGGGGAGTAGTCCATTCCACCACGGACTCACGGGGGGCGGATTCTAAAGAATCCAGCCTCATTGGAGTCTGTGGAGGATTTCTCCGCCATCCCTACTGGTCACTGAGTTCATCACAACATCAGATGGCATGTTCCTGGTGTTTCCACATGGCCCTGTGGCCTGATTGGAGTCCACCCGGAGATAGGGATGTCAGAGAATTCCGCCACGGATCTCTGTGAGGCCGAATGCCAGTGCATTCAGCCCCCCGAACTCCGTGGCAGAATGGTCTGCCACCCCCCCACCCCCCCGCGGATCCCCCCTGGGACGAGACTTACCTGGGGTGGATGTTACGGACAGCAGCAGCTCCAGCGGTGGCAGCAGCAGCGGCTGGTCTTCCGACCAGCTGCTGCCGCCACCACCATTTGCAGTCTGTTTCCCCCCGCCATTTGTGATTGGCTACATAAAGACTTACATAGCCTATCACGTCTGGGTTAAAAAAAAAAAAAAGCGTATGCAAATGGCGGTGGCTACGGCTGCCACCATTTGTGTTCCTTATTTTTGTCCATCTTAGTCTACATAAATATTTATGTAGACTAAGACAGTGAAAACAAAGGGGAACACAAATTGCGTCCACTACGCTATTTGCCTTCCCCTTTCTTGTCTTCGTCTTAGTCTTCGTAAATATTTATGTAGACTAAGACGGCCAAAAATAAGGAACTCAAATGGCGGCAGCTGTAGCTGCCGCCATTTGCGTACGTATTTTTTTTTTAACCCAGATGTGATAGACTACGTAAGTTGTAAAGCCTATCACAGCTTTACATTACGTAAAGCGTAGCCTATCACAGCTGAATTCAGGGACACAAATGGTGGCAGCTATGGCCGCCGCCATTTGCGTCCCTGCTAGCCAGTGGCTGGATGTCCGGCTGTTGGCGAAGCCGGCTGGCAGCTCCATGGAATCCCTGCGGAGCGGAGCCGGCCGGCCAGGATTCCGGTGGAACCCGGTGGAGCCAGGTAAGCGGGGTTTCGTACATCCCTACCCGGAGAAGAGCCTTCAGTGTGCTGGCACCCTTTCTATGGAACTCCTTGCCACTGGAGGTCAGGCAGGCACCAACGTTGTCTTCTATTTGGCACCTCCTGAAAATATCTTTATTTTAAGAAGCCTTCCTTACTGAAGCCAAGTTGTTTTATTGTGTTTTTTTAAAACAATAACAACAACAACAACAACAATTTTAATATGGTGTTTTATTCTTTTATCTTTTTGTCTTTTATTGTTGACCACTCTGGAATCAGTTTAGGTGTGGAGCTGTGTATAAATGTTGTAAATAAACAATCAAATTTATTATTTTGGAGAGAAAGAGGCTCCATCTGTTTACATTTTGCCTAATTGTTTGGCTAGGGCTAAGCGGATTTCCACTTTCTGTTCCTCTGGTGCTCTGTCTGTTCATTTTAACTTGTCCACTGCTCCATCCAGCCCAGTATTGCCAACACTGTCTAGTTCTCCAGGGTTTCAAACGGGAGTTTTGGCTGCTCTACCTGTAGATGCTGTGGATCAAATCTGGGATCCTGTGTATCCCAAGCATTTGCTCTATCACTGCGCTACTGCCTCTCCCCAAGCTCAAACATAGGTGCTCTTGCATATTGGTAACATGACACTAGGAAAGAACCCTGATGGACTTATCTATGCACTCACATCAATATTACTTTTTTGCGGTGGTCTATTAATTTGGTTGCATTCATCAGTAATGTGTGTGCATATAAGGTGTGTGTGAAGACAGGAATGAACATATGTAACTGAGTCGATTTGCACTGACCTACAGCCTTCCCCAATAAGAAATTATAATAAAGCAATAATTTAAGTTAAGGGCAGAAGAAATTCTGCACCATTTATAACAAAACAGCAACATGACAAGTCAATCTGTAAATCTTGTTGAACTAAATGGGTTTTCCAGCTTCTGTTTAAGAGTACATGGAGGTGTTTGTTCATTTTGTTTTCATTTATTTACAACATTTAAATGCTGTATGATAACAAAGTTCCCTGGCCAGCTTACAGTAACAAGGAAAATGTTACAATGCAACTATCAACCATAAACAAGCAAACTAAAATAGAATACAGCATACAAACTCAACAACATCAGAGAATAAAACAATAAAACAAGGCTCTAAAACCACCAAAAGTTAAACGGATTTGAAAAGCTTAAGGGGAAATTCCAGGGAAGAGGTGGTGTTAACACTGTACCAACATCTATCCTCCAATTTCCTGAAAGTTTTCTTTCCCCATGAAAGAGGCCTCCATTTTTCTAACTCATTCTTAGAAGGTTTATGATTTTTTTAAAAAGTATTTGTGTATGTGTGGGGGTGGGTGGGGGTGGTGAGCTGACCACCTAATCATGAGGTGGCCATAGACATGTTCTATTTTTCTATTATTCTGTTATTCATCTCTACATTGCTCTGCAGCCCCCTAGGATGCCTGCATTTCCCGATTTGAAAAGTCCTCCCTATAAGAGGAATTACCACATGATATCTTCCCCTGGGCTTGTATTGAAATATGGGACACCAAGAAGGCTACAACCTGTGAGAGGGAAGATTGTGCAATGAAAGAAAAGGCATTCCTACATCCTCCTCAGCTGCCTCACTAGTAAGAACCCTGAACACAACCCATGAACATTTCTTCCAAATTTTCTTCTCCTTTGACTTCCTTTTCAAAAGCAATTTATTCTCAATCAAATTGAATGAGAATGGTTCAAAAATGTGGAAGGTTTTCTTTGGTTGTTTTGCAGAGCACTAAATTCCACTACATGTATTATTTCCTGAGGTGGTCGCTGAGAGGATAGAAATAACAAGTTGCACACTGGAATTTTGTGTCCAGATTGGTTTGGGAAGAAACTGCTTACCTAGATCAATTCCAGTCCAGCTTCCATCCTGGATTTGAGACAGAAACAGACCTGGTCACCCTGGTGAATGGCCTACACCTTGACATGGATGGCAGAAGCACCACACTTTTGGTCCTTCTTGACCTCTTAGCAGCATTTGAAACCATCAGTCATGGTGTCCTGACTTTCTGGTCTTGGCAGGTACAGTACTACATTAGTTCTGGTCCTTCCTAGATGGTCAGTTTCAGAAAGCAGTATTGGGCGATTTCTGTTCTTCCTATTATGACCTTTGGCTTATGTAGTATCACAGGGGTCCATCCTACCCCTGATGTTCTTCATGATCTACAGAAAGCCTCTGGGAGAAATAATCTGGAGGTTTGGGCTTTGATGTATCAATATGTGGATGAAGGATCTCATGGAGGCTGTATGTAGATTCATTCCCATCTTCTCTATGGGAAACCTGCTCCACAGGTTCCCACCAGTGAAGCCATAATAGAGAGATGTAGAGGGGAGAAGAGATTGATAGTATGTGCACTACCAGGAATTTGTGATCCTAAGGGAGCCAGTCAAGATGATAAAACTGACCAGGGCAAGTTCCCTCACTCTAGAGTAGCTGCATTATGTATATCAGTCTGCCAAGTAGCAAGGAGATCTGTCTGTCTGTCTGTCTGTCTGTCTGCCTATGATCTATCTATCTAATCTGTATACTCCTTTTCTATTAATAACCCAAATAGTTCACAGTCAAAAATTGGAACTTAAGGCTGCCTTCTTTAAGGCACTCACTATGACGAAAGCCCTGTTAAATACAGGGGGACTTACTTCTGAGAAAAGAAGTGTAGGAATGTGTGTCAAAGTGCTCAACGGATGTGTACCATTTGGCCATATTTTTAGAAACAATTAAGCAAGCCAATGTCTAGATTTTCATGTCAAGCAAACAAATCAATTTACACACACACACACACACACACACACACACAGAGAGAGAGAGAGAGAGAAATTGGCCTGTAATAATAACTGCTATATTTATGTTGTTGTTTAAATATAATAACACAAAAATGATCACAGAAGAAAATATTCTTAAAATACACTAGTGTACTATTATTATTACTATTATTACTATTATTATTATTATTTATTGTCTCTGTTTTAATTGTTTTAAGCTGCTAACCTAACTTACTAGGTCATAAGGCCCATGGAACACTGCAGGACTCACTTCTGAGGGCCGATCTACATTGCGCCCGCCATTTCAATGAATTCGGTGTCCTGTCGGGTTAAACGCTCTTGCATTAAAACATGATTATTCACACTCACCCATCTTCCCCGTTGCAGTGCTTCATCGAATGCATGACCTCAGTTCACGCTCGAGCGCTGTGCTGTTTTCCTGCTGTTTTCCTGCATGCGCTTGTCTGATGTCTGATGCTAAGCAGGGTCGGCCCCGGTCAGTACTTGGATGGGTGACCATCTGGGAATCAGGCTTCCTGCACTGAGCAGGGGGTTGTTCTATCCCTTCAAGTGAGACTAAATTTTACCCCCTCCTATCCCCCACTCCTGTTTTTTTTTTTTTTTTTAATTAAGGCATTATCCTCGCAGAGTCGGGGCTTCTCAGCGATGTTTTTTTTTTTTTTCTAATTCAGGCATGATCTTCGAAGCTTCGAAGTTGTGAAGCTTCACAACTTCAAAGATCATGCCTGAGCCCTGAATTAGAACAAAAAAGCATTGCGGAGAAGCCCCAATTCTGCGAGGATAATGCCTTAATTTTTTTAAAAAAAAACAGGAGCGGGGGATAGGAGGGAGTAAAACTTAATCTCATTTGAAGGGATAGAATAACCCGCTGCTCAGTGCAGGAAGCCTGATTCCCAGGTGGTCGCCCATCCAACTATTGACCAGGGCTGACCCTGCTTAGCTTCCGAGATCAGAGAAGTGCATGCACATCCAGACCTTTTCTTGTTGCTGAGGAAACATTGAGTGCTGAGGAAGCTATGCAATCAAGTAGCCGGAAGAAGACATGGGGCCGTTGAGAGCTGTGATTGGACAGGAGGGAAATACAAACACTGCCATATATGGACAGGCGGGGGAGGGGACTACGACCGGATACAGTAGCAAAGGTGGAAAATCAGAGCACATTAAGGGGAAATACCGGGATATTAGGGTATTGAAAGCGGGAGCACGGAAGCGGGAAATTCCAGCTCCAAATCGAGGCGGGTTCTGCGTAGTGTGAAAGGCGGGCAGTCAAACCTCATTGGAAGCGAAAAAGGTGGTAAGTGTAGATCCAGCCTGAGTAAACATACATAGTATTATGCGGTTATTGTCCCTTTTAATATGCATGTCTGCTCAGAATTAAGTTCCAGTGAACTGAGTGGAACTTACTTTCAGGTAAGTATGTATAGCTGTATGCTAATCTTGTATGTGTATATCTATGTTATTTTCGTAAGCCACATTGTATGTTCTTCAGACAAAATAGAGGAATAAAAACAATACATATGAGCTGAAACTGAAATGATACACTTGTACAAGAAACTGCCCTGGAACTATACTGTTGTAGTTTAGATACAGATTTTGCATGCCCCAAAGCTTGCACAGTATTCTGAAAATAATAATGAATTTGTGTAAGACAGACAGTGACCCAAACTTGCTGTGAAGGTGAGCATTATGTGTGTGTTTTGACCAACAAGCCAGTTACTGTAATTATGTAATTCAGCAGCATCACTAATTTGTAGGGGACTTTTACTAGCAGAGTTTCTCATTATTATTTTTTCTTCCAAAGAACAATGTTTGGAGACTCTCCAGTATTAACAAATAATGAATTATACCCGAAGTATGCTCAGGTTCTGTCACTACCACCATTCCCTGTTTGACATGGCTGGGTAGGAAACACCCTTGACCTTTATGAATCCAGACATAAGTTGAGGATAAGGCACCACCGGGGAGGTCTGAGATGATGGAATCTCTACAATCACACCACAGGAACCACCAAACATTCAAAATGGGACTTATTTATTCATAAGCAAAACAGACAGGGTTTACAGATGGAAAACTAGGGGTGAACGAAAGTCACTTACCTTTTCTCGCAGCTTTTTCGCGGTGGGGGGGAGCGCTTCGCTGCTCCCCCCGCGAAGTTCAGGCCGGGGGGGGAGGCTTCCCGCCTCGCCCGGCCGAAATTCAGGCTGGGGGGGGAGGCTTCCCGCCTCGCCCGGCCGAAATTCAGGCCGGGGAGGAGGCTTCCCGCCTTGCCCGGCCGCGAACACGAAAGTAAAAAAAAAGAAAAAAAAAAGTCCCCTGATAGGCTACATGACGATTCACGTAGCCTATCACGGCTAGATCTGGAAAGTCAGCCGTGATAGGCTACGTGAATCGTCATGTAGCCTATCACGGGTGACTTTAAAAAAAAAAAGCGCGTACGCGAATGGCGGCCCCCATAGGGAGCCGCCATTCACGTTCCTTATTTAGTTGCTGTAGTCTACGTAAATGTTTACATAGACTACGGCGAAAATAAGGGCAACGCAAATAGCGTTGCCCTTATTTTCGCCGTAGTCTATGTAAACATTGACGTAGACTACAGCGACCAAATAAGGAAGGGGAATGGCGGCTCCCTATGGGGGCCGCCATTATCCGTACACACTTTTTTTTTTTTAAAGTCACCCGTGATAGGCTACGTGACGATTCACGTAGCCTATCACGGCTGACTTTGCAAATCTTGCCGTGATAGGCTACGTGAATCGTCACGTAGCCTATCAGGGGACGTTTTTTTTTTTTCTTTCATTGCAATGGCGGGGGCGGCAGCCGGTCGAAAGACCGGCTGCCGCTCCCGCCCCGCTCGAACACCGGATGAACCGCCAGCCGGACCCGCCGCCGGGAGGGACATTCAGGGAAGGTAAGTCCCGTCCCGGGGGGGTCGGGGGGCGGGGGGGGCGGAGGATTTCTCCCTGAAACTTGTTCCGGGGGCCGAACACGTTGGCGCTCGGCCCCCCGAAGTTTCGGGGAGAAATTCTCCGCCATCCCTATGGAAAACATGAATTAATATATAGAACCTATATTCAGGAACAAAAGAAACAAACTAGCTACAAACCATAGCTACACTAGGGATGTGCAAATCAGCAAAACTCCAGCTCACTGAAGTTCTCTGAATTCCATCTCGAAGCTCATTCTGACTCAAGTCCGTATCAGATTGCCAGCTTTGTTTTATGGGTGTTTTTTTTTGCAAGAACACCCATGCATATTTTCATGTGTATTTTTCCAAATATTTGCATTAATTGTGTGCATCTTTGAAATGTATGTATTCTTCTCCCATTGATTAAAGCACGTTTGTGTGCATTTTCAAAAATACGCATTTTATGTGCATTTTTCAAATGTATGCATCCTGCCAAACACCTCCCTGCCACCCCACCACCCCGGTCCCCAAAGCACAGTACAAGCTCAGAAATCTACAGGCTTTGACTGTAGATTGTGTCTGAGTCCATGTTTGGTCCAGAAGGTGTAAACTGGGTAAATCCTGATTAAAAAATGAACTGAAATAAATTCCTCATACATCTCTAACTCTAATCCTTGGGTTAGAGAAGATAAACAGCACCATTAGCAGTGTGGCTACCATACTGGGGGGCAGCTGGGGTGAGAATGAAGGTAGAGTAGAGAAAGTGGAGAGAGGAACACTGACATTACCTCTCTTAGAGTGCAGGAGAAAGGATTCTTGTATGTGTCTGGGGTTGGGGGTGCTGTGGGTAACACGATTGTTCTTGGCACCAGGACACCAGTGTTGTTTCTTTGGTTGGGGGCTCAAATTGTGGCAAATTCAGGACTATTTGCCCCAGTATGTGTATGTAGGACCATAATAACCCTATATATGTGGCATCCAGTAATCCAAAGTTTTCTTTGTTTGTTCCACTGTGGACACAAATGCAATTTATGCACAATTAAATGAGCAAGTTTTGGACGCTGAAACAAAATGTCTGGAATTCAAGAGTTCTTCATGAGAATAGTGCTCACTTCACCTGTGTAAACCAATGGCAGAAATAAGCAATTGGTGTAATTCTTCCCCCCGTCCCCTCTTTACCCTGTTGCAGAGTTGACCAATTCCATTGCTCATCAAAGTTTGCTTAGTACTGGCACCAACCCATTTTTTCTTGGCCTTCATTTCCAGATTAATAGAATTGGGATGGCATTAATAGCCCTTTAGATGTGCTGCATGATTTCTGTAATTAAAGTGTCTATATGCCACATTATTTCCCAGTGAATACTGTTTAAAAACCAGTGAACCTTGGGGTAAAATGGATGTCTACAGAAGCTAAAGGCAAAAAAGTGGAGCTCCACTGACAGACAAGTATTTATAACAGTCCCCAACCGTCTATGATAATTTCTGTTTGTTTAACCATCTAAGCCTCAAATCTCCAGATTTTTTATAAACAGTTTTGGAAAGATTAAGGGTAGGGATGTATGAAACTCACTTACCTTTTCACAGATTGATTCATGGTGGGGGGGGAGGCGCTCCATCCCTCTCCCTGGAATCCTCGATGGGGGAGCAATCCTGTCCTCCCCCCCAGAATCCTGCCTGGCCGGCTCCACTCCACGGCGGCTCCGCGGAGCAGCCGGCCAGGGCCATCCGCAGCCGGATTTCCAGCTGCGGATGGGCTGGTGCGGACGCAAATGGAAGCCGCCGTAGTGGCTGCCATTTGTGTCCAGCCAGGCTGCCATGATAGGCTACGTAAGTATTTGCGTAACCTATCATGGCTACCCCCCCCAAAAAAAAACAATGTATGCAAATAGCAGCAGCTACGGCGGCCACCATTTGTGTTCCGTATTTTTCTCCATTCTAGCCTACGTAAATATTTACATAGGCTATTACGGCGAAAAAAAGGGGAACGCAAATAGCGTAGTGGGCACTATTTGCATTCCTTTTTTTCCGCCGTTCTAGCCTACATAAATATTTAATTATTTACGTAGGCTAGAACGGCGAAAAATAGGGAACGCAAATGGCAGCTGCCATAGCCGCCGCCATTTGCGTACACTGTTTTTTTTGGGGGGGGATTAGCCGTGATAGGCTACGTAAATACTTACGTAGCCTATCACAGCTGCAAGGACAGCAATGGCGGCCGCAGCAGCCTGGCTGTGGCCAGCCAGGAGACCAGCCGCCAGAGTTGCCGCTGCCAGAGCCACCGACAGAACCGCCACCACTTCCACTGCCGTCAGAACCACCACCACCACTGAATCCGCCGCATCCACCCCAGGTAAGTTCCGTCCTGGGGGGATTCCATGGGGGGGGCAGGAGGCCATTCTGCCACAGATTCTGGGGGGGCGGATTCTAAAGAACTCACTGGAATCCATGGCAGAATTCTTTGCCATCCCTATTTAAGTGGAACTTCCAGGGAAGAGGTGGCATTAACACTGTACCAACATCTGTCCTCGAATTTCCTGAAAGTTTTCTTTTCCCATGAAAGAGGCTTCCATTTTTCTGCCTTATTCTCAGAAGTGTTATGATTTTAAAAATGTGTGTGTGTGTGTGTGTGTGTGTGTGTGTGTGAGCTGACCTAATCACGAGGTGGCCACATGCATGTTTTATCTTTCTGTTATTCTGTTATTCATCTCCCCCTTGCTCTGCAGCCTCCCAGACTGTCTGCACTGATTTGAAAAGTCCTCCCTATGGGAGGAATTACCACATGGTATCTTCACCTGGGCTTGTACTGGGGCACCAAGAAGGCTGCAACCTGTAAGAGGGATGATTGTACAATGAAAGAGAAGACAATACATCCTCCTCAGCTGCCTCAATACTAAGAACCCTGAACACAACCCATGAACATTTCTCCAAAATTTTCTTCTCCTTTCTCCTTTTCAAAAGCAATTTATTTTCAAACAAATTGAATGAGAATGGTTTAAAAATGTGGAAGGTTTTGTTTGCTTGTTTGTAGGGATGTACGAAAGTCACTTACCTTTTGCAGAATATGTTGATGGTGGGGGGGGAGGCATTCCATCCCTCCCCCCGGAATCCTCGCCTAGGGGGAAGGTGCTCTGTTCCTCCCCCCTGGAATCCTCTGTGGCTGGCTGTGCTCCACGGCAGCTCCACAGAGCAGCCGGCCAGGCCCAGCCAGGCCAGAGCCATCCACAGCCGGATTTCTGGCCGTGGAGGGCTCTGGGTAAAAAAAAACCACAAAAAAACCCCGTGTACACAAATGGCAGCACCATAAATATTTACGTAGGCTAAAACATCGAATCAAAAAGGGATGCAAATAGCGCCCGCTACGCTATTTGCGTTCCCCTTTATTTTTGCCGTCATAGTCTACATAAATATTTACGTAGATTAAGATGGCAAAAATAAGGAACACAAATGGCGGCGGCTGTAGCTGCCGCCATTTGCGTATGCAGTTTGTTTTTTTTTTAAACCCACCCAACCATGATAGGCTACGTAAATCTTTATGTAGCCTATCACGTCGTGTGTTTTTTTAAAAAAAACCTAGCCATGATAGGCTACACAAATCTTTACTTAGCCTATCACGTCTTTTTTATTTTTTTACAAGGCTGGAAATGGCGGCGGCAGCAGCTGGTTGGAAGACCAGCTACTGCTGCCGCCGCCGCCGAAGCTGCAACCCGGAAGATCTGCCACAGGTAAGTCTCGTCCCGGGGGGGATCCATTGGGGGGTGGGTGGGGGGGCAGGCTGTTCCACCACAGAGTTCGGGGGGCCGAATGCACTGGCATTCGGCCTCACCGAGATCCGTGGCAGAATTCTCTGACATCCCTACTTGTTTGGTTGGTTGTTTTGCAGAGCGCTAAATTCCACTACATGTATTATGAGGAATTACCCCAGGATATCTTCCCCGGGGCTTGTATTGAAATGTGGGACACCAAGAAGGCTACCACCTGCCAGAGGGATGATTGTACAATGTGCAAATATGATGAGCATTATTCCAATTGCCATTTTATATCTCACAAAATGGCGACCATGAAGCTCAATGAGACCGCCAGGGTGAGTGCAGGCTATTTGCCGAGCATGAGCAGAGGGCGAGCAGGGGCAAGGACTCAGCGAGCTGGGCTCGGGGGTGTGGGCAGGGATGGTTCCGCCAGTTTCCCAGACTGAATCAGGTGACCATGCCACCCCTACCGGCAGCTGCCTTCTTGAGCTGCCATTGTAGCAGCAACGGCAGTTCAGGTGCTCCCGGGTAGGTAATGTTGTGTAATTGGCAGCTGTAAAGGGCCCTTTTCCACAACAGCACAGGTGTCATGTGGTCATAGCTATATCTATGGCCACAGAGGATGAAATCTGCCCCATCATACGGCTTCGCATATGATCTTTGGAAGCCACAGAATTGCTCCATGAATCAAATAATTATAGCAACATATAAGCATTTATACAGAAGCCCTTAAAAAATGCATTTGGGGTGGGACATCTTTCCTATCAACATTTGGAACTTTTCTACATGAGGCTATTATTCTGCTGTATCTACTTTCAGTTTTGTCACAGAATTGAGATCCGAGCACTAAATGAAGAGTGTTTCCTTTCCTGCTTTTTGCTACATAACCTTTAGGTGGCACTGTGGAATAGTGGAATAGCACAATTACACAAGGGGGAAGAAAGTGTTTTCTTTTGCTTTCACAAATAATTCCACATTCTCCCTGCTCTAAAACACACACACACACCCTTCAGTGAAAGTGCTGTTTAAAATCAGAAATAAACTGGAGGGTCACAATGTCATCTAAAGAACCCATAAACAACAATGAATAGGGAATGACGAGCACACAATAAATGCCTCATGTGAAAAGCTCATGCTGTAATAAGTGCTGATGATAATACAGTGGAGATTAATTTTCTGAAGAGAATGAACATAAGAAAGACTACACAAGCACCACACTATGTAGACATTGCAAAACAAGCCACCAAGCCAAAGCAACCATCACAGTTTGCTCAAAACATGGTGGTTGCATTGCATGTCTGTTGCATATGGGCCACTTCCAGAAAAGCAAGTTCTCCAGATTTCTGACACTTGGCAAATCCAAGTGGGAAGCCACTGAACCACTGATGGCATTCTGGATCTGTGTTGGTGCGGCGGGGGAAAGGTAATACAAGATTGGTTCAGAAAAATATAGTCATTTCCCCCAAACCAGCCCAATGCATGGAGGGCAGTGAGTGTGCAGAGCTCTGGCTACCCTGACTCCACCATCCCTGCTTGTACACCTGTCACCAGCACATGTACAAATCATGTAGATCCATGTGGGAAAACAACCACATGATCCCATATGATTTATAAACATAGACAGCAGTCAGATTATATGTAACATTCTCGTTCTGCTCCACATTTTGCTGGTTGAGGTGGGAAATATCATCCAAACCAGCCCACAGGTTCTGTTTGAGATCTAGATGGGGCTGCTGCCACCATTCATAGATTGTACTGGGCTGGACAGCCTCAATTGACTCAATATAAGGCGGATTCTCATACTAACTAGCTGCACCAATGGAAACTAGGGATGGTGCCCAACTGAGTCCAGAAACCTGCCAAATCCTTGCCCTTGCTCACAAACCTGGCTCAGTGAACCCCCCCCCCCCCAGCCATGCAAGAGGCTAGGAATTATGATAACTGCCTAGTCTCCATGCAAGCCCCATTTTAGTGCATGATGGGGACTCTTTTCTTTTTTTTTTGTAGATCTACTGTTGTGCTCAATGGTGGCCATAAAGGGTCATTGCAGCCATATTAGAGGCCTCTAATATGGTTGAAATGGAAGTTCACAGCCACTGTTGTTTGCTGCAGTAGATCTCTTAAAATACAGAGTCTCCATCTTGCACTAAAATGGGGCTTGCATGGGGACCAGGTTGGCAGCCAAACAAACGGATGCCCTGAGCTTCTGCAGAGCCACTCCCCAGTCCCCAACAGCTCACTGGCTTGTGCTGTGCTGTTCACCTGGTTGGGTAAGTAGGTGTTCGGTGGGCAAAGCATAGAGTGAGCACGGGGGTGGGTGAGGGGTGTCCAGTCATCCCTAATGGAACCTATAACTTCCTCTGTTTAAAACTATGATTGAAGGTGGGAGCCATTTTAAAGACCACTGCCACTATTTCCCTGCTTTGAATTTCTTTTTCAAATCATTTTGATGGCATTCCTTCTTCCCCCCACCCCCTCGGAAGAGCTTTAAAAGTTTTGAGTTTCCATGGGGACAGCAGTCTAAATGGACAGATTTTAAAAACAAACATGTATTTATTTATTTGCAGTATGTATATACCACTTCTCATCTGCATAAAACCCAAAGTGGTTTACAAAAAGCATGCAAAAAATGCACAGTAGTTTCATATTAAAAGATGGCTCACAGGTGCGAGAAAGCCAAAGTAAACTGATGGGTTTTCAACCAGAAAAAAAAGAAAAAAAGAACCCCAACAACATGCCAGTGATGAATCGCAGAGGGGAGATTATTCCAGATGATGGGCTCGTCTCTATGTCATTGCCAAATGGAAATCCATAGGCTGTGACATGGACAAGGCCTCTCCTGAAGATTGTAGTTGCCTGGGAGATTGTTATAGGTGGAGATGTTCCTTCAGGTCATCTGGTCCTGAGTTGTAAAGCTCTTTATATACTACTGCCAACACCTTAAACCTAGTCCTGTAGCAGACTGCTGGCCAGTGTAGATCCATTAGCACAGGCAAAATACGTGCATGGTAAAGATCCCCAGTCAGTAAGCTAGCCACGATATTTTGCATGAGCTGCAACTTCCAAACCAACCCTAAGGGCAGCCCCACATAGAACACATTACAGTGGTCCAATCTTGAGGTTATGAATCCATGGATCATAGTGGTCAGGCTAGCCCTATCTAGACTATCTGGCTGCATGCGTGAACAAACCACATCCTCCTATACTGGTCAGAATGAATTATTGAGATACAATGCATCCAAGCACATCTACAACACCCACTTTTAACAATGGTGTGCCTATTCCATGATTCTTGCCTTTATAGACTGATGTTAGTGTGTGTGGGGGGGTAGCATCTGAGTGTTACAGAATTAGCTCTTGAATAAATGTTTCAATCACTCTTTGTATGTGAAATCAATGAGAAATTAAATTAGTAGCTAAATCTGGATATGTAGGTTCTCTAAGCAGCTTAAACCACTGCCTTTCAAAATCTTTCATTTGCTGAAAGTAAACTGCTCATGCAGTAACTACTATAGTCATTAAATTAAAACCATGTTTTGCAAATTCTTAAATGGCACTGAGTCAACAGAGTGGAACCCACTGGAGTCAGGGGGAAGAGGGTGGGAAATAGAATTATCTTCATAGTTTCTGAAGGATTTGTTGTGCTGGACACTTGTATGTACTGGATAGTCAGCAGTTCATCATGACCATTTATATAACTCCCTAGAATATAGCATTAAATCAGTTACAGGGAATAATGTTCTAGGACTGTTCGGATGATGCCCCATTATTGTTCCACAACTTTGTTCCACCCCCAGTTTCTGGTTTGCCTTGTCCCAGTCAGAGCTGGGCTGAGAGTGCCATTTTGAAACTTTTTCTTCAAAGATTGTAAAGGGATGAAAGGAAGAAATTAAGACATTTTCAGAGGTGGAGGTGGGGGGAAATTACTAAATTTTTTAGAGACCAAGGGTGCAATCCTGTGCAATTTAGACAGAAAAAGTCCTATAATTCCCAGCATGGTACAGCCAACCATGCTGGCTAGGGTATGCTGGGACTTGTAGGACTTTTTTTTCTGTTTAAACATGCATAGGATTGGGGACTATTGGGAAAGGGGGTTCCCCCTTATTTTAAAAGTATAGTTCACCCATCATTGCTTGCTATTAAAAAGAACAAGGACGAAACAACAACCACTTCTACCATTAATTTTTCTGGTAAGTCTCCTGCATACCTCCAATAATTTATTCGCTCTCCCAAATAAATAATAAGAAGTATCCCAGTTTCACAATCTGCAAAGAGGAGGGATAGGGGTGAGATTAAATTGGTTTGAATTTTAATATGAACTAGGAGAATTTTGTTTCAGATCACAAATCACTCGAAAATACCCCATTCACAATCCCAAACATGAATGGGCATGCATTTTCTCCAGAAACATTTGGAAGTTTCCAAACTTTTGTTCATAAAATGTGGGCTTGAAAAATGTGTAGCCTTCTCAAATTGCACAACTTTCCACAAATGCACACATTTTGAAAAATGCACAACTTCCTTGAAATGCAAAACTTTATAATCACTAGCACTAGGGGAAATTGGCATAACTTTCACATCAATGTTCGTAGAAATGTACAAAAATTATATGCAATTTCATGTGACCAAATAATTTGCCTAAATTATTTACCAACTGGAAATGGGATGGAATGAACTTGTATTTCAAAAAGTCAAAGTTGTAGGGACCAAACAGACAGATTTCTTCATCTCTAGTGAAGAGGTCTATGGACGTGGGACAATATTTTTATCTCAGTGCTACAATTCCCAATTTAATGTGGAGAATTTCTAAAATTAATTTTGGAATTGGTGCATCCACAGTTTATGATAAGAACAGGAAGAGCCATGCTGGATCAGATCAAGGGTCCATTTAGTCCAGCATTCTGTTCACACAGTGGCCAACCAGCTTTCCAGGGGAAACCCACAAGGATGACATGAGCGCAACAGGAACCTCCCGCCCATGTTCCTCTGATACTGGAGTACATAGGCATGCAGCCTCTGTTTCTGGAGGCATCATATAGCCACCAGGACTAGCAGCCATTGATAGCCTTATCCTCCATGAATTTGCCCAATCGTCTTTTAAAGCCATCCAAATTGGTGGCCATCACTACATCTTGTGGAAGCGAATTCCATAGTCACCTATGTGCTGTGTGAAGAATTCCTTTTATCTGTCCTGAATCTCACAGCAATCAGCTTCATGGGATGACCTCTGGTTCTAGTATGATGAGAAAGGGAGAAAAATGTCTCTCTATCCACTTTCTCCACACACCATTCTGTACAAATCTATCTTGTCTCCCCTTACTCACCTTTTCTCTGAACTGAACAGTCCCAGATGTTCTAACCATCCCTCATAGGGGAGTTGCTCCGGCCCCTTGATCATTTTAGTAGGGAAGTCCAAAGCCCAAATAACAAGGCAAAGCAGGATGATTCAGAGGTGCATCATCTTGCTATGAAGCAGATCAGAACAGCACCGAGGCACCCCAAACTGAAGAGGGTCACCTACGACATGGCTCGGTCTGCCTCATATATTCAGAGCTCTTCTTATTCCTTATGAGCAGCCCAGACTGGCTGTCTCCAAAATGTATCAACTTCTGAAAGATCATGCGGGGGTGGGGAGGAGGGAGAGGGAAGGGGAGAGGAGGCAGCAGAGAAGGAGTGAGTGAGCTTTGCTGTGAGTCAGCCTCTGTTTGCTCATTGTAGGAGAGATGGTGTTACTGGAGAGAAGAGGACTAGAAGCTAGAGCAGTGGTCTCCAAAGTGGGGTGCATGCACCCCAGGAGGGGGCACAAAATGATCCATTGTGGTGTGCAGGCCGCCTGATAATTGAGCAACCTCCCACTGCCCTGACGAGCTGCCATTGCGTGCAATGATGGTGGTGGTGGTGGCAGCGGCAGCGGCAGCAGGATGGGACGGGAGCTGAGAGGGAAGCTCCATGGCATTTCTCTCTCTGTTCCAGTCCTATCCTGCCTTTGCTGTGCCACTGACAGCAAGTGTGCCAGTCTCTGCCAGGCATGGCAGAGGAAGCCTTAGCCCTTCCCACTCTCCTTTGGCAGAACGAAGCTGAGAAGAAAATGCATGCTATGACAGCTATGCTAGTGTCTCCCCACCCCACCCTTCTGTAATAGGTTTACCAATCATTTGTGTTGGTTATTCATTTAAAAATCCAGAAAAGATCACAGTAGTTGCTTATCTCCCCGCCGCTGCCACACACACACTTTTTCAATTCTCTCTCAACATTTAGTTTGCACTTACTTTGATTCTGTGTGTGTGTGTGTGTGTGTGTGTGTGTGTGTATCCCTTCCTTGTTCTTGGCTCCCCCCCACCTCCCCTTCTGAATTCCTGTATTCCTGCCCTTCCCATTTTTGATCTCTCCCCCACAAACCCCCTTTTATTTTCTGTTAGAATTATAGCTACCCCCTCCCCCACTTGTAGTTTAGTTTATTGCTCATGTCCGTGTGGGGGATCCATGCACAGCCCTACAATTTAGCCCTTTCTGCACTTTTTCCAACTCTATGATATCCTTTTTTAGCTGCAGTGACCAAAACTGTACTCTGTATTCTAAAAGCAGTCACACTGTAGATTTGTATAATGGCTGTGTGATCTTGGCAGGTTTTGTTTGTTTGTTTGTTTGTTTCAATACCTTTCCTAATTATGCCTAACATGGAATGTGCTTTTTCACAGCAGCCACACACTGGGTCGACATTTTCATCAAGCTGTCCACCACAACCCCAAGATCTCTTTCTTGGTCAGTCACCATTAGCTCAGATCCCATCAGCTTATACTTCATCTTGGGATGTTCATGTTCTGCCCCAATGTGCATCACTTTATACTTGATTGCATTGATCTGTACTTCCCATTTCAATTCCCATTTTTCCAGTTTGGAGGGATCCTTTTGGAGCTCCTCGCAATCCCTTTTTGTTTTAACCACCTAAATAATTTGGTGCCATTGGGTAAAATCTGATGTAAATCCCACTTGGAGTAGACTCATGGAAATGAATGGGACTTAAGTTAGTCATGATTAACTTAAGTCCCACTCATTTCAATGTGTCTACTCCAAGTTGGACTTATGTTGGTTTTTACCCATAGCTTTTCTTTCCATGTATTCATTCACACCTTCTTTTATTCTCACCTAGGTTACCAAAGGGTACAAGCATTTGCATGCATTGAGAACCACAATGCAAAAAGAAATCTTTCTTGATGCCATCATGATTCCTTTTTGCACTGTGATTCATCAATGCTCTGAAATAACTATGTGCTTTGGTAACCTGATGGGGGGGAGGGGGAATGCACAAACGAGCAGGAGGAACTGAAAGTTGAAGCAATGCACATCTTCCACTGTCTGTAGAAAGTCTGTAAATCAAAATGGAGGAATAGCCGATTGTTTCACATTGGTGTCACTTGGCAACCAAAACCCCCAACAGTTAGGGAGAAATTTTAATGGGGAGAATTTGGAAATTTGTTGTTTTTGTTCAGTTGTGTCCGACTCTTCGTGACCCCATGGACCATAGCACGCCAGGCCTTCCTGTCCTGCGCTCTCTCCAGGAGTGTGCTCAAGTCCATATTCATTGCATCAGTGATGCTATCTAGCCATCTCATCCTCTGCCATTCCCTTCTCCTTTTGCCTTCAGTCTTTCCCAGCATCAGGGTCTTTTCCAGAGAGTTTTCTCTTCGCATTAGGTGGCCAAAATATTTGAGCTTCAGCTTCAGTATCTGTCCTTCCAATGGGCACTCAGGATTGATTTCCTTTAGTATGGACTGGTTTGACCTCCTTGCAGTCCAGGGGATGAATTTTAAGTTAAATCTACTTCAGTGTTTAATTAAATAAGATACCTTTACACTTCAAAGCAGGCATTCTGCAATATGCAAACAAACAAACAAAACACCTAGAAGGAGGTGTGATTAAATGGGGGGGGGGTGAAATTAAACTGTCATAGTATCTTAATCACATCACTTGGCTTAGTTCATTATAATAACCAATTCCCCATATGCCATGAAGTCTTAACTGCATAGAATGTGTTCTAATACATTAGAACAGTGTTTTGTTTTGTTTTTTCAAATACCCAGAAACCCTTATTATTTCATTTCTGCATTCTTTTGGTCAGAAATTGTGCATAGAAAGAAGTACTACAGGAAAATGGCCACAGACACATGGCTTTGCAATATGCAAGTCTTACAGTATGAGTCTGACGCCTCATCTACTAATTCAGAGAACAAACAGTTGGTACATATTTCCCAGATCTCTAACTCTTCAGAGCAAGGGTGTTGTTACAGGGCTTGCCCAATAATTTTTTTTTTGGAATATATTTTTATTTTATTTTTATAAATGAAATAAACAATACCAAGATTACCAACAACCTAATCAATACTTCAATTTCCCAACAGTACAATATTCTGATGAGGACACCACAGTAATAAAGAGAGAAGAAAAAAGAGAGAAAGAAAAAAGAGAAAAGGGGAGAAAGGGAGGAGGAAAGGAAGTGAAGAAAAAAAGAAAAAAAAATCCCTTCCCTCCCTTCCCGCTCTCCCTCTCCCTTAAAAAATTAAGTTTAAACTCCAACACCCCCTGGCCTCCAATGCCATTCTATTTTAAAAACTATAACTATAAACTTAACAATCTTACAGTTTAATAAACAACCTTACATTTCTATATCATATCATCAATCTTATATCAGGAAACAGGTCTATAATTCCTTCCTAAAAGCCTATATTAGCAGTAGTAGTAGTGGTGGTGGTAATTATAATAATAATAATAATAATAATAATAATAATATATACAGTCAGGACCAGAAATATTGGAACAAGGATAACTGATAAAAAAAGATAAAAGAGAATAAACCAATATAAATATAACAATTTATCTTCTGAATTAGCCTGAGTCACATAGACTAAGAACAAACAGGTAACACAGCTTGTTTAAAGATTCCAGTTCAAGGGTTGTAGCAGAATTCTCACACATTTTTACGTTAACCCAAGCCTCTGCCATTTCATGATTTAAAAACTCCTTCATCTAACCTTCAGACACAATACAAAGTGTAGCAGGATATTTTAAGTAATATTGTAAGTTCATTTGTTTTGCCATATTCTTTGTAGGGATGTACGAAAGTCACTTACCTGAACCGAAATCTGATTGGCGGTGGGAGGAAGGCGCTCCGTCCCTCCCCCCTGAAATTCTGGCCAGGGGGGAGGCGCCCCGTCCCTCCCCCTGAAATTCTGGCTGGGGGGGAGGCGCCCCGTTCCCCCCCCAAATTCTGGCCGGGGGGGAGGAGCCCCGTCCCTCCCACCGCGAATCCTGCCAGCCGGGAAAGCAAATGGTGGCAGCCATAGCCGCCGCCGTTTGCGTCCCTGCAGTCAGCCATGATAGGCTACATAAATGTTTATGTAACCTATCACGGCTGAGTTAAAAAAACAAACAAACGGTGCGTACGCAAATGCGTTCCTTATTTTGGCACATCTAGTCTACGTAAACATTTACATACACTACGGTGAAAATAAGGGAAATGCAAATAGCGTTCCCCTTACTTTTGCCGTAGTCTACGTTAGGGATGGCAGAGAATTTCTCCCTGAAACTTCGGGGGGTCGAGCGCCAATGTGTTTGGCCCCCCGAACAAGTTTTGGGGAGAAATCCCGGAACGGGACTTACCTTTGCCGAATGTCCCTCCCAGCGGTGGGTCCGGCCGGCGGTTCAGCGGGTGTTCGTCCGGGGCGGGAGCGGCAGCCAGTCTTTCGACCAGCTGCCGCCGCCACCATTCCAATCAAAGAAAAAAACAAACGCCCCCGTGATAGGCTACGTGACGATTAACGTAGCCTATCACGGCTAGATTTGCAAAGTCAGTCGTGATAGGCTACGTAAATCGTCACGTAGGCTATCACGGGTGACTTAAAAAAAAAAGGCACACGGATAATGGTGGCCCCCATAGGGAGCCGCCATTCCCATTCCTTATTTGGTCGCTGTTGTCTACGTAAATGTTTATGTAGACTACGGCGAAAATAAGGGCAACGCTATTTGCATTGCCCTTATTTTCGCTGTAGTCTACATAAAGATTTACGTAGACTACAGCGACCAAATAAGGAACGCGAATGGCGGCTCCCTATGGGGGCCGCCATTTGCATACTGGCTTTTTTTTTAAAAATGGCACCCGTGATAGGCTACGTGATGATTAACGTAGCCTATCATGGCTGACTTTGCAGATCTAGCCATGATAGGCTACGTTAATCGTCACGTAGCCTATCACGGGGGCGTTTTTTTTTTTTTAAAAAAAACTTTTAAGTTCGCAGCCGGGCGAGGCGAGGCGCCTCCTCCCCGGCCTGAATTTCGGCCAGGCGAGGCGGGAAGCCTCCCCCCCCGGCCTGAATTTCGGCCGGGCGAGGCGGGAAGCCTCCCCCCCGGCCTGAACTTTGCGGGGGGAGCAGCGAAGCGCCTCCACCCCACCGCGAACAAGCTTCGAGGACAGGTAAGTGACTTTCGTCCACCCCTAGTCTACGTAAATGTTTACGTTGACTAGACGTGCCAAAATAAGGAACGCAAATGGTGGCGCCCATGGGCGCCGCCATTTGCATACGCGCGTTTTGTTTTGTTTTATAACTCAGCCGTGATAGGCTACGTAAACATTTCCGTAGCCTATCATGGTATTTTTTAAAAATCTAGCCGTGATGGCTATGTAAATCTTCACATAGCCTATCACTTTTTTTTCCTTTTTTTTAAACTTGGAAATGGCGGCGGCGGCAGCCGGTCGGAAGAGTGGCTGCTGCAGCCGCCGCCACCAAACCACCGCCGAACCACAGCCAAACCGCTGCCAGAGCCGCTGCCTCCAGGGAGATGCGCACAAGGTAAGTCCCATCCCGGGGGGGGCAGGGGGCAGACCGTTTCACCACCGATTTTGGGGAGCCAAATGCCCTGGCATTCGGCCTCCCTGAGATTCATGGCGAAATTCTCTGACATCCCTAATTCTTTGCCTTGATAAATTGCCTTCTTTTATTCACCATCTCTTTGATGTAGTCTGGGAATACACAGTAGAACTATACAGGAAAGATCTTAATGTCCCTGATAGCCATGATAGTGTGGTCACTGAACTTCAGCCGGACATCCTAGAGAGTGAAGTCAAAAGGGCCTTAGGAAGCATAACTAACAACAAAGCTAGTGGAGATGACAGTATTCCAGCTGAGCAAAAAGATGATGCTGTTAAAGCTAATCCTAAAAGATGATGCTGTTAAAGTGCTGCACTCAATATGCCAACACATTTGGAACACTCAGCAGTGGCCACAAGACTGGAAAAGGTCAGTTTACATTCCAATTCCAAAGAAGGGCAATGCCAAAGAGTGTTCCAACTACCGTACAATTGTGCTCATTTCACATGCCAGCAAGGTTAATCTCAAAATCCTACAAGCTAGGCTTCAGCAGTATGTGAACCAAGAACTACCAGAAGTACAAGCTGGGTTTCAAAGAGGCAGAGGAACTAGAGAACAAATCGCCAAGTTTCTCTGGGTTATGGAGAAAGCAAGAGAATTCCAGAAAAACGTCTATTTCTGCTTCATTGACTACACTGAAGCCTTTGATTGCGTGGATCACAACAAACTGTGGAAAATTCTTAAAGTGATGGGAGTACCAGACCACCTTACCTGTCTCCTGAGAAACCTGTACGAGAGTCAAGAAGCAACAGTAAGGATCAGACATGGAACAACCGATTGGTTCAAAATTGGGGAAGGAGTACGACAAGGCTGTAAATTGTTGCCCTGCTTATTTAACTTATATACAGAGTACATCATGAGAAATGCTGGGTTGGATGAATCACAGGTTGGAATTAAGATTGCTGGGAGAATTATCAACAGCCTCAGATACGCAGATGTTACCTCCCTAATGGCAGAAAGTGAAGAGGATCTAAACAGCCCCTTGTTGAGGGTGAAAGTGGAGAGTGCAAAAGCTGGTCTGAAACTCAACATTAAAAAAACGAAGATCATGGCATCTGGCCCCATCACTTCCTGGCATATAGAAGGGGAAGAAATGGAAGCAGTGACAGATTTTATTTTCTTGGGCTCCAAGATCACCACAGATGGCGACTGTAGCCATGAAATTAAAAGACACTTGCTCTTAGGGAGGAAAGCTATGGCCAACCTAGACAGCATAGTAAGAAGCAGAGACATCACCTTGCCAACAAAGGTTCGTATAATCAAAGCTATGGTAGTAGCAACATATGGCTGTGAGAGCTGGACTATAAGGAAGGCTGAGCACCGAAGTATTGATGCTTTCGAACTGTGGTGCTGGAGAAGACTCTTACGAGTCCCCTGGACTGCAAGGAGGTCAAATCAGTCCATCCTAAAGGAAATCAACCCTGAGTGCTCCTTGGAAGGACAGATACTGAAGCTGAAGCTCAAATATTTTGGCCACCTATTGCGAAGAGAAAACTCCCTGGAAAAGACTCTGATGCTGGGAAAGATTGAAGGCAAAAGGTTAAGGGGACGGCAGAGGATGAGATGGCTAGATTGCATCACTGATGCAATGAACATGAACTTGAGCACACTCTGGGAGAGAGCGGAGGACAGAAAGGTCTGGCGTGCTATGGTCCATGGGGTCACGAAGAGTCGGACACGACTTAACGACTGAACAACAACATCTTGTTTCCAGGAAAGGCTTCCAGCCTCCCTTGCCAAGCGCAGGATATAATTCTTTGTGGAGACTTTTGCAAATTGAACTATGATAGTGTAATCAGTCCCTTTAGCATTTGGCACACAAAATGCCTGCTCAATATCAAGTAAATAATCAGATGAAATAGGGAGTATCTCATGCAAAAGTTTATCCATAAAAATAGGCTATTTTACATCAGTAGGCATATTTTTAATCCCAATAATCCGTACATTGGATCTTTTCATGAAGGCCTCCAGTTGAGAGATTCTATCAAAGATATTTTTAAAACAAATTAGTGACATAGTTTCATTTCCGGCCACTCGGTTTTCAAGCTCATTAATTTTCATCTCCATTTTTTGCCGTGAAGCATTAATTAAATCTACAGCTCCTTGCAGGGTGGTGATGGAATTTTGGATTAAATCCAGCCTTTTGACTTGCTCTGTAAATTGCAAAGATAAAGTCTTTACCAGCGTAAATAATTCCCCTATATCTTCTGTCTTCAACACTTTTGACACAGAGGATGTGGGGGGAGTAGATGCCAGCTCCTTTCTTCTCCTCGGCATAGACATGTTTCTCTCAAACAGATCTTAGAGGTCCTCAGATGTTCTCAAACATTAACTTTTCTTAAATCATCCCTCAGAGGTTGTTGATATTTCTTAATGCATATATTATTATGGAACACGTCAGCCCTGTTTTCTCCTATGAAATAGGAGTCTCAATACAGCTTTTTGCGTTGGTGGGGAGATAATCCTGGAATCCAGCCCCCCCACTATTGCGTTGGAATGACCTTTCTCCAAGATGTTGTCCAGAGCTGTTGCCTTGCCCCCCCTTTCCATTCCAGGGGGGGGGAGATGAAAAGGTTTTTCAACCTTTTAAAAAGCTGTTTGAGAAAGCTCCCAGGGAGACCCATGGGAAGCTACCAGAATGGCATCGGTCCCAACTGGAAGTCCAATTGTGTAATAATTTCTGCTAACTGTGAGACATACTGTAGATATGTTGCCAATGTACAAAATGTCAACATTCACTGGCATAGCTAGAAAGATCTATAGCAGAATCTTTAGCATCACATATGGGGTGGGGTGGGGGTGATATCCTGATGACACTAGGAGCAGATATTCCTTTCATACCATTTGCCCAACTATTCAACTGTGACAAAATGGCTGAGCTCAAGCTTCACTCCATTGGTAGAACTTGTGATCCTGCACCAGGATCAGAAAACCATGCTATGGTCCAGAAACCTCAGCTGGTTCAAAACAGGGCAGCAGGGTTGTTAATGGGGACTGGCCAATGAGATCATATTATGTCAGTACTTTTCCAGCTGCACTGGCTGCCAGCTCCTAGGGATGTCAGAGAATTTCTCCATGAATCTCTGGGAGGCCGAATGCCAATGCATTCGGCCCCCCAAAATTGGTGGAGAAATTATCTGCCCCCCCCGCCCCCCCGGGATGGGACTTACCTTTCCCGAATGTCCCTGGTGCTAGGGGTGCATGAAAGTCACTTACCTGGTCTCGCAGCTTTTCGCGGTGGGGGGGAGGCGCTTCGCTGCTCTTCCCCCGAAGTTCAGGCCCGGGGGGGGAGGCTTCCCGCCTCGCCCGGCCAAAATTCAGGCCGGGGGGGAGGCTTCCCGCCTCGCCCGGCCAAAATTCAGGCCGGGGAGGAGGCGACTTGCCTCGCCCGGCCACGAAATTAAAAGTAAAAAACAAACAAACAACCCTGTGATAGGCTACGTGATGATTAACATAGCCTATCACGGCTAGATCTGCAAAGTCAGCCGTGATAGGCTATGTAAATCGTCACGTAGCCTATCACGGGTGACTTTAAAAAAAAAAAAAGCGCGTACGCAAATGGTGGCCCCCATAGGGAGCCGCCATTCACGTTCCTTATTTGGTCACTGTAGTCTTCGTAAATCTTTACATAGACTACGGCGAAAATAAGGGCAACGCAAATAGCATTGCCCTTATTTTCGCCGTAGTCTACGTAATCTTTACGTAGACTACAGTGACCAAATAAGGAACGTGAATGGCGGCTCCCTATGGGGGCCGCCATTATCCGTACGCGCTTTTTTTTGTTTTTTTTTAAGTCACCCGTGATAGGCTACGTGACGATTTACGTAGCCTATCACGGCTGAAATTGCAAATCTAGCCGTGATAGGCAACGTTAATCGTCACGTAGCCTATCACGGGGGCGTTTTTTAAAAATTTACTTTTATTGGAATGGTGGCGGCGGCAGCCAGTCAAAAGATTGGCTGCTGCCCCCGCCCCTGACGAAGACCCGACGAACCGCCGCTGGGACCTGCCGCCGGGAGGGACATTCGGGAAAGGTAAGTCCCATCCCGGGGGGGTGCGGGGGGCTGGGGCGTGTGGAGAATTTCTCCCCGAAACTTTTTCGGGGGGCCGAACATGTTGGCGCTCGGCCCCCCGAAGTTTCGGGGAGAAATTCTCCGCCAACCCTACCTGGCGCTGGCGGGTCCCAGCGGCGGTTTGTCACGGCGGTTCAGTGGCGGCAGTGGCGGCCAGTCTTCTGACCGGCTGCCGCCGCTGCCATTTCCCTGTAAAAAAACAAAACAAAAAACAGCAAACGTGATAGACTACGTAAAAATAGCATTGCCCTTATTTTCGCCATAGTCTATGTAAATGTTTACGTAGACTACACGTGCCCAAATAAGGAAAGCAAATGGCGGCGCCCATGGGCGCCGCCATTTGCGTACGCGCTTTTTTTTTTTCAAAGTCAGCCATGATAGGCTACGTAAAGATTTACATAGCCTATCACGGCTGACTGCAGGGACGCAAACGGCGGCGGCTACGGCTGCCGCCATTTGCGTCCCGGCCGGCCAGGAGGATTCGCGGCCGGAGGGACGGGGCGCCTCCCCCCGGCCAGAATTTCAGCTGGAGGGATGGGGCGCCTCCCCCCTTGCCAGAATTTGGGCGGGAAGGAATGGAGCGCCTCCCCCCCACCGAGAAGCAAGCTGCAGGACCAGGTGACTTTTGTCTATCCCTACCAGCTCCTTTCCAGGCCCAATTTAAAGTGCTGGTTTTAACATTCAAAGACCTAAATGGCTTGGGGCCAGGTTATCTGAAGGATCTCCCCCTCCCATATGTGCCTGCCTGGACCCTAAGATAATCTTCAGGGGGTCCTTTTCCAGGAGCCCATGCCAAGAGAGGTAAGGCAGGTGGCTACCAGGAAAAGGGCATTTTCTGCTGTGGCACCCTGGTTCTGAAACTAACTCCCTAGAGAGGTTTGTATGGCATCTATGTTGTACTCTTTCCAGCACCAGGTGAAGTCTCCCCCCACCCCTTTCAGGGATTTTTAGGATGTTAGTATTGTAGGGTTTGTTTGTTTTTTAGCTTTGCTGTCTTAAATCTGCTATTGCATTTTAAATATCTTCACTGCTTCTAGGTTTTACTCTGGTTTCATTTGTATTCTGTAGTTTGAATCTATTATATTTTATATTGTATTTTATGTTGTATTTTTGTGGTCTTAACTTTGTGAACCGCCTAGGCAGCTTCAGCTCTTGGGCGGTACAGAAATGAAATAAAGAAATAAATGAAATAAAGAAATTTAAGGGCACCTAAGCCCAGGCAGGACAACATCTTTTTAGGGCCAAACTAAGTGTGATTGGTTTATTTCATTCAGAGTAAGTACACATGACTTCAGTTCAGACTGGGACCATAGTACTACAAGGGGCAGGGGAAGTGATAGCTGAGTGATTTATATGTTTTCCCATACAGCAGGGTAGAATATTTTACCCCACCAAATGGGTTCAGAAACCCCTATCTGGCTCAGTACTCCATCTGTGTTTTGCAAATTGTCAGGTTACTTTTGTTCCATTGTCTGCCCACAGACAGATGTGAACAAGTATGGGCTCAAGTTACAGGAAGCCAGATTCCAGCTGAACATCAGGAAAAACTTCCTGACTGTTAGAGCAATATGACAATGAAACCAGTTACCTAGGGAGGTGGTGGGCTCTCCCACACTGGAGGCGTTCAAGACGAGGCTGGACAGCCATCTGTCAGGAATGCTCTGACTTGGATTCCTGAACTGAGCAGGGGGTTGGACTCAATGACCTTGTAGGCCCCTTCCAACCCTACTATTCTGTGATTCTATGATTTATGTTTCCTCCCCTCTCCATGCGGAAAAATATGCAAATAATCGCATAAGAGTTTTTGTAAGAATTTACATAAATTACTTTAGTACGTAATGTTTAGTGTATTGTCCCCCATTCCATTCAACTTTTCCTTTGCAGAAACTTGCATATTGTTCTATTAATAAATATGCATAAATTTTGGGAAAGTTTGTGTATCTATCTATCTATCTATCTATCTATCTATCTATCTATCTATCATCTCCACACTGGCTCTCATGAGAGCCAGTGTGGTGTAGTGGTGAGAGTGTTGGACTGGGAGCTGGGAGATCTGGGTTATAGTCCCCATTTGGCCATGGAAGCTCACTGGGTGTCTTTGGGCCAGTCACAGACTCTCAGCCCAACCTACCTCACAGGGTTGTTGTGAGGATAAAATGGAGAGGAGGAGGATAATGTAAGCAGTCTTGGGTTCCTTGTGAGAGGAAAAAAGGTGGGATATAAATATAATAAATAAATAAATAAATAAATAAATATTCAAATGTCCACAGACTCTGTGCAGGCTCCACAGGAGATTCCACAGGTTGGCTTCTTAGAAATCCAAGCTCATTTTAGTCCATCTTGAATCACTCCAGCATCTAGGGATGTACGAAAGTGATTTACCTTTCGTGGATTATGTTGATGGGGGGGGAAGCATTCCGTCCCTCCCCCTGGAATCCGGGCCGGGGGGGAGGTGCTCCATTCCTCCCCCCGGAATCCAGGCCAGTGGGGGATGCGCTCCGTTCCTCCCCCTGGAATCCTCGAACGGCCAGCTGTGCTCCACAGCACCTCCGCGGAGCAGCTGGCCAGGCCCGGCCCGGCCAGGCCAGAGCTGTCCACAGCTGGATTTCCGGCTGCAGGGGGCTCTGGGTAAACAAAACAAACTGCGTACGCAAATGGCGGCGGCTATGGCCGCCGCCATTTGCGTACCTTCTTTTTGGCTGTCTTAATCTATGTAAATATTTACGTAGACTATGACAGCGAAAATAAAGGGGAATGCAAATAGTGTAGCGGGTGCTATTTGTGTCCCTTTTTGATTCCCCGTTCTAGCCTACGTAAATCTTTACGTAGGCTAAAATGGTGAATCAAAAGAGGACGCAAATAGCACCTGCTACCCTATTTGCGTTCCCCTTTATTTTTGCCATCATAGTCTACGTAAATATTTACGTAGATTAAGACGATAAAAAGAAGGAACACAAATGGTGGTGGCCGTAACCACCACCATTCGCGTACGTGGTTTTGTTTTGTTTTTTCAACCCACCCACCCATGATAGGCTACGTCAAGATTTACGTAGCCTATCACGTCTGTTTTTTTTTTTAAACCTAGCCATGATATGCTACGTAAATCTTGACGTAGTCTATCATGTCTCTCTCTTTTTTTTTTTTACGCAAGCCTGGAAATGGCGGCGGTGGCAGCCAGTCAGAAGACCAGCCGCCACCGCCGAAGCCGCCGCCGGAGCCGCCGCCACCCGGAAGATCTGCCCCAGGTGAGTCTCGTCCCAGGGGATTCAGAGTTCAGGGGCCTAATGCACTGGCATTCGGCCTCACCGAGATCCGTGGCGGAATTCTCTGACATCCCTACCAGCATCCCTAGCCAGTGGGTAATGAAGACACACTAGTCTTCCTAGGCTGAGCCAGGGGAGGCTGCTGCCAGACTTGAGCACATACCTCTGTAGTAGAATCCTGTCTAGGAGCTGGCTCAACCACCTGTGCTTCCTCAGAAATGCCACCCCCCAAAACTGCAGGTGATGCCTATGGGCAATTCTCCCCTAAACTGCAGGAGATGGATGAAAAGACCCCCAGGCAGGCCAGAGGCATGGATGTAAAAGTGGAGATTACTTACCCGATAGCAATTTAGAAGAGGCTGCAGAATTGGATGTCAGATCCCCAAGTTGATAGAATGGCAAAATTCAGGATCAGCAGCAGATGTAGTTGGGGCAAGGTCATGAGACTCAGCCCCCAAAGCTGCCAGGTCAGCTAAAACACCAAGTCAACCCTTATTCTCAGATTACTTATTTGATTCTCCCTTCTTAGATGGAACCTCCATAGCTTTCTTTTGTTGGGATAGCTTAATTTTTTTTTTCCCCTGGTCTTTTCCAATGCGAACAAGCAGGCCAACTTTTCAGAGATATCAGGCTCCTCATTCCCAGAAGATGAGGCTAGGGAAACCAGGCATAGCCTTTTAGCCAGGGGTTAGGCCTAGATGCCTTCCCTGTCCACTTCATGGGAGCCTTAATCCAAAATCTAAAGTATTTATAAGCAAAAGAGAAAGCAAATACAAAGACTGGACTGGATTCCAGTGGAAGGAATATAGATCTGCAGCAGAACTAAGTGCAATCCTAAAAAACCTGGAAAAAGGTAAATCTATAATTTCACCACTATCACCACCACCATCACTATGTGTGCGCGCGTGCACACACACACACACACACACACAGTATGAAGGCCAGGGGGTTAAAGGAACTAACAGAAGGCACCAGACACCAGGAAGGCCTTCCAAGTTTACAGTGAAGGGTGATGAAACTAGGGATGTACAGATTTTGTGAAATCCATTCTGTCTGCATTTCACAGATTGCCAGGTGCCTTTTGTTCTATTGTCTACTCATTGACAAAAATTATCCCCCCCAATTTCCCCAATTTGTGCAAATTCACATTTGCACAAATTCAAACTTATGAAAAACTTGGGGTGCTCAAATCCCACCCCAAGTGTGCAAATCCCCCCCCCCACACACACACATTCATAAATCCATCCAAAAAGTGTACCATAATTTAGCCTAGGGAGGAAAGAAACATTTTTGGTCATTGTTGTTGTTAGTTTTTCTATGACTAAATTTAAATACAAGTAAAACAAATGAAGAAACAAACACACAGTCTGCAAGTCCATGGAATCCATGAAAACCCAGTCCACTGTGGAATCTGAAGGTCAGATTCCTAGAAATCTGAACTCATTGGTTCCATTGCAGATTTCTCCAACATCCTTAGATGAACCTAGCCAAAGGCCTCAGAAAAATGAGCAAAAATAAGGAACAGGACATAGTGTCTAGGCCTAAGTACTAGTCTATTGAATGTTTGCCCTGACTAAAAGGAGCAGGCATGAGCCAGAAGTCAGGCCCAAGGTATATGGCTTAGCTAAATACCTGCCAGTCTCAGCAACAAGAAGCACGCACAAAGCTGTGGAAATACAGCAAGGACTAGCAACATTGATGCCACAATTGATGCCAGCTAAATAGGGCCAACTAATAGCCCCACTGCTATAGAAATTTCAGTTGTAATATGTCTGTTATCCCATAATTTTATAAGCTAGGCTATGTCTATTCTACCTCTGTGTGATATTGTCATGCCAAACAAAAACACAGTGCCTTATCAGAGACTCAGGAATGCCAAGAATGTATTTACGTTAGAGTACAAGACTACCTCTCTGCACATGTGTAGATATGTGAAAGGCGCTGCCTGCTTTCTGTCTCCTTCTCAGCTAGACAAAGAGATTAGTACAGTGCAAGTGTAAGACAGCCCCCAAAGGTCTTGCATATATAAACTTTTGGATCACATTATTTGATTGTGACCTTTGTTGGAGTGTTAGCCCCAAGGGTTGCCTTATTCTTCAGAATAAAATCGTGTTGGACTAGATCTCTGCCTCCTCTCGTTCTTGGTAAACAAATTGGAAAGTCTACCAGGGAAAGAACACAATTTTTGTAACAATTTCTGGCAACCACAAAGGGATTCCCTGTGTGACCTGGGAGCTGGGCAAATGCTGGATCAACCCAAGCAGAGGGCGCCCTGGACCTTGTTTGGTTCACTGTGATGTTTGAGGTGGCTGTTGCCTGGCAACCCGGCTAGCAAAGGACTCCTGAAGAGATGAGGCGAGTGGCGGTCTTTGGAGGACAGGACGAAACACTGTCTGACTCTGGGGTTGTTTGGAGGCTGAGCTACGAGGTAAGTCAGATCGCACTGTCTGGGCCATCTGGGGAGTGTAAAACTCCCAATCTTGTCCAATTGGGCCTTGCTCAAGCAGCAGCTATTGGATAAAGAAGAAAAAAATATATAGGGCCGACAGGATGGGATTGAAACATTCCGTAGATGAACATAGCCAAGACCCACTGGGATGCATGCTTAAGAATTTTAACTTGTTTAAGTTGGATTATGGTGTCAAGATGACAAAAAAAGAGCTCATAAAGTTTTGTAATGGGGAGTGGGTGACATTTGGTGTTGGCTGGCCAACTGGGGGAAGCTGAGAAAAAAATGTTGTGTCCAAGGTATATAATAAAGTTATTGTTGATAACCATGGGGATCAGCTCCCTTATATTGATGCTTGGCAAATGTGGATATTGAAAAATCCTGACTGGATAAAAAAATGTAAAGGTCAATATTGTAAAGCCATGATGGTATGCTCCAAGGTGAAATCCAAGGTTCCTGTTCTCCCTGATTCAGGTCATACGGAAAGAGACCCTGCCCAAGGTGTGCTGAGTTTTCCCCATCCCATTCAGCCTGTTAGGTTGGGAGGGGAGGTTGCTGGGGGAGGGAGCCCCCCCCATGGAGAACCCATCTGTTACATTTCCGGGTCTCGCTCCCTCCATATTCAGGTTTGTTAGAGGAAGCAAGAACAGCTGAAAAAGTTGTAAATCCTGAGGAAAGTGATTTATTTGAAGCCTTAAAACTGTGGCAGAATCAGGAAGTAGAGAGGATATATTGGATGTTGTGGAAAAAGTTGCAGATGTATATTCGCCCCCCAATTTGAGATCTACAGCCAGAAAGGGCTCATATGAGTGCAAAATGACAAAAGTGGGAAGACAGCTCCCCCTGCGGGAAGTAGTTGGCCCTAATGGACGGGCTCTTGTTTATGTGCCATTCACTACATCTGACCTGTTTAATTGGAGGAATCAGAACCCCTTCTTAAGGGAGGATCCTCAGAAAAGGTACAGGCTGTTTGAATCTAGGGATGTCAGAGAATTCCGCCATGAATCTCGGAGAGGCCGAATGCCAGCACATTCGGCCCCCCGAAATCAGTGGCGGAAGAGTCTGCCACCCCCCCGCCACCCCCGGGACAGGACTTACCTTGGGCGGATCTTCCTGGCAGTGGTGGCTCTGGCGGCGGCTCTGGCGGCGGCTCTGGCAGCGGCTTCGGCGGCGGTTCAGTGGCGGTTCGGCGGCAGTTTGGCAGCGGTTCAGCAGTGGTACGGCGGCAGTACGGCGGCGGTTCGGTGGCGGTTCGGTGGCGGTATGGCGGCGGTACGGCGGCGGTACGGCGGCGGTACGGCGGTGGTACGGCGGCGGTACGGCGGCGGTACGGCGGCGGCCGGTCTTCCGACCGGCCGCCACCATTTCCAGGTTTAAAAAACAAAACAAAACAAAAAAAGTGATAGGCTACGTAAAGATTTATGTAGCCTATCACAGCTAAATTTAAAAAAAACACCGTGATAGGCTACGTAAATGTTTACGTAGCCTATCACAGCTGATTAAAAAACAAAAACAAAAACGCGTGTAGGCAAATGGCGGCACCCATGGGCGCCACCATTTGTGTTCCTTATTTTGGCATGTCTTGGTCTACGTAAACATTTACATAGACTAAGACGGCGAAAATAAGGGGAATGCAAATAGTGTAGATGCTACGCTATTTGCGTTCCCCTTATTTTTGCCGTCTTAGTCTATGTAAATGTTTACGTAGACTAAGATGTGCCAAAATAAGGAACGCAAATGGTGGCGCCCATGGGCGCCACCATTTGCGTACGCGTGGCTTTGTTTTGTTTTTTTTAATCAGCCGTGATAGGCTACGTAAACATTTATGTAGCCTATCATGGCTGACTGCAGGGATGCAAATGGCAGCAGCTATGGCTGCCACCATTTGCATCCCTGCTAGCCAGTGGCCAGATGTCTGGCTGCTGGTGGAGCCAGCCAGCGGCTCTGCAGAATCGCTACGGAGCACAACCGGCCGGCCAGGATTCTGGGGGTGGGGAGGAATGGAGCGCCTCCCCCCGCACCATCAGCATAATCCCTGAAATGTGTTTTTCGTAAATCCCTACTGCCACCTTGCTCCCTAAGCCAGACCTAAATTGTCATGACTGTTTAGAGATTTTGAGTCATGTGACTCTGATCAGGCCTGACCTCACTGATTCCTTGTTACCAAAGCCAGACCTTGCGGTGTTTGTAGATGGCTCCAGCTGTGTTATAGACGGAAAAAGATACACAGAATGTGCAGTAGTTACTCTCGAGAAGGCCTTTTGGAAAGAGCGTCTACCCAGCCATTGGTCAGCACAAGCAGCAGAACTAACAGCTGTGACTCGAGCCCTAGAAATAGAAGAAGGAAAAAAAAAATCTTTTCAGATTCGCGATGTGCTTTCAGCATGGTACATGCAAATGGAGTGCTGTGGAAAGAAAGGGGTTTCATTACTGCTTCAGGACAGAGGATTGCAAACGGATCCCAGATCATGACACTTTTAGATGCCCTGATGAAGCCAAAAGAAGTAGCTGTGATGCATATGAAGGCGCATGGAAAAAGTGCCAATCGTGAAGAAAGAAGAGGCAATGCTTTGGCAGATAAGGCTGAAAAGGAAGCTGCATGGATGGGAGGTGAGGAGGTGCATTATGAAGGAGCCCTAATCCCATATTTGAGTACAGACGTGGTTCCAATCTACTCTCCAGCTGAGAATGAGAGAGCTCTTGAATACAAGGCAAAGCAAACTGAAGATGGATAGTGGATAGTCCCAGGAGGCAAAGTGTTCATACCCAAGCCTCTTTTGAGCTTTATAGTGAAAGACTTGCACCAGGCTACACATTTAGGAGGAACTGCAATGGGGGATTTGCTTGTGAGACACATTGTGGCCCCAGGATTGTATGTTGAGACGCAGAGAGAGGTGGCTAATTGCCCTTTGTGCCTCAAAAATAACCCAAAGACGTCCAAACCCCCAACTCAAATGTGAGGTCGCCCATGAGCTCACTATCCTTTCCAGAGACTTCAACTCAATTTTTCAGAGTTGCCCCAGACTCATGGATATTGATATTTATTAGTAATAGTAAACCAATTGACTGGGTGGGTTGAGGCTTACCCTACTCGCACAGCCACTGCACAAATAGTAGCCAAGATACTGTTAAAAGAAGTAGTCCCTAGGTTCTTGTTACCTGAGGAGACTGAATCGGATCAGGGACCCCATTTTGTTGGACAGGTGATGTGAGCAGTGGCTCAGGCACTACAAATCAACTGAAAACTACACTCCCCTTGGAGGCCTCAATCTTCAGGTCAAGTTGAGAGGATGAATCACACCCTAAAGTCAATGCTTACTAAAATTTGCTTAGAGACTAAGTTGAAATGGCCACGGGCCCTGCCAATTGCCTTAACCCGAATACAGTGCACCCCCAGGGGAAGTATTAAATTGACACCCTTTGAAATGTTATATGGGTGCCCACCTTGGATATTACCTGTGGCTGATAGTTTAAATGTAAACTTAGAAGTAAGGGCCTTAGAGATTCAAGAATATGTTACTGCTTTGCAGTCTGTATTGTCTTGTTTTCACAGGTTTGCAGCACCATACCAATCCTTGCCTTTGGATGCTCCAGTGCATGATTTCAGTCCTGGTGATTGAGTGCTGATCTGGTTCTGGAAAGATGAACCACTTACTGAAAAGTGGAAGGGTCCGTTTCAGGTTCTACTCACCACTCACATGGCTGTAAAGGTTGCTGGAGGAAAGAAGTGGATCCATCACACGCACATAAAGGCATCACCTGCACCAGAGAGGGTCACATCAGAAGCTGACCCACCTGAAGGCCATTGTTGAAGTAGCAAACCACTAGAGGGCCTATTTGTTCAGGAGAGAGCAATCTCCTGATGCTTAAACATGCCAATTACTCTTTCCTTCTTAAGTCTACTTGTTTTAACACTTCCCACTCAGGTAAAAGGAAACTGGTTTAAGAGACATGCTGAGCATATGTTTAGGCAAAATGGGGAGGATTCTGTTCTTTACTATGAACACCCATCAAGTGTCAGAGACTTCACTTCGTTGCCTGCCTTGATCAGAGAACCGCACGTAATAGTTGGAGCTCTACAGAAAGAGGGCACTCTCTTTTCAAGAGTCCATGATGAATTGAGCAAGACTGAGTTTTGAAAGTTCAAATTCCAGACTTACACCAGGGGAATGTGTATTTGGTGTCAACATTCTGGTGTCTGGAATAATAAAGCCCTTAATTATAACAAGGCTAAACCTCTTCTAGATGGGATGGGAAATTATTCACAGTGCACCGATCGGTTTTGGCTTTGGGGAAGTTTTAATTCCTCCTATTCTTCTTCCATTAATCTTGGTGACACTGATTTTGGCAGTCTTTACACAGAGTACCCTATGTTCTCTCCCAATTATGCTGGGATAGGTAGCATATGCTCAGGTTGGCAGATGAGAGATCCCAATCTGTGGTTTTTCTTCGATGGATGGGCTACCAATTACCACCCTGGAAATTACCAATGTGTAGGGGTCAGGTATCTCACCATCCCAGTACAAGTGGTAGAACCTCAATCTGGGAGAAGAAAAAGAGAGGTTGGAGGGATGGGGCAACTTGTAGGACAGATGGGTAAGAACTTTGATGACACTGTAATTATTGGAAAACACTTGTCAGATTCAGAACCAAACAGGGTAGGGGGCGGGCTAGTTACAGGATTGCTTACCCTGGGTTCATACCCAGGAATTATTGCACAAGAAAATAGAAAAAGCATCCTAGGCCTCACTTGCCATTTAGAGAAGACCATCAATGCCACAGCCATAATGGTAAGGGCCATGCAATCTGAAATTGAAGATCTCAGCCAGCTAGTGGCCCTATATCAGTTTGTTTTAGATTATCTCTTAGCACACCAAGGTGGCCTCTGCACCCTAGTGAAGCAAGGGTGTAGAGTAAAGTTCCATGATTTAAACAAAACTATAGAAGATGAAATCGCCAAATGACAAGATATGACTGGACAGAATTATTCAGGAGCAAGTGATCCTTGGTTATGGTTGACTTCCTGGCTCCCTGATTTTGCATGGCTGAAACAACTTGTAATTGGCACAGTTCTGTTTCTTATGATACTATTGATGATGATTTGCGCCTTTAAGTGTGTAGTCCACTGCTGGACCAAGGAGAGGTATGGGATTTAAGAAAAGCCTTTTGAGGGGGGGAGTGTTATAGAAATTTTAGTTGTAATATGTCTGTTATCCCATAATTTTATAAGCTAGGCTATGTCTATTCTACCTCTGTGTGATATTGTCATGCCAAACAAAGACACAGTGCCTTATCAGAGACTCAGGAATGCCACAAATGTGTTTACATTAGAGTACAAGACTACCTCTCTGTGCATGCCTAGATGTGTGAAAGGCGCTGCCTGCTTACTGTTTCCTTCTCAGCTAGACAAAGATATTAGTACAACGCGAGCATAAGACAGCCCCCAAAGGTCTTGCCTATATAAACTTTTGGATCACATTACTTGATTGTGACCTTTGTTGGAGCGTTAGCCCCAAGGGTTGCCATATTCTGCAAAATAAAATTGTGTTGGACCAGATCTCTGCCTCCTCTCGTTCTTGGTAAACAAATTGGAAAGTCTACCAGGGAAAGAACACAATTTTTGTAACACCACTACAACATGGAAAATGGGCCTAACATGGCCCAGAACACTGATGTGCTGGCTGCAAAGGCAGCCAGAAGGCAGTACCTAGCCAGATTGGGCCCAAAAGCACAGTGGGCACAAAAGCACAGTATTGTTAAGGAAAAGAAGAATATATAAGCACCCTCCCACCCACAACATGTTCCAAATTGCAAGAAGGTCAGGAGTGCTCCAATATGTACCTCCTAGAACCACAGGATGGAGAGAGGCCTGCTTGGGGATGGCCTCCAATTTCTTCTGGCATGCCAGCAAAGACATCCTCCTCCTGAGTTGTCAGCCCATTCAAGGAACAGAGACCGCTCATGTAGTTGGGGGTGGGGGAGAGAGATTTCCTTCAGAGTGATTCAAAGGGAGCCCTTTCCACTGCTGATGAATTCCAAGTCTCTCTGAATCTGTCCAACTCCTCTTGGGATTCATCTGAGTCTGAATCTGAAGTACACTGAAGTCCTTGAAACCAATCCAAAAGCTGATGGTATCTTAGTTAATTGGCATGTTTTGTTTACCATGGAACAGTCATAAAAGTACTAGGTTAATTAGTCCTTGAGGCCTCTTGAGTCAACTTAACTAAGAATTTCATGAACAGTTTTTTAAAAACATAAAATCCCAGAGAAATTTTTCATCCAAGTGCAGTTGTAGTCCAATTTGACTTAGCTTGAAATTTGAAAAGAGCATAGCCTGAGGTGATACAGTTGGAGAATAAACAATGTTGAAAGCTGCCTATCCTTTCAAATTAATAAACACTAGAACCTAATGCTATATAGAAACAATCAGAGCAAATAACATATAAGGAAGGAAAGAAATGTGAATGAAGAATGGCAGGAGATACTAAACATTTAGAAGGTGGGTTAAGAAGGGGGAAGCATTTTATATCAGCTTAAAGCACACTGACACCAAAATTTCTCCCACTGCTCTGCCATCACCTACTGTTCAAACTAGATGTATAGTCTGCACACTTTTATTAGCAACGGTAGAGTGACACCGTTGTCTTTATCACTGCCTAATCTGTACAGAGGTAACACATTTCCCTCCCTGTTGTCTTATGAGACAGATGACACACTCAGTTGCCACACTTCAGGGGCATGCACAAAATGTGTGCAGTGCAGTATTACACAGTCATTCATTCAAGTAGAAATGAATTTTGAAGGGGCGGTAATTCAGTTGGCATGTTGCTGCATTGTCAAAGATTCCCATTTTCTGAGCTAGATCACAAATGTTGATTTACTATCCTGCCCAATGTATCCACTTGAAAAATTGAAAGGATAGAGAAACATTTGTTCTTCAAATAGAATCAAGGAAGACATCAGGGGTGTGTGGTTTGTGTGCCATGGAGGCTTTCTCCAGCTAATCATGCCTGATTTATGCTTCTCAAATTAGTTGTCAAGCCAGCTGAAGCATAAATTCTACCTCACATGTACATGTGAAAGAGCCAAGTCTCTAGTGTTTCCACTGACTCTCCCCACCCCTTAAAAATGAACTTTTGAGTAGGGATGTCAGAGAATTTCTCCACGAATCTTGGGGAGGCCGAATGCCAGTGCATTCGGCCCCCCGAAATTGGTGGAGAAACGGTCGGCCCCCCCGGGATGGGACTTACCTTGTGCGAATGTCCCTGGCGGTGGTGGCTCTGGCAGCGGTTCGGCGGCGGTTCGGTGGTGGCAGCTGCGGCAGCCAGTCTTCCGACTGGCTGCCGCCGCCGCCATTTCCAAGTTAAAAAAAAAAACAACGTGATAGGCTACGTAAAGATTTACAAAGCCTATCACAGCTAGATTTTTAAAAAACACTGTGATAGGCTACGTAAATGTGAGGGAAAAAAACCCGCGCGTACACAAATGGCGGCGCCCATGGGCGCCGCCATTTGCGTTCCTTATTTTGGCACGTGTAGTAGCATTCCCCTTATTTTCGCCGTAGTCTACGTAAATGTTTACGTAGACTACACGTGCCAAAATAAGGAACGCAAATGGCGGCGCCCATGGGTGCCGCCATTTGCATACGCGTGGGTGTTTTCTTTTTTCCACTCAGCCGTGATTGGCTATGTAAACATTTACGTAGCCTATCACGGCTGACTGCAGGGATGCAAACAGCGGTGGCTATGGCCGTCACCATTTGCGTCCCAGCAGGACAGGAGGATTTGCGGCCGGAGGGATGGGGCGCCTCCCCCTCGGCCAGAATTTCAGCGGGGAGGGACGGGGCGCCTCCCCCCGGCCAGAATTTTAGGGGGAGGGATGGAGTGCCTCCCCCCCCCCACGAATCAAGCTTTGGGATCAGGTAAGGGACTTTCGTACATCCCTACTTTTGAGGTCAATTTAGAGTGTCAGGGAACTTTGGGAGAAGCAAAAACAAAGTAACAAAAAAGATTTGATAAGACTAGTGACCTCTCTTAAGAGGAATCCAATCATGACTAAATTGGTATTAGCCCTGTTCAGGCATAGGGATGGTGGAGAAATCCGCCATGGACTCCAGTGACTGCTACCCCCCACCACCCCACGAAGTCTGGTAGGGACAGACGCTGCCTGGCACTGGCCGGTCCGTGTCCATCCGCTGCCATCCGCAGCCATCCACTCCGCAAGAGGCGTCCACAGTAGACGCCATTTGCGTTCCTACTCTTTTCATGATTGGCTACGTAAATATTTACATAGCCTATTACGGCCAAGGGCATGGACGCAAATGGTGTCTGCTACGCGGGACGCCATTTGCATGGCAGCGACCGGACGTCCAGCTGTGGATGGGCCCAGCCGGCGGCTCCGCAGAGTTGCTGTGGAGCAGAGCCAGCCAGAAAGGCTTCCCGGGATTCCTGGAGGAGAAGGATATCAGTGGCTACTAGTCCTGTGCTTCCTCCAGTACCAGTGAGCCTATGTACACCAGTTGCTGGGGAACATGGGCAGGAGGATGCTGTTGCACTCATGCCCTGCTTGTGTCTAGTTCTTCTTATGTTCTTATGAGACATTTATTGTGCACTTTTGATTCCTTACTCATGGTTGTTTATGGGTTCTTTAGACAATGTCGTAATCCTCCAGGTTTGCTTCTGTTTCTCAAGACCACTTTCCCAGAGGAGGTTTTAGAGCTGGCAAAATGGAGTATTATGTCTGAACAGGAAAGAAAAGGTAGTTTCCAACTTGGGTGTTTGCACTATTACACTATAGCACAGTGTCGCCTAGAGGTTATGCAGTGGACATGTAGGAAAGGAAAAACTCTTTGTGTAGAGCTTGGATCTCAATTCTGCGATGAAACTGAAAGTAGATAAGTGGTTAACAGCCTGGTGTAGGAGAGCTCAAAGTCTGAAAGGGGGTGTCGACTTTCATTCACTTGAACATGAGAACTCTGTGGACAACTGAGGACCTGTGTTACCTAATTGTGTCCAAACAAATCTGAGTAGAAGCCCACTCCAGACCTACCATTTCAATGCTGGGGAGTAAAAAAAAATGAGGCAGTGTGGCTGGCTCACACAGGGACATTGAAATCAATGCTCATGGCCCTCTGTACCTTGTTTATGTACCCTGTTCAGGCATATTGCCTGCACAGGGCTATTGAGTTTTGCCTGTAGAGAAATATAAGATGGATTTGGTGATTCATCCTTTGGAAAAGCATCAAATGAATTTCCAGGCAAGAAATAAGTCTTAATAACACTAGGAAAAAAACAAAATTCTTAGAGTGATTCTACACCTCAGTAAGTTGCCACAGAGTTTGCTTAAAGTGAAATGTCGGGTGAATTGTGAGGTTTCTGTTTGAAAGAAATGTAGGAAGAATTTTAAGGAGAGCAACTGAAAAGCAACTGTAGATGTGATACATTTCTAAGGACCATTAGAATGTCCATTTTTAAGGACATTTCTAAGATGTTACCCTACTATTATTCTGTGATAAAACTAGTGGTACCTCCTTGCAAGGTGGGGGTGGATTTGCAATCACAACATTCCTAATCATATGCATAGAACTCAGAAGGCTTACACATGAGTAGAAAAACAACATGCCCAAGGATGTCTCAGTATGTGCGGTAAAGAAGGTTTCTCCTCTGACCTTAGAAACACACTATGGATTTCCTAATAATTGTCTTGTTTAGGGCTGGGCTGCCTATCTTGTATTTGAAGAATCTCCTCATCTGTTCCCATTTCACAGTAGGACATGGTGTTCCCAAAGTTATTTTACCCTAAAGGCGAAACATTGTTAATAATAAGGCAAAACTTTGTTAATAATACCATGAGTCTTTGCATGCTTTCATAAAGTTAAAGACTGATCACACATTTTTTTGTTCCTTTGCTTTGGGTGAAATACAGCCTTTATTTCTTTTCATTCTTGTTCCATGGAATAATTTACTAAACTATTTCTCCTGTTTGAGATCATTTGAAATTTACCACAAACCACTAATTTTCTTTCCAATACATCTTTCCCTTATGAATCAAGGTGGTAATTTTCAGAACAGGTTTTGTTGTTGTTTTGGGATATTTTTTAATAGCCTCATTATTAGTTAGCAAAGACACCTGCATTTCTAGAAAGCTGGTATTCTTTTCTGGCAATATATCTCCTAGCCAGTGATTCCAGACCAGACCCACAGAGAATAGAAATAGATGTGTCATTCAGTTTAGGACACTACAGGTTGTGTTTGCAAAGCAATACTGGAAATAGTTCAATGAAATTAAAAGAAAGCTTATCTCTCCCACACCAGCCCACTCATCTTTATACCCCTGTTGTCTACCCCTCAAGCAATTATCCATTCCCCCCCTCTCCTAGCCAGAAAATGGGAACAAGCATGATTTGTGTGATTTTCTCAGTAGCTTAGCTTGAGCACGATTGAAAAACAAAAATAAAAGTTTGGGGGTGGAGAGAATGGTGCCATATACAACCATGTATCAGGGGATGTAATGAATTTGCTCCCCACCCCCTCATAAGGATGGGAAGAGAAAATCACCATGGGAAAAGCTTCCCAGGCCAGAGTGGGAGAAGTGAACCAACTGGAGCCATCCAGAACAGTGAGTATAAAAGGCTGATCCCCCACCCTCTGAACTCTCTAGTGCATTTCTCCAAGCAGTAATCCATGCATCCTTCCCTTGGTTTTACACAGCATAGGATTAGCTAGACACACATTTATGTGGTTGAGTGGAATTTGATGTGTTTTTTTTTTAAAAAAAAACCTCAATCGGCTGTTAGATGGCATCTGTTTTCATCTCCTTTGTGCTATTGTGATGGATGGGGACCTATGCCATTGTGGGTAACTGGAAACTTTTCAGGCACACCAAGAAGATGCAGTGCAGGCTGGGCGGGTCGGAAGCTGAGGCTACCTTAGTGAGCACCCTGGCACTAGGGATGGATGGACAGTGTAAAATCTGCTCAATCTGTGTTTCACAGATTGTCAGGAGCCTTTTTGTTCTGTCATCCACTCACAGATGGATGTGGATTTTTTTTTGGTCATGCAGAAAAATACGCAAATAATTACGTAAGAGGTTTCACAACAATTTAAGTAGTTTACCTTAGTACGTGATATTTAGCTTATTGTCCCCCATTCCATTCAAGTTGTCCTTAGCAGAAACATCTGTAGCTGCCTACGGATAAATATGCATAAATTCCAGGGAAGTTTTTTTAAAAAAAATAATCAAAAGTCCACGGATGCCACGTGGCCTGAGGGGGTCCCCTCCCAGCTGATTCTGCAGGTTGGATTCTTAGAAATCTGAGCTCATTTTTCCATCTCGAATTTTTCCAGCATCCCTACTTGGCACCCCTTTAGGGTAAAGGGGAGCTTATCCACCTGACCCCCTCACTGCCAACAGTCAAGAGGGAATATCAGTGGAGCCTGGTGACTCTGATGTCAGTGGGGTGGTGAATCCACCTTAGGTTTCAGTCAGAACTAGGGATGTTGCGGGCACCTGACTGGGTCTGGGAGTCCGTCGCCCCCCTCCCGCAAACTCCAGACTGCACCCGCTGAGATGCTGTCCTTGCTCGCGCCCCGCTTGTGGCCTCCGGGACTCATCGCATTCCCATTTGGTGAGCACCCGCCATTTCCCCACCTCTGTTGTGTGTGCAAAAAGGAAGTTAAAATATGTGCACATTTAAATATGCACAGTTTGGGGCCCGGGAAAGCTTAATGTGCACGATATTAGAGTCATGATACCTCTAATATTGTGTATATTAAGCTTTCCAGGGGCCCAAACTCTGCATATTTAAATATGCACTTTTTAATGTCCTTTTTGCGCACACAACAATGGTGGGAAAATGGCAGGTGCTCACCGAACGGGATGGCGGTGAGTCTGGGCAACTCGGATTCAGCCAACTGGCCAGATTCAGCCAACTGGCCAGGGGTTCTGCACCATGTTCCAGATTAACTACTGGACCAGCTTGGTTCCCACACAATAAGGAAGCATGTGACAGTTATACCTGTTTTCCCTTTCATTTTTTATTGGCTTTTAATGATTTGTCATTTTACCTAAGAACAAGCGGAGCTTAAAAGAAGTGTGCCTGTAAGTGTGCCATTGAGTCAAGCCCTTCGAAATACTACAGGAATGCTATGCATCGACTCTTATTTCCAATTATGAACCAATAACAGTGCAAAACATTGACAAAAGCAGGTAAGTGTTACTCGTGGGTGGCAAACATTCACTCCCTCAGCAGGTGAAATTAGAGGCTGCCTGCAATAGGAATAAAGGGTTTGTTTTGCTACTAAAAAGGTTTGTTTCCTGCTAGCACTTTGTTAAACTTCCAGTTTAGAAGTAAAAGGATTTTTCTTACTACACACTGCCTAATTGCTTAATACACTCCCAAACTTTGTATTTAGTATGAGAAGAGGTGTTGCATTTAGTAAGTAATGGAACTCTCTCTCTCTCTGTCTCTGTCTCTCTCTCTCTGTCTCTCTCTCTGTGTGTGTATCCAAACTATGGTACAGTTTGATTGTGTTTAACAGTAACGTTTGGTTCCCTCTGTGAAAGCAGTTAAGAAATAGCAAACCATTTTGGAAGTGGTTGTTCTTTGTAATTTCAGCCCACTGGGAATGTTATGTGACTACACACATAAGAACAGAGAAAAAAGACAAAGAAAGGTCAACTACAACTCTTCTGGTAAACAGCAATAAGAATTTTGTGTGAAATTTGACTACTTTACAGGGTATAATAAAGTAGATGGATATTATCTTTCACCCTCTGGGGTGGGTGGACAATTTTATATGCCCCCATGGTCCTCATTGGCCCAGAAGAGTATCAGCTAGGCAAATACCTGCCCCCTGATAAAACACATACCCTCCAACACTGCACAGATAAGGGGGGGCATATTTGTAATAGCCTTATTGCCATACAAAGGATCAGTGCCTGACCAGTAGGTTACACATTGATGGAATTCTTTATTATGCCTGCTGTTTGCTATCTCTGCAATAATGTCTCCTGTACTGAGTTAACAATCAAAAAGTGGTTTGTTGTTTTGGTTAAAGATAAGCTTGGAAAACATTCTTGTCCTACAATTGGTTAACAACCATTCACTGTGAGTCTCCCCAGCCTCTCAGTCAGTAGGGACGTCCGTTGCTGGAAAATCTAGCCCTTTTGGGGCCCGACAGATCCCCGCTGCCCACCCAGCTTGGCTTGCATCCCCAAGCCAAGCCATGGGCTTTTCCTGAAATCTGGGAGGTTATTGCGCATATGTGTGTGTTTTCTTATCAATTGAAAGTTGTACAAATTGCAGCCACAATTTGCATAATTTGCTGAAATTATGGCTGTAATTTGCTTAATCCATGCAAATGCTGCCTGGAATTTGTGGAAATTAAGCAAATTACACTCCAAATTTGCACAACTTTCTGTTGAGGAGAAACAAGAACAACAACCTGGAAAATCCATGAGCTGACCCGACTTAGAATAATAGAATCATAGAATAGTAAGGTTGGAAGGGGCCTACAAGGCCATCGAGTCCAACCCCCTGCTCAGTGCAGGAATCCAAGTGAGATCATCTCTGACAGATGGCTGTCCAGCCTCATCTTGAATGCCTCCAGTGTGGGAGAGCCCACTACCTCCCTAGGTAATGAGTTCCATTGTCATATTGACCTGGCTTGATGCAGATCGGGTTGGGCTAGCTCATGGGGAAGTGAGATGAAGTCCGGGTGGCCAAGCTGGTGAAAGCTTGGTGAACTCCACCCCCTGGATGGATTCAGGAGAGCCAGTGTGGTGTAGTGGCAAGAGTGTTGGACTAGGAGCTGGGAGATCCAGGTTCTAGTCCCTACTCAGCCATGGAAGCTCACTGGGTGACTCTGGGCCAGTCACACACTCTCAGCCCAACCCATCTCACAGGGTTGTTGTTGTGAGGATAAAAGGGAGAGGAGGAGGATAATGTAAGCCGCCTTGGGTTCCTTGGAAGAGGAAAAAAGGCAGGGTATAAATGCAATAAATAAGTAAATAAATTCCTCTGACATCCATACCTGTCAGTTGGTCAGCTGGCACATAGGAACATGGGAAGCTGCTTTATACCAAGTCAGACCATTCTTCCATCTAGCTCAGTGTTGTCGACAACACTGACTGGCAGCATCTCTCCAGGGTTTTAAGCAGGACTTTTTCCAGCCCCACTGGAGATGCTGGGGATTGAACCTGGGACCTTCTGCATGCAAAGCAGGGGCTCTACCACTGAACCATGCCCCCCCCCCAGTCCCACAGGGCATCTGCACAAGGGCAGAATCTGTTCCTGGCATACTCACGGAACTGCTGGGGCTCCAGTCCCTCAATTAGTCCCACCATTAATGCCTGCTCTGGGCCACCCATTTCCTATGAGAGCCAGGAAACTTGGAGCCACTATTCCAATTTCCTATAATGCCCCAGAGGAACACTGATATAACATTGCTCTGGGGCACTGGTGGTTGTCATTTCAACTTCCCACAGTACCCCGAAGCAATTATGTAATGGGACTCTAGGGCACTGTTGGAAATGTACGTGGTGATGATGCTTTGCTGCCCAGTTTTAATGGTATGCTGATCAGCTCTGCTGATGCCACCTGCCCTCTGCTTCCTGCAGTTTAGCCCAGGGATCCCCAACCTTTTTGGGCAGGGGGTCACGTTTGGAATTTTGGCAGTGAGTGTTCTGGGAACTCTAACAAAATGGCTGATATGGGGCAGGGGTTTCCATTCATAAAATGGCTGCCATGGTGAACATGGCTGGTCACAAAACAAACAAAACACTGCCTAGAGGGTAGGGATATACGAAAATCCCCTTACCTGGCTCTGCCAGGTTCCGCTGGAGGGGAGAGGTGCTCCATCCCACCCCCCGGAATCCTGGCCGGCTGGCTCCACTCCTTGGGGATTCCGCGGAGCTGCCGGCCGGCTCCGCCAGCAGCTGGACATCCAGCCTCTGGCTAGCAGGGATGCAAATGGCGGCATCCATAGCCGCTGCCGTTTGCGTCCCTGTAGTCAGCCGTGAAAGGCTACGTAAAGACTTACGTAGCCTATCATGTCTGGCTTAAAAAATAAACAAACGTGCATATGCAAATGGCGGCGGCTACAGCCACTGCCATTTGCGTTCCTTACTTTTGGCCATCTTAGTCTATGTAAATAGTTACATAGACTAAGACGGCGAAAATAAGGGGGAACGCAAATAGTGTCCGCTACGCTATTTGTGTTCCCCTTATTTTCGCCGTCTTAGTCTATGTAAATATTTACGTAGACTAAGATGGACAAAAATAAGGAATTTTTGTACGCGTTTGTTTGTTCTTTAAACCAGACATGATAGGCTACGTAAGTCTTTATGTAGCCTATCACGTCTTGTTAAAAAAAACAAAAAACAAAGCGACAAGACTGCAAATGGTGGTGGCAGCAGCCGGTCGGAAGACCAGCCCCTGCCGCCTCCGCCGCAGCCTCCGCCGCCCGGAAGATCCACCCCAGGTAAGTCTCGTCCCCAGGGGGATCCGTGGGGTGGCGGGGGGGGGGGTGGCAGGCCATTCCTCCACAGATTTTGCCAGTGCATTCAGCCTCACCAAGATCCATGGCGGAATTCTCTGCCATCCCTACTAGAGGGCAAACTGGTGAGATTTAAAGAAAAGTAACTTGCCCATGAACCCAAGTACAAAGCAGAGGTACAGTCTGAGCTCCAAAACAAAGAGAAAAAAAACCCACATACTTTTCAACCCAAATAAGGGTGGTGCTGGAGGACAGTACCTCAGTTTGTAGCACACCAGCCTTTCAGGTTGGTGGGTTTTTTTTATTGTTATTATCTTAAGAAATATAATAAAAAATAAGAACATAAAAACATAAGAGCCATCCTTAATCAGATCAAGGGTCTATTTAGTCTAGCATTCTGTTCACACAGTGGCCAACCAGCTGCCCATGGGTAGGGATGGTGCGGCCATCCGATTCCATCCAAGCATCTGGAAGAACACCCCTTCCTGCTTACCAAGCCCCTGCCCCCGCTCCCTGCCTGCCCACATTCAGCGAGCGGTCCACACTCACACTGGCTGCCTTGTTGAGCTCCCTGGTCACCATTTTTTTAAAAAAAATAAAATGGTGATTGCATAAATGCACATATTTGTGTGCATGTGAAAATGCACATTTTCATGAATGTGCATATTTCTGCATGTGAAATGTGCATTGTTGTGAATGTGCATATTTGCATATGTGCAGAAATGCACGTTTTTTGCAAAAATGTGCATTTTGTGCATTCAGAAATATGTGCATTCGCAAAAATGCACATTTTTTTCCATTTGCAAATATGTACATTGTTGTGACTGCCATTATATTTTTCAAAATATGGCAAGTATGGATCTAGACAAGGCCACCAGGGTGAGTGTGGGCCGCTCTCTGAGCGTGGGAGGGCACAGTCAAGGACTGGCGAGCAGGGGCTGGGCAGGTGCCCAGAGAACCCGGAGAGTGGTAGATTTGCACATCCCTACCTATGGGAAACCCACAAGCAGGATGTGAGTTCAACAGCACCCTCCTGCCCATATTCCTCAGCAACTGGTGTACATAGGCATACTGCCTCAGATGCTGGAGGTAGCATATAGCCATCAGGACTAGTAGCTGTTGATAGCTTTCTCCTCCATGATTTTTTTTAACCCCATTTTAAAGCCATCCAAATTGATGGCCATCACTACATCTTGTGGTAGTGAATTCCATAGGTTAAATATATGCTGTATGAAGAAGTATTCTTTTTTATCTGTCCTGAAGGGACAGGGAGCCTGGTGTGTGCCAAGAAATCTCTCTGCAGGCATATTGGTACCCACAAACACCATGTTGGAGACTCCATGTTTAGGTTGTTTTCCCAGCAAATATTTAAATTTAGAGGTGAACCAGTCATGAACATATGTGAAAAACAGAGAGTGAAACAAAGTGAAATATACAGCCATGTGCATATTGCCCAGATATCAGTATATATATCAGCATTTCTTTTCAGTGGCCAAAAATCTTCTGAGGCTGCTGAGCTCTAAGTGTGCACAGGATTGCCACTCAAATCTTGTTTGTGTGTGTTATTTAGATGTTACATTCCATCCCCACACTTTGCAACTGCTGTTAAGATTAAACGCCATCTTTCATCCTTGTGATGTATGAAAAGTGTGCATTGTATTTGCAATGGATGATGATCTGACACAATTTGACATACAGAACCCAGAGTACTTCAAAGAACGGTTGTGTAATACAGGTTGATGGGTTTAATAACTGTAAGAGACAGCACATGTAGGTTTCTTTTAAGATGCTTAACAAATAAGCAGGAAAAGTGCATGTATGTTGTATGACTGCAGTGCATTTTAGAAAACCTTCAGTTCAGTTACATACCGAGTAGTATCATTAGCAGCACAAAAACCAAACAAAAACAAAATCCCACCAAATAACAAAATAACAAGAAACAAGTAAGCAAAAACAAAGCCTAATCCCAAACTCATTTAATGTAGGAATAATGTAGGCTTTACCACACTGTTGCTTCAGAATAGTTTGGAGTAATCATGACGTTGAATTTCAAAAGCAGGGGAGTTTTGAAATCTATGCTTCTTCCCTTTCTCCCAACATGATATAGTAGGGATGACAGAGAATTCCTCCACGGATCTAGGTGAGGCCGAATGCCAGTGCATTCGGCCCCCTGAACTCCGTGGCGGAACGGCCTGCCCCCCCGCTCCCCGCGGATCCCCCCCCGGGACGAGACTTACCTTGGGAGGATCTTCCGGGTGGAGGCGGCGGTGGCTCCAGTGGCAGCTCCAGTGGCAGCGGCGGCTGGTCTTCTGACCGGCTACAGCCGCCGCCATTTCCAGTGTTAAAAAAAAAAATACATGACAGGCTATGTAAAGATTTATGTAGCCTATCTAGGGATGGCGGAGAATTTCTCCACGAATCTCCAGGAGACCAAATGCCAACGCATTAGGCCCCCCGAAATTGGTGGTGAAATTCTCCGCCAGCCCCCTGCCCCCCCCCCGGGATGGGACTTACCCCGTGCGAATGTCCCTCTTGGCGGTGGGTCCCGGCGGTGTTTCGGCGGCGTTTCGGTGGGGGCGGTGGTGGCGGCCAGTCTTCTGACCGGCTGCTGCCGCCGCCATTGCAAAATAAAAAAGGAAAGTAAAAAAAACAACAACACATACCTGTGATAGGCTACGTAACGATTTACGTAGCTTATCACGGCTAGATTTCCAAAGTCAGCCGTGATAGGCTACGTAAATCGTCACGTAGCCTATCATGGGTGACTTTGAAAAAAAAAAGCGCATACGCAAATGGCGGCGCCCATGGGGCGCCACCATTTGCGTTCCTTAGTTTGGCACGTCTAGTCTATGTAAAGATTTACATAGACTACGGCGAAAATAAGGGCAATGCAAATAGCGTTCCCTTATTTTCGCCGTTGTCTACATAAATCTTTACGTAGACTAGACGTGCCAAACTAAGGAATGCAAATGGCGGCGCCCCATGGGCGCCGCCATTTGCGTACGCGTTTTTTTTTCAAAGTCACCCGTGATAGGCTACGTAACGATTTACATAGCCTATCACGTCTGACTTTGAAAATCTAGCCGTGATAGGCTACGCAAATCGTTACGTAGCCTATCACGGGTGTTTTGTTTTGTTTTTTACTTTACTTTACTTTTTCTTTTCGCAGCCAGGTAGACGGGGCGCTCCTCCCCGGCCTGAATTTCAGTGGCGAGGGATGGGGCGCCTCCCCCACAGCCTGAATTTTGGCTGGGCGAGGCGGGGCACCTCCCCACCCTCGCCTGAACTTCGGGGGGAGAACCGAAGTGCCTCCCCCCCACCACGAAGCAAGCTGCGGGACATGGTAAGTCCCTTTCATCCATCCCTAAGCCTATCATGGCTAGGTTAAAAAAAAAATGATGTGATAGGCTACGTAAATCTTTATGTAGCCTATCACGTCTGACTTTAAAAAAAAAACATGTGCGTACGCAAATGGCGGCGGCTACAGCTGCCGCCATTTGCATTCCTTATTTTGGCCCATCTTAGTCTACGTAAATATTTACGTAGACTAAGATGGCGAAAATAAGGGGGAACGCAAATAGCCGCCGCCATTTGCGTACGTACGTAGCTGCCGCCATTTGTGTACGCACGTGTGTGTTTTTTAAAGTCAGACATGATAGGCTACGTAAAGATTTATGTAGCCTATCATGACTGACTACAGGGACACAAACGGTGGTGGCTACGGCCACCGCCATTTGTGTCCCTGCTAGCCAGCAGCCGGATGTCGGGCTGCTGGCGGAGCTGGCCGATGGCTCCGCGGAATCCCCATGGAGCGGAGCCGGCCGGCCAGCCAGGATTCCGGGGGGAGGGATGGAGCACCTCCCCCTCCCCAGCGGAACCCAGCGGAGCCAGGTAAGGCCAATTTCGTACATCCCTGTGATATAGAGCCAGTGGAGGCTGGTGGCTCCTATTTCAGTGGGGCAGTGAATAGGGATGCTGGAGAAATCTGTTGCAGACTCAAATGAGATTGGATTCCAAGGAATACAACCTCCAGAGTCTGCAGTGGACCAGCCACACTCACCTCCATGTCCAGAAGCATTCCTGCAGGGCAGCTCTCCAGCTTTCTAAAAAAGTGTGATATGCTAATGCAGGAAAACTGCAGCTGTAAATGGCATATTGTATTCCAATTGTGGCCATAAAACACTTACTTTTACATAAATACAACAGCTGCAGTTTAGGTAAAAGGAAGTGCTTTATGGCCGCAAATGGTGTAAAATATGCCATTTACAGCTGTAATTTTCCTGTGATAGGTAATAGCAGCCTCCATTAGCATATGGCATTTTTTGGAAAGCTGGAGTGCCACTTCACCAACTCTGGCAGACACAGCAATGCTCCAGAGGAATCCACAGGACCCCAAGTGGTCTGAATTGGGTGATGGCCAAGCCACTGTTGCTGCCCACCCATGTAAGCCATGCTGTGGGAGCTAAGGGACAGCCTGGCAACTGCCCAAGAAGCTCTGTGAGGCCATCCATCCCCTTGTCGGGCTGCAATCGTGTGCAATCTGGGTTACTTCCGCATATCTGAAGTTGCATGGCTGCCTTAAAGGGGCGATGACTCAGGAATACAGGCATAAAGAGCCCACTGAAGCCTAGCAAGCAGGGTTGGGGTGGCCAGGCAGGGAGGAGGACATTAAACTCCACCCCCTCCTTGGACTCCTGCACCATCCCTAATGGTGGTTACCACAAAAATAAATGGCGGATAATATTCTGAGAACATTCTTCAAAGTGGCCTTTTTTTTATTATTATTAACTGCTGGGGTGGGGGTGAGAAAATGTAAAATCCCAGACATTTTCTCAGAAAAAAATGCCCTATGAGAAATTCATCTCTGATCCAATGTACATATATGTCTTAAAAGAAGTGACATAACACCTTCAATTTCAAGTGCTAAAGCAGTTGGTAATATATCATGTCCATGTTCCCCAATTTCAATAAGGAATGCCATGTTTTTTAATGCTATCAGTTTAGTTCCCTACATTACACTTAACTTTATTCTGTGTTAATTGCTTGTTTGGCATGTCAAATAGCTCAGCGGGGAGTATATAATATTTTGAATTATTAATGATAATTAATAAAGTACTTTAAATCAAGTCCTTTGGAATGCTCCCCATATCTCTTGCTTATAGCAAAGCATTTGTGCCCTATCCTTAGTTCCTCTTTACCAGTTTATTTTCCCATCATAGGAAAAACAATAATACCTAGTGGTTTTAGAAGCATTGTCCTGTGCAGTAGTAATGGTTATAATGATAACAATGATGATAACAACAACAACAACAACAACAACAACACCTAAAGCATTCATTATCACAGTAAACTATGCATTCATTTTAACAGAATTAAGGATTATGTCCATATAACAGGCACATTCACAGTTAAAATGTTGACAGTATTAAGAGAGATGCCCAGCCTCTACAACCTGAAAAGGGAAACATTTCCCCCACTCAACTGCTTAGAAGCCAGAGGTTCCTTCATCCACCCCACCCAGGAAAACATCATTGCTAGTCCTGGAGTGCCTTGACTAGGAGGAACCCAGGCCCCTAAAATAATGAGTATGGAAGGTTGACCTTCACCGGACAACGTTTCCTTCTCCCATTGGGAAATGGGAGATCACTCTGTGTTAAGGCCTCAGAGGCACCTTGCCAATGCCAACCAGGTAATTTTCCAACATCGTTTGTTCAGGTTAGGGATGTATGAGAATTTTGTTTCTGTTCATAAATCATGGAACCGTTCCATTCTCAACTCCAAATGCGAACACAAGCAGTAGTGGGTTTTTTAGAGAAAAGGTCATACATTGTGATTGCTTTTGAAAAACACTTTTGAAAAATGCACTTTGAAATGTGCATTTTTTGGGGAAAATACATATTTTCACACTTCGGTGGATGGGGGGAAGTGCACACTTTTTTTGGGGGGGGAAATGCACACACTAATGCACACTTTCTCCATTTGAAATGTGCATTTTTCCTGTTCAAATGAGCCAGAAAAAGAAAAGAAAAGAATTGAAAATGGTAGTGAGCTGAAATGAGGTTCAAAGTGATTTTTGGAGAATGTAGCAAGCTCAAAAATCACTAGTTCTTCCATCCCAAGTTCAGATGTCAGAGTGATTTCCTATTTCAAACTGGCAGGCCTTCAGCCTGGCAATTGAAAAAAGAGCTTGCAATTCCTTTCGGGGCCTGAATCATACTGTAGAGCTGGTGCATATTGTATGGTGCAAGGGAAGCCTTTAAAATTGGGCAATGGGTGTTTATAAAAGGGATTCCCTTCCCCTTTTATGGGCAATTTGCTGTGTTCTTTATTGTGGGACTATGTTACACACACACACACGGAGTAGTGCTTGGTGCAACTATAAACCCTAATTGTGCGTGAAGCTCTCTAATCACTCCCTAAAGAAGGGGTTGACCTTCACCCTCATTGTTATATTAAACAGTGGGCTTTATGGATGACCCAACGTTGAATCTCTGGGATAAGGTGGCCTACCAATTAAATAAAAGCAACATTTTACTAAACTCAACACTAGATGCATTAGTAGTACAGGATTAGAATTACAAATACAGGGTGGGGTCATGGAGGGCTACCAGGCAAACTTCTTGGTTGTGCTCAGGTGGATGGGTGACTTTAGTCACATGAAGGAGAAATGCACTTTCTGGTAGAGTTGGTTTTACAAACATAGCCAATAGGTAGTGAGCTATGATTGTAGCAGATGTTTCTTTTTCATGTTCAGAGTGAATCTTCACTGCATTGTTTGCTGTTCAAACACACACAAAGGGGGAAAAAGAAAAAAGAAAACATTAAATACATTTTCTAAAGGAAGAGGCAGCCATATAAAATTGACTCACACTGTTGGAAAATTATAGCTGTAGATCAAAGCAACTGGAAGCAGTGAAATGGATACTTCTAATGCAATATTTATGAGCAGGGGAATGCTGTGGAATGGTTGTGGTATTAGGTAGAAATTAAAATAAACCATATATTATCTTGGACATTGCTTCTTAGTTTTGATTCATCAGGGCTCTTAACAGTTGTATATTAGCTGAAAATCAAATTTGTAGGCAAGAATAATCTCCCTCTTCCTTGTCCCCTCAAACAGATGGTTGAATGACCAATGTTGAAGAACATTGACCTGCCACTGTCTTATGCCTGATGCTCATTTGCATTTGCAATCACTGCTTGCTCTCTAGAAACCAGAAATTTGTGCAAATTGAGCAGTGATTGAACAGGAAATTTGTGGAATTTCCCCCAATTTGTGCCAATTTCCTAATTTGTGCAACTTTCCTCCATAGACTAAAGTGGGGTACCTCAATCTATGGAGGAAATTTTGGCAAATTAGGAAAATAGTGCAAATTGAACTGGGAAGTGTGAATGTGGTATGTTTTTTAGGGATGTGCGAAACTCACTTACCTTTTCATGGAATCTTTCGTGGTGGGGGGAGGCGCTCTGTCCCTCCCCCCAGAATCTTCGACAAGGGGGAGGCGATCCGATCCTCCTCCCCCGGCATCCTCGACGGCCAGCTCCGGGCCGTCCGCAGCTGGATTTCCAGTCATGGATGGGCTGCTGCGGACGCAAATGGTGGCCGTGATAGGCTACGTAAATATCTATGTAAATATTTATGTAGGCTAGAATGGTGAAAAATAGAGGAACGCAAATAGCGCCCACTATGCTATTTGCATTCCCCTTTTTTTCACCATTCTATCTTACGTAAATATTTACATAAGATAAATCGGTGAAAAATACGGAATGCAAATGGCGGCCACCATAGCTGCCACCATTTGCGTACGCTGGGGTTTTTTTTGGGGGGGGGGGTTAGCCGTGATAGGCTACGTAAATTCTTATGTAGCTTATCATGGCTGCAAGGATGGCAATGACAGTGGCAGCAGCCCAGCTGCGGCTGGCCAGGAGACCAGCTGCCACTGCCGGAGCCGCCGGAACTGCCGTTGCCGCCGCTGAATCCGTTGCATCTGCCCCAGGTAAGTGCCATCCTGGGGGGATTCCGCAGGGGGGCGGGGTGGCAGGAGGCCGCTCTGCCACAGATTCTGGGGGAATCATTGGAATCTGTGGCGGAATTCTCTGCCATCCCTAATGTTTTTGACAATTTACGAATATATGCTGTGGTAGGGATGTCAGAGAATTTCGCCACAAATCTCGGGGAGGCCGAATGTGCTGGCATTCCCGAAATTGGTGGAGAAACGGTCTGCCCCCCCGCTCCCCCCGGGATGGGACTTACCTTTGGTGAATCTTCCTGGCGGCAGTGGCTCCGGCCTAATCCCAAACTCATTTAATGTAGGAATAATGTAGGCTTTACCACACTGTTGCTTCAGAATAGTTTGGAGTAATCATGACGTTCAATTTCAAAAGTAGGGGAGTTTTGAAATCTATGCTTCTTCCTTTTCTCCCAACATGATATAGTAGGGATGGCAGAGAATTCCACCACGGATCGAGGTGAGGCCGAATGCCAGTGCATTCCGGCCAGAATTTCGGGGGGGAGGGATGGAGCGCCTCCCCCCTACCGCAAATCAAATTTTGTTACAGGTAAGTGACTTTCATACATCCCTATCTGTGGACACATGCTCGCTTTCATATCATACTTGCATTTGGAACTTCGAACAGGACTTGCTATATGTTTTGTGAGCAAAAAAGAAATTCTCATATATCCCCATTCCCTCGTAATATTAAAACACAGTACAGATCTTGATTACAGCATTTTCGCTAAGGTATATTAAAGGCCAAGGCAGTTGGAAAGGAAAAGCCAATAAAAACAATCCACCATAAACTCAATTTGTCAGCAACATTTTTGTTGTTGTTCAGTCGTTAAGTCATGTCCGATTCTTCGTGACCCCATGGACCATAGCACGCCAAGCCTTCCTGTCCTCCGCTCACTCCGGAGTGTGCTCAGGTTCATATTCATTGCATCGGTGATGCTATCTAGCCATCTCATCCTCTGCTGTCCCCTTCTCCTTTTGCCTTCAATCTTTCCCAGCATCAGGGTCTTTTTCAGGGAGTTTTCTCTTCTCATTAGGTGACCAAAATATTGGAGCTTCAGCTTCAGTATCTGTCCTTCCAATGAGCAGTCAGGGTTGATTTCCTTTAGGATTGACTGATTTGACCTTGCAGTCCAGAGGACTTGTAAGAGTCTTCTCCAGCACCACAGTTCGAAAGCATCAATTCTTCAGCATTCAGCCTTCCTTATAGTCCAGCTCTCACAGCCATATGTTGCTACTGGGAAAACTATAGCTTTCATTATACAAATCTTTGTTGGCAAGGTGATGTCTCTGCTTCTTACTATGGTTTGCCATAGCTTTTCTCCCAAGGAGGAAGCATCTTTTAATTTCATGGCTGCAGTTGCTGTTAGGGATGTACGAAAGTTACTTAGCTTTTCGCAGCTTGGCTTCGCGGTGGGGGGGAGGTGCTTCGCTTTCCCCCCCAAAGTTCAGGTGAAGGGGGGAGGCTTCCCGCCTCACCCGGCCAAAATTCAGGTGGGGGGGAGGATTCCCGCCTCTCCAGACTGAAATTCAGGCCGGGGAGAAGCGCCCCATCTCCCCAGTCGTGAAACAACAAGTAAAAAAAAAAATAAATCCAAATTTTTGCTATTTGCGTTGCCCTTATTTTCGCCGTACTCTACGTAAATCTTTACGTAGACTAGATGTGCCAAAATAAGGAACGCAAATGGCGGCGCCCATGGGTCGCCGCCATTTGCGTACGCGCTTTTTTTTTTTTCCAAAGTCTTTTTTTCAAAGATTTTTTTCAAAATCTTCAATTGAAGATTCGGGGAGAAATTCTCTGCCTTCCCTAGTCGCTGTCTGTGGTGATCTTGGAGCCCAAGAAAATAAAATCTGTCACTCCTTCCAGTTCTTCCCCTTCTATATGCCAGGAAGTGATGGGGCCAGATGCCATGATCTTCATTTTTTTAATGTTGAGTTTCAAACCAGCTTTTGCACTCTCCACTTTCACCCTCAGCAAGAGGGTCTTTAGATCCTCTTCGCTTACTGCCATTAGGGTGGTATCATCTGTGTATCTGAGGCTGTTGATAATTGTCCTGGCAATCTTAATTCCAACCTGTGATTCATCCAACCCAGCGTTTCTCATGATGTACACTGCACATAAATTAAATAAGCAGGGCGACAATATACAGCCTTGTCATACTCCTTTCCCATTTTTGAACCAATCGGTTGTTCCATGTCTGGTTCTTACTGTTGCTTCTTGACCCTCGTACAGGTTTCTCAGGAGACAGGTAAAGTGGTCTGGTACTCCCATCTCTTTAAGAATTTGCCACAATTTGTTGTGATCCACACAATCAAAGGATTTAGCATAGTCAATGAAGCAGAAACAGACGCTTTCCTGTAATTCTCTTGCTTTCTCCATGATCCAGCAAATATTGGCGATTTGATCTCTAGTTCCTCTGCCTCTTGGAAACCCAGCTTGTACTTCTGGTAGTTCTCGGATTTTGAGCATAGCCTTGCTGGCATGTAAAATGAGCACAATTGTACGGTAGTTTGAACACTCTTTGGCATTGCCCTTCTTTGGAATTGGAATGTAAACTCACCTTTTCCAGTCTTGTGGCCACTGTTGAGTGTTCCAAATGTGTTGGTATATTGAGTGCAGCACTTTAACAGCATCATCTTTTAGGATTTTAAATAGATCAGATGGAATACTCTCATCTCCACTAGCTTTGTTGTTAGTTATGCTTCCTAAGGCCCACTTGACTTCAGTCTCTAGGATGTCCGGCTGAAGTTCAGTGACCTCACTATCATGGCTATCAGGGACATTAAGATCTTCCCTGTATAGTTCTTCTGTGTATTCTATTTTCCACCTGTTCTTAATCTCATCTGCTTCTGTTAGGTCCCTGCCTTCTTTGTCCTTTATCATGCCCGTCTTTGCACAAAATGTTCCCTTGAGATCTCTGATTTTTTTGAAAAGATCTCTAGTCTTTCCCATTCTATTGTTTTCCTCGATTTCTTTGCATTGTTCATTTAAGAAGGCCTTCTTGTCTCTCCTTGGTATTAACTCTGCATTCAGTTGGATATATCTTCCCTTTTCTCCCTTCCTTTTTGCATCCCTTCTTTCCTCAGCTACTTGTAAAGTCTCATCAGACAGCCACTTTGCTTTCTTGCATTTCTTTTTCTTTATATAAAGAACAGGGGGGGTGCTACTTGTTAGATGAAACACCTATAGACTTCTGAAGGAAGAGCTTCAAGGAATTTTGAAGAATTTCAACAAGATCAGAACAATTTTACAGGAGAGTTCTCCTCTTGTTACTAGATGTGGTATAAAGTGAATTGTCAAGGCAGTTGAACATATTTTGGATTCACACATCCATAGTCCAGTAAGGTGGAGTAGAACTCCAACTAATGAAACAATTGGAGTGGCTAAATAAAGCTCAAACTAAGCATTGCAGGTCCATCAAATATATGAAATAACATTTTCTATATTAGTTCAAAAAAGTTGCATTTCAAGTTCTACAAACAATGGGTTAGATCCAGGCTTAGTCACACTTAGAGTACATCCACTGAAGTCAGTCATGATAAGTCCCGTTGATTTCAATGGGTCAACTCAAAGTATGACTGTCCAATTCAATGTACACAATTCAGCCACTTCTAAGTCCTATAGATTTTACTAGGAGGGATTTAAACCCATGCTTAACTAGTCTTTTGAAATCAATGGGACTTAAAACTAGGAATGAATGGACCCCCCCTCCTTTTTCTTTATTGTTTCTTTATTGTTCTGTGGATTTGCTCTGTCTTCCTTTACACTCCTCCTGAATTCTAGCCTAACTAGGGCAGTTTCTAACATTAATTCTGGAATTAGAGCATTTTTTTTGCATCCCTCCTCTTAGTGTTACTGATGGACATTGATAAAACACAGTAAAAACAAAAAACCAAACAAACAAACATGCTTCATCAAGATTCACTTGGTGTAATGGTTTACTGATGTTCCCCTGAACATTGGTAAAACAACACACAAAAAGGATCTTGATAAAACTAAGGATCCAGATTTGGTTCCCAGAAGTGGAAGCATCTCATGACTGAAGTTCTGCTCAGGTGATGATCCCACTGGCAGAGGGAGAGGAGGCAACTTTTGCTAATTCCCCTCCCCTGCAGTGTCCAGCACCACTTTCCATAGTGCCCTGGAGGGTTGCGGGGAGGGGCATCCAGAACAGTGTGGGGGGTGGCGATTGGGGCTGCAAGGGGAGGGGAATTGGAAAAAGTCAGAAAAGTCAGGGGAGTTTATCAAAATAAAAATGGTGGCAACTCTAATTCAGTACTGCAAACATAGTTAAATATACAGGGATTCAAACCCCGACTTTAAGGGCTGAGCATTCAAAGCCATGAGCTTTGGATGGATGAATCAGTTTTGGTTTCTCCCCACAATCATCTTTCTCCTCCTTCTCCTTTTTCTTTTAAATCTCAAGGGGTTGGATTTCCCCACCCGCTCCTTCCCCTGGCAGCTGCTCCAGCTCCCTGAAAATGCTACACAGAGAAACAGAAGACCCTACTTGAATGGGGTGAAGATAAGGGTGGATCCCCCAAAAGTCAATCACAGGGACCTTCCATGAGCAGAGCCCTTCCTCCTGAGGAAGATTATTTCCTCTTGAGGAAGGTAGGTCCTGAATCCAACCCAAGTTCTTTCTATCCAGTTTATGAAGACATCTGCAAATTTTGGTAAGTTATTAATTATTAAAAAAAGAAAAAAATATCTGAAAAAAAGGAACTGAAAAAACATTTTTTCACTAGTTCCATTGCTGTCTTTTGTAAAGGAATTCTTAATCTTAAAACAATGACCTAGGGAAGCAATGTAGCTCAGTAGTCAAGCACATGCTGTGCATGCAAAAAGTTCAGTGTTTTCGATCCCTGAAATCCCAGAGAGCTGTGTGACTAGTTCAGTGGGCACAATACTGATCTGGATGGGCTAATGGGCTGGCATATGACTGTTTTAGACACGCATTCAAATTTTTTTGGGGGGGAGTCTTCCTGGCACAAACTTGTATTGGGTAATATATTGTGTAGGGCACAGACTTCATCATACTTAGGATAGATGCATTGAAATCAGTCGTACTTCATTTAGACATGGCTAACTTACATCCCATTGATTTCAGTGTGTCTACTCTAAGTATGACTAAATATGGATCCAAGCCATTATATTAAACTAGGTGAGGAAAGGCATATAGAATGTACAGTGATCTGTATAGTGTTAAGCAGCCAGCAACTAAAGAGGATGCTCTTGTAACAGGGTTTATGTTTGTATTTGCTGTTTGTTGTGCTTGAATGGGAAAATTGCGCAAAGCAAACATGATCAAATGTGAAAGTGGCACACAGAACTCCTCAATTTCCACAAATTTCCAAAGTTGTGCAAAAAAACTCCCCATGGACTAAAATGGCACATTTTAAAGGTTGCACAATTTCCCATCAAAATTTGCACAATTTTTGAACATGAGCAGATGTTCAAGAATGTGTGAACATTTTCAGAGAATGCATTTTCCTGATTGCACTCATATTTGGGATAGCAGGCAGAGCATGTTCGCATGGTTTGTGAGCAGAAACAAAATTTGCATACATCCCTACCTTGTAACATGCCAAACTTTTATCTAACCAGAAAGAATGAAGGCTCTTTACTTAAAGCCATAGTGATAGCTCCTGTAAGAATACAGCTACAGTTCTTCTCCAAACATCTGGGCCAAATTTGGAATCAGTTAGAAGGGCAAATGTATCAAACCGACTGTCTAAGAACTGACCATTATCATCTCAAAAAACATAATTGCAGCTTCAGATGTTGCTGTTCTCCCTCTCTCTGTGTTCTGGAACTTAATACGTTTCTTTTGAGATTTCTATATATATAATCTACATGATGTACCTTGGATGTTTCAACTACCTGGTTTACCTCTCTCTCTTCGGTAAAATTACTAGTACCAGCTTTCTCCTATTTTATGAAACCTGTGAAATCTGCCTACCTATCCCCCTCCCAGTTTATTATTCTTTGTGGATTTGGCAGCTCAGAGATGAGTGTACAAGAGAACCGGAGACATCATTTTTCCATGCATCAAGACTTCTCTTTGCCTTCCTTTTCCTCATCATTCATCAATGACATATGGAGAGTTGTCTTCTAAGTCTTATAGGCAGTTTTATTCCTCATCATTTATGATACAGAAGCTCTGTTATAGACCCATCAAAGTCCTCATTATTCTGTTCTTACATTTAGTCTAAATGGTGTTTGCCATATATTGATACTGAAGTATTTTCATCTGCATCTTCAGAAGCAAAAACCGTTCTCATTCTTTCATCTTTTTCTTTCTTGTACTTGCTCCCAAGGCAAGCCTGTGAATTTACAGAAAATAATAATACAACTATACTATTACCATCACACACACGCGTGTGTGTGTATGGATTATTTTAATTGTTGTTCTATTCCAACTTGTAAGCTATTTTGGTAAAATATTTGTAAAAGCTGGAAACAAGTGATTAAAATCAAAACAAATAAAATTTAATATCAGTAGCAGTCCTAGTAGTAGTAGTAGGAGGAGGAGGAGGAGGAGGAGTAAAGTTTGAGTAAACTATGTTGTCTATAAAAATTTGGGGTATGAATGGGATTATTTGGGGAGGAATGTTCCATGAAACTTCCTTTGCTTAGCTTGTTCTGTACACTGTTTGCCATGTTTCAACAGCTACTTCTTTCCTTGATCTGCAGCCTTGATGTCATTTCGATAATAATAATAATAATAATAATAATAATAATAATAATAATATACATTAATTCCTTTCTGAGTTGATCCCAAACTATTAGGGATTTTATAGGCAGAATAATTAGATCCCACATCTTTGTTTAATATATACTTTCAGTCCATTTAACAAGTAATTTCAAGACAGCTGACAAGAACATATAACATTATAAGATTATAAGATTATTGAACTAAAATGAATATAAGATTATTGGACTAAAATGAGACACAACGATAACATTACTTCATAAAAATATAATCACATAGACAGTAATAACAGCACACACAGTAGCACATCCATCAGATATTAAAAGCTTGGCAATTGTGTTGGATCCAGACTTAGTCATGCTACATAGAGTAGATAACTGAAATCAATGGGCTTTAAGTTAGTCATGACTAAATTAAGCCTCATTAATTTCAATGGATCTACTCTAAACATGATTAACAGTGCAGTCCTATACAAGTCTACTCACAAGTAAGCCCAACTGAGTCCAAAACTGAATCCCAGATAAGTGATTATAGGACTGTGACCTAAATATTTCTGCCAACCTAGCAGTTAGAAAGCAAGAAATTGCAAGTAGATAAATAGGTACCGCCTCGGCGGGAAAGGTAACAGCATTCCGTGTACCTCGGTGTTCAGTCATGCCGGCCACATGACCACGGAAGCGTCTTCAGACAGCGCTGGCTCTTCGGCTTAGAAACTGGGATGACCACCGCACCCTAGAGTCGGACACGACTGGTTGGGGACACCTTTACCTTTACCTTTTTAACCTAAATATGCAGTCTTTACCTAGGTCTTGAAAAACAACAGAGAATGCACCAGGATAAGGTATTTTGGGGGGAGTATTCCAAAAGCGGGACATTGACACTTTAAAGAGCCCTGTCTCCAGCTGCCACCTACCTAATCATAAGAAGAGGAATGCTTGGAGCAGAATCTCAGAAGATTGTGCTCACACAAAACTGGTGATTCATATGAAGGTTTATCATAGGTTCTTTATTAGGAAGCATTATTTCAGGATCATTGTGAAAAAGAGATGACAGCAGGAATCCATTTGAACGAGTGGGCCACTGTCTCCTCTCACTGTTGCTAAAGAGTGATGAAAGACAGACAGACAGACAGACAGACAGACAGACAGACAGACAGAGGAAACACTGGAAACCCACGACCTCTGGTCAGCTGACCCAAATGACCCAAGTAATGAATCAGCCTCTTTGAATAGGATATCAAATATGTGTTGTTTTTAGGGATTTATGGATTTAGTTAAATCCATTCCATCTATGTTTCACGGATCATCAGGCTTCTTTTGTTCTGTCACCCACTCATTGAGAGAATTGGATTTTTTTGTATGAGAATTTTGTTCATTTGCAAATACATAAAAAAAAACCTGTCCACAGAACCTGTGCAATTCAAAAACAGCCAGTCTGCTGGAGTTTTGGATTCACAGAAATGATCTATTTTGAATCTGTTGTGGATTCCTCCAACATCCCTAGTTGTATAAGGTCTTCATGGAGTTGACCCTGCTGTGTTAGAATGCATTGGTGGTGGTAGTCTTAGGGAGGTGGGCTTTTCACATTCCCTGAATGATTTTTGCATGCCCAAGCCCAACCCTGGCTTCCAGGTCTGTGTATCATCACTTCCAGCACATAACCCATTCATAGCCACCATTCCTTCCTGATCTAGCAACTTAGCCTCATTTCCTTGCTACAATTAATGACGTTGCTCAGTATGACCATTCTGCATCTTTGTGCTCTGTAACATTTCAAAGACTAAATGAAGACAGGACATAAAGGCATTTTTTTAAGCCAAAGTTCTCCAAGCATGCTTACATAATTCATGCAATGCAAAAGGCATTATAGTTCCAATACTTCATCCCTTTCACAAAGATTATAGCAAGGACAGAAAGTGTCCACAAATTAATCCATCATTTTGACATAGTTTTTAATGAGTGGAAATGCCAAAGAGAGGAGGGGGGGAGAGAGCCATTGTCATTGAATTTCAGAGACTCAAATGCATTTCCAGTTTGAGTGCAAGCTAAATCAATTTCTTAAATAGTTGTTCTCCCGCCCAGAAAAGAACTACTTATTTAACATCTTTTAAGTTAGATTTATCTTTCTTTTGTATATATGTTAGATATATACTTTCTAAAAGGGGGAAAATAGGTTCAATCTAAAAAAAAATCCCTTTTATATGGAAAAAATGTTTCTTTTGAACAAAATGCAATGTGGCATTGCCCTCCAGTGGTTAAAGTGGTTCACAGGAAATTCTCTTTATTTAAAGCACTCTGCTTCTAGAACCATAACATAATTTAGGAATGTGAATAGCTCATTCTGCAAACTATTTAAGACAGTTTCCTGGGATTCAGATCAACAAAATTAAAATGGCCAAGGATGCAATCATATGCATGTTTAGACAGAAAGAGGCCCTACAACTCCCAGCATGCCCCATGCTGGCTGGGACTGTACCCTTAAAGAGAAATATTTTACGTCATCCTGTGTTATTCAGAAATTAAATAACATATGTTGATTATTAATCATCTGTCTTGTGGTGGGGAAAGTGATGTTCTAAGGGGGCAAAAAAATCCATGACAATGCTCTACTTCTCACTGTTCTAAAATGTTTTGAACCTGTGCAGTAATTTATTGTCCTGATCTGACTGTTGTTGAATCTGTCTTTTGGTTGACGCACTCTGTATTCATCCCCATTGTTATGAGCTGATGTGAATGTCAATACACATTCCTACAGAATGTTGTATGATATAGCAGAATCCTGTGAAAGTTTCCTCAAAAGTAAGACCCAATGTTCAATGGGGCTTTATTCCCTGGTAGGGATAGCAGAAAAATCCATGTGGTTTGTATTTTAATGAGAACCTATCTATATCCCACTTCCTCAACAATACACAAACCAAAACTTGGTTTTCGTTCAGTATTCACACAGAAATACTACACTCCGCTAGAGAGGCTGATTAATTGGGGGGGGGGTCCACATTTTTAAATGAACCAACCTAAATCACACTTCCTGAATGGATATGCAGATCAGGACACAGTTCCTTTGGATTCTGCACTTCTTCACATTTTGTAAGAGAGTGATCCTTTGGTTTCTAGACAGCATCTGGAGGGCCATAGGATATTTCTGATTCCTGGATCTGAGGTCAGAGACACCACTCCAACCTTGGATCTGGGAATCCACACCCTGCACCCCCCCCCCCGCCAGTGCAGAGAGCACCATGCCAGTTGACTCTCCAAGGTTTCAAACACAACCTCAGACATGCGGTAACGGGGGTGTTCTGGTAGGTGGGGAGGGGACTGGAGATGCCACATTACGCCATATCCCAAAACCTCTCCAGCCTCCTTCCCTTCCCCTCTGATGCACACACCCCTCCCCAGCAAAAAAGACCATCTAGCTAAAATACAGAGCAGGAGAAGAGGGGAGGTGAAGATCTCTGCTTTGGATGGCTGTACTCCTTCAAATTCGGAGGCGTATGGCCATCCTGATAGGATTGCACCCTAATACACTTTTCCATTAAAAAAAATGTATACCAAAATGCACATGTAAGGGGAAGTGAACACGAAAATGCATATGTTAGAGAAAAAGAATGTCACACACACAGAGAAAGAGTTTGCAAATACTGGGCAACATAGCATATAAAATGCATATATTAGGAGAAATGGATGTGAAAATGTATACAAATTTTCATGCAGATTTTTTGGGAAAAGCAGACTCAATCAGAAATGAATTTAAGATTGGAAAAGTAAGATACTGAGACTAGGCAAAATTGGAAGATTTGATAATCCCTGTTCCCCAGTAACAATGTGTTTAATCTGAAGGTGCCTTTTGTGAGTAGAAAGTGTTCAAGCAAGGTAGCCCTCCTGAATTCTGCCAGTTTGTCTCTCCCACTTCAGCATCATGTGACCCATCCCAATGCTTAATTTCAGGGTGGGGGGGAGAGAACAGGCTCAATATGACTGGAAACAACACCCAATGATCGTAAGCCATTCCCCATGCCTTTATGTGTGCAGACTTCCTTTAGATATTCAGGGATTAAGGACATGGCCTTGGCACTCACTCAGGGTTGTATCGATACTTACTTGTTATATACCAGGGTTCAGATGAGAAAGGAATCACAAGTCCACAATAAATGCCTCATAAGAACATAAGAAGATCCATGCTGGATCAGACCAAGGGTCCATCTAGTCCAGCAGTCTGTTAACACAGTGGCCAACCAACTGTCGACCAGGAACACACTGGCAGGACACGAGTGCAACAGCACCTGCCCACCCATGTTCCCCAGCAACTGGTTTAAATAGGCATACTGTCTCTGATACTGGAGGGAGCATATAACCATCAGGACTAGTAGCCATTGATAGCCTCCTCCTCCAGTAATGTGTCTAACTTTGGCTATTGAGTGGTATAGAAATGTAATAAATCAATCAATAACCCCCTCCCCTTTAAAGCTGTCCAAATTGGTGGTAGCAAATTCCATAGTTTAACTGTGCTGTGTGAAGAAGTCCTCCCTTTTATCTGTCCTGAATCTCCCACTAGTCAGAGTCATGGGATGACCCTGGGTTCTAGTATGAGAGAGGGAGAAAATGTCTTCTTATCCACATTCTCCACACCATGCATAATTTTGTGCACCTTTTGTACACATCCTATGTCTGGGGTGGGGGCAGAGAGGAGCTAGCAAATTCCCCCCACCCCCATCTTCTGTCCTGGCCAGCATGGTCTGGCAGGGCTGGGGATGAGGCAGTAAGCCCGTCTTGTCTCTGCCCACAAGCTCCACTCAGGATTGCTCTGAAAACCTGGAAACTATTGTGTGGACATAGTGAAAGGGTGTGTGTTGTATTTCAAAGCAGGTTTTAAACAATCCTACTCAGTCCCCTGTTATAAATAAGCCAGTATAATCTTATAGGTTTCATAGCAACTTTGATTTTCTATTTTCAGGGTAAAACAGCAATAGCTTGATGTGATTGTAGTAAGTTTATGAAGCAATCCTGCATCTCTATTTAAAATGCAAATCACTTGAAATGTGGGAACGTTTCACATGCAATATAATTTAACTGTTACTTTTACAGTGTGATTCTAATTTTAATGACATAGGCCTGAACGAAGGACGGCAGTATCTAGAACGAAATAGGAATTTTAATTTTTACTCTGAAAATTACCACATTTTGTGTATCCAGATGACACAAACCTTTAATTATACTATGTGAAAATTATTTTCCCTAAATGTTCAAAGTAATCTGCATGTACATTCTAAGCAATCTTAATAATAACCCTGTAAAACAAAACAGTAATATGATTCCTGTATTATAGGAGGACTGAGAGATAGAAATATAGATAACATCTTCTTTCCTATGATCCTACATACACCCTGAGGTCATCTGCTGAGAGACTCTGCCCTACATTCCCTCTCTGCCTGACATGTGATCGACACAGGGACCAGAGCCTTTTTTTTTAGTTTTAGCACAAAAGCTATGGAACTCACTCACATTGCTCCTGCTTTCATAATTTTTAGTCTTCAGGACAAGACAAATTTGTTAGTTAGTTATGTTGAAGACTTTTTAATTACTGCCTTATATCCAAAGATTTTAAACTTAAGAAGTTTGAAGAAAACTTTTTTTAAAAAAAGATGAAGCAGTAAAGCAGAAGATTCAAAGTGCAGTTAAAAGTCAAAGTTTAAAATACATGGTTGAATAAAAAATGTTTATTGTATGGGACCCCTGGTGAGTCTCTTTCCACTCCATTCATGCCTAATTGGGATTTGAACAGCATGGGAAGGAGGCACCCTACTTGGCTGAATCACTTTCTCCCCTAGTGTATAAGGCTTTAAACACCTTGGATCCAGGTTATTTGAGAGACCTCCTATGAAGTTTTGAGGCTTACAGAGGCAAGGAAAATAAAAAGGTTAGCCCTAGAGGCCTGGGTTTTTTTTTTGGTTGGGGGGGGGATCCATGAGAGGAGTAGTTTCATTTCCTTGATTAAGTTTCAGTTTCATTTCCCCAGTTAAGTTTCATTTCTTCAGGTTTGAAACAGTACTTTCAGTACTGAGGGAGAAGGGTATATAAAGAGAATGAGAAAGCCAGTAAGAGCAGAGTCAGGAGACCAGACCCTGAAGAGGGAGCAAGGAAGAAGCAGCCTGGAAAAGTCTAAGTCCAGCTTGGGTAAAGGAATTTGTGTTCTGCAATTTTTTTTTCACTTGATGCCTTTTGTATCACGCAGCTCTATTGTGTAAATACCTATAGTTGTGATTGCTTGCTTTACATTTACCAGTAAACTGTTGTGGTTAAACCCCAAGTTGTGTGTGTCAGTCACCCCAGGTCTACAGCTTAAACCCCACATTACTGGGAAGGGGAAGTTCAAAAGAAGGAAGGTGGGACTCTTAAGGAGGCAAGAGATGCTTAAGAAGTTGTGCAGGGGTCCAGGTCAGAAGGAGAACCCTGATACCACCATATATTTATGCCCACTCCCTTTAGTCATTAGGGGAAGCCCTTCTGGAGGTTCCACATTTTGCCTGCATTGTTCTGGCAGCCACTCAAAAAAACAAAAACCAGGAGTCATTTAGTATAGCTGCCCCTTCCCCTAGAACTAAGGAAAGCACCAAAAATTGTGAAGCTTTAGGTGCATGCTAAAAACACTTATTTTCACCTTTTTTGTTGGAGTATGCTGTTGGTTACTTTTTTAGAAATGTATATGTTAACATTTTACTATTTTGCTACCGTTATATTATATTTTATTGTGTCTGTAATTGTGATTTTGTAATGTACACCACTCTGGTAAACTCCTTTGTAAGCAGTATATAAATTATTAATTATATATTTCATGGAAAAAAGACATTAAAATAATGAAAATTTTCATATATCTTTATATTTATATATGTGTGTGTGTGTGTGTGTGTGTGTGTGCGTGCTCGCACGTGCATGCACAGATATTTTGAGAAATAGAATGGAGTGGGTTTATGAATGAACACATGTGAAACTGACCCAGAGTGGAAATAGAAATAGACATCCATCCATTGTGAATGTGTGAACTAATCTAATATCCCCCCATCCCTGGAAAATGATAGAGACAATTCTACCCACATGTCGCCACGCAATCATAAACACAAATGGTGAAATCTTCCTCACTGGTTGACAAGACATCACAGATGACCTAGTACTAGATAAATGGTTGTCTAGTTTCCTTTTCATCCAAGGTTCTGATTATGCTGGGGCCTGGAAGGGTAATAGGGTTCCTCCTTTTTCTGGTCTGCACTCTCAGGCAACTTACCACAAAAGGCACTATAGAGACTAAGGTCCCATCTACACCCAGCTTTTACTGTGGGGCGACTGCAAGTCGAGGTCCTTTGTGGTAGATGACATAGTCACCACTTCACAGCCATCCGTGGTTTTTGCCCGGAAAATGGCAGAGTTCCAAGGAATTATTTTGCTCCAATGTTATTTGTTTGCTACAGGTTTCCCCACACTTGTGAGCTGTCTGTCCCTTCCCCAAACCAAATTCGCATTTGGTGGTGGGCATGTTATAGGTGTGCATAGTGCCTGCATCATTCTGTGATGCCCCTTCACTTCCCCCATCCCTCCATAGATGTGCAGTTAGAGAGGCACAGAGGGGCATTTTCATCTATTTAATCACAATTTCACACATTTCTGCATTTTGTATCTTCGTAATGGTTGCTTTTGGACTCAGTACCCATGGGCTTGGGGGGGGGTCTTGGAGGAGCAACAACATCACTCCAGGCACCATTTCTCAGTGATGACGGCTAGGCATGTAGCGCTCATGCTTGTGAGCGCGAACCATTGCAAGAGTCTCAGGCTGGGGAACTGACAAACTGATGGTGCGGAAATGAAGGAGCACAGAACATCCAATTTTTACCTAAAACAGGGTCAGAAGGACACAGAAGAGCCCCTCAAATATAAAACAGCCACTGAAGTGTTGCGCCCCCATACTCATGGCACAGCTGCACATTTCAATATAATAGCAAAAAAGAGGGCATGGCGATTCTCTTAGGGAAGCACGCAGTACATTGCGAGTGTATTGATTTGCAGAGCATGGTGATTTGAAGCTGCATTGCTGCACAGTTGCAATGGGGTGGGGGGTCAAAGTGGTGCCATATAGATGGGGCCAAGAAGCTCCCTCATTTGAATCCCAATAGAGATAATGGGGACCACATTTACTGCAAAGGCATTCCCAAAAGAGAACTGGTGCAGTCATGCTCTATGGGTATCAGTTTTATTTTATTTATATAAAAATATTTCTATGCTGCCTGTCGTGAAAAACATATCCAGGCAATGTATAACATTAAAACCATCACATAAATATTCAATACAATGGAAACATACGAAAACATACCCACAGGCCATCAGAAAACAAACAGAGAAGAAGAAGAAAAAATACAGACATTAACAAATCATTGAAAGCTAAGATGAACTGAGCCTCCACTTCATGAAGAACTGCTTTTGCTAATCATCATAAGTTCATTTTTAATATCCAATTACTGCAGTCATGCTGGCACTTGCTGTGTGTAGCAAGTCTGAGTCACCCCAATTCTATTCATTATGAAAGCAGGCAGCCCTCTCAATTTCTCTAGCCCTGGGAGAAGAGCCAGCTAGCCATCTTTTTGACTGCAGAAAGTCTCTTGATCACCATGCCCACAGACACCCAGCTCAATGTAACCCTGAACTTTTCAAATATAGAGGGCTAAGGAAGGATCAAAGCACCAAAAAATGAATGGAGTTTTGTGCACAGCAGGACATATTTCATCCTGGATTCCCGGCTCAAAGCTGTAGTTCAACAACACTGTTAGGGCTGTCGCTTCCTTTTCTATTTTCTAATGTTACACGTGTTGTAGCATATGGTTACTCATTCTGTACCAAACAGTCCACTTTATGAGCATATGAATATTAATTTTATATTATACTGCACAACACCTTGTTTCAAATGACTACAAAGTTATTATTACTATTGATGATGATGACGATGATAATGGGAGCCCCTCTAATTGAAGCTATGACATTGTAGAAAGCTGCCCAAAAATATTTAAAGCAGTTTTAATTAGGACAGTCACCTAAATAGCGAAAACTTATTCAATTAATTGATTAATTAAATTTACATAATTTTGCTCGTAAGAAAAACAAACACCATACTTTGTTTTTAGATGTTGCAGCTAAAGGCTATGCCAACTAAGGATGCAACTAAGATTTGTCCAACATTCTTTTTCAACCGTTTGTTGAGTAGATGATGGTGAAGCAACATTCTCCCAAATTGTGTGGGGAAAAATAAATTTCACTGGCATTTTTGAAGGGGGCTTGGTGGTTGCTACTTACTTTACATAGCCATATGAGCTGATGGAGGATTTTCCTTTTTTCCCCCCATGCTTTAAAAAACTTTTTTCTTTAAATGCCCTTCCCTGCTCATAGCAGCAGAAGGCTCTCTCTGCAGCTTCGCACTGGCTGTAGTTCCCAGAATACCCTGGGAAAAGCAACACACTGCGTTTGTGTTGCCTCTCATCACTCTCAAAGCCCTCTTCAAGTGTTTGAAAATTCTAAGTGTGGAGGGTGCATGGGAACTTGCCCTCCAGGCCTATCCCCTCTTCTCATGTTGATGGGGAAGGACTGAAGAACATCTGGAACCAGCTGTGGCTGTGGGTGGAGGGGCTGGGCCAGGCATGCATCCCTTCTCTTGGTACTGCTGCCTTCAGAGGCATGCATGCTTGGTGAGGACATGAGAGGGGCCTTTTCAGTGACTACTCCCAAGCTATGGAACTCCTTGCCAATGGAAGGTAGGTTGATTTGCTCTCTGCTGTCTGTGCACTGGCAGGCAAATACATTTCTGTTTAAACAGGCCTTCAGCTTGTAAAATGGTCTGTTGGGTTGGGTGCTGTTTTTAATTTAATTTCTGAAAGCTCAGTTCATTTAATTTCCCATTCCATATTGTCTCTTGCTTCATCTCTCTTTCATTAGAGAGTCATTACTTTCTTTTTTTCTTTTTCTTTTCATTTTTCATTCCTACATTAATTTCAGTGACTTTGTTATTTCCCATTGAAATGGCATGAACTTCAGAGGTTTTGTATTACTTCCCCATGACATCAGACCTGCCAAATTTCAGACAGAGTAAGTGTACCTGTTCTATAAGCAATTAAATAAGTGGTGATGTCCTCCAAGCTTCCCAGAACTTTCAATTAAGAATGATCTTGCTTGCAACTTTAATATTTCAATTTAAATTGTGTGAAATGTGCCGGTTTTCTATTTCTCCTCTAAGGAATCAGACCTACCAGGAAATATGACAGAATGGACAAAGGATCCCCATTTTATAAGGGGTTTTAAAAAGGGCAATGTAGTCTGTGCTTCCCATTCCTTTATGCTTGGACAGTTTTCATGTCTTGTCACTTTCAGAACATTGCAACATCCCTCATCCCTACAGAGTGTTTTCTGGATGCCTCAGTTTGTATCAATTTGCTAAACAATGTCTCTTGTTAGTTTCAAAAATTTCTGCTACGAGAAACAAATGGATGTTTACTCAGAGTCAGAAGTAGTTCCCGCTGTGTACTACAGAACTTACTCCTTTTGGCCAGAGTATACATTACTGTAAAGTAGCGCTGTGCCAAAAATTTCTCCCACATTTTTTCCCAACCATTCTCATTCAATTTTATAGAAGAGAAATTGCTTTTGAAAAGAAATGGTGATAAAATTTTGGAGAAATTCTCATGGGTTGGTTTTGGGTTTCTTGGGCTTACCTTACTTAGGAGATGGCCAAGGAGAGAGCACAAGTGTCATGTCTTTCATTGAACAATAACCTCTCTGGCCACCTGTAGCCTCCTCAGCTTCCCACACTTCAATTGAAGCCCAGTTTAAGACACCATGAGGTAATTCATCCCATAGGGCTTTTTCAGATCAAGATGTGCCTGGGAGGGCAGCTGTGATTAGGTACACTCAAAAAAACACCACAAAAATAAATTATAAGACATCCTGAATGAGGCAGAACAATGGAAGCCTTGTCATGGGGGGAGAAAATGTTCAGGAAAGTAGAGGGCAGATTGTGGCAGAGCACCAGCTCCACCTCAACCTTGAAGGTGGACACAACGCTGTCCCCACCTGCACTGTGGCAGATGCAAACTGGGGGCCCACCTGCCAAGACAGTTGATGGTGTTGCAGCACGAAAAACCCCAAATCCCTTAGGAAGAAAAGAAAGAAGCTGTGCTACAAGCGTTGCCAATGGGGACCCCTACCTGGGAGAAACTGTCAAGAATTTGTCCTCCTCCTGGATAAATTCAGTGAAATTTTCTCTCAAAATTCTCTACCCACACAAGCGTGGAGAATTTCATGTGGCCATTTGCACACAGCTCTACTTTAAAGATGTAACTTTAGCTAGTTTGTAGCTAGTTTCTTCTTCTGCTGCTGCTTGTGCTTCTCCTCCTTCCCTAGAGTAAATGCAACAGTCCTGATCTGGAAAGGGACCCTAGCCTGGGGATGGAGGGTAGGGTGGGGGGTTAACCTTTCCTCTCCACTGTGTTACTGATCTGGATTAGCCTCCAATGCCTGCTGTGTATATTGCCAGCTAGTGATCCATTTCCTGTAATTAATCACTAGCTGGTAATATAAAGTGCAGGAGTGTGTGTGTGTGTGTGTGTGGGGGGGGGGGGAAGAGATCAGGACTGTAGCAGGGTGGGTGGGATGGAAGAGTTAAAGCCTCACCCCCAAGCTAGGCCCATGAACCATGTCAGAGGTCCTGTGTGTACTCTAGAGTTATTATTACAGTTTATTGCTTTTTAGCCAATCAGGCCATCTGCACACAAAACAAATAGAATTCTCACATCAACCCAAAAGGGAGACCAAAGTACAAATTATTAATAAAATAACTAACAAGAGCAAGTTAAAAACATTTTAAAATCCTAAAACAATATCTGCCAGAATATTATTACCATGTTTATGGATTTATTTTTTTTATAACAGTCAATGACTTTCGCCTCTCCAGGGCTCGACTGACAAACTTAGCAGTCCTATATGATGTATAATGATCTGTTCCAGCTAATAATAATCGAGTTATGCTTGCACCAGAAGTATCCTCAAGCACAGCTAATAGGGGCTCAAGGTATTGCTTCCTCAAATCGATATACAATGGGCATTCTGCTAAAAAGTGTACCATGTCCTCTACCTTGGGGCAACCAGCTGGGCAATCTGCACTCATGCCATGATGGGTCCTATAACGTGCCTTCACCTCCATCAATTGGAGTGAGTTCAGTCTACACCTACTCATGAGCCATCTCAATTCATGTGAGGTGATGGAAATCAAATATGGGGGAGCCTTCCCTGGAGAGGTCATGATGCTTTTATAGATCTTGTTAGAGCGACTTTCAGCAGCAACAGCCATTGTTGTTTGAAAATCAACATCCTGTAACCTCTTTGAAATCTCATTCCTAGCTCTATCATAGCCCCTCGCAAGCAAATATGATTGTGAAAAGCCCAACTCAGAGATAGATGTGGTTATCTTGTCTGCCCATGAGCCCCTTCCCATAGCTTCATATGCTAATAAGACCAAGGGGGAGGCCAGTTGGAACACTATCTTTAACCAGAAGAAAGTGGCAGCCTTTTGGACAAGCATTCCCACTGAGTGACAAGCTGTTTCTAGTCGGACAATGGCCTTAGAAGTGGATCTGGGAACCCCCAGTACTCTGGATAGAAATTTATGCTGCACTGACTCCAATGAAGCAATGTTAACATGGGTCCAGGTAGGTGCCCCATATAATATTTGGGGAAGTAATTTGCCCTTGTATAGCTCTATTAAAGGGGCCACCATCTTACCACCTGGTCCAGCAGCAAAATGAAGAATGGCATTACTAGTTACATTAGTTGTCAGGGCTATTGCTTTCAAGTGCTCCGACCAAGATCCTGAACTTTGAAATGTCACTCCTAGGTATTTAAATTTGTTGACCTGATCAAGCAGGTGGTTATCCAGCTGCCATCGGTATTTTTTCCTCCTTTTGCCAAAGACTAAGATTTTAGTTTTTTCGTAGTTGACCTGAAGGGCTTCTCTCACACAATATGAGCTTAGGGCTCTTAAAAGCCTATGCATCCCCACCTGGGTGTATGACAGGAGAACAGCATCATCTGCATATAATAACACTGAAATATTCATGTCTTTTAAAAGAGGTGGGAAGAAGTCTGGATTAGATAAGTAGGGAGCCATATCATTAAGATATAGATTGAATAAAAGAGGTGCAAGCAAACATCCCTGGCACACTCCTTTGTTAACAATAATGGGGCCTGAAAGATCACCTGAAGACTCTCTCACACGCAAGATAGAGTTCTCATACAGCCCCTGTATTCTCCTGAGCAATTTATGATCCACATTTAAAAGTGTAAGCTTCTGCCAAAGGCGGGGTCTAAATATAGAGTCAAAGGCTGCTTGAAGGTCTACAAATGCAGCAAAAAGTGAGTGATAAGGGGGACTCTAGAGTTAAAAAAAGAAATAAAAAGTGGATGCTAGCTATGTCTTTAAAGTAACATGTGCACATCTTAATATGTGTGTTTAGGATTGTAGCCTTAAGCTTCTATAATGAGAAGGAGAAGCAGAAGAAACATTTTTTTTTGCAAGATCTTTTTTTCTTTAAAGATGCCTACATTTGATAAATTTCCAAGACTGCAGATATTTTCTTTACATATTCATGGTCCAGTCTAGGTTTGGTTTGGTGTTTTTCTACAGATTGCTAATGTTATTCAGCCATTTTTGTTATTCTAAACCCACTCACGAGTCTCATTTAACAGCTTTTAATTATGACATCCTATGCTTCAGCTCTTTTATCCAAGTGCAACATTCCCAGCATCTAGAGAAGAGAGCCTCAACGTAAATATGGATCCAGGCCAGCCTATGAGGGAGGCAGCTTCCTGAGTCAGCATAAATTCCTGCACAACCCAGGACCACAATCTCTGGTAGAATGATGGGTAAACTCTTACCAGTACACTAGTTTATAGTCGGTGCTTACTGATCCATTTCCTTAGGTGAGCAGAAGAAGATTGGACTTATATTCTACTAGCGATATTGGAGGAATCCATAGCAGAACCAAATGAGCTCATATTTTCAGAAATCTAACCTGTGGATTCCACAGCAGACTGGGTTTCCCCCGTCAGGTGGATTTGACGGACTAGCATACTTTTCTAATTTCCCCAAATTTGCGCAAATTTTGTCATAAAAAATATGCATTAAAAAAAAAGCAGCCCAAAATGTGAATCTTCCCTCCATAAGCTAAAGCCTGAAAATGTGCATCTTGGGAGAAGATGTGAATTCAAATTCAAATGTGAATTTGCACAAATTCAGAAACAAAAAAAATCCAATTCTGGTGATGGGTGGACCACGGACAAAATATGCCTGACAATCTGTGAAAAACATGAAATGGATTTTATAAAATCCATACATCTCTATTTTCTACTGCTTTGTGATATTAGCAGCTAGGGATATACAGATCTTGTTAAATCAGTTCCATGAACTGCAACACAATGGCATGAGAGACCCGAGGTGATATAATCATCAGAGTGTCAAATTAGAACCAGGGAGTCCCAAGGAGTAGAAAGATCCAGGTTAAAATCCCCACTCAGCCATTAATTTCACTGATGACCTTCAACTAGTCATTATTTGTCATAGGGTGGCTGTGAGCATAATGAGGTGGGAACCATATATTCCCTCCTGGGCTTACTGGAAGGAAGGTAGGAAATAAATATATTAATAAATAAAAGAAATATATTAATAAATCATCCTCTTTGGGTCAGTGGGCACACTTGGAATTTTGAGCCAGTCCTGTGAGCACTCACCCTATGGCTGCCATTTGGGGCTTGGCCATTCATACAAGGGCTGTTATGGTGGGCATGGCTAGTCATAAAAGACTAATTTCCCTGGAGGCAACTGGTAAGACTGAACAAAAAGTAACTTGCCTAAGAACCTGAGCAAAAGGCAGAGATGGGGGCTGAGCTCCAAAACACAAATCCAATGAACCCAAATAAAGATGCTGCTGGAGGACAGTGTTTCTCTTTGTAGCAAGCCAGATTCCCAATTAAAAACAAACAAACAAAGAAATAACAGGAGGAACAGGGAGCCTGGTGTAGGGATACTGGAGAAATCCACAACTGAATCAAATGAGTTTGGATTTTTATAAATCCGACTAACAGATTCTGCAGTGGACTAGATTTCCCCCTGTCCAACTACATTTTTTCAGTGGACAGATGTATTCCACTGACTTGCAGACCATTTGTCTAACTTAGCAGAATTTGTGCGAATTTACTAATAGAAAAATGTGCAAAGTAAAATAATAATAATAATAATAATAATAATAATAATAAGGCAAAAATGAACATTTCCTCCATAGGCTAAAATCTAAAAATGCCGGGGAATTTCCACATTTTTACAAACATGAATTTGCACAAGTGCAAATTTGTGCAAATTTGGAAACTTTTTTTAAAAAAATCTGAATCCAATGCCGAGTGGATGACAAAATGAATGGCACCTGACCATTTGTGAAACAGAGATGGAATAGATTTTACATGATCTGTACATCCATAGCCTAGGGAGTGCCAAGAGCAGTGTCCAGGGGCACTTTGGAACCCAAAGGCACCATGTAGAAGAGCTCAGAGATAAATAATATCCTTAACAAAATTCAGCAAGAGCAGCTGGCTTTGGGCAACTGGTCTGTTGGACACAGATTCCCAAATAGCCTGATTACTGTTCTGGGCAATTTGAGGAGTCCGGGAAGAAATGGCACCAAGTCTGTAAATCATATGCTTATTACAAGCAGCATATTTTGTTTGTTTGTTCTTATTCTGGTCCAGGAAGGTTATGGGATTAGGCAACGTCGGAAGTCTGATGGATCGGGGAAAATGCATGCAGCTGCTGACTTCCATGATTGTAGCTTTTTGTCCCTTTCTGCTCAGATTTGGAGCAGATTTGGAGCAAAATTCAACCTCTTTCCCAAAGAGAACAAGGAGGGGGCATTCCTCATATATGTGTGTGTATGTGTGTGTGTGTGTGGGGGGGCTTCTCTGTGAAATTCTCTGCCACGTTTGGGGGGTGGGGAGAGAGGGGAGGGGGTCAGTTTCCTTTCTTCTTTCTTTTCAGTGCAAAAATAAAGAAATGCTGCCCTTTAGAAAATAGTGATCCTCATAGAATCATAGAATAGTAGGGTTGGAAGGGCCCTATAAGACCATCGAGTCCAACCCCTGCTCAATGCAGGAATACAAGTCAGAGCATCCCCGACAGATGGCTGTCCAGCTTCATCTTGAATGCCTCCAGTGTGGGAGAGCCCACCACCTATCTAGGTAATTGGTTCCATTGTTGTATCACTCTCACAGTCAGGAAGTTTTCCCTAGGGATGGCGGAGAATTCTACCATGGACTCCAATGAGGCCGGATTCTTTAGACGCCTTGAGGCTAAATGCCTGGAGTCCATGGTGGAACAGCCCCTTACCTCCACCACTCCGTGAAGTTTGACGTGGATGGACCCTACCTGCTGCCGGCTGGGTCCGGGTCCATCCGCTGAGTCCACAGCCACATACGCTGCTGGTCTGTGGACGCAAATGGCGTCTGGCATAGCAGACACCATTTATGTCCCTGCTCTTTGTCGTGATAGGCTGTGTAAATCTTTATGTAGCCTATCATGAAAAGAGCAGGGATGCAAATGGTGTCCGCAGACCAGCAGCGAACGGAGGTCCAGCTGCAGACAGGCCTAGCCAGCGGCTCTGCGGACTCACTGTGGAGCGGAGCCAGCTGGGGAGGATTCCAGGGGGAGGGATGGATCGCCTCCCCACTCGTGGACCCCCAGGCAGAATGGTGAGTGGGTTTTGTACAACCCTAGTTTTTCCTGTTGTTCATCTGGAATCTGGCGTCCCATAACTTTAGCCCATTATTCCATGTCCTGCATTCTGGGATTTAGGGATGTATGAAACTCAATTACCTTTTCGCGGAATTTTTTGCGGTGGGGGGGAGGCGCTCTGTTCCTCCCCCCAGAATCCTCAATGGGGGGGATGCGATCCAGTCCTCCCCCTCGGAATCCTGCCTGGCCAGCTCCGCTCCACGGCCAGGCTGCAGAACTGCCGGCCAGGGCCGTTCGCAGCCTGATTTCCGGCTGCGGACAGGCTGCTGCGGACACAAATGGCGGCCGCCGTAGCAGCCGCCATTTGCGTCCAGCCAGGCTGCCAAGATAGGCTATGTAAGTATTTACGTAGCCTATCATGGCAAGCCAATCCAAAAAAAAAGGGCGTATGCAAATGGCGGCGGCTACGGTGGCCGCCATTTGCGTTCCCTATTTTTCGCCATTTTAGTCTATGTTAGGGGTGGACGAAAGTCACTGACCTGTCATCGAAGCTTGTTCGCGGTGGGGGGGAGGCGCTTCGCTGCTCCCCCCGTGAAGTTCAGGCCAGGGGGGGAGGCTTCCCGCCTCACACGGCCGAAATTCAGGCCGGGGGGGAGGCTTCCCACCTCGCTCGGCCGCGAACTCCAAAGTTAAAAAAAAAAAACGCCCCTGTGATAGGCCACGTGACGATTAACTTAGCCTATCATGGCTAGATCTGCAAAGTCAGCCATGATAGGCTACGTTAATCATCACGTAGCCTATCACGGGTGACTTAAAAAAAAAAAAGCGTGTACGTTAATGGCGGCCCCCATAGGGAGCCGCCATTCGCGTTCCTTATTTGGTCGCTGTAGTCTACGTAAATCTTTACGTAGACTACAGCGACCAAATAAGGAATGGGAATGGCGGCTCCCTATGGGGGCTGCCATTATCCATACGCGCTTTTTTTTTTTTTTAAGTCACCCGTGATAGGCTACGTGATGATTTATGTAGCCTATCACGGCTGACTTTGCAAATCTAGCTGTGATAGGCTACGTTAATCGTCACGTAGCCTATCACGGGGGCATTTTTTTTTTCTTTGATTGGAATGGCGGCGGTGGCAGCCGGTTGAAAGACCGGCTGCTGCTCCCTCCCCACACGAACACCCGCCAAACCGCCGGCTGGACCCGCCACCGGGAGGGACATTCGGCAAAGGTAAGTCCCATCCCGGGAGGGGTGCGTGGGGGTGCGGAGAATTTCTCCCCGAAACTTGTTTGGGGGGCCGAACACGCTGGCGCTCGGCCCCCCGAAGTTTCGGGGAGAAATTCTCCGCCATCCCTAGTCTACGTAAATATTTACGTAGGCTATTATGCCAAAAAAAAGGGGAATGCAAATCGCGTAGTGGGTGCTATTTGCGTTCCTTTCCCCCCCCGCCGTAATAGTTTACGTAAATATTTATGTGGGCTAAAACGGCAAAAGATAAGGAACACAAATAGCGCCCACTACACTATTTGCGTCCCCCTTTTTTTCACCGTAATAGCCTACATAAATATTTACGTAGACTAAAACGGCGAAAAATAGGGAATGCAAATGGCAGCCGCCGTAGCCGCTGCCATTTGCTTATGCTGTTTTTTTTGGGGGGGGGGATTGGCTTGCCGTGATAGGCTATGTATATACTTACATAGCCCATCACGGCAAAGAGAAAGACCAGGATGCTAATGGCGGCTGTGGCAGCGGGTTGAAAGACCAGCCGCCGCTGCCGCCGCCAGAGCCGCCAGAGCCACCAGAGCCACCGCCAGAGCTGCCGCCGTCCAGAACATCTGCCCCAGGTAAACCTCATTCCAGGGGGAATCCGCAGGGGGGGACAGGCCGTTCCACCATGGACTTTGGGGGGCTGAATGCCAGTGCATTCAGCCCCCCAAATCCATGGCGGAATTCTCCACCATCCCTAGGGATGATCGAGAAGAGAACCTGGCCTTCATCTCTGTGACAACCTTTCAAGTACTTGAAGAGCACTATCATCTCTCTCTTCAGTCTTCTCTTCTCAAGGCTAAACATGCCCAGTTCTTTCAGTCTCTCTTCATAGGGATTTCTTTCCAGTCTCCTGATCATCTTTGTTGCCCTCCTCTGAACCCTCTCCAGTTTGTCTGCATCCTTCTTAAAGTGTGGTACCCAGAACTGGACACAGGACTCCAGATGAGGCCTAACTAGTGCTGAGTAGAGGGGAACTAGTACTTCCCAGGACTTGGAAGCTATGCTTCATTAATGCAGCTCAAAATAGCATTTGCCTTTTTTGCAGCCACTTCACATTATTGGCTCATATTCAGCCTGTGGTCTACAATTACAAGATCCTTCTCACTTGTAGTGTTGTTGAGCCAAGTATCCCCCATCTTGTAACTGTGCATTTGGTTTCTTTTTCCTAGGTGCAGAACTTGGCATTCATCCCTGTTAAATTTCATTCTGTTATTTTCTGCCCAGCGCTCCAGCCTACCAAGATCACTTTGAATTCTGTTTTTGTCTTCCAGCAGTATTAGCTATCCTGCCTAATTTTGTGTCATCTGCAAATTTGATAAGCATGCCTTGCACCTCCTTCCACAATGCATTGCTTTCCCCTCCCCACAACTCCCCCCCCCCAAGAGAAATTAGAAATGAAGCACCAGATTTTTTGGCAGGGGGGATTTAGCAACTTCCCAAGCTAGTAGAAAAGGTTTGCTAGGCTTAAATTATGATGGGGGGGGGAGGTAAGTGGATGGGAGAAGAAACAGAAGTGCTTGATCCTAGACTGCAGAGCTAGCATCGATAACTAGATCTACACCTTGTGTCATAGTGATACGATCCCATCATGGTGACGCTATATCCCTCTTTCAGATTTATACCTTGTAGGACACACAATAACATCTGTTATTTGGATAATAATAGAAATGATGCTAGAAAAGTGGAATACGGAATCCATAATATGCCCCCAAAAGTTTTCAGTGCACCTCAATGCCAATTAAAAAACACTAGTGTGGATCTAGCTCAGGACATACTGCCCTTTATCTAGCGAATGGGCCAGCTCTTTATCTAAATTCTCTTCTGAGAGCAAATCCCAATATGATCTTTATAGAATGGTGTCAGTGGTCTCAAGGACATCCTTTGGCTCAGGTATATATCTATTGTTTGTGACTTGGTCCCATCTGGTAACTTGAAAAGAACATGGCTTTCTCCGCTATGTGAACTACAATAAATTTGCAAGGTTTTTGTAAGTGAGCTTGAAGGGCTTGTTCACCAGAGCTTGAATTATCAGTCAGTTCCAAAAATTAGTTGTCATCTCTGGGAAGGGGAGAGATTCCAACGAGTCTTTCTATAAATCGCTTTCTGTCTAGTACATCCCAAACATCCAAAGTAGAGGGCCATTAGTATTTTGATTTGAATTTTCAGCATTTTATCATGCATGTCTAAGGGTAATTTCTTCCCCTCCTTTTCTTTCTCTACCCCCCCCCCCCAAGTTAGCTGGAGCAATTGCAAATACATTTTCAGAGATGATGTGCCTTAGCATGTGTAAAGATTAGAAGTCACCCAGAGTGGCCATTTCATCATTTGCAAATGAGTTCATATTTGACTTTCATTCCTGACTGGAAGGAAAGTGCAGATTGGGATCAAGCAAAGATTCTGCAGTATTTATAATGTATTTATAAATCACATTATCAGGTTGTTGTTGTTTTAATGATATAAGAATACGGCCTGCCAAGATGGAATCCCCCCCCCCCGACAGCTTTGGTTTCTTGTTTCATACTCGATTTTGTAGCATAGATCTAATCTAATCTGCTATTGTGGGTCTAGAAAGCTTGATATTTCTTGTGAATCTTCTAATGGAACATGATAGATTTTTAAATATTCTTTTATTAATACTGATATTATAACCTGTTGGGTGCAATACAAATGCCAATTCCCAATAGAGGCCTGAGTTACACATGCATATAGACTGAGCATAAATGGTTCCACTGTTTATGGTCCCCATTCACAGGCCATGAAATCTGACTATCTGAGTGTGTTTTGAGTTTGACTCTGTTTAGGGGGTAGGGTGAATATCCAAAATGGGAGTTTGAAATTCAGCTAGCCATCTCCTGGCTCATTGTTGCTGCCTGGCCACCATTTTTAATTCCCCAGAATGTTCCCCAATGAAATTCTGTTGGAAATATCTTTGTCCCATGGTGTCAGAGGAAATTAAAGTAGTGGCCAGCAAAATTCCACTAACAAAAGCATGAGAGAAAGGAATTATTTCCAAACCCTCTCTCACCATCAACCCTCCCGAATTCAGCCTGAAGACTATGTACAAGACTGGTTATTCTGCAGTTGTACAAGAGTGGTTATTCCACACTGATGTCTACATACTTCATAAAGACTTGCGTGTATGAATGGGCCACCAACAAGTTTCGTATTGCTTCACCGTATCACCTCCATTCACAACCTTTTCTCAGCTGACTCTGTTCATATCCTCAGCTGCTGATCATCATGAGCTGATTGAATATGTGTTTACATCACCTGGATTCTTTAAAATTTATTCCCATTGATTTATTTAACACCACTTTTTTTTATTTAGGAATTGTTAGCACATGGATATTTAACACTTGATTATTGCAACACTAGTAGCAGAATACTATGCTTGTCTGCTCGGAAGTGCATCCCATTGCATTTAGTGGGGCTTACTCTGAGTTAAGTGGGTATAGGATCGCAGAGTAAGTGATGATTTGTACATGTGAATGACCCATTGCAGACAGAAATCTGGGGGGTGGGGGTGCTCTCACAGGTCCTCAAACATAGTTCTTTTTGGGGTAATTTAAGATAGTCAGCTTTCAGCAATGGTGCAGTGGTAGGTTTTGAAGGGCAGGCACTCATCATGACAGCCTGCATAGCCACACCCCAAAAGAGAGTCCAAAATTGTAGATATCTATGTTGATCTATATCAATAAACCAGTTCTAGCATTTTTCATCTCCTCCAGGAACAGGTCTTTTGTAAAGCAAATGGGTCGTTTGCTTGATCTTGAATTGCTCATTCAAGATCAAGATCCATACACCCCCCCCCCCGCAATATGTTGCAGTACCACAGGGATAGTTCACAACAATATTGTTGTTGCTGGGAAAATGAATTACCCCTTCAACTACCGTGAGGATTACAGCTAACCTCAAGAGGCAACAGAGAAGACTGAGAAGAGTGGCAGATTATGCCATTGCCTCTGTTACTTGAAAAGTCCTGATGCTTTGACTAGGGATGTTGCTGTCAGGAGCGCCCTAGCTGCCTCTTGCAGTCCCCTCCAATAGCCAACTCAGGAGACAGATGACGAGGATTCTTTCCAAGGCTTTATTCCTTTATTCCTTTGTGACTCTTACAGACACTAATCACTAGCGACTAAGCAAGGAATGGCACTGGGGATAGATAGAAGAGTAGCCTAAGCTCCAGGTAAGGCAGTTGGTCCCCGTTTGAAGGAGAACCATGGGAAGACTCTGAACTTATGGGCTATGGAGAGATCCTCCCTCTTTCCCTTGGGTCCTCGGGATGCGACTGTTGTTTTAGTGCCAAACGAGCGGAGCGCCTCCTTTTGGCGCCCTCCAGCTGTCATCGCTCCTTGCGTCTGCACCAAATGTCCAGCAAGCCCCCCTCCAGCGCTCTCTCGCTGCCAGGGTCACTACCTATCCCAGGAATGCTGGCAGGAGGAATCTCTGCCAGCTGCTGTGCTTGTGAGAGATGAGCGAGCTCCTCTCCCATGGATTGCTGTTCTTCCTCAGAATCACAACTGCTCTGGGGCTCTATGGGCTCAGTGCCACCCTGACAATTGTGGGAGTTTGAGAGGGGAGTGGAGTCTGGTGGAACCCTCCCCACACACATACACAGACACTTGACCTCCAGGAGTCCACTCCGTGGACTTCCATGCTTGCCTAACTCAATGCTCACTGAGTCGGGCAAGTGTAGTGGTCCCTGCTCCCTCGCCGAGCCACTGTTTTGCACAAAATGGTGGCTCATTCTTTTTATGTAAAGGGGATTTTTATGCAAATGCTGGCCATAAAGGGGCAAATGGCCCCTAAGTGGTCATTTACGCCTGTAATGTTGCATAAATTGCCCCTTTATGGCTGTCATTTGCACAAAAAGAACGAGACAGTGGACAGCTACACACTGTTCGTTTGGCACCTGTGGACCAGCTGGCAACATGCATGGCAAACAGAATTGGGCAGCTGGTGGGGGTCCACTGAGTGGCACACAAGGCATACCCTGGTGAGTTGACCCTGCAACACTTGGCTTAGGGATGTACAAAAGTGACTTACCTGTTCACGGTTTATGTTGATGGTGGTGGGGGGGAGGCGTTCCGTCCCTCCCCCCGGAATCCTTGACGGGGGGGGGAGGCACTCCGTCCCTCCACCCCGGAATCCTCTGTGACCGGCTGTGCTCCACGGCAGCTCCATGGAGCAGCCGGCCAGGCCCAGCCAGGCCAGAGCCATCCGCAGCCGGATTTCCGGCCGCGGAGGGCTCTGGGGGGGGGGGAAACGCATACGTAAATCTTTACGTAGGCTAAAACAGTGAATCAAAAAGGGACGCAAATAGCGCCCGCTACGCTATTTGTGTTCCCCTTTATTTTCGCTGTCATAGTCTATGTAAATATTTATGTAGATTAAGACAGCAAAAAGAAGGAATGCAAATGGCGGTGGCCATAGCCGCCACCATTTGCGTACGCGTTTTTTTTTTTAACCCAGCCATGATAGGCTACATAAATCTTTACGTAGCCTATCACGTTTTTTTTTTAACCCAGCCATGATAGGCTACGTAAATTTTTACGTAGCCTATCACGTCGTGTTTTTTAAAATTTTATTTTACAAGACAAATGGCGGCGGCGGCAGCTGGTCGGAATATCCGCCCCAGGTAAGTCTTGTTCCAGGGGGCATCTGCGGGGGGGCAGGGGATGGCAGGCCGTTCTGCCACAGATTTCAGGTGGCTGAATGCACTGGCATTCGGCCTCACCAAGATCCGTGGCGGAATTCTCTGCCATCCCTACCTTGGCTCCACTACAGCTAGGGATGCTGGAGAAATTTGAGATGGACTAAAATGAGGTCAGATTTCAAAGAATCCAACCTGCAGAATCTGCTGTGGACTGATCTCCTAAGGCTGTGTGGAGTCCATTTGGATTTTTTTTTCTTTTTTACTTTCCCAAAATGTATGCAAAATTATTCGTAGGAAAATACGCAAGTGACCAAGACCCCCTGTGCAACTTCTTAAGGATCTCTTGTCTCCTTAAGAGTCCCACCTTCCTTCTTTTACATTCCCCTTTCCAATACCATGAGGTTTAGGCTATAGGCATAGGGTGATTGACACCCTAGACAGAAGGGTTAATCACAAGGGTCTTCTGATAAATTAGAGCAAGCCAATCACAACTAAAGGTATTTACACAATAGAGCTGAGTGGTACAAAAGGCATTAAGAGAAAATAAGCATTGAAAAATTCACGTTGCTTTACCCTAGCTGGACTTAGACTTCCCCAGGCTGCTTCTTCCTGTTCCCTCTTCAGGCTGTGGTCTCTCTGACTCTGCTCTTACTGGCTCTGTCACTCTCTTTATATACTCTTCTCCTTCAAAACCAAAAGTACTGTGAAAATACTCCTCTCAGGGATACCCCCTCCCAACAAAAAAAACCCTCATGCCTCTAAGCCTGACTCTTCCCCCCGCCCCTCCTTGCCTCTATAGGCCTGAAACCTTCATAGCAAGTTTCTGCTGAGACTGTAAATATACGTGGGGAAAAGTTGAATGGAATGGGGGACAATGCATTAAATGTTATGTACTAACATAAATTACGTCAACTGTTGCAAACTCTCTTACATAATTATTTGCTTCCCCCACACACACATAATGGGGGACAAAAATGAATCTGTCTGTGAATGGATGCTGGAATTAATGACACAGCACAATCCATGAAACACACACAGGACAGATGTCACAAAACACAGATATCCCTAACTACAACATTAGCTGCTACTTTAAATCAAACAATGTGCATGTTTTAGCCATTCATACATCAGTGGCAATTGAATGTATCTCTACTCAGAATCATTTTGTTTGATATAAAGAGATATAACAGAATGTGAAAGTTCTTAGCAGTATAGTATGTCAATTCATACCGAAGAGTCCTCACTTATTGGTAGAGTCATCACATGTTGAAAATGCAGATGTGTGAACCAGCCTCAAGGATTCACCAATAAAATGTAGAGAGAGAAAAGTATGGGCATGCATGTGTGAACCAGCTTTTGATGATACAGGGGGTTCATGAATCCTACAACCTAACCTTAACAAGATTATTTGAAAGCAATGTACAGTGAATTCAGTCAACATGCTTACATGGAATGTATTTAAAAAACAGGTGTTAAGGGTGTATGCTGTTATTACAGCCTGAGAACAGCCTATTGCTAACAATAACAATGGTTTTCTCACCCCCATAACATTTTCCCATTCAAATTATAGAATCAGACATGGAATTACCTAGTGCATGCATACAAATAACACCTGTGGGTGTTAATGGACATTTGAACTCAAGCATAGCAGAACTGAACTAGGGAAGCTTTCCCACCCACCTATGCACTACTCAGCCATAGTTGGTATCAATAAAGGATTTCAACAGAGAGAAGGCAGAATTCACCAAGGATATCACTCATGAAAGCTTCACTGAAATCAACTAGAATTGCACCAATGTGCAGAAGTGTGTTTGTGCAACTCAGTGAGGGTTGCAACAAAAGACAAAGACAAGAGGAGGTTGGGGGATGTTTACCTGGTGTTGAATGGGGCACGGCTACCCTTGAAAGACCAGGTCTGCAGCCTGGGGGTCATTTTAGACTCCCAGCTGTCCATGGAGACTCAGATGTCTGCTGTGAGCCAGACAGCGCTATACCAACTCCATCTGATACGGCGGCTGCACCCCTACCTTCCCAACCATCTGCTCCCATCGGTAGTACATGCCCTGGTCTCCTCTTGTTTAGACTACTGTAATGCGCTCTACGTGGGGTTACCCTTGAAGATGGTTCAGAAGCTGCAGCTGGTACAGAACGCGGTGGCTTGCCTGATTACAGGCAGCCGCCGGCTAGATCACATCACTCCAGTGCTGAAGGAGTTGCACTGGTTACCAGTTGTTTTCCGGGCCAAATTCAAGGTGTTGGTTTTGACCTTTAAAACCCTATATGGTTCCAGCCCAGCCTATCTTAAGGAGCGCCTCCAGCAACACCAGACAGGCCACTTAACAAGATCAGCCTCGGATGGCCTTCTCTCTGTCCCATCAGCCAGGACAGCTAGGCTGGTGAGGTCAAGGGAGAGGGCCTTTTCTGTGGTGGCCCCCACTCTGTGGAACTCCCTCCCTAGGGAGCTCCACCATGCCTCATCTTTAATGAGCTTCTGCCGCGCATTGTTCAGGCAGGTATTTGGGGTGGGTTAGGGTATTTTTTATAATGTTTTTAATGTAGAATTTTATTGTTTTAACTGTTTTGTTATTGTATATTGCCCAGAGTGGTTGGGTGACCAGCCAGATGGGCAATTAATAAATAAATAAATAAATAAATAGGCATTCCCAGTGGAGTGTTGTGCCAATAGTATCATTTATATATCATTTTAATGACTCGTATGTGACTTTTTCAAAGAAATATTGGTATCTGGATTTTGAAGTCAATGGGTCAAGATTAGGTCAGATTAAATTAGACTCAGCAAGGAAGCTCCCAAACTAAGGCAACTGCAAATAAAAATGCATTCCATTTTTTTCCAGTGTCCATGATATATCCATTGTCTCAATCCTAACGGTTTCTTTCTTTCTTTCTTTCTTTCTTTCTTTCTTTCTTTCTTCTTCTCTTTCCCTGCAGTTCCACTACGCTACAGTTCCACTAGAAATATTCAAGCTTTCCAAGCACGTAGTACAGTTAGGAAAGATTTTCACATAATCAAAGTTGGATATTTCTAGGGAGATCAAAAGAGTCTGTGAAGTGGAGAGCAGGTGCTACACACATCTTAGAAGATCTGAGAATGCAATTAACCAGCAAATGAGCCCTGGAAAAGCTAGCCTTCCTGAACAGATGAGCACAATAAAAGTCACAGAGAAATTAGATAGCCAAAGCACAGTAATAACAGCAGTGAGCTTATGGACATCTGCCCTGTTTCTTAACCTTTAGGAAAAGCAAGATACTCCAATACAGTACATGCAACGTGGCACCATTATGTAAATGTGGTATCCCCTTGGAAGAGATGAAAGTTTATTGATTTCTTTAGCAGAAGCTTGGTGAAACAGAATGATACTGGCCTCTCTCTTGTGTTTCATGTGATTTGGTACTTAGGGTGGCTTCTGGCTGGCTGAAAACACTGAAGTGGCTAATAGAAAATTAGAGAAAAACAAATGGTCTAAGTAACATCTCATTGTGGGAAACAGAAAATTTATACAGAAAATTGGTGATCTCGAGTTCTAGCAGTAGCAGGAGAAGTCTGGTGTTTGTTTAATTTGTTTGAAGTTACCACCACAATTTTGCTGAAACGTACAGAGAATGAGCAAGTTTCTCTCAGGTGGAAGATAAATGCAATTTTAAGTGAGAACAAATAAGTTTTGATAAGACCAACAAATATTGTCAAGAAGGAACTCTAGGTTGTCACAACATTTCACCTAAAGCTAAATTTGAAATGAATGCAGGGATTCCTCCTCCTGTAGAACATCTGAGGTCTGAGGAACTATGGAGGAAGCCAACATAATTTCAACATGTGTAGCAAAATTTCTGTTGGGATTTCTATATATTCCTAGGTCGTTACCAAATTTCACTGAAAGCAAAATTTGATATGAATGTGTAGGATAGAAAATGGTGAGGATTTTGTTTCTGTTCCTCTTTTCAGAATGTTTTTTAACAATGTTCACAATAGGCTTCATTGTTGGAGATGCCAATAACTTGAGGGTTGTTTTTGTTTTTGTTTTTTTAAAATGAATTATGGCAAATCCAAAATGGACAAAGCTCAGGGCTTTCAGGGCTTAGCTCTAGGGCTGTACAGAGACACCTCTGACTCACTTCAGAGGCTTCATTGGGGCTTTTGAGGGAGGCCTGACCCACTTCAGGCTGATTTGGGGGGGGGAACCCACTTCGGCCTTCAGAGCTGAAGAGAGATTCAGATAGTTGAATCCTGCTCCCCCCCCCAATTGCCCCACTACACTGCACAAGCCTGCAGCTGGGCCCTTGCAACATGAGCCAGCAGCTGTCTTCTTCTTCCACGGAGTCGCCATTGCCACCACCATTGTGACCGCCGCCAGCAACTTCCCTGGGCCTTTGGGATGCACACCAGCAGCTGTCTCCTTCTCCTTCTCCTTCTCCTTCTCCTTTTCCTCCTCCTCCTCCTCCAGGGAATTGCTGCCACTGCTGCTGTCACCAGCTCCTTTCCTGGACCCTCAGGACATGCACCAGCAGCCATCTTCTTTTTCCAGGGAGTTGCCATTCAAACTCCCTGTATTTCCAGAAATAGATCCTGCACAAATGGTGGCCATCAAGCCATCAAGTATGCTACATTAATGTTGCATACTCAATGGCTTGACAGCTGACATCTGCACAGGATCTATGTCTAGAAATACAGGATGTCACCATTTGAAAGATGGTGACTCCATGGAAGAAGGAGACAGCTGCCAGGGCGCATCCCGAGGGCCCAAGGTAAGGAGCTGGGGATTGGGCAGTGGCAACGGCATCAGCATGGCTGGGTTTCCAGTTTGCTCCGAACAGCCCCAAAGTGCTTTGGAGTAACCCAACCTGCCTCATGCCACTTCGTGCCCCCTCTGCCCTGCCTCAGAAACAGCCCAAAGCACTCCTCATTGGCTCAGAGTTTAGTCTTCAGACTGAAGCAGTGCACAGCCCTACTGAGCTTGTTAAAATCTGGGTTGGGATTTATTAGTGCTGAATTAGAGTTACCACCTCTTTCTTCTGAAAGGTTCTTTGTCTTTAACAGCTATCTGGCACACAGGCACAACATAGTGCTCTTCATGCTGGGCATAGCTGCACCTACTGCATTTTGCTGGTGCACATGGATGATAATTTCATCTCACTTTGTTTTTGTTAAGAACTCAACAACATTTGCAAATGGCTTCATATTTGGAATGGAAAGAACTTGACATTTTAAAATCTGATTGTGGGAGAAAGCAAAATTGGCAGATACAGCCATCACCCATAGAGAGTTCTGACCCAAATGTAATGCTTAAGCAATTGCAGGAAATGTCTCATGGACAAGACATCCCTGGTGTGTTCTGACATGGGCAAACCAAAGGGAGGCACACAAGCTCCCTCCATGCTTTGAATGAATGTATAAAGAAGGTCAAGCCCTATGAGGAGAGACTGAAAGAAGTCAAAGAACTGGGCATGTTTAGCCTTGAGAAGACTGAGGGGACATATGATAGTGCTCTTCAAGTACTTGAAAGGTTGTCACAGAGAGGAAGGCCAGGATTTCTTCTCCATCATCACAGAGTGCAGCACACAGAATAATGGGTTCAAGTTACAGGAAGCCAGATTCTGGATGAACATCAGGAAAAACTTCCTGACTGTTAGAGCAATATGACAATGAACCAATTACTTTGGGGGTTGGACTTGATGGTCTTGTAGGCCCCTTCCAACCCTACTATTCTATGATTCTACTAAGGAGATAGTGGGCTCTCCCACACTGGAGACATTCAAGATGAAGCTGGAGAGCCATCTGCCACGGATGCTTTGACTTGGATTCCTGCATTGAGCAGGGGGTTGGACTCGATGGTCTTATAGGCCCCTTCCAACCCTACTGTTCTATGATTCTAAGGGGCCATGTGGACTAGCTCCACCCTCTGCCATTGCCACACTCTGCCACCATGATTCTTCAATGAACATCCATTTGATATTCATCAGAAAGAGTTCTCTGTACATACCGATATAAATGCACAGAGCCTGTGACCCTCCTCTGTGCATCCATTTAATGTGCAGAGGGGGTTGTGTGTATTCCCTATAAATGATGACATGAACTTTACAAATGGGAGATTATTATGAGTCTTCTGTATTGCTTCACAACTCTTTGGGTTTCCTTTATGTCTTTATTCACATCCTCCTTCTCTTCCTCCTCCTTCTGAGAATGCAGTATCTTATATATTGACAAGGGACTAATCACAAACTCTACCCTGTGTCATCAAGCAGAGTAATGATACCAGAAGAACCGCCAGGCTTAAAAGGGAATTTTCTGACTTAAGGGATCAGTTTGTGAGAAAGTGGCAAAATCTTGTATGATACAAAAAGAGAGGGTTCAGGTTGATGGACCGAACTGGAGGTGTACTCAAGGCAAACAGCAAAATACTAGAAGAAAATGCAGCAGAAAGTGGGTTTAATAACCTGGCTTCTATTGATGGCTTCCTATGAGACCACTAGAATTAGAAAACACTTTCTTTCATCTCTCCAAGACTTTTGTACTTTCGGACAATTTAGTTCTTCCCTATCATTTTAACTTTCTAAGATTTTTCTGACACTTGATACAAAGGTAGGCTGACCTTCATACTATCCAGCTTGCCACCTCTTCTGCTTCTGCTTCTTCTCTTCCTCCTCCTCCTTTTCTTTTCTTTTCTTTTCTTTTCTTTAAGAAGAGGAAAATATAGCCTATATCCTAAGATTCTGGGGAGAAAATAAATTATTCTTAAGCCCTTGTGACTAGCTGGCTGCTGTGAGAAGTTCTGGATGCTTTGCCGAGTCTGAGCACATGGATTTTGGAAGCTATTTCTGATGGCATTTATTATCCCTCTGTAACCAAAGTCAAGTCCCTCTTTTAATTAAGGTTCTTGATTTGTTTTCCCTTTTGCCAGATATCCATTGTTATTCCTTCCCCCCCAAAAAAATAACCATTAATTACTTATTACATTTTAATCAATGTAGAAATGAAAAATGAGTGAGAGAGGAAAAATCTGTAATGAAAGAGAGACAAAATGGACGAGACAATAATAATTATTATGGATGGACTAATGGATGAAAAACAAAATGAATGATGCTGCAAGAAACAAAATGAAAAACACAATGAAAAGAGAGAGAGAAAATGAAGGGTGCATCCCTAGTACCAAGGAATATTAAACTTGCTTTAATTAGGCAGCTGGGTTTTAAAAGTGCCAGGAGGTTCAAAGTATGGAAGTAATTAGAACTTTGCTAATAAAGCTGAAATGCAGGGGAGGGGGTGTTGTTTGTTTATATCCTGCCTTTTTACACTGAAATGTCACTCAAGGTAGCTTTGAATTTGCTGTGATACATGTAGGCTGCAATCACAAATACTAGGGATATCCCGGATATGTGAATCAGCAAAACTCGAGGTCACCAAAGTTCTCCAAATTACATCCTGAAGCTTGTCATGACTGAAGTCCATATCAGACATGCAAACTTTGTGAGTTTTTTTCTTTCTTTTTGCATGAAAATCTATATATATTTCCATGTGTATTTTTCCAAATGTACACATCAAGTATGTGCGTATTTGAAATGTACACATTCTCCCATTGATTAAAGGGTATTTGTGCACATTTTTTGAAAGTACACATTTTTTTCATGTATATTTTTCAAACGTATGCATGCTGTTGAACACATATCCTCTACCCATTTAGCTGGAAACAATCCTCATTCAAGGCAAGTGGTTCTTATTCTGAGTCAGGGACAATTGTATTGTGCATGCGGGGGTGCCCCCTGCCACATCACCATGTTACTCACATATTTTAGGGATGGACGAGTGTCCCCCCATCCAGGTTCTCCAGGCACCTGCCCAGGCCCTGCCCCCACTTGCACACCCCTGGATCTGCACTTGAGCCCCACGCCCACTCACTGAGCCGCCCTCACTTACCTGGGCCCCGTCCTCCTCCGCCATGAGGAGGAGGACTTATCTGCAAAATGGCACCATGAATCTTTTATATATGGGTGACTCATGGCACCATTTTATGTAAGTCTATTGCCATGTGTAGTATTGCGATTGCCATGTTTTGAAAGGGGAGGAGGAGGAGGACGGGGCCTGGCTAAGTGTAGGCAGCTCAACAAGCAGGGGAGGGGCATGTCGTTGAGCAAGGGCAGGGGCTTGGAAAGAGTGGTTCATGGGGTGCGGGTGGTCCACCAGACTCCTAGACTGAGATGGGAGCCCGCACCATCCCTACTCAAGTTTTTTTTGAGCAGACTTTATCAATACAATAACTTGTTATTGCTGGCTGCTATCACACTGCCACTTCATTGCTCTATGTTCCTCTCAGCAGCCTTGCTGAGCAAATTGCTCATGCGTAGAACATACCCCCTGCCACACACCATTCAAAGGCATTGAGAAAAGCATTTTAACACAGGCGTCTGGGGGAATGCTCTCCTTGAAGCTTTTTTTTTTTTTTTTGGAAGATATTTTAGGCTCCTGCAAGCCATCAGAGCCAATCAGGAGGAACACATGCTTTTCATGGCCAGGATGGGCATCCTTCAAGACACCCCAGGCAATTTGTTTTAAAAAAACCCACACAAGTGGCCAGCTCTGGTTGGTTGTCCACATCACCAATCTACAGAGAAGTCACAAAGCTAGTCCTGTTGTGTGGAGGGTCAGAGCAGCTCCAACCATCTCTCAGTGGATCTATATTGCAAATATATATTATTATTTCCAAAGTATTTTTCTTCCATTAAGAGGAGAAGGAAAAGGAAGAAGGGAGAGTGAACAAGTGAGTTGGGGGGGCTGTATGCTTGGTTGATTTATATTATAGAGTTTGAGAAGAAGCAACCAACTCAGTCTCCAGCAAAATCCAGCACATTGCCATTTTTTAAAAGATATATCTCTGCATGTGACTTCATTTGTCAACTTTTGACTTCATTCAACAAAAATCATTTGTTTTTTAAAAGATATCTGAATCTATAATTAGATAGGTAGGTAGATTAGGTAGGTAGGTAGGTAGGTAGATAGATAGATAGATAGATAGATAGATAGATAGATAGATAGATAGATATAGATGGATGGATGGGAGGGAGGGAGGGAGGGAGGGAGGGAGGGAGGGAGGGAGGATGGATGGATGGATGGATGGATAGATAGATAGATAGATAGATAGGAAGGAAGATGTCTCTGGGGCCAATTTGATTTTTAAAAAGTGTTTTTCTCTCAGTGTTGGGTGGCCACATTATATATATATATATATATATATAGAGAGAGAGAGAGAGAGAGAGAGCATTTGTGTCTCTCTCTGGACCTTATTAATTTATCTTTAAAATAAAGCATTTGTGACTTTCACTGTGTTTGTATTGCACCAAATTATTCTTATTTTAATCCTTTGCCAAATGCGTGGCCAAATTCAATGGCTTTAAAAATCATATGCCTCTAAATTGACCAAATTTGGGGTCTTGTAAGGGAGGAGCTTGTGTAGCAAACTGGATGCAGTTGCCTCTGCCACTGGTGACCCCTTGGCTTCACCTCTGTTGGGCTACATTCCACCTCACCAGCTACAGTAGACACTGTCTACCACTGCTGTGTGTAGATATGTATAGGATTGCCTGTTAGTTTCTTCCTGGGAATCATATGCTATTTTTTAAAAAAGCCCAATTCATTTCATTAGTCGTTTTGCTGTGGAATCAGATGTAATATTCTACACTGAAGCAGGTGAACCTGTCTGTGTGGGTAGAAACCGGTATGCTTCCATTATATTTGTTAGAACTACATTGCATTAAATTGTTTGTAACTGTATTCAAGAATTTGTGCCAGTTTGTTTCAGAAATGAAGCCCTGATCTTGCTTGACTATGTGCTACTTACTTCAAACAAACTTTGCAAAGTAAGCTACCATAGTTTTCATCGCTGAGTACATTTTATTTCCCCCCTTTTAATATGTATTTAAGCCAATATTTCCCATTTGGTTGCACACAGTGAATCTAGTCTGTTCATTCTGTCATTCTACTCACAGCTTTTAGCAATGCCAATGGGAGTCAGGCGAGTTAAATAAATGTAGAATATGCAGTTGAGATCTGCAATGTGCATTGGAGAAGATAATTTTGCCCTTAGGATGTAGCAGAAGTCTGAAGCCAGACATTTTAAGGAATGCAAGCAGCAGAAAGACCGTTAATGATGGTGCACCCACTGTTTTAATCCAACGTGATTCACCTACTGCTTCTAACACCGTGTGTGTCTGACCTTTTTGTTTGATCATTTGTAGCCCTGTACATTTATTTTTACAATATAATTACAAAGGGTCCCATAGATGAGGGGGTGCTATGCTGAGAGTAGGTGAGTGCAGACAGCCATTTATTAGGGATGCATTTAGAATTCTTCTCCAAACTTCTTACTCAACCTTAGGATTCCAAATTATATTACAAATTACATGGTGGGATGTAATATTGGAATTTGATGGGATAAAAATTGGAATGATAGGTCAGTTCCATATGGGCCCGGGGGGGGGGGATATCAGGAGTTACAATGCAGACTAATGCAGGAAAACTGAAATAATAATTTGACATGGATGTGGTTGAGCCAGAGTTAAGCACTTTTAGTTCAACTGGCTTTGCATAGAGAGTTGAGCAAGTGCTTCTCTCATTCCCATTGAAATCAGCAAGACCTGAGATCTAGCGCTGCGCCCAAAACATCTCCCACATTTTTACCATTCTCATTCAATTTGATAGAAAAGAAGCTGCTTTAGAAAAGAGTTTCGAAGGAGAAGAACATTATGGATGAATTCTCAGATGCTAGGTTTGAGGCTCTTGCGCTTCCCTTACTTAGGAGGTGGCTGAGGAGTGCGCATGAGTGTCCTGTCTGTCATTATGTAATAATCTCTGTGGCAGCCTGTAGCCTCCTGGGTTTCCTGCCTTTCAGCTAAAGCCATCATGAGGAAGACATCCAGACAAGACATGTGTGAGTGTCGTGTCTTTCACTGTACAATCATCTCCCAACAGCCTACTCAACTTCCCACTTTCAATTATAGACCAGAGGGAGACACCACAAGGTAACTCCTCCCGTAGGACTCCCCCTCGCCACCCAAATCAGGTGGTGCAGACAGTCTTGGAGGCTTCAGAGCAATGGAGACATTTGTAATAGAAAGAAAGAACAAAACCACACAACACCCTTCACCACCTCTCAGTGAGCTTTTTTACATGAGGCTGTTAAGCCACTGTATCTACTTTTGATTTCACTGCAGAATTGAGATTCAAGCTCTACTCAAAGAGTGTTTCCTTTCCTGCTTTTCTGCTATATAACCTCTAAGTGACACTGTGGTATAGCAGAATGCTCAGTAACATAGGTGGAAAAAGTTTTCTTTTCCTTTCACGAATAAAACCACATTTTCCCTGCTCTAGCAAAAATAACCAGAAGTGCTGTTTAAAAACAGTAGTGATACTCGACAGTCACAATGTCATCAAAACAACATGTAAATAACAATGGGTAGGGAATGAGGAGTGCAAAATAAGTGCCTTGTGTAGAAAAGCTCAGTGATTTGATAAACTCAAACACACATACACACACACACACAATAAATTCTAAATAAATTATATAATGCCCTGAGAATGTGGCATAAAAATGAAAGCCTCTTTCATGGGGGAAGAAAACTTCCAGGGATATGGAGACAGGTTTTGGCACAGCACCAGCACCATTTCTTTCCTGGAGCTGGACACAAAATTGCCCCCCCTCGCCACTTGCATTGTGGAGGATGCAAAATAGGGACTTGGCTGACAACACAGTTGCTCCTGTTGCCACTTGCAGTGACAGAGCACACAGAAATAAATAAATAAATAAATAAATAAATAAAGCTGTGCTACAACAATGGTGAGCACTACCTGTAAGAATTTGTTGGAGAACTCCTCCTCCCCCTGGAGAAATTCAGTGAAATCCCCCCCCCAATTTCTCGGGCCACAAAAAACAAATAGGGTGCAGAATGTTGAGAAGCTGTTTATGCAGAGCTTTCCTGAGGACACAGAGAGACATTACACCAAAACTGGGTGTGCAGTATTGAATTTCCTCCTCTCTTTCCATAAAGTCTAGGTGTCAGGAGCGCTCTAGCTGCCTCTTACAGTCCCCTCCAATAGCCAACTCAAGACACAGATAAAAAGGATTCTTTCCAAGGCTTTATTCCTTTTACAACTTAATGATTCTTTCAGATGCTAATCACCAACGACTAAGCAAGGAACTGCACTGGGGTACTAAGCAGAGTAGCCTAAGCTCCAGGTAAGGCAGTTGGTCCCTGTTTGAAGGAGGAGGGTGGGAAGACTCTGAACTTATGGGCTATGGAGAGGTCCTCCCTCTTATCCTTGGGTCCTCGGGATGCGACTGTTGCTTTAGCGCCAAGCGAGCAGAGTGCCTCCTCTTGGCGCCCTCCATCTGGCGCTGCTCCCTGAGTCTGTGCAGAGCATCCAGCAAGGCCCCATCCCCTGCTCTGTCTCTGCCAGGGTCACTATCTCTCTCAGGAATGCAGACAGGAGGAATCTCTCCCTGCCGCTGTGCCTGTGATAGATGAGCGAGTTACTCTCCCACAGGTTGTTACTCTTCCTCAGAATCAGAACTGCTCTGGGGCTCTATGGGCTCAGTTTCCACCCTGACATCATCCCCACTCCCATGAGGCCCCCTCGTGCTCCCCCCCTTGGGGCCCAGGTTTGTGGGGGTACAGCTGGTGGAAATGCCTCAGCAGCAAGGGAGCATGCACATTTTCAGCGGGTTCCCAGGAGCGCTCGTCTGGGCCATACCCCCTCCAGTCCACCAGATATTGCAGGTGGCCACGAGAAAGGTGTGAGTCCAGGATCTCTGCAACTTCAAACTCCTCCTCCCCCTCCACCAGCACTGGCAGTGGCGGAGAGCCAGCTGAGCGATGAGGGTCTCCAGAAACCAGGGGGGACAACAAGGACCAATGAAAAACAGGGTGGCTCTTCATGGAGGGGGGGAGAGCCAGATGAAAAGCAACACGGTTAATCTGGGCCGTAATCTGGAAAGGCCCCATGCGATGAGGTGCACGCTTCTTTGTGGGCAAGTGAGAGGGGAGGTAATGGGTGGACAACTAAACCCAGTTCCCCAGTTGCAGAGATGGACCTGGCAGGCACCGCCGGTCTGCAGAGGCCTTGTAGGCTGTCTTGGCTTGCTCGAGGGAGTCCCATAAGAGGTAGTGTACCACTCGCAACGCCTCTAAAGACTCATGAGCCGCAGGCACCATAGAGGAAGCTAGGGTGGATGGGAAAGCCCTGGGGTGGTAACCAAAATTGGCAAAAAATGGAGTTTGGCAGGTGGAAGCATGGCAGGCATTGTTATAAGCAAATTCTGAAAGAGGCAGCAAGGAAAACCACTCATCTTGCTGGTAATTGACATAACAGCACAAATATTGCTCCAGAGTCATATTGGTGTGCTCGGTCTGACTGTCCATCTGGGGATGGTGGCCAGAGGAAAGACAGAGCATCACATGGAGAAGCCCAAGTAGCTCCCTCCAGAAATGGGCAGGGAAATCACCCCCCCTATCCGAAATGAGACCCTTGGGCCAGCCGTGGAGCTGGAAAACATGCGCCAAGTGAGCAGAGCGCCTCCTCTCAGCACAGTCCATCTGGTGCCGCTCTCTGTGTCTGTGCCGAGCATCCAGCAAGGCCCCATCCCCCACTTTCTTGCTGCCAGGGTCACCATCTCTCTCAGGAATGCAGGCAGGAGGAATCTCTCCCTGCCACTGTGCCTATGAGCGATGAGCGAGCTCCTCTCCCATGGGTTGTTGCTCTTCCTCAGATTCAGAACTGCTCTGATGCTCTATGGGCTCAGTTTCCACCCTGACACTAGGCAAATTTACATTCACAGCATGGGTGAATATCCCTAAATGTTACAGGGCCAGAGAGAAGAATTCCGTAGGGATGTACGAAAGGTACTTACCTTTCACAAATTATGTTTATGGTTGGGGGGGAGGCGCTCCATCCCTCCCCCCCCCCCGGAATCCTGGCCAGCCGGCTGTGCTCCACAGCGATTCTGCGGAGCAGCCGGCTGGCTCCGTCAACAGCCGGACATCCGGCCTCTGGCTAGCAGGGATGCAAATGGTGGCGGCCGTAGCCACCACCGTTTGCATCCCTGAAGTCAGCCGTGATACACTATGTAAATGTTTACATAGCCTATCACGGCTGAGTAAAAAAAAAAAATGCGTGTATGCAAATGGCGGCGCCCATGGGCGCCTCCATTTGTGTTCCTTATTTTGGCATGTCTTAGTCTACATAACCATTTATGTAGACTAAGACGGCAAAAATAAGGGGAACGCAAATAGCGTAGACGCTACGCTATTTGCGTTCCCCTTATTTTTGCCGCCTTAGTCTACATAAATGTTTATGTAGACTAAGATGTGCCAAAATAAGGAACACAAATGGCGGCGCCCATGGGTGCCGCCATTTGCATACGCACTTTTTTTTCTTTTTTGTTTAAGTCAGCTGTGATAGGCTACGTAAACATTTACGTAGCCTATCACGGTGTTCTTTTAAAATCTAGCTGTGATAGGCTATATAAATCTTCATGTAGCCTATCACTTTTTTTTTTTTTAACTGAAAATGGCAGTGGCGGCAGCCAGTCGGAAGGCTGGCCACTGCAGCCGCCGCTGCTGCCGCACTGCCACCAGAGCCGCCGCCGGAGCCGCCGCCACCAGGAAGATCCGCGCCAGGTAAGTCTCATCCCGGGGGGGCAGGGGGGCAGACAGTTCCGCCACTGAATTCGGGGGGCCGAATGAGCTGGCATTCGGCCTCCCCGAGATCCGTGGCGGAATTCTCTGAGATCCCTAGAATTCAGTGTTTCCACTGGGAGCCACTGGGGTGGGGCTCAAATTAGGAACCAACAAGTCTCAGTGCTGATTTCCCATGTGGTGAGCTTGAAGACTGTTGTGTTGCCTTAGAGGTGAAGTGTTTCTAGGTTCCTGCTCCACTATCACACCAGCCCTCTGACTTGGAAAGACTACACAGACTTCCAAGTCCAGCTTGGACATTACCTAGGTAATGGCAGTTTCCACTGCATCTCCTCAGTTTGTGTCTCCTCAGTTCCAGATCATGTATCTCTGACTCCATGTTTCTATTTCCCAGCTCTCATTCCATGGTGGCCTACAGACTCACACTGAAGAACACAAGAAGAACCTTGCTGGGTCAGAGCAAAGGTTCATTTCTTCTAATATCCTGTTTCCCACAGTGGCCAACCAGATGCCTCTGAGATGTCCACAAGCAAGGAACTAAAGCATCTCCCATTGTTGCTCTGCCTCTGAACCTTGACATTGCATATGGCCATCATGATTACTCAATAGACTTTCTGTCCATGGATTTCTCAAATCCCTCTTTAATGCATTCAAAGATGGTGGGCATTGCCAGTTCTTCTGGCAGCAAAAACCACAAATGAATTTGTCAAGATTGACATTTTCAGTGGAAGCTCTCTTTTGAGTATAATGTCCAGTTATCCCTTAACAGTGCTTTGCCTTGGCCAAACAATGTCCTAAGAATGGCACTCTGCTAGGGATGTCAGAGAATTCTGCCACGGATCTCGGTGAGGCTGAATGCCAGTGCATTCGGCCCCCTGAAATCCATGCCGAAATGGCCTGCCACCCCCCGCCCCCCACGGATCTCCCCTGGGACGAGACTTACCTGGGGCGGATGTTCCGGACAGCGGCGGCTCCAGCAGCGGCTTCGGCAGCGGTGGTGGTGGCTGGTTTTCCGACTGGCTGCTGCCGCCGCCATTTGCAATCTTGTGTTGTTGTTGTTTTTAGGGATGTACGAAAGTGACTTACCTTTCATGGATTATGTTGATGGTGGGGGGGAGGTGTTGCATCTCACCCCCTGGAATCCTGGCTGGGGGGGAGGTGCTCCGTTCCCCCCCCCCCAGAATCCTCGAACGGCCAGCTGCGCTCCGCGGCAGCTCTGCGGAGCAGCCGGCCAGGCCTGGCCCGATCAGGCCAGAGCTATCCGCAGCCGGATTTCTGGCCCTGGAGGGCTCTGGGTAAAAAAAAAATGCGTACGCAAATGGCGGCGGCTACAGCCTACGCCTACGGTAGTGGGCACTATTTGCGTTCCTTTTTTCCCCCACTGTATATATTTATGTAGGCTAAAATGGTGAATAAAAACGAATGCAAATAGTGCCCACTACGCTATTTACATTCCCCTTGATTTTTGCTGTCATAGTCTACGTAAATATTTACGTAGATTAAGATGGCCAAAAAGAAGGAATGCAAATGGCGGTAGCCATAGCCACCGCCATTTGCGTACGCATTTTTTTTTTAAACCCACCCCAACCATGATAGGTTATGTAAAGATTTACGTAGCCTATCACGTCTTTTTTTCTTTTTTTTTTAAACCTAGCCATGATAGGCTACGTAAATCTTTACGTAGGCTGTTACGTCTTTTTTTTTCCCCCACAAGCCTGGAAATGGCAGCGGCGGCAGCCAGTCAAAAGACCGGCTGCCACCGCCGCCTTCGCTTCGCCGGAGCTGCTGCCGGAGCCACCGCCACTGCCCGGAAGATCCGCCCCAGGTAAGTCTCGTCCCGGGGGGGGATCTGCAGGGTGGCGGGGGGGGTGGCAGGCTGTTCCGCCATGGAGTTCAGGGGGCCGAATGCACTGGCATTCGGCCTCACCGAGATCCGTGGCGGAATTCTCTGACATCCCTATTTTCTTTACATAGACGTGATAGGCTATGTAAAGACTTACGTAGCCTATCACATCTGGTTTTTTTTAAAAAAAGTACGCAAATGGTGGTGGCTACGGCCGCCGCCATTTGCGTTCCTTATTTTTTGCCGTCTTAGTCTACATCAGTATTTACATAAACTCAGACGGAAAAAATAAAGGGGAATGCAAATAGCGTAGTGGGCGCTATTTGCGTTCCTCTTTGATTCGTCGTTTTAGCCTACGTAAATATTTAGCCCACTATGCTATTTGCAATCCCCTTTATTTTTGCCATCTGAGTCTAAGTAAATATTGATGTAGACTAAGATGGCGAAAAATAAGGAACACAAATGGCGGCGGCCGTAGCCACCGCCATTTGCGTATGCTGGTTTTTTTTCCCTCCTGCTGTGATAGGCTACGTAAATACTTACGTAGCCTATCACAGCTCAATACAGGGATGCAAATGGTTGTAGCTACAGCAGCTGCCATTTGCGTCCCTGCAGGCTGCCCAGTGGCCGGATGTCCGGTTGCGGGAGGCTGGAGCCGGACGGCGGCTCCACGGCTTGGCTGCGGAGCGGAGCCAGCCGGGCAGGATTCCGGGGGGGAGGACCGGATCGCCTCCCCCCCATCAAGGATTCCGGGGGGAGGGATGGAGCACCTCCCCCCTAGCAGGAACCGAAGGTAAGTGTTCCGTCCATCCCTACACTCTGCTTGGCCAGGGATGTACAGGTTGCGTAATATCCATTCTGTCTGAATTTCGCCAATTGTCCGGTGCCTTTCATTCTTCTGTCTACTCAGCAATGGAATCGGATTTTTTTTAAAGTTTCCAAATTTATGCATATCCTCATTTGCACAAATTCTCACTTGTGAAAAGTTGTGGTTGAGAAAATGTGCAAATTCCCCCCAGGTGTGCAAATCCCCCACCCCATGTGCATTTTTAGGCTTTAGCCTATGGGGGGAATGTGCTAGGGGTGGACGAAAGTCACTTACCTGTCGTCGAAGGCCGTTCACGGTGGGGGGGAGATGCTTCGCTGGTCCCCCCGCGAAGTTCAGGCTGGGGGGGAGGCTTCCCGCCTCGCCCGGCCGAAATTCAGGCCGGGGAGGAGGCGCCTCGCCTCGCCCGGCCGCGAATGCGAAAGTAAAAAAAAAAAAAAACTTCCCCTGATAGGCTACGTGACGATTCACGTAGCCTATCACGGCTAGATCTGCAAAGTCAGCCATGATAGGCTACGTGAATCGTCATGTAGCCTATCACGGGTGACTTAAAAAAAAAAAAAGTGTGTACGCTAATGGCGGCCCCCATAGGGAGCCGCCATTCGCGTTCCTTATTTAGTCGCTGTAGTCTACGTAAATGTTTACGTAGACTACGGCGAAAATAAGGGCAACGCAAATAGCGTTGCCCTTATTTTCGCTGTAGTCTACATAAACATTTACGTAGACTACAGCGACCAAATAAGGAACGGGAATGGCGGCTCCCTATGGGGGCCGCCATTATCCGTACACTCTTTTTCTTTTCTTTTTTTTTAAGTCACCCGTGATAGGCTACGTGACGATTGACGTAGCCTATCACGGCTGACTTTGCAAATCTAGCCATGATAGTCTACGTGAATCGTCACGTAGCCTATCAGGGGAAGTTTTTTTTTTTTTCCCTTTCATTGCAATGGCGGCGGCGGCAGCCGGTCGAAAGACCGGCTGCCGCTCCCGCCTCGCTCGAACACCCGCCGAACCGCCGGCTGGACCAGCCACTGGGAGGGACATTCGGTGAAGGTAAGTCCCGTCCCGGGGGGGTGCGGGGTGCGGGGGGGTGCGGAGGAGATCTCCCCGAAACTTGTTCGGGGGGCCGAACACGTTGGCGCTTGGCCCCCCGAAGTTTCGGGGAGAAATTCTCCGCTATCCCTAGAATGTTTTGTTGTTGTTGTTGTTGTTGTTGTTGTTGTTGTTCTGTTTTTTTACTTCACATATTTTTCTATTACTAAAATTTAGTGCTGTGCCAATTTTCCCCACATTTTTAGACTGTTCTCATTCAATTTGATAGAAGAGGAATTGCTTTCTAAAAGAAATTCAGTGGTGGAGAAATTTCAGAGAAGTTCTTATGGGTTGGGTTTGGGTTTCCTGGGGTTACCTTACTTAGAAGGTGGCTGAGGAGTGAGCACAAGTGTCCTGTTTTTCATTCTACCATCATCTCTATGGCAGCCTGTAGCCTCCTCAGCTTCCCACACTTCAACTGAATCCCAGTTTAAGGCACCATGAGAGAATTCCTCCTACAGGGTCTTTTCAGGTCAGGATGTGCAGCCAGCCTGGGAGGCTAGCTGTGATTAGTTATGCTCAAAAACACCACAACAATGCATTATAAAACATCCTGAATGAGGCAGAACAATGTAAGCCTCTTTCAAGGCCCGGGGGGGGGGGACTTTCAGGAAATTGGTGGACAGATTTTGGCAGAGCACTAACTACACTTCATCACTGGCACCAAATGCAACACTACCCTATTTGCACTGCAGTTGGTGCAAACTGGGAGCCAACCTGCCAAGTCTAGGAATGCATGGACTGTCCAAAATCTGCTCTGTCTGTGTTTTGTGGAGTGTCAGGCACCTTTTGTTCCATTGTCCATTCACAGAGAGATTATCTATCTATCATCTATCTATCATCTATCTATCTATCTATCTATCTATCTATCTATCTATCTATCGTCTATCTATCTATCTATCTATCTATCTGAAAAATACGCAAATAATTACATAAGAATTTACATAATTTACCTTAGTACATAACACTTAGCATATTATCCCTCATTCTATTCAACTTTTCCTCAGCAGAAATATATGTATTTTCCTACAAATAAATATGCGTACATTTCGGGGAAGTAAAAAAATCATCCACAGACTCGGTGTGGCCTGAGGGGGTCGCTCCGCAGCAGATTCTGCAGATTGGATTATTAGAAATCCAAGCTCATTTTTGTCTGTATTGAATTTCTCCAGCATCCCTGTCCAAGACAACTGCAGCACAACTCCCCCCCCAACCCCTTATGAAAAAAAGAAAGAATCTGTGCTACAAGCCCTACCAATGGGGAGTCCTAACTGGGAGAAGCAGTTGAGAATTTATCCTCCCCACTGGAGAAATTTGGTGAAACTGCTTCCAGATTTCTCTGCGCACAAGTAAGGTGGAGAATTTCAAGTGACCATTTCCAAAAAGCTCTACTTTAAAGATATAACTGCTAGTTGCAGCTGCTGCTGCTGCTGTGCTGCTTCTCCTCCTCCTCCTCCTCCTCCTCCTCCTTCTTCTTCTTCTTCTTCTTCTTCATCATCTTCTGCTCCTCCTCCTCCTCCCCTAGAGTAAATGCAGCAGTCCTGATCTGGAAAATACACAAACGTCTGGAAAGTTAGAAAAATGGTCTCCAAATCAGCAAATCAGCATAAACATCTGAACTCTTTTGGTTCTGTTGCAGATTTCTCTAGGGGTGGACGAAAGTCACTTACCTGTCCTCGAAGGACGTTCACGGTGGGGGGGAGGCGCTTCGCTGGAGGCTTCCCGCCTTGCCCCGGCCGAAATTCAGTCCAGGGGGGAGGCTTCCCGCCTCGCCCCGGCCGAAATTCAGGCCGGGGAGGAGGCTTCCCGCCTCGCCCACCCGCGAACGCGAAAGTTTTAAAAAAAAAAAAACGCCCCCTGATAGGCTACGTGACGATTCACGTAGCCTATCACGGCTAGATCTGCAAAGTCAGCCGTGATAGGCTACATCAATCGTCACGTAGCCTATCACGGGTGACTTAAAAAAAAAAAAAAGCGCGTACGCTAATGGCGGCCCCCATAGGGAGCCGCCATTCGCGTTCCTTATTTAGTCGCTGTAGTCTACGTAAATGTTTACGTAGACTACGGCGAAAATAAGGGCAATGCAAATAGCGTTGCCCTTATTTTCGGCGTAGTCTACGTAAACATTTACGTAGACTACAGCGACCAAATAAGGAACAGGAATGGCGGCTCCCTATGGGGGCCGCCATTATCCGTACATTCTTTTTTTTTTTTCAAAGTCACCCGTGATAGGCTACGTGACGATTGACGTAGCCTATCACGGCTGACTTTGCAAATCTAGCCGTGATAGGCTACGTTAATCGTCACGTAGCCTATCAGGGGGCGTTTTTTTTTTTCTTTCATTGCAATGGCGGCGGCGGCAGCCGGTCAAAAGACCGGCTGCTGCTCCCGCCCCGCTCGAACACCCGCTGAACCACCGGCCAGACCCACCGCCGGGAGGGACATTCGGCGAAGGTAAGTCCCGTCCCGGGGGGGGGGGTGCGGGGGGCTGGGGGGGTTCGGAGGATTTCTCCCCGAAACTTGTTCGGGGGGCCGAACACGTTGGCGCTTGGCCCCCTCAAGTTTCATGGAGAAATTCTCCGCCAACCCTAGATTTCTCTGACATCCCTAGCTTGGCCTCCAGCTCTCCCATTAAAGCTCTCTATGAACAACCAAAATCCTGGTTTCAACATTTACGAATGTGTCTTTCCTTCTTTCTATGAATGCTTCAAACCTCAAGGGATCTGTTCTCTTACTAATCATGTTTCCTAATTATTTATTTATTAGGACAAGGGATATGAACACCTGGCAACATTTACTCTGGCAATTAGGAGCTCTTATTCTCTATACTAGAAGCCTCCATGTCCTGTTTGGATAAGCTCTGCAATAAGTATGTTGCTTCCACTTTGAAGAAATTAATGTGAAGGAAGCAGTAAAGAAAGGCTGAAGGGATATATATATATATATATATATATATATTCCAGCTGAGCAATGATAACCTGTATTTGATAATAGTTAAATTATGGCTGAGAAACTGGAAACTCCCGAGCCCAAACTGGCTGCCAGGCTACTCAATTGTTTAGAGGCGGGGGGGGGGAGTTGTGAGGGGGAGTTGTGGGGGGGATTTGGGAGTATTTCTCCTGTTCCATTCCTTTATTGGCAAATAAAGTAACTCCTCCCAAATTCTGGCTTAAGTAGTAAAAAAAATAATTCCAGAACTGGAGCGAGCACTGTTGGCTCCTTTTCATTATTTCGCTCTCCGCATTATCTATGTATACAGATACAATGTTCAAACACTGAAGAAGAAGAAAAATCAATTGGGCTGTGATCATAGGAACCTAGAAAGCTTCCTTATACTGAGTTAGACCATCAGTCCATCTAGCCCAGTACTGTCAACGCTGACTGGCAGCAACACTCCAGGATTTCAGGCAGGAGCTTTTCCAGCCCTACCTGGAGATGCTGCGGATTGAACCCGGGACCCTCTGCATGCAAAGCATGTACTCTACTACTTAGCTAAAGTCCTTCCCATGTATGATCGATCATAATATGCTTGCATCAAGATTTATTTTATGTGGTGTTTTATAATACACTGTGGTAAAATACTGCACAAATGTATCATTTGTATGATCCGATCAAGATTGTTTTTATTTTCTTTTGTGTAGTGTTGTATCAGTGTACACACTATCAATGGGTGTATGGGGGTAGGGATGTATGGAATATGTAAATTATATTCTCTCTGTGTTTTGCGGATGGTCAGGCACCTTTCATTCCATCATCCACCCATCGACAGAAGCAGGGTTTTTTTAAGTTTCCAAATTTGCGCAAATTCCCCGCAAAAGCACAAATTCCACCCAAATTGCATTTTCACACTTTAGCCTATGGTGGAAATGCACATTTTTGGCTGTTTTGTTGTTGTCGTTTGTTTGTTAGTTTTGTTTATATTTCTATGCAAATTTTTGGAAAGTTAGAAAAACAGTCCTGAAGTCCATAAAATCCTCCTGATTCAGGGAAGCTGGTCCACTGCAGAATCTGCAGGTCAGATTCATGAAAATCCAAAATCATTTGGTTCCATTGCAGATTTATCTGACATCCTTTTATGGGGGAGACACAAAAGAGCTCAAGCAATTAAGAGGAATAGCAATCTGTGCATCCACAGTACTCCATACAAAATATTGATTATTATATTTTTCTTTTAAAAAAATGGAATGAAGGTGGTTTGTTATGCATCAGTTCCACTGTCCATGGGAAATAACATGGATGAGATTTTCAGAAGCCATCAATGCATGAAAGTGGCATCAAGCCAAAACAAGGAACAAAGACTGTCCAAACTCCAAGAAAATTAAACGGTTCAAAACGAAGTGTAGGAAGAGCTCAATGGCTCAGAGGCTTGGCCTGGGAATGGAATGAAGGGAACACTAGTTTGGTTCTGGTGACTGAGTAGAAAACTTAGGGATGTTCCTTGCCCTTTAATTAATTTACCTCTAGCTGGCTATACAGAGTAGTGTAGTACAATATTACAAATAAATAAATAAATAAATAAATAAGGTGTCATTCAAGGGTGCTCAGATAGTGCTTGGCCTTGCTGACCAGTCTGGGAGGTGGTGGTGATTCAGGATTGGGCCATTTCCCCCCCAAGGCTTTTGTTTGTTCAATTCAAAGGCACTCTCATGAGTTAGTGAGCTGGATGGTGGCATGCCAGCCAGGTATTTGCATGTTTTCAGTGGTCACGGGGAACAACTCCCTTACATCTAATGAAGGAAGGTGCAAACATGTTCTATGATTTCTAAGCCACTGCAATAGCTTCTAAGCCTTAATGACATTCCTGGAAGGTTTTCAGTGTGTGCCTGCTGGTTACTAAAATGGACTCATGAGCCAAGGGCCTAATCTATATGGCACTGCTTTCACCTCCCACTGCCTCTCAACTAGCATCCCCTGCGATACCCTCGCGATTTACTGCGCGATCCCCTAAAAGACTCGCAGTGCCCTTTTTTGCCATCATACTTAAATGCACAGCTGTGCAGTCCCATGAGTGTGGGGGTGCAACACTTCATTAGCTGTTTTGTACATTAGGGGTTCTGTTGTGTCTTTCCCTCCCTCATTAGTTAAAAATTGGTTGTTCTGTGCTCCTTCATTTCCACGCCATCTGTTTGTCAGTTCCCCAGCCCAAGACTCTCACAATGGTTCACATTCACAAGTGTGAACGGTATGTGCCTACCCATCACTTGGAAATGGTGGCAACAGAGAAGATGGTTCTCCCCCAAGACACCCGCCCCTGGCCCTTGGGCATTGAGTCCAAAAGCAACCGTTGCAAAGATATGAAGCTGCAGAAATGTGCAATAGTGTGATTAAATAACTGAAAACGCCTCTCTGTGCCTCTGTGACTGCGCAGCTGCAAAGGGATGGGGGGAGGAAAGGGGCATTGCAGGGCAATGGAAGTACTATGCACGCCTACAACATGCCCACCACAAAATGCAAAGTCAGTTTGGGGAAGGGACAGATGGCCCATAACTGCAGGGAAACCCACAGCAAACCCCAAAAATCACAGCAAAAAGCTACCGCAGAAATCCCCAGTTTCCGGGAGAAAACCATGGACGGCTGCAAAATGGTGACTATGTCATCTATCCCAAGGGAACTTGATTCATAGCCACCCTGGAGTAAAAGGCTCATGTAGATGGAGCCAAAGTGTCAGGGTAAGGGCTATTAAAGCCATAGTGTAGATTATATGTATTGGAGAGACTGTACATCTGAAGCTCCTCTGTAGGACTACTCCCATCTGAAACCTTGGAGGGCTGCTTTCAGCAAGTGTAGACAATACTGAGCTAAATAAACCAGCTGTCTGACTCAATATGAGGCCATTTGCAAAGTCTGCTTGCATGAGATGGCAAGCTTGCTTTCATTTCTGCAACTCCATATGCAGATCTATCTATCTATCTATCTATCTATCTATCTATCTATCTATCATCTATCTATCTATCTTGATTTACAATATTTAGATACTACTCCACATCAAAAGGTTTCGGACCAGTGAACAGCAAAGGTAAAAGAATATGACACCATGTTAAAACAATTAGTGCATTGTAAAAGAAACATTTAAAAAAGATTTGTGGGTATTTTCATCTGCTTCCATTCTCTTCCTTAGGGAAATGGTAGAGACTGAGACCCTAACCTAGAAAATGCTGGCATATATTTTTTTCCAAGTCATGAATTGAGTTGGGGGGGGGGGTGTTGTTTTGTTTTGTTTTTGGTTTACTTCCACAGAGCTAGATTTGGTATTTTGTGACCTATAAGGAGCTAGAGCTATATAGCGTTATTCTTCAGAGAAGAGAGCAGGTGTATGTGAGCTTGCATCCCACCTGTCTCTTTATGTTTACCAATTTGGAACAATTTATCCCACCTCTCAGCACACACAGATAGAAAGTTTACTTCTGCCCCTTTTGCATCAGCTGAATCTTTCAGATCTCTGCCTCTGATGAGAAATGCTTCCGAGCGATAGAACATCTGGTGGCTCGCTAAGGCAGAACGACTGGGAAAAGCTGTAAATCCCTTGGAGAATGTGCAACATCTGTTTGATAGGCAATGAAAAATAAACTGGTAATAAGCTCATTTTTGCAGCAAAAAAGTATGACAATGTTTTTTTAGAAATGCTGTTTATTTGTTTTATGCAATGAGAATCGTGTTAGCATGCTAGACAACCATGACAGAACAGGTTTTGAAGTGTTCTATGTTAAGGATCATAAGAATCTGCCTTACACTAGGTCACATTCTTTGTCTATCAACCCAGTATCAGCTACTCTGACTGGTAGCAGCTAGCAGCAGGGACTCAGTCAGATCTCAGATGTCTTCCTCATCACCTTCTACCTGTCCCCTTTTTAACTGAAGATGCTATGGATTGAACCTGGAATCTTCTGCATGCAAAACATGTTCTCTTCTACTGTACTCTGTTCCTTTCTCAAAATACTAAGGGATGAATGATTCAGACATGTGTGTACACAACTTGATTTCTCAGCACTTGATAACTTAGGATTTGATGCCTACCAACTGAAGGTGCGAACACAGACAACCATATGCCCAGTGGTCACCTATCACTATGGGCATGTAACCATTTAGTAAACCAGTCATCTGTGTCACCATACCAAACTCCCATCTTACCCCTGGGAGGTGTGGATTGGGTACATCCATTAAAGAAACAAACCTATTGATAGAGTTACTTCCTTACCCAATCCTACCTCCATGTTCAGAGGCAGTATTGCATTGAATAATACTGCTTCCTAGGAGGTAAAGCCTCCATGTCCTTCTCTGGGGCTTCTTCAAAGCATCTGGTCGGCCTCTTTTGAAAACAGGATGCTGTAAAACACGGCAGAAAGTAGGTATCCAGATATATGGGACTTCAACTCTCAGAAGCCTCTGCCAGCATTGGCCAGGAAAGCTGGGAGTTGAAATATGCAACATCTGGAGATCTACTTGCTGCCCACCCCTGCTGTACAAGATGGGCCTTTGATCTTATGTATTTCTTTATTTGATTTATACCCTGCCTTTCTACCAAGACAATGGCACTCAAGGCAACTCACAATAACAATTTAAAATAGTCATTAATCATTAAAATACAATCACAACATAACAATTACAGAATAAAAATGGCACTCAACCTACAGAACCACTTACTGGCCAAAGGCCTTCTTGAATGAAGCGGTCTTTGCCTGCCACTAGAAGGATAGCAGAGAGCTAACAAATTAACCTCCCTTGGGAGGGAATTCTGCAGCCTAGAAATGGCCACCAAAAGGCCCTCTCTTGTGCTGCCAGCCTGCCACCAAATGCACCTTTGATGGTGGCAGTCTCAAAGGAAGGGCCTCTCCAGAAGATCTGAAGGACTGGGCAAGCTCATATGGGAAAAGGCAATCTTTCAGGTAGCCAGGTCCTGAGCCAAAGATCATAACCAGCACTTTGAATTCTGTCCAGAAAATTACTGGTAGCCAGTGAAGCTGCTGTAACAAAGGAGTCCCATGCTCCCTGTAACTGGCCCCAGTCAACTGTCTGACCACAGTATTCTGGAGCAGCTGAAGTTTCTCTCAACAGTTTTTAAAGGCAGCCCCATGTAGAGCTCATTGTGGCAATCCACATGGGATGTAATTAACACATGTGTGACCGTGGACACATCTCTAGGAGCCAGCATGGTGTAGTGGCTAGAGTGTTGGACTGGGAGCTGAGAGATCTGGGTTCTAGTCCTCACTTAGCCATGGAAGCTCACTGGATGACTTTGGGCCAGTCACAGACTCTCAGCCCAACCTACCTCACAGGGTCATTGTTGTGAGGCTAAAATGGAGAGGAGGAGGAGGAGGAGGAGGAGGAGGAGGAGGAGGAGGAGGAGAAATTAAGCTGCCTTGGGTTCCTTGCAAGAGGAAAAAAGGTGGGATATAAATGCAATAAATAAAAAAATAAAAAATAAAAAAAACAGGGACAGGGACAGGCAGAGTTGGCACACTAGCCACAGCTGTGCACTGCAAACATACTCCTGACCACCACCAAAACCTGGGCATCCAGGTTTAGGGCTGAGTCCAAGAGTATACCCAAACTGAGAGCCTGAGTCTTTGTCTCTAGGAACCGGCATAGTTGGCATGCTAGCCTCAGCTGTGCAAACACTCCTGATCTTCCAACACAATCTGGAGTAGGGATGTAAGAGAATTCTGCCATGGATCTCAGTGAGGCCAAATGCCAGTGCATTCGCCCCCCCGAAATCTGTGGTGGAACTAAGCCCCCTGCCCCACCACCCTGAGAAAGGCACACGAAATGGAGCACTTACCTGGTGCCGTTCGCGCTGCTTTGTGAATGGCAGCCACGTCTGCAGCCTCCTTTTGCTTCCCCATTTTTGCCGTGATAGGCTACGTAAATATTTATGTAGCCTATCACAGCAAAAAAAGGGAACGCAAATGGCGGCGGCTACGGCGGCCGCCATTTGCATTCCTGTTTTTTTGCCGTGATAGGCTACGTAAATATTTATGTAGCCTATCACGGTGAAAGACAGGGGCGCAAACGGCAGCCACTATGCCATTTGCACCCCTATTGTTTTGATGTGATAGGCTACGAAAATATTTACATAGCCTATCATGGCAAAAAAACAGGAACGCAAATGGCGGCCGCCGTAGCCGCCTCCATTTGTGTCTGCAGGCTCCGCACACCTGCAAATGCACCCGGTCAGCAGCTCCACAGAGTTGCCGCAGAGTGGAGCCAGCCAGATTAGGATTTTGGGGGGAGGTGCGGAGTGCCTCCCCCCCACTGCGAATCACCCCCTTCGAAAAGGTAAGTGACTTTCGCACATCCCTAATCTGGAGACGAAAGGTTCCCTATTCCGGGAGTAGAACATTGCCAAATGAAATTATCTGGAGTCCATTATTGAATATGGCTCTTGAAGAGAAATCTGATTATTTTCCTTAAAGGAATAATGCCTTCCCCACCCCTTATTGAAGTTTCTCTTCAGACATCATGCATAAGGAATGTTCCCCCCTCCCCCTCGCTTTACTACTCCAGACATTGTTTGGATCTGAGAACTCTAGGGAATTCAGTGAGCAAGCGTGACTCAGATTTCACTTTTTTAGCCTCTGGAGTTTTAAAAATAAATAAACAAACAAACAAACAAACAACTGTGCTTTGTAGAACGAGCATGCTACCAAAGATAAAGATGGTAACCATATCTGACACTGTCCTTGAAATGACAATTAATTACTGTCACAAGTGCTACTCACACACTAATAATTTAGAGACAGTATATTGATAATGTAATAATAATGTAAACCAGGAGAAGATGATGCAGATATTCTCTGCTACAGTCATAGCGATTAGATGCACCATTACCTCCAGAAAAGATAATTAATCATTTCCTCTCATTTGGTCAGTTCATGACAAAAATAAGCTCCTAGCGATTTATTGTCTGTATTCTATTGCCCCAACCTCTGCCCTTCTGGGTTGAAATTGAAAGTTCAATTATTCTAGGGGAGAGGAATCCTTCAACCCATGGTTCCTCTCCCCTAGAAGAGGTGTTCATGGCATCTATGTCTGGATCTAATGCAATATATTTGCATGTCACTTAAAAACCTTCAGCAAATTGTTTGGTAAATGGGTAAGATGAGGAAGTTCCAAAGCAGAGGTACCACAGCTGAGAAGGCACTGCTCCTCACAGCCCCTCACCACACATTCAAAGGTGAGAGTACTCTAAGCAGGACTTATCTTAGTGGTCAGGCAAGTAATGTTGCTCCAGAGGGCAGGACTAGAACTACTGGGAGAAATTTCAAGGAAGCAGATTTTGGCTAAAAATTTAGAGAAAAGTCCTCATGTTTGATAGTGGACCTATTTGACAGTGGAATTGTCTACCTGGGGAAGTGGTCATCTCTCTTTCATTGGAAGTATTTAAGCAGAGGCTAGATAGCCATCTGCCAGGAGTGCTGTAATTGCTTCCTGCATTGTGGATCCTGAAAAGAACAGAGAGTTGGACTAGATGACATCTAAGGTCCCTTCCACCTCTATGAATCTATATGGGAACGGGGGTCCTTCTAGTACAGAGTAAGTTCTTACATCACACCACCAACATGCAAGAAACTATTTCTGCTCCTTTCTGTGCTAGTCGGATAATATAAGGAGGCCCAGGCCACATGAAACCTCCCCATACCAGCACTACCCAGTTTCTAGGGACTGAGGCTAGACTGTGGAGGAGCCACAAAAGTGGCACTGGGAATATAGATGTCAGCAAAATCCTCAATGGAATTAAGTAAGTTCAAATTTCTATGAATCCGACCCACAGATTCTGCAGTTGACCAGCTTTTCACAGGTCACATAGATTTTATGGACTTGAGGAATGGGTTTTTTACTTTCTGTAATTTTACAGAAATGTAGTCATAGAAAAATATGTAAAACAACAACAACAACAACAAAACATTGGCTGAAAATAAACATTTTCCCAGTAGGCTAAAGCATGGCAATGCACATTTTGGGGGAATGTATTCATTTTGGGGATGATTTGCATACTGGGGGGGGGATTTGCACATTTTCACAAGTGCAGTTTGCACAAATGTGGATTTGCACAAATTGGGGGGGGGATCAGACTCTACCAATGAGCAGACGATGGAATGAAAGGCACCTGACAAACCATGAAATGCAGACACATACCTGGGAATTCTATATAGGAAGGAATAGTGCTGTGATACTTCCAGACTACAAGATTAATGTAAGACCCCACTGATGGCTTTTTCTTCACATGACACAGGATTAGGTGGTAGATTGCACTTTCAGAATTTTGGAACTGTACCATTACAGGCTGCCAGCATAGGGTCATGTTTCTGCATGGTCCCCCATATAAACAAAAACAAAACCTCCCTGCATGTAGTACACTGACAAGAAAGATTTAGGGTTTTTTTTTTTATTTTGTTTGTTTGTTTGTTTTTTAAATCATAGCTCTCTTTCTGATTTGCTTGTTTATTTCACGCAGGAAGCTTCTTACATGGGTGAACATTGGAAAGTATCTCCTGCACCTCCAGAATGCTACTCTCTTTGTGTTCTGGATAAAGTGTTGATTGGTTGTCAAAAGTGCTTGAGTTTGGCTGAATCATAACCTAAAAAAAAAAGAGGGGGGTAAGAACCCTTCCAACACATCTTCCCCATGGAAGAAGAAAGAAAGATGCACGCAAAATAAGAGGGGGAAGTAAAAGTTCCCAATAAATGCTGATCCTTTCCGTTGCACTTTTTCAGTCATACAAGAAGTATAGGGAGCTGATAGCTATTAGCATAGCAATTTAGCTAAGCACAACACTCTGCATGATGGTTATCTTGTCTGAATATAATTGGCTCATTAACCAAAACTCTATCAACTTGTTCTCAAATCAAAGTCAAGAGCAAGTGAAAATGTGAACTTTGACGGAAGTCAGTAGTCTGTAGAAACTTGGCCAGCTCACCACATGGCAACCTGCTGTGAAGATCTATGACCTTTAGAAGCAAACTACCCTATATATCAGAAGTCATCAGATACATCCAATTCTTCTTTGGTTGCATTGCACCCAGTGAAAACAGTACTATGAAGCTGCCTTATATGGAATTAGATCAATGGTCTACCAAGCTCACTATTGTCTAAAATGACTGGTAGCAACTCTCCAGATTGTCAGACAGGTGCATTTCACAGCCTTTCTTGGAGATGTGGGAACTGATGGGACTTCCTGCATGCAAAGCAGGTGTTCTACTACTGAGCCATGGCCCAGAAATAAAGCCATAGACTGGACCAGTTTTAACCTTTATTAACATCAGAACCCATCACTCTATCCAAGGCTGGATCAAGTATATGAAAGGGAAACATCCATATACTTGAATTCCATCCACATGTACTGTATGTCTTCGTTCAATATTTATTGCAGTGTTGGATGCTATGAACATTGTTATATCATTATGAATGTAATGGGTTCTAGAGGCTATAGTATTTGGTCTTTTATGTGTTCCTTTGGGCATCTGTGGCTTTTACTATGCCCTTTCACCATGGTTCCATTAAAACATATATCGTGGAGTGAATGTTGAGGTGTCCTAACTCCCTGCAGTGTAGGCAGGGACAAACAGTGGCAAGGTAAACTACTGTCACCTCTTAAGCCCACCTCAGCCTGAGCCAGGGGACTCCCAGACCTTACAGGGCACTTTTGAGGGTTAGAGAATAGGGGTGTAGCTGTATCCCCTCTATCCCCAAGCCTCAAGTCTGAAACAATAAATAGTTGCAAGTAGGGATGCTGGAGAAATTCGAGCCAGACTAAAATAAGCTTGGATTTCTAAGAATCTGACCTGCGGAATCCACTGTGGAGCAACCCCGTCAGGTCGCCCAGAGTCTGTGGGCTTTGATGATTATTTTTTTACTTTCCTGAAATTTATGCATATAAATTTGTAGAAAATACATATGTTTCTGCTGAGGAAACATTAAATGGAATGGGGGACAATACACTAAATGTTACATACTGAAGCAAATTATGTAAATACTTCCATAAATACTTACGTAATTGTTTGCGTATTTTTTTCCACATGACAAAATAAAAGTAAAAAATTGCATCCATCTGTGAGTGGATGACAGAACAAAAGGTGCCTGACAATCCTCAAAACACAGATGGAGCGGGTTTTACCCAGTCTGTACATCCCTAGTTGCAAGAAACCAAGCAGAAGGCTTCTGAAATTAGTACTGAGGTTTATGTGGAAGAAAGCACACCCAGCTCTAGTGGCAGAGATTAAGTTTATTTAGATAGGGTAAAAGAAAGGGATAAGAAGGTGTACAATAATCAGATAAACACTTGGAACAATAACAAAGCAATACCTAGACCTATTAGATATGTTACCCAAGTATGGGCCTTCCAATAACGGCAAAGCCCAATCCAGGGTCCAAGCTCACAAGCCCAAAAGCAAGTTAGCACAGGTAAATGAAGCCAAATGGGGATCTCCAAGCTTCCCCCTTTATGTTCACACCCTTGACAACTCAATAAAGATCTCATTTAGCCAATCACAAGCTGACTCCAGCTGCATTACCAAACCCTGTAAGGGAGGGTTGAAGTTCTCACAGGAATGCAGCTAAGACCATTCAGCCCAATTAACTGAGTCTTATTCTAGCCTTGAAGGCCAGAACTACCTCAGGATAACAGCCGCACAGGTGCTTGAATCACTACATGCTGTTTCAGCTTGGCCAAATGGAGTGGTGGTCACATAGTCAGAGAACACAGAAAGAAAATGGAGTTCTTGACATATGGCATTGTGTTAGTAAAGCCTATGAGAAGCTAAGAAAAATCCCTGCATATTGGCCTTATTAAGACTGTGGAATGGAATCTGATTTGGTCAAAACTGCTACTTTGTCTTTCTCCTTTAACTGTGGTTACGGATGGTGCGGGCTCCAGATTGGGTCCAGGTGTCCAGTGGACTACCCCCTGCCTGTTCCCCCAAGCTGTGCCTGCTGGGCCCCTGCCCCAATCAACACCCCCCAGGCATGCTTGCCAAGCACCCTTCCACTCACCTGGGACCCATCGCCCAGCACTGCAAGCACCATTTTGGAAAAAAAAAAAGTTGATTGCGAATATGTGCACATCTAGTTGTATGCAAAATGGTGCCATGATTCAGCCATACATACAAGATTGCAGACATAAATGGGCCATTTACACCTAGCTGCTGCTGCAGCTGCCACCACCACCAGGCCTTCCCTGGAGACTTCTGCCTGGCAGACCGCCAGTCCCTGCAGGACCAGGCCCCCAGGTACTGAGCCAGCTGTGCTGCTCCACCTGCCCTCCCTGGAGGGGCTACATAAGCTGGCTGGCTGAGATGGCCTGGGAGAGCCAGGGCCTGCAGAAGAGGCCACCACCATCACCGGGGAAGAGGCGCGCCTGCTGCTGCTGGGCCTGGGCCTGTGGCGGCAGCGGCGGCGGCGGCTGCTGCTGCCGCCACCGCAACCACCTGGCCTTCCTGGTGGACTGTGGCCTGGCATTATTTTTAAGGGGAATTTTAATTGTTTTGTGTGTGTGTGTGTGTGTGTGTGTTTCTTTTTCCTGGGGGATTTTGTTGTGGTTTTAGGGGTGGGTAGCCTGCCTGATAGGCGGGAGTGAGGGGGCATGTGTCCACCTGATGAAGGCAGTGGAGGGAGTGTTGGGGGCCAGAAGATACTGAGGCTGGGTGGCAGGTGCTGGCGGAGCACTAGGGACAGGCCATGCCAGGTAAGGAGAACAAGGGAGAGATGTGTAGTATCTGTTCCCTGCTCTGGGCCTGTCCAGAGCCAAAGAATGGCTGGGGGAGGCATGACCCCATCTTCTGGCCTTCGTTTACTGCTCTGCAATGCTAGTTCTGTTACTAGGGGCGGACGAAAGTGACTTACCTTTCGTCGAAGCTTGTTCACGGTGGAGGGGAGGCGCTTCGCTGCTCCCCCCGCAAAGTTCAGGCCGGGGGGGGAGGCTTCCTGCCTCGCCCCGGCCGAAATTCAGGCCAGGGGGGAGGCTTCCCGCCTTGCCCCGGCCGAAATTCAGGCCGGGGAGGAGGCTTCCCACCTCGCCCGGCCGCGAACTCGAAAGTTTTTTAAAAAAATAAGCGCCCCCGTGATAGGCTACGTGACGATTAACGTAGCCTATCACAGCTAGATCTGCAAAGTCAGCTGTGATAGGCTACGTTAATCGTCACGTGGCCTATCACGGGTGACTTTAAAAAAAAAAAGCGCGTACGCTAATGGCGGCCCCCATAGGGAGCCGCCATTCGCGTTCCTTATTTGGTCGCCGTAGTCTACGCAAAGATTTACGTAGACTACGGCGACCAAATAAGGAACGGGAATGGCGGCTCCCTATGGGGGCCGCCATTATCCGTACGCGCTTTTTTTTTTTTTTAAGTCACCCGTGATAGGCTACGTGACAATTTACATAGCCTATCACGGCTGACTTTGCAGATCTAGCCGTGATAGGCTACGTTAATCGTCACATAGCCTATCACGGGGGCGTTTTTTTTTTCTTTTATTGGAATGGCGGCGGCGGCAGCTGGTCAAAAGACCGGCTGCCGCTCCCGCCCCGCACGAACACCCGCTGAACCGCCGGCTGGACCCGCCACCGGGAGGGACATTCGGCGAAGGTAAGTCCCGTCCCGGGGGGGGGGTACGGGGGGCAGGGGGGTGCAGGGGGCGGGGGGGTGCAGGGGGCGGGGGGGTGCAGAGGATTTCTCCCCGAAACTTGTTCGGGGGGCCGAACACGTTGGTGCTCGGCCCCCCGAAGTTTCGGGGAGAAATTCTCCAACATCCCTATCAGTTACCCAGAAAACCTCCCTCATCCATGACATGATCCTGGATGAGGGTGCAGACCTGGCATGTATTACGGAGACCTGGCTGGCCGAGGCTGCTCCTCCAACCCTTGCAGCCATGTGTCCAGCTGGATTTTTGTATGCACAGCAGCCAAGGGCTGGGGATCGGGGAGGGGGAGTGGCTGTTATCTACAGAGAGTCCTTGGTCTTCACCAGACCCCCTCTCCGGGAGACCAAGGTTGCTGAGTGCATGTACTGGAGGTTGGACCCGAAGGGCAGTCTGGGGATTCTGCTCGTGTACTGTCCACCCCGCTGCATGACTGACTCCCTGGCCGAGGTGCTTGAGGAGGTCTCTGATGTGCGTGTGCAGTCCACTAACTTACTGGTGTTGGGGGACTTCAACGTACATTCGGAAGCCATCCTCACAGGAGCACCTCGGGACTTCATGGAGACCGTGGCCTCCTGGGAGCTGCACCATATTCTAACTGGGCCCACCCATGTAGCTGGTCATGCACTAGACCTTGTGTTTGTTTCTGGAGAAGTGGGGAGTGATCTGGAAGTTGGGGGTATATCCACCACCCCCTTGTCATGGTCAGATCACTATCTGGTGACGTTAGACTTCTCGGTTCCACAACCCCTCCGCAGGGGTGGAGGACCCATTAAAATCGTCCGCCCCAGGCATCTTATGGATCCAAATGGATTCCTGAACGCGCTTGGGGATTCTCTGGGGCATGCCAACGGCCACTCGGTCAAGACCCTGGTGGCTGGAATGCCGCAATCACTGGGGCATTAGATCAGGTGGCTCCGAAACGCCCTCTCCCCCTGAACAGGGCTTGGACTGCACCATGGTTCAATCCGTGGTTACGAGCTCTGAAACAGGAGGTGAGACGGCTAGAGCGCCGGTGGCGGAAGTCTCGCTCCAAAGACGATCAGACACGGGCTAGTGCTGTATCTTCAGCCTATCACGTGGCGGTGAAGGCAGCAAAAAAGGAATATTATGCTGCCTCCATCGCGTCTGCAGAGTGCTGTCCCAGGAGGCTGTTCCAAGTGGTCCGGAGCCTGGTCAGTCCTGTGGCTCCGGAACCACTGGAGCATTCTAAGGCCTCCTGTGAGGCCTTGGCAAGGCACTTTGCAGATAAAATTGATCAGATTAGGTATGTTACTCTGCACACTGTGGATACAGTTAGTGAGCAAGAGGCGGCCTTTGGGAAACCGGTTTTGTGGGATCGGTTCCAGCTTCTTCCTCCTGATGAAGTGGACAAGGTGCTTTCATCTGTAAGGCCGACCACCTGCTTACTTGATCCTTGCCCATCTTGGCTCATTATGAGCTGCAGAGAGAGACTGGGTGAGGGGATCAAGGCGGTGGTGAACGCCTCCCTTGAGGAGGGAGTGATGCCATCAGCCCTCAAGGAGGCAGTGATAAGACCGCTCTTAAAGAAGCCCTCCTTCGATCCTCAAGTTTTGAACAACTTTCGCCCAGCCTCAAATCTGCCATTTTTGGGCAAGGTGATTGAGCGGGTGGTGGCGGTGCAGTTGAAGGCACACTTGGAAGAAACTGATTATCTAGACCCATTTCAGTCGGGCTTCAGGCCTGGGCATGGGACAGAAACGGCCTTGGTCACCTTGGTAGATGATATGAGGAGGGCTCTGGATAGGGGTGAATGCTCCTTCCTTGTTCTCCTCGACCTCTCAGCGGCTTTCGATACCGTTGACCACGGTATCCTCCTGGACCGCCTGGGGGGGTTAGGCATTGGGGACACCGTATTGCGGTGTTTCCGGTCCTTCCTCTCCGGCAGATACCAGAGGGTAGCACTGGGAGAGGAGGTTTCAGACCCGTGGCCACTTACTTGTGGGGTGCCACAGGGTTCCATCCTCTCCCCGATGCTATTTAACATCTATATGAAGCCACTGGGGGCTATCATCAGGAGCTTTGGGGTGCAGTGTCATCAATATGCGGATGACACGCAGCTCTACCTCTCGTTTAAATCTTCACCAAGGTTGGCTGTAGAATCCCTGTCCAAATGTCTGGAGATGGTAAGTGGCTGGATGGGGAGGAATAGGCTGAAGCTGAACCCTGACAAGACCGAGGTACTTTTGGTGGGAGATGAGAGGAGGCTGGGGGATGTTGACCTGGTGTTGAATGGGGTACGGCTACCCTTGAAAGACCAGGTCTGCAGCCTGGGGGTCATTTTGGACTCCCAGCTATCCATGGAGGCTCAGGTGTCAGCTGTGAGCTGGACAGCACTGTATCAACTCCATCTGATATGGCGGCTGCGCCCCTTCCTTCCGACCATCTGCTCCCATCGGTAGTAGATGCCCTGGTCTCCTCTCGTTTAGACTACTGTAATGCGCTCTACGTGGGGTTACCCTTGAAGATGGTTCAAAAACTGCAGCTGGTACAGAATGCAGTGGCTCGCCTGATTAAAGGCAGCTGCCGGCGAGATCACATCACTCCAGTGCTGAAGGAGTTACACTGGTTACCAGTTGTTTTCCGGGCCAAATTCAAGGTGTTGGTTTTGACCTTTAAAACCCTATATGGTTCCGGCCCAGCCTATCTTAAGGAGCGCCTCCAGCACCAGACAGGCCGCTTAACAAGATCAGCCTTGGATGGCCTTCTCTCTGTCCCATCAGCCAAGACAGCTAGACTGGTGGGGACGAGGGAGAGGGCCTTTTCTGTGGTGGCCCCCACTCTATGGAACTCCCTCCCTAGGGAACTCCGCCATGCTCCCTCTTTAATGAGCTTCCGTCGTTTATTAAAAACGTTGTTGTTCAGGCAGGCATTTGGGGTGGGTTAGTGTATTTTAGAAAATGTTTTTATTGTAGAATTTTATTGTTTTAAACTGTTTTTATTGTATGTTGTACATCTCCCAGAGTGGCTGGGTGACCAGCCAGATGGGCGATTAATAAATTTAATAATAAAATAAAGAAATAAATAAATAAATAAATAAATAAATAAATAATCTTGTGTATATGGGCGATTCACGGCACCATTTTGAGTGCAACACTTTGTGTGTGCGTTTTCACGATCACCACTTTGTTTTTGTTTTTGCAAAATAGTAATCGAAACACTGGAGGATAGGTCCCGGGTGAGTATGGGTGGCTTGGTGAGCAGCAGGAAGGTCAAGCATGGGTCCAGGACTTTGTGAGTGGGAACAGGGGCTGGATGGGTGCCCAGAGCACCTGGATGAGGGGGAGCTCCCATCCATCCCTAGCAGGGGTGTATTATAATGAAAAAAGAAGCCTTGATAATATCATGGGTGTTTTGAGAAAGTTAAAACTTTTTTCACAATTGGAAATATATTAGATAAAGTAAGAAGAACCCTACTGGAACAGACCAAAGGTGTATGTATTCCATCATCCCATTTCCCATAGTGGCCAACCAGATGCCAATGGGAAGCCCACAAGTAGGACATGTGGACAATAGCTCTCATCTGCTGTTGTTCCCCAGCAACCAGTATTCAGAGGCATGCTTCCTCTAATCCCGGAGGTACATATAGCCATCATTACCATAGCCATACCTCTGATGAATTTGTCTAATCCCTAGGGATGTTGCGGGCACCCGACTGGGTCTGGGAATTTGTCAGGCTCCCCCCCGCTCACGACTCCAGAACTGCACTCACCGAAACGCTCCTTATTTGCCCCCCACTTGTGCCTGCTCACGCTCTCACTGTGATCCCGTTCAATGAGTGACCGCCATTTTTGCGCCTTTGATTTCTACATAAAACAGGAATTTTTTAAAAATGTGCATATTTAAATATGCACAGTTTGGAGCTGGGAAAGCTAAATAAGCTCTATATTAGAGGGGTTATACCTCTAATATTGTGCTTATTTAGCTTTCCCAGCTCCAAACTATGCATATTTAAATATGCACATTGTTTTTAACTTCCTGTTTCACATAGCAATCAAAGGCGTGAAAATGGCAGACACTCACCAAAAGGAATCGCAGTGAGCCCGGGGAACTCACCGAGCTCGTGGGCGGCCTGGTCATGGGTCTGGGGGGGGGTGAGAGAAGGGGTGCTGCTTCAGCAAGTGCCTGGAGAAACTGAGCTAGGGTGAATTCTTACATCCCTACTAATCCCCTTTTAAAGCCATCTAAGTTGATGGCCATCACTACATCTTCCGGTAGCAAACTCCAAAGTTTAACTATATGCTGTGTGAAAGTCTTTCCTTTTATCTGTCCTGAATCTCCCACCATTTGGCTTCTTCATTTGATGACTCTGGGTTCTAGTATTGGGTGAGAGGGGAAACTTTTTTTCTCTAGATTCCCTTTTTCCATAACATGCATAATTTTAAACACCTCTATCATGCCCCCTCTTCCTTGCCTTTTGTTCCTTAACAAAATACTCTTAGATGTGGTAACCTTTCCTCACAGGGGAGTTGCTCCAGCCCCCTGATCATCTTGTCATTTTGACTTTCAAATACTTCCTGTCTAGAAGTAATAGCATGCAGAGAGATTTTCATCCTGGGCTATTTCGATAATTCCAGATATAATACTCACTGCCATATTTTTTAATAAAAGAATACAATCTGGGACATAATTAAAGTATTGGACCCTGAATTTACATTATGCATTTCAACAGATGCTAAAATGGGCATTGCTTTTCATTGGGAGAAGTCATACAGACCTAAAATCTTTGATTAATTTATAAGAAATGGAACTTGGGCAGAACTAAACACACACACACACACACACCACCTTAAAAAAAGAAAAAGACAGCACCAAGTTTGACAATGACTTTCCACATCCGCTAATTTGACTTAATTTCCTGTATTTGCACTTTACATCTGACAGAATGGAAGTAGCATGAGCCTAGAAAAATCTAATGTTTCCGAGTTCCCTCCCCACTTGCTTCTGTTTTACATAAACTGCTTTTTTTTCCTCCTGATTTTCAAACTGTTAAGCTGTTCTAAAGCCAATTATCACCTCATCACTTTTTTTGGCATGCACAATTTTCTCATAAAAGACTGCTGCACAATCCGTGTGGCATAATGTAAATGTAAAACTCTCTTTTGGTATTCAGGATAGGACAATTACAAAGTGTACAATCTACAAACTTCTACAGATAAATTTTAATGGAAGAAAAGCCGACCCATCAACAATATTCTAAAAGACCCCAAATGACCTTCTACTCTAAGGGCTCATTCACTCTTCCCAATTTGCAGGAGACCTTTTTCTTTGCGCTAAGCTCCAATCCCAAGATTGCCTGGTTGCAACATCAAGCATTCCTGTGTTTTGGGGGTTGGCTCCATTTCTATGGAGAACCACCCAGATTTTAACAATCAGAAGCTAAAAGGGGTGGGAAGGCCTCTGAATCCCTGAGCTGGTGCTCAGCTCATGCACAAATTAACACAGGGAGGGACGAATTTGACTCACTGACCCTAAACCCAACTCCCATGCCTTCAAGATTTCTTTTGCAAATGAAAATGAAATATACTGAATTTACATTGCATGAACTCTTCATGCATTGAAAGCATGCTTGAAGGAGGTCATGGGGTTGCACCAGCCAGTTCTTCCTCCAACCCATGACATGCACACCACCATGCTCAGCTCCCATTATTGTGTTTGGTGGAAAGGGAACCCACACACTTCCTGACATACATGTATAGGACCTTTCCATTTGAAGGGGAATCCTGATTGGCCCAGGATTTCCCCTCATGTGGAAGAGCCCTATGGAAGTGTATACATCAGTATGCATGTTGGGCTCATTGACAATCCTACTGGATGTGCAACCAGCAGGGGGCATGGCCTGCACACACTTTGAGAGGAGGACAGGGCTTTCTGGTGTGACACTTAAACCCTCTCATGTGTGCTTTGAATCTATGAAAGGGTATGTGTGAAGCCTCCTGTAGTGAGCATACACACATTTAGATATACCCACCTAGGCCTCTATGTAAACGGGACCTTGAAAGCATGAAGGTTGGAGGTGAGGACAGTGGATTTGATCCTAGTCCTCCACGCACTCACACAATGATCATCTGTGCAGGCTCACCTTATGTTTATTTTGCAAAGTAAGGGAAAGGTCTCCAAATATTATAACTCAGAGCCTACAAAAACTAGCATTTTAATAGCTAATTCTAGCTATTAACTAAATTGCTTTGTTGTAACTGGCTATCCTAATCATACAATTATGCTCTCCAGTTCCTTGTGGTTTCAGAACTGCCAGTTTTTAAGACAACAACTGTTCCGGGTGACATGTTTTGTACTGATGTATTCCTGATATTAATTGTGAGCCTCTTTGGGCACAGCCCACAATGGAAAAGTGGCATATAAACTTAACTTAGCTAAACTAAGCTAAAAAGATGCAATGTCCACATGGACTGAGGATTCTACCTCTGGTGGTATAAGAAGGAACAGTGCTGTGATGCTTCCTGGACTACCAGGCTAATGTAAGAAGCCACTGGTAGCTTTTTCTTCACATGACACAGGATTAGATGGTAGATAGCAATTCTAGAATTTTGGAACTGTACCATTTTAGGTACTATCTCAAAAATGATAGAATGATCTCAGTATGAATCCAAGGCAAACCATTCAACATCATAGTAATTCAAGTCTGTGCCCCAACCACTGAGGCTGAAGAAGCTGAGGTTGATTGGTTCTATGAAGACCTACAACACCTTCCAGAACTAACAGCAAAAAAAGATGTCCTCTTCATCATAGGGGATTGGAATGCTAAAGTAGGAAGTCAAGACATAACCGGGATAACAGGCAAGAATGGCCTTGGTGTACAAAATGAAGCAGGACAGAGGCTAATAGAGTTTTGTCAAGAGAACATGCTGATCATAGCAAATGCTCTTTTCCAACAGCACAAGAGGCAACTCTACACATGGACATCACCAGATGGTCAATATTGAAATCAGATTGATTATGTCCTTTGCAGCCACAGGTGGAGAAGCTCTATACAGTCAGTAAAAATAATACCTGGAGCTGACTGTAGGGATGTACGAAAGTCACTTACCTTTTCGCAGCTTGGCTTCGCGGTGGGGGGGAGGCGCTTCGCTTCTCCCCCTGAAGTTCAGGCGTGGTGGGGAGGCTTCCCGCCTCACCCGGCCGAAATTCAGGCCGGGGAGAAGCACCCCGTCTCCCCGGCCACAAAACAAAAAGTAAAAAAAAAAAAAAAGACCCCGGGATAGGCTACGTGATGATTTACGTAGCCTATCACGGCTAGATTTCAAAAGTCAGCCATGATAGGCTACATAAATCATCACGTAGCCTATCACGGGTGACTTTGGAAAAAAAAAAAGCGCGTACGCAAATGGCGGCTCCCATGGGGACGCCATTTGCGTTCCTTATTTTGGCACGTCTAGTCTACGTAAAGATTTATGTAGACTATGGCGAAAATAAGGGCACAAGAAGGCCTTCTTAAATGAACAATGCAAAGAAATCGAGGAAAACAACAGAATGGGAAAGACTAGAGATCTCTCCAAGAAAATCGGAGATCTGAAGGGAACGTTTTGTTCAAAGATGGGCATGATAAAGGACAAAGAAGGCAGGGATCTAACAGATGCAGATGAGTTTAAGAAGAGGTGGAAAGAATACACAGAAGAACTTTAGGGATGTACAAAAGTCACTTACCTTTTCGAAGGGTGACATTCATGGTGGGGGGGAGGCACTCCGTCCCTCCCCCTGAAATTCTCTCTGGCCGGCTCTGCTCCGCAGAGATTCCACAAAGCCACCGGCTGGGGCCGCCCACAGCCAGACATCCATCCGCTGGGCAGCCTGCAGGGATGCAAATGGCAGCAGCTGTAGCCGCCTCCATTTGTGTCCCTGTATTTTGCCGTGATAGGCTACGTAAATATTTACGTAGCCTATCACGGCAAAAAAAACCCAAAAACCCAGCGGACGCAAATGGCAGCAGCTATGGCAGCCGCTATTTGCGTTCCCTTTTTTTTGCCGTTTTAGCCTATGTAAATATTTACGTAGCCTATCACAGCAAAATACAGGGACACAAATGGCGGTGGCTACAGCCACTGCCATTTGCGTCCCTAAAGGCAGCCCAGTGGATGGATGTCCAGCTGTGGGTGGCCCCAGCCGGTGGCTCTGCGGAATCTCCACAGAGATGGCCACTACACCATTTGCATTCCCCTTTTTTTTCACCTTACTAGCCTACGTAAATATTTACAAAGGCTAAAAAAGTGAAAAAAAAGGGAATGCAAATGGTGGCCGCCTTAGCCGCTGCCATTTGTGTCGGCTGTTTTTTTTTTGCTGTGTTAGGCTATGTAAATACTTACGTAGCCTATCACAGCCTTCACAGGGATGCAAATGGCATCCCTGCGTTATCCGTGATAGGCTATGTAATTATTTACTTAGCCTATCACGGCTATAATGAAGAAGCGAATGGCGGCCTCAGATGCGGCTGCCATTTGCAAGTCAGCACGGACGGCAGCAGGTAAGTGCTCCATTTTGGGTGCCTTTCATGGGGTGGGGGGGGCGGGGGGCTTCGTTCCGCCATGGATTTTGGGGGGCCAAGTGCACTGGCATTCGGCCTCACCGAGATCCGTGGTGGAATTCTCTGACATCCCTAAGAACTATACAGGAAAGATCTTAATGTCCCTGATAGCCATTATAGTGTGGTCACTGAACTTCAGCCAGACATCCTAGAGAGTGAAGTCAAGTGGGCCTTAGGAAGCATGACTAACAACAAAGCTAGCAGAGATGACAGTATTCCAGCTGAGCTATTTAAAATCCTAAAAGATGATGCTGTTAAAGTGCTGCACTTACTATGCCAACACATTTGGAAAACTCAGCAGTGGCCACAAGACTGGAAAAGGTCAGTTTACATTCCAATTCCAAAGAAGGGCAATGCCAAAGAGTGTTCAATCTACCGCACAATTGCGCTCATTTCACATGCCAGCAAGGTGATGCTCAAAATCCTACAAGCTAGGCTTCAGCAGTATGTGAACCAAGAACTACCGGAAGTACAAGCTGGGTTCCGAAGAAGCAGAGGAACTAGAGATCCAATCGCCAAAATTTGATGGATCATGGAGAAAGCAAGAGAATTCCAGAAAAACGTCTATTTCTGTTTCATTGACTGTGCTAAAGCCTTTGATTGTGTGGATCACAACAAACTGTGGCAAATTCTGAAAGAGATGGGGGTACCAGACCACCTTACCTGTCTCCTGAGAAACCTGTATGAGGGTCAAGAAGCAACAGTAAGAACCGGACATGGAACAACCGATTGGTTCAAAATTGGGAAAGGAATATGACAAGACTGCATACTGTCGCCCTTCTTATTTAACTTATATGCAGAGTACATCATGAGAAATGCTGGGTTGGATGAATCACAGCTCAGAATTAAGATTGCCAGGAGAATTATCAACAACCTCAGGTATGCAGACGATACCACCCTAATGGCAGAAATCGGATCTAAAGAGCCTCTTGTTGAGGGTGAAAGTGGAGAGTGCAAAAGCTGGGTTGAAACTCAACATTAAAAAAACAAAGATCATGGCATCTGGCCCCATTACTTCCTGGCATATAGAAGGGGAAAATGGAAGCAGTGACAGATTTTATTTTCTTGGGCTCCAAGATCACCGCAGACGGTGACTGTAGCCATGAAATTAAAAGACGCTTGCTCCTTGGGAGGAAAGCAATGGCAAACCTAGACAGCATAGCAAGAAGCAGAGACATCACCTTGCCGACAAAGGTCCGTGTAATCAAAGCTATGGTTTTCCCAGTAGCAATGTACGTCTGTGAGAGCTGGACTCTAAGGAAGGCTGAGCACCGAAGAATTGATGCTTTCGAACTGTGGTGCTGGAGAAGACTTTTACGAGTCCCCTGGACTGCAAGGAGGTCAAATCAGTCCATCCTAAAGGAAATCAACCCTAAGTGCTCATTGGAAGGACAGATACTGAAGCTGAAGCTCCAATATTTTGGCCACCTAATGCGAAGAGATAACTCCCTGGAAAAGACCCTGATGCTGGGAAAGATTGAAGGCAAAAGGAGAAGGGGACAGCAGAGGATGAGATGGCTAGATAGCATCACCCATACAATGAATATGAACTTGAGCACACTCCGGGAGAGAGCAAAGGACAGGAAGGTCTGGCGTGCTATGGTCCATGGGGTCACGAAGAGTCGGACACAACTTAATGACCAAACAACAACAACCATTTTAGGCTGCCAGCATAGGGTGATGTTTTTGAGTATTCCCCCAAATAAATAAAGCACGAAACCTCCCTGCGTGTAAGCACACTGAAGAGAACGGCCTAGTTTTTATCATAGCTCTCTTTCCTATTTGCCTGTTTATTTCATATAGGAAGCTTCTTACATGGGTGAGCATTCCCACCTGCAATCTGTAGTGGTACAGACCAGAATGCTACCCTGTCCCCATTCTGGGTAAAGTGTAGATTCTCAAAAATTTGCTTATCCCTTCTAATTCTCTTTAACCATGTTACACTTTGACCTTCATCTCACATTTCTCAGTGCCTTTAGTTTAGCCTCAAAAAAAGAAGTAAATATGAAAGTATTTGCTTTTAAGTTAAATAATAAATCCATTCCACTTAAGCAGGAATGCAGCTTTAGTAACTAAGCATCATAGAATGGATTTGAAATTACAGTGTTGTACACAATTCTACTTGCAAATGAAGTTTGCCAAAAAAAAGGAAAAAAAAAGCAGTCACCTCAGTTCTTCTACTGACCTCTAGTGATTAGCTGTGGGAATTATTTTCAAGTGATTCCTTTGTATTACCTTCTCTGTAGCCATGGCAACAGTGTCCCACCTCAACAGCTCAGGGAAATACTAATTCTCCAAAGTATCCTTTTCAAACAACACAACTTACTTCATTCACTTCTTTTCTTCTTTAAAAGCCAATTTAAAAGTTTCACTAGTTCAACTTGTTCTAATATATTATCTTGATCATTAAGTACAAGAAAGGTGAACCCACTTTCAACATTTCTCTTCTTCACGAGGAAAGGTGAGGCATAAGGTTAACCCACTAAAGCAATCATTCGTATTGTACTGACATCAAAGACTACAAGAAATCCAGATCATGCATGGCATTAAATGTGCTCAGCAAAGATGGCCACTCTTTGAAAGCCAATATTTTGCACAAATGCTCATTCTTTTTGCTGCTGAATAACCTCATTGGAAGCTATTTCTGAAATGGAAGCACTCTTTTCCACTTGAATTTACAGGTAACTTCTTCTAGGAAGGCAGCATGTTAGGTGTTCATAGCAAAAAACAAAATGGGCCCCTGTGACAAGCCAGTATGTCTACACCTCCAACCCTGAGAGACAGGGCAGCCTCTAGGACACCCATTGCCTATAGCATGGTGGGCAAAATGTGCTCCTCCATGGCCCTGAGTGTGGTCTCTGCCACCACTGCCCCACACTGCTGAAATCTGGCAGTGCGGCAACAAAATTTGGAAGCAAACCACCACAGAGACTCAAAAGTAGCCAAGTTCAGTTTGTTTCAAGGTAAATGTGTCCCCTTTGAGTCTTTGTAGTCTTTTGCTATTGAATTTCAGTGGAAACCACTTTCTTCTTCTTCTTTTTTGTCACTGCAGGTGATGTGGTAGCAAGAATGTGGCCCCAGGTGGTTCTAGGGGTTGCAAATTGCCTCCTTAACTGCCCAAAGTTGCCCACCTCTGGTCTGCAGCACGGGGGAATGCTTCCACCGCCCACATATTACTAATACTTATTTTACATTTAATATTTAATAACTCATAACCTAGACATATGGGAATCCAGGCATTTATATATGGAGAAGGATGTGCTCCTTTTCCAGAGCATCCTATAAACTCCTTAAAACCAAACCAGTGCATTGTCAAGCAGTCCAGCACATTAATGAAGCTAACTTTCTGACTAGGTCATATGAACTAAATCAACCCCAACATTCAATTCAGTATGTTTATTGAGGAACCAAGCACAGAGAAGTTCAGAAATGACAAGTTACTCATTTAAAAATGCAAATGGACATAAAAAATAGCTAACTAAACTTATCAGGATATTAAGAATAACTCATCCTAACAGCTCTCTGGTGGAGGGTGGGGAGATGAGGCCCACTTGGGTTCCAACCCTGGCTTGGTCTTGTCTTCATTCTTTGCTAGTCAGCTGGACACAAATAAATGATTTTATAATTGCAGGTATTTCTGTGGGGGCTGAGTAGCTTCCACAGAGGGAAATTGATACTGATGAATCAATAGCCTGGGAGCACTTCATCATGCATCTTCCAGGTGATTTCTACAGTGCCCTTAGCAGGAGACTAAGCCAGCCTGGAAGGTATACAAATGAAGATTTTGAGAAACGAAGTACAAGTTGTCTTATACTGAGACGGAGCATTTAGTCACTTTAGCCCGCTATTGTCAACACTGACTGGCAATGGCTCTCCAGAGTTTCAGGCAGGAATTTTTGTAGCCCTACCTGGATATGCCAGGGATCGAACCTGGGATCTTCTACGTGAAAAAAACATGTGCTCTTCCAGAGATCCATGTTCCCTCCTCTGAAGTCTACAGAAGGCTGGGCATGTTCTTTGGTTAGAGGCATTTCCAAAAAAAAAAAAAAAAAGTGGTGGGGAGGGAAGGTTTGATTTGTCACAGCTCAAGCCTATACAAGCTTATGCCATATTAACATTGTTGCAGGACTCCTTTTTATTTTTTATTTAACCACTCCAGTTCAGCACAGGTGCCGAACAACTCAAGTATGAGACATTGATTCCCTGCTCTCTGTCATATTGGGCTACAGGAGATCTTTCAGCAGGCTTAGCACCACAAACCAGAATCTTCTTAGTCTTGGGAATCAGATGACTATGGACAGCCAATCCCATGGTGCTGCTTGGTAGATAACAAGAAAAATTGCTGCACTCTCTAGACAGCCTACTCCCCCATAGAAGCCACTTAGGCCCTCTGTGTGCTCTTCTAGACATAATTTATGTATTTATTCATTCATTTATTCATTTATTTCATTTCTATACCGCCCAATCGCCAAAGCTTTCTGGGCAGTTCACAAAAATTATGGGTGGTTCACAAAAATTAACTGTTGTTCCCTACCACACTTCAGGTATTCTGACTTTCTTGCTATGAGAAATGGACTCCGTTATGGAAATATGGCTCTTAATTATTTCCACAATTTTGTCATGTCACCAAAACGTATTATTACGTATATAATTTATTATGGTCAACTGACTGTAAAATAATTCACTTTGTTCAGAATTCAAATTTGAATAAATGCTCATAAATGCTCAGAAACAATACGAGTCGACATGATTTCCCTCAGAGTTCTTGTACAGATCACAACAGTACCTAGGATTTTGCAGATGTACAGTGTTGGGTTTTTTTTTAATGCAAGTCTATTTTTTGGTCCACTTACTTGCTGTCCAAACAGAACTTTTGTTTACTATGTTTTTCCTCTGTTTAAAACTGTTAATGGCTTTATACTATGCTTAGGATGTTGTATTAAAAGGCTTTAATTTTTGTGATACACCTGAAGAGCTTTGGCTAATGGCTATTGGGTATTATAGAAATATCACACACACACACACACACACACACACACACAGAGTACAAAAAAAAAATAGGGGGAGGGTGTATGTTCAGCATCAGGGAAAAAAGTGGCACAATCTCAGAGCTTGCTTAACCCAGATTATGGAAAACTCATAACTCAAGTAGCCAGTAGATAAGTAAAGGCCTTTATGTTGGATATGCAAGTTATCCCCTTAGCCAATATTTTCTTGATCTCTTTAACTTGTAGTGAGAAGAAAGATTAAAAATAAAGAAATAAAAAAGTTCCATGCCTTGGCGTTTGGTACTTTTTCCAGGACTTGGGTCAAAAAGAAAATACACAATTTTCAAACCAATTCAATAGATTGCAACCAACATTGAGTCCATGCAAAACTATTTGGAAAAGGTGAATTTTCTCCAAGAGTTATCTAAAAATGCTTGCAATTGGGGAATCAAACTGAACTAAGAGCTCTCCATGGATAACTTTTGGCTCAAAAGGGGAGGGAAAACATTAAGGGTGGGGGGAGGGTGTACAATTGTTGGTCCCAGTGGCAGCATTTCTTTTCCTTTTTCTTAACCTGAATGTTTACTATTTTCTTTGATGGCAGAGGCAGCAACAGCAATATTTTCATCAGCTTCTGCTGGTGGCCCTACTTCTCTCCCTGCATCTATATCATGATGTAGCTTTGTTCCAAAGGGGCTTCTGTGGGTGGGGGGTGGTGACTGACAATGGCAGCTGACACTGCCACCCTGAACCCCAGAAGCTGTCTCAGAATGAGAATCAGCAAAACTCCAGCTTACCAAAGTTGCACAAATTCCATCTTGAAGCTCATTCTGAAATGAGTCTGTAACAGATTGCAAGTTTGCATGAAAATCTGTCTGTATTTCTGTGAATATTTTTCCAAATATACACATTAATTGCGTGCATCTTTGAAATGTACACATTCTTCTCACATTGATTAAAATGTATTTGTGCACATTTTTCAAAAGTATGCATTTTCCATGCACATTTTTCCAACGTACACATGCTGTTGAATGCTCTTTCTTTTTTGTCGGCGAATCAATGAGCTGAATAAATCCTTATCAAAAATGATCTGAAACAAATTTATCATACATCCCTACTCAGAATGATTCTTTGTTATGAAGTAGTATTGTTCTATCATTATAGGAGTATTCTGGGGCAGAAATAGCAACTGCCAGTCACAGAGATCAATTCGGTCGTCGCCACAGGTAGCAGTGAAAATTAAGTTCAGAAATGAAAGAAAGAAATGAACCTCTGTTGAGGTCTTTGTAAATTTTCACTCCTTCTTAAAACAAACACACACACACTTTCACCATCTCTGAATGCAAAAACCATCAAGGACATTTCAAAACAACACTGTTTGGGTCACATTTCTGAACTGAACTGGGGGATATTGTCTATCATAGTTTAAACTAGAAACCTCAACCAGCTTGATTGTCATGGCTCCTCAACCAAGGGAGTATCTGGATTATCATTCTAAGGGGGAATCAGGGACATTTAACAGAAAATCCTCAGCATTTATAAAACTATAATTTTCAGGTTAAACTATCTCCAGCAAGAACATGAGCAGCCACATTCTTTACAAGCTGAAGTTTCCAAGTCACCTTCAAAGACAGCCCCACATAAAGTGCATTGCAGTAGTCCTCTCTGGATGAAATTAGAGCATGCATAACTGAGGATAGATCCACTTTCCCTAGATAAGGTCACAGTTCATACTAGGGATGGATGAGCCCATCTCTGCCTGGGGTGGGGGGGGCGCTTGATGAGCTGGCCCCAACAGCATATGCAGCCTGGGCCTGCTTGGCAAGCTTCCTTGCTTGCCCTGCCTGCCTGTGAGCTTTGCGAGCTGCCCCTCTTCCTTGCATCAGCTGTCAAGGGTTGGTGCAGGGAAGGAGGGTGACAGCAGGCAGGCCCCAGGCTCTTGCCCTGGTCTTCTCTAGAGGAAGTTAGGGTGAGAGGGCTGGGGTGCTGCCGTCACCCTTCTTCTTCCTCGTGTCAGCTGTCAAGGGCCAGCATGGGGAAGGAAGGCGACGGCGGCCAGCCCCCAGCCTCTCACCCTGGCCTTCTCTAGAGGAGGTCTGGGTGAGAGCGCTAGGGTGCCACTGTCACCCCTCTTCCTCATGCCAGCTCTCAAGGGCTGTTGTGAGGAAAAAGTGCTTGGATGGCCAGCCCCCAGCCTCTCACCCTGGCCTCCAGCAGTTGGGGGGGTTGAGAAGAGGATAGGTGTTTCCTTCTTCCCTCTGCTCCCACATGCTACAGCAAGGGACAAGCTTGTCATTTTCCATAAGGCCAAGACAACTTATGGAAAGCAACCAGCCTCTCCCACTTCACTGCCGCTGTAGCAAGGATGGGGGAAGAAGGAGAGGCTCTGCCTTCTTCCCCTCTCCTTGCTGAGGGAGCGGGCATCCAAGCTCTGCCCGACTCAGCACGCTGCAAGTCAGGCAAGTGCTCAGGTCCGTGAGCTGGTGTCCGGAGGGCTGAACCATCAACTTCTCACCAGGCTTCGAGCCCCAACCAGATGCTCGCACCATCCCTAGTTCATACTAACTGAAGTTGGTAAAGGGCATTCCTGGCTACTGCCATCATCTGTCCTTCCACAGTAAGCAACAAATCCTGAAGGATCCCCAAGCTATGGACTTGGTTCTTCAAGAGAAGTACAACAAATACCAGCTGAATCCCTCTATTCAGATTAGAAGATTTCCCTAACTAAAGTATTTCCATCTTCTCTGCATTAAGCTTCAGCTTGTTCACCCTCTTCTATTCCAAGACTGTCTCCAAACACCTAGTCAGGAGTTTCACAGTCTCCCTGGCATTTATAGATAGAAAACAAAGGTAGAGCTGTGTGTCATCCACATATCTGTGACATGGCATCCCAAATCTCTGTATTAATTCCTTCAGCAGTTTCATGTAGATGTTAAATAGCATGGGGGACCTTGCAGTTTCCCATAGGTCAAAGGCCACAAAGCAGAACAGGAGACCCCCAGCACCAGCTTCTGTGGCCTGGTGAGGTGATTGGAGCCACTGTAACACCATGTTCCTAAACCAAACCCAGCAAGCTGATCCAGAAGCAAACCATGGTCAATGGTATTGAAAGCTGATGAATGGTTCAGAAGAACTAACAGGGTTCTGTAGGAGTTGAAGTAGAACTGCCACAGAACATATAGTCCAAAGATGAACTGATGGATGGCAAAGGGACGGGGGGGGGGGAGCTGGTTAGTGGCAAAAATCCTAATTCATCCCTAGCTGGAGAATGAGGGAAGGTGGCAATAGTGTTGCCCCCCAAATCCTCCTTGCACTGCAGAACAGTTTCTCCATTGTAGAGTATACACTCAGTCTTAGATTTGCAAAAGTTGTATACTATGATACCCTGTAAAAATAATATGCCATCTGAAATGGTGTGCATATTCCAGGTCATTAGCAGCAGAAAACAAGGAAAACATGCTTAAAGCCAAGTTAAATATTTATTAATGAATTATAGCAATGTAATTAGCATGAGATTAGGAGATACTTGAAATATGATTAATAGTTAATTAGTTTAACTCGCATGGGAAATCATTGTTTCTGTAAACTTCGTGAAGCTGATGATGGAAGTAGCTTTGCTGTGAATGAGCGGCAGGAGTGTAAACAATGCTATTAGCTTGTAAATGCTTGGCAGAAATCTGAACTCTCAAGATGGAATTATCTGAGGCAAAGGATGTAAAATGGACTTTAATACTCTGGGTTTGAGATACTGCACAATAGGAAACAACTACTCACAGGTCTGAATGCTATAGGCCCCAAGCCGCTGCCAAAACAGAAAGTGATTGGTGACCCCAGTCACTGGATTTCAATCCTTACCGCCTCTGGCTGGTGAACATTCAAGAGAATTAGATGTGGAAAGATAGCTATAACTCCAGTCTTACGTCGTCTTCCTTGGTACCCATTCGTTTCCATTATTATTCACTGAACAACCATAAATCTAAGCTTCATTCCATGTGCATTGTTGGGTTTGTGGGCAGACATGCACACCCCATCCCCTCTGTATTTGTGAGCTTGTTTAGAATCCACTTCTTGTTCAATCTTCCTTAGTTTCATATTATTATTCTTAACATTATATTAAATAATTAAATGCAACTATGACACATTGGTGTTCTCTCTTGTGCAGTGTGGGTGGCACATGCCTCTTCTCCTGGGCCTCCTTCACCCTCTCCACCATATGCTGGTTTTGTGGCCACAAAAATGTTCCATTCACATAACAACTAACATGGACACCCTCCCATGGCAACACAGCTTCAAGCGAACCATAATGACAGCTATGTTGCCACTGCTCACAGCACATACCTCTGGTTTGATGGTGGTAGCCTGACCTGAGATCCCCCAAATGCACTCATCCTAAATGCTTGACCATGGGGATTACTTGCCTGAGGAAGGCAGTGCTGGAGCTAAGTGTTTTGGTGGCCTCCAGAAAGAGCTTCAGGACCAACACCAGCTGTGATATGGCATCCCACTAAAACCTAGACAGTTGCCTTGGCACACTAAAGTTCTCCAGGTTCCAACTCCTGCACCTTGCTCACTTGTCCTGCCATGTGCCTCCAGCATCCTGTTTGTGGAGTTCTACCTCATACAGTGCCCTGCTGAGGAAGCCTCAGCTTTTCCTGTTTCTTCTGTAGCAGCCAAGTGTCCTTGACATAGGGATGGAACACATGTCAATGGTGTTGCAGATGATGGCAGAGTGCAGTGCAATGTTCCTCCTCCACCCACCCTCCAAAGCCAGAGCATCCCTCACTCAGGAGGTGATGGTGTCTGTGAGCCAATGCTCATAAACCCAGTCTCCTGCACTGCCCTTATATTCTTCTTGCTTTGATTTTTCTGCTGCCATAGAGGACTAGTCCATGACCTCAGCATGAAGGAGGGGTCACTCTGCAGTGCAGTCCATAATTGCTGGTTCATGATTGATGAGCTCTGTCAGGAAGCTGAGCCCTATGAATTCCACCAGGATGGTCATCCAATGCACCAACATCCTCCTTGGTAGAATCAGTGAACTATGGTGGTGCAGGAATGGCTATTCCATGAATCCTTCCTCCATCTAGGGGTGCATGAAAGTCACTTAACTGGTCTCGCAGTTTGCTTCGCGGTGGGGGGGAGGTGCTTTGCTGCTCCCCCTGAAGTTCAGGCTGGGGGGGAGGCTTCCCTCCTCGCCCGGCCGAAATTCAGGCTGGGGGGGAGGCTTCCCGCCTCGCCCAGCCGAAATTCAGGCCGGGGAGAAGCGCCCCGTCTACCCGGCCACGAACTTCAAAAGAAAAAAAAATGCCCCTGTGATAGGCTACGTAACGATTAACGTAGCCTATCACGGCTAGATCTGCAAAGTCAGCCGTGATAGGCTACGTTAATCATCACGTAGCCTATCACGGGTGACTTTGAAAAAAAAAAAAAAGCGCGTACGCAAATGGTAGCCCCCATAGGGAGCCGCCATTCATGTTCCTTATTTGGTCCCTGTAGTCTACGTAAAGATTTACGTAGACTACGGTGAAAATAAGGGCAACGCTATTTGCGTTGTCCTTATTTTCGCCGTAGTCTACACCATTAGCCGTACGCGCTTTTCTTTTTTTTTTTAAGTCACCCGTGATAGGCTACGTGACGATTAACATAGCCTATCATGGCTGACTTTGCAAATCTAGCCATGATAGGCTACGTTAATCATTACAAAGCCTATCACAGGGGCGTTTTTTTTTTTTTTTTACTTTGCTTGTAATGGTGGCGGCGGCAGCCGGTCAAAAGACCGGCTGCCGCTCCCGCCCCTGACAAAGACCTGCCGAACCGCCGCCGGGATCCGCCTCTGGGAGGGACATTCATGAAAGGTAAGTCCCTTCCTCTTTCACCTCCTGCTTCCTCACGCAGTGAACCTTCCATCCACCATTGCCTGCCTGCCTGCCTCCCGGCCTCCACCTGCCTGCTCTCTTAGTGCTGCCAGTCACTTGTTGCTGCCCAGTTGGTATCATTACTGCTCTCATCTCTTTCCCCTGCTACCATGGCTGCTGCCCATCACTGCCCCTTTAGAAGCAATCTCACACCACTTCAGGGCCCCAAATAGCCATGCCTTGTTATTTCCTGCTCTCCAGTAAATCATCAATTCATGACGCTTTCATGGCTCAAACAGTCAAACTATGCTGCGGTGGCTCAAAGGCTGACAGACATCTTGTGGGTTAAACAATCCAAGTACATGTTGTAGTCAGACAAACTTCCTGACTGTTATAGCAATATGACAATGGAACCAATTACCTAGGGAGGTAGTGGGCTGTCCCACACTGGTGGCGTTCAAGACGAGGCTGGACAGCCATCTGTCAGGGATGCTCTGACTTGGATTCCTGCATTGAGCAGGGGGTTGGACTCGATGGCCTTGTAGGCCCCTTCCAACCCTACTATTCTGTGATTCTGTGAAATATTCAAAGTATGTCTCTGTGGCTCCTGTTGTCTAGTAATCAAACAATGAAAGCATGTTGGAGGGAGCAATCCTATTGGCATAGGTAGAGATGTTAGAGAATTCTGCCATGGATCCCAGGGGAGCCGAATTCCAGTGAATTCGCCCCCCTGGAATCCGTGGTGGAATGGAGCCCCCTGCCCCTCCACACCAGGAAAGCCCCGTGAAACGGAGCCTAACTGGCTGCGGCTCCGTCTCCGGCTGAGGAGGTGGCGGCGGCTCTGGCTGCTGCTGGGCTGGTGCAGATGCAAATGGCGTCCTGAGTAGGGGATGCCATTTGTGTCCCTATGGTAGCCGATGATAGGCTACGTAAATATTTACATAGCCTATCACGGGCTACCATAGGGACACAAATGGCATCCCCTACTCAGGACGCCATTTGCGTCCGCACCAGCCCAGCAGTTGGGCTGGGGGTTGGCCCGGGCTGCGGGTTGGCCCGGCTGGCAGCTCCGCGGCCTGGCCACGGAGCAGAGCCAGCCGGGCAGGATTCTGGGGGGGAAAGGAACGGATCACCTCCCCCCATCAAGGATTCCGGGGGGAGGAACGGATCGCCTCCCCCCACCTGTGGAACCCAGTGAAGCCAGGAAAGCGGGGTTTCATACACCCCTAGGAGTAGGCAGCTGTCTCTGACAAAGGAGGCGACCACCTATCCAATGCAAGGGAGGCAGAGCACAGAGGGGATCTTCTCTGTGCTCTGGCCTCCCTGAATTCATGGCTAGATGGCCAATTTTGGCTGTCTAGCCATGGGACCTTAGAGCTTGGGGCGGGGGGAGGCCGGCCGATGCATAGGAAGCATTGTACTAGCACATCCATGTTCCCAACCCCCAGGAACGCCCTCTTTTGCCCTGCTCCATGCTGTTCTAATGAGCACGGGGCCCAGGGATGTTCCATGCTGCCTACAAGCTGGCAAGGGACGGGGAAGAGGAGGCAGTTCTCCAGGTACTGACCAATCCTATGGCCATCTAGCTATAGTCTAGCACCCATAGGATTGCACCCTTAGGGATGTACAGAGTCTACTACTCCTTCTGGCTTGAACAGTTCAAGTACACCTTTCTGACGCAAACACCGGAAATACAACTTGTGGCTCAAACTCAGGGATGGTGGAGAATTTCTCCACGAATCTTTGGGAGACCGAGTGCCGACACATTCGGCCCCCCGAAATTGGTGGGGAAATTCTCCGCTGGCCCCCCGCCCCCCCGGGATGGGACTTACCTTCGGCGAATGTCCCTCTTGGCGGCGGGTCCCGGTGGCGGTTCGGCGGCGTTTCGTCGGGGATGGGGGCGGCGGCCGTTATTTGCGTTGCCCTTATTTTCGCCGGAGTCTACGTAAATCTTTACATAGACTACCACTGTCCAAATAAGGAACGCAAATGGCGGTGCCCATGGGGCACCGCCATTTGTGTATGCGCTTTTTTTTTTCTTTCAAAGTCAGCCATGATAGGCTACGTGACGATTTACGTAGCCTATCACGGCTGACTTTGGAAATCTAGCCGTCATAGGCTACGTAAATCGTCACGTAGCCTATCTCGGGTGTGTGTTTTTGTGTTTTTTCTGTACTTTTTTTTTCGCAGCCAGGGAGACGGGGCGCTCCTCCCCGGCCTGAATTTCGCCGGCGAGGGATGGGGTGCCTCCCTCCCCGGCCTGAATTTCGGCCGGGCGAGGCGGGGCGCCTCCCCCCCTTGCCTGAACTTCGGGGGCAGAAGCAAAGCACCTCCCCCCCACTGCGAAGCAAGCTGTGGGATGAGGTAAGTCCCTTTCGTCCATCCCTACTCAAACTATCTAAGACGTCTGCCTAGGGATGTACGAAAGTTCCACCACGGATCTCAGGGAGGCCGAATGCCAGTGCATTCGGCCCCCCGAAATTGGTGGCGGAATGGCCCCCCGCCCCCCACCCCCCCCGGGACAGGATTTACCTTACGCAGATCTTCCTGGTGGCAGCGCCTCCAGTGGCGGTGCAGCGACGGCGGCTGGTCTTCCGACCAGCTGCCGCCACTGCCATTTCCAGGTAGGGATGTCAGAGAATTCCACCACGAATCTTGGGGAGGCCGAATGCCAGCGCATTCGGCCCCCCGATATCGGTGGCGGAATGGTCTGCCACCCCCCCGCCCCTCTCCCAGGATGGGACTTACCTTTGGCGGATCTTCCTGGCGGCGGCGGCTCCGGCGGCGGTTCGGCGGCGGCAGCGGTGGCGGCTGGTCTTCCGACCGGCTGCCGCCACCGCCATTTCCAGTAAAAAAAAAAAAAAGTGATAGGCTACATAAATGTTTACATAGCCTATCATGGCTGATTTAAAAGAAAAACACACACGCGCGTACGCAAATGGTGGCGCCTATGGGCGCCGCCATTTGCGTTCCTTATTTTGGCACGTCTTAGTCTACGTAAATGTTTACATAGACTAAGATGTGCCAAAATAAGGAACGCAAATGGCGGTGCCCATGGGCGCTGCCATTTGCGTACGCACGTTGTTGTTGTTTTAAATCAGCGGTGATAGGCTACTTAAACATTTACGTATCCTATGATGGCTGACTGTAGGGACGCAAATGGCGGTGGCTATGGCTGCTGCCATTTGCATCCCTGCTAGCCAGCGGCCAGATGTCGGGCTGCTGGCGGAGCCGGCCGGCAGCTCCGCAGAATCCCTGCAGAGAGGAGCCGGCCAGCCAGGATTCTGGGGAGGAGGAACGGAACGCCTCCCCCCCCAGCATCAGCATAATCCGCGGAAAGGTAAGTACCTTTCATACATCCCTAAGTCTGCCTTCACCGCTCAAACAGTCCAAGTCCAGCTTGTGGCTCATATCAGCTGGTCCTGCGGTTGCCAGTGCCTCTGACACTGTGAGATATGGGTAGCACCAGCCAGTAGCCCAGGAATTCATTACCTAGCCATTTCTGATTCCATCACAGCATAAGATCCTTCCTGCACCTTCAAGTTCCCAATATAAACTTGTGAACAGTGGTGTACCAGAGCCAGGGCTTTCAGGGATGCAGCACTGACACTTTTTGATTGCCCTTTTTGTCCCTGCCATTATGTCACCACCCCTCTCAGACTTCCCTGTTCTCCTTGAGCTTAGCTACAGGTCTCACAGTAGCAATGTGTGTGTGTGTGTGTATATATATATATATATATATATATATATATATATATTTCTGTGCATGGACCCCTCCGACCCGACTCGGAAGCTGCTTTGTGGCTTCCGAGGTGGACCCCATCTGGCTCAGGCAGATTGGGGGGGGCGACCCACTTTGGCCCTGAACCCAAAGCGGGATTTGGATGGTGACCCCCACTTCAGGTCCCCCCGCTGACACCCCCACACAACCCCCAGCTCCTTACCTGGGCTGCCTCCTCCTCTGCTGCTACTGCCACCACCTTCTCCATCAGCATGCCACTGCCTTCATTGTCTTCTTCATCACCGCTGCCGCCTTTGCTATCTTCTTCTTCCTCGCCTTCCTCACAGCCATCTCCTGAGGCCTGGACACACGATGACTGGTCTTCTTCCAGGGAGTTGCCATTTTTAAAATGGTAATCTCCTGGAAGTTCCAGGAAGTTGCCATTTTAAAAATGGCGACTGCCTGCATGAAGAGTCACCGCACATCCAGGCCTCAGGAGATGGCGGCAGTGGCAGCGGTGGTGAAGGAGATGATGACAGCAGTGGCGGCAGGTGGCGGCGATGACAGCAATGCAGCGGTGGCAGAGAAGGCATCAGTGCATCAGCGGTGAGGAGGTGGCGGCAGTAGTGGAGAAGGCAGCTCAGGTAAGGGACTGGAGGTGCCAGGGGGTGGGCTGTGGTGGGGGCCGAAGCTCCAAAGTGCACCAAGTGCTTTAGTGAGCCCCCAACCTGCTCCGGGCTGCTTCGTGCCCCCCCTCCACTTCACCTCAGAAGGGGCCCCAAGTGGCCCCAAGTGGCCCACTTCAACTCGAGGTTCGGGCCTTGGGCTGAAGCGGTGCGCAACTCGATATAGATATAGATATACATATACATATACATATACATATAGATATATATTTTCCAGCACCAATGTATTGTTCCCTGATGTAATGCATCAGGGTTTTTTGGGGGGGTGGCTTGGTCATGAATGGGCAATTAAAACCTTTGTAAGAGCTTTACAAAAGATCTACTCCTGGTGGAGATGAAAAGTGGTAGAACTGGTCTGTTGTGGATCAACACAGCTGCCTGATTTTTTGGACTCCCCTTGGGGGTGGGGCTATGGGGATTGTCATGATGGACTCAAGACTGGAGTTGCCATGCTGCCCATGCAACTATAGACTGCTCTAACAACCATGGTTTGCAGTTCTGCTATATAAGAATTCTATCTAGCCTCAGGTGTTCTTTGAAGGCAGGGGTGGTGTAGTTGCTAGAACAGGGGTGGGGAGGGAACTGATCATTTGCAGAAGGCTTTTGAAATTAGGCCAAGGGCTGCATGAAATTAGATTTAGGGCTGCACACTTGCCCACTCCTAGGTTATAGTGCCAAACTGGGAACAGGGGGACCTATGTTTGCATTCCCACTCAGTCACGAAGCTCAACAGGTGACCTGGGGCAATCTCTCGGCCCAACCTACCTCAGAGGGTGGTTGTGGGGATAAAAGGGGTAGGGGGAAGAACCATACCCTGAGCTTTTTGGAGGAAAGGCAGGATATAAATATAATAAATGTATACTGTTAATGAACATATAATGATTCTCTGTTGTTTTTGGACCATCCCCAAACACCAGAGCAGTATTAAATCCTCTCTCACTTTTGTTTTGTTTTGTGCCTCACACTACAGAGTTCCCCCGTCTCATCCATATTTTACAACTTACATGAGAAGTAATAGTTTGTGAGTAATTGTTGAGTATGAATGAGTTACTGAGACTTCTCTAGCCCCACTCTCATAACAATATTCATTCATCAGGTTAGTGAATGTAAGCTCTTTGTTTCATTTATTTACATTTATCATCCATTAATAAAGTCTTTCTTTCTTTCTTTCTTTCTTTCTTTCTTTCTTTCTTTCTTTCTTCCTTTTCTCCTGAGGTGTGTCTCCATTATGAAATGACAAGACACCAAGCCTGCCCTGTTCTCTGGAAGATATTTGAATAGAGTCCACAACAGAGAACTTCAAATGAAGGTTATGTCCCATTTATAGTGTGATGTCCACATAGACAACCCAGATGTAAGAATAAAAAAAAAATGTCACTAAGCTTGCAGCTTATGCCATCTAATATTATGTGAATAAATTTCATTTTCTAACATTATGGAACAGCCAAGAGTATAATAAATTACCTACCTAAGCCCTTTGAGAATTTTTGCATAATTTACCAAAACAAATTGATTTTAGCAGGAAAGCTGCTAATTTGCATGAGTGGGATGGGCTTTTCTTGGCATGATGAATTTAATTTCAATTTCCCTGTTTGCATGAATTCACTCCAGCAATTCATCACTGCTTGAATTAAATAGCAATGATATTTTAGGTGAAGAGATGCATAACTTATAATATATGTATGAATGACAGTAAAGGGATTGAAGGGTAAAATACTTTGTGAGATAGCAAGGACAAAAATCAGATAGCAATAACAATTGAGTTTAGCACTGTACTATAGTGATTCAGGGCCTGAGTGCCTATCACTTTGGAAGAGAAACAGGCCAACCAGACTTAAGGTAGTGATTTCTACATACTGAGGGCGCTCAATAGGCACAATGACACACACACACCCCCGGAACCTGCCCAGGACTCTTTAGAGAGAAGCTTCTTCAGTCTGGCAGCTATTTCTGAATTCCCATGAGACCACATGACCGCACCCCCTCCTATAGGTATTCAGGAAGGGTGCCCAGGCTGCAAATGGTCTGCAAAGCAAGAACAAATAGGGCTTTTGAAAATTCTCTTCTTCCTTGCAGCAACATAGGGCTCCTTCACACTGGGCTTTTATGCTGCGACTGAGATCGCTCTTTCACAGAAGTTTGCAGGCTCTTACATGTCGCAGTGACCCTGCCATGACCCTCCTGCACTAAATGCCCTTTGCTCCGTTTTTAAATAGATCGCAGATAATGAGCTATCAAATTACCCCATTGTGTTCCACTTCAGTTTCCTCCATCAAAAAAGGTAAAGCAGGAAGAAGTGGAGCGAGAACAATGAAAGATAATAATAGAAGACTCAGATATGGGGAGAAGGAGGGGGGAAGGCAAGGGGGAAAGGGAGCATGTGTAAAGGGAATCAGTTGCGATCCTGCATTTAAAAGGGAAGAAGAAAGCCCCATTTTAAATGCAGGATTTTAGGCTGGTGTAGAAATTAGGGATGGCACAGAATTCCGCCACGGATCTCGGTGAGGCCGAATGCCAGTTCATTCAGCCCCCCGAACTCCGTGGCTGAATGGCCTGCCACCCCCTCACCCCCCCGAGGATCCCCCCCGGGACGAGACTTACCTGGGGCAGATCTTCCGGGCGGCAGCAGCGGCTGTGGCGGCGGCAGTGGCAGCTGGTCTTCTGACCGGCTGCCGCCGCTGCCATTTGCAGTCTTGTCTTGGCTTAGTGGTTAAGACGCTGAAATGCAGACTGGAAGGTCGGCAGGTCAGCAGTTCGAGACCCGAGTGCTGTGTGACAGAGTGAGCTCCCGTCTTCAGTCCCAGCTTCTGCCAACCTAGCAGTTCGAAAGCAAGAAATTGCAAGTAGATAAATAGGTACCACCTTGGCGGGAAAGGTAACAGCGTTCCGTGCACCTCGGTGTTCAGTCATGCCGGCCACATGACCACGGAAGCGTCTTCGGACAGCGCTGGCTCTTCGGCTTAGAAACGGGGATGAGCACTGCACCCTAGAGTCGGACACGACTGGTTGGGGACACCTTTACCTTTACCTTGTAAAAAACAACAACAATGACGTGATAGATTTTTAATAGATTTGCTGGATTTTTAAACCCAGAAGATCATGGCTACTGAGTTAAAAAAAAAAAATGCGTACGCAAATGGTGGCGACTACGGCCGCCGCCATTTGCATTCCTTATTTTTGGCCATCTTAGTCTACATAAATATTTACATAGACTATGATGGCGAAAATAAAGGGGAACGCAAATAGCATAGCGGGCGCTATTTGCATCCCTTTTTGATTCGCTGTTTTAGCCTACGTAAATATTTACTTAGGCTGAAACGGTGAATCAAAAAGGGACGCAAATAGCACCCGCTATGCTATTTGCATTCCCCTTTATTTTCACCGTCATAGTCTACATAAATATTTACGTAGACTAAGACGGCCAAAAAGAAGGAACGCAAATGGCGGCAGCCGTAGCCGCTGCTATTTGCGTACGGGTTTTTTTGTTTTTATTTTTCCCGAGAGCCCTCCGCAGCTGGAAATCTGGCTGTGGATGGCTCTGGCCTGGGCTGGGCCTGGCCAGCTGCTCCGCAGAGCTGCCGCAGAGCACAGCCGGCCGTGGAGGATTCCGGGGGGGAGGAACGGATCGCCTCCCCCCCGTCGAGGATTCCGGGGGGAGGGATGGAACGCCTCCCCCCCCATCAACATAATCTGCAGGAAGGTAAGTGACTTTCGTACATCCCTAGTAGAAATGCCCATAGAGCAAGCAAGGTTTTTCTCTTTTTTTTCTAAGGCTCCAAAAGTCCCATTTGTTCTTGTTTGAAACAGCCCTGGACTCTGCAAAGCTTCTTCAGCCTGGGAATTCTTCCTGAATGCCTATTGGAGAGGGAGAGGTCATGTGGTCCCCTGGGAGTTCAAGAAGTGCTGGTGGGATGGAGATGCCACGCTGTAAAGGGTCTCGTGCTGGGGGCATTTTTCAATTTTTTTTTCTAAGGAAAGGAAGATCCTTCAGCCACCTCCCAAACTTAATGAAAAAGGTATATGGAAACCCTGTCCCCGTCCTCAAGGAGAAAATTATACGAAATTCTCTTCCTCCCTGTGAAAGAGGCAGAAAAAAACAATGTCTCTTTCACAGGGAGAGCAAAACCTCCCCCCAAAATAGGGGGCAGGATTCAGCACAGCAATAACATGACAGTCATGACATGATATGTCAATATTGATATGTCAATATCATGACAGTCCCCATAAACCCGGGTCACCCAGTGAAATTCATGGCTGAGTGGGAATGTAAACACAGGTCTCCCTGTTCCCAGTTTGGCAATATCACCTAGGAGTGGGCAAGTGCAGCCCTAAACCTAATTTCATGCAGCCCTCAGCCTAATTTCAAAAGCCTTCTGCAAGTGATCAGTTCCCTCCCCACCCCTGTTCTAGCAACTACACCACACCCGCCTTCAAAGAACCCCTGAGGCTAGATGGAATTCTTATATAGCAGAACTGCAAACCATGGTTATTAGAGCAGTCTATAGCTGCATGGCAACTCCAGTCTTGTGAGGGGCAACTTCACAAGCAATGGTGTAGTGGTAAATTCTGAAATGCAGGTACTCATCATGACAATCCCCATAGCCTCACCCCCAAGGGGAGTCCAAAAATTCAGGCAGCTGTGTTGATCCATCTCAACAGACCAGTTCTACCACTTTTAATCTCCACCAAGAACAGGTCTTTTGTAAAGCTAGTCGGTTTTAATTGCCCATTCAAGACCAAGCCATCAGGGAACAATATATTGCTGCTAGGAAATTAGCCCCCCCCCCAGCTACTGAGAAGGTTGCAGCTAAGCTCAGAAGGAACTGGGAATTCTGAGGGGGTGTCAGATGACATCAGCTTCCCTGCTAATCAACAAGTGCATTCCTGTGAGCCCTGGGTCTACTACACCGTGGTTCTCTTGTGGCTGGTCTTTTAGATAGACCCTGACTTCAGGCTTACAATCTTCTATTGATCTTTGTAATCCACTTGGAAATAAAGGGTGAATACTTAAAATAATTAAATAAGTTTGAATAATAACAACAGCAACAACAAACAAGCAAACAAAAAATGGTCCCCAAAGGACATGTGAATGTTAAGAACTTTGAGAATTGACCCTGTCACGATATGAAACTCTAGAGTTGGGATGGATAGATTAGTCTATTTCCAGGCCAAGTCAGTTTCTCCAGTGTTCAATCATAAGTAGGGATGTACAAAAGTCACTTACCTTTTCACAGGGGTGATTCGCGGTGGGGGGGAGGCGCTTTGCTTCTCCCCCCAAAGTTCAGGCCGGGGGGGAGGCGCCCCGCCTCGCCCGGCCGAAATTCAGGCCGGGGAGAAGCGCCTGAAAGTAAAAAGTAAAAAAACCCCAAAAACCGTGATAGGCCACGTAATGATTAATGTAGCCTATCAGGGTTAGATTTCCAAAGTCAGCCATGATAGGCTACATTAATCGTCATGTAGCCTATCACGGGTGACTTTGGGGGAAAAAAAAAGTGTGTACGCAAATGGCGGCGGCCCATGGGCGCCGCCACTTGTATTCCTTATTTTGGCACGTCTAGTCTATGTAAAGATTTACGTAAACTACGGCAAAAATAAGGGAACGCTATTTGTGTTGCCCTTATTTTCGCCATAGTCTACATAAATCTTTACGTAGAATAGATGTGCCAAAATAAGGAACGCAAATGGCGGCGCCCATGGGCCACCGCCATTTGCATACGCGCTTTTTTTTTCCCCCCAAAGTCACCCGTGATAGGCTACGTGACGATATACGTAGCCTATCATGGCTGACTTTGGAAATCTAGCCGTGATAGGCTACGTAAATCGTCACGTAGCCTATCACGGGTGTGTGTTTTTGTTTTTGTTTTACTTTTTTATTTTGTAATGGCGGCGGCGGCAGTCGGTCGGGAGACCGGCCGCCGCCCCCGCCCCCACCGAACCACCGCCGAACCACCGCCGAACCGCTGCCAGGACCCGCTGCTGAGAGGGACATTCGCTGAAGGTAAGTCCCATCCCGGGGGGGGGGCAGGGGGCCGGCGGAGAATTTCCCCAACACTTTCGGGGGGCTGAATGCCTCAACGCTCGGCCTCCTGAAGATTCATGGAGAAATTCTCTGCCATCCCTAAATAAGTCCTTTCCATCCCATTTTCTCTGATGAAAAGAAAAAAAAATGCATGCAAATTCACATTTTAATTGTATGTATTTTCCCATAGGGCCGCGGTGGCTTAGTGGTTAAGACGCTGAACTGCAGACTGGAAGGACGGCAGGACAGCAGTTCGAGACCCAAGTGCCACGTGACGGAGTGAGCTCCCATCTTCAGTCCCAGCTTCTGCCAACCTAGCAGTTCGAAAGCAAGAAATTGCAAGTAGATAAATAGGTACCACTGGGGCGGGAAAGGTAACAGCATTCCATGCACCTCAGTGTTCAGTCATGCCTGCCACATGACCATGGAAGCGTCTTCGGACAGCGCTGGCTCTTCGGCTTAGAAATGGAGATGAGCACCACACCCTAGATTCGGACACGACTGGTTGGGGACACCTTTACCTATATATTTTTTTTTATTTTCCCATAAGATATGCATTTTTGGAGCTGAAGAATTGCATTGCAAATACAGAGTTGTGCACAGTCTGAAGGATGAACTGCATTCTGATCCAAATATTAGTCCAGGAAGTGAGAATTCGATTAGTTCACTTAAAATGCAGATCAAATTAAATTTTCCAATACCCTACTCTGGAGGAATTCACCTCATTGACTGCAGATGGAAGTACTTGTCTTTTGTTGCTGTTGTTCTGGGTGGGGGGGATTAGACCATGTCCCCTTCCCTTCGGCCTATATAAGAGCATTCAGGCCCAGGGCTGGCAGCCAGCCCCAAAATGTCAGCACCACATATAGAACAGCAGGGTGATGGTGTCCTTCCCCCACTTTTCTTGTGATCTCCAAATACCACCCCAAATCCTGTTCCCACCTTGGAGCCTACGGTCGGGCATTCCATAAGGATGGGGCCACCACACAAAAGGTCAGTCTCTCATGCCCTCCATCCTAATAGATCATACTGGTAGGAATGTGAGCAGTTTGTTGATATTATACTACTAAGTACACCAGATCCCCTTTTCCTCGAGCCCCTTGAGTTTATACATTAAGAAATCATAGAATCATATAATAGTAGGGTTGGAAGGGGCCTACAAGGCCATTGAGTCCAACCCCCTGCTCAATGCAGGAATCCAAGTCGGAGCGTCCCTGACAGATGGTTGTCCAGCCTCCTCTTGAATGCCTCCAGTGTGGGAGAGGTGAGCCCACGACCTCCCTAGGTAATTGGATCCATTGTCGTATTGCTCTAACAGTCAGGAAGTTTTTCCTGATGTTCAGCTGGAATCTGGCTTCCTGTAACTTGAGCCCATTATTCTGTGTCCTGTACTCTGGGATGATCAAGAAGAGATCCTGGCCTTCCTCTCTGTGACAACCTTTCAAGTACTTGAAGAGCACTATCAGATCTCCCCTCAGTCTTCTCTTCTCAAGGCTAAAGATGCCCAATTCTTTCAGTCTTTCTTCATAGGGCTTTGTTTCCAGTCCCCTGATCATCTTTGTTGCCCTCCTCTGAACCCTCTCCAGTTTGTTTGCATCCTTCTTAAAATGTGGTGCACAGAATTGGACACAGTACTCCAGATGAGGCCTAACCGGTGCTGAGTAGAGGGGAACTAGTACTTCCTGGGATTTGGAAGCTATGCTTCTATTAATGCAGCCCAAAATAGCATTTGCCTTTTTTGCATCCACATCACATTGTTGGTTCATATTCACCTTGTGATCTACAACAATTCCAAGATCCTTCTCACTTGTAGTGTTGTTCAGCCATGTATCCCCCATCTTGTAACTGTGAATTTGGTTTCTTTTTCCTAGGTGCAGAACTTGGCATTCATCCCTATAAAATTTCATTCTGTTGTTTTCTGCCCAGTGCTCCAGTCTATCAAGATCACTTTGAATTTTGTTTCTGTCTTCCAGAGTATTAGCTCTCCCGCCCAATTTTGTGTCATCTGCAAATTTGATCAGCATTCCTTGCACCTCCTTCTCCAAGTCATTAATAAAAATGTTGAAGAGCACTGGGCCCAGGACTGAGCCTTGTGGTACCCCATTCGTTACCTCTCCCCAGTTTGAGAAGGTCCCATTGATAAGCACTCTTTGAGTCCGATTCTGTAGCCAACTGTGGATCCACCGGATTGTTGTTTCATCTAGCCCACTTTGAGCTAGATTGCTCATCAGGATGTCATGGGGCACTTTGTTGAAAGCTTTGCTGAAGTCAAGGTATATTATGTCTACAGCATTCCCACAGTCCACAAGGGAGGATCAAAAAATGAGATCAGATTCATCTAGCAGGATTTGTTCTTGACAAGTCCATGTTGGCTTCGAGTCATCAGTGCATTGTTTTCAACGTGCTTCCAGATGGCTTGCTTTATCATCTGCTCCAGAATTTTCCCAGGGATTGATGTCAGACTGACCGGTCTGTAGTTCCCAGGTTCTTCCTTTTTACCCTTTTTGAAGATTGAGACAACATTAGCCCTCCTCCAGTCATCTGGCATTTCACCCGTCCTCCATGATTTCCCAAAGAGAATAGACAGTGGCTCTGAGAGTTCTTCTGCCAGTGCCTTTATTACTCTATGATGCAGTTCATCTGGCCCTGGAGATTTGAACTCATTCCAAGTGATTAGGTGTTCCTTGACCATATGCCTCTCAATCTCAAGCTGCAATCCTGCCCCTTCAGGCTGTACTACTTCCCCTTTTCCAGGGGGGTCATAGACCCTCTTTTGGGAGAAGACTGAGCCAAATTAGAAATTGAGCATCTCTGCCTTTTCTTTCATCTATTACCATTTTGCCATCCTTATTTAATAGCTGAACCACCATTTCTTTCCTTTATCTTTTGCTATGCATGTAGCTGAAGAAAGCCTTTTTGTTGCTTTAGCATCCCTTGCTATCCTCAGCTCGTTCTCAGCTTTAGCCTTCCTGACGCCATCCCTGCAATTCTGTGCTACCTGCCTGTACTCTTCCTTTGTTGCTTGGCCTTCTTTCCACTTCCTATATGTGTCCTTTTTTTTTGTTTTCAGGTCATCTCTCAGCTTTTTGTGAAGCCACTTTGGCTTCTTCTGTTGTCTTACACCTTTTCTTCATTCACACAGCATAGCCCATAATAAAATGAAGTGATAACTAGGGTTCAGTGGGAGTTTTACTGTTGGTTTCAATGCAGTGTGGGAATGGCACTGAAAGTTCACAGCTCTCTGCTTTGTTTTTTATGCGTAAATGATTAAACTGGAACCTTGTCTTTTAAACCACGAGCTGTTTAATCTAATAGTTACATTCTCAGCTACCTCTAAAAAAAATGTACTAAACAGATGCATTATCACACCATAGCTTTTATCACCAGCTCCTGCAGTAATCCTTCTGGTTAATGATCCTGATTTTAAAAAATCATTACAGTTAACAACTACTGATATTTTACTTTCGGCATTTTGGCAGTCAGAATTGCTTAAATGAAACAGTTCAGTCTTTCTAAATGACAATAATGGCTCTCATTATGGCAACCTGCAGGACTTCCACTTTGGTGCATTTTGATCTATTGTAGTCCCCCCACCCCCGCCCCAACATTGTAGTCATTAGCATGGTGTTAGAATGCTGTAGGTCTTTGTCAGAAAGTTCATCAGAAATCTTAGTTTGAGGCCTACAATTGTAACCTTGCAATGAGTATCTGTTCTCCATCCTTTCATCGAACAGAAGATACAGAATTAAATGCTGTGACACAGAGGTTTCACATTATTCATTTAATGATATCCAGTGATGCTGTTGTTTACTTTGTTGCTTCATGCAACAATTCTTTGCAGGTATCAGTGGAACAACGTAGACATGGAGCTCAACTCAGAAAGCTTAGAAGGGCTTAAATCGAATCGGTGAGCCAACTCTCCCATGCTCTCCTCCCACCCTGAAGCTCCCTGTGTACCCCATGAATCTGCTCTGCAGGGGCCCCCAATCCTCTGGAGCACTCTTGGGGTGGGGGGAGGCAGACAGGGATAAGAAGTCTCTTCTGCCAGTGGTTCCTTTTCTACTGGTGGGAGGATACCATTCAATTCAATTTAATTGACAAACAGCCCAGTAGATACAGAGAAAGGCTTGTTGGTGCTGCCCACTATAGGAACACACTGAGTTACGGGGAATTGCTAGACATTCACTAGATTCAGGGTCCAGTCCCATAGGATACAAATCTGCATAAAATTTGCATATGCTAAATTATACCTGTATATGCAATTTTACAAATAATGACTGGGGTTTATTTGAATTTCATAGAAGGTAAAGACAGCCAATTAATTTCTAATCCAAATCACACCAAATCAAATAAATTATTTAATTAATTTGCACCCCAGTCCCATATCATCCTACATCAGCATTTCCTCTTCAATTGCAATTAATTTGCAGTGTCTGTGAACAAGAGTGTGTGGGGGTGGGGGGAGGGGATGTCCAATGCAATGAAGAGACAGAGTCTCAGGTTTCCAAGAGTAACCCTATGCATTTCAGCCCTGAATAATATATGTGGGCCTTCTTCAGGGATCTGTAATTCTAAAAGTACCTGCAAGGACCCCTGAAAAAGATAGGGATGTCAGAGAAATCTGTTGCGGATTCAAATGAGGCCAGATTTTTTGGAATCCAGCCTCAGGAATCTGCAGTGGATCGGGACCACTTACCTCTGCTCCAGGAGGACTGGAGGTGGAATGGCACTCGGCTGCTTCTTCCAGCCAGAGCCGTTCACCTCCTCCCTGTCCCTGCCGATTGCCTTTAAAAAAATGTCTTTTAAAAAAATGGCGATGGGGGGGGGGGAATGTGCCCACAGACTTACACACAAATAGAATCATGAAACTTGCGTATAAGTCTATGTGTCCATAGGTTTAGTTATACGCAAGATTCACTGCTCTATTTTGCGTATAAGTCTATGGGCACATGCAATCAGCAGGATGTGCCCATAGACTTATATGCAAAATAGAGCGGCGAATCTTGCGTATAAGCCTATGGACACATAGACTTATATGCAAGATTCATGACTCTATTTCCATATAAGTCTATGGGCACACACCCCCCATCACCATTTTTTTAAAGACTTTTTTTTAAAGGCAATTAGCAGGGACAGGGAGGAGGCGAACAGGTCTGGCTGGCAGGAGGGAAGGTAAGCGCCCCCAAGCCAATCCCCCCCCCCGGAATACGAGCGGAGCGGAGTTGCTCTGGAGGATTCTGGGGGGGGGAACAGATCGCCTCCCCCCCACAGATTCCCCACCGGAACAGATGGTGTGGAATCTGTACACCCTTAGAAAAAGATAGCCTCCAAGATGAATACTGTGACCTAAATGGAGTTTCAAAAATTTGATAGAGCACTGATCCAAAACAAGACAGGTTAAATCACGGGGTCATCCCAATTAATTTCCCAGTTCCCACCCAGATACTGCTCCAAAATTAAATCAAATCACTTCCAATGAATTACCCTTCCCCTTCATTGTTTATCGTTACCTCCATAAATTAAACTCAAAATAACATAAAGAGGTGCATAATTTCATTTGGGGAATTTCAAAATGCTGGGGTGATGGTGGTAGGGATGGGTGGATTCCCTACCTGTCATTCTGGGGTGGAATCCGCCCATGGGGGGAGGTGATCCCTCCCTCCCCCCAGAATCTATCCAGGCCAGCTCCGCTCCGCATTGATCCTGCGGACCCAGCCGCCAGCTCCGCATTGCTCGCGAATGTCGATACGTCCACTACGCAAATTTGCATCCCTGTTCACGCAAATATTTGCATAGCCTATCATGTCAGAAAACAGGGACACAAATGGCATAGTGGACACCATTTGCAGCCGTAAAGCTGGTAGATTAACCTGAATGCAGCCATAAATGGCTGCATTTAGGCTAATCTACCAGCTTTACGGCCACAAATGGCACCCATTATGCCCTTTGCATCCAGAGACTTACTTAGCACAGCGATACAGCATGGCAATGGCTGCTGGCCATATCAACATTTGCCAGTGATGCAGAGCAGGTGGCTGGCTCTGCAGGATCGACGCAGAGATGAATCCGACCTGGACGGATTCTGGGGGGAGGCAGAGGTAAGTGCTCCGTTCCTCCATGGGCCCCAAGGGGCCGGATTCTTGGAATCTGGCCTCATTGGGGTCCGTGGAGGAATTCTCCCCCATCCCTAGATGGTGGTAGGAGGAATGGGGTTGGAGAGTAGGGCAGAGGATGTTGAGTGAATGGGTCAAGGAAGGTTAGGAAGGAGAGCAGAGGTGGAGGATGGAAGGAACAGGCAGGTTTGGAGTGGGCATCAGAGGATGGGACAAGGACTGGACAGCATGGTGGAGAGAGAGGGAGCCTGGGAAGAGAAAGGAGAAGAGGCTGCAGAGTCAAGGGTGTGTAAGGATGTCTTTTTCTCTGTTCTGCAGTTTCTGTTGTTGTCTCTCTATGTGGTGGCGACTGTGACTTTCCCCGCGAACCCCAGCACATACATTGAGACACACACTGAGGAAGACACAAGTGGGGCAGACTACGAAGCCCCACATTAACCATAATTTCTCTTTGTGTTGCAATACAGGGTAGGGATATAAAGAAAGATCAAGAGGAGACATATCACACACATGCGCACACACAGAGACAAAACAGGAATCTAACATACAGTTGGGGTATGAGTGTTTGTTTATGATTGACTGGCCAGATTGTTTAACCATTTAGGAGGGCATTGAAAACATATGTTCCCTCTTTCTTACCAACTCACCCCTCTGACTTTTCCCTCACTTTCCTCCCTCTACACCCCCCACACACACTTCTCCCTCTCCCTTCTAAAGGAAAATTGCCCCCATGCCATCCCATAGAATTAAGGATAGAGAGGAAAGAAACATTTTGGCACCAGTGGTAGATTTTCTTTTAAGTGTAATTGTCATGCATGGGAGAACGGGGTGGGGGGAGGCACAGTATGCAGGGAGGATAGCAATAACCCTGCCCTCTCCCAGATATAATACCCTTTAAAAATTGCCTCCTACATGGCAATTAAGCTTACAAAACGCCTTCCATTGGTACAAATGGACACTCTGGGAAATAGATTTGGGGCCAAGGTCACATGGATCCAGACCTAGCAATGCCTGCGCTGAGCCTAGACACATGATCAAAATAACCTGGGGTCAGCTCCCAGGAGGGAATGCACTTAGTCAATTCATCCATCCCTCGTTGCTCCCTAGTTTTAATTGTTGTGAACCACCCAGAGAGCTTCAGCTATTGGAAAGTATAGCAATATAATAAATAAATAAATAAATAAATAAATAAGCATGGATCTTGTAGGACAGAACCTCCACTTGAATGCACTGTCATCCAGCTAAATTACATAAGCACTTGCCCCACCATTTTGAGTGCTGGCTCCAGTGAGGATGGCAATGCTCCTATCCAAAACTGGGCCAAGAGGGGGAAAAAAGAAGAGAAATGAATTCTCCTATCTTCAAGTAGTATGTCTTCAGTACTTTCTTCTTTGAAGGTGCCCCCATTTTTTTTTAAATGTCCACAATAACTTCAGCAAATGAAATTGGAAGATTCTAAGGGGGAAAAAAATTGCTATTATAAATTGTGTTTCCTCTGCTTTGCTGTTATTATTTAATCTCTGTGAAAGAGAGATGGAGGAAAAAACACATTGCTAGGCTATCATTTGGATATAGCTGTCTTGTCTTTATTAAAAGCCACATCAAATAATTAATAGATGCTAATATCCTTTCTGCAACATACAGAGATCCCTGGGTTTTATTTCATTATTCTCTTTGCCAATGACAACATGCATCAAGATTAGCTATTGTTAAGCTATTATTAACTTGTTCAGAACAACATTGTTGTGAAGCCATATTGGCTTAGTTAATATTAATAACTTTCTAAATTTCTACAAAAACCATGGCTTTAGTCTTTGTGTATGATTGTCTTCTAATGATATTCATATTCCTATTGTGATTTTGAGGACTTGCAGATTATTAGTTTTTGTTAAGGAAAAGTTATTTGCATTTTAATAATAAAAAATAAACTAGTTTTGAAATCTAGGAAGATGGAGGTGACTGTAAGGGCTTACTGCATAACTGCAATATGAATTCAATGCCTTGAAGAACCAATTATGGCAAGATATTGAGCCATCTCAGCAAATCTTACAGCCCAATTCTTGGTATGTTTATTCAGAGGAAACTTCCACTTTGATCAATAAAACTTACAAGTGGTGGACCATAAGCCTTGATTTTTATCTCATCAGCCTTGCTGCTTTCCTCTCAAGGTATAGTGATTTGGTTTGCATGTAATGACAACCCAGACTATGGGCCGAGTATAAGGCGCTGAATCCTGGGTTGTTATATGCAAACCTGGCACTTTGAGGTAACTATGGGTTATTAACCACAAATAACCCAGGAAGAGAACCCATGGTTTGTTATTTGGTTGTGAACTCTGTTTTTTTTTTTTCTTTTTAACTATAGGTTTTCATTATGTGTGAACCCAGAACCATGGGTTCTTTCAACAGGCTACAGAGACAGCGGGTAAGAGTGGTAAACAACAACAACAACAACAAACAAAACCACAGCTCTACAAGCTAACTCTACAGTGCCACAAACGCATTTGGGATGGGGGTGGGGGGCTGAGTAGGAATCAAACAATCCATGAATGGGGAAAAAAACACTGCACAGTGAACAATCATCTAACAGACCAATCATGGGTAAACTCTGGGTAAGGCAACAATGCATACTCTGGGTTGTTGTTACATGCAAATCAGATCACTGTGTCCCATTAATTTGTATAAAGACTTACATTTTTCAGGGACCATCCCCAAAGGGACCATCAGGTTAGCTAACACGTTAGCTAACAACCATAAAACAAAAAGAAGTGGCACAATAAAATAATTAAAACAACTATCAACAGCAAGGCAGGATTAAAACAACAACAACAGTAAAGCTTAGACAAAAAAATAAACTCAGAATGTGTTGTCTGAAAACATCCACCTAAATAAATTGGAATTGAGCTATTTACTGCTCATGTTTCCCAGGAACTGTTACACAGAGGCATACTGCCCCTCGTACTGGAGGTAATATATAGCTATTGTGACTAGTATTTTCCAATGCAATCCGATGTAGAAGTAAGTTACATTGAGTTCCATGGGTCTTACTCACAGGTAAGTGTATATAAGATGTTGACAGCCTTAGACTTAGCCATGTTTTATGGGTGGATGATCTTCCAGTATCTTTGTAAAGGACAATATCTCTTCAGTATCTCAATTCCATTTTATGCAATTCCATCCATACAAGCTGTTCAGACAGTACATCAGAATTCTAATGTTAATGTTGGCTGGCAATTATCATCTCAAAAACTGTGTTTCTTTCAGAGTCATTTGACCTTCCTCACATTAGAAAACCAGGTTGGGGAAAGGCGTCATTATCTCATGTGAGTCAATCAGATGGCTGAGTAGTATTGAAACTGAAACAAAAGAGGTCTTCACATCTACATATTTTTTCTTTGTCTCTCATTTGGTGGAAAAGAACATACCCCAAAAGAGTCCTGAGACACCTGAAATAGTATTGCTGCATAAGCTTTGGACAACAGCCTCGATCATAGGGAGCTGCCTTAAATCAGGATAAGCTAGGGTCTAGGGATGCGCAATATGTGGCCTGGCTGCCCCCAAATTCACCCTCCGCCAAAAGGGGAAAAAAGGGTGTCTGTAGTGGTTACTGAGTGCAAAAGGGGTCAAAGTTAGCTTATTGTTTCACCCCTTTCTTTTATTTTTTAATTTATTTTGGTTGTTACTGTTGTTGTATTTGCAAATTGTGTGTGTGTGTGTGTGTGTGTGTGTGTGTGTTTAAACAAAGACATGAATTTCAGGGGTGGGGGAAGCTTGTTTGCAAGCTAATTTTTACCTGTTTGGTGCTCCATAGCAGCTATGGATGCCATTTTTCATTTTTGTTTTAACTATCTTTGATACCTATGCATGGGGGTGGGGTGGGAGGAGGCCCTAGGGGGCAAAAATGACCCCTGGAACTCTGAGCATTGCCCATCCCTGGATTAGACCATTTGTCCATCTAGCACTGTATGGTCTACTGTGACTGGCAGCAACTGTTTGGTTCTCCAGCAGAGGATTGCTAGCTGACCTTTCTAAACGGGAATGCCAAGAGATTAAAACTGGGACTTTCTGAATCCAGAGTATGTGTTGTATGAGTGTGCTATCCCCTCCACTATGTACCCCACACATCTGTGGCATCATCAGATGTGAATATGAGTGAAAGAAAATATCACAGGGGGTGACATCTCCATTATCATGGGGACAACATTCAGGGTGTTGCTTGGGGGGGGGGGGATTTGTAGCATCAAGTGTGATACAAGGAATACAAATCAAAATGTGTTACCCTAATAATCACAATCATTTTATATTATCAAGTTTCCATCTCTTGGCTACAGACAAAATATTGGGTAAGTGTAAGTTCTGTCAGCTGGAGTTATGGAAACCATGCCTTCCTGGACTACCTTACAAGATGGTTGTGCCTGAGTTTACACACGCAGTTTCAGTTTTCCAGCATTTTTATTTTTATTTTCCACCATGTTGTCTTTAAATATGTATATAAGCATTCATTTTTGCCCCACCTTTCCCATTTATTTTATTTATTAATTTATTTGAAATATTGCTTGGCCATCTTTCAGGGCAGAAGCCCTCCCAAGGCAGCTTACAGCAATAAAATACATTAAAACAAGTTTCCAATGAGCTCAAAGGGGGCGGGGGGGTCACTTCTAAATGTTTAGATCTTCGGATTTCTTTCTACAATTGTTTTGTTCCTTACAGCCAGCTGTGCTAATTTTTTAATGCCGTTATGAATTTTAATCCTATCTGCTAATGTGCTAGAAGTTCTTCCTTTTCCCTTTTTCGTTTTCCTTCTGTGGTGTGTGTGTGTGTGTGTGTGTGTGTGTGATGTGGGAACAAGGAGGGCCATAGCTCCCTAAACCACACTGCTATTTCACATGATGAGCCCCTATCACTTCTGACCCATGATCTTTCATGGATGAAGAAAGATCCATTGTTTCTGGTGAGTGGTGACTATGTCCAGTGGCCATATTTGGCAAGTGATTTTTAGATTTTGGTTTGACCTTCAAGACCTTAAAATTCAGGGGAGTGGGGTGGATTAAGGAAAAGGGCTTTTGTCTCTTGTTTTGTATTATTTATAATATTTACATATTAAAGAATGTGTTGCTGGAAGTGAAAATAACAATAAAAAAAGCTTTACAGAGAGGTGTTTTAAGTGATGCTGGAGATACTGGGATGGAGGTAGCAGGGTTAGTAAGGGACAGACAGGCAGGCTTCATGGTACAATAAGAAAGAGAGCTGGGGTAGCCTCTGTTGTTGCTTTGCAAGTATACAGAATGCAAAGAAGAACATGAAGAAGGTTGCTGCAACAGATAATTATTATTCGGAATGACCTTATACCGGCCAGATAAAGCAATAGCGAAGTGAAATTCTGAGTAGAATACAAAACCACACAAAGATTTCACACATATGAATGAGAAATGGAGAACAATTATTAGTGGTGTGCTTTCTTTCCTTTTTCATTGATACCAGTGTTGATGGGAAACAAGAAAGATGTTCTGTTGTAGGGGTGAGATTCTGTGCAGCTGGTTTTACCTTGATGTAGGGTATAATACTAGAAGAAGAGTTGCCCTTAAGTGTTTGGTTTACTTTTTCAATAGGAATATGCTTTATACCAAACCAGACTATCTGTCTAATTTACTCTGACTGGTGGGATTCAGGCATAGGTCTTTCCCATTGCATGATCTCCTTAACTGGATATGAAGTTACGTGAAGCAGTCGTTAGGGGAGTTGGAGCCAAGTGCCATCAGTATGCTGAAGACACCCCACCACCACCCCATCTCCCTGTGGCATCGAAATCAGGTGAAGCTGTGCAAGTCTTGGATCAGTGCTTATACTCAGTAATGGGCTGGATGAGAGCCAATAAACTGAAGTTGAATCCTGGCAAGATGGAAGCCCAGTAGGTGAGTGGTTCCCAGTCCAGGATATAGGCTCATTGACTATTCTGGATGGGGTTGCATTCTCTTTGAAAGATCAGGTTTGTAGTCTGAGGTACTTCTAGATAGGGTTGGCGGAGAATTTCTCCCTGAAACTTCGGGGGGCCGAGCGCCAACGTGTTCGGCCCCCCGAACAAGTTTCGGGGAGAAATTCTCCGCTCCCCCCTGCCCCCCGCCTCCCCCCCGGGATGGGACTTACCTTTGCCGAATGTCCCTCCCGGCGGCGGGTCCCAGAGGCGGTTCGTCGGGTCTTCGTCAGGGGTGGGGGCGGCAGCCGATCTTTCGACCGGCTGCCGCCACCGCCATTCCAATAAAACTAAAAAAAAAAAATGCCCCCGTGATAGGCTACGTGACGATTAACGTAGCCTATCATGGCTAGATTTGCAAAGTCAGCCGTGATAGGCTACGTAAATCGTCACTTAGCCTATCACGGGTGACTTTAAAAAAAAAAAAAGCACGTACGGATAATGGCGGCCCCCATAGGGAGCCGCCATTCCTGTTCCTTATTTGGTCGCTGTAGTCTACGTAAAGATTACATAGACTACGGCGAAAATAAGGACAACGCTATTTGTGTTGCCCTTATTTTCGCCGTAGTCTACGTAAAGATTTACGTAGACTACAGCGACCAAATAAGGAACGCGAATGGCGGCTCCCTATGGGGGCCGCCATTATCCGTACACGCTTTTTTTTTTTTTTGAAGTCACCTGTGATAGGCTACGTGACAATTTACGTAGCCTATCACGGCTGACTTTGCAAATCTAGCCATGATAGGCTACATTAATCGTCACGTAGCCTATCACGGGGGCTTTTTTTTTAACTTTTAATTTCGCGGCCAGGCGAGGTGAGGGGCCTCCTTCCCGGCCTGAATTTCAGCTGGGCAAGGCGGGAAGCCTCCCCCCCGGCCTGAATTACGGCCGGGAGAGGCGGGAAGCCTCCCCCCCCAGCCTGAACTTCGGGGGAAGAGCAGTGAAGCGCCTCCCCCCCACCGCAAAAAGCTGCGAGACCAGGTAAGTGGGTTTTGTTCACCCGTACTTCTAGATCCATCACTGTCACTGGAGGCCCAAGTGGACATGGTGGCTCAGAATGGCTTTGGCTGTTCAATGGCTATGGCCTCTCATGGACAGGGATAGCTTGGCCACAGTGGTACAGCTGCTAGTAACCTGAAGATTGGATTGCTGTGTGTAATGTGCTCTATGTTAGCCTGCCCTTAGGGCTGGTCTGGAAGCTGGAGCTAGGGCAGAATGAAGCAGCACAGCTGCTGTCAGAAGCTGCCCCTTTTCAGCATACAACTCCTTTGCTGAAGGAACTGCACTGGCTGCTTATTTGCTAACTGGCAAGGTTTAAGGTTTTGGTACTAGTGTATAAAGGCCTAAACAACTTGGCATCAGGATACCCGAGAGAGTACCCTCTCCCTTATCAACCTGCCTGGTCACTGGGGTTATCAGAGGGCATGCTCCTGGTGCTTCGTCATGGACCTATGGCCCGATTGGAGTCCACCCAGACAAGAGCCTTCAGTGGGGTGACCTTTCTGTTTCCTGACTCATAAGTGAGCAAAGAAGAGGAAACTGCCCCAGCTCGTCTAGGTGCTATACAAGCAAGCGAGCTCCCAGAGAATGAGTGAGCAGGGAGAGCAAACAGGAGTTTGAGTTGCACTGGAAGAGGAGACAAAGGCAAAGCAGAGAGTGGGCTAGGGTAAGCCCAGAGACTTTCTGTTCTGTATCTCCGTGTGTTCACCATGTGCTCCTGAGAGGTGCAATTAAAGGGCTTGTCCTGAGAGCTGGGAATGAAAGGGTGTGGCCTGATTACTCTCAGCAGCCGTCTGGGTGGGGAGTTTTATTCTGTTTCCTGACTCCTAACTGAGCAGAGCAGAGGAAGCTTCCCCAGCTGGTCTATGGGCTATATAAGCAAGCAAGCTCCCAGAGAGTGAGCAAACAGGGAAAGGAAGCAGGAGTTCAGCAGGGGAGGATAAGCAGGAGCTCTCTAACAATTTTGTTTGTTTGTTTTAATTTCTCTTTCTGGTAACACACACTTCTATACCAGTGGGTCTCTGTTCTTAACCTCCAGTGAATAAAGAACAAAGCACAGGCTATTCCAGTACAATCAGAAACCTAGAAACAAAAAGGGAATAGAGACTATGGAAGGAAAAGACTCTTCAGTGGTGGTGACCTGCAAGATGTGTGCAATCTTTGTTTTCTTGCCTGAGATCAACATGGCCTACACGTGCAACAAGTGCAAGTGGATTGCACTGTCATTAGAAGACAAAGTAAGAGGACTGGAGCAGTGAATGTTGACCCTCAAGGGAATAAGAGAAGGCGAAGACTTCTTAGACAGAATGGCGGAACAGCAAAGTGAAGTACAGGAGCTAGAAGAGCAACAGCAAGCTGAGGCAGAATAGGAAAATGCTGAGGTGAGGGAAAATGAAGTAGAGGAAATGCCTTGGAAAAGGGTGCCAGCAGAAGAAATAGAAGCCACTCTGCACCAGTGGAAGCAGTGGAACTATGGAACCATTTTCAGGTACTTGAAGATGAGATTGGAGGACAGCCTGCAGAGGAAGAATTACAGGGGACCCTGCAGGAGAGTGAACAAGAGGCTGAAGGTCAGTGAAGCAGATGCAATGAAACCAAGGCCTACAACAAGAAGAGAAGAGTAGTAGGTGTGAGGGACTCCTTGCTGCATGGGAGTGAAACCCAAGTATGATGCAAAAACCCATGGGCTCACCAGGTATACTGTATCCCAGGAGGATGGATCAGAGATATGACTGAAGAGTTTCCTATGTACACTCATAAACTCATACACCCAGTGACAAGTATCCCTTTCTTCTCATCCATGTGGGAACAAATGACACTGCCAAGCGGAGCTATGAAGAAATCAAGTCAGATTTAGGGTTGGCGGATAATTTCTCCCCGAAACTTCGGGGGGCCGAGTGCCAACGTGTTCGGCCCCCTGAACAAGTTTCGGGGAGAAATTCTCCGCCCCTCCGCACCCCCCCGGGACGGGACTTACCTTTGGCGAATGTCCCTCCCGGCGGCGGGTCTGGCCGGCGGTTCAGTGGGTCTTCGTCCAGGGTGGGAGCGGCAGCCGGTCTTTCGACCAGTTGCCGCCATTCCAATAAAAGAAAAAAAAAAAAACGCCCCCGTGATAGGCTATGTGATGATTAACATAGCCTATCATGGCTAGATTTGCAAAGTCAGCCGTGATAGGCTACGTAAATCATCACGTAGCCTATCACGGGTGACTTTAAAAAAAAAAAAGCGCGTATGGATAATGGCGGCCCCCATAGGGAGCCGCCATTCCCATTCTTTATTTGGTCGCTGTAGTCTACGTAATCTTTACGTAGACTACAGCGACCAAATAAGGAATGTGAATGGCGGCTCCCTATGGGGGCCGCCATTTGCGTACACGCTTTTTTTTTCTTTTAAGTCACCCGTGATAGGCTATGTGACGATTTACGTAGCCTATCACGGCTGACTTTGCAGATCTAGCCATAATAGGCTACGTTAATCATCACGTAGCCTATCACGGGGGCGGTTTTTTTTTTTTTACTTTTTAGTTCGCGGCCGGGTGAGGCAAGGCACCTCCCCCCCGGCCTGAATTTTGGCCAGGCGAGGCAGGAAGCCTCCCCCCGCCGGCCTGAACTTTGCAGGGGGAGCAGCGAAGCGCCTCCCCCCCACCGCGAAAAGCTTCGAGGACAGGTAAGTGACTTGTGCACCCCTAGTCAGATTGTATCTATCTATCTATCTATCTATCTATCATCTTATTATTTATTTATTTCATTTCTATACTACCCAATAGCTGAAGCTCTCTGGATGGTTCACAAAAATTAAAACCAAAGAGCACACAATAAAACAATATAAAATATATAAAACATTAAAATCACAGTATAGCAATACAACCAGAATAAAACCAGAATAAAAATTTGAAGCTTTTGGAAGAAAACTCAAGAACTTTGGGACCCAGATTGTTTTCTCATCCATCCTTCCAGTTGTTAGAAGACAGATTGAAAGGGAAAGAAAAAATACTCTGGGTGAACAACTGGCTATGAAGGTGGTGCCTATGCGAGAGATTTGGATTCTGGGACCACAGGCTATACTTCCTGTAAGATGGACTGTTGGCAAGGGCTGGATTGTACCTCACAAGGGCTGGGAAGAATGTGTTTGGCCACAGCATGAAGAACTTAATCAGGAGGGCTTTCAACTGAATCCTATGGGGGAGGGAGACATAAAGTTTGGGGTAACATTGGACAAAGGCTTATGCACCACAATGGAGAGAACAGCTCTAATAGTGCCCAATAATAGTCTTCTAAAAAAATGTAGGAAGAAAGCCAGACTATAAAGCACATGGTCTTTGATGTCCATATACTAAAGCCCAGAGTATGGGAAATGAACAGAATGAACTTGAACTCTTAATACAGGAGGGAGATTAGGACTTGATCGGTGTAACTGAAACTTGGTGGGATGACTCCTATTACTGGAATGCAGCAATTGAAGGATATTACTTGTTCAAAAAGAACAGAAGGAACAGAAAGGTAGGTGGAGTTGCACTATATGTTAAAAATACATATCTCTGCACAGAAATACAGGAGGATGAGTTTGGTAGCCCCATAAATACCATCTGGGTTAAACTAAATGGAGCAAAGAATAAAAGGAACACGGTGGTCAGAGTCTACTACCGACCACCTAATCAAGAAGAAGATGAGGATGAAACCTTTGAAAAGCAAATTGCCAATGTTTCAAGGAAGCATGATATAGTAGTAATGGGGGACTTCAATTTCCCCAATATCTATTGGGAGACAAGTTCTGCAAAACATGGCCCATGCAAGAAATTCCTGCCTTGTGTTGCTAATAACTTCCTCCTAGTGGAGGAAGGAATTAGAGGATCGGCTATCCTTGACTTGATCCTAACCAACAGAGATGACTTAGTGGATAAAGAACCAGTTACTGGAATTCTGGGGGAAAGTGACCATTTTATACTTGAGTTCTTGGTTAGAAAGGAAGCAAAAGGTGAGTGTAGCCAAACACGTATCCTGGATTTTAGAAAAGCCAATTTTAATAAACTCATAACAGTAATAAGTAAGGTCCAATGGCAAGTGACTCTAATGAGAGAAGGAAACCAAGATGGGTGGGAGTTCTTTTTTTTTGTTTTTTTAAGGAAATTCTAAAGGCACAATTAAAAACAATTCCCACAAGAAAAAAAGGTGGAAGACAACAGAAGAAGCCACGGTGGCTTCACAAAAAGCTTAGAGATTACCTGAAAACCAAACCAAACCAAACCAAACAAAAAAACAGGACACATATAGGCAGTGAAAGGAAGGTCAAGCTACAAAGGAAGAGTACAGGGAAGTAGCACAGGATTGCAGGGATGGCATCAGGAAGGCTTAAGGCTAAAGCTGAGAATGAGCAGGGGTTAGTCAGGGATGCTAAAAGCAACAAAAAGGCTTTCTTCAGATACATGCGTAGGAAAAGACAGAGGAAAGAAATGGTGGTTTGACTATTCAATGAAGATGGCAAAATGATAGCAGATGACAAAGAAAAGGCAGAAGTGCTCAAATCCTACTTTGGCTCAGTCTTCTCTCAAAAGAGGGTCTATGAGCCCCCCCCCCTCGCAAAGTCGAAGTACAGGCTGAAGGAACAGGATTGCAGCTTGAGATCAAGAGGCATATGATCAAGGAACACCTAATTATTTTGAATGAGTTCAAATCTCCAGGGCCAGATAACCTGCATCCTAGAGTAATAAAGGAACTGGCAGGAGAACTCTTAGAACCACTGTCTATTATATTTGAGAAATCATGGAGGATGGGTGAAGTGCCAGATGATTGGAGGAGGGCTAATGTTGTCCCTATCTCCAAAAAGGGCAAACAGGAGGAAGCTGGGAACTACAGACCAGTCAGTCTGACATAAATCCCTGGGAGAATTCTGGAGCAGATTATAAAGCAACCATTTCAAGGTAAGCACCTTGAAAACAATGCAGTGATTACTCAAAGCCAACATGGATTTGTCATGGACAAGTCCTGACAGACTAATTTGATCTCATTTTTTTGATCAGGTAACCTCAATTGTGGACTGTGAGAATGCTGTATCTCATAATATATCTCGACTTCAGCAAAGCTTTTGACAAAGTGTCCCCTGATGAGCAAACTAGCTAAAAGTGGGCTAGATTAAACAACTATCAGGTGGATCCACAGTTGGCTAAAGAATCAGACTCAAAGAATGCTTATGAATGGGATCTTCTCAAACTACAGAGAGGTAATGAGCAGGGTACCGCAGGGCTCAATCCTGGGCTCAGTGATCTTCAACATTTTTATTAATGACTTGGAGGAGGAGGTGCAAGGAATGCTGATCAAATTTGCAGATGACACAAAGTTGGGCGGGAGAGCTAATACTGTGGAAGACAGAAACAAAATTCAAAGTGATCTTGATAGGCTGGAGCGCTGGGCTGAAAACAACAGAATGACAATTAACAGGGATAAATGCCAAGTTCTGCGCCTAGGACCAAAAAAATAACAAAAACCCAAATGCATGGTTACAAGATTAGGAATACTTGGATCAACAATACTACAAACAAGAAAGATCTCGGAATTGTTGTAGATCACAAGGTGAATATGAACTAGGGATGGTGGAGAATTCCGCCACGGATTTCAGTGAGACCGAATGCACCCGAAATCCATGGTGGAACAGCCTCCCTCTGCCCCCCCCCCCGCAGATTCCCCCCAGGACAAAGCTTACCTGAGGCGGATGTTCTGGTGGTGGCGGTGGCGGCAGCTCTGGTGGCAGCTGTGGCGGCAGCTCTGGTGGCGGCTGGTCTTTCGACCGGCTGCCATAGCCACCATTTGCATCTGCTGTTTGCCATGATAGGCTACGTAAGTATTTACGTAGCCTATCATGGCAGGCAAAACAACAACAACAACAACCCAGCATACGCAAATGGCAGCGGCTATGACAGCCACCATTTGCGTTCTCTATTTTTCGCCGTTTTAGCCTACATAAATATTTATGTAGGCTATTACGGCGAAAAAAAGGGGAACACAAATAGCGTAGTGGACACTATTTGCGTTCCTTTTTTTTTTGCCGTAATAACTTACGTAAATATTTATGTAGGCTAAAATGGTGGGGAAAAAAGGAACGCATATAGTGCCTACTACGCTATTTGCATTCCCCTTTTTTTTCGCCATAATAGCCTATGTAAATATTTATGTAGGCTAAATGGTGAAAAATAGGGAACGCAAATGGCGGCCGCTGTAGCCACCACCATTTGCGTATGCTGGTGGGTTTTTTTTTCCCTGCTGCGATAGGCTACGTAAATATTTAAGTAGCCTATCATGACAGCCTGGCTGGATACAAATGGCTGCCACTACAGCAGCCGCCATTTGCGTCTGCAGCAGCCAGTCTGTGGCCAGAACTCCGGCTGTGGACGGCCCTGGCCAGCTGCTCCATGGAGCTGCCACGGAGCGGAGCTGGCCGGGCAGGATTCCAGAGGGGAGGACTGGATTGCCTCCCCCCCCGTCAAGGATTCCAGGGGGAGGGACGGAGCACCTCCCCCCTGTCGAGGATTCCAGGGGGAGGGACGGAGTGCCACCCTGCCACCGTGAATCAATCCAAGAAAAGGTAAGTGACTTTCGTACATCCCTAATATGGACCAACAATGTGATGTGGCTGGAAAAAAGCCAAATGCTATTTTGGGCTGCATTATAGAAGTATAGCTTCCAAATCACATAAACTATTAGTTCCCCTCTACTCAGCACTGGTTAGGCCTCATCTTGACTACTGAGTCCAGTTCTGGGCACCACACTTTAAGAAGGATGCAGGTAAACTGGAGAGGGTTCAGAGGAGGCCAGTGAAGATGATCAGAGGACTGGAAACAGCGCTATGAGGAGAGACTGAAAGAACTGGATATGTTTAGCATTGAGAAGAGAAGACTGAGGGAGCTATGATAGCGCTCTTCAAGTACATGAAAGGTTGTAACAGAGAGGAAGGCCAGGGTCTCTTCTTGATCATCCCAGGGTGCAGGTCACAGAATAATGGGCTAAAGTGACAGGAAGCCAGATCCCAGCAGAACATCAGGAAAATCTTCCTGACTGTTAGACCATACAACAATGGAACCAATTACCTAGGGAGGTGGGTGGGCTCTCCCACACCAGAGGCATTCAAGATGAAGCTGGACAGCAATCTGTCAGGGATGCTTTGACTTGGATTCCTGCACTGAACAGGGAGTAGGCCCCTTCCAACCCTACTATTTTATGATTCTATGATTCTGTGACCTCTTTTATATGGAGCTCCTGCCTCTGGAGGTCAGGCAGGCACCAACATTGTGTTGTTTTCAGTGCCTCCTGAACACAACTTTATTGCAAGAAGCCTTCCTTGATTGACCAGCCACAGTTTTTATTGGTACTCTGTTTTTAAAACAAAATGTTTAATATGGTGTTTTATTATTTTTATCTTTTGATCTTTTATTGTTCACTGCTCCAGGATCTGTCTAGATGTGGAGTGGTATGTAAATGTTGTAAATAAATTAAAACAAAACAAACAAAGAAAGAATATGCCAAGGCCAAGGGTTGAATCTCACATCATCCTAGGGATGTACGAAAGTCCCTTACCTTTCACGAAACTTGATTCGTGGTGGGGGGGAGGCGCCCCGTCCCTCCCGCTGCGAATCCTTGCCGGCCGGGACGCAAATGGCGGCTGCTGTAGCTGCCACCGTTTGCATCCCTGCAGTCAGCCATGGTAGGCTACATAAATGTTTACGTAGCCTATCACAGCTGAGTGGAAAAAAAGTACAACCACGCGTATGCAAATGGCGGCGTCCATGGGCACCGCCATTTGTTTCCTTATTTTGGCACGTGTAGTCAACGTAAATATTTACATAGACTACGGCGAAAATAAGGGGAACGCTATTTGTGTTCCCCTTATTTTTGCTGTAGTCTATGTAAATGTTTACGTAGACTACACGTGCCAAAATAAGGAATGCAAATGGCGGCGCCCATGGGCGCCGCCATTTGTGTACGCGTGGGTTTTTTTTATTTTTTCACTCAGCCGTGATAGGCTATGTAAGCATTTACATAGCCTATCACGGTATTTTTTTAAAAAAATCTAGCCATGATAGGCTACATAAATGTTTATGTAGCCTATCACGTTTTTTTTTTTTACTGGAAATGGCGGTGGCGGCAGCAGCCGGTCGGAAGACTGGCCACCGCAGCTGCCGCCGCTGAACCGCCACCAAACCGCCGCCGGAGCCACTGCCGCCAGGGACATTCACACAAGATAAGTCCCGTCCCGGGGGGGGACGGGGGGCAGACCGTTTTGCCACCAATTTCAGGGGGCCAAATGCGCTGGCATTCGGCCTCCCTGGGATTCGTGGCGAAATTCTCTGACATCCCTACATGATCCTACATGCAAAGCATGTGGTCTAGCATTAAGCTATAGACCCTTCTAAATTCTAGCATCTCTGGCTATAAGAAGTGTTGTTTTTTTAATTCATGTATAGTATTTTTATCCCTCTCTTCAGCCAAAAAAAGACTCCCAGAGTGGCTCACTAAGATTAAAAATGAGACAGTCCCTGCCCTCAGGCCTACAACCTAAAAAAAATAAAGGAGAAGAAAGAAGAAAAGAAAAGAAGAAAAAAGAAAGAAAAAAAGAAAGAAAAACAAGGAAAAGGGATTTGAAGAAAGGAAATTTCAGCATTGGTCCTCTATCTTTCATAAAACTACTGAGAGTTTGAAAATCCTTCCATATGGATGAAAGTAGGGATGGCTGAACTCAACCCTGTCTGCACTGCTGGCCAGACCCTCACCAGTCACCTGCCCTGTTTGCTGTGCCCAGTGAGCAGCTGGATGGTCCATGGCTGCCCAGTGAGTGGCTGCCCAGTCCCTCACTGAGCCACTTTTTCCCATAAAAATGGCATTTTGGCCTTTTATGTAAATTCCCATTTATGCACATGGTGGCCATAAAGCAGCCATTTATGTAAGATTACAAGCACAAATGGTCCATTTACACCTGCAATTTTGTGTAAATGGCCTCTTCATGGCCACCATTTGCAGAAATGGGATTTATGAAAAAGGCCGAGCTGCCCTTTTTACACAAAATGATGGCATACTGAGCTAGCAGGGAACACCATGCTTGCCTGACTCGGCACACAGCAAGTCGAGCAAGTGTGGTGGTCCACAGACTGGAGTCTAGGAGTAGGGATGGCATGGGTGCCCAACTTGGTCCGGGAACCCACCAAATCTCCCCCTTCCTCACTCCCACTCCCACTCCCAAACCCAAACCCAGCAAACCACCCACACCCACCCCACGAGCAATGCTGGGACTCACCACAACTGCTCAGTGTCCATGCAAGTGGCCATTTTTGTGCAAGATAGGGCTCTGTATTTTCAGAGATCTACTCTTTGCACAGTAGATCTACCCAATGGTGGCCATAAGGGTTCATTTCAGCCTTTGTAAAAGTTGCAAAATGCAAGTTCCTTTGCCCTAGGTGTCCTTAGACTTTTCTAGGCTGCTTCCTTCTTCTCACTCTTCAGACTCTACTCTTACTTCAGGCTCTGGCTGTCTCTGCTGTTACTGGCTCTCTCGCTCTCTCGCTCTCTACACTCTCCTCAATCAAAACCAAAAGTACTGCTTCAAACCTGAAGAAATGAAACTTAAGTGGAGAAATGGAACTGATACTTAACTGCAGAAATGAACCTACTCCTCTCAGGGTTACCCCCTCCCAACAGATAACTCCAGGCCTCTAAGCCTGACTTTTTTTTTCCCTTTAGCCTCTGTGGACCTCAAACCTTCACAGCATGTTTACTCAGTAGTAGGCTCCACTGTATTACTCCCTGCCTTAAACAAGAAATGTGTGAAGTAATTCTGAGTTAAAGTATTTCACTCTCTAATGGAGTATTAGGACTCAATTATATGTCATGTTAAAGGCATAACTAGAGGAGATATCTTCCCCTCCTTATTTTTCTTACTTTTTGGTAGTGGTGGTGGTCTGATATTTATTAGGACTTCACTAGATGGGGAAGAGAGGTTTAATCCTTCCCTCCTCAGTACCAGTTTTACTCTCTGTTGTGTCTATGGAACTGAGAAAAATAGTTCCTATTATAAGCACCATAGCTAGGGGTGGGGTGGAGGGAAAGACTACTCATAAAATCAAGGCTGGGGAGGGAAGGATTAAACCTGCTCCTCCATATTTGTGTTTGGGGGAGTATAATAAAAACATCAGACATCCCAAAAACTTCTTTAAAACAAAGAAAAAAGGACTGTGTGCTTTAATGTAACATGCAATTCAACCTTGATTTTGCTAAATAATTTTGCCTTTATTCACCAACTGTGTGTGTGTGTGTGTGTGTATACATGTGCACGTGCATGAGCATAACCCAAAACTCTTCTTCAGCATCCTTTGCCTAATCATGTGTTCAAAGCAATAAGGATCAGATTGCAAGGCTGAGCCTGACACACTAGAGAGTCTTTGCCAGTCAATGTGGACAATTATAAGCCCCACCGTCCATGCTTGCCACACTTTCCAACTTTCACATGTTGAGTGGAACATATGGACTAGATGGCTCACTAAAGCAGCTTCATTGGTTAGTAGGTATGGTAGTGTTGTGCTGGAAATTTCTCCCACATTTTTTTTATCATTCTCATTCAATTTGATAGAAGAGAAATTCCCTTCAAAAAGAAATTCAAAGGGGAAGAAACTTTGGAGAAATTCTCATAGGTTGGGCTTGGGGTTCTTATGCTTAACTTACGTAGGTGGTGGCTGAGGAGTGTCCATGAGTGTCCTGTCTGTCATCTCTGTGGCAGCCTGTAGCCTTCTCAGCTTCCCACACCTCAGTTAAAGCCATCGTGAGGAAGACATCATGAGGTAATTCCTCCCATGGAGCTTTTTCAGTTCAGAAAGTGCAGGTGGTCTGGGAGTGGGTGTTGTTCAGTCATTAAGTCATGACCAACTCTTGGTGATCTCATGGACCATAGCACGCCAGGCCTTCCTGTCCTCCGCTCTCTCCCGGAGTGTGCTCAAGTTCATATTCATTGTCAGGGTGGACACTGAGCCCATAAAACCTCAGAGCAGTTCTGATTCTGAGGAGGAACAGCCGTCCGTGGGAGAGGAGTACGCTCATCCCTCCCAGGCCCTGCAGCTGGCAGAGATTCCTCCTGCCAGCATTCCAGACATAGATAGTGGTCCTGGGAGTTAAGGAGCATGGGAGGAGGGCTGGCTGGATGCTCGATGCAGACGCAAAGAGCAACGAGCTATGGAGGGCATGGAAAGGAGGCGTAGCGTCCATTTGGCGCGCAAGCAATGGTCGCGTCCAGAGGACCCAAGGGAAAAGGGGAGGGACTCTCCCTAGCCCATTAATTCAGGGTCTGCAAGCGATTCATGTTAGGGGTGGACGAAAGTCACTTACCTTTTCTCGCAGCTTGTTCGCGGTGGGGGGGAGCGCTTCGCTGCTCCCCCCGCGAAGTTCAGGCCGGGGGGGGAGGCTTCCCGCCTCGCCCGGCCGAAATTCAGGCCGGGGGGGAGGCTTCCCGCCTCGCCCGGCCGAAATTCAGGCCGGGGAGGAGGCTTCCCGCCTCGCCCGGCAGCGAACACGAAAGTTAAAAAAAACAAAAACAAAACGTCCCCTGATAGGCTACGTGAGGATTCACGTAGCCTATCATGGCTAGATCTGGAAAGTCAGCCGTGATAGGCTACGTGAATCGTCACGTAGCCTATCAAGGGTGACTTAAAAAAAAAAAGCAAAAAAAAGCGCGTACGTGAATGGCGGCCCCCATAGAGCTATTTAAAATAATATATATATAATATATAATAATATATATATTAAAAATATATATAAAATAAGGGCTATTTGCGTTGCCCTTATTTTCGCCGTAGTCTACGTAAACATTTACGTAGACTACAGCAACTAAATAAGGAACGCGAATGGCAGCTCCCTATGGGGGCCGCCATTATCCGTACACACATTTTTTTTTTTTTTTAAAGTCACCCGTGATAGGCTACTTGACGATTGACATAGCCTATCACGGCTGACTTTGCAAATCTAGCCGTGATAGGCTACGTGAATCCTCACGTAGCCTATCAGGGGACGTTTTTTTTTTTTTTCTTTGATTGCAATGGCGGGGGCGGCAGCCAGTCGAAAGACTGGCTGCCGCTCCCGCCCCGCTTGAACACTGGACGAACCGCCAGCCAGACCCGCCGCCGGGAGGGACATTCAGGGAAGGCATTCAGGTGCGGGGGGGGGTGCGGAGGATTTCTCCCCGAAACTTGTTCGGGGGGCCGAACACGTTGGCGCTCGGCCCCCCGAAGTTTCGGGGAGAAATTCTCCGCCATCCCTAATTCACATTCAAACAGGGACCAACTGTTTCCAACCCAGGGGCATAGGTTACTCTGCTGTTCATAGCTTAGTTGCTGGTGATAGAGTTATTAAGTTGTAAAAGGAATAAAGCCCTGAAAAGAATCCTTTGTCTGTGTTTGGAGTTAGCTACTGGAGTAGATGGAAAGAGGCTGCTAGGGCCCCCTGAAATTCATTGCATCGGTGATGCTATCTAGCCATCTCATCCCCTGCCGTCCACTTCTACTTTTGCCTTCAATCTTTCCCAGCATCAGGGTCTTTTCCAGGGAGTTATTTCTTCCCATTAGGTGGCCAAAATATTTGAGCTTCAGCTTCAGTATCTGTCCTTCCAATTAGCAGTCAGGGTTGATTTCCTTTAGGACTGACTGATTTGACCTCCTTGCAGTCTAGGGGACTCATAAGAATCTTCTCCAGCACCACAGTTCAACAGCATCAATTCTTCGGCACTCAGCCTTCCTTATAGTCCAGTTCTCATAGCTTGGGGCGTACGAAACCCCACTTACCTGGCTCCGCTGGGCTCCGCAGGTGGGGGGAGGTGCTCCGTCCCTCCCCCTGGAATTCTCGCTGGGGGTGGAGGCGCTCTGCGCCTCCCCCCCAGAATCCTGGCTGGCCGGCTCCGCGGCCAAGCCGCGGAGCTGCCAGCCAGATCCGGCTGCCCACAGCTGGACATTCAGCTGCTGGGCAGCCCTGCAGGGACGCAAATGGTGGCTATTTTATTTATTTATTTATTTATTGCATTTATACCCCGCCTTTCTCCCTCTCGCAAGGAACTCAAGGCGGCTTACATTATCCTCCTTCTCACCGTTGTATCCTCACAACAACAACCCTGTGAGGTAGGTTGGGCTGAGAGTCTGTGACTGGCCCAAAGTCACCCAGTGAGCTTCCATGGCCAAGTGGGGACTAGAACCCGGATCTCCCGGCTCCCAGTCCGTCACTCTCACCACTACACTACACTACACTGGCTATCGTAGCCACCATCATCTGAGTCCCTGCAGTGAGCCGTGATAGGCTACGTAAATATTTACGTAGCCTATCACGGCAGGGGGAAAACCCCAGAGTACGCAAATGTCGGTAGCCGCTGCCATTTGCGTATGCTGGGGTTCCCCCCTCCTCCGTGATAGGCTACGTAAGTATTTACGTAGCCTATCATGGCTGAAGAAGGAGGAAGTGAATGACAGCTGCAGGACGGCTGCCATTCGCACAGCAGCGCAGATGGGAGCAGGTAAGTGCTCCGTTTCGTGCACCTTTCATGGGGTGGGGGCAGCGGGCACTTCATCCCATGCGCCTTTCATGGGTTGGGGGGGCAGGGGCTTCATTCCACGATGGTTTTCGGGGGGCCAAATGCACTGGCATTTGGCCTCACCGAGATCGGTCACAGAATTCTCTGACATCCCTACTGACAGCCATACGTTGCTACTGGGAAAACCATAGCTTTGATTAGACGGACCTTTGTCGGCAAGGTGATGTCTCTGCTTCTTACTATGCTGTCTAGGTTTGCCACAGCTTTCCTCCCAAGGAGCAAGCGTCTTTTAATTTCATGGCTACAGTCACCGTCTGCAGTGATCTTGGAGCCCAAGAAAATAAAATCTGTCACCGTTTCCATTTCTTCCTCTTCTATATACCAGAAAGTGATAGGGCCAGATGCCATGATTTTAGTTTTTTTAATGTTGAGTTTCAAACCAGCTTTTGCATTCTGCCATTAGGGTGATATCGTCTGCGTATCTGAGGTTGTTGATAATTCTCCCAGCAATCTTAATTCCGACCTCTGATTCATCCAACCCCGCATTTCTCATGATGTACTCTGCATATAAGTTAAATAAGCAGGGCGACAATATACAGCCTTGTCGTACTCCTTTCCCAATTTTGAATCAATCAGTTGTTCCATGCCTGATTCTTACTGTTGCTTCTTGACCCTCGTACAGGTTTCTCAGGAGACAGGTAAGGTGGTCTGGTACCCCCATCTCCTTAAGAATTTGCCACAGTTTATTGTGATCCACACAATCAAAGGCTTTAGCATAGTCAATGAAGCAGAAATAGATGTTTTTCTGGAATTCTCTTGCTTTCTCCATGATCCAGTGAATTTTGGTGATTTGAACTCTAGTTCCTCTGCCTCTTCGAAACCCAGCTTGTACTTCCAGTAGTTGTTGGTTCACATACTGCTGAAGCCTAGCTTGTAGGATTTTGAGCATAACCTTGCTGGCATGTGAAATGAGCACAATTGTACGGTACTTTGAACACTCTTTGGCATTGCCCTTCTTTGGAATTGGAATGTAAACTTACCTTTTCCAGTCTTGTGGCCAAAACACACACAAAATGGGCCACCACACACACAATTTGGTCACCACACAGTGATTAGGTAAGCTCAAAACCAAAAGCGATTGAAGATTCTGCCTCAGAAAAGTGGAAACGTAGGCATAGTTGATGAAGTTGCCACTTTCACAAGGTGTGCAATACACCAAAAATCCTTCAGAATAAAGAAAGAAGCTGTGCTACAACTAGGGATGGCGAAGAATTTCTGAGAATTTCTCCACGAATCTCAGTGAGGCGGAATGCCAACGCATTAGGCCCCCCAAAATCGGCGGTGAAATTCTCTGCCCCCCCCCCAGGATGGGACTTACCTTTCACGAATTTCCCTCCCAGCGGCGGGTCCCGGCAGCGGTTCGTCGGGTCTTCGTCAGGGGCGGGGGCGGCAGCCGGTCTTTCGCTATTTGCGTTGCCCTTATTTTCGCTGTAGTCTACGTAAATCTTTACGTAGACTACAGGAACCAAATAAGGAACGCAAATGGCGGCTCCCTATGGGGGCTGCCATTTGCGTACACGCTTTTTTTTTTCCAAAGTCACCTGTGATAGGCTACATGATGATTAACGTAGCCTATCATGGCTGACTTTGGAAATCTAGCCGTGATAGGCTACGTTAATTGTTACGTAGCCTATCACGGGGGTGGTTGTTGTTTTTTTCGCAGCTGGGTAGACGGGGCACTTCTACCCAGCCTGAATTTCGCCGGCGAGGGATGGGGCACCTCCCGCCCAGCCTGAATTTCAGCTGGGCGAGGCGGGGCGCCTCCCCCCCCTCGCATGAACTTCAGGGGGAGAAGCGAAGCGCCTCCCCCCCACCACGAAGCAAGCTTCGAGGACAGGTAAGGGACTTTCGTCCATCCCTAGCTACAACCCCTGCCAATAGCGATCCCTATCTGGGAGAAAAGTTGGAGAATTCTCTTCCCCTAGGAGAAATGTGATGAAATCCCCCCCCCCATTTCTGCCCACAAATAGGCTGAAGAATTTTGAGAGGCCGTTTGTGTACAGCTCTAAGGTATGGTTAGGGATGTCAGAGAAATCTGCTGTGGATTCAAATGAGGCCAGATTCTTTGGAATCCAGCCTCAGGAATCCACAGTGGATCAGGACCACTTACCTGAGCTCTGCTCCAGGAGGACTGCAGGCAGAATGTCACTTGGCTGCTTCTTCCAGCCAGAGCTGTTCGCCTCCTCCCTGTCCCTGCCAATTGCCTTTAGAAAAAATGTCTTAAAAAAAAAATGGCGATGGGGGGGGATGTGCCCATAGACGTATACACAAATAGAGTCATGAATCTTGCATATAAGTCTATGTGTCCATAGGCTTATATGCAAGATTCACTGCTCTATTTTGGATATAAGTCTATGGGCACATGTGATCAGCAGGATGTGATCAAAGAATTTTTTTGTAAAGGCAATCAGCAGGGACAGGGAGGAGGCGAACAGCTTTGGCTGGCAGGAGGGAAGGTAAATGCTCCCAAGCCAGTTCCCCCCCCCCAGAATCCAAGCAGAGTGGAGCCGCTCTGGAGGATTCTGGGGCAGGGGAGGAACGGATCACCTCCCCCCTACGGATTCCCCACCGGAACAGATGGTGGGGAATCCATACACCCCTAGGTATGGTCTACAGAAGTTAGAAGGTATGGTCTTTGGCAGCCATCTCCAGCCTTATGCCCTCCAGATAAATTGGACTGCCATTGGGCATGCTAGCTGGGAATTATGGGAGTTGTGGTCCAACAAATCTAGAGGGCACCAGGTTGATGAAGGCTGGTAAATTAACATTAAATTACCAGCATTATTTCCTCCTAGCTTCCGTATTTCATTAACTTCCTAAACTAAGCTTGAGAAAAATAAATAAATAAAGGAAAACATGTAGTGTGTGGTGTTTTGGAACAATCACTTTCAATATGATGGGAATTACTATTGCTGAAGCACATTAGCCCTGTCCTCTGTGCCTCCATAAATATACTAAATGTGTGGACAGAGTGGGACCATGGAACTGTAGTCCCACCCCAACATCAATGCATCATGCTGGCCCCACTCTCTAACTCCCATATATTTAGTGGAATGTATGAAACTGAGTTTCTACACATGTACATACATTGGTACTCCACATGGGCTGTTAATTGTAAATGGTCCCCTAATTAACCTAGAACATCTGTGCATGCACAACTGCTCCCCTTTCCAGATGCCCAGCTCAATGCATGGCTGTCGGGGTGGGGTGGGGTGGAGACTGGAGCAATAATGTTGTGGGTGGGGTCATCCAGGCATGGTCCAACCCCCCCCACTCATTTAGGGTACAAATGGAGCATGCATGAATAGGGCTATTCTATTGTATAGAAAAGAAGAACTACATCACAGAAATATAGAATGAATTTATTCATCACATAGTTGCACTGTTGCTCTTTCTAATTGTCCTGGAGTATTAAACTCAAATGTTATCATATTTTTTAAAAGAAAATGGAGAAAGAAATCCCCATTGATTGAGCATGCCAAGAAAAAATGATGGGAAATATATCATGTTTGACCTCTTTAAACTCTGATCAAAAATTAAATTGTCTTCTGGAGAAGCCATTATATTGTAATTATTTTCTCAAAGGCTTTATGATTATTAGAACAGCATAGGATTTATCACTAAATGATATTCTAGGAATGAAAATGATTGCTTCAGACTGCAACTATCTTGTTTGAAAGACAAATGAAATTGGGATGGGGAGGTGTTCATGCAAGAACTGAGCGAATTTAAATATGTACAACCATTGTTGAAAGCTCTTTAACCTGACCACCAAGGAAAATTAAGCTAACTAGTTTACTATCTCTAAGGAACTTAATTATTGCCATCAGTCTCTCTAATTAGTCCTTTTCATTTTGTTTTGATTAAGAACACCTTGATGGCTCATGCTTGCACTCTCACCTGATTTTAATTAGGTCCCAGGGAACCCAAATTTGGCCAATCTTAACATTCAGCTCATTAGAAAAGTAGATAAATGAGCCTTAGACAGTGTACATCATGAAAATAAACCCTTTCTCCCAGCAAAAATGGGTGAGCAGTAGTGTTATTCTTACCTTATTACTATATATTTGCAAGAGCCAATTAAGATGGTACAAAGTACAACTGATGTCTGGGGCCTGTGCAAATTTACAGGTGTCAATTATGTTGCTAAATGAAAATTTTAAAAAAGAGATAGTTTGCAGCATGCATATCAGTGCTGATGTTAGTTGCATACTTGGGCTAATTGTTGTTTTCCTACTTTCCAATAATTCTACTTTATATCAAATGACCAAAATTGCAGATCCTTTTTTTTCATTCAGCAAGCAGAATGAGGAAAAAAAAAATGGGAAGGTGTGCACAAAACCCAGATTTGACTCAGACCCTAATTCAGTGCTTCAGAAAATTACTCAGTTCTGCTCAGACCAGTTTGGAGACCATCCACTTCAACTTAGCCCCTGAATGCAAATCTAGATTCAGCAATCCAAAGGCTTGTGCCTCCCACTGAATATCAATAGATTTTTAAAAACAAAACAAACAAACAAAAACAGCTACAACTTTTATTGTTTGTCAAAATTGGATAATATTTGGAGGAAGGGTTTACCTCTGCTGAATGTTTGACAAATAGGTGCAGAGGTTTTTCTGCTACTTGCCTTTATATTTTGATTTCAACTTATTCATATTGCTAACAACATCAAGGCCAACAATAAAGAATTCTGTACATATATCAGAAGCGGGAAACCAGCGAGGTAGGCACACTTGGACAGTTGGATGTAGGGATGTATGAACGTCACTTACCTTTTTGCAGGTGTGATTCGCGGTGGGGGGGGGGAGGCGCTCTGTCCCTCCCCCCGGAATCCTGCCTGGCCGGCTCCACTCCATGGTGGCTCCAGCGAGCCGCCAGCCAGGGCTGTCTGCACCTGGAGTTCTGGCCGTGGCAGGGCTGCTGTGGATGCAAATGGCAGCCGACATAGCGGCCGCCATTTGCATCCTGCCAGGCTGCCGTGATAGGCTACGTAAGTATTTAAGCCTATCACTACATAAGCCTATTGCACCTCCCCTTCTCATCATTCCCTGTATTCCTTCCCTTCCCATTTTTGATCTCTTTTCTCATACAGACACACACACATACACACACACACACCCTATACACCTGTTCTCTTCTGTTAGGATTATAGTTAGTCTCCTCCCCTTTTCTTGTAGTTTATTGTTTGCTTTTCTTTTGCGTGTGTGTGTGTGTGTGTGTATCTTTGTGCTGTGTGGACAAGCAAACAGTGTGTGTCAAAGGAGTATACACAGTCCAGATTTCCAAAAACAGTGGGCAAAGGGCTACAGACATTAAAGGCTATTGTTTAAATAATATAATACTACACTGTGTATTGCAAAGCAAGCAAGTAAGGCATCTTTGGGGTCTTGGCAGGGGTAGAGGTGGGTGAGGTGCTGCTGTGCTCCCTGGGCAGGTTGCTGTGTTACTTCCTGCCTCTGCCAGTCTAGCAGACATCTGTGGTTGCTCTTCTTTCAAGTCAATGTTCCCACCTGGCAGAGTTGCTGTTTTTGTTTGCTTCCTGCCTACCAGCCAGTGTTTCCCCAGACAATTCATCCAAAGAGACCCTGAAGTTATTGCCTGTGAATAGGAAAGTAGTACTAGGGAAAAGGGGTTATTTGCACTTCAAAGAAACCTACAGCAGAATTTAAGGATAGTGACCTCATTATCCCTTAATGAACTTGGGTTTGAGCTTCTGAGAACAGCACATTTTATCTATGCCTTGCACAAAAACTCCTGGGCCAAACTGTCTGAGATTTGGCAGGTAGGATACCCTGTAGGGGGGCTGTGCATTCTCCAACTTTTGAGCACTTCTGTATACGGAGTGAAAAGTTATAACTCTTTGCTTTGAGAGATTTCCTTGAAAAAAAGCAATGTTCACCTGCAGAACACAAGAACTACTGGGTGAAATTGCCTGAAATTTTCCCAGTCAACACCCCTCCAGGGTGTGTGTGAGTTCAACAGATTTCATAAATGTACCATCAAAAGTGGAAACGTTATGGCCATTTGTGTTTTCCCATGCAAGTCAATGGGAAAACGCCAAAAATGAATGATTCGGATGTCCGAATCTCTCTCTGATTCACATCCGAGTCACAGCAGATGGAGTCCAAATTGTAGGGATGTACTGATCCCCTTACCTCGCATCTGCGGGGGGGTCCACAGGGGGGAGGTGATCCAATCCTCCCCCCAGAATCCTCAATGGGGGGGAGGTGATCTGTTCCTCCTCCCGTAATCCGAGCTGGTCAGCTCCACTCTGCTGAGCCACTGGCCTTCTCCGTCCCAGCTCCTACAGTGCTGTCCAGATGCAAATGGCATCAGCTACACCATTTGCATCCCCGTTTCTTCTCACGATAGGCTAGGCAGTATTTACATAGATACTTACGTAGCCTATCGCATGAAAAACCAGGGATGTAAATGGTGTCCACTACGCCGGTCGCCTCCCTGTTTTTTCATGTGATAAGCTACGTAAGTATCTACGTAAATAGAGACACATAGCCTATCACGAGGAAAATGGGAATGCAAATGGCATAGTGGACACCATTTGGGTCCGATAGGAGTGTATGAAAGTCACTTACCTGGTCTCTCAGCTTGCTTCGCGGTGGGGGGAAGGCGCTTCGCTGCTCCCCCCAAAGTTCAGGCCGGGGGGGAGGCTTCTCGCCTCGCCCGGACGAAATTCAGGCCGGGGGTGAGGCTTCCCGCCTCGCCCGGCCGAAATTCAGGCCGGGGAGAAGCGCCCCGTCTCCCCGGCCGCGAACTTCCAAAGAAAAATAAAAAACCACCCCTGTGATAGGCTACGTAACGATTAACGTAGCCTATCACGGCTAGATCTGCAAAGTCAGCCGTGATAGGCTACGTTAATCATCACGTAGCCTATCATGGGTGACTTTGAAAAAAAAAGCGCGTACGCAAATGGCGGCCCCCATAGGGAGCCGCCATTCGCGTTCCTTATTTGGTCCCTGTAGTCTACGTAAAGATTTATGTAGACTACGGCGAAAATAAGGGCAACGCTACGTAATCGTTACGTAGCCTATCACAGGGGTGTGTGTGTGTGTGTTTTACTTTTCTTGTAATGGCGGCGGCAGCAGCCAGTCAAAAGACCGGCTGCCGCCCCCGCCTCTGACAAAGACCTGCCGAACCGCCGCCGGGACCCACCGCCGGGAGGGATATTCGTGAAAGGTAAGTCCCATCATGGGGGGGTGGGGGGTGGGGGGGCCGAGAATTTCTCCCCGAACAATCTTCGGAGGACCGAATGCGTTGGCACTCGGCCCCCCGAAGTTTCGGGGAGAAATTCTCCCCCATCCCTAGGGTCCGATAACTTACTTCCAGGTTTCACACAGACGGCATAATGGAACCGGCCAGGGGCGGATATTCGGTCCGGAGAGGCACAGGTAAGTGCGTTTGTTCTGCCGCGGACTTCGGGGGGCCAAATTTAATGGAATTCGGCCTCACTGGAGTCCACGGCAGATTCTGCGGACATACCTACCAAATTGGTCCAAAGTGAAATGGGGGGTCTGTGCACAGCCCTTAAGTAAAGGACTCATGGTAAGGATAGATGTTATACAGGGAAGTCAGCAGTGTTAGTTCTTGTCCTCTACTGTGTTTTTATCATTGTTGCTGATATTATTATTATTGTAATATTCGTATTTACCTTCTTATAAGTCACCCTGGGAATGAAAAGGTCAGAGAAAGGTATGGTGTACACTTTTAGAAATAAATAAAGTAAGTAAAATGGCTTATTGGATGGAAGATCTTGTCCATGTTAGAGAACAGTGGCAAAACAAGAGCTAGGTTCTGCATTCAGGAGAGCTATACATTTCTCCAGGCATCTGAACATCACCACAGGAGAACGTATAGAACGAATTAAACAGTCAGAAGTTTAGCCTGAAGGAAGGGTGAACGTTAAATACTGGGTTAATTGTCTCCCCTACCTTGCATGGCTGAAGCAGGATACTTGATGTCATTCCAAAAGTTACATTCCCACCCTTAAATAGCAGCAGAAATATAAAAGAGTAAGACATGAAAGAACTATGATTAATGCAGGGCAATACCACTAATATCTTCTAAAAGCCAACTGAAACTGCCTGAAATGATGGCCTTTGAAAATAAATTGCACTTCAATCAGCCAGCTGCAGAGGCTTTTAGTAAAAACATTGCCAAGCTGATATGTGGGTTGATGGTGTTTCCATTGGCTGTGGTTTGCCAGCCTCCTATTAATTTCCCAGCTGAAGCTGCACAGCCATTCGTCTTCTGAAAAGCTATTCTATGGATTTATGGAAGTATAATATGAGAATAACACTCATGTTTTATGTTGAGAAGAAAAGAGTGCTCATGTCCATGCTAGCCACAATGTAAACTGGAAGTCAAATGGGTGCTTCCACCACATCATGTGAGATTCCAATTTCTGTCCACATTCAAGTCTAACCCATGCTATACCTGGATTTGCAGACTATATGGGTGATGATGCCATGGGAAGTTGTGGGATTAAGGAGACTGTTTTGTACCACTTTCAATAGTCATCACAACCAAGATGGATAAGGATGAGCACAGAATGAATACACAAACAAAACTGAGTTCGCAACACTAGAATGCCTGCCATGTATCAGACACTTCCTACATTTTTTTAGTTCTTCAAAACCACAAATCCTTGTATAATATGCTCAAACAATAGTGTGTGTTTTGTCTAGAAAACTCTACAGCACGTCCTCAAGAGTTAATCCATCTCTTCCTTTCTAAAGGAGAACAATTGCAGTGTCTGTTACAAGCACGCAGTTCAACAGGAGAACTCAAGTTGAAGATTATGCTCCATATTCTCACTCCTGGCACTGCTCCCATGCTTAGGAAAGACAGGTAAATAGGTAACAATAGCAAGGAGGAGGACCAGCACAGACAGGGGGCTCATAGGGTTGCACATGGGGCCCCTGCTGGGTGTGAGACTTTGCTGAAGACCAACAATGCTGTCCCCTGCTGTGCTAGCCCTTCATTTCACCCTTTATAAACAAATGGCTCCTCTAGTTCCTATGGGGGGCAGGGAATAGATACTTGGGGAGAAAATGGTGTGGGGAGGTGAAACTTGAAAAGCATCCATCCATGGGTTTGTCCCTAGGGATGTACGAAAGTCACTTACCTTTATGTGGATTGTGTTCATGGTGGGGGGGAGGCGCTCCGTCCCTCCCCCTGGAATCCTTGACGGGGTGGAGGCGATCTGGTCCTCCCCCCCGGAATTCTGCCCAGCTGGCTCTGCTCTGTGGCGGCTCGGCGGAGCAGCCGGCCAGCCAGGGCTGTCCGCAGCCACATTTCCGGCCGCGGACTGGCTGGTGCGGACGCAAATGTTGGCCACCGTAGTGGCTGCCATTTGCATCCAGCCAGGCAGCCATGATAGACTACGTAAGAATTTACGTAGCCTATCACGGCTAACCCCCCAAAAAAAGGCATACGCAAATGGTCTCCTGGCATCTTTGCAGCCATGATAGGCTATGTAAGAATTTACGTAGCCTATCACTGCTACCCCCCAAAAAAAGCATACGTAAATGGTGGTGCCTACAGAGGCCACCATTTGCATTCCCTATTTTTCGCCATTCTAGCCTACATAAATATTTATGTAGGCAATTGAGACGAAAAAAAAGGGAACCGCAAATTAGGGAACTACGAAAGTGACTTACCTTTCGCGGATTATGTTGAGGGTGGGGGGGAGGCACTCCGTCCCTTTCCCCAGAATCCTGGCCGGGGGGGAGGCGCTCCGTTCCTCCCCCCCCCCCGGAATCCTGGCTGGCCGGCTGTGCTCCGCAGGGATTCTGCAGAGCCGCCGGCCGGCTCCGCCAGCAGCCGGACATCCAGCCGCTGGCTAGCAGGGACGCAAATGGCGGCGGCCGTAGCCTCCACCATTTGCGTATGCACGTGTTTGTTTATTTAAGTCAGATGTGATAGGCAAGTAAAGATTTTCATAGCCTATCACTTTTTTTTTTAACCTAGCCATGATAGGCTATGTAAATCTTTACGTAGCCTATAACGTTGTGTTTTTTTTTTACACGGGAAATGGCGGTGGTGGCAGCCGGTCGGAAGACTGGCCGCTGCAGCCGCTGCCACCGAACCGCTGCCGCCACCACCGAACTGCCGCCGGAGCCGCCACCGGAGCCGCTGCCACCCGGAAGATCCGCCCCAGGTAAGTCTCATCCCGGGGGGATCCGCGGGGGGGTGGGGGGGCAGGCCATTCCGCCACAGATTTAAGGGGGCCGAATGCGCTGGCATTCGGCCTCCCCGAGATCCGTGGCGGAATTCCCTGACATCCCTACCGCAAATAGCGTAGTGGGAGCTATTTGCGGTTCCCTTTTTTTTCCGGTGTAATTGCCTACATAAATATTTACGTAGGCTAGAACGGTGAAAAATAGGGAACGCAAATGGCGGCCCCCATAGCTGCCACCATTTGCGTATGCTGTTTTTTTTTGGGGGGGGTGTAGCCATGATAGGCTACGTAAATTCTTACGTAGCCTATCACAGCTGCAAAGACGCCAGGAGACCAGCTGCCGCTGCCACCAAAACCGCTGCTGCCGCCGCCGGAACCACCACCGCCGCCAAATCCACCCCAGGTAAGTGCCATCCCAGGGGATTTCACGGGGGGACGGGGGGCAGGAGGCAGTTCCGCCACGGATTCTGGGGGGCTGGATTCTAAAGAATCCAGCCTCACTGGAATCCGTGGCAGAATTCTCTGACATCCCTATTTGTCCCTACTGCTAATTTCAGTCCCACTGCTAATTTCACCACCATAGTATGCCCTCTGTAACAGCATGAAATAACTGCTGAGTTCAGGCTGAATGGGTTGTACTTCCTGGGAGGAACCAGGAAGTAGTTAAGGGCAACACCCACTCTTTCTGGCCTGAGGAGGGAATGGGCACAGTCTAACAGAGCTCTGCATATAAGCCCTTGTTTAAATAAAATCTTTAAGTTTGTTTGGAAGGCAGAGTGTGTTTGAGTCTGAGAAGTGCAGTCCATCAGCCATGTAGCATGGTGGCAGTGGTGGCTGAAACCTAGACAGAGGAAGAATAACAAACTGAGGGGAGAGTGAGGGGGGGTGAAAATGGAAGGCCTGGAACCACCAAGCTAGGGATGGGCGGAACACTTAACTCTGGGTCTGGGGGGAGTGTCTGCTGGGGGGGAGGTGATCCATCCCTCCCCCGCCCCCCAGAATCCTAGCCAGCTGGCTCTGCTCTGCGGCAAATCTGCAGAGCCACTGGCCGGCTCTGGAGTGCCAGCAATATGGCTGCTGTTGATTGCTGTATTGCTGGCTGGGCAAATTGACTGCGGACGCGAATGGCGCCCAGGATGCCATTTGTGGCCATAAAGGTCTTAGTTTAAGCTAAATGCAGCCATAAATGGCTGCATTTAGCTTAAACTAAGACCTTTATGGCCACAAATGGCATAGTGGACACCATTTACGTCCGCAGTCAATCTGTCCAGCCGGCGATACGGCAATGTCAGCCGTATTGCTGGCACTCCGGAGCCAGCCGGCAGAGAGGATCCGGCCACTGAGGATTCCTCCAGGAGGCAGAGGTAAGCCTTCCAATCCTCCACAGACTTCGGGGGGGGGGGCATTCTTTTGAATGCAGCCTCACTGGGGTCCATGGAGGATTTCTCCCCCATCCCTACACCAAGTGCATTACAACTGCAAGCACAGAATTTAGCCGAAGCATGGGAAATCTGGAAAGAGGAGTTTAATATCTATGTGGACATTGAGAAGGCAGATAAAGAAGAGTCTATGAAAATTAAGTTGTGTCTATATTTGATTAGAGAAAGGGGGAGAGACGTAAGTGAGACACTGTGTGCAAACATTCCCCAAGGACAGCGTACATTGGCTACAATAGTTTGTTTTGATGCCCATTGCAACCCCAGAATTTTGATGCCCACTGCTTTTTCATGCTGAACCAAGCTTAAAGATATTAGCAGCCAGTAGGGATGTACGGGTCATGTAAAATCTGTTCCATCTGTGTTTCACAGGTTTTGGGGCACCTTTTGTTCCATCGTATGCTCATCAGCAGAATTTGATTATTTTTTTTAGTTTCTGAATTGACACAAATGTGCATTTATGCAAATGCAAATCTGCACAAATTCACGCATGCAAAAAATGCACAAATCCCCACAAAATGCACATTTTTACACTGTAGTCTATGGGGGAAATGTGCATTTTCAGCTTTTTAATTTTTTTGCGTATTTTTCTACAATGAAATTTGCACAAAATGCCCAAAGGTTAGAAAGCTGGTCCTTAAGTCCACAGAATCTGCCCAACTGGGGAAAAAAACAGTGTGTTACAGAATCCATGGGTCAGATTCTGAAATGATTTGGTTCTGTTGCAGATTTCTCCAACATCCCTAAGTTGCAATTTTGGAGATATCAATGACTCCTTGATAAGGGACTGGATAATGTGTGGAATACAGGGCACTCAAGTATGAGTGAGATTGCTGATGGAAGCAGACTTTACCTTAGAGAAAATCTTGGAGATTTTCTGGGCAGCTTAGTTGTCCAAAGACAGGATTAGAACCCTGGAAGATGGACAGTGGAACCTGTCCATATAGTACAGAAAAAAAGAGAGGAAGAAACCTGATGTAAAGACAACAGTGAACACCATAGAGCAATGCAATTACTGTGGGGGAAAGACAGAGAGAGCTGTACAACTTATGGGAAGAAGTGCCACAACTGTGACAAACTTAACCACTAGGGATGGACGAAAGAGACTTACCTTGTCCCGCAGCTTGCTTCGCGTTGGGGCGGAGGCGCTTCGCTTCTCCCCCCGAAGTTCAGGCGAGGGGGGGAGGCGCCCCGCCTCGCCTAGCCAAAATTCAGGCTGGGGGGGAGGCGCCCCATCCCTCGCAGGTGAAATTCAGGCCAGGTAGGAGCGCCCCATCTACTGGGCTGCAAAAAAAAAGTTTTTAAAAAAACCCACACACACACCCGTGATAGGCTATGTAACGATTTACGTAGCCTACCATGGCTAGATTTCCGAAGTCAGCTGTGATAGGCTATGTAAATCGTCACGTAGCCTATCACGGGTGACTTTGAAAAAAAAAAAGCGCGTACGCAAATGGCGGCTCCCATGGGGACCGCCATTTGCGTTCCTTATTTTGGCACATCTCGTCTACGTAAACATTTACGTAGACCACGGCGAAAATAAAGGCAACGCAAATAGCATTCCCTTATTTTCGCCGTAGTCTATGTAAATGTTTACGTAGACTAGACATGCCAAAATAAGGAAAGCAAATGGCGGCGCCCCATGGGCACCGCCCTTTGCGTACGCACTTTTTTTTTTTCAAAGTCACCCGTGATAGGCTACGTGACGATTTATGTAGCCTGTCACGGCTGACTTTGGAAATCTAGCCATGATAGGCTACGTAAATCGTTACGTAGCCTATCATGGGTGTGTGTGTGTGTGTTTTTTACTTTACTTTTTTTTTTTGCAATGGCGGCGGCGGCAGCCGGTCGGGAGACTGGCCGCCGCCCCCTTCCCAGACGAACCGCCACCGAACTGCCGCCGGGACCCGCCGCCGAGAGGGACATTTGCCGAAGGTAAGTCCCATCCTGGGGGGGGGGCAGGGGGCTGGTGGAGAATTTCCCCAACACTTTTGGGGGGCCGAATGCATCGGCACTCGGCCTCCTGAAGATTCGTGGAGAAATTCTCCGCCAACCCGACTTAGCCACTATGCATCCAAGTATCTGTCATAAAGGAAAAAGCCCAAAGCTGGAGTGCACAGTGTAAATATGGAAAGTGACAGTGAATGTGAAGACATTTTGTGGGTAACAGATCAAGTAATAAGCATGCTACAGGAAAAGCCAACAGGGTAACATAGACAATTTTGTATGCAACCATGCACCTGGGGGATAAAGCACTACCACTAGGGATGGTGCGGGCACCCAATTCCATCCAGAAATCTGACACAACCACCCCTACCCACACCCCCAAGCCCCTGCCCCAACTCTCGCCCTGCCTGCACTCACCTCAGCAGCCTAGTCGAGCTCCTCAGTTGCCATTTTTTGAAAACTAAAATGGCAATCACAAAAATGCACATATTTGCATATGTGAAAACATGCATTTTTGCACGTGCAAATATGCATGCTCACAAAATGCAGTTTTGCGCATACATAAATACACACATTTTTTGCAATCACCATTTTAGTTTTCAAAAATGCTGACCACAGAGCTCAACAAGGCCACCGGGGTGAGTGCGTGCTGCTCACTGAGCACAAGAGGGGATTTGAGTGTGACCCATTGACCAGTGAGCAGGGGCAGGGGAAGGCGCCCAGAGAACCCAGATAGGGGTGGGTTTGCACATCCCTAATTACCATTTCAATCAGAACTGTAGTGCCAGTTGCAACATCATCCCCATCCACCTAGTGAACCCCAGTATTCTGCTGGAAGAGACTAATCAGCTTTTAAGAATGTATAATTACACCACATTAAAACCAGTGGATGTGTTGTCCTCCCAGGAAACACAATGCATCCAGCAGTTCTTTCATATTGTTATATGTCCTACTCCATACTATGAAAAAAGTTCCAGAGATGAACAATTAGATGTCTCCACCTAGTTGGTGGATGATATTGGAGGATATGGTGCTTTCACATAGAATCATAGAATCATAGAATCATAGAATCATAGAATAGTAGGGTTGGAAGGGGCCTACAAGGCCACTGAGTCCAACCCCCTGCTCAATGCAGGAATCCAAGTCAGAGCATCCCTCACAGATGGCTGTCCAGCCTCATCTTGAACGCCTCCAGTGTGGGAGAGCCCACTACCTCCCTAAATTGGTTCCATTGTCATATTGCTCTAACAGTCAGGAAATTTTTCCTGATGTTCAGCTGGAATCTGGCTTCCTGTAACTTGAGCCCATTCTTCCATGTCCTGTACTCTGGGATGATCGAGAAGAGATCCTGGCCTTCCTCTCCATCACAACCTTTCAAGTACTTGAAGAATGCTATCCTATCTCCCCTCAGTCTTCTCTTCTCAAGGCTAAACATGCCCAGTTCCTTCAGTCTCTCCTCATAGTGCTTTCATGGAGGGTTCTACTCACATTTAAGCAACCACGAGTAGAACTTCCTTTCACTTTCAGACCTTGCCGATTCAATGCAGCAAGATCTGAATTTTATTTATTACATTTCTATGCCACCCCATAGTCGAAGCTCTCTGGGCAGTTTACAGAAATTAAAATGTTAAAATACAATATACAAAGTTTAAAATCCATTTACATAAAAGCATATGGACAATATATACAAACAACATATCACTGAAAACAACATTGAACTAAAAACACTTAAAAAAAACAACAACAATAAAACAACACAGCTTAAAAACAGTATGCAAGAGTCAGCAAAAGGAACAAGAGTTCTAAAAGGGAAGGCCTGCTGGAATAATAGCATCTTCAATGCCTGCTTAAAAACCTTCAAAGAAGAGGTCAGCAGGCGCATTTCAACCAGCAGGCCATTCCACAACTCTGGGGCAGCAAAGGACAAGGTCCTCTTACATGCTGCTGCCAATCTCACACTAGGCAGCATTGCAGATACCTCTCAGAGGACTCTAGGTGGCAGACTGGGATGTAGGGAAGCAGGCGTTCCCCAAGGTACCTTGGACCTAGACCATGTAAGGCCTTAAAGTTAAGATCCAGCATCTTATACTTTGCTTGGAAACAAATTGGCAGCCAGTGTAAAGATTCTAAAACCGGTGTAGTATGGTCTCCACAGGATGTCTCAGAGACCAACCTGGCTGCCATATTTTGTGCCAGTTGAAGTTTCCAAACTAAATATACAGGCAGCCCCAAGTACAGCGCATTGCAGAAATCAAGCCCAGAGGTTACCAGTGTGTGCACCACCATTACCAGGTCCGCATATTCCACTGATAGCTGGCGTATCAGCCGATGTTGATAGCAGCTGAATTGAGTGGCGGGGGACCAATATGCACAGACCCTATCCTCGATCCACTTTAATTCTTCACAAATTCAGGGAACCTTTTTGACTGAAGAGTGGAGTGACAATGTTTTGAATGAATAAGGTAGGGACAGTCATTGGTAAATAGGGACAGTTAGAGGATGTGTTAAAAGAAGCGAACATTCTCTCATTTGGGACACCAAAGTACTCTGGGTGCTATAATTTAATTGTATGATTTCAACAAATATGTGGCAAAAATAATGTTACAATTCTTCAGTTATCCCATTGAGAATTGCCATTTGTTGCCATTGTGAATAAGCTTCATTTGTGCTTCCTTTTAATAATCATGATAATTGTATGGGAGAAAGGAGTTCCCAATGGAAGCTATTATTACTTTGCCCAATAATTATTAATCAGAAAGTTCCATGTCCAATGTGCTCATTGAACAGGATGTGATTCAATTCTTACTGACTAATTTCCAGCAAGAACCTATACAACATAAGTAAGGATGACAGAACTTGGCCCTTTATGTTTCCTGAATAAATGACTATTAAACAAGCACTGATTTTTAAATTACATGGGAAAAATTCTATCAGTGACAATCTTTATAGGCAGAGGCACTCTGGGGAATAAAAACCCCAGCCAGTCATAGTGTGAGTGGGAGTATAATGATAGTTTGATGCTTTAAAAAAAATTGGTTGCTTTGAAGGTTGTGCCCTTGAGATTTCAACAGTAAGTGCTCATTAACATAGTGCAAGATTCCTGTGCAGGTTTAAAACACAAGTTCCCTTAACCTGTTTGATAATTTTATATCCACCTATTCATAATTCAGATTCTTTATATTTTAGAATTCTTTGGTTACCATAGTAATAAAAGTTGATTAAATGGCAAGAGGTTCCCTATACTGAAGACCGGCAGTGTACTAATAGCTTGTGTCAAGACCAGTTGAGGGATCCAAACCCAAACTTCAAGCAGTAATGGTGGAGAAATTAATTGTTTGCATTTTAATACAAACTTACCTAATTTCATACTTTCAAACTAGCATGTGAACTGAAACTCAAATATCCTTTGAAATTTGCAGTTCTCCAAATTTTGCAGTGTATGTAGGGATGGGGGAGAATTTCTCCCCGAAACTTCGGGGGGCCGAGTGCCAACGTGTTCGGCCCCCCAAAGTAGTTTCGGGGAGAAATTCTCCGCACGCCCCTCGCCCCCCGCACCCCCCCCCGGGACAGGACTTACCTTTCCCGAATGTCCCTCCCGGTGGCGGGTCCCGGCGGCGGTTCGTCAGGTCTTCGACAGGGGCAGAGGCGGCAGCCGGTCTTTTGACCGGCTGCCGCCGCCGCCATTCCAATAACAGTAAAAAAAAAAAAAAATGGCCCCGTGATAGGCTACGTGACGATTAATGTAGCCTATCACGGCTAGATTTGAAAAGTCAGCCATGATAGGCTACGTTAATCGTCACGTAGCCTATCACGGGTGACTTAAAAAAAAAAAAAGCGCGTACGGCTAATGATGGCCCCCATAGGGAGCCGCCATTCACGTTCCTTATTTGGTCGCTGTAGTCTACGTAAAGATTACGTAGACTACGGTGAAAATAAGGGCAATGCTATTTGCGTTGCCCTTATTTTTGCCGTAGTCTACGTAAAGATTTACGTAGACTACAGAGACCAAATAAGGAACGCGAATGGCGGCTCCCTATGGGGGCCGCCATTTGCGTACGCACTTTTTTTTTTAAGTCACCCATGATAGGCTACGTGATGATTAACGTAGCCTATCACGGCTGACTTTGCAGATCTAGCCGTGATAGGCTACGTTAATCGTCACGTAGCCTATCACGGGGGCGTTTGTTTTTGTTTAAAAAAAACTTTTGAGCTCGCGGCCGGGCGAGGCGAGGCGCCTCCTCCCCGGCCTGAATTTCGGCCGGCGAGGCGGGAAGCCTCCCCCCCGGCCTGAATTTCAGCCGGGCGAGGTGGGAAGCCTCCCCCCCCGGCCTGAACTTCGCGGGGGAACAGCAAAGTGCCTCCCCCCCACCGCGAACAAGCTTCGAGGACAGGTAAGTGACTTTCGTCCACCCCTAATGTTGCTACCTTTAATTTTTTTAAGTCTTATATTAGGTTTCATCATGTTGTATTTTAAGGTTTTAATTGTTGTGAACTGCCCAGACAGCCTTGGCTGTTGGGCAGTATAGAAATGTAATAAATAAATAAATAAATAAATCCATTCATCCATCCATCCATCCTTGCGATGATTGGGCCTGGTGGAGCCCTGACGGAATCACAGGACAATTGTGGAAAAGGCCCTCTTTCACATACTTGCCCACTTCACTGCCCTCAAAGGTGGGCAAGAGGGAAGGAACTCTGTGGCTGATCTTAAAGTGCAGGCAGGCTGACATGGATGAAGGTGCTCTTTCAAGTAATTTAAAGGTCAAAACCAGCAAAATTGGGCTTGGAAATGTACTGGTAAGTACTGGAGCTAGTGAACTATACATGTCATATGATCTGACTGCCTCACCATCAACAACAAACCTCAGGTGGCCACATTCTGTATCAGCTGAAATTTCTGAACTGTTTTCAGAGCTACCCCGCCAGATACTATGCATTACAGTAGTCCAGCCTGGATGTCACTAGGGTATGGATAACTGAGGCAAGGTCTATCCTCTCCAGATATGTATGACTTCTCCAGGAGGACTCCCAAGCTGTACACTTGGTCTTTCAAGATGCGTGCAACCTGATGCATGCAACCAACTGTAAACCTCCATCCATGGTACCTAGTCTCCTAATCCATAGTACCTGCATCTTGTCTGTATTAAATCTCAGCTTGTTCACCCTTCCAAAACTGCCTCCACACAGTGGTTCAAGAGTTGTGGAACTGTGATGTGTAGATGGAAATATGAGATAGTCATCATCTGCATACTGATGACATTGCAGCCCAAACCTCTGGATGACTTCCCACAGCAGCTTCATGAAAAATGCATGGGGCATAAGACAGACTAATGTCTATTAGAAGTGCCCCAGCATCACATTCTGAGACCACTCCTCCAGGAAGATCCAGAACCACACTGCCTAAGCCCAATCCAAATAAGCAATCCAGAATGATGCCATGGTTGATAAGCTGCTGAGAGCTCCAGAAGAACCAACAGGGTTGCATGCCCCTCCCCATCCATTCCCTGGTGTAAGTCATCAACCAGGGAGCTAAATCTTGTTTTCTTCTCATAATCAAATCTGTCACCTGATTGGAGTACATCTAAAAGATCAGTATCATCCAACACTGCTTGGGCATGGCTTGAGAAATCACCATCTGCTCTAGCACCTTGCCCAAGTATGGCAAATTTGAGACTGGGCAGTAGTTATCTGAAACCATAGGATCTAGGTTTGGTTCCTTCATTTGGTTCCTTCACTACTGCTTCCTTCGAAGCTCCAGGGAACTCACCATCTCTCAAGAAGGCACTGACCACCTTGGAGGTCCAAATACCCAGCCCAGCTGTCAAAAATTTCAGAAGCCAGGATGGACAAAGATCTAAAGAACACATAGCAGGCTTCCATCCTCCAAGCATTTTCTCGACATCCTTAGGTTGTGCAGAGTGGTTGCTTACAGGTCCTGCATGCCTACATTAGTGGCCCAACACATTTAGCCAGTACATGCTATGCATCTGATAAAATAGGTTATCACCTAGGAAAATTAATACAACAAGGCATTTGAAGCCATAGGTCTCTACTGTTTTTTTCCTTCCCCATAGGAAATCATTCATGCAACTAAACCCTTGGGATGTCAGAGAAATCCGCTGCGGATTCAAATGAGGCCAGATTCTTTGGAATCCGGCCTCAGGAATCTGCAGCAGATCAGGACCACTTACCTCTGCTCCAGGAAGACTGGAGGCGGAACGGCACTTGGCTGCTTCTTCCAGCCAAAGCCATTCACCTCCTCCCTGTCCCTGCTGATTGCCTTTAAAAAAAAGTCTTTTTTTTTTTTTTAAGGTGATCGGGCGGATGTGCCCATAGACTTATATGCAAAATAGAGCGGTGAATCTTGCGTATAAGCCTATGGACACATAGACTTATACGCAAGATTCATGAGTCTATTTCCGTATAAGTCTATGGGCACATCCTCCCCATCACCATTTTTTTAAGACTTTTTTTTAAAGGCAATCAGCAGGGACAGGGAGGAGGTGAACAGCTCTGGCTGGCAGGAGGGAAGGTAAGTGCCCCCAAGCCAGTCCCCACCCCTGGAATCCAAGCGGAGTGGAACCACCCTGGAGGATTCCGGGGGAAAGGAATGGATCACTCCCCCCCCACGGATTCCCCACCGAAACAGATGGTGGGGAATCCGTACACCCCTACCAAACCCTGATCATTCTCTCAGAAATGTATTTGTTTCACATTCATAGGAACTTACCTAATTGCACACTTTTAAACCAATGCATGAACCAAAACACAGATGTCTTTTTTGAAATTCACACTTCTCTGAATTTTGCGGTGGAGCTTTCCTCTCAAAATATGCATTAAAAATGCATTTATTAGGGGAAAGCACACACAAAAATGTGTATGTTAGTGAAAAGGATCTTCACAAATGCATGATATTAGGAAAGCTGGTGAAATTATATGTATATTGGGCAAAAGTGTATACAACATGCATGTATTGGGAGAAATGTGCAAAAAATACATATGACATTTTTGCAAACATAAAAAAAGAATAAATAAATCTCAAAATGCAATATGAACTGAACTTAAGACAGATTGCGGATACAGAGAAACTAAAATTGACATATTCAGCCACCCCTTTCACTCCTTTACCTGTAACCAAGCAGGAGAGTGTATCAGGCTGAAACGGAGGCCTTGCATTTTATTTTTATTTTTAAAAAATATATTTTTAGGACCTCAGTTTTCTACCACTTATCATTGTGCTTTCTCCCTCAAGGAATCCTAGAAACTGTAGTATGGTGAGGTGCTGAGAATTATCTGTAACAGATTCCCCCGGCTAAAAAAGTTAGAGTTCCCAGGATTCCCTGGGGAAAGGGACCAAAGCCTGCAATCATAAAGACACTTTTTGCAAAATAAGTTGCAATGGAAGGGGAATGGTCTCATTTCCTGCTCAGTGCTCAAAAACTAATCTCAAGGCTGTGCAGGCAATCAATAGAAATACTGGAACATACTTCTTTTTCTTTCTTTTTTTGAGGCAAGCCTGGGGGACAGAGGTCCACACATCACTAGTTATGCCATGGTGTTTGACATAGAACACATGAAATCAAATGCAGCCCATGAAACCTTTTTGGGGGCCTGTCAGGTCAGTTGTAGGCAGCAAAAGCAGTTTTGGGAGCTCCTGATGATTGACCACAAGTGAGTGGTAAGTTGTGTTTAGCTCAGCAGGTCACAGGTTGTGCAGTTCTAATTTATGGGAATGGCAAAGAATTCCTGGCATGGAACCTAAAAGTAGGGATGGGCAAATTCATCGGAGCTTGCCTTGCATGCTGCTCACCCGAGCCCCACCAACCAACCACCCCTGTTTGGCATGGCACATAAACTACTGGACAGTCTATGAGTGAGTGGCATGGGACGTCCCCACATCTCACAAGCCACCATCTTGCATAAGTCACCATTTGCGGAAAATGGCAGCTGTAAATAGCCCCCTTTATGCAAAATTACCAGCGTTTTACACCTGTAATTTTGCATAAATGGGGCTATTTATGACCACCATTTTGTGCAAATGGCAAGCTATGTAAATAGCAAAATGGCAGCTTGCAGACAAGCAGGGATCCCTGCACTTGCCCAACTTTGCACGAACTGAGTTGGGAAATCACAGTGATCTGATTGGCATCCAGGGGCCAATCTGGCAAGAAATTGCCAAGCCTAGCCCCAACTGGACTCCCATGACATCCCTACCTAAAAGCTTTCAAAAAGGGATTTGGATAAGGTATGAAAAATGAGTATCTGGAGAAAATTTCTATCAATATCAAATACTGAAATCTTTTAATTCTGCTCTAACAGACCTCCTGCTGCAAGTCTGATAACATCTCTGGTTCATTAGAATGCAGTTTTGTAGCATCAGCACCAATAGCAATATAATATGTATCTGAAAACTGCTTGGAAATCTGGCATTGCACTGTCCATTTCCTCCATGTGATTCACAGAATATATATAGAAAGTATGCAATTGCCATAGTTCATATAAAATATTTGATGCAAAAAATGTGAGGGGTGGAAGCTGAGGCAACCCTCCTACTGAGATTTTCAAAGATGCACAGTGAGTGAAGGTTAAATGGTGTTGTACATTATCCAAGACAAGAAAGGAGATTGGCAAGGTCAGTCTATTTCTAGCTGCAGCATTAAGACACTGGGTAGTCTGAAACTTAAAAAGCCTTGAGAAGTCAAGGGACAATGGTCCGTAAAAAACAAGAAAAAGAAAAAAAGAAAAATGAAACAAGATTTTCCTCCTAGGTAGAATAGAAGCAAAATAGAAATCCACTTAGCTAAGTAATGCATTTCAATGTAACTAGTAAAAGCAAATAATGAAAAGAAAATTGGCACAACTACTCCAACACAGGGGGAAACGACAGGATCATGGGAAGTAAAATAAGTTAGGTTATTAGGACTAAGAGAAAAGCAAATCATTCCAGAGTCTCTTATCAACTGCAACTGTGTTATTTTCTGAGTATGCCAGAGTTACCACTGAAATTTTCCCTAAAATGAAATCTGAAGCAAATTTGAGAGTTCTTCCTCAAGAGAAGCATCCAAAGGATTTTTAGCGTGAGTGGTTTGATTAGACTAAGATTTGTGAGGGAGGATCTGCAAAACCAAGTTCCTAGATTTCCTCAAAAGCAATATTTGAAGTGAATTTGGAAGCTCCTCCCTAGATGAAACGTCTGAAGAATTTAAAGAGAAGTCAAAATAGATTTGGTAATATTTGTGAGATTTCTGGACAGCTGGCCATATCAGTTACATCATATTGTAGCAAAGTGAGTGAAGGAAGGCAGGACAGCTATCAGATCTGCTGAGAAGCCACCTCCATCAGGCATCTCCAACCATCAATTGTCTTGTGGAGCCCTCCAGCTGTAGACTGGCAGTCTCATTTGATAAAAAGGAGAAGTAGAGTCAGGAGGTCATCCACCTATTGATAACACTTCACTCTGTCCCCTCCAGACAGCATCTCCCAGTGATTTTGTGTAGATGTTAAAAAGCATGGGGACAAAATAGAGCCACAACTCACAACCTGAGGGATGCCACAATGGAGTCTCCACAGAGCAGCAGTATAGTGCCCCAGCACCACCTTCTGGAACCAGCCATCCAAGTAGGAGCAGAATCACTGTAAAGCAGTGCCTCCAACTCTCAGTTCAGACTGCCTCCCTAGAAGAATACCATGGCCAATGGTATCAAAAGCTGCTGAGAGGACTAGGAGAACCAACAGGGACATGTACACACCTTCCTCTAGGCGTAAACACATAGGATAACCAAAGCACTCTCTACTCCTAAACCAGGCCTAAAATCCAATTGAAATGGGTCCAAATAATCAGTATCACCCAGAAGTGCCTGAAGTTGACCTTCAGCCACCTGATCAATCAACCTGCTCAAAAACAGAACTGGTCTAAAATGATTACGGTCTTCTGGATCTAGCCCCAGCTTCTTCAGGAGATGCCAAAATACTGCCTATTTTACGAGATTGGTAGCTGACAATCCCTCAAGGAAGCATTGATCACTTCCTGGATCCAGGCCCTCAGGCCCATTTAAGGCCAATTTAAATCAGTGGTTTTCAACCCATAGATCCAAGAGATTCCCAACTTGCAAGTCCTGTTCCACCAACAACTCTCATTGCATATATAACCAAGTGACTTTAAGATCATCAGTGCAAAACAGATGTGTGCAGGTGGTGGGGAGGAAATATCTACACAACATATTGATGATGATGATGATGATGATGATGATGATGATGATGACATCCTCAAGGCCACACAGAGAAGCAGTCTTTGGAACCCAGCAACAAGTTCTGAGAGCATCTCGGAATCACCTCTTTGCATGTTGCTATAAAATATTAATATTATTAATAATAATAATAATAATAATAATAATATAATCACCTTCAGAGCAACTACACAGAAAAGCAATCTTTGCAATCCAACAGCAAATTCTGAGAGCATCCAAAAATCACCTCTTTGCATGGTGTTGTAAATTAATAATAGCAATAGTAATAGTAATAGTAATGATGATAATAATAATAATATCACCCTCAGAACAACTACAAAGAAAAGCAATCTTTAGATCCCAGCAGCAGTTCTGCAAAAGGAGACCATGAGAGATGAGAATAATAATGATATCCTTAGAACCACACAGAAAAGCATCCAAATCCATCTATTTCACTGAATAACTCCCACACAGCCACCCCTCTCTGAAACTCCTCAGAAGTAACAGTGAGATGTAGCACAGTACAAAAATCCAGCTTATGCATCTCTACTCACAAGTAAGAGGGACTAGATGACTCATGATAAATTTCCCAAGCAACACCCCATCCCCACCCCATGGATATTAACGGTGCATTCCTATGCATATTTAGACAGAAAACAGTCCTACAACTCCCAGCATCCCTCCAGCCAGCCAGTTCACTTTTATTGTGTTTTGGGGGGGGAGTCTGATGCAGGCAGTAAGCAGGGCCAAGGACCTATCTGACGATGCCTCCCAACCCACTTCTGGGTTGGTTGAAGACCTCTGGATTAAATGATTGAATAGTTCAGGAGAGGGACAACTCCACTGAGAAGGCATTCAGATGCTGAGGAGGCCCCTCAGAGAAGGCTCTATCCTGTGGGCTTGTTAACCTAAGTGAGCTATAGGCAAACACACAAGCAGGGCCCCCAAAGGAGATCTCAGCATGTGGGCAGGGGCATAAGCGTTGAAGACGATTTCATACAGCTTTGTCCTGAGCCACTTCGGACTTTGAATGTTAGTAACGGCACTTTGAATTAGCCTTGGAAGCATATATCCAGCCAGTGAAGTTGGCACAACATTGCTGCAACATGTTCAGGTTTCCTGGCCCTCATCACATTTTAAATGAGTCGAAACTTCTGAACCATTTTCAGAGGCAGCCCCACATGAAGCACATTAAAGTAAGTGACTAGCATATGAATAACTGGGATAAGGTCTGGCTGCTTTGGGCCACAACTGGCAGACCAGCCTACACTGATAAAAAGTGCCACTGCCTTTGCTTTTTATGTATGTATGAAATTCTTGGCCACCTTTCAGGGCAGAAGTCCTCCCAAGGTGACTTTGGATGATCCCAATAGCGATGAGACCAGAAACAGCCCCAGGCTGCACACCTGATCCTTCAAGGGGAGTACAACCCCCTCCAAAATTGTTTTTACGATACCATCCAGATTAGCTGACTTCCCAACCCACAGAACCTCCATCTTGCCTGGGTTAAGTTTCAGCTTGTTCTCCTGTATCCTTTCCAGTACCATATCTACCACCTCTCTGAGAGGTGGAAAGAGAGGTAAAGCTTCAAGACAACCTTCTGCACTAAAGTGCAAATCTCTGGGTGACTTTGCCCAGTAGTTTGTTAGAGATGTTGAGAAGTGTAGGTAATAGGAGGGAACCCTCTGGAATCCTACAAACCAGAGGCCATACAACAGAGCAGAAGTCACAAAATACTACCTTCTGCTGTGGTCACCTAAGGAAGGATCAGAGACACTGAAGAAATATACCTTCTGACCTCATCCTAGACAAGTAGGAAAGAATGATACCATGGTCAATGGTATAACAAGCAACTGTATGTGAATGTTCAGGAAAGGGGGAGGGAAACTGTAAACAGTAGGGTCACATGGCAATGAAATGCAAAGTGATACAGTCTGTGATTATTCTATTAAGTGACCACAGGAGGACACATTGAAGGTGGACTCCAGGGAAAAAGGACAAGGACAAGTTTCAGATACATTGATCAAGGAAATGATTTTTAGTTGGACATAATTACGAAATTTACTTTACTTCTGAGAGTTTCTGAAGCTATTGTTTTATTTATTGCTCTATTTCTCTATTTATTCATTCATTCATACATACATACTATTTGTATTCTGCTTTCTATCCTAATTCCTAAGGTCTCTAAGGACACAATCCTATGTTGATAGCTGGCAGTCTCTGAAGCTGGAGGCTGCCAAGTATCCTACTCAAGGTGGCCAGAGCACAGGGGCAATTTTTGTGAGATGTGCAATTTTACCTGTATAGCCATGGTGCTTTGGAGAGGGAGGGAAGGAGACTGGGGTGAACATAGGAAGCTGCATAAGGCAGCTTCCCTGGTCCCTTCCCCTCCCCACACCCAGGACTGCCCCCTTTTCCCCATCTCCACACTCAGGTTTCCAAGTGTGGAGAGGTAGCTGGTGCAGTTCTCTCCACACTAGATACAAGGGGGAGGGGGCAGGGATCATGTTTTACTGGCTTCCAGGATTGCTCTCTGAGTTATATGAAATATAATGCAATGAAAAAAAAAAAGAAAAAGAAAGAAGAAGCATAAAATAATAGCTTAAAAACATCACATCAGGAACAGTAAAAGAGAGCAGTGTCTTGGTCAACTCTGAGTCTGGGAAAGCCTGAGTAAACAGATGTATCTTCAAGAGGCATTTCAAGCCTGCCACAATTCTGCCTCTTGAATCACACATAGGAGCATGTTCCAGGGGGCAGATGACACTATCAAGAAGGTCTGCTTATGTGCCATTACCTGGAGACACACTGTAGTTCATGGCATGATCATTAAGGCCTCTTTGGAAGTTCTCAGGCATCGATTTGGTGTATATAGGGGAAGGTGATAATCTAGGTATCCTGGTCCTGAGTTGTTGAGGGCTTTGAATGTCAGCAACAAAACCTTGAAGAAATAATATTTGTTCAATAGCTAAACTAGCTAAATAGTTCCTGGGTAACACCCAGGTGAAGACATGAGGAAATATGTTGGATGAACAGGGCCAAAGCACTAGAATTAGGCATGTGTTATGCAGCAAGAAAAAGGAAGTCAGAATCCTTCACAAAGTAATGTGTGATAAATATTATTTGTAAATGTCCTGTTGAAGTTTATTAATTTCTCCTTTGACCAGTTCACTTTCTTACGATAGAGTTATGTGTAGGGATGCCTCTAGATGGTGCTGATACCACAGGAACCAACATTATAACACAAATGCAGCATGAGGGTTGTGTGAAAATCTGCATTAATTTATCTAAGAGGCTGTGGCAAATTATTTAAGCTGTCCTATAGAGCTGTACTTAAACAGATCCAGTTGATTGTTTTCTGTAAATACACTGAAACAAATATGAATAAACTGAAATCATGGAGGGTATGAATAATGGAAGGCAGAATACAATTCTCTTGACTATTTCAAAATCACCTTTAATAATTAATCACTTTAATAGCAAAGTGGTAAAGCCTTTCTCTTGACAAAGAGCTCTGAGAGGTAGGTCACTATGATCACCATTATTTCTATTATACAGATGGGATGTTAAGGTTGGCAAAAAGTGCCAACCTTAATAAGTGGCACACGGCCACTTAGTAAAATTGTGGCCAGATTCACATCTCCCAGTTCCAAGTCTAGGATTCTATTGCTCAGCCGAAATTGCAACTGCCAAATATTTGCAGCTATCAAGATGGGGGTGCAAGAGTGGGGTGCAGTCCAAAATGGGAGGGCTGGAAGCATGAAAGAGTTCCCCTAAGTTTCTACAGCATTTGATATTTGATAGTGATAGCTTATTAACTAGCTCTTTTCTTTTCTTTTCTTTTCTTTTCTTTACTTTTATCTTTCTTTGTCATCACTACAGCTGATGGCATTAGTGGTGATGCTCTCTTGGCAGTAGACTGCTGGATTGGGATGCACAGATTTTAGTAAATCCATTCCATCTGTGTTTTGCAGATTGTCAGGTGTCTTTTGTTCCATTGTCTGCTCATTGATGGAATCGGGGGGGGGGGAGATGTATGAGAATTTTGTTCCTGTTTGCAAATGCACCCTTGTGCTAAGGCACACTTGTACTAATGTGAATTAGTGCAATGCATGCTTCAACAAATGCACAATTCTGCAAATCCCCCTCAAGAAGTGAAAAATGGTCCATGGGCCCACAGAATCCATGGGACTCAGAATAAGCCAGTCCTCCATGGAATGAACAATTTCCAAGAGTGCCACAATTCTCCAAAATGCAATTTCAAGCTCATTAAACTTAATTCCCCTCTTTTTTCAATCCCTTTTTCAGCTCATTCAGACATGAAAAGTTTGAATTTCAAACAAGAAAAATGCAAATTTCTGTGCATATTTTTTTCCCCCAAAACTGCAGTTTCCTCCATTGACAGAAGTGTAGAAATGCATATTGGGGGGAGGGAGTGTATTTTAAAATGCACTTTTTAAAAAGTGCATTTTTTTTCAAATGAGATTGCATTTTTGTGAATTTGCAAATTCACAAAATTCGCAAAATCTATGAGGCAGAGTCATAAACATATGAACTCATTGATTCCATTGCAGATTTTTCTGGTATCCCCACCCATGACTAGTGACAATGTAGTGCAATTTCACAAATTGTGCTTACTTATAACTTACCCTCCAATACATGCAACCACACTTACTTGGTCTTTCAGGCCCAAATTCAGATGGGGGGGACGGAGTGCCTGGGACCAACAAAGATACCACACATTGCCGTGGTCCTGTATTGCCTTATTGAAAGTTGAAGTTGGTAAATAGGCAGGGGTCAAGAGCACAGGGTTACCAGTCAAGAAGGAGAGTTCCAAGAGAAGAGACGTCAAAACATATGTAAGCGGTCCAACAGAAACAGAGTCCAAAGAGCAGAGTCTAGCAGTAGTGCAAAAGTTAGAAGCACGAAGCAAGGTCAGGGATGTGAGGGTTCAAGGCACTAGAGCTGGCAGAATGGCATTGTTCCAGCAGCTTTCCTGACCTCGAACTGAGGCTTTTAAGCAGGAGCTGCCAGAACCCCACCTAAGGCTCAATTGTGCTTCTGGAAGAAGTTCTCCTCATGAGGAGAACCCCCACACATGAGAAGCCCTTTACTCAGGAGGAATCCTTTTCTGTACTCATGCGCTACTTCTGAGTGTAAGGACTTGAGCCTTCTTCTACAGGCATCATTGTTCCTGGATGCTGGGTGATCGTTCCACCTCAGCCTCTGGAGTTTGCTCCATCCTGGGGGGGGGGGGAGATGCTTGGCAGTTCAGGCTCCTTCTGCAATGCTGAGTGGAGAGTTCTTGGGCACTGTCAGTTACCAAGGCATCCATGTCCTTGTCTGAGGTGGAATCTTCTAGCTGGAGCATGACAGTATGTCCCATATGAAGCCTTCAGATCCATTCTTTGCAAATGACAACTCTGTATTTGAGGTAAAGACCGACATCTTTTATCCAAGGATTAATCTGTTCATTACAGCACACTGCAGTTCCTTGCTGACTCACAGACAGAGACCCGGGTTCTGCAGAACAGTTGGGTTCTGTGCCTTACCGAAGGAATTACAGCTTTGAAATCTTCTTTCCACAGGGACAAGAGGCAATAAAGGAGATCATGCAAATGCTGACATCTCTCAGAACCTGGAATTGGCTAAGCCCAAAGGTTACAAACCTTTATCCTTTCTTTCTTTTGTCGTATTTGTTCACCTCAGACATAACTTCCAATTACTTCCCAATTTCTACTGCTGAATGAAAGGAGCATTTGAGATGAGCAGGCTGGTTTTTTTTCCAAGTTTCTCTGACATCCTGGTGTCAGTTTTCTCCATAGGAAGTTGCAATTTTAATCATGATTTAAGAGATAAAAGCAATTCCTTGACTCAGCCAAGCCCCTTAGGAAATATTTATTTCTGATTTTAATATTATTAAATGCTCTGTTTGGCTGTTTGTGTCTCCTTGCAGAATTTATTTATTTGTCTTAATTGGATGTATACCACTGTAATAATTATTTTTACAGCTACAATGTTCAGGCTAATCCACAACCTCATTCTATTGGAAGTATGTTCTATTATGTTTCAGTTACACATGTGTAGGATTGCAGCTTCAGTCCCCATCACATAGGACTTGGACAGTGTTTCAACCACAAATCAATTGGGTAACTTTTCAGATTTTGCTATAGGTAATTCAATTATCATTAGGGATAGTCGATCTACACACATGCACACACACACTCCTACCCTGCACACCACACACCGTTTACCCAACCCTGTTCGGCATGCTGGGTGAGCCACTGGATGGTCCATGGGTGTGCAGTAGGTGGTGCATGACTCTTCTTCCCACAAACCACCATTTTGTGTAAAAATTGTGGGCACGCTACTTACGGAAATCTTGATTTCCTCAAAATGGCACACATAAATAGCCTCATTCATGCAAACTGCAGGCATGAATAGTCTAATTAGACTATTTACACCTGTTATTTTGCATAAATGGCACTATTTACAGCTGCCATTTTGTGGAACTTGTGATTTACATAAGTAGTTTACCCACAATTACTATGCAAAAAAGGTGCTTGTGAGTAAGTGGGGACCCCCATGCTTGCCTGACTCGGTGCGCAGTAAGACGGGCAAGTGTGGGGATCCACAGACTGGCATCCAGGGGGGGCAAGCTGGCGAGAAATTGCCAAGCTGGAGCTCCAACTGGATGTCCTCCGTATTTTTCCAAATGTAAGTGTCTTTTTTTTGGGGGGGGGGATTGAAAAAAACATGCATTTTTAAAAGCACTTTCCCCAATAGGCTAAAGCATGACACAGATGGAATGAATTTTACAACATCCGTACATCCCTAGATGGAACAGACTTATGAATGAACACATGAGAAACTGACATGAATAATAAATATAGATTCATCTGTCACTGCTAAAAAGTAGTATGAGAAAAGAGCTGACAATGCTTCTCTACTTTCAAGACCTGAAAATGAGTCTGTGAAAGAGGGGTATGTTTGGCTGAGCTATGGATGTATGAGAATTATGTTTCAGTTTTCAAATTACTTGAAAATGCCCCATCACCCCATGTCTACAGCCTAAACCCCACATTATTGGAAAGGGGAAGGTTAAAGAAGGAAGGCAGAACTCTTAAGGAAGCAAGAGATCCTTAAGGAGGTGCTCAGTGCACTTTCAAATGCACAGCTTAAGAAATGCACATTCAACACTTCTACTCAATGCCATTATTCCATATCTATATATGGTGGCTCTCATTAGGTATAACAGTGACTGTTCATTTCTATCAACACCATGCATCAGTCAAGGACCATTGCAAAATAGTGTAGTATATGAAACAAAATTGTCTAAAACATAGTAACAGTATATGCAAGATATTCCTAGTCTTGTATATTGTACAGAAACAATGTTGCTTTACCACAATACAGTATCAGTGCAATATCATTTGTTTTAAAAGATCTCCTATTACAGCAGCTCTTAGAATTAGGCCTTAGCATGTAAGTGAAGAATACTGTAGTAGAGTTGTCTAGGTTATTGGCTCTGAATATAGAAAATCTAGGTTGAAAGAAATCTTTGCTTGGCCTTAGCCAAGTTTTCACCTCTCATCCTAACCTACCTTACAGTTGTTGTTCAGTTGTTGTTCAGTCGTTCAGTCGTGTCCGACTCTTCGTGACCCCATGGACCATAGTACGCCAGGCCTTCCTGTCCTGCGCTCTCTCCCGGAGCGTGCTCAAGTCCATATTCAAGTACCTTACAGTAGGGATGGACAAATCTGGCATGTTTGTGCCCATTTATCCCTCAATATACTTATGTTTGTGCACAATTTCCATTAAATTGGAGGACTGCATCGCAAAATTTGGAGAAGTGCAAACTCGGAAGCATAATTGTACTCCTGTTCACATACTATTTTAGGAAGTGAAAATTAGGGGGGTTCATATTAAAATGAGAAACGAACACATTTACCTTCCCTCCCTTCCTCACAGGACTGTCTTGTGAATAAAAGGCATACCTACCTACACTTGAGTGTAATGTATGGAGACAGTGCAAGCTACAAAGATAGAAAAATAAATTAATAATGCAAGACCCAGTTCAAGAGTCGCAATCAAAATTTTGCATACAAACTCTATTGCTCAATGCATCCCAGCTCTTTGTGTCTGCAAGAACGCATCGTCTGGGAAACTTTAATCTTTAAAGCAATCCTGCATTCATCCACTCACTTGTGTGTATTGCCTACTGATGGTGCTATTTGTAGCTTCTTTCCTACTTGTATGGAAATTAGACAACCTACTTCAGTATTCTCTGGTCTTTAACAAGGGGGACTGGGAATTGAGGAATAATCAGTAATGGTTATCTGCCTTTCCTGTTTAAGAACAATAATGATGTTCACTCATCCTGAACAAGGCCTTTAATTAATCATTGTAGTTATGCAGGTTGCAGTCCCAATGTTACCATCACTGAAGCATAACAGTAATATAAACTCTTGCTTAAGTGCTTTTATTCTATGAAATAAAAGTGTATGTCCATCTCTACTAATTTATTAAAAGTCGGACTCTTCCACAACACTGTTTTATTACTGTATTTTTAGTCTCAAGTTTTAAAAGGAGCTGCAAAAAGAAACTAAAAGAAATCCCTTTAAGCTGTTCAAAGCTACAGCTTTCAAAAAATAAAGAAATAGACACTTCACAAGCATAAACATACACATCCTATTTTTATCCATGTCTGAGAAAAGAAAATTATGTCATGGTTAATCTTAAATTAACTTTCAAAAGACGCAATCTCAGTTTATGCTAATGTTTGACTACAGTGGGGGGTTTTTAATCCACAAACGAGTGGAATAGAACAGAACTGAATTACTGTTTTGGTTTATAGAGTTTTATTTCTTATTAGCTGCAGTGAAACATCACAAATGCAGAAGCTGCTATCATAGTCTGATTATAGAAACTGAATGCATGATTATAGCAGCCTTTTCTGGAAGATACTTGCTATTCTGTTTATGACTTGCAAACATTTGTGAGGCACCAAAGGAGCTTGGGCAGACATATGCATTTTAGAAACACACATTACAAGCTTATATTGTAATGTGTCCCTAAAAAAGTGCATGGAGAATGGATGAGTATGAATAGTACTCCTTCTCAGGGGTGAGCTGTCTCTGTTTATCAAAAATCTGTCATGCCCTCTTTCTTTTACAGGTACCCTGTCCTCCCCCCACCCCACCCCAATCTGGCCACCCTACAGAGGAGGTCATGTGCAATATGTCAGAGTAGGGTTTTTGGAGATATCTGCAACAGTTTCAAATGAGATCAGATTTATATTAGTTCAACCTGGATTCCACAGCAGACTGACTTTTTCCAAGTTGCATGGATTCCATAGACTTGCAGACTTTTTTTTTTTTTTTTACTTATTGGAGGGATTTGCACAACTTTGCACTTGTGCTAATGCACATAATGTATAACTTGTTCATCTAGCTTACTATTCTCTACTCTGACTTGCAGCAGCACTCCATGGTCCAAGGTCAAGGTCTTTCGCTATCTGCTTCTATAAGGCCTTGAACCCTACTGCATAATGCGAAGTATGTACTCTACATCTGAGCTAGGACTGTACAGATTCTGTTAAATCTATTCCATCTGTGTTTTTCAGATTGTCAGGCCACTTTCATTCCATCATCTGCTCATTGATGAAATTGGGTTTTTTTTAGGGATGTATGAGAATTTTGTCCCACATATACATTAGCATCAATGTACGAGAATTTTGTCCCACATATACATTAGCATCAATGTGCACTTGTGCTAATTAGGGATGTCAGAGAGTTCAGCAACAGAACCAAATGAGTTTGAATTTTTATGAATCCAACCCACAGATTCCACAGCAGACCAGCTTTTCCCCTGTTGGTCAGATTCCATGGATTTCCGATTTACACACCATTTTTTCTAACCTTTGGGAATTTTGTGCAAATTTAATCATAGGAAAAATACACTTTTTTTCCCCCTTAAAGGCCAGAATGTGCATGTCCCCCATAGTCTAAAACATGAAGATACACATTTGGGGGGAATTTGCATATTTGGGGAAATTTTACAGATTTTTGCACATGCAAATTTGTGCAAATTTGGAAACTAAACAAACAAACAAAACATTATGTCAATGGGCAGACGACGGAATGAAAGGTGCCTAACAATCCATGAAACAGAATGGATTTTACACAATTTGTACATCCCTAGTACCAATTCTCATACATTCCTAAAAAAAATCTGATTCTGTCAATGAGTGGACGATGGAAAGAAAGGTGCCTGACTATCCATGAAGCACAGATGGAATGGATTTAACAAAATCCATACATCCCTAGCTCAGAGGAAGAGTACATGCTTTGCATAATGCCGTAAGTTCAAATAGTGGAGACTGGTGGCTCTGATTCCAGTGCGGCTGTGCATCCATTCTGGGTTTATTTTATTTATTATTTATTTATTTACAATATATGTATACTGCTCTGTATCGAAAACAAAGGGGGCACCACACTGAAGGCTCTTCTCCTGTTGGACTCCAGTCAGGCCATAGGTCTATGTAGAACCACCAGGAACATGCCCTCGGATGAACTCAATGACCAGGCAGGTTGGTAAGGGAGAAGGCACTCTCTCAGGTATCCTGGTCCCAAGTTATTTAGGGCTTAGTACACTAGTATTAGAACCTCAAACCTGGCCTGGTTGCAAATAGGCATCCAGTGCAGTTTCCTCAGCAAAGGAGTTACATGCTATTTGGGGGAATAGGGTTCAACACCTTGGATAGGTCCTTTAGAGCGCTGGCTGGTTCAGACTGAAACCCAGAATGGATTCACAGCCCCACCAAAAGTGGAGCCACCAGTCTCCACAGGGTTCAATTCCTGAGTCCATGGAGTGCTGCTGAAAGTCAAGGTAGACAATATTAGGTTAGATGGACAAGTCTGACCTGGCATAAGGCAGCTTCCTATGCTCCTCTTTAAACAGACTGCATGCCTGATTAACAAAGCTGCTGTTAATGATGGGGTTCATTATTTTTCTTTGTTCTTGTAAATGTTTTTTTTTTTTAAAAAAAACACAAACACTTAATTTACTCATCTTGCCTCTTCTGCACCTCTGACCTCCTTCTTTTTATAGTTTAACTTCTCCAGAAGCAGACACAAAGGAAGGGGGGTAGAATGAACAAGGAGGATATCAAAGTCAGAATGCCCCTTGTTGCTTTCACCATGTGAAAGCTCTCCCAGTGCTTTCCTCTGCTCCTCTTAGTGGTGTGCATAGTGAGATTGGTAGAGAGGCAGCTGCTAGGAGCTAAAGGATCACTCTCCTATGGTAATTATTCTATTTGAAAAGGGAATATTTGCCGCTGCTGTCTTTCTTCTTTTCTGCACATCATATGTTATGCACTGAGAGTGTGCTCTGTTCTGGTGCAAGGCAGGCTCAATCCTGGCCCCCAAGAGCATAAAATTAAAAAAGAGAAAGAAAAGATCAGACAAAACTCAGAGGAGAAAGGAAGATGGTAGCCGATTTAGAACTCAAGCATCAAGTATCAAGAGGCATTATGATGGCATTAACATAACGCCTGTGAGCGTTTTCAAAACAGCAGCTGAATGGAGGAGATTCAGCTGTTGATAGCCTGGTTTACACATCCAAGAGAATGAGGTACAGTTCTGAGGTTGCAGAATATACTCAGGGCACCCCTAGACTTAGGGCTAGGCCAAGACCTTTTGCTGCCTGAGGCATGCCTCCCTCCCATTCCAACTGCAAAAGGCAATTGAATGTAAATTGATGGGCACCAGGTTTATGATGGGCAGAAATTCAAGGGCTGAAGCATTCTTGACCACTGCAAGTTCATGACAGACCAAACTACATCCATTGGATTTCTGCCTGCATGCAGTTGTTAGAAGTTAACAGTCTTGTCAGAAAAAAAAGGTGGCAACCCTAGCAAATATGTGGCTTCATGGGAGGCAACTGGGTCAAAAGAAAACAGCACATGTATGTATCTAAGATGTGGATGTGTGAATTTAAACTAACTAGTATGTAATTTATATACTTTTTAAAAAACTGTTAAAGCTCCCTAATGAAGCTGGGCTCTCTTTAATGAAAACTCTTGATTTAGGTACAAATAGGAGCATGAGTAACTTCCTTGTAAGTAGTCAGATAAATCTGTCAGTTATGTTTTTTTATTGTTTAATTGTTGTGAACTGCCCAGAGAGTTTCGGCTATTGGGCAGTATAGAAATGTAATAAATAAATGGATAAATAACTTCAACATTGCTGATAAGACCGCATTTTCCACCAGACTTGAGGGCTCACTTAGGGTCACTTGGGGAGGGGGGGGGGTAAAGGCAGGCTGCATGGTGCATGCAGCTCCAACACCTCCCCACCATTTTCCACCCCCTCGGCGTCTCCCTGAGGGGGCCATCCCACTCTCCCTAACATATTTATTTTGCAAATGCACATACTGCTTTCCATGAAGGTATCAAAATGGTGAAAATACAATGTAATTGCCACTAAAATATAACAATCAAATAAAGCATTAAGAAATATTAATCAGTATTGTAATACAACTGTGCACTCGGCTCTGTACTGCAGACTATAACTGGTTGGGTCACACCCAATGCCACCTCCAGGTTTTTGAGGGCCCTTCGGCAAGAGACTGTCAGCAGGTCCCTCCCTCAGTGAGTCTCCCATCTCGCTGCCATTGTACCAGCTGCTATTGCTCCTCCTCCTCTCTTTCCTCATTGCTACCACTTGCTCCTTTGACGGGCAGAGAGTTAGTGAGGAAGTAAGCGTTGGCATCTTCTGCTCCACCTTCTCATCACCACCGTGGACTGGGCCAGAGCGAGAGGCCCAGTCCACAGCAGGGGGGAAAAAACCCAGCGTACGCAAATGGTGGTAGCCGCCGCCATTTGCGTACACTGGGTTCCCCCCCCCTGCCATGATAGGCTATGTAAATACTTATGCAGCCTATCACAGACTCTACAGGGATGCAAGTGGCATCCCTGCATTAGCCGTGATAGGCTACATAAGCATTTACGTAGCCTATCATGGCTATGAAGAGGAGGAAGTGAATGACGGCCGCAGGATGGCCTCCATTCACAAAACAGCGCGGACGGGAGCAGGTAAGTGCTCCATTTTGTGCGCCGTTTGTGGGTTGGGGGCGGCAGGCACTTTGTCCCGCGTGCCTGTCATGGGTTGCGGGGCGGGGGCTTCATTCTGCGATGGATTTCAGGGGGCCGAATGCACTGGCATTCGGCCTCACCGAGATTGATCACGGAATTCTCTGACATCCCTAGTCCAGGGGGCTCTTGTCAGTAGGGCCCTGCTGCAGTGCAGGCTCTTGGCAGGTGCCCAACCATGCCTACCTTTGACACTGGTCCAGGTGTTACTTCAGGGAAAGACTGTGTGAAGAGATGAGTCTTAAGAAGACATCTCAACGTAACAGTGGGTGCCTGTCCAATGGCAATTAGTAATGCATTCCAGTGGGTGTATGCTACAATGCTAAATGCTCTTCTGCAAGTGCTCCTGAGGCAATCCAGTGAGAGCCAGTGTGGCATAGTGGCGAAAGTGTTGGACTGGGAGTTGGGAGATCCAGGTTCTAGTCCCCACTCAGCCATGGAAGCTCACTGGGTGGCTTTGGGCCAGTCACAGACTCGCAGACCAACCCACCTCATGGGGTTGTTGTTCTGAGGATAAAATGGAGGAGGAGGAGGAGGAGGATTATGTACACTGCCTTGGGTTCCTTAAGGCGGGATATAAATGAAATGAAATAAATGAATGAATGAATGAATGAATGAAACCGCAAGACTTGCCTAGTGCCCCAAATAGTGCCTCAGGCAAAGAATATATTCGGTGCCACTCTCCATTTGTTCAACTTTGTTCAACTTTGTTCAACTTTGTTCAGTTTCTGATACTTTTGAAGTCCATTTCACAGCTTTTGATGCTCAGAGTTTGATGATTTATCCCTGTCATATAAGATGCTACATTTGCATGCATCGATATGATGATCACACTTGCATGAATGCCACTTTTACTTTGTTTTGTTGTGTAATGGGCATTGATGCTATAAAGCATTCTGCTCCCCCTGCCTCAAAAAAAAGTTTATTAAGTATAGCGATGTCAGAGAATTTCACCATGAATCTCGGGGAGGCCAAATGCCAGCGCATTCGGCCCCCCGAAATTGGTGGCGGAATGGTCTGCCCCCCGCCCCCGGGACGGGACCTACCTTGGGCGAACCTTATCCTGGTGGTGGCCGCCATTTCCAGTAAAAAACAAAACAAAAAAATGTGATACGCTACGTAAAGATTTATGTAGCCTATCATGGCTGAGTAAAAAACAAAAACAAAAACCGCGCGTACGCAAATGGCGGCGCCCATGGGCTCCGCCATTTGCGTTCCTTTTTTTGGCACGTCTACTCTACATAAACATTTACATAGACTATGGTGAAAATAAGGGGAACGCAAATAGCGTAGCGTCTTTTGCGTACACGCTTTTTTTTTTACTCAGCCGTGATAGGCTACGTAAACATTTACGTAGCCTATCATGGCTGACTGCAGGGATGCAAATGGCAGTGGCTATGGCTGCCGCCATTTGCGGGCCCGGCCGGCCAGGATTCGGGGGTGGAGGGATGGAGCGCCTCCCCCCCGGCCAGAATTTCGGGTGGGAGGGATGGAGCGCCTCCCCCCCAGCCAGAATTTCGGGGGGAGGGATGGAGCGCCTCCCCCCTGGCCAGAATTTCAGGGGGAGGGACGGAGCGCCTCCCCCCCACTGTGAATCAAATTTCATTAAAGGTAAGTGACTTTCGTACATCCCTAAAGTAGGGATGTCAGAGAATTCCGCCATGGAACTCGGTGAGGCCGAATGCCAGTGCATTCGGCCCCCTGAACTCTGTGGCGAAATGGCCTGCCACCCCCCTGCCCCCCACACATACCCCCTGGAACGAGACTTACCTTTACTGTGATAGGCTACAGAGATACTTACGTAGCCTATCACAGCTGCTTGCAAGGACGCAAATGGCAGCTGCTACGATGGCCGCCATTTGTGGCCACAGCAGCCCAGCTGCAGCTGGAACTCCAGCTGCGGATGGCCCTGGCCGATGGCTCCACGGAGCTGCCGCATAGCGGAGCTGGCCAGGGAGGATTCCAGGGGGAGGGACAGAGCGTCTCCCCCCCCACTGCGGATGCCCCTGTGTGGAGCCAGGTAAGGGATTCATACATCCCTAAGTGGATGCCATTTGTGTCTGAAGTACGTCAGTCCAGCCAGAGATACAGCAATGGCAGCCATATAGCCTGGGCTTTGGAGCTGGTGGCAGGCAGGCAGGATCCAGCTGGTGAGGACTTCACAAGGACTTCACAAGGAGGTGGAGGTAGGAGATCCGATCCTCCATGGACTTCGGGGGGCCAGATTGTATTGATTCTCAGTGGGTTCCATGGAGGATTTCTCCGACATCCCTACCACTACACCATTTGTGTCTGTGGCTTTTCAGACTAGCCTATGGCTGAAAAAAGCACAGCCGCAAATGGTGTAGTGGATGCCTTTTGCAGCTGTAAAGCCCTTAGTTTAAGCTAAATGCAGCCATTTACAGCTGCAATTAGGTTAATTTAAGAGCTTTATGGCTGCACATGGCATAGTGGACACCATTTGCATCTGGATGCATTCGTCCTTAGTGATACAGTATGGCAATGGCAGCCGTATTGCTGGCTATATGGAGCCAGCCGTGGAGAGGAGCCAGCTTCAAAGCAGATTCCAAGGGTGGTGGTGGAGGTGAGTGCCATATTCTGCTGCGGACTCCGAAGCCAGATTCCTTTGAATCCGGCCTCATTGGGGTCCGCAGTAGGGATGGCGGAGAATTTCTCCATGAATCTCGGGGAGGCCGAATGCCAACGCATTCGGCCAACCAAAATTATTGGTGAAATTCTCCGCCCCCCGCCCCCCCCGGGATGGAACTTACCTCCCTCGAATGTCCCTCTCAGCGGCGGGTTCCGGCGGGAGTTCAGCAGCGGTTCGTCAGGGGCGGGGGCGGGGGCTGGTCTTCCGACCGGCTGCCACCGCCACAATTACAAAATAAAGTAAAAAAAAACCAAAAACATCTGTGATAGGCTATGTAACGATTTACGTAGCCTATCACGGCTAGATTTCCAAAGTCAGCCGTGATAGGCTACGTAAATCGTCACGTAGCCTATCACGGGTGACTTTGAAAAAAAAAACGCATACGCAAATGGTGGCGCCAATGGGGAGCCGCCATTTGCGTTCCTTATTTTGGCACTTCTAGTCTACGTAAAGATTTACGTAGACTACGGTGAAAATAGGGGCACGCTATTTGTGTTGCCCTTATTTTCACCATAGTCTACGTAAATCTTTACATAGACTAGACGTGCCAAAATAAGGAACGCAAATGGCGGCGCCCCATGGGCGCCTCCATTTGCGTACGCGCTTTTTTTTTTTTTCTAAAGTCACCCATGATAGGCTACGTGACGATTTACGTAGCCTATCACGGCTGACTTTGGGGATCTAGCCGTGATAGGCTACGTAAATCATCACGTAGCCTATCACGGGGTCTTTTTTTTTAACTTTTTGTTTCGCGGCCGGGGAGACGGGGCGCTTCTCCCCGGCCTGAATTTCAGCCAGGCAAGGCGGGATGCCTTCCCCCCCTCGCCTGAACTTCGGGGGGAAAAGCGAAGCACCTCTCCCCCACTGCAAAGCCAAGGTGCGAAAAGGTAAGTGACTTTCATACATCCCTAGTGTACGCGCTTTTTTTTTTCCAAAGTCACCAGTGATAGGCTACGTAACGATTTACGTAGCCTATCATGACTGACTTTGGAAATCTAGCTGTGATAGGCTATGTAAATCGTTACGTAGCCTATCACGGGTGGTATTTTTCCCCCACTTTTTTACTTCACGGCCGGGGAGATGGGGCGCTTCTCCCTGGCCTGAATTTCAGCCGGGCGAGGCGGGGCGCCTGCCCCCCAGCCTGAACTTCGGGGGGAGAACCGAAGCGCCTCCCCCCCACCGCGAAGCAAGCTGCGGGACCAGGTAAGTGCCTTTCGTACATCCCTAGTCCGCAGTGGATTTCTCTGACATCCCTACCCATGACTGAGCAGTACCACTAGAGTATAATGCTAAAAGACTAAGTATGTTTGAATAGCATTGTGATTATGTTATGTCATAGAACATTATGAGTGAAACTTCCACCAGAGTAATATGGTTGGGCAGGTTTTCTGACTGAATTGGAGAAGACAATGTTCATACATTATCATGCCATTATAAAAAAAAAAATTATGCATAGAAGACCTACCAAAAATGTTTTCCTGAGGTTCAACTTTACATTTATCTACAGCATCTTGCCTATGTGTTAAACAGGTTAATGTTTTGGAAATCCACTAGAATAGTGAAAGTGTATGTCTATCCTTTAGAAAAAGTATCTTAGTATAAAAGAATTAAGGCATAGAAGAATTAAGGCATGGATTGAAATAAATAGGCTGAGAAGACAAGACTCCTTAAAGTTCTGTGAAGCCCCCTGGGACTGTACAAGGACCTTGAAGAAGGGATCATTGAAAATTTCATTTCATTTCAGTTTTGATAAGAATTTACCAACATTTGCAAAGTTCTCCATATTCTAGGCAGAAAGAACTTGCTATTTATTTTATTTTTAAATCTAATGTTGGAGAAACCAAAACTGATAGATTTGTCTATCCAAGCCTAGGGCATTTAGTGATTTCCTCTTAAAAATCTCAGTTTGAATCCCTCTGTATTCAACCACATTAGTACTTAATTAGAAATTAATTGGTGGGTGGTGTGATAGAAGAACTAGGAGAAAGCTGAGGAGAAAATAAATAGCTAAGGCCTAAATATCAAGCTATTCCCTCTCTGTGGGATAATCATACATGGCTGGTGAAGATCAGGAGTAGGGAGCAGGTGGCTTGGTTATTCCAGCAGGCTGCCCTAAGATCTTGCCAGAAGAAAGTTACACAAGCAATAAGATAAATGATACAAGCAGCCAGAAATACAACTGGAGGGGCTTTGGGAGTCAGAGAAAGACTATACCCGGGAGCTAGACCTGGCTGTGATGGAGGTTTAGGGAATTTGGCTTGAGGGAAAAGAAGGCATTAAGACACTTGTATCAGCATTATTGTCTCATGAGTTCCTCAGAAGTATCAGCAAGCATTATTCTGAAAGCCCCAAAGTAAATATTAACATTCCCTTACGTACAACATATCCCTTTAATAAATTAACTTATTTAATAGTTTTTATTGCTCGCTTTTTTGCTGGTTTTGCTGTTGCTTCTGCTGTTGCTTTTATTGCTGTTTTATTGTGTTCTTACTGTTTTTATTGTTCTTAATATCATACTATTTGTATGTGTTTTATTGCTGGATGCTGCCCTGGGAGGGTTTCTGCCCTGAAAGGAGGCCAAGAAATATTTTTAATAAATAAATAAATGTTCATCTTCTCTCTAGTGGTGGTGCTCATCTCACACCTAAACCTCTTATACCAAGCTACTAGGAGATTTTAAAGTATTCTAAGGGGATTTGTGGCAATGGAAAAAAATCAGTTTGTGGAACTCTGAATTATAGGGGCAATTAATTCCTTAGGCCCTGAAATATAAGTGTTTGCTAGAATAACAACAACAACAACAACAAAAAACCATAGGTGGGATTGCCCAGTGAAAGAGTAGTTTCTCCATAGGTAATAGAAGCATAGAATAGTAGAGTTTGAAGGTGCCTATAAGACCATCAAGTCCAACCCTGCAGGTGGTGGCATGCTGGAGTGAATATCCCCCAAATGTGTGGCAAAGCAGGGATAGAAAATCCCCCTTTACTAGCTCGCTAAACCTTAGTTATCAAGGTCCTAAGAGTAACTCAGCAAAGTACCTTACAGGGGTGGGATGTCCCACTGCCCCTCCGGATCATGGACGAGTTTTACCATGACTCTTTGCCAACCACCAGAAAGGCAAAGAGAAGATTACACAATACAGGTATGAGGGATGGACAGCTCCCCAAAATGGAAAATTCAAACTGATCAATAGACTGGGAAGAACTGATCATGTATCATCCAGTTGATTTCTATAGTGCCTGTTTTGCACAAGCTGAGTCAGCCTGGAAGGAACATACAGATGCAGAGTTTGGGGTCTATCACAGTCTGGCCATGGCATTTGTTTAGAGACCTTTCATAACAGTCAACCTATGTTCTGTGTCTTTCTTTCTCTAGTGAAATAGGGATGGACGAAAGTCCCTTACCTGATCCCGCAGCTGGCTTCGCGATGGGGGGGAGGTGCTCTGTCCCTCCCCCCGAAATTCTGGGCGGGGTAGGAGGGGCCCCATCCCTCCCCGCCGAAATTCTGGCTGGGGGGGAGACGCCCCATCCCTCCGGCCGAAATTCTGGCAGGGGGGGAGGCGCCCCGTCCCTCTGACCGCGAATCTCGTCTCCTGCTGGGACGCAAATGGCAGCGGCCATAGCCGCTGCCGTTTGCGTCCCTGCAGTCAACCGTGAAAGGCTATTTGCGTTGCCCTTATTTTCGCCATAGTCTACATAAATGTTTACATAGACTACACGTGCCCAAATAAGGAACGCAAATGGCAGCGCCCATGGGCGCCGCCATTTGAGTATGCGCTTTTTTTTCCCCCCCAAAGTCAGCCGTGATAGGCTACGTAAGGATTTACGTAGCCTATCATGGTGTTTTTTGAAAATCTAGCCATGATAGGCTACGTAAATCTTTACGAAGCCTATCACGTTTGTTGCTGTTGTTTTTTTCTTTCTCATTCCTGTCTTTCTTTTCTTTCTTTTTTCTTTCACATTCTCCTTCTCCTTATAATTATAATTAATTACATCCATTTCAGTTGGGCTTCAGGCCTGGGCATCGGACAGAAATGGCCTTGGTCGCCTTGGTGGATGATATGAGGAGGGCTCTGGATAGGGTCAAATGCTCCTTCCTTGTTCTCCTTGACCTCTCAGCGGCTTTTGATACCGTTGACCACGGTATCCTCCTGGACTGCCTGGAGGGGTTGGGCATTGGAGACACCATATTACGGTGGTTCCGGTCCTTCCTCTCCAGCAGGTACCAGAGGGTAGCACTGGGAGAGGAGGTTTCAGACCCATGGGCTTTCACTTGTGGGGTGACACAGGGTTCCATCCTCTCCCCGATGTATTTAACATCTATGTGAAGCCACTGGGGGCTATCATCAGGAGGTTTGGGGTGCGGTGTCATCAGTATGTGGATGACATGCAGCTCTACCTCTCATTCAAATCTTCACCAAGGTTGGCTGTAGAATCCCTGTCCAAATGTCTGGAGATGGTGAGTGGCTGGATGGGGAGGAATAAGCTGAAGCCAAACCCTGACAAGACCGAGGTACTTTTGGTGGGAGACAAGAGGAGGCTGGGGGATGTTGCCCTGGTGTTGAATGGGGTATTGTTACCCTTGAAAGACCAGGTCTGCAGCTTGGGGGTAATCTTAGATGCTCAGGTGTCAGCTGTGAGCCGGACAGCGCTGTACCAACTCCATCTGATACGGCGGCTGCACCCCTACCTTCCCGACCATCTGCTCCCATCGGTTGTTGTACGCGGTTGTTGTTGTTGTTTTTACCCAGAGCCCTCTGCAGCCAGAAATCCGGCTGCAGATGGCTCTGGGCTGGCTGGGCCTGGCCGGCTGCTCCACAGAACTGCCGCAGAGCACAGCCAGCCGCGGTGGATTCTGAGGGGGAGGAACAGAGCACCTCCCCCCCGGCGAGGATTCCGTGGGGAGGAACGGAACGCCCCCCCACCATCAACATAATCTGCGAAAGGTAAGTGACTTTCGTACATCCCTACCAAATGCACTGGCATTCGGCCTCACTGAGATCCGTGGTGGAATTCTCTGACATCCCTAGTTGTACCTGGAACATGTATTTCAGGTTCTCAGCTGGTCCTTCAGTTGCTGCCTCTTCCACCATTGGATATCATTAGCAGCAGCCACGGATTAATCAGTCAGCCATTTCCACACCATCACAGTTCACTATTACTTGCCACCACTAGGGATTTCGGAGAAATTGCCAATGGAACCAAATGAGTTTGGATTTTCTGTATCCAACCCCTGGATACCACTGTGGACCAGCTTCTCAACTGTCAGAAAGATTCTGTGGACTTGTGGACCATTTTCTAATTTTCCCAATTTGGGGGCAAATTTTGTTATAGAAAAATATGTAAAATAATATTTTAAAAAACCTGTCCAAAAAGTGTGTTTCCCCCATAAGCTAAAGTATGAAAATGTGCATTTGGGTGGATGTACACATCTTTGCATGTGCAAATTTGTGTGAATGCCCATTTGTGCAAATACAAATGTGCATGAATTTGGAAACAAACAAACAAACAAACAAAAAGCTGATTCCAATGATTAGCAGACAATGGAATGGGAGGTGCCTGACAATCTGTGAAACACAGACAAAATGGATTTAACACACTCCATACATCCCTAACCGCAACTGATCCAATAAGTAGTTTTCAAAATATTCCTGCGGGGTTCTGCATGCTTTTTTCCTGGCTTGCAGCTCAAACATGTCCTTGGTTTTCTCCCCGGCTTTTCCTTGATGCACCTCCAACCCCAACCCCCAAAACACCAAGCAGTAAAACATGTTAAGTCTACTTTCACAAAAACTGGAGTTGCCATGCAAATATAGAGTCAGACATAGTAGTACAGTTAGGTGGGGCACACCAGCATAAATGTGGTGGGCAAGTCAGGGTAGGAGTAAGCTAAAGCTGAGGAAAGCCTGCCTCCCAAAATGGGATACTGTAAATCGAACAAACATTGATGATGATGGTGATGGTGATGATGATAATCATATAAATCTTTTCCTCTTTAAATTCTTTTTTTTTCATTTTAAAGCAAAATTAGGGTCCCTGCCCACCAACCCCCCACCAACTATCTAACATGTCAAGTGTTCTCTCTTAAAATGTAAGTTTGTGTGGCTCCTGTCTATTGTGTGTCTCTGCAGCATTCTCCCTGCCTTCCTTGCTGCACTGTCAAGCATGCCTTTTTTTTTTCTTTTTTTTTTTGGATACCCTCAAAATGTAAATGTTGGTCTTGCACAAAGCCCCCTGAACTTATTAATCCAAGTCAGGTGCCACAGTGGGAACCAAAATGAAGTCCGGGAGGCTGAACCTAGGAAAACCCATCCAACTTCACTCTCCAAATGGATTTCCTCAGACATCTGTATTCCTGAGAGGAGGGGAGCCAAAGGGAAGCTGCTATCATTCCCCTTGTCCAGGCCATCCCCATTCTGCATGATGTCTTTTATACAACACTGACAAAACTGAGTGCCCACTTTCTGGGTAAGCTTGGGATAGTTTGTACTCCTGAACATCTCATTCTG